>NC_060146.1:204332826-206732826 GCF_021461385.2 Schistocerca piceifrons | reverse complement strand
ACAGCCAGCATTCTGCAAGAATGCAGCCTTCATGAAAGTTCCTTCACACATGAAAATGGGTTCCGAACGTGGCTCGACGAGTTTTCGCCTGAAAGCCAAGTGATTTCCACAGTCGCGGGAATCGAAAAGTTACCCTAGCGTTGGCAGACTGATGTAAATTGTGAAGGAGAATATATTACTAATGGGTTGGGTTGATTTGGGGGCGGAGATCAAACTGCGAGGTCATCAGTCTCATTGGAGTAGGGAAGGATGGGGAAGGAAGTCGGCCGTGTCCTATCAGAGGAACTGTCCCGGCATTTGCTCGAAGCGATTTAGGTAAATCACAGAAAACCTAAACCAGGATGGCCGAACGCGGATTGAACCGTCGTCCCCCCTAATGTGAGTCCAGTTTACTAACCACTGCGCCACCTCGCTCGGTCTATTACTAATGACTAAAGACTCTGTTATGTGCATCTGTTGTGATTATTAGGCTAATGGGAAAACGCTACGAGCTTATGCACCAATTTAATGCAATACAGAGCAGTGAGAACTCACTGAAACTGTCTACTGGACCAGGATCTGAATCCCGAACATTGCCGATTAGTTCGGCCGACAGCTTATGTTAGTCACACCGAGCCCCGGGTCCTCCGTCACTTTCTCACCTGTATCTGTCTCGAAAAGAACGTGGCGACTACTGTAGGCTCTTTCCTCAGTTTTGGAATAATCAGACAAATATTACGAATATATGAGATGAAAAGAGAAAGTTCTATTACAACTCTAAATAATTTGTAGTGACTTTGAAAAGCAGGATTACAAATACTCCGCAGAACTTCAAATAAATTCAGCAAAACATTTCAATTAACTCTCGACGACTGTCATTGAGTATAAGCAGAATACTGAAGTATTGTTCTATGTATGTTAGCCCAGTTCTCAGCCATATCTGTAACTTTTCCTTTAGGAGTGGTCGGTTTCCTGACCGATTAAAGTACTCGGTAGTGAAGCCACTTTATAAAAAGGGAGACATTGATAATGTTGAGAATTTTAGACCTATTTCTATGCCATCGGTGTTTACTAAAGTTATCGAGAAGGTTGTATATACAAGGTTACTGGAGCATTTAAATTCACATAATTTGCTGTCAAATGTTCAGTTTGGTTTTAGAAATGGTTTAACAACTGAAAATGCTATATTCTCTTTTCTCTGTGAGATTTTGGACGGATTAAATAGAAGGTTCCGAACGCTAGGTGTTTTCTTTGATTTAACGAAGGCTTTTGACTGTGTTGACCACAAAATATTACTGCAGAAGTTGGACCATTATGGAGTAAGGGGAGTAGCTTACAATTGGTTCGCCTCTTACTTTAAGAACAGAAAACAGAAGGTTATTCTCCGCAATATTGAGAGTGGTAGTGATGTTCAGTCCCAATGGGGCACTGTTAAGTGGGGCGTTCCCCAAGGGTCGGTGCTGGGGCCACTGCTGTTTCTTATTTATATAAATGATATGCCTTCTAGTATTACAGGCGATTCAAAAATATTTCTGTTTGCTGATGACACCAGCTTGATAGTGAAGGATCTTGTGTGTAATATTGAAACAGTAACAAATAATGTAGTTCATGAAATAACTTCGTGGCTTGTGGAAAATAATTTGATGCTAAATCACAGTAAGACTCAGTTTTTACAGTTTTTAACTCACAATTCAACAAGAACCGATATTTTGATCAGACAGAGTAGGCATCTTATAAGCGAGACGGAACAGTTCAAGTTCCTAGGCGTTCGGATAGATAGTAAGCTGTTGTGGAAAGCCCATGTCCAGGATCTTGTTCAGAAGCTAAATGCTGCTTTATTTACCATTAGAACAGTATCTGAAATAAGTGACACTTCAACACGAAAATTAGTCTACTTAGCATATTTTCATACGCTTATGTCGCATGGTATTATTTTTTGGGGTAATTCTTCTGATTCAAAAAGGGTATTTTTGGCTCAAAAACGGACTGTTCGAGCTATATGTGGTGTAAGTTCGAGAACCTCTTGTCGACCCCTATTCAAAAATCTGGGAATTCTGACATTGCCCTCACAGTATATATTTTCTTTAATGTCGTTTGTTGTTAGCAATATTAGCCTATTCCCAAGAGTTAGCAGCTTTCACTCAGTTAATACTAGGCAGAAATCAAATCTGCATGTAGAATGCACTTCCTTGACTCTTGTGCAGAAAGGAGTGCACTATTCTGCTGCGTCAGTTTTCAATAAGCTACCTCAAGAACTCAAAAATCATAGCAGTAGCCCAAACTCTTTTAAGTCTAAACTGAAGAGTTTCCTCATGGCTCACTCCTTCTATTCTGTCGAGGAGCTCCTGGAAGAGCTAAAAAATTAAGCAAATTCCAGTGTTACATTGTTGATTTTCTTCATTTAAACTTACTACTTGTCACCTGAATATGTTTTTTTATATTACATTTTATCTGTTTCTAATATCGTGTTATAATTTCATTTATTGACTCGTTCCATGACCATGGAGACTTCTCCTTAATTTGGTCCCACGGAACAATAAATAAATAAGTGTGAAAGATAAACACAACTTTTACAATGAGATGCTCTGAGCAGCTGAAGTACTTAAAAGTGGAGAAACATACACCGCATTTGCAAACCACCTCATATAACAGAAATACCAGTAAGCAGCAATGATAATTTGTAGATAGCTAATTCTCACCTATCACAACCTAAAAATGAGCCACTAAAACTTACGCAGCGAGATTGACGTACACCGCCTTTCTCACCTGAACACACAATTTTTTCAGTTCGTAATCTAGAGCTAAAATTTTCAATACCGTTTGTTCGTGTCATGCTGCATCAAGTACAGACATGAGACTGAAATGGCTAGGCGGCCACAGAACATGATCTGTGGAATATAACTTTCAGTTAATTATTACTGAATTATGAAGTTGTTCTTGCTGTTTCCAATAAAGTAGCGATTACAGACCATTGATTACGATGCATACCCTCGTTATTATCTTTCACATGTTCAGGATGCCACCAATTCCTTTGTTGTACTAAACTTCAAATTTTTCTCACACTCTTCCTCTTGCGTGGCGAACGTCGGCCGTTTCGACTGAAGAAAACAAACTGAATTCCACTGACCAACGTCCGAAGTCCGTATGTTCAGGCGTTGAGGATCGGTTGCTCCGAGACTGCGCACGTACTAGTGTACTGTTCTGAAAAGATCGGCCGTCTTCTGCCGAAGTCTGTCGTCAATGCTACTTCGCCCTCAGCTTCAAAACGGCGCACTCTCTGCTGCGGAGTGAGATATTCGTTCTGGCATAGCAGCGGCGTATAATGGGGACATACACCCATTATTTCAGAGCTTTTGCTCATTTGCGCCCTCTTGTAGCACACACTTAGATTAATACACTGAAGAGCCAAAGAAACTGGTACACCAGCCTAATATCGTGTAGGGTTCCCGCTGTAACGTTCTTTATTAAAAAGCTTTAAGATTGCGTTGAATGAATGTCTGATCAGTGGAATGGGTACTGAACTCGAATTATTGTGTAGCGTGTTGTAAGTGCAAGTGGTGTACTTACTCTCTGTTATTGCTAGCAAAAACTTTATACGAATTGATTGGGCAATGCAACTCCCAATACCAATAAAGAAATACAATCACTGCAGAATAGATTCAGCCCCTTACGCACTGAAGCATCTGGCCCTGTTCAAAACTGATATCCTTGGTCCCTGTGCACATATCAAATTAAATTGTCTTAGCTCTAAAGCAGCAAAGGTGAAATGTGATATGTTCTGGTCTCTCACAAAAAATATGAATGCTTGCTACAGGCTCAGCAGTTGAACAATGGTGAAATGTACATGAAATTCTTTTGGCTGATAAACGAGAACATGTAAGAAAATCCATCTTCTTTAAAAAATGTATGACCTGAACAGGGAGGTGGTACTGATTATGGTGAATAACACTGACATTTTGAGCAAAATTTTATTGCAAGTTAACTTTGTCTTTTCAAAGACATCTGACAATTGAAGTTACATTACTCACAAGTGATTCACAAACAATGGGATTTGAATAGCGAGTATTATCTAACTTCACTAACCCAACATGTATGCAAATCATCAAATTATCATCATCATCATCTGTGAACAAATCTTAGAAACATTACAAAGTGCAATATCTAAGTAGCCTTTTTACCAAAACAGTTTACGTACATTCTGGGGTTACTCATCAATTACAAATTATCAGCCAACTCATCTATATTAACGCACTGGCAAAACCAGAAATCATAATTATTTAACATCTTTACCTTGCTTACATGAAGACTTCTGCTTCCATGTTCAACAATACTAACATACCTAAATTAATCTACCACATGGTGGCTTCACACAGCACACCACAAATCTGCCAACTCCATCGTCTATCCCCTCACAGACAGCTCCCTACAACTGAGCGCCAAGCTCTCTCTTGCTCCAACACTGCAGGGTGTCCCACTCAAACCTCCCTGATTTCAAAGGCCCAGGAAAAAAACACACAGTAGATACGTCAGTGAAAAATACACCACATTGTAGAGCATCTCAAAGAACTTATTTATTTATCATCAATACACTCCTGCATGTGAAACATTTGTAGCACGAAGAATATCGAGCCTATATTCAATTTCTTGCCAAATTTTTTGTAACACTTCCTCTGTTATTGTTGCAATCGCATTGCTGATATGATGTGGCAACGTAGAGATATTGTCCACTTTGGTCGCTAACACGTGGTCCTTGACGAATCCCGACATGAAGAAATCAAGCGGCATGATGTCGGGTGAACGTGGTGGCCAGGCAGTGGGTCCTCCACGTCTGATCCAACGACTGGGAAATTCCCTGTCCAGGAACTTGCGAACAGCCGTTGACCAATGCGGCGGAGCTCCATCTTGTTGAAAAACGATGTTGGGTTGCAAGTCTTGTATCTGAGGGTACACAAACTGCTCCAACATATCCAGACACACTGACCCATTCACTGTTTGTTCGGCAAAGAAGAACGGGCCAACAATCATGTTGTGCTTTAGCCCGCACCAGAAGTTTAGTAAAGGGCTGTCACGAACATGTTCAGTGACTACGTGCGGATTTTTTGAACCCCAAATCCGAACATTAAACCTATTAACCCTCCCTGATAGATGAAAGGTTGCCTCATCTGAGAATAAACATCTTTCCAAGAAGCTGACATCCATATCAATAAGCTGCAGCATATCCACAGTTAATTGTTGTCAGCACGGTTTGTCGTTTGACGTCAGATGTTGCAGAATTTGCACACATACGAAGACACTAGTGAGCTACACGATGCAATGTTGATCGAGGTACATCAAGTTGCCTAGATGCTTGACGAATTGACATACGTGGGCTTCTGAGAAACGTTTGTCTGATGTCCTCAACTGTCTCTTCTGAAACTTCATAACGTTCACCGCCAGAATGTTTCAGAACACTTTCTGTTGCCAGAAACTTCCTCTGTCATTCCTTAATTGTTTTCACATCAGGTGGATCACATTCATACACACGACGATATTGCTTTGAACAGTAATTGGCGATTTTGTTTCTGCAAACCACACTACTGCTGTGGAGTCGCCGTTTTCACTTCATACGACCATACTGCACACTGGCGACAATACTTATCACTTCTGACGCGAGAATGTAAATTCTTTGAGGCGCTCTACTGTGTGGTGCATTTTTTACTGTCGTATCTACTGTGGTTTTTCTCTGCCGGGTCCTTGAAATCAGGGAGGTTTGAGTGGGACACCCAGTATAATAATCTCAGACCAGAAGTAGTGTCTCTGGGTTTGCAATACAAAATCATTTATAAAATCGTTTATAAAATCATATTCGGGTCCCACATACAAATGTGCCCTAGTATACTCCTTTCAACGCGAGCATGCAGAAGTGCCGCAACATGATGTGGCATGTACTCGACTAATGTCTGGTCTCTGAAGTATGAATCCTGCAGGGCTGTCCATAAATCCGTAAGACTACGAGGGGTGAAGATCTCTTCTGAATGGCACGTTGCAAGGCATCCTATATATGCTAAATAATGATCATGTCTGGGGAGCTTGGTGGCCAGAGGAAGTGTTTAAACTCCAAAGAGTTTTCGTGGAGCTGTGGCAATTCTGGACGTGTGGAGCGTCGCATTGTCCTGATGGAATTGCCCAAGTCAGTCGGATTGCAAAATGGACATGGATGGATGCACATGATCAGACAGGATGCTTATGTACGTGTCACCTGTCAGAGTCGTAGCGAGACATATGGGGGGTCCCATACCACTCGAACTTCACACGCCTCACACCATTACAGAACCTCCAACGGCTTCAACAGTCCTCTGCTGACATGTAGGGTTGATGAATTCAAGAGGTTGTCTCCATACCTGTACATGTCCATCCACTCGATTCAATTTGAAACGAGACTCGTCTGACCAGGCAATATGTTTCCAGTCTTCAACAGTCCATTGTCAGTGTTGACAGTCCCAGGCGAGATGAAAAGCTTTGTGTCGTGCAGTCATCAACGGTACATGAGCGGGTCTTCAGCTCTGAAGGCCCATATCGATGGTGTTTCGTCGAGTGGTTCACAAGCTGACGCTTCTTGATGGCCCAGCATTGAAATCTGCAACAATTTGCGGAAAGGTGCCACATCGAAAAATTCTCTTCAGTCATTGATGGTCCCATTCTTGTAGGATCTTCAGGATCTTTTTCTGTCTGCAGCGACGTTAGAGATTTGATGTTTTAACGGATTCCTGATATTCACGGTACACTTGTGAAATGGTCGTATGAGAAAATCCTCACTTCATCTCTACCTCAGAGATGCTGTGTCGCATCGCTCGTGCGCCAACTATAATACCACATTCAAACTCACTTAAATCTTGATAACCTGTCCTGTAGCAACAGTAACCAATCTAACAACTACGCCAGGCTCTTGTCTTATATAGCCGTTGCTGACCGCTGCGCCGTATTCTGCCTGTTTATATGTCTGCATTTGAATGCGCATGCCTATACCAGTTTCTTTGGCACTTCAGTATATATGGTACCATAGGACAATGTGCTACTCAAGTGTTTGTGAGAAATTGAGGTCCGAATTGCTATGAGCCTGTAGGATGCCAATCTAGAGCGCTAAACTTTGAGGAGTGACTACACCTATATTGGATGTGTAATTCTCCTGATCCGATGTCGGGCTGCCATCGGATGTTGCCGAAATGAAAAGAAGAATCGAGACTACACTGTAAGCGTGTATAAGTGAAGTGGAAACGCAATATGATACCAACCCGTAATGTCCGATTGTGGATTGACGAGTTGATGGCCCAAACATATTTGTTTCCATTCCAATGTCTCAACCCGATGGCACATAATGACAACGAAAATTGAAAAAGGGTTGTTGACTCTTCTACTGGAGAGTGACCCTCGCCTATCAGACCAGATGAACAAATACTGGACACCACACCTGAGCTACGGGAGGCCATTGGAGAGAAATATACACTCCTGGAAATTGAAATAAGAACACCGTGAATTCATTGTCCCAGGAAGGGGAAACTTTATTGACACATTCCTGGGGTCAGATACATCACATGATCACACTGACAGAACCACAGGCACATAGACATAGGCAACAGAGCATGCACAATGTCGGCACTAGTACAGTGTATATCCACCTTTCGCAGCAATGCAGGCCGCTATTCTCCCATGGAGACGATCGTAGAGATGCTGGATGTAGTCTTGTGGAACGGCTTGCCATGCCATTTCCACCTGGCGCCTCAGTTGGACCAGCGTTCGTGCTGGACGTGCAGACCGCGTGAGACGACGCTTCATCCAGTCCCAAACATGCTCAATGGGGGACAGATCCGGAGATCTTGCTGGCCAGGGTAGTTGACTTACACCTTCTAGAGCACGTTGGGTGGCACGGGATACATGCGGAACCGTAGCGGTCGCGCGGTTTCAGACTGTAGCGCCTAGAACCACTCGGCCACCGAGACCGGCTCTACACGAAAAGCTAAGTAAACTAACAAGTTTATTGTAATCTTCTCTCCTCTCAAACTTTTCATAAAAGACATTGCTTATTGTGGACAATAACTGGAATTAGGAAGGAAGAGGGAGATTACAAACTCCACCCCACAAATTGACACTCGGTGGCTGGACAACACAACGCACATTTGCATGTACGCATTCAACATTCTGGCGGTTGCACCGGCTATTAATGTACTTGTATTTCACGTTTGCTACGGCTTATCTCGCGCTTACGTTAACCTGTGATCATGAAATGTTAATAACTTAAATACACTACTGGCCATTAAAATTGCTACACCAAGAAGAAATGCAGATGATAAACGGGTACTCATTGGACGAATATATTATACTAGAACTGACATGTGCTTACATTTTCACGCAATTTGGGTGCATAGATCCTCAGACATCAGTACCCAGAACAACCACCTCTGGCCATAATAACGGCGTTGATACGCCTGGGCATTGAGTCAAACAGAGCTTGGATGGCGTGTACAGGTACAGCTGACCATGCAGCTTCAACACGATACCACAGTTAATCAAGAGTAGTGACTGGCGTATTGTGACGAGCCAGTTGCTCGACGACCCTTGACCAGAGAGAGATCTAGAGAATGTGCTGGCCAGGGCAGCAGTCGAACAGTTTCTGTATCCAGAAAGGCCCGTACAGGACCTGCAACATGCGGTCCTGCATTATCCTGCTGAAATGTAGGGTTTCGCAGAGATCAAATGAAGGTAGAGCCAAGGGGGACAGATCCGGAGATCTTGCTGGCCAGGGTAGTTGACTTACACCTTCTAGAGCACGTTGGGTGGCACGGGATACATGCGGACGTGCATTGTCCTGTTGGAACAGCAAGTTCCCTTGCCGGTCTAGGAATGGTAGAACGATGGGTTCGATGACGGTTTGGATGTACCGTGCACTATTCGGTGTCCCCTCGACGATCACCAGTGGTGTACGGCCAGTGTAGGAGATCGCTCCCCACACCATGATGCCGGGTGTTGGCCCTGTGTGCCTCGGTCGTATGCAGTCCTGGTGTGGCGCTCACCTGCACGGCGCCAAACACGCATACGACCATCATTGGCACCAAGGCAGAAGCGACTCTCATCGCTGAAGACGACACATCTCCATTCGTCCCTCCATTCACGCCTGTCGCGACACCACTGGAGGCGGGCTGCACGATGTTGGGGCGTGAGCGGAAGACGGCCTAACGGTGTGCGGGACCGTAGCCCAGCTTCATGGAGACGGTTGCGAATGGTCCTCGCCGATACCCCAGGAGCAACAGTGTCCCTAATTTGCTGGGAAGTGGCGGTGCGGTCCCCTACGGCAATGCGTAGGGTCCTACGGTCTTGGCGTGCATCCGTGCGTCGCTGCGGTCCGGTCCCAGGTCGACGGGCACGTGCACCTTCCGCCGACCACTGGCAACAACATCAATGTACTATGGAAACCTCACGCCCCACGTGTTGAGCAATTCGGCGGTACGTCCACCCGGCCTCCCGCATGCCCACTATATGCCCTCGCTCAAAGTCCGTCAACTGCACATACGGTTCACGTCCACGCTGTCGCGGCATGCTACCAGTGTTAAAGACTGCGATGGAGCTCCGTATGCCACGGCAAACTGGCTGACACTGACGGCGGCGGTGCACAAATGCTGCGCAGCTAGCGCCATTCGACGGCCAACACCGCGGTTCCTGGTGTGTCCGCTGTGCCGTGCGTGTGATCATTGCTTGTACAGCCCTCTCGCAGTGTCCGGAGCAAGTATGGTGGGTCTGACACACCGGTGTCAATGTGTTCATTTTTCCATTTCCAGGAGTGTATATCATCAAATGGCAAGCCAGTGATCTGGTTCATGGAGCACAGTTTCAGTTGCTGGTTGCCTATCTGCCGGCTTCCAGGGCCAACAAAAGTTTAATTTTCACCATTTCATATAAACTCTATGACAAAAAAAGACGCACAACGAAGGAATTAGACATATGGGACGAAAATCGGTAGATGTAATGTACATGTATAGACAAAGAAATGATTACAATTTCAGGAAAATTAGATGCTTCATTCAAGAGAAACAGTTTCAGAAACTGAGGACGTCAACGGTGCATTGGTCCATCTCTGGTCCTTATTCAGGCAGTTATTCGGTTTGATAGAGTTCTCTGAGGGATATAGTGCCAAATTCTGTCCAACTGTCGCATTAGATCACAAAAATCCCCGAGATGGTTGGAGGACCCTGCCTATAATGTTCCAAATGTTCTCAATTGGGGAGAGATCCAACGATGTTGCTGGCCAAAGTGGGGTTCAGCGAGCGTGAAGACAAGCAGTAGAAACTCTCGCCATCTGTGGGCAGGCATTAGCGTGCTGAAATGTAAGCCCAGGATGGCTTGCCATGAAAGGCAACAAGACAGGGTGTAGAATGTCGCCGACGTACGACTGTGCTCGAAAGGTGCTGCGAGTGACAAACAAAATAGTCCTTCTATGAAAAGAAATGGCACCCCAGACTACTCCTGGTTGTCTCACTGTACGGCGAGCGATAGTCGTGCTGGTATCCCATCACTGTCCGGGGCATCTCCAGACACGTCTTTGGCCTGGAATCTCATTGACTGGAGTCCTGCTTCAAACTGAGCCCCGATGACCAGCAAAGATCATCTGAAGACGCCCAGGAGAGTGGTGGGACACCAGCCCAAATGTCGCCTGTCTTATGGCCCAGCAATGATGGTCTGGGTTACCATTGCTTCTCATAGCAGGGGCCCTTTGGTTATCATCTGCAGCACCCTTACAGCACAGTGCTACACCGACGCTATTGTAAGTCCCGTTTGGTTTCCCTTCGTGGTGTGCCATCCTGGGTTTACATTTCAGCAAGGTAATGCCAGCCTGCACACAGTGAGAGTTTGCTTGTCTGTGCTCTTGCCAAGCCCTATCTTGGCTAGCAAGGCGGCTGGATGTCTCCCCAACTGGGAATGTTTGAAGCTTAATGGGCACGGCCCTCTGACCATCGTGGGATTTTGACTATCTAATGTGCAAGTTGGACAGAATTTGGCACAATATCCTGCAAGTAGATATCCAGGAACTCTATCAACCAATGCCAAGCCAAATAACTGCTTGCATGGTGGTCAGAGGTGGACCAACGAATTACTGACTTGCTCAATTATCTTCAATAAATCATCAAATTTTTCTCAAATTGTAATCACTTCTTTCTCCATATATGTACATCCTATCTACCGATTCCTGTCCCATTCGGATAAGTCCTTTGCGGTGCGCCTGTTTCTTTTTGTGTGCCTTAGAGTGCAATTACTGACGGAAATTAAAAATCGTAAATGCTGTCAAAAACCTACTCGTTAATAGGCGTAATCTTATGTTAAAGCTGCAACACAGTAAAGCAAGTACTTCACTTAGAATCTGTATAATCTTGAGGCAACGTAGCTTACAGTTTACCCAGACTATATGCATCCAGTATTTGAGAACGAAAACACTTAGTGACTTCCAGTAAACTTTACACATAACTTCAAACCTCTACAATATTGTACAAGGCTTGAGAAATAAAGTAAGTGAACTTGAAATTCTTACGAGTGATACTAACGTTTTGTCAGACATGCACTTAATGTGTATTAGTGAACACAGGCTAAAAGTGTCAGAATTAGATTATCAGTATATTCAAAACTTTAGATTAGTCTCCAATTTTCTAGGAATATCTTGTATCTACATAAGAAATAGCATTAGCTGTGAACCTTTCCATCCCTGTGAAGTGTATTCCTCAAAGACACTGAAATAGCTGGGGTAGTACTTGCCGACCTGAATATGTATATAATCTGTGTATATAGATCACCTAGTGGTAATTTTTCTGTATTTCTTAGAAACTTTTCACTACTGCTAGAAAAAGCATGTCACAATAGCTCAAAAAATATAATAATATGTGGTGATCTCAACATTGATTTCCTCGAAGAATCTGCTCGAAAGTTGCAATTAGTAGATTTAATGGTGTCATTCAACTTAAATATGAAAGTTATATGTCCAACGATATTAAACAGCTGTCTCGATCAGGTTGCTACTAGCATTGATGGCACTGTAAAAATTATAGATGTTGGTTTTTCAGACCACAGTGCACTAACAATACATTTTAATCCACCACTCAATGTACTCCCAACAGGAAAAACAGTTACTAAGTGTAGAAATTATAGTGACATTAACATAAATAACTTTGTACTTAGCTTAAACAAAGAAGACTGGCAAACTGTATTTACTTCTTCAACTACAAATGAAAAATATGAAAATTTTCTGCAGATTTTTGAATATTACTTTAACTGCCATTTCCCAGAGAAAACAAAGACTATCACCAACAAAAACAGAATGCTTGGGTTACAAAAGGTATTAAGACTTCATCAGAAAAGATGAGGCTGCTGCACACTTAGCAAACTGGACAGCAGCAAATCCAAAGAGTTCAAGGTATACTGTAAAAATTACAAAATCAGATACAGGAGAGTTATCAAAGGGACTAAAAAAGCCCATAATGATAAAACAATTAGGTGCTCTTCCAACAAATGTAAGATGGTCTGGGGTATACTAAATGAACAGACTGGTAGAAAGTTAAGGACAGAGGATAAAACACACTAAATATAGAAGGACAAAAGACTGAAAATGCACATAAAATTGCCACTAAATTCAACAGCTATTTTTCAGAAATTTCCACAAATCTCCTAACCAACTCTTCAAATACTGTACTCCCTCTTCCCACAAATCTCCTGACTAACTCTCCAAACACTGTACACTCTCTTCTCAAAAATAATTCCCCTTGAACTCCTTTTTCCCATCTCCTACAACACCATATGAAATTGAAGATATTATTAAAACAAGAGTTAAAAAGATTTATTCTGCAGGGCATGATATTATACCCTGCTTCTTACTTCACAAGTGTTCAAATTACATCAGTGGACCCCTGTCACATATCATAAATACCTCATTTCTAGAGGGAACACTTCCAAACCAGCTAAAACTTGCTAAAATTATAACTCTCTACAAGAAGGGAGAGAAAATGGACATAGCAAGCTATAGGCCAATTGCTGTACTATCTACCTTCTCAATGATATTTGAATACTGTATATCAGTTAGGTTAGAAATATTTTTAAATTCTAACAACATAATCACATAATCCCAATATGTGCTCACATTTTGTTGACCATAAACAACCTGCTGTTGGTATATTTCTTGATCAATCCGGGGCATTTGACATGGCCGACCACAAGTTGCTTCTCATGAAACTCCAGAAGTATTGGATTAGAAGGGTAGCCCAGAATTGGTTCCGTAACTACCTTAGTGAAAGAAAGCAGTATGTAGAAATAAGGAAATCAAAGACACCCAGGCACTGCAGGTCAGATACACTACATATAACAAATGGTATCCCTCAGGACTCTGTTCTTGGCCCTGTTCTTTTCATATTGTTCATAAATGATCTCCCAGAACACATACCAAATGCCAGCTCCTTTTTGTATGCCGACAACACAAATATCCTGATAACCAGTAGAAGTGACACACTGCAAGATCCAGTCAATGAAACTACTTGTCAATTACAATCTTGGTTTGAAGCAAATAGATTACTCATAAATACTCAAAAAACTGTAAGTATGAACTTCCACACTAGACAAAATCTTACCCCCTTCAATGCACTTATAGTTATTGGCAAATATGACATTACAAGAAGGCAGGACACCAAATTTCTTGAACTTACCAAGAGTAACACTCTAAACTGGAAACCACATATTGAGGCACTGCCACAAAAGCTTAATGAAACCTGTTATCTATTAAGAACATCAAAAGACACAGCCAGTGTAGATACCATGAAGCTGGTGTACCATGCCCTGTTCGAGTCTGTCTTGAGGTATGGTCTAATCTTCTGGTGAAATAGCTATGATTCTCTCATAATTTTCAAGTTACAAATACAAGTGGTAAGATTAATGAAATGTGAAAAAAGAACTGAACACTGTAAACCACAGTTTCAACAGTTAAAAATCCTGTCACTGCCATGCCTCTATATAATACAGTACAGCATTTGGAATCCCTCCACAAATATGCAGTCCGCCACACACAACACCAGAAACAAAACCCAATTACAAATTATAGCTCACAACATAAAATTATATGCTAATGCGGTTGAGTGTATGGGCATTAAAATATACAACCACCTCCCAACAGACATAAAAACAAGCAAAAACCCAAAAATAATGAGAATTAAATTAAAGGGATTACTACTAAATCATTGTTTCTATTCCATACATGAATTTCTTGAAACAAAATTTGAATTACTTGGAATAAGCTGTTTATTCACTTGTAGTTATCTCTACTTAGTAAGATAATTTAATCATTCTCTCTTATTTACATTCTGTCTGTATCTCATATTTGTATTCTGCTATGTGAAGTATGTAACACAAAATTTTAATTATTTGTAATAAACTGTTTATTCACTTGTAGGTATTTCTACATAGTAAGATAATTTAATTATTGTATGTTATTCATATTCTGGCCTTGTCTCTTATATGTACTCTGCTATGTATAATATTTGCCACAACTGTCATCTCTCATCACACACCACCTATTTATATTTTGTCTATATATCCTATATGTATTCTGCTATGTGAGTTATGTACCATTAGTGTCATCTCTCATCATACTCTGTTGTTGTTGTTGTTGTTGTGGTCTTCAGTCCTGAGACTGGTTTGATGCAGCTCTCCATGCTACTCTATCCTGTGCAAGCTTCTTCATCTCCCAGTACCTACTGCAACCTACATCCTTCTGAATCTGCTTAGTGTATTAATCTCTTGCTCTCCCTCTGCGATTTTTACCCTCCACGCTGACCTCCAATGCTAAATTTGTGATGCCTTGATGCCTCAGGACATGTCCTACCAGCCGATCCCTTCTTCTAGTCAAGTTGTGCCACAAACTTCTCTTCTCCCCAATTCTATTCAATACCTCCTCATTAGTTACGTGATCTACCCACCTAATCTTCAACATTCTTCTGTAGCACCACATTTCGAAAGCTTCTATTCTCTTCTTGTCTAAACTATTTATTGTCCATGTTTCACTTCCATACATGGCTACACTCCATACAAATACTTTCAGAAATGACTTCCTGACACTTAAATCTATACTCGATGTTAACAAATTTCTCTTCTTCAGAAACGCTTTCCTTGCCTTTGCCAGTCTACATTTTATATCCTCTCTACTTCGACAATCATCAGTTATTTTGTTCCCCAAATAGCAAAACTCCTTTACTACTTTAAGTGTCTCATTTCCTAATCTAATTACCTCAGCATCACCCAACTTAATTTGGCTACATTCCATTATCCTTGTTTTGCTTTTGTTGATGTTCATCTTATATCCTCCTTTCAAGACACTGTCCATTCCATTCAACTGTTCTTCCAAGTCCTTTGCTGTCTGTGACAGAATTACAATGTCATCGGTGAACCTCAAAGTTTTTATTTCTTCTCCCTGGATTTTAATACCTACTCCAAATTTTTCTTTTGTTTCCTTTACTGCTTGCTCAATATACAGACTGAATAACATCAGGGAGAGGCTGCAACCCTGTCTCACTCCCTTCCCAACCACTGCTTCCCTTTCATACCCCTCGACTCGTATGACTGCCATCTGCTTTCTGTACAAATTGTAAATAGCCTTTCGCTCCCTGTATTTTACCCCTGCCACCTTCAGAATTTGAAAGAGAGTATTCCAGTCAACATTGTCAAAAGCTTCTACAAATGCTAGAAACGTAGGTTTGCCTTTCCTTAATCTTTCTTCTAAGATAAGTCTTAGGGTCAGTATTGCCTCACGTGTTCCAACATTTCTATGGAATCCAAACTGATCTTCCCCTAGGTTGGTTCCTACCAGTTTTTCCATTCACCTGTAAATAATTCGTGTTAGTATTTTGCAGCTGTGACTTATTAAACTGATAGTTCGGTAATTTTCACATCTGTCAACACCTGCTTTCTTTGGGATTGGAATTATTATATTCTTCTTGAAGTCTGAGGGTATTTCGCCTGTCTCGTACATCTTGCTCACCAGATGGAAGAGTTTTGTCATGACTGGCTCTCCCAAGGCCGTCAGTAGTTCTAATGGAATGTTGTCTACTCTCGGGGCCTTGTTTCGACTCAGGTCTTTCAGTGCTCTGTCAAACTCTTCACGCAGTATCGTATCTCCCATTTCATCTTCATCTACATCCTCTTCCATTTCTATAATATTGTCCGCAAGTACATCACCCTTGTATAGACCCTCTATGTACTCCTTCCACCTTTCTGCTTTCCCCTCTTTGCTTAGAACTTGGTTTCCATCCGAGCTCTTGATATTCATACAAGTGGCTCTCTTTTCTCCAAAGGTCTCTTTAATTTTCCTGTAGGCTGTATCTATCTTACCCCCAATGAGATAAGCCTCTACATCCTTACATTTGTCCTCTAGCCATGCCTGCTTAGCCATTTTGCACTTCCTGTCGATCTCATTTTTGGGACGCTTGTATTCCTTTTTGCCTGCTTCATTTACTGCATTTTTATATTTTCTCCTTTCATCAATTAAATTCAGTATTTCTTCTGTTACCCAAGGATTTCAACTAGCCCTCATCTTTTTACCTACTTGATCCTCTGCTGCCTTCACTACTTCATCCCTCAGAGCTACCCATTCTTCTTCTACTGTATTTCTTTCCCCCATTCCTGTCAATTGTTCCTTTATGCTCTCCCTGAAACTCTGTACAACCTCTGGTTTAGTCAGTTTATCCAGGCCCCATCTCCTTAAATTCCCACCTTTTTGCAATTTCTTCAGTTTTAATCTACAGTTCATAACCAATAGATTGTGGTCAGAGTCCACATCTGGCCCTGGAAATGTCCTACAATTTAAAACCTGTTTCCTAAATCTCTGTCTTACCATTATCTAATCTATCTGATACCTTTTAGTATCTCCAGGATTCTTCCATGTATACAACCTTCTTTTATGATTCTTGAACCAAGTGTTAGCTATGATTAAGTTATGCTCTGTGCAAAATTCTAACAGACGGCTTCCTCTTTCATTTCTTAGCCCCAATCCATATTCACCTACTATGTTTCCTTCTCTCCCTTTTCCCACTCTCGAATTCCAGTCACCCATGACTATTAAATTTTCGTCTCCCTTCACTACCTGAATAATTTCTTTTATCTCATCATACATTTCTTCAATTTCTTCATCCTCTGTGGAGCTAGTTGGCATATAAACTTGTACTACTGTAGTAGGCATGGGCTTCGTGTCTATCTTGGTCACTATAATACGTTCACTATGCTGTTTGTAGCAGCTTAACCGCACTCCTGTTTTTTTATTCATTATTAAACCTACTCCTGCATTACCCCTATTTGATTTTGTATTTAGAACCCTGTGTTCACCTGACCAGAAGTCTTGTTCCTCCTGCCACCGAACTTCACTAATTCCCGCTATATCTAACTTTAACCTATCCATTTCCCTTTTTAAATTTTCTAACCTACCTGCCCGATTAAGTGATCTGACATTCCACGCTCCGATCCGTAGAACGCCAGTATTCTTTTTCCTGATAACGATGTCCTCTTGAGCAGTCCCCGCCCAGAGATCCAAATGGGGGACTATTTTACCTCTGAAATATTTTACCCAAGAGGATGCCATCATCATTTAACCATACAGTAAAGCTGCATGCCCTCAGGAAAAATTACGGCTGTAGTTTCCTCTTGCTTTCAGCCATTCGCAGCACCACAACAGCAAGGCCGTTTTGGTTAATGTTACAAGGCCAGATCAGTCAATCATCCAGACTGTTGCCCCTGCAACTACTGAAAAGGCTACTGCCCTCTTCAGGAACCACACATTTGTCTGGCCTCTCAACAGATACCCCTCCGTTGTCGTTGCACCTACGGTACGGCTATCTGTATCGTTGAGGCACGCAAGCCTCCCCACCAACGGCAAGGTCCATGGTTCATGGGGGGAGGCATACACTGTCTCAACGTAATTTTCAAATTGACTTGTCCTATATCATGATGTGCTTTGCTGTACAAATTGTATGATCTACAGGACCAATAATAAAATATATATATATATATATTTTTCTCGTTGACGTACTACACAAAATGATTAAAGGAAAAAGGTTTATCGCCTACTACATTTTTCATGTTCATGTAGTAAATGAGCTCTTTTCATCTTATCTGACCAATTGACACCAGTTGTTTTTCTATTTGTTTTAGCTTTCTGAAAACCCTTGAGTTTCTTGACTTCTAGTTTGGATTTGTCTCTGTTGAGTAAGGTCTCCTGTTCAGTCTGCATTTCTTCCAAGTCTTTTCATGTTTGCCTATTGTGGAAGAAATATTGGACCTTCTTTGTTAATCTGCCATCCTTCATTCTCTGTAGATATCTACAAAGTGTAACATGTTTTATCCTGATCTCATCTGTTATTTTAGGACAGAATGTGTATGCTTCCTTTACCCAAGAGGATGCCATCATCATTTAACAGATTCAAAACCCATTTGCCATCCTTGTTCTTGATTGGAACTAACATTTTTCACAAGATTCCTCTGTCTATCTTTTCCAAATCTTCTAAAGCCCTTTTGCATCCAGATAAAAGTAGAGTTTTGACCCACAGAGGACGTCTTGTTTTACAACTGTATCATAAAGCCTCAATTTAAAATCTTTATAAAAGTACTTTTTTATTATACTGATTTCTCACTTTCTTGTATGCTCTTTCCAGTTTTTTATTCTGTTTTTAAATGCTTCTTTTTCACTTTTTGCATTTGTATTTTCACCCCCATATTTAAAGTTGTTTGTTTTCTAGATGTTTCCATACTTGGTTTCTAAAATTCTTGGTGAAGTGCTTTCATTGGTCACGTATTCTGTCTTTTCAGATGACGTTTGTAGATCTGCCGTCTCAGCTGTTTCCTCCCTAGTCTCTTCTTTGCTTTCTCTGAGGCTTCATCTTTTATTATGAGATAGTCTGCAATGGCTATATAGTTTATTGCTTCTTTCGATCGACCCAACATTATATAGTTATTAACTTTTTCTTTTTCTTCCTCTATTTCCCATTCTCTTTCATCTTTTCCCACCACACAGTTGAATAAAAATGGTGACAAATTGGTGAGCGTGACAGAATGTCAGTCCTAAGGGTCCAGGTTCGATTCCTGGCTGGGTCGGAGATTTTCTCCGCTCAGGGACTGGGTGTTGTGCTGTCCAAATCATCATCATTTCATCCCCATCGACGTGCGAGTCACTGAAGTGGCGTCAAATTGAAAGACTTGCACTCGGCGAATGGTCTACCCAGCGGGAGGCTCTAGTCACACGACATTTACATTTACTCCTAATACAATTTGCAAGGGGCTAGAAGTCATACAAAGAAATTTAACTTTATATACTGTGTTCATAAGTTTGTTTTGTTAATTCCAAGGTTTTCATTTCTACTGATATTTCTTTCTAGGTTTTGAGGAGGGAGTGTCTGTCTATCAAATCATATGCCTTTTTAAAATCAAATAATATTAGCACTATCTTTTTATTTGGTACTTTTAGATATCTAATTGTTTGTTTGAGGTTCAGACTTTGCACTGGGCAGGATCTGTTACCCCTAAATCCAGTTTGATAAGCTCCAGTTTTGTTTATCTAACTGAGAATTTTAATTTCTCCAGAAGAGCTTTCAATAACCTTTCTTATTCTAAGGGTACCAAAGAAATTCCTCTGAAATTATTAATATCTGTTTTGTCCCTTTTTTATGAAGTAGGCAAATTAATGCAACTTTCCAGGTCTTTTAAACTGTTTGACTGTCCAGTTTTTTAAATACATATATAATTGTGACACCTACAGTTCCACTAGCTATAGAATTTCTACTGTGAGGCTATCTTCAACTAGGGCTTTCTTGTGTTCTAATTGTGTAGTGTAACTTTCTATTATACTGATGTTTGCTGGTTTCGAATTTTCATCTGGAATATTATCATGGAACTTTAGTTGTTTGGTCAGTCTATCACAGTTCAATAGCTTTCCAAAATATTCTGCCAGCAACTTAAGATTTTTTCAGTGTTAAGTTTGAATTTTCCATTTTCTTTCCTGAACACGGAATGTTCCCAGACATACAGTTTTTCAGTGTTTTGTACTAATTTCTTGTATCACTTTTTAAAATGTTTTTCCATATCTTTAAGTGCTCATTTTCAAAGCACCTCCTTGGTCCCTAATAATTTTATCTGGTTGCTTCTTCTCAAACTGATAGATTTTCCCAATTACTGTTTTTTTTTTTTTTTATCCTGCTGTAACATATGTTCCAACTTTCTTTTTCTAAGTGCTCCTTCACTTTTATAATTCTGCGGAGAAGTTTTCACATTCTACGTGTTATGATCGTGAATTAATACCACCTGTGCTGCATTCAGTACACTCCATTTTATTTCCACTTAGTACAGTACATAGTGTCTGTTCAATATGAAAGCACAGAGAGTACTAACTATGGCTCCAAAAGAGAGTGTATACATAGCCCATCAGCGATATTATTGTTCAGAGTCCCCATGTGCCGCCCTCGACCCCCTCCCCCCCCCCCCCCCCCCCCCAAGTGGAATTTGGAACATGGTGGAGGCGCTATCACTGATCACTGTGATGAATGACTGCTGCCACTTATGAGGGTTCGCAATCCCTGAGGTGTTGTGGGAGGCTGAACACCAAGTTGGGAGACGATGCTTCGTCATCCACTGTCTCGGCCATCCAATGGGTGGTGCTGGTCTTTCACATTCTGTTGAAATGGGCAGCACTGACGAGAGAGATCTTCCAGCATCCACATTGGCTTCAAACGGTTGATGGCCACCGTTGTCCGTTTGTCATTGACCTCAATTCGGTATGTGGTGTCACTGCAGCTGATTACTGAAGGGGGTGTGAGTGCAGATCGGACCATGTCAGCATGACGAATTGTGATGTGGCCAGTGCCTCATATACAAAGCTAGAAAGTGCTGTATGGGGCCATGCCAATGGAAGGGTGATGCACTGAATTCTGCTCAATACCACTTGTAGTAGTTCCAGTAATGGTTGTGGTCAGCATCCGTGGGCGGCATGAAATGGTCCACATAGTCGCAGTGTCTCTCTGTATAGAAACTCAGCAAGCAATGCCTGTAGATCCTCTTCTGCAGTGGTGCACACCACTAGCAAGACCCAGGTGAAGCTTCTGCCCATTCCACTGTGACAGATGAGTGCTGCTCTCATTTTTCTGTACCAGCTCTTGACAAGACCATCACTCCATGTGTGATTTTCTGTTGTACTCCAGCTGTTGATGCCACACACGTTGCATAATGCTTCAAATGGCGCAATCTCAAACTGTCAACCTCAGTCCATAACTTTTGTGAGTGGGCAGCTGAAATGGGTGATCCACGTATGCACAAACGCCATAGCTGTGGCTTCCGCTGTCATATCGGTCGTTGGTGTTGCCTCAACCCGACGTGTCACACGATCAGTCATGGAGATGGTGTATTTTTGTCTTCATTGAAATAGTGGATGGCTTCATAGACTGCTAAAAGTTCTCAGTCAACTGCAGAAAACAACATTTGGACTTCTGAGAGCTTTTTGGACAAAAACCAGGCGGGCTGAAGCCACTGCTGAAACCAAACTATTGACTGAACATCTCCAATGCATATGAGCTGATGATGTCTGTGATCCTTTTTAATGCATCAGTGAGGGGAGCCTGGATGTCCACTGCATGTGGGATGTTTCTCCAGTAAAAATTTAAGATGCCAAAATACACCAGAGGTCATGGTATGTTTGTGTTCATAGAGGATTTCATACGAACACCAACTGGTCATCCATCAGATGTGTTCCTGAAGTGGAGATGGTGTATCCTAGAAATGTGACTTGTTTCTGGTGAAGCTGTAGTTTATCCTTATTGATTTCAGCCCTCACTTCATCTTCCGCACTGAGAACTTGTTTGATGTGTTTGTCATGCACTTCATTCTCTTTGGAGAACACTAATATATTATCTTTGTAGGTATAGCAATTGGTGGTGTTAAAAAACACACCAGTGATGAAATGGTGCCATGTCTGTGTGGTGTTTTTGAGTCTGCATAGCATTACCAAGAACTGGAACAAACCAAAAGACATGACTGTGGCAGTTTTCCGAATATTATCCAGGTGCATGGTAATCTGGTAGTATGCTTACTTGCAATCAACAACTGAAAACACAGTAGCCCCTGGTAGTTTGTGGGTAAAGTCTTGAATGTTCAGTACTGGTTAGGAATCATGCACAGTTCAAGCATTCAGTGTGCAATAATCACGGCACATGTGGACCGATCCGTCTGCCCTCATAACTACTTTTTCTTGCGAAGCCGTGGGCTGTCAGATTGACGAAGCATACTAAATGATGACATCTAGTCAACTGCGTCTAATGCAGTGTTGAGTTTTTGAAGATCTAATCTATGTGCCTTGTCATACCACAGGCCCCGGTGTCGTGATAATCCTATTGACTGTTCCATTTCTTATGACACATGAATACACCATTGAGGGGACTCTGGCATGGGCTGGGGGTGGGGGTGGGGCAGGGGCAGAGCACAAATAACATACCTGTGTTAACTTGTCCACCCAGGTTGGCTGTGGGCATGGTTCTGGCATGGCCGAAGAGGAGGCTGTGGGTCCCAAAGATCGATGTGAGTGTGTTGCTGTTTTAATACATCGATTGCATCCTGTGTCAGTAACTGAAGTTGTAGGCACAATGAGTGGTTTTCTTCGTGTGCATTCAGCAGCTGTAAGTTATTTGTAGTCAGCTCGTCCATTGAGTGAAGGTTTGTTGCATTAAGTGGCATTGATGTGGGGGATGGACCAGTGGGCCATCAGTGGTACATCCAGATGATGTAGTATCAGCAGGTGTGGCACCAATGATGGTGTGTGTGTTATGGTGATATAATGCAGACTGTTGCAAGTCAGGGGAAAGTTTGAAGTGCTGGAAGAAGTTCACCCCAAGAACTGGTTGCCTTGCATCGGCTACATAGGAAGTCCACATGCGTTGTACTCTATCAGCAAAACTGTTCGGGTCGTGGTGCCGTGTACCCGTACAGCAATACCTTTGGTGGCCAAGAGATGCAGACTTTCTGAGGTGGATTGTGCCAAGGCAAGGTGCTGCAGGAGTATACTGGCGTCGGACCCTATGTCAGTCAGAAAGTGGGTGTTGTCTCTGACATCTGTAACAAAAATGCATCTATTTCCTGTTGGAGTGATCATGGCCAGAAGGCAACTTGTAGTAATGCAGCAGGCAACTGCACCTATTTGTGCCCGCCAGTGGCATTTGGGTCTCAAAATAGAGATCAGCATTTTTGTGCCTTGTTTGGTGATGACAGCATGCAGCATCGGCATTCTCTGATTCTGTCGTGTTTGTTTGTCATGACAGCTGAACATGGACAGTGGTGGCGCAGTTCAGATGTCATGCTGTAGTGGATTGTGGTAAACCAACGTTACAGTGTGGCATGTTGTCATGGGGCAGTCCATCAGGATGGTTGTTGTCCCAATAAGCGAAGGTGTGTACTCTGTTGGCCAGTGTGTCTTCCATCGATTGTCGCTTGTCAGCTGTCTGGACCACAGTCGGCAACTTTGTGTGCCAGATAGTCCACAATGTGCAACTGTTGATGACATCTGTGTCAGTCGAGTGCCGGAGGTGGTGCCACAGCTGTGACGGAGTGCCATTGTCGAGGTGCGCCACGTACGGTGCTCGATGTAGTTGTTGTTCCGGTGGCTGTGCAAGTCTTCTCAGAATCACTAGTTTTGCCATCTCATACTTATTGGAGGTGGCTGTGACAAGATGATGCCACTTGCTAGTTTGGCGTGCTTGCCTAAATGATATAGTAGAGTGATGAATTTTTTTGAATCATGTCTCAGCGTGCAAAAAAGCAGTCAGCTGTAGCAAACCATAACATCGAGTCATCTGCACGGAACAGCGTGCGCTTAATGTTCAGCCCAGTGAGGGGGTGTGGTGTGCTGACAGCTTGTGTGTACGTCGCGCGTTGTGACATATAGTTGCCGTGCTGCCCGCAGGGTGGTTACTGTGGTGGTGATGGCAACATGGTGCCATGATTGTTTGCCAGTTGCTGTTGTTCTCACCTGAGGCACGTCCACGGAGCTTGAAATGCAGGATAATCGGCATGGTTGTGATGGAAGTCCACTGTTGTTGCTCTGTGGCTTGCATTGCCGACATGGTGATCGGTCGTGATGTGGTTTGTCGCACGACTTTTTTATACATTAGGGAAACTGCACTCATGCAAACATAGAGCACTGATGTAGTGTTCATATTGTCGGACCTTTAGAGTAACTATTGTTGCAAGTTGTCACTGTCAACATACGAAATACACTTGTAATTTGACAGCAAGCACTTATGACTCTTAATTTTTAAAAGTTTGTTACTTTCAAATAAAACTTATTAATTGCTTAATTAATTAATTAATTGTCTATTATATTACTAATATTATAAGTAAAATTGTAAACCAGTTTTTGTGTTTTGATGAGTCTCCTGCACATTAAGTCAATGACTTAAAAATTGTATGCTATGAGACAATAAACTTCTATTCTATTAACATCAGGGAGAGACTACAACCTGTTCTCACTCCCTTATTGACGGCTACTTCCCTTTCATAGCCTTTGAAGATGGTAACTACAGTACGATTTACATACAAGTTGTATACAGGGCAATTCTCATTAACGTTTAAAAGACCCCAAAGTGACACAGATGATGCCAAGATAAGTAATGTAATACAAGACAGACAGGGTCATACATGTCACAAAATACTTTAAAACTGGATGAGAAATGTTGACCAAGTGATGTCATCAGATGACATACCTTGCCACACGTGCAGGGGTTGGGCTTTGGTGTAGAGGGAGGATTGAATAATAAAAATCTGTAAATGTGATCTGTTGTAAACATAGAAGTTACACAATTATTGTCCTCCCTGTAACCAAATAAAAGCTCTTCTTATTTTGTGTTTCTTTCCTTTTGGCCTGCCTTTCCTTGCTTACTGATATCATGTAGTAAAGAAAACGTAAGTCATTTGCTAGTAGCGACACAATTCAGAAAACAGTACACATTTACTTACGACACAACACAGCAGGTTTTTGTTGTACTGTACTTTACAACAAACCAGCACACACAAGACCAGTAAATAAAACAATAAAGCTTACCTTAATGTAAACATGAAACTGTCTGATGCAAAGCAAAGAAATACCCCGTCAGTCACAGGACTCAATCCCTGATCCCCACATTCTGAAGTTGCGTACATGGGCCCACAGCCACAATGATGTGAACACTTGGACTGGAACGATCAGGAATGACAGACTGACAAGTCTCCACTGCTGCATATGTGGCGAGGTATGTCATCCGTGACATCACACGTTCAACATATGTCGTCTACTTTTGGGGTATTTCCAGAGATTTGTGAGCCCATGTGTCTGATATTAGATTACTTGTTTCAATGTCATCTAAGCTGCCTGAGAAGTTTTTAAATGTTAGTAAAAATCACCTTGTACAACCTTTCAATAATTTGTGTTGGTATTTTGCAATTATGACTCAAACTGATGGTTTGGCAGTATTCACACCTCTCAGCACCTGCCTTCTTTGGAACAAGAATTATTGCATTTGTCTTTAAGTCTGAGGGTATTTCATCCATCTGATACATCTTTGACACCAGGTGATATAGTTTCATCGTGGCTTCCTCTCCCAAGGACCTCATATTCTAAAAACTATTTGGATATTGTAATTTTTGTTTTGTTTATTTAATTACACAAAAAAATGGTTCAAATGGCTCTGAGCACTATGCGACTTAACTTCTGAGGTCATCAGTCCCCTAGAACTTAGAACTAATTAAACCTAACTAACCTAAGGACATCACACACATCCATGCCCGAGGCAGGATTCGAACCTGCGACCGTAGCGGTCGCTCTGCTCCAGACTGTAGCGCCTACAATCGCACGGCCACTCCGGCCAGGTTTAATTACACTTTGTGTTCCCTAGATCACTACAAGAAGAGGAGCCTTCAGTGATGTTTTTAGAAGTAATGGAGTCCTTATTATTAGAGAATTTTGTTACAATCTCTGAACTAATAAGTCACAACGAGTCTTTCTAAAGTGTTTGGAAGTTATTGATATTGAAGTTATAACATATGTTTCCATGTCTTTTTTAATGAAAAACTATACATCTTTTTGGTGCAGTGTGGAATTAGAAGTGGCTGTCCACTTAAACACAGTGCCTACGTAAGGCAATAAATCTGGAAATATTGAAATCTGCATGAGAAACAAAAACAAAGACATGGAAGTTTAATTTTATTTTTCTTCATTTTTACATTCATTTTAGTAGAAACTCCTATCCATTACAATCAGAATCACTGCGGACTGTCAGTGCCCTTATTCAGCCAATTAATGCACAGAATTTTAGGGTCATTCATAACAAAAGCTCTTTGTAACCATTCACAGCCTTACTAGCAATGCCCTGTAGCATACGCTCGAGCTCAAAAGGTCACATAAGTTGACCAGTTTTCAATATTATCAATCTGATGCAGGTCCAGTACATAGAAAATAAATGTACAGGTGTGGTAGAATGTAAATAATTTAGGTTCAAACAAAATCACTCACCAAATAGCTAAAGCATCGAGCCATTAACAGGCACTCGCAAAAGAGAAGGTAAACTTGCTAGCTTTCGAAATAAATCCTTTTCCGAGCTAGAGTACAAATGCACACACACAAAACATACATACATGCCCACGCGTGCTCATACGTGTGCCCCCCCCCCCCTCCACACACACACACACACACACACACACACACACACACACACAGACACAAGCATGCACCCACACACGCACACAGATGCAAGCATGCACCCACACGCACGCGCACAGATGCAAGCATGCGCCCACGCACGCACACGCCCCTGCATGGTGCCAACTATACACACAATTCAGTGAGTGTAGAAGGACTGATGAGGTGGCGGTAGGGTCAAGTGGGGTGGTTCAAATGGCTCTGAGCACTACGGGACTTAACTTCTGAGGTCATCAGTCCCTAGAACTTAGAACTACTTAAACCTAACTAACCTAAGGACAGCACACACATCCGTGCCCGAGGCAGGATTTGAACCTGCGACCGTATCGGTCGCGTGGTTCCAGACTGTAGCGCCTAGAACCACTCGGTCACTCTGGCCAGCCAAGTGGGGTGGACAGAGGGAGAGAGAGGCAGGAGGCTGGAGGGGTTGGGATGAGGAGCTAGTGGCTCGGAGGGAGGCAGACGGTTTGCTGGCAAGGAATGTGGGAGGGAGGAGTGGTAGATACACGGGCTAGGTGCGTTGTGTGTCAGAGGCGGTGAGATGCTGTGCACAAGAAGATAAGGTAGAGACAAAACTTGGAGGAGGTGACAGGACAGAGGAAGGGGGAATAGTTGGGTGTAGAATGTGCGGACAATGGATTAAAGAGACTGAGACCAAGAAGATGAAGGATACATTGCAAGGATAGCTCCCCTATACAGTATACTTCAGAAAAGCTGGTGCCGGATTGAAGGATCCAGATGGCGCAGGTTGTGAAGTGGCCACTGACATCGGGCAATTTTTCTCAGCTCATATTGTGCAATGGGAAGGTCAACCATATTCTTGGTCACAGTTTGGCAATGGCCACTCACAATGGTGGACAGCTAGTTGGCTGTAATACCAGTACAAAAAGCAGCGCAGTAACTGTAGCAGAGTTGGTACATGACATGGCTGTAATACCAGTACAAAAAGCAGCGCAGTAGCTGTAGCAGAGTTGGTACATGACATGGCTTCTTTCACAGATGGCCCTTTCTGATGGGGCAGGAGAAGCCTGTACCCAGACTGGAACAGAAAGTGCTGGGTGAGTGGACTGGGAAGATCTTGCACCCGAGTATTCCACAGAAATATGATTCTTGTGGCATGGGGTTGGTATTGGCATCGGGAGTGGCATAGGAATGGACTAGGATGTTATTTAAGTTGAGTGTGTGATGGGATACCACTCTAGAAGGTGTATGAAGAGCTTTGGGTAGGATGTCCCTCATTTCAGTGCTTGATTATAGAGACCCAGGTGAAGCGGACAGATGTTGAAGTTGTTGAGAAATGAGGATAGGGTGTCTTGGTCCTGAGAGCAGTCAAGGGATTTGGTGTTTTGGGAGGTTACGAATGTTGCCTCTAGACGGCCCATAAAAAGGTTGGCACAGGAGGATGCCATCGATTTGTTCATATACCTTCCTCTCAAGCAGTGATATGTTCAGGATATGGTCGATAAGGTGTATGAGGAATGAGGTAGTGGGTTTGGAGTCTGATGGATGTTGGATGAGGTAGTGTTCGATAGTGGCAAAGCCATGGGCATGAGGGATTTTGATTTATATGGATGTGGCATCAACAGAGATAAGTAGGGGTCCGGAGGTAAAGCAATGGGGATGGTCAAGAGTCAATGAAGGAAGCAGTAAGTATCTTTTTTGTGAGTGGGTAGACTTTGGGAATTTGTTCAGGAGTGCTGGTCAACAAGAGGAGAAATTCTTTTAATAGGGGCACAATAACATGCTATAACGGAGCAGCCAGGACTGTTGGGTTTGAGGATTTTGGGAAGCATGTGGAAGTTGGCTGTGCAGGGTGTCAGGAGGGTGATGAGAGAAACAGACTCAGGGCATGGATTCTGGGATGGGGGTAAGGATTTCAGTGAGGACTGGTGGTTATGTAGGACTTCTGCGATGGTATCACTATGGCACAGCTTGTAGGGGAAGGAGTCTGACAGCTGGCAGAAACCTTTTGTCAGGCAGTTGCTGTAAGTATAGATTATGAAAAGGATAGGCTGCAGGTTTAATTCATCAGGAAGTTTGGTAAAAGCATACAAGGGAGGGGCCAAAAGTAACCAGAATCATAGTGCTGCACACTGTGTACCTGTAGTACCAGGCTGTGATGCTAGGAAGCTGCTGCAGGACCTTCCCCAAGTGAGTGCTCCAAGCAGCATCACCCCACAACGATAAGTGTGGTCTCCGTGACAGTTGTTTGTGTGTGCCTGTAGTGCACTTGTGGCATGAAGAAACGGATACCTCTCACGAACGACAGGCAGCTGTGAAGTTCTTTTTTTTTACTTGACAAGAACACAGCAGGAACTATTGTTAAAATGCAGACACTGTCCAAAGAATGTGCTCTTACTGAAACTCAAGTGTACAAATGGTTTCCTTAGTTTAAAAAGAGAGAAATGACCACGGGAAGAAAAAATTACCATTCCCGCCAGACTGAGGAATACACCAGCAAAATCGGTAATCTCACAAGTGAAGAACAGTGTACGACAACCAATTAAATCTCAGACTTATTCGGGTTTTGTCAGAGCACAATCCAGTGCATTTTGAATGTCGATTCCTGAAAGCGAAGAGTGGGACCGAAGTCTGTGCTCAGACTTCTCACAGGGAATCATAGGGAACAATGCAGTCAACCCTGCTGTGAAAGGGATGCATTCAAACCTGATGCTAATTTTTCTGAAAAATTATTGCAGGTGACGAGTCGTAGGGCTATGGCAATAGTAGAAATCACCTTGTCCAAAAGAAGCTCGACAGGTGAAACAGAAAGTGAAGACAAACTTTTATTTAATTTTTCTTTACATTAAAGGGATTACACGCTCAGAATTTGCCTCTCAAGTCCAGACAGTAAACTACAAATTCTATTTGGAGGTTACAAAGGGTCTGTACAGAAGTCTAGCGTGAAAAGTCCGGCTTGTGGAATTCTGACAAGTGGTTCCTGCATCATGACAATGCTCTCATTTATGAGGCTCTTGCTGGTTGCCAGGTTTAGCTCCCTAGGATGTCTCCTTGTTCCCTAGTGCGAAAATGGATTTTTAAGGAAAGGGGTTTGTTAATTTTAATGATGTAAGATGCAATGTCACGACAACGCTAATGCTAACAGGGATGGAAGAGGGTGAATTTAGAAGGTGCTTCCAGCACTGTAATAAATGTTTGGACCAGTGTATTCGTGCTAATGGAGGGTACTCTGAAGGAGATTAAAGTTCTGTCTGGAAGCTGTTTACAAAGTAATTCTAGTTATTTTTGGGTTCCTCCTCAATTACTTGCAACAACAAGAAAGATTCATCCTCAATCTGCATATTTGTCTAACTGTGCAGTAATTAATCTTCAGAGACATTTGTGACTTTTTTAATATCCTGAACCATAATAATGTGATGAGTTTGAAGATGCACAGGCTTACAAGAATGTATTATTCAATGTATAAAGGGCGCCAACCGAAAACAATATGTTTTGCACCATTCTATTGTTGTTTCACAATTGTCAGCCCATACCTATCCCTCCATTATTGTTCAGCTGCCACAGTGGATAAACTGTGTTGCCATACGTCCAAGTGAGTAGCAGTAGTATAAAATGAACAGCGAGCCAGGTGAGAAAAAGTTTACAATCCATCGCAAGAAAATGACCCAGATTACGAGCTAGCAGCACAAGCCCAGAATGAGGCAGTTGTCTGTGAGATAATTAGTAATTGAATATGCAGTTGGCTGGGATCTGATGCTTTGAGCCGGTCATTGTTGTGAGATACGCCAGTCTGTGGCAACAAAGTGATACAATGACAGTTTATTTCATTATCACTTAATTAAACAGTGCTTTTGTTCATATTAAGTAAGATTATTTTATTGGTTTTCAATTACACTAATATTAAACTGTGATTTTGCTCATACATGTTTACCTTGGCAACATAAGACAGCTATTCCTTAAATGCACCACTCGTGTTATGAAAAATGGTACACCCACATGAGGGCTAAGCTGGGAAAAAGAGAGACAATGAAATTACGAGCTCCTGTCCAGTGATTAAACCTCCAACCCAAAATACAAAAGTTTTACATCACAATTATTAAGACTCACTGACTGAGTTCAGAAACAACAAGTGACCGGTTTGCTGGAAGTAAAGTGTGTACATAAAAAAGAAATGTTAATTGATTCTCAGTTTAAAGAAGATACTCTTTTTGCTCAGTCTAGAAAATTGATCTGTTTATGCATCCAATGTTTCAGTTAAACTATAGTTTCCTGTAACAGATATAAAAGGGAGACACTTCAATGACAATATAAAAAAATCACCAGAGACAGATACAGAAAGATATTACATTTATTTCCATTAACCGAAGGATAGTTTCATACAACTTCTAAAATCTCAACAAAAATAATAGATCCATTATTTGTAGACAAGATGCACATGCTTACAACAATATATTCAACAATAACACAACATCAATTTAAAACAATAACAACTACTGCATGACCAGCATGCTAAGTCTTAGTTTAGCTACCTGCTTAAGCAATGTTAGCTGATCTTAACCAGAGAAAAACATTTATAAGCAAAGACAAAGTGTTGTAATGACAGATACAAGGCACCACACAAATTTTGTAAAATTAAGCGTTAATGAGTTTTTTAAGCTCACATTCAAAACAGTCGATGCAAATTTAGGACAATGTCAATCACCTGGGCACTGACATATCATCTACTAATTAGAACTCCTGTCACATCAAATTATTACTTAACAACACCATCACACCCTATAAGTACAAAATAAATAACAAAAACATTTCATTAGTTAGACAGACAATGCATGCTTACAGAAAAGAAGGAGCGTGTCAACTCCAATATGAGCAGGTGAGGGTATGCCTACACTCGCTGCACTAAGAACAGACTAGTCTGAATGCACAGCATTGTACCATAGGCAGTCCCAAATCAAGTTTTTACCATGCAATACTAGGATTTCAGTTGCATGCTGCTAATATTATAGTCCTGTGATCAGTTTGCTTAGTACCAGAATATTTTACAGATGCTGCAGAAACATAATGGGAATTGTTGAAAGGTACATCATATTCTCTTCTAAAACACTACTGAGAAAATTTAATGAGCCAGTACACAATACAGAGTATCGAATGATTTGAATGCTGAGTTTTTCCCCTTTCACATATGCACTGGTTAATAATGGCATGAAGTAATGTGTGTCAAAGACACTGCAAAAACAAGATAGTATGGCTGAGCAGACAATATCACAACTGATCTACTGCACAGATAAAGTTATTACTTTGTTTTTGCTGGAACCAATCACGAAATCGAATGAAGATAAAATAGCTGAATGCTTTATACAGTGTCTTCCACAAACTCAGACACGAGAAAAAGCCTTCGGTATTATAGAATGATTCGAGGCACAAATTAACATATAGATGTAATTGTCAGAGAATACTGCTGTTATCAATTGCAGCAAGAAACTGTTGCTGTGAAATGTTTTCATTTTAATGAATACAATTACAAGTCAGTCAAAAATCTCTGAACTGCACTGAATAAAGACAGAAGCAAAAAGAAATCCTCTGACTTAAACATCCCACGATAAGTCTACGAGGGTGCACTGCTGAATTTGATCAGGACAAAAGTGTTAAGAAAGTGCTCTGTGAACGTAGATGGGAGCACCTGGAGATAAAATGATGACTTTTTCCAAACAAGTGACATGTCTCACAAGCTGCATTTTTCAGTATCTCATCCTAGAATAAATTATGCGTCCTCTTTGTATGTATGTATTCCAAGAAGACTGCATTTAATTAAAAGGTACAATTCACAAAGTTAAAAATCTTTATTTCATATTTGCAATGTTGAATGTGATCACTGGTACTTCAGCCTGCTTCTCATCATGTATATGAGCAACATCTAAAACAGCACCAATGATTTCAGTTGTGGAACCTGATGACTAGCACATACAACTTGACAGAGAGAGGGGGATGGGTGGGCGGAAAGAGGGAGGGGGGGGGGGGTCAGGAAAGATGCAGTGTGCTCAGCAAAAATATATTCTATCATTATTTAACTGTAGGGTTGCAGCTGCTTTATAGGTGTGTGTCACAGGTGTATCCAAACTGAAGGTTGGTCTGACCGCCGCAGAGATTTACTGGTCACAGTCCTGATAGGGTTGGCAGGCTCTAGTCAGCCTCCGACCTTTGAACTGTCACAGTGGGACCTACAGTTTAATGTGGTCTCTGAACCATGATTTAACTTTGTGTTCTCTACATTATCAACTGCAGAGGTGAAAGATGTGGTAAGTGACAGAAAAATCCTTGGAATGACCAAGAATTGAACGTCAAAGCTGTGCATTTGTAATTTGACACTTGACCATTTAGACACTCAGCCTCATCATGTTACAAAAACCAGCAAACATAATTTGTGAAAGTAACAAATGCAGCATATTAAATGAAATTTATGGGGGAAGTATCCCACCCATTTGAAATGGAAACTGTTGTTAAACAAGGGGATGGTTTAAGACACTTACTGTTTAATTGTGTTTCAGAAAATATTGTAAAGATGTGGAATTTTGAGCTAAAATTCACAAGATTGAACCAATAGAACTCATCTCAGAATTTCAGCTTTAAAAAAAAAAAAAAAAAAAAAAAAAAAAAAAAAAAAAAAAATCACGACAATTAAAATGCAGAGAAACATAAATCAATTAAAGTTAAGCCATACATCGGAAAGGACTAAAAATATGCAATATCTATAAGAGTTAGTAAAATGGAATGAGCATATGATTTTACAAAAAAACAGTGCCACAGTTTATATTCATTGAAAGCTTACTGGTGAACTATAAGTTGGGCAGAACAGAGATACCAGAAAGACAGATTATACTGATTAGCAGAAAAACAATGAATGCACACAAACTACAAGGGGTTGGAAAATTATAAGTAACATGGAGATCTACAAAAATGCACAGAATCAGATTAATGACATAGCAAAAATTAATCTTCTTTGCACATATTTGCCAAATAAGTGAGAACAGGCTAACAAAACAAATACAGTTGTATTTCTGGAAAAAGGAATTGACCAACAGTACAAAGACTGCCTCCGTAACCCAACAGTTTGCATCACTGTCTTCATTATGGGCAAACTCTGGTTCGATACCTGGTACCTCCTCAGATTTTTCTGAGCAAATGAGGTCCGGAAAGGGGTCTACTCAGCCTCGTGAGGCCAAATGAGGAGCTGCTCGAGTAAAGACGCATCGGCACTATTGGGATTCACCTACTGGCAATAACGGCTTGAGTGATTTGCGACATGATGATCACGTGTCCCACAACCGTAGATTGCTCCTCATACTGCCTCATAGGCAGCCGTCGGAACAGGCCTAAGGCCTAGCCTGTGAGTGGTGTTTACATTTACAGTAGTATGGATTACAGAAATAAAAAAAAGAACTTGAAAGGAACTCCATCAAAGAATCAGAAATAACAGAAAGAAATATTTATAAGAACAAAGTAATACATTTAGAAGGCTTTCAAGGCAGAAGAAATAAGAAATAGGTAACAACATGGAAATAAGAAGAGGAAAGACAGCATAGGGATAAGATGAAGGAGAAATGGAAAAATATGTAACAACAAAGAAAGCTAAGGGAGTGAAATAGTTGTTACATGGTAACAGTTGATCAATACTATACTGTGTTGGGGTAAAATAAATATGTATTGTCAGCCATTTGTAACAATGAATTACTTAGTATTATCTCCATCTTGGCACTGTCCTGCCAATGTTGTTCCTCTCACACCTCTCCTGTTTTGGCGCAAAATACAGCCAGTGAATCTACAAGTTAATGTCCTTGGGAGTCAACAATTTGTCTTTGTGTTAAAACAGCTGGTCATGGTCATGTTCTCTCTCTCTCACTCACTGCACATAACTTTATAACAATTTACAGAAAATATTGGCAAAGATCTGATAAGGAATAAAAAAGATATTTGACACATCACATCAAATAATGTTTAACAATCTGAAAATCACAGCAATATAATTTATTTGTACATAAAGTTTCCTTTTCAGGTGTTCTGAAGATAGCCACAGCAGATGCTGCAGCACTTAATGCAGTCACTAGAGGAGAAATTGTTAATGCAGTCACTAGAGGAGAAATTGTTAATGCAGTCACTAGAGGAGAAATTGGTCTCTTTTTTGGCAAAAATGTAAACACACCAAGTAACAATGTGGTGCAGCTAAGAAAGAAACTGTTTCTGTTTTATTTTCCATTCATTTATTAAATTACATCTAGGAATCATTCAATCTGCAGTTATGACATATGTGCACGCACAACAAAAAGTGTGAGACTCCAAATATTGTGCTGTCCCAAGTCTCAACTCTAAAGAGAAAGCAAGAGGTGTCCTTTCTGACAGCAGCAATAATTTAATATTAGTAGCAAGTCACAAATATGTGCCAAGTCAGTACTATACTGTGGAGTGTGTAAAAGTGATAGGTAATGCACTGCATTACCACTCGAGTCCCGGTCATATACAAAATCTTAACTCGTCACTCTATTAAAAAGTAGAAAAATGGCTTCTAAAAAAGCCAGCACCTTGCTGTCACTCTTCCATCTAGTAATAACTTTTCTTAGGCCTCAGTTCACTTGGAACATTGTAATTGCAAATGGGATGCAGCTTAATAAGCAACTCGCCTGCAGCAGCACATAATGGTAACAGATCATTGGTTACCTCTGCTTCTGCTTAAAAGGTCTGCTGGAGACCATTTTCATGCTGAAATTCTTCATTTTACAGACGACAGCATTACTTAGTGTGTTAAAAATTGTTTCTATGGTTTACAAAACATATTCACAAGATACAGCCAAAGACAACTGTGTGATGTACATTACTCTTTGCACTCTGCAATACACTAACTATCCATCTACTTTCATCTTGCCTCCTTTTATTTTTTATTCAAAAGTTTTGTCTCAGTGCAGTGAATTATTCTGTTTAAAATTTATATATTTTACAGACACTGGAAAAATACAACACAGTCTGTAGGCATAAAACTTGCTTTTTGATTTGAAGCTGTGTTAGCAGTTAATATATTTGGCTCTTTGTAATTAACACAGATGTTTCATGAAAGACAAATTCTTCCATTAATTTGAGCAGAAATTTGCACTTTACCACAAATATGAATAGCTTACATGTAAAGCGTTATCACAGAACATTAAAATAAATAATTTAATGATATGCAACAGTTCTGAACAAGCAATTACCAATATATTTGCCTCTTTATATTAACACAGATGTTTCACGGAAGAAGTTTTCTTCCGTTAATATTGAGCAGAAATCCGTACTTTATTATAAATATGAATAGTTTACACGTAAAGCTTTACCATAGAACATTAAAATAAATAATTTAATGATATGCAACAGTTCTGAACAACAACTTAGTTCAGATTTGTGCCAGTTCTTAGATGGCAGTGAGAGAGCAATTTGATACATTAACAATTGCTGTAAATAAGGAAAACAGCAAAAATGAAAATCACAGGTGATAAGCCAATGTTCCACTTTATATTCTGCTTCTTGCAATTAATTTTGTTTAATTTGCCAAGGTGTTCATTACATACATAACCCTCTGAGCCGTCATAAACATAGACCCAAAGTTATAAGCAATGGACATCAGACTAGTGTTTGATTACATTGTGGCACCAATCAGACTTACATTATGCCACTGTAATCAGAAAATACATCGCTAAGGCGGTTTCAATATTTTATTTTGTTTTGATATTTCAGTATAACAAGCAATTCAATCACTAAAAATCAAGTCAGCCAAAATGGCCCAAAATGAAGGTACACTATAATACAAAACATAACTTCTCACATCAGTTGACCTGGTATAGTTTACATAGAAATATAATTGTGCCTTGATCTGGAAGGAAGGCAGTTAGGCAAATACTTTATTGCTGAAGGTGTGAGGATGCATGGAATGGACACCAGTCAAAATGAAAGGAGAGGAGCATTATTTATATTTTTAAGGAAAATGAAAAGGTAAAATTACAAGGAGATGGACTAGCTGGCCAATGTATATTATCACTGGTTGATATACCAAGTACTGCCAATGGACATAATTACAAGTAAAAGGTCATATCCACTGATGCCAGGAACAGAACACAAGCTAGTTATAAAACTTACAGAGGATATGTTGATCAATGTAAATACAAACACACTGCCTCAAAACTGAATATCTTAAATGCTATAGCATGGTGAGAGAAATAAAAAAGTGTACGTATTGATAGAAGCTGCCTTACATTGTACACCACAAAACAATCACATGTCTTAATTAACTATCAAATATGCACAAATTCAGTCTTTGACAGCAGTTTGTGAATATGCAATGGGAAGCAAACCCAGATGTTGGCCAGCTCATCTGCATACTATCTTGGCTTAATACGTACTCTCTATTCTCAACACATCAAATACATGAGGAAGCGCTTGAGCTTTCAAATGCTTTCACAGGTAACTGAAGGAAGATAGCTACTATGGTCTCATTACTATCATCGATAGTCTGCTCGTCACTGACTGATGTACACAGGGCAACAAAAAACTGCAACTTTTACCAAAATTTTATGATGCAAGAATTTTTTATGAGGGCTATTCATAAGTTAACCTCAGACTGTCTATTAAAAATAAACGGTTGACTGTAGCTTCGTGGCACATGTGGAAAAGGAGACTCTGAAGGTCACATTGCATCAGTTAGCTCTCTGCTGCAATCTTCAGTGTGTAAGCAGCAACCATCTGAAATGGCCATTGTTCACCATCGATTGTGTTGTGTGTATGGGGTTGGAGTTATAGTTGACGGCGTTGTGAGGGGGTAGTGCAGAAAATTCAAAGCTGGTCATACAGATTTGCACAATGAAAGTGGCCAAAGAAGACATTCGGATGTGACAATGTCTAGCAACATACTGATGAAATTGTGTGCACGAGATATCTCTTCAAATTTCCAAATTTTCTGAAGATATGGCTCAGGTTTCAAGGACAGCCGTCTCTAACAGTTTCACTGAGAGGCCATAAGTTTTGTCCACCGTGGGCACCAAAATGTCTGGGTTTGGCCTCAGCATTCCTTTGTCTCCGAGATGAAGGCCCGGCTTGCTGCTTAGCACTGCATGAAAGATGATGATCTCAAGGAAACTGCCAAGAACTGGCCAAACCACCAGGCAGCACCATTCTTTGATGAAAGGATAAAGAAGCTGGGTCAGAGTATGACAAATGTTTGAATTTGGGTGACGACTATGTGGAGAAGTAACGTCAACATATAAGTACTGACTGATAACAAATATTTACCTTTTTAAAGCAGCCAATAGGAGGTTAATTTTTGAACAGCCCCTGTAGATATGGATGTTGCTGCAAAAGACTTTGTTTTGATACATATACCACCTATGCAAATGTTTCTCACTTTATTCCCCTACAATTCTCACTTTATGTACGGCAGGAAGAAGAATACTTAAGCAACATGGTGTGTCTGCTAATTTAAAGAATTAAAAAATAGATACTGTGATGTAATAACTACCAAATACCATTGTCGAACACTGTTTTAATTTGTTGTGGTATGTTAAAAATATTTCTTCCAGGAAGAATAATTAAGCTTGGTCCATCAGAGTCCATCTCGAGAACTACCCACAATTACAAGGAGTAAAAGTTTTAGCATCAGGTAAACAGTCAGTCATCAATTATTCACTAACTATGAACTTCAGTTTTAACCCAATAGCTATTCACTACAAAACATTAAATGCAGGTCCTATTTTTCTTGGCAGCATTGCATGAGGAGGCTGGAACTTAATTCTTCCTCTAGCCACACTCCTCTATCTTGAGGGAGGTGAAACTGAGAGGGGATGAACTTGTATCCCCCTGAACTAGCTCCAATGTGAAAAAAAAAAAAAAAAAAAAAAAAAAAAAAAAAAAAAAAAAAAAAAAAAAGGTGTAGACAGCAAAAGTAAGTCATATCCCACATACCAGAAAAGTGAGACACAAAAACCATGAGATATGTTGATGTAGCTGATTACTCAGAGAAACAATAGTTTGGTTCACAGTCCTCCACATCAACTGTAATCAGATCCAATGCCCACCTGCAGTATTAAACGTGGTATACAGTACTCTGCTGGAACAGTAGTAGTCCTCAGTGGTGCCTAACGCCACACACGGAGAGGAAGGTCCACTTGGTCATGAGCCCCCTGACAGGAAGCAGGCTGGCAACTACCGTGGTGCCGTTCGCCTCCGCCGCCCGTGCCGCTGCCGCACGCAGCTCTGGGGGTTGCGGCGCGTGCTCCGAGGAAGAGCAGTATGCCAGGCGGAGGTGGCAGACGGGCGCTGCCGCGGGCGAATCCCTCAGCAGGCGAGACAGTGTGTAAGACATCGCCTCATCCAGCTCGTCCCGAGTCATGGGGCGGGGTGAAGGGGGTAGGCTGTCGGGGCAGTCTTCCGATTCTCTGCTTCCGGAAAGGTATGACGCACCTGCGTATAAATTGACCGACTCCAAAACTGGAATAACATGGGGAAAAAAGTAATATGAGGCATGTGCAGAAAGTAATAGAACTAAGCCTCTCACACTTAAAGAGGTTGTTTTTCAGTAAATCTGGCAGCACTGCATTTGAAGGCAAGGTTGCATTGTAATTTTAGGTCTACATCATATCATAAGGAGAAACACACTAACACGAGAAATGTCAGTACTTATTATCCACAGCACTTCTTTCAACCGCTGTGAGGCTACTCTGACAAGAAAAGGTCGCCAGTGGTGGGATCGACTTTTTGAAACTGTCTATATGATATTGTAGGTTAAGATCCCAGGTATCACATCCTAAATCCATTCGCCCTGGCGGGCCGTCATTTGCAATTAATTGACAAAAAGGATCTCGAACTGCGTGTGATGCTCCACAGCTTTAAAAAAGAAATGTTATACAAACTGGTTCTGTAACACACTGATTACAGTAGAAGCCTCATATTCGAAAGGTTGTGGATTCAAATCCAGGAAATTTGTTACTTTTAAATTTTTATTGAAGTCACTTTGATCATTATTTTCGTTTAATTAACTAGTTTAATGTATTTTCATTTATATTCCTTTGTCACGTAATTTTAATCACTGTATAAGCTTTTTCAATTGCTCTCATTTTTTCTTCTCATCATTTTTTTCCAGTTGGAATGTTTTTGCATGTGAATTTAATTATTTATCTATCATAATATTCAATAATGTAATATACTGAAAATGCCAATCTATCGGTTACAAAACAAAATAATCTGCTTACACTGACTGTGCAAAATGTAATTTTTGTTACAAGGTTTACATTTTTTGTGGATGGTGATCATCACACAAACATTTAAAATATAAATAAAATGTGAAATAGACATAATGAGTGCAATAATACGGACAAAAATATGTGATGATAAAACAGAAGAAATTAGATCTAGATAATACATGAAAATAATTAAAATCCCACGCACACAGATTGGAATATGTGGGAAAAGAATTATACAATGAAAAAATGAGAACAACTGAAAAAGTTAATATGGTGACTAAAATGATGTGATGCTGTCAATAAATAAACAAAGATTCTGTGAAAAAGGAACAGAAATAAAAAAATACATTTAAACAAATTAACCGAATAAAAATAATAATCAACATCATGTCAATAAAAATTTTAAAATAAAAAAAATTCACAGCACCTGATGAGAATTGAACCCTCAACCTCTTGTATATGAGGTCTGTACTATAACCATTACACTGTACAACCAATCTGTAAAATATACCTGTTCTGAAGCTGTAGAATATCACGTGAAATCGCAAGATTGTTTTTCATCGATTACTCACAAATGAGGCCCCACCAGGGCAAATGGCTGCAGGCTAAGATGCCTGGGATCTTAACCCACTTCACCGTAGACCTCTTATCGTGAGAGGTGATGTGCATTTGGGTGTCTGTGTGGTCGTTTTCTGCCAGAAGAGCCAGAGCTCGAAAGCTAGTTAATACTGGTTTTACATATGTCTATGCACCACGTGACAGTCTGATAAAGACGAATGGTTGCCTTTGCTTTATTTTAAGTATTGTTCCATTCACAAAATTACATTATAGTTGCACTTTAATATTTTAGTATACATAAACAAGAAAATCATATATTCAAGAAATACTTACCAATCGATATACGAGAGACAATAGCTGACACTTTGTTCTCGTAATTCCACCGGCGGCATATAGACACTTGGAATGGACCAATCAGACACCCTGTTTCCTCATCTGAAAGCAAAAAACAAGTTTGTGAATTAAATGAGAGCACCCTCTCAATAAGCAGAGGCAGACTACAACAGTTATATTAGTGAACAATAGTTGATGCTCCTAATGACTTCTATCAACTTTAAAAAAGTTGTTTCAGGTAAGATTTGGTAGACTGCAAATTTTTTCCTGCCCCCTTTCCAGTCACAAACCGACCAGTAAATAAAAACAACAGTAAACATTCAATGGTAACAACCGATCACCGTGTCATCCTCAGCCAATAGGTGCCACTGGATACGGATACAGAGGAACACGTTGTCAGTTTCCGTGACACAGCCGCCAATTCTCAGTGGAGTAGCTCCTCAACTGGCCTTACAAAGGCCGAGTGTGACCCAATTGCCAACAGTGCTCGGCAGACTGGGACGGTGAGTCATCCGAGTGCTAGCCGAGCCCGACATTTATTTCTGTGCCTTAGCTAGTGTTCTGTCTATAGGTAATACCACAGACTGAAATGACCTGCTCTTTCTTGCTTAATTTTATATGTTTTGGTGCACCTATCTGCTATTTTCACTGTGTTGCTTCGGAGTTGTATTCCCTTGTCACAAAACCTGTCTATTGCAGCAGGAACCCCTACCCGATTATGAGTAATCTGTTTCTAACATAGGCACATCAGTATGTGTTTACGCTTTTCTTTTATCACTACCACTAAATGTATAACTGCCCACCTAGGGCTGCAATCCTTTTCTATACCACTGTTTCATGCAGTTCCATTTCATTTAGTTAGTTACTGTACGGTGGTGTGACACACATGAAACATATGTTATAAAAATTGCCAGTTTGGTACTGAAAGGTACTGAGTTTTATCTGCACTTGAAAGGATGTAAATTTGGCGGCAAATAGCGATCTGAAAGTAACGGATGCTTGAGGGTAAATTATGATTTTTATTATTAAATATGATTTCTTACGTTGAAAGTGATGCCACACACTTTCCACAACACTTCTGAGAATGTGCAAAGTGTTGTAACAAGATTACACATCTCAACGTAGGGCACTGGAGGGCTGCGTAAGCTAACTGTTAACAGCCTGATATAGTGTCATAGCCATACACGTTTATTAGATTCTCAAAAAACACTGATGTGAGAATATGGAGAGCACACAAATTGTAGAAACGCTGATGCCAAGTAAACATAATGTAAGGTGAATTGTTTTTTTGACTTTGAGGGCTCAGATTCCCTGCACACCCTCAATGCAGAGAGCTGATCAGTGGTGACTGTTAGTCTCTTTCTTCACTCAAAAAAAGGCTTGAGCATCACTTGCACATATTAACTTTTTTTTTTCTTTTTCTTTTCTTGTTCTCCATTTCCTTGTGATGAAGGAAATATTAAAGTTTCAAGGCCAGATATTCAATTATGCGTGCCCCCTCCCCCCCCTCCCCAAGTGCATATTTCAACCCTTCTTTAACTATATCTGTTTGAACAGACAGTGGATGAACAGATCCTTCCTCTTTCATTTTATTGTTTCCCATTTTATACATAAGCAATTTCAAATCGATTTTAGACACAAGGATGTGGGAGCTGAAGTACATCACCATCATATATCATTTGATAGGGATGACAGCAAGATATTGTGTGAATACTTGTAATATGCAGAACTTCACAAACAATTCAAACACCTCAAAATCCATTCATAAATTCAATGAATGTTAACTCTAATGTCCTAATTAGATTTTGAAATCTTATACGGTTCAACCTGATTGTATTACTAATGGTTTTAGAAGGCAAATTAATGACACATAACACTGCATATCAGTGAACCAAATAAAACAGAGACTGAAGAGTTATTAATATAGACAGAAGAAAGACAAATTCGAGACCTGGATCATTTTTATGGTCCTGAACAGAATTTTCTACTTTTTATCTCTACCACAAATATTAGCTAGGTTTTTAAAATGATGATTATTCAGAATTATTAATAGTCGAGTACCCAATAAAAATTGAGTAACCACCATGGCATCAGGGAGCAGTTTCCTCATTTTGGATGTGGCAGTTAATGTGCTAATATTAACTGAATTTAAATGACACAATAGTGAGGTCTCAATTATATGACTTTTTCAGAACCAATATAAATAGCCCACAGTGCAATGGTACATCCATTCAAAGATACTCACATTCAAATCTGTTGTTGTGGCGATGCAACCAAACCGACCACTCAACCAGTGCACCCCTCGGTAACCGGGGCACCACGACGTAGTCAGCAATGGCATTGGTAGTGTGACGTTCCCACTCGAGCCGTGCCTCCCATATGTGAGTACCACGTGTTACGTAACATATGGCCTGAACAAGGGAAACAAAAGCTTAACAATATTATCTCTCTTCTTAGGTGGCTGCTTCTGGGCAAGGGTATTTATGAGAACAATCCAGAAAGTAGCACCTCTATGTGCACTGCCACTGCAAAGGCTGATATTGGGTTTCCACCCAGAGGACAAAAAGTTTCACCATCACCTAGTTTCAGTATTGTGTCAGCAGTAGTAACAACAAGTTTTATTTTTGTACATTCTATGATTGTTTAATGTGAACTGTATGATACGAAGCTCAGCCGACTATCAGGTAGGAGGTGTTATTCAATTTTTGGATGCTCTGCTGTTGGAACCTTCATAAAATTACAGTAAATTAAAGGAAATGTAAGGCAAGGGAATCTTGAACAAAAAGATGTGAGGATCGGTGTGAAATGTGTACCACGAAACTCGACCCAGGCACCTGACCCTCAGCACAAATGATCTGACGAATCGAGTGAAGCATGAAATGGTGTGACACACCTCTTACCGGAACTTGAAAAAGTTCCTGAGCAAGAACGTTTTGGAAGTTATGTTGATATTGGGAATGCAGTGAACTGGCTTAATAGAGTCATAGTAGCTAAGTACTACAAGGGAATTCTAAAGCTAGTGAACAGATGTGACAAATGCTTAATACTGGAGTTGATTATAAAAATAAAGAAAACTTCCATTTACTAAGGAAGATTTTTTTTTTTAAGTCCAAATAGTCAGTACTCTATGGATTGCCCTCATACTTGTGGTATTTTGGTATGTAGTTATTTCACTTAGCAACCTAAGATTAGTTTGATGTAGTACTCTACTTCTGTCAGTGACAGCTATTCTCTTCATTTCAACAAGACTGCTGCATTTCACATCAACAATCAGCTTTATAAACTCATATCTCCAGTAGCCCTGCAATTCTTCCCTCAGAACACCCATTCAACTGTACTTCAAAGCAACAATGCATGTCATAATACATGCCCAACCAATAGTTGGCATTTTGGTATGCTTGTAGTTTTATAAGAATAAAACATGGGAAAACAATGTATAAAAATCCTTTTGCTGAACAGATAACAATTTAAAGATGGTAGGGCTCTTATGAAGAACTGCATTATAGGGTGTTCAACTTTGCTTCTGCCATTTTTCCCCCCACATTTGAGGCTTTAGTGAAACAAATTGGTTACACACGTATCATTCAAAGTATTTTCCATCGCTGGCCACTACTTTCTCCCATCGTTCGGATAGTGTACAAATCCCGTGTAAAAAAAAATCTTCATCTTTAGAAGCGATCCACGAATCGATCCTGTTTGTGACTTCTTCATGAGATCGGAAGTGTTGGTCAGCCATGCCATGCGCCATTGATCTAAACAGGTGATAGTCAGAGGGCGCAATGTCTGGAGAATACGGTGGGTGGGGTAGGACTTCCCATTTTAATGTTTCCAAGTATGGTTTGACCTCTTTTGCAACGTGGGGTTCAGCGTTGTCATGCTGAAAAATCACTTCATCATGCCTCTTGCTGTATTGCGGCCATTTGTCTTTTAATGCTCTGCTCAAATGCATTAACTGCATTTGATAATGAGCACCTGTGATTGATTCCCTTGGTTTTAAAACCTCATAGTACACGATGCTGAGCTGGTCCCACCAAATGCAGAGCATGATCTTGGAGCCATGAATATTCGGTTTGGCCATTGACATGGAAGCACGGCTGGGATATTTTCGTCCCCAGTCACAATGCGATGCAGAAATCCCTTCTTCCGTTTTTGCCTCTGAAGCAACTGTTCACATAAGCACAAACGCCATACAACGTCTCTTGGTTTCAGCTCTTCAGCTGAAGATGGCCGCCGAGTGAGACCACAGGTATAAAGGGACCGGCATCTGCAAAGTCTCGGCACTTCGCCAGAAGATGGCCGCCGAGTGAGACCACAGGTATAAAGGGACTGGCATCCGCAAAGTCTCGGCACTTCGCCAGAAGATGACGAGTATGTCACTTGTCGAAACGTCGCAATTTGAAGACACCGCCACCCGGCTGGAAGCCCGAGAACTCTTTGCCAGGTGAATATGCTTGTTTTTTGTCTACATCTGATTAAGGGCTTCATCTGATAGCTGATAATTAGGGACAGGAAAATTTTGTGAAAATGATAACTCAAAAAATAATGCAAAATTAGTGGTTTTTAGCATAACAGCATGTGATAATAGTTACTGAATGCTGAAACCACATTTTGACTTCATTTTTTCACGTACTTGTTTAATCTTAAAATGACAATTTATATAGCCCACAACCAACTATGAAATGACATCAAAAACTGCACCAAAACTGGCAGGGAGGTGAAAAAAACAACAGAAACACTGAAATTGGCAAAAAATACCAAAAGTGACAAAAAATTAAACCAAATTTGGTAAAAAACATCAAATCTGGCAAACAAGCATGACCAAATATGGCAAAAAAGTGACACCAATGTGGCACAAAAGTAACACTGAATCTGGCATACAAAACATGGAAAGTGAAAAAAAAAAAAAAAATTGCATAGAAACTGGAAACAAAAACACTGAAGAGGGTAAAAACCCTAATAGCGGAGCTGGAAAAAAAATGCAAAATTGGCAAAAACACCAAATTTAGGACAAAAAGGCAACATTTGCAAAAACCCAAATTTGGCAAAAAAATAGCACGGTAATTTACAAAAAGTAACACAAAAATTGGCAAAAAATTAACACAAATATCACTGAATTTAGCAAAAAATAATACTGAAACTTGTAACAAACAAAGAAATTGGCAAAAAATGCAATTGGCAACAAAGTAACACTGAAATTGGCAAAAAAGAGCAACAAATTTGGCAGAAACTAACGCCAAATTTCGCCATAAAATAAAATTATTTTTTCCAGTCCCTACTGATCATATTGTGTACTCTTCTTCCTATGTGCCTGTCTGGCACTCAACACTTGCTCCTTGTGGTGAGAAGCAATCTATTCTATTTCATATTGTTGGATTCTCAGAAAGAAAATGGATGCAGAAAGTATAACATAAGTATATTCATCCTAGAGATACGGAAAAGAATGACAAAGTAACCACAACCTTTTTTGGTCCACCTTATGTACTGAATTTGGACAGCCATATTGCCTCATGGTAACCCCCCCCCCCCCCCCCCCCCACCTTTCATGCCAATAATCCTGTCAAGTGTCTAATTATCTTAACATTTTGTAGAAATGTAATACATTTTACACATCATATTACACATTCTGCCAGTCATCACTTGGAACCAAAGACAGGCAGTCAATCTTGAAGATGTCCTCATTCCAGCATATGTCGCTCAGTAAGTAATAACGTGCTGTCTTATTGGAGACACTGTAGAAATTCACAGATTAGGTGACAACATTTTATATTCCAGGTATGAAGACGACCACATCACACCTCTAAATGGCAGACTGTCTGTTTCACACATTTTAATTAGCTTTGTTTCTTCTAACTTTTAGTTCCACCACTGACTATTGACTTTGCTCAATAATTGTGTAGAAAACATCTGGGAAGTGCAGTTCTGTCACAAGGTTTAGCTGAGAACATAACAAAGGTGTGCTATCCAGCAATTCATTCCACTCAGTGCTAACGTAAATAGAGCACACAACAAAATGACACTAGCATGCCCTCGCTGCAGAAATTGTAACAACATTTAATGGGTGTCAAATTGATTTTTCGGTCACAAGATTTAAGAGCTTCAAAAAGACAACCTTTCCTTATGTACAGAAGCAATATGTGATAAAAATGGTCATCCTTATAACAACAAAACTAGTAAATATCACACAACTGTTTTAACCCACCATAACTCACTATAAAACTGTAATGATTGTCGACGTAATTTTTGTACAGTTTGTGATATTTTCAGTGGTATGGGATTCTATTTTGCAAGATATTGGTCTCTTCACTTACTGTCACAAGATGCTATCCGTTAGTTTATTTCACAGTTTTTGTGATGTGGGATTTCAGTTTGATCATTTATATTTTCTACAAGCAAATTTTATAAAATTAGCGTGTGTGTTGTTCTGTCACATCCAAATCAGTGGAGAGACAATCTGTATAGACAAGTCATACAAATTTTTGATAATTTAAAGAATGGAAACTCAAGGTTGGAATATCAACAATATGAGGAAAAGGCCGGCCGGAGTGGCCGAGCGGTTCTAGGCGCTTCAGTCTGGAACCACGCGACCGCTACAATCGCAAGTTCGAATCCTGCCTCGGGCATGGATGTGTGTGATGTCCTTAGGTTAGTTAGGTTTAAGTAGTTCTAAGTTCTAGGGGACTGATGACCTCAGATGTTAAGTCCCATAGTGCCCAGAGCAATTTGAACCATTTTTTTATGAGGGAAAGGATAGATTGCTACTCATCGTAAAGATGACACACTGAGTTGCAGACAGGCACAGCGAAACGACTGTTACACATTATGGCTTTCAGCCAAAGCCTCCTTCAGCAAAGAAACCACACAAACATTCACACAAGCATGGGCACCTTATGTACACACGACTGCTACTACAGGCAGCTCCAACCGGAATAATCTAATAAAAAGATTTTCTAATTCCAGTTATCATAAATATTGACGATTGAGGCCATTCAGTTTACAAGCCTGTTCATTAAGTCTTGCTGGTAAACTACATTACTGAAAGAAGACGGAAATTCACAGGTGCTCTCTCTCTCTCTCTCTCTCTCTCTCTCTCTCTCTCTCTCTCTCTCTCTGTGTGTGTGTGTGTGTCCTCACCCCCCCCCCCTACCTGCCTCTCTACTCACCTGGACGACATCGCGCAGCTGCGTTGTGGAGTCGACGGCGCGGGCTACCCTCTCGATGTGCCGGAGTGCCAGCCGGCACTGCCGCTTGATGCCGCCCTCGATGAGCTGCATCGTGCCCGGCACCAGGCCAATCTGGCCTGCCATGTACATAATATCACCGACCTGCGAAATGGTATCACATGAAGGCTCGTGTTATGTACAAGTGATTTTATTTTTGTAAAAAGGCATACAGTAAAGCTGTCTTCAATCTGAAAATCAGACTGAATGTTATTGTCCTGTGCTAGTTGTGGTTATGTTGGAGAAAGTATGCACATATACAAGGGAACAACTCTTTTAGCCTGAACTTTGAACAAGTGTTCGTAACTTTAATGTTAATAATTTCAGCAGAGAGAGATAATTTTTGTGTGATACACAGTTTGAGGTAAAGTTTTCAGCAGCACAATGTGGCCACAGTATATGTAAACACTGTGGCATACCAAATTACAACTGTGGCATTGAAGTCAGCCACTAAATGTGTTCTGGAGGCCTGCCAAGCACAACACACAAGAGATAAAAAATATTAATGAACTGCCTATGTACAGTTAATCCACGCGGGAAAAATATATTTACAAAAAAAGATTATGTGACTTACCATACGAAAGCGCTGGCAGGTCGATAGAAACACAAACAGACACATACATACACACAAAATTCTAGCTTTCGCAACCAACGGTTGCTTTGTCAGGAAAGAGGGAAGGAGAGGGAAAGACGAAAGGATGTGGGTTTTAAAGGAGAGGGTAAGGAGTCATTCCAATCCCGGGAGCGGAAAGACTTACCTTAGGGGGGAAAAAAGGATGGGTATACACTCGCACACACACACATATCCATCCACACATATACAGGCACAAGCAGACATATTAAAAGCCAAAGAGTATATATATATATTATATATATATATATATATATATATATAATAGAGGGAAACATTCCACGTGGGAAAAATATATCTAAAAAGAAAGATGATGAAACTTACCAAACAAAAGCGCTGGCAGGTCGATAGACACACAAACAAACACAAACATACACACAAAATTCTAGCTTTCGCAACCAATGGTTGCCTCGTCAGGAAAGAGGGAAGGAGAAGGAAAGACAAAAGGATATGGGTTTTAAGGGAGAGGGTAAGGAGTCATTCCAATCCCGGGAGCGGAAAGACTTACCTTAGGGGGAAAAAAGGACAGGTATACACTCGCACACACACACATATCCATCCACACATACACAGACACAAGCAGACATTTGTAAAGGCAAAGAGTTTAGGGAAACATTCCATGTGGGAAAAATATATTTAAAAACAAAGATGATGTGACTTACCATACGAAAGTGCTGGCAGGTCGATAGAAACACACACACACACACACACACACACACACACACACACACACACAAAATTCCGGTGCTGTCTGCTTATGTCTGTGTATGTGCGGTTGGATATGTGTGTGTGTGTGTGTGTGTGTGTGTGTGTGTGTGTGTGCGCGAGTGTATACCCATCCTTTTTTCCCCTAAGGTAAGTCTTTCCGCTCCCGGGATTGGAATGACTCCTTACCCTCTCCCTTAAAACCAACATCCTTTCGTCTTTCCCTCTCCTTCCCTCTTTCCTAATGAAGCAGCCGTTGGTTGCGAAAGCTAGAATTTTGTGTGTATGTTTGTGATTGTTTGTGTGTCTATCAACCTGCCAGCGCTTTCGTTTGGTAAGTCACAGAAAAACGAAAGACAATGATGATTGCACTATGGCCTTTGAATGATCAAAGCTGTACTGTAAACAATGGAAGAAGTCCAAGTGACCATTTGATCGATCAACAAGCACATAAACATGATTGAAACCAATGGTAAGCTTACAGACACATTCCCAGTTCAGAGCTTGTAAATATATAGTTACTTAGTTTTATGTTCCATGGATTGTACATGTGATTAATCATAAGAATGTGGAAAGTGTCATTTTACATTCACATTACATGTTCATAGGTAAATATGTCCAAACACAAGGACCACTTAGAACTTTTTTATTACACATGTAAATTAGCATCTCCTATCCGCCACCTTCTAGACAGCACATAAACAGAAATTCTTTTACGGAGTTCAACTTTGCTGTCTGTCAGACATCTTATGTAAGTGGGTAGGTGATCAGAAATTTTGGTGGCAGCATTGTGCACCCCTTTTTGTGCTAAGGACGTCCTTAAAGTGGAACAATTAAAATAGTTTTTTCTTCTGGTATTGTAATTATATACTTAATTGTTCCTTTTGAACTACAATGGGTTACAACAAACTTCATGAGCGAATAGACGAGGTTCGTATGAAATTATAGATTAACAGTGTGTGGGAGAGAAGGAAAAGTGTTTTATTGAAGAAGAGTTTTTTCTTGTGCTAATCAGTTTAGTAGTAGTCATTTGAAATATTCTGTGAAAGAAAAATTGAGACAGGGAAATACAGAGCTTGCTATTATTCTGGGAGGACTTACTTCACAACTGCAACCTCTTGACATCTTGATAAACAAACATTTAAAGTTTATATGAGAGAACAAATGGATGATGCATGAAACCCACATTAATTTACACCAAAGGGAGCTTTAATATGACCTACAATCAAACATGTGTCTCAGTGGATAAAACAGCCATGGTCTAGAGTGAGGGAAGACATTATTGTTAGATATTTCAAGAAGTGTGGCATAAGTAATCTCTTTGCAACCTAATAATAAAAATGGTAAAAATGTTATTTAAAAAAATTGTTTAAAAATTAAGGTGTATCTTACAGACCATAGTATCTTATAGCCCATAAAATTAGGTACTTGCTACAGCCACATTGTTTCTCTCTGCATTTGCAAGTTATGAATCTCCAGTTCAATAGAATTACACTCAGTCATTTCCAAAACACTTGAAAATTCTGTTATGAATAAATGGTCTGTACTCCAGATTCCAGGGTGTAGCTGCCCGCCCCCCACCCCCACCCCCCTGCCCCATTTTCCCCACTGTTGGATGTCTGTGGTTGCTCCAACACCACTGCTCGATGGCTGGCATTCTCTGCATTGCAGCAGGACCTTCCCATGAAATTTCAATCAGTAACTTTCTCCTCACATTATGAAAATATTTTGTTGGTGCCTATCTACAGGAGAAATAATCATCATAATAAAATGAGAGAAATCAGAGCGCACACAGAAAGATTTAAGCGTTCGTGTATCCCACATGTTGCTCGAAAGTGTAATGGTAGAGAAGTAGCTTAAAAGTGGTTCGATGAACTGTCTGCTAGGCAGTTAATTGTGAATTGCACAATAATGATGTAGATGTACAATATGACAGGCTCTTCAAACTTTGAAACTCAATTTCTTGAATACACTTCATAAGTACGTTGTACTACTGCATCATTAGTTACATCTAAGTATTTACACCAGTTGTGTGAAAGATAAGCAAAATCGGTGACCTGTCAGATGAACGCTTCTCTTGTGAGAGACTGGATAATGGCATCACAGAATTGTGTAAAGATAAGTTGGTCTTCAGTTCAACATATCTCAGCAGAAACTGCTGCAAACTGAAGCAGTCCTGGCAAATGTATATCTACTTTCTAGTGTCTTAACAATTACGTGCCTGAGACGATTTATTAACGTCGGCTCATTCCCTTGCACTCGCACTGCCCCTGCAGTCGTGCCGCAGCCCACTCACCCGCACGGCCTGGCTGTAGGGCCCGATGTTGGCGGGCGCCCAGTGCGAGACGCCCTGCACGTGCAGCTGCCGCCGCCCCAGCCAGCACTTGCCATCCCCCGCGCCGGGGTCCACGCAGCCGTCCTCGCCCGGGCCCCCCGCGCGGTGCGCCGTGGCCTCCAGCGATACCGGCACCCCCTCCGGCAGGGGGCACTGCACGCACACCCGCGCCGGGGGGTCCGGCCCGGGGAACGCGACGGCGTACTCTCTGTTAGCAGCCGGGTACTGCGACATGTCGCGCACGTACAGGGTCACCGACACGACGTCACTGAGTGGCACCAGACCTGTGAATCGAAACTGATAAACGTTAATCAGATTGCTGATGCAGACGTATCTGGGAATGAGAGAAAGCTGACAGTTTTGCTCAAACCATGAGAATACCAAAGCATTTCTTTCCGATTCTATACTACTTCACATGACATATGAGAAGTACAAAGATTATCCCAAAAGTAAGAAATATTTCTTTGCATAAAGCCATTTATTTTCCATAAGATTTACATCATTTTAAACATTGAACGTTCATCTATTTTTCTGCATAATCACAATTTCACTCAATGCATGTTTGTAGATACTGTGAAAGTTTTGGTACATGCATGTCATACCAACTTGCCACCATGTCCTTAAGGAAGCAATGAACCTCACCTTTCAGCTCATCCTCAAAACTGAATCGCCTTCATGCCAACTGTTCTGTCAACTTAGGGAAGAGGTGGTAGTCACTGGGTGCCGAGTCTACACTATAGGTTGGGCAATGACGATCTATTCCAACTTTTGCCGGAGAGTGACAGACGGGCGGAGATGTGGTTGAGCACTGGGATGAAGAATGCTTACAACCTTGCTCGATGTTCCTCTTCTTCAATTCTGATTTGTTCATCAGAGTTTTTTCTGTGTTTCACAGTACCTGTCAGCATTTATTGTGGTCCCAATAGGAATATGGTCAACAAACAATACTCCCTTTCAATTCCAAAACAACTTTATCAACAGACTGCGTTTCTTTGAATTTTCCTGGCACGGGTGAAGAGTAATGTTGCCATTCGCATGACTGCAGTTTGGTCTTGTGTGTTAATGCAGCGCCTCAGTTTCATCAACTGTGACAATTGAGTCCAAAAGTTGACCTTTTTGTCTGCCTCATGGCTAATAAATTTGTGGGAAGAACCAACTAGTGGCCATTTGTGGTCTGCCATCAGCACTCACAGTACTTGTCTTGCACACGCCTTCCAATATTGTGATTTTACCATTAAAATCTTATGAATGGTGATATGGAAACCAAAATTCAGCTATCATCAACAGCGATCTGCTAATTCTCACAAATGGTCTGCTCAAACTTCGTGACTGTCTCATCAGAGATTGATAGTTACCCGCTGTTTTGTCCAGTGTGAGTTTCAGTATGGTCAGCTGTAAATTCTCTACACCACTTGTGAACATTTTTGACCCCCATATAGGACTCTCCATCAATTAGAGATAAATTTCAATTTGTTCAACATCTTTTGTGTAAAAAAAGTGAATAACTATGTGAAATTTGAACTTGGTTGTACTGTCCAATGAGAGCTCCATTCTCTACAGCTGCCAAGCCAAGAGTGAATGTCCCAGTAAGACATCTGCAGGCTTATTTAGGAATGTGGGAGCATCAGACACAACAGTGTGGTCAAGAGCTGCTTCAATAGTTTCTCTGCATCCTCGGTGCTTTACAGATCTTCCTTTTGTTATTACCATTGTAACAGGCATGTTTATGCATAAATGTTTATATGGTTAGGATGGCATATCCAGAATGGTTACTAAGACATGCTTAAAATATCTCTGAAAACCTCTTACCTACCTCATTGAATTCAGTATTACACGAAACATATCCAACTGCCCTAAAAATGTTGGGGTCAGGATGACTTATGATAAGGGAAATGAGGAACAAGTCTCAAACTGTTGACCAATATAATTAATCCTTGCCTTCAGTACGAAATCTGAATGGGTTACCCTGTCTGAGCTTCTAAACAAACTGTTTACATAATCACAGGACAGTTTTTTTTAAAAAAAGAGTCAAGCACGGAGGCTGCAGACTGCATCTATGTTTTTAAACCTGCTGAATCTTTGGACTCAGTAGCCTAAACCATAGGTTACACCGCAGCTGAAGTCTTACAACTCAGAATTGATCATCACAGTATTTAGCCACACACCACATGAATTCCAAACAAAGTACCAAAATATCATAAAACAGAAGGAAGATTAATGTTTAACATCTCGTCACGTCAAGGTCATGAGAGACACAGTACATAAGGAAGGATGGGGAAGAAAATCATCCATGCCCTTTCAAAGGAACCATACCACCATTTGCCTTATGTGATTTAGTAATATCACGGAAAGCCTGAATCACGATGGCAAAATGTGGCTTTGAACCATCGTCCTCCCAAATGGAAGTTAACCACTGGAATGTAAAATAAGAGTATGATCCTAAATTTTCAGTCAACCAGTGAAACAGAGACACAGATGTACCTCAGCACTCAATACTTCAGCCATTTTCCTCTTCTTGATTTATGTAAATGATGAAGCATACCCTTGCAATTTCCATGTAGTAGCATGACACCTCCGTCTTATTCTATGCCGGAGAGTATGAGGAGATGGAATCCTTTGCAAAAAAAATGGTGTAATGGAAATGTTCTCACCACATCAATATAAATGATTTATGTTCTATCATGGCAACAGAAATTGGTAGTTGAAAATGTCTTGGGATGTATGTGAGTGATAACCTTCAGTTGGTAAACAAACTTTCAATAGGAAATTGAAAAAGAATGTAGGAAAGTCATCGAAAAGGAAGAAAGTTTTGTTGTTAGGCAGTTCTCATGCCAGAGGTGTAGGCCAACTTCTGCAGGAGGAATTAGGACCAGAATACCAGGTCACAAATTTTTTCAAACCAAGAGCTAGTCTCGATCAGGTGACAGAGGATTTAGGTTCACTCTGTAAAGGATTTACCAGGGAAGACACCGTGGTTATTGTGGGAGGGCCAGGGAACAGCATCGACAGAGATCCTGGGTACAGTATAGAGTGTGACCTGGTAAAGATTGCGTCGGCATCGAGACACACCAATGTTGAATTTGTATCTGTCCTGAGACGCCATGACCGGCCTCATTTGAACTCTTCTGTTGGGAGAGTTAATTTGGAGTTGGAACGGCTGCTTGGGTCGGGTGCGGGGGCTCATATTGGTGTGGTTCCTGTTGATTATCTCAGTAGGTGGGACTATACCAGGCACGGCCTACATCTCAACAGGAAAGGGAAGGGGAAACTGGCTGGGGTAATAGCAGGAAATTTAAGGGGGGGGAGGCACTGCCATGAATGGTAAAATACCAGTGGTTACAGGTGTTGGAGCAGCAACTTTTTTAGGATAGGTAAGACAGAAAGATGTCAAGTTCTACGAGAGGTCAGGATTGAAACAAATCTTCAGTTTAGGAAAGAAATTAAACAGCACAATTCTAGCACATTTGATCACCAATCACAGCTATCAATTATAAATTTTCACCAATCACCAGAAATTTTATCTCCACCAAGTTGTATCTCAGTCCTAGGTAATTCCATTGATGAATTAAAGTCACCCAACCCAGTTGACATAATCTGCCTCTCTGAACACCATGTGACCACTGGTATAGGAACTAGGCCTAAGCACAATGAGAAACTCAGACAGGAGAGTACTGCAAATGTTAGAATAAGGAAAGGTTCTCATAAAAGTATAATTAAAAATAATGTAAGTATATTTCATCAAAATATTGGGAGTTTAAAGAATAAAGTAGATGAGCTTCTGGTTTGTTTAGAAGATTTAGAAGCTGAGAATGAAATAGATATACTATGCCTGTCTGAGCATCACATTGTTACTGATATGGATAAGGTAAATGTAAGTGGATATAAGCTCTCTGCACATGTAATGAGAGAAAATATGGAGAAAGGAGGAGTTGCCATATATGTCAAAAGTTATCATTGTGCAAAAAGTATAGAAACAAAAAAGTTTTGTGTAGAGAAACATATAGAAGCATGTGCCTGTGAGCTTAAATTAAATAAAGGCACGTTTATAATTGTAACTGTATATAGGTCCCCATCAGGAAATTTTCTTCTATTTCTGAAAAATTTGGACTCCTTGTTGTGCTATCTGTCAGACAGGGGAAGCAAATTATTATTTGTGGGGACTTCAATGTAGATTCTCTGAAAGAGGGTAATAGGAAAAATGACCTTGAAGTATTACTCAGTTCTTTCAATTTGACACCCGTTATTGATTTTCCTACTCGGGTGGTAAAGGATAGCAGCTCACTGATAGATAACTTCTTTATAGACCAAGATAAGTTTAACCAGATAAATGCTCAGCCTGTTGAGAATGGTCTTTCTGATCATGGTGCACAGCTAGTTACAATATATGACATAGCTCCATTCAGCAATACTAAACAGTCCTCCAAAGTAGTACGTTCAGTCAACAATTTAACAATTGCAAATTTCAGGGAAAGCCTACAGCAGTTAGACTGGGATGAGGTGTACCGTGAACCTGATGCCAATTTAAAATATAATTTATTTCATGACATTTTTGTAAATGCATTTGAAAACTGCTTCCCCAAGAAAATAGTTAAATATACTCGTAAGAAACCTTGTAACAAACCATGGCTTACTAAGGGTATAAAAATATCTTGTAACCGGAAAAGGGAAATATATCTGACAGCAAGAAAGAGTAGTGACCCAGAAACTATCAAAAATTATAAAAACTACTGTGTTATATTAAGAAAAGTTATTAAAAAATCCAGGAGTATGTATATCATGTCTGAAATCAGCAACTCTGATAATAAAATTAAAACAATTTGGAATATTATCAAAAGAGAAACAGGTCAACCAAGAGCAGAGGAAGACAGTATTACCATCAAATTGAGTGAAAACTTTACGAACAAAAAGTCAGAAGTTGAAAATATTTTTAATAATCATTTTCTAAATGTTGTGGATATAGTAGGATCCAGGTGTTCATTAGAAGATGCTAGGCTGTTAATGGAAGAGGCCATGCCTACGCAATTTGATACAATTGAAATCTCACCCGCTTCTCCCTCTGAAATTAGGAAAATAATAAACTTGCTTAAAAGCAAAAACTCACATGGAATTGATGGCATTTCCAGCAAAATACTAAAAGCTTGTTCTCAACAGATAAGTAAGATTCTCAGCCACCTGTGTAATAGCTCTCTGGAACAGGGCATTTTCCCTGATAGACTGAAATATGCTATTGTTATACCTTTGCATAAAAAGGGGGATAGATCTGATGTCAACAATTACCGTCCAATCTCCCTTCTAACAGCTTTATCCAAAATTTTTGAGAAAGTAATGTATTCAAGAGTAGCTTCACATATCTGTAAAAATGAAGTACTAACAAAATGTCAGTTTGGTTTCCAGAAAGGTTTTTCAACAGAAAATGCCATATATGCTTTCATCAGTCAAATTTTGAATGATCTGAATAACCGAACACCACCCATTGGGATTTTTTGTGATCTCTCAAAGGCTTTTGATTGTGTAAATCATGAAATTCTGCTAGACAAGCTCAAGTATTGTGGCATGAGTGGGACAGTGCACAAATGGTTTAATTCGTACCTAACTGGAAGAGTGCAGAAAGTTGAAATAAGTAGTTCTCGTAACATGCAAAGATCAGCACATTCCTCAAACTGGGGAACTATCAAGAATGGGGTTCCACAAGGGTCAGTCTTGGGTCCTTTGTTGTTCTTATTATATATTAATGACTTGCCATTCTATATTCATGAAGAGGCAAAGTTAGTTCTCTTTGCTGATAATACAAGTATAGTAATCACACCTGACAAACAAGAATTAACTGATGAAATTGTCAATACTGTCTTTCAGAAAATTACTAAGTGGTTCCTTGTAAATGGACTCTCACTGAATTTTGATAAGACACAGTACATACAGTTCCGTACAGGGAATGGTATGACGCCATTAATAAATATAGACCTTAATCAGAAGCATATAGCTAAGGTAGAATATTCCAAATTTTTAGGTGTGTCCATTGATGAGAGATTAAATTGGAAGAAACACATTGATGATCTGCTGAAACGTTTGAGTTCAGCTACTTATGCAATAAGGGTCATTGCAAATTTTGGTGATAAACATCTTAGTAAATTAGCTTACTACGCCAATTTTCACTCATTGCTTTCATATGGCATCATATTTTGGGGGAATTCATCACTGAGGAATAAAGTATTTATTGCACAAAAGCGTGTAATCAGAATAATAGCTGGAGTCCACCCAAGATCATCCTGCAGACATTTATTTAAGGATCTAGGGATATTCACAGTAGCTTCTCAGTATATATACTCTCTTATGAAATTTGTTATTAACAACCAAACCCAATTCAAAAGTAATAGCAGTGTGCATAACTACAATACTAGGAGAAAGGATGATCTTCACTATTCAAGATTAAATCTAACTTTGGCACAGAAAGGGGTGAATTATACTGGCACTAAAGTCTTTGGTCACTTACCAAATAGTATCAAAAGTCTGACAGATAACCAACAAGTATTTAAGAAGAAATTAAAAGAATTTCTGAATGACAACTCCTCCTACTCCATAGAGGAATTTTTAGATATAAACTAAGAAAAAAAAAGAAAAAAATATTTAAAAAATAAAAAAAAATAAAAATAAAAAATAAAGAAAAACAAAAAACACAAAAAAATAAAGTTGTTATATTAACTTAAGTATGTTGTTAAATTAACCTAATTATGTCATGTATTAGAAAATTCGACTCGTTCCACATCATTACGAAATATCGTATTCATGATCCATGGAACTAGTATTAATCTAATCTAATCTATTATTTCTGTGTTGGAGAAATTGTGACTGCCTCTAACCAAGTCCTTACAATTGTGTATAATGGGACTGAATTGTGGGGCTGTGCAGTGGTTGCATACTTAATCAGAATATTCCTGTTACAGAAAAGTGCAATTACACATTCTGTACGACATCAATGCATATATATATACTTAATAAAGTCTCTACACTTTTTCATGTTAATTACATTTTTGGGGCCCAAATAATGAAGCAAACAAATATGGTGATACACATGATCACAACACCTGGACAAAATATAACTGCTTTTGACAAAGTAAAAATTAAAAATGACAGACCACAGCCTATTTATCATCAATGGTTTCATTTTACTTAGCAAGCTCTCAAACTCTAATGTCAAAGGATATCTACACTGAAAGATATCAATACAAAATTTAGAACTTGTTTTAATAGATACATGTTTATAAATTTTCAAAAAGCTGTATGAGAGAAGTATATTACATGATACTGTTAGTATTATGAATCACTTTCTAATATTAGCACATGAACTCTAATACAGCAAAAATCACCTGTTTTATAAAAAACATATTTTTTCCAAATATAATATAATTGTTCCTGATGGTTTTAAAAGCCACTGACCTGATGAAACCTAGAGGGAAAAATGTAAATAACAAAATAAATTTGCAATAATGATTGAAGCAGAAGAAATGAATTAAAGATAAAGAACAGACTTAAATGTCCTGGGGGGGGGGGGGGGGGGAAATTTAATTATAAGAAAAAATAAATTGGGCAAAATATGCGCCATCACTATTCATAGTTTCTCCTTCACATGTCTAAACCACACACTTTTTTTCCGTAATGGTATCAGATTAGCTTCCATGTTGTTATAACTGGGAGGGGAGGGGAGGGGAGGGGAGGGGAGGGGAGGGGAGGGGAGGGGAGGGGAGGGGAGGGGAGGGAGGGAGGGAGGGAGGAAGGAAGGAAGGAAGGAAGGGAGAGAAGGGGGACAGAGAGAGAGAGTTGGCTAGATCAGTACTTAACATTTGCCCATTTTCAGTTAATTTTTTATTATTTAATTACATGTGCAGTATGTTCACAGATAAGGCACGTTAGGTCACACAGTATACATTCAGAGCATTGAGCAGTGTCAGTTTGTGTGTCTCAAATAGATTCCTGTTTACTTCTTTGTAGAGATTACTGGTGCTCGTACCATTTTTGGCACTTTATGCACTGTCAATACCACTTCTGGACCTCTATCTTGTGCAGAAGATGGTAATATTTTTATTTAAGAACTTGTAATACTGAATTACCTACTGAAAGATTTGCTGAAGACACTGTCATTCTGCCAGAGACAATAAAGGACTTCAGTTAAATGGAATGTGTAGTATCTTGATAAGAGGTTGTTGCTGTTGCTGTAGTCTTCAGTCCTGAGACGGGTTTGATGCAGCTCTCCATGCTACTCTACCTTGTGCAAGCTTCTTCATCTCCCAGTACTTACTGCAACCTAAATCCTACTGAATCTGCTTAGTGCATTCATCTCTTGGTCTGCCTCTACGATTTTTACCCTCCAATGCTAAATTTGTGATCCCCTGATGCCTCAGCACATGTCCTATCAACCGGTCCCTTCTTCTTGTCAAGTTGTGCCACAAACTCCTCTTCTCCCCAATTCTATTCAATACCTCCTCATTAGTTATGTGATCTACCCATTTAATCTTCAGCATTCTTCTGTAGCCCACATTTCCAAAGCTTCTATTCTCTTCTTGTCTAAACTATTTATCGTTCACGTTTCACTTCCATACATGGCTACACTCCATACAAATACTTCAAGAAATGACTTCCTGACACTTAAATCTATACTCAATGTTAACAAAATTTTTCTTCAGAAACGCTATCCTTGCCATTGCCAGTCTACAATTTATATCCACTCTACTTCAACCATCATCAGTTATTTTGCTCCCCAAATAGCAACACTCATTTACTACTTTAAGTGTCTCATTTCCTAATCTAACTCCCTCAGCATCACCAGACTTAATTCGACTACATTCCATTATCCTCGTTTTGCTTTTGTTGGTGTTCATCTTATATCCTCCTTTCAAGACACTGTCCATTCCGTTCAACTGCTCTTCCAAGTCCTTTGCTGTCTGTGACAGAATTACAATGTCATCGGCAAACCTCAAAGTTTTTATTTCTTCTCCATGGATTTTAATACCTACTCCAAATTTTTCTTTTATTTCATTTACTGCTTGCTCAATATACAGATTGAATAACATCAGGGAGAGGCTACAAACCTGTCTCATGCCCTTCCCAACCACTGCTTCCCTTTCATGCCCCTCGACTCTTATAACTTCCATCTGATTTCTGTATAAATTGTAAATAGCCTTTCGCTCCCTGCATTTTACCCCTGCCAACTTTAGAATTTGAAAGAGAGTATTCCAGTCAACATTGTCAAAAGCTTTCTCTAAGTCTACAAATGCTAGAAACATAGGTTTGCCTTTCCTTTATCTTTCTTCTAAGATAAGTCGTAAGGTCAGTATTGCCTAACGAATTCCAACATTTCTATGGAATCCAAACTGATCTTCCCCAAGGTTGGCTTTTACCAATTTTTCCATTCTTCTGTAAAGAATTCGCGTTAGTATTTTGCAGCTGTGACTTATTAAACTGACAGTTTGTTAATTTTCACATCTGTCAACACCTGCTTTCTTTGGGATTGGAATTATTATATTCTTCTTGAAGTCTGAGGGTATTTCGCCTGTGTCATACATCTTGCTCACCAGGCGGTAGAGTTTTGTCAGGACTGGCTCTCCCAAGACCATCAGCAGTTCTAATGGAATGTTGTCTACTCCCGCGGCCTTGTTACAACTTAGGTCTTTCAGTGCTCTGTCAGACTCTTCACGCAGTATCATATCTCTCATTTCATCTTCATCTACCTCCTCTTCCATTTCTATAATATTGTTCTGAAGTACATTGCCCTTGTATAGACCCTCTATATACTCCTTCCACCTTCCTGCTTTCCCTTCTTTGCTTAGAACTGGTTTTTCATCTGAGCCCTTGATATTCATACAAGCGGCTCTCTTTTCTCCAAAGGTCTCTTTAATTTTCCTGTAGGCAATATCTATCTTGCTCCTAGTGAGATAACCCTCTACATCCTTACATTTGTCCTCTGGCCATCCCTGCTTCGCCATTTTGCACTTCCTGTCGATCTCATTTTTGAGGCGTTTGTATCCCTTTTTGCTTGTTTCATTTACTGCATTTTTATATTTTCTCCTTTCATCAGTTAAATTCAATATTTCTTCTGTTACCCAAAGGATTTCTACTAGCCCTCATCTTTTTACCTATTTGATCCTCTGCTGCCTTCACTACTTCATCCCTCAGAGCTACCCATTTTTCTTCTACTGTATTTCTTTCCCCCATTCCTGTCAATTGTTCCCTTATGCTCTCCCTGAAACTCTGTACAACCTCTGGTTTAGTCAGTTTATCCAGGTCCCATCTCCTTAGATCCCCACCTTTTTGTAGTTTCTTCAGTTTTAATCTACAGTTCATAACCAATAGATTGTGGTCAGAGTCCACATCTGCCCCTGGAAATGTCTTACAATTTAAAACCTGGTTCCTAAATCTCTGTCTTACCATTATATTATCTATCTGATACCTACTAGTATCTCCAGGATTTTTCCATGTATACAACCTTCTTTATGATTCTTGAACCAAGTGTTAGCTAATGATTAAGTTACGCTCTGTGCAAAATTCTACCATGCGGCTTCCTCTTTCATTTCTTAACCCAATCCATATTCACCTTACTATGTTTCCTTCTCTCCCTTTTCCTACTCTCGAATTCCAGTCACCCATGACTATTAAATTTTCGTCTCCCTCCACTACCTGAATAATTTCTTTTATCTCATCATACATTTCATCAATTTCTTCATCCTCTGTAGAGCTAGTTGGCATATAAACTTGTACTACTGTAGTAGGCATGGGCTTCGTGTCTATCTCAGCCACAATAATGCGCTCACTATGCTGTTTGTAGTAGCTGACTCACATTCCTATTTTTTTTATTCATTATTAAACCTACTCCTGCATTACCCCTATTCAATTTTGTATTTATAACCCTGTATTCACCTGACCAAAAGTCTTGTTCCCCCTGCCACCAAATTTCACTAATTCCCACTATATCTAACTTTAACCTATCCATTTCCCTTTTTAAATTTTCTAACCTACCTGCCCGATTAAGGGATCTGACATTGCACGCTCTGATCTGTAGAGTTTTCTTTCTCCTGATAATGATGTCCTCTTGAGTAGTCCCCGCCCGGAGATCCAAATGGGGGACTATTTTACCTCCGGAATATTTTACTGAAGAGGACGCCATCATCATTTAACCATACAGTAAAGCTGCATGCCCTCGGGAAAAATTACGGCTGTAGTTTCCCCTTGCTTTCAGCCATTCGCAGTACCAGCACAGCAGGGCCGTTTTGGTTAGTGTTACAAGGCCAGATCAGTCAATCATCCAGACTGGTGCCCCTGCAACTACTGAAAAGGCTGCTGCCCCTCTTTAGGAACCACACGTTTGTCTGGCCTCTCAACAGATACCCCTCTGTTGTGGTTGCGCCTAGGGTACGTCCATCTGCATCGCTGAGGCACGCAAGCCTCCCCACCAAAGGCAAGGTCCATGGTTCAAGGGGGGAGGGGTAAGGTTTATAATATGAATATCTTCGTAACTGAAATAAGGATAATGCAGTACACTCAATCAATGCTCAGGGAATTAGATTACAAAAGTTGTACACAAATTTTGCTACTCTAGGGGCAAAATAACTGGCAATGGCAGAAGTAAGGAGGGTATAACACATGTACTTGCAATAGTAAGAAAAGATTTATGAAAAAGAGAAATATGTAACACTGAAGTGTTAGTGGGTCTTTGCCAAACATGTACGTATGGAGTCATCTGCTGCTGTAGCTGAGTGATTAGTGTAGATGGCTGCGGTGCAGAGGATCCGGGATCAATTCCCGGTACTGACGAGGATTTTTCCTGAGTGCAAGGACCGGTTTGGGGTGCACTCAGCCTCATGACGACAATTTAGGAGCTACACGGCCAAGTAGTAGTGGCTCCACGGTCTGGAAAGTCTGAAAAATGGCCAGGCGAGCAGTGTGCTGACCACGTGCCCCCCCCCCCCCCCCCCCCCCCCCCCCCCTCCCGGTATCACACCAGCATAACGCCACATGGCAGAAAATAACAGCGATCTGTATATATCTCCCTCGGGTCCTCGGGGTGTGGACAAGGAGCTTATTTTATATGCCTGGAGAGAAGCCTTACACAGAAGAGAAACGTGATGCTGCAGAAGAATGGTGAAGCTTAGATACATAAATCAGGTAACTAATGAAGTAGTACTGAAATAAGTCATGCAGAAAGGAGCTTTATGAGACAATGTGACAGCAAGAAGGGATTGATTGACAGGACACACCCTGAACCATTAAAGAATATTCAACTTTGCATTGGAGGGAAGTATGGTGGATACAAATTTGTAGGGGGAGATCACAGCTTGACTGCATTAAGTAACTTCAGGTGGACGGGTATTTATGGAGAGACGGGAGGGGCTTGCACAGGATACGCTAGCACGGAGAGCTGCTTAAAACCAGGCTTTAAGCTGAAGACCATAGCAAGGACACACAATCAGAGATAATCTAACTGCTACAATTTACCTTTTTTCTTTTTGTACACTATCTTTTCTTAAATGAGAAAAACAGTAAAGAAATAGCAGTAACTCAGGAACAGGCATATGGCTGAACATTTCGTTACTACAAAAGTGCTGCATAAAACTACCAAACACTTACTAGTGGCACTGCAATACATTAGCTACATTAGCAAACTAACTGTTTGCGAGTAAGGCTGCAACAGAGGGGAGGGGGCAGGGGTCACTGGCAGACTGGGAGTAGGACAAACATTATGGTGACATGGTGCTTGAAATGTTCCTCCTCCTACTGTCCATACATTGAAAGAGTAATTTCCATCCACAAGATAGCAAGGACAAGTACAAGGGTAGGCATAATAAGACAAATGAAGTAAGAAAGCAAGTAAAAACTTTTAGCACAAGAATTTACTCAATTTCTCAATATATTCTCCACCCGTGGCTAAAGATTTGATCCAAAAAGCTTCCAATTTTTTTCCTCCATATCAGAAAATAGATTTTGTCAAACTCTTCAAAATTCGCATTGATGGCAGCAAACTCTTTCTCATTTGATGCAAATCTCTTCCCACAACATTGAATTTGCATGATGAGGAATAGAAATAAGTCCTGTGAAGGAAAACATAGGAAATCAGGCCAATAGGAAACCTATTAGAAGCTCAAATTTTGCACTTTTGCTGTTGTGACGGTTCCAGAGTGGAATACTGAGTTGGCCTGATCTGACATCATCTTGTTGCAGGCCTATCTTCACCCCTTTTCATTCAATTCTTGTTCCAAATAATCCATCAGTGATGTACAAAAGTTTCCAAGTATTCCTGTGTCCTTTTCCGTGGAAGGACCCAGGCTCCCCCAACAGTCACGAATCAAAGCAAAATGTCACGCTGGCTGCAGTTAAACATCATCAAACATCTTGCTGAATCACTCGTCTAGATTCATTTCTGAATCTCTCTCAGCAGTCTCACCTTATAAGTCTTCTCATCCAGGCGTCACTGGCCTGGGGGACACTCACCAGCCGCTATGTGTATGGTCAGTACACCACCCTCCTGGTCATTTTATTGACTTTTCCTGGTCATTTTATTGACTTTCCAGACCTCAAAGCTACTACTTCTCAATCGAGTAGCTCCTCACTTGGTAGCAAGAGGGCAAGTGCAGTCTGTATCAATCTTCCTGTTGAAGAAAAATCCTAGGCAGTACCGGGAATTGAACCTGTGTCATCTGCACGGTAGCCGCCTACACCAATCACTCTGCTACAGGTAAAGCTTTGAATTATAATTCCTCAAATTTTTCCAACGAGCTCTGTTATGGGGGTCACAACTGGTTAGCTGCATCTTCACTGCTTCTGCTGCCATGTTCAAGCTGATTAATGCTACAATAAATTCTTCTGAGCTGGTGCAGTGGCGCTACAAACTTCATCCAGCTCAGTTTCCGCGTGCTTGACAGCATAACCAGTTAATAGCAACACACAACTCATTTTCCTTCAACCTAATGAAAAAACACAGTTTTTTAAGCGTGTCTTTGGAAGGTGAATTATGTAGCTTGGTAGCAGGAGCGGAACCAACATCAAATCCTGCCATACTTCACAATTTATGCTCAGCATTCTTGGTTTACTTTTACTCTTGCAGTAAATTTTGCTAATGTGACCCTCTCCTTTCCGTCATCCAAAAGAAATGTCTGAACTCCCCAGCTTCAGCCTCCCTGTAGAATTTTACAGGTCACAAATCATCAGTTCTGTCAAAAGGAAAAGGATAAAGGGTGGAGGATAGAGCTGATGCCATTAGGAACTTGTAATTCGAGTACTGTACCTACTCTGGAGCTGATCGAGGGCATCCCTCATGGCTGCAGAAGTGTTCTTCCCGTGGCCCTCCACGCCTGCCACCCAAGTCCACCCTGCCTCATCAGTTGCAGACAGTGGCAGGTAGGTCTGCGTAGATTCGTCAATCCCCTCACTGTAGCTGCTATCTGCATCACTGTCGTCAAGTGGAATTTTTTCCTGTCAGCCCCGCCAGAAGGAAGACACTAATTAATACATAAGCTCTTGCATCTCATTAATCAGACAGATACAGTGTATATCTGTGTGTGTGTGTGTGTGTGTGTGTGTGTGTGTGTGTGTGTGTTTTACCTCCAGCACAAGTCTGGAAATCCTGGAGCAATTTCAGCCAAACATGGCATACATATGATTTACCCGGGAACCTGCCGCCAACAAGTCACCCATTTTGTACATATTATGTATGCAATTACATACCTAGATGTAACAGATACTGCTCTTGTAATAGCAACAATAATGATGATGATGATGACAGTAACCATTGGGGTAGATTCCTGACGATGCATAATCAAAGGTATGATAGGATACCATGACAAAATAAAACATTCATGCGCATACCACAAATACAGTGTAGATTATTCAAAGCATGTACAGCACGGTATGACTTCACTGTGATATGCACATAAACAAATCATGATTTTACCACAGTGTCTTATTATATCTTGATTACACAGGATGATTCAGCTGCTCTACCGATGTCATTTTACGCACTTCACAATGTTATCTCTGGCCTTCAAAAACCTAGTGCAAGATTTTCATATTCTCTCCCTCACTACGTGCAAACCATTAGTCCTAGAGAAAAAAGGAACAGATCCTTTTTGTAGGAGATTATTGTACTTACATTTTGTAGTGGGATATGTTTTTGCTAGAGGCCATAGTTTGAGTTCCTCAAGAAAAACATATACAAGTTACTTCAAATACACCCCTGCTCCCCTACTCAGCCCCCACCAGTCAGGATTTATAGTATGTTGTTTATGGCAGTCTCTCTTACCAAAGTCAAAAATTTCCAACTGCATTAAATACTTCCCACATGTAACCTTCTTTGGTCTTCATTAACTGGCCTCATCAGATGCCACTGGCTTAGTACAGCACTTACAAATTGTGAAACTGATGTTTCTGTAAATTTTACCAAACAATTTTGTGAATTTTAACTGCATAAAATAAACAATTACATCATTGTATTTGTTAGGCTTTCTGACTGCAATACTACTGTGCTTGTAAGGTTTAAGTTAATAGCTTGTTTACTTGTCTTTGGAACAAAGTACATCACTGATTCTGCATGTCAAGAATCTGACAGTTTGTCGGTATGTTTGTGGAGGTATGTGGTATTTGATGTCTACGCACAGATTAAGTAATTCGCGTAAATAAGGGACTGCTCATTTGTGCGTGCGGTGATGGCACCTGATAGTGCTAGGATTTACATCAGACAAATTTGGGTGCCAAGACATCGACTTGAGTTCACTATAAGGCTCCTAAAACCACTGTAATGTGGTTCTGGCTCTGAGTCATGGACAATTACACTGCTGAAAGATGACATCGCCGTCAGTGAAGACATCAAGCATGTAGGGATGCAGCTGGTTTGCAGCTGTCAGTATGTCTTCGATTACCACCATGGGTCCCATGCAAGCACAAGAGAATGTCTGCCATAGCATAATACTACTCTCAACAGCCTGCATCTGTGGTGCGCTGCACATTTTGAGCCACCATTTACCTCAATGGCGGCATTTGTGGAGATGACCATCCATCTAGTGTAGGAAAAATGTGATTCACCCGAAGAGCTGGCATGTTTCCATTGAGTGATAGCTGAATCCTGACGGTCCTGTGCCTGCTGCAATGCTAACTGACGAGGTCGTCGGGTCAAGATGTGAACACGTAAGGGTGGTCTGTAGCGGAGCACCACGTTCGACAATGTACAATGAACTGTGTGCTCCGAAACATCTGTGTGTGCACCAGTAGTGTGGTCTTTCGGCAGAGATGCCACAGATCACCATCTATCCTCCTTCACAGAGCAGACAAACCTCTACGCTCTGTGAAGAGCCATCAATGTCCAATCATTTAGCACCTAGTGGTAGTTTCACTGTTCTTCTACCTCTTTTGGTAGATGCTCGTGACAGTAGCACGTAAACATTAGACCAGCTTCACAATTTTCGAGGTACTTGTTCACACATTTTGCATAAAAATAATCTGCCCTTTGACAAAGTCGCTTATCTGAAAGGATTTTTCCATTTGCAGCCCAAGCTTCGCTCGGTTGATCTCCCATCTGTCTCTGCTGTGCTTACATACTTTTCATAGAGCACCATGTGCCCACAATGTCACCAGAGAGCATCCAACCTCACAGTGGGCAGTGGTCATAATATTTTTGCTTATCAGTGTAGTTTGAACATAGTGAGCAAGAGAACATAAAAATCTCACCTGTAGTTTCGCAAGGTCAGATGTAACACTGCGGGTTGCATAAAATGATGTCAGTAGGGGCAGCTTAATCACAATGCTTGTTATTATTATTATTATTATTATTATTGTTATTTTCTGAAAAACTTGGTTAATTGTGGAGATACAAGTGTATTGTGAAATACTAGAAAAAAGAAAATGATGAGACCAGTATGCATTATACGCAGACTTTTAGCCTCTCACCTTAGCCCAGTGGGCTAACACCAATGTTCCACAGCTGGTGCTCTTGTATGGTATTCGGCAGGCTCGTAAAACTTGGAACCTCAATTTCTCAAAAATGCCCATTGTAATAGAACAGCATTTGTTACATTTGTCACTACGTTCTGCAATCCTGTGACAGATGAGCAAATTCAGTGTCATCAGGTGTACGCTTCCCGTATTAGTACTAGAGGACAATTACCGTGAGGGCTAATACAGTCATTCCTCATCTATTTGCAAAAGTGAGGTGAGAAATGATGGAATTTACACATAACTCTGCTACACTGGGAACAATTTCAACTAAATTTGGTATAAATATGACTTACTGTATGAAAAAAGGTACTGTTGGACTGGGACACTGCTAACATTCTCAGGATGACAGTAAGGGTGTAGGAGGGAAGGGGTTGATGTGCAAGCATAACTCTGCAATGTCTGGAGCAGTTATACCAAATCTGATATACATGCGGCTTACTTTCTATGAAAAATCAACATGGAGGCAAGGTGCCATTACTATTGCTATAAGTGAATATGGGGTGGAATACAGGTAATGTAAAGATAATCGAAAACGAACAATATTAGTGTCACATTAAACATTTTTGTGGTCCCCAGGCAGGCTGGTGATTCTCACAATGCAGTTTCACCTTGAAAAGTGTGAGAAGGGTGTGCAAACTGAGTAATGTGTAAAAGTAATAGAACATAACTGACAATCCTGTCAAATCTACAATTTCTGGGATCAGTAGGCCAGACAATGACAGTTATTACGACGTTTCACCCTTAATAGGATTGGGATAAATAAGAAACTAGAAAACAGCATCAAAATTTATGAGGTACAGATTTACTACCCAATAGTGATGATTGAAAATTTGTGGTGGACTAGGACTCGAACCCGGATTTCCTGCTTATCGCAAGCGGTCACCTAATACACTTCGACACAGTGTACGCTCCACAGACCGATACATACTTCTGTACATCACACTGTCTACATCCTTATATCTTAGCCCACTAAAACAGCTTGTAACCATGTAATTATTTTGTAATTCTAAAATAATGAAACCTTATTGTTAGTATATCATGGCTGCAACAGGTCATAATGAAATTCAGCGAGTATGCACTCATTATGAAATACAGTTGGTAGTGTCTGATTAACTTATGGTTAATAAATGTTTCCCAACTGACAGTCTACATTCAACAAATAATATATCATGGAGACAGACTGCCTCATTTATTCAGACATCATATTCTGTAGGTCCAATGAGGAAAGAGAATCCTTAGGGATATGGAAACACTCAGCACTCCCATCTGCCACCCAAATAAGTGAATGATCAATATTATTATTATTATTATTATTATTATTATTATTATTATTCAGTCATGACAGACTTCAACTGAAACCAGAATGTGTGCAGCTGTGAATAAATGTGGCTGCCATCTGATATGAATTGTGTGAAACAATATATCAATTCTGAGTGTCGGTCACAGGGAGGTGGTAATAAAACACATCTGTTTTTATGAAGATTATGCAGGTATATAAAGTAACATATAAGTTTATAAAATTTTGTGATTAACACTATTACAACATACCACATCTATTTGCAAGGCTGGGGGTGAGAAAGTGACAAAATGTATGCATAACTCAGGCACAGTGTGGAAAGTGTGTGTGTGTGTGTGTGTGTGTGTGTGTGTGTGTGTGTGTGTGTGTGTGACCCAAGTGGTTATTTTGATTATGGCTGCAACAATACTTTTGCCAACTGAGGGAAGAATTCAATACTGCACTGCGATGTTGGTACAATGCCAAGATTTTAATACAAGTATTAAAAAAAATTGCTTCTTTCTTTGTATTGTGTTTGCCATTGCTCCCAAATCCTAAAATACAGCAAAAAGTGCACTCTCAGCTGTGTGTTTGTAGTAACCACAACAAGACAAACAACTGTTTGGAATGCACATTTGGCAGGTGGTCATATCAGAATCTTGACTGTAATGTGAAACGAGATAAGTGGAGCTACTCACTTCAGGTCAGAATGTTCATTAGTATAAACACATTCTGTAACAAGTAAATAACAAAATAGTCCAGCAGAAACAATTCTCAGAGGAATATTTGTCAAGAGACACACTAGAAACTATCTGAAGATCACCCCAGAGTCGAAGGATTCAGTTCCAGTGCAACTAGTCAGTTGACATGTACGAGGGAAAGTCAATTATTATCCGCAATTTAGTTATATTTTTGTTTATTTTGGTAGTACTATCGTTCTACGTTGATGACACATGCTTTGTTATTTGTTGTTACACCTTTGCAATTTTCAAGCTGCTAGGTTAGTTTCGTTATCACTGCCGTGTTGTTAATCATGGCTGCCCCACTGTCTATTTGCACCAAAGAAGAGCAACGTTCAGTGATCCATTTTCTTGTGGTCGGAAGGCGTATCAGTGGCCAAAATTCATCGAAGACTTTCGGTACAGTACGGGAACAGTGTTTTGCTACAACGGAGTGTCTATGAATGGATTGAAAAATTCCGAAATGGTCGCACAAGTGTTACACACGATGAAGGAGCAGGACGACCATTTACCACCACAAAAGAAGGAACCATTGAGCGTTCGCGTGAAATGATTCTCTTAGACAGACGATTAACTAGTGACAAAGTGGCACATCATTTGAAAATTAGTCACAATTCTGCCTATGAAATCATCCACAACAGACTTGGGTTTCATAAAGTTTGTGCAAGATGGGTCCCAAAACAACTCACACAGTTGCATAAACAAACGTGCTTGGACATCTGCAAAAAGCATTTGAATCGCTATGGTAATGAAGGGGACAACTTCTTAGACAGGATCATTACTGGTGATGAAACACGGATCTATCATTACGAGCCAGAGAGTAAACGGCAGAGTTGGAATGGAAACATCCAAATTCGCCATGAAAGAAAAGTTCAAGACCCAACCTTCTGCAGGAAAACTGATGCTTACATTTTTTTGGGACACACAAGGTCCAGTACTGGAACATTATGGGGAAAGGGGCACAACAATAAACACTGTACATTACAGTAAGATGCTTACTGCCAGGCTAAAGCCTACAATTCGAAGAAGCAAATGCCGAGGATTGCTGTTAAAAGGTGTCGTGTTGTTGTACGACAATGCCCGTCCGCATACTGCTGTCCACACTGCTGAAACACACCAGAAACTCAAATTTGAAGTATTGGGTCATCCTCCATATAGTCCTGATCTTGCCCCTTCTGACTATCACTTATTTGGTCCACTCAAACAGGCATTAAGGGGCCATAGATTTGCCTCGGACGAAGAAGTGAAAGAAGCAGTGCATTCCTGGCTTGCAGCTCAACTGAGAACCTTCTTTTATGAGGGCACCAGGAAGTTTGTACAATGATGGACCAAGTGCATTGAAACGCAAGGTGACTATGTCAAAAAAATGATGTTCTTGTAAGTTTCCTACCTGATTACAATAAAATTTTATAGCTACTTTGCAGATAATAATTGACTTACCCTCGTATTTCATAAGTAAAGTTCCTTATAAGTACGAGGTGGTGGAGACCACAAATCTGGGATCCATCGTACTCAACATGTGCTAAACAATCAACACTGCAGAGTCCACTTGTAAAGGCAGTTGGATAACAGCAAACTGAGGCAGAGTGGCTGGCAGCTAGCCATTTATTTGGCTCTCTAAGGACATTCATGTGACTATTCTACAACAGTGGCTGTGTTCCCACCTCAGACACCCTCACCAGATGCGTGCAACATTACACATATTGTCACATTGTAACTACAATTTGAAATGGTAACCCACAGCAAGCTGGAAAGCTACACTAACCTTTACTCCACACTGCAAGCGGCACAGTTTGTGGCACTATTGATACGTTTGTATTGTTCATTTGCACATCCAGCAGGGTTACTGAAGTACACCCGTGCCTCCTCCAACCTGTGAACTGAGTTAGCTGGCCCATTTACGGGAAGCTGTACAGTCTAGGGTGGACTGTGAACCGTGGTGCAACATAGAGTTTTTTACATTAACAAATTATTTCCAGAGGTGACAAAAATGAAAAGTGATGAGGAAAAAATCCCAAGGCTAACTGAGGATCAAACTTCAGACCTCAGGCTCTGTCATTTGACACATGCCGAGCCACATGTGTAGGGCAAGATGAATGGAGAAACGCATCAAAGCAACCTCAGAGTTCATGACAAACGACAGAAACAGTTGTTTACCTCTTGTAACAATATAAACCAGTTTAAAGAAATCATGGTTAGTTGTCATGCTGTGTACAGTGACTTCAGTGTCAACAACATATATCATTACAGACTATGTATACTGGAAAGTGACTGCAGGAATCTGACATCTTTCAAGAAGTCTCTGCAAGATGTGTACTCACCTCTTTCTTTCAATGTTCTCATTAACTGCTTTTGCTGCATATATACTTTATTTACTACAGCTTCACTGCCCCAGAATATAATGTCACAGGATAACAGCAAGTGAAAGTATGTGAGGCAAGTAAACACTTTTTTCTTCCAAACAGTACAGTGTGAGAGAGTTCAAATATCAGCAAATTGTGTCAAACTCAGCACCTTAACAAACTTATCGACAGCCTGCTTCTATCTTTGCTTAATTTCAGTTGAATAAAGTGAATTTCACATGTACACTCATACCCGCTTGCACGTGACTGTGCACCGTGCATCAGTCAGCTATATTACATGCGCAAACAAAGTTGACACTCAGCGCAATGGCTAATGGGAGTAGCTGTAAAGGCATTTCCCATTTAACTTGTGTGTACCTGCGTCTCTGTAAACTCACAGTCACCATTGTTGTGATCGTCTGGCTCATAGACGTGAACATGCACATCCCACCTCCCCCGCCCACCCTCTCACACACAATACATAGAATACAGTATAACCCCACTTTTACGTTCCCAGAATTAATGTTTTCCCGCCGTTTACGACATTTATCGTTCCCGTCAAATTTCCTATTACCACAATGTTAATTTGCACTCGATTTTGAATCAACAAATTTATAAGCTTCCCATGATTTATGCACTGCAAAAAAATATTTGTCGAGAAAAAAAAAAAAGGCTGGCACGATGTTGGCTGTCCAGTAGTGTTTACAAATATTACGTGGTTAAGTTTCTTGACACCAGGGCACTCTGCTCAGTGGATTTGAGCCGGTAAACATGTAAAAGTTGGAACAATTTGTGCAGTATCTCCCGCTGCTACCAAGCATTACTTGGCATGATGACTGATGGGAGTAACTAGGTCAGCTGGAATAAAGATATCGTGACCATTCGCGACCATTTCCGAACACTCTACCATGTAAATGCAGTTTCGTGATTATTGTAATCATCGTGACACCTTTGTCGAACCACACGTTTAGCGTGTTTCAGCATTTGGCCTCTTGTAGGGCTAGCTGACACCGTCATTCACTTTGTGTTGCTCAAATGTTTTTAGTTTAAACACAATGACAGTTACGAATTTTTTCATGCTGAGCAAAACGTGTTTCGAGAATTTATTCTCGTTGTCAGGAGCAGTATTTTCGTATTATTTTTTGTGATGTTACACAAGCAGTGTGAGTGATAGTTTACGTGTGCATGGTTTTCTACATAACAGGAGGCACAGTACCTGATAACGTCAAAAAGACGACTACAGCGCATGAGAGGCAGAATAACACATATTCAAACACCACACAAAAAACATATGTACATATATGCACTTGAGAACGACAAAAAATTCTCAAAACGCGTTGATAAGCGTGAAAAAAAAAAATTAACTAGTGCAGTATTTCATTATTTAAACAATGGATAACAACTGCAGGCTGCAAGACATTGATTATGACATTTGAAATTAAAAATTGTTGGAGCACATTGTTAGACATGAAAAAATATGTGACTAGTGCAGTATTTCATTATTTAAATAATGAATGACAACTGCAGGCTTTCCAAAAACATCAATTATGATGTTTGAAATTAAGACAAACGTTTCTACTTCCCAACCACTTGTCAATTCCAGTTACATCAGTGGTTTTTATTAGATAATAAACCTTTATTAGATAATAAAAAAAAAGCCCCTAACAAGTCTTTTAATGCCTGTTATGTACATATATCATACATAAAGTGCAAAAATGCAAGGGGGTATCCTATACATAACTTTTACAGCTTAAAACGTTATTTCTCACATTTTACATTTTCCCCCATTTTAAACCATTTTTTGAAGTCCCTCGAAAAGTGTAAAAGTGGGGTTTCACTGTATCAGTAACTACTGAATAGTCACTTTTTTTCCCTTTTCAGTTTAAGTGCACTTTCTACATAAAATAAGGGAAAGGAAACCACTTACCTAGTTAACACTAGCTTTCACGCTCTCTCATCCATTCCCACACACAGCCAGAAATACAATCAAATGTATGTGGCTCACTGTGAGAGTGATAACTGGATATTGATTACTGAAAGCAGGTTCCTGGGTAGATGGAGGTGGGAAAGGTTGGGCGGTAGAGAAACACGCACGAGGCAAGAAGGGATAGCAGGGTAGCACGAGGCTGATCTTTCGCCAGATGACTAAGTGGCCGCACAAGATAAAAAGAGTTCGTGTAAGTGATAGAGACAGGGAGACAGTGTGTTACCAGTTCAAACTGTAGTTACAGTGAGGGAACACGGCCACTATTGTACACCTGCACACTGCCAACCTGTGGCAAATCACAAACTTGACCACCTTATTGTTGAACACACAATGCACCACAACACTGATGGCTTCAACAGCTGCTTCCCTACATGACCCGTTTGGATACTACCTTCCTGCAGAAGTTTCTTTTAACTACACAGAAATTCCTCTCCAGCTTATCCTGCGCTCTTACAATCCTCCTGGCCTAAACCTCCACCAACTTGTCTCCCACTGCCTCACCTTACCTTTTCCCTTCTCTCTTCTGCCCACACCACTCCTTCCCCATCCAGTTCTTGCATGCCTTCCCCCACTACTCTTCTTACCCCTCCCCCCACCCACATGTGCTCTCTCTCTCTCTCTCTCTCTCTCTCTCTCTCTCTCTCTCTCTCTCTCTCTCTCTCTCTCTCTCTCTCCCCCCCCCTCCCCTTTTTTCACCCCCCTCCTGTTCCCATCACCACCACCTTCCTCTCGTTTTTCTCCCCTCCAACCCCTGTCTCGCTCAGTCTCTCTCTCTGTCTTGCTCTGCCCTCTGAACTTCTTTCGTCTTGTGCAGCTGCTGAGTCATCCGGTAAAAACCTGCGTCACGTCACCCTGCTACCACTTCCTCGCCTCGTGTGTCCTGCCCTGCCCCTCTCCAGCTCCATCCAAAAGTCAACTGCTTTTGATAATCAAAATTCAATAACAAGTGCCGCTGGTCCACGAGCGAGTATGTTTGGGTGTCTTTGTGGGTGTAGGTGTGAATTTGTGTACTCTTAATAGAAAAAGAGCAAGAGCTCGGAAGCTAGTGTTAACTCTCTTCTATTACCTACTGCTTTGCGCCATGCACCAGTCCTCTACAGGTAAGAGGTTGTCTTTCCCTTATTTTATATATTTTTCCATCCATAAATTTCCTTAAGTGCATATTCTCAAAAATAATGGATTTCAGTTCATTTTGCAATGAACGTGGGTTGGTGTACTCGGTGGCACGAGTGTGGCTGTGTGAGAGACTATGCAAATCTAAAAATGAAAAAAAAAATAGTTCAAATGGTAGTAAAATTTTCTGTACTATCACATGTGACTGTGCACCATGCATCAATGAGCTATATGACTGCCTGTATTCATTTTTTAACTAGCTGTGGTTAAATATGTATAAAATAAACTGGTGTGTACCTGTGTCTCTGTAAACTCACAGTCATCATTGTAGTCATCATCTGGCCCATAGCCGGTGTCTGCATCACGGCCTTTAGGCGGAGTCGGTGGACTGTCCTCGGCTTCTTCGTCAATGTCTGCTGTCAGATCTTGCCACGTCTTAACAGGCAATCCGGCAATACGTTCCGCCATTGTGAAGTGCGCATTCTGGAAGACAGTACAGTACAGTTACAGACACACTGCACCTATTGTAGACAGTGTGGGGGGAAAACACCAACTAAAGTTTCTTTTTGTACACACACAGTAAATCAGAAAGACATGATCTGCTGAGTATATATAATGCAGATCCTTTATAAACTGAATAAAGTAAAGGTTATAGAGAAGATTGAAGTATATCAAAGGCCCTTCACATACCCTCACTGGACAAACTGAGCTGTAAAGCATAGTTCCTAGAGAAATTTGATAAGGTACTGCACACCATTTAACATTTCTCAGTCTCATTTCCCAGCTTCACACTGTAACCCAGTTTCCTGTGCCACTTCGCAACATTGTCACATTCTTGCGGTACAAAGCCTCCCTTCGACTGTCGTACCCCACAGCTTCAGCTTCTGCACTCTGTTCGATCTCCCGTGTTGTCCTTTCTCTAATGACATGTGATGGATAGCAATGTTTCTGTGTAATTTAAATATTGCTGAGTTTGTTCACTTCTGGCCTGTCTCAATTACTTTTGAGGTAGTTGTTAAGTATGTGCTGACTTCATTTTAACTATTATATGTTAGTGAATCGTCATACCGCTTTTCTCCTTCCCAATCTCCAGCCCCTGTTGTTATTTGACTTTGGCACTCTGGACAAATGACTAATAATGGATGATTGTGTTTTCTTCTTGACAATAATTAAAAAAAAAGCACCTAGAAACTTGGTGAGGAGGTAAACAGAAAAAAGATCATGACCTGTGCACTACAACATATCGGATGCCTGGTTAGATTTCCATAAACCAATGTAAAAATCAGGAAGTCATAAAAGTGAAGGTCACTCTTAGTATATAGGAATACTAAAAGAACAAACAGCCCCACAAAATTACAGTCCAATGTCCTTTATATCAATCTGCTGCAGAATTCTTGAACATATTTTCCCCCCATGAACCATAGACCTTGCCGTTGGTTGGGAGGCTTGCATGCCTCAGCGATACAGATAGCCGTACCGTAGGTGCAACCACAATGGAGGGGTATCTGTTGAGAGGCCAGACAAACGTGTGGTTCCTGAAGAGGGGCAGCAGCCTTTTCAGTAGTTGCAGGGGCAACAGTCTGGATGATTGACTGATATGGCGTTGTAACACTAACCAAAATGGCCTTGCTGTGCTGGTACTGCGAACGGCTGAAAGCAAGGGGAAACTACGGCCGTAATTTTTTCCTGAGGGCATGCAGCTTTACTGTATGGATAAATGATGATGACATCCTCTTGGGTAAAATATTCCGGAGGTAAAATAGTCCCCCCTTCGGATTTCCAGGCGGGGACTACTCAGGAGGACGTCGTTATCAGGAAAAAGAATACTGGCGTTCTATGGATCGGAGAGTGGAATGTCAGATCCCTTAATCGGGTAGGTGCGTTAGAAAATTTAAAAAGGGAAATGAATAGGTTAAAGTTGGATATAGTGGGAATTAGTGAAGTTCGGTGGCAGGAGGAACAAGACTTCTGGTCAGGTGACTACAGGGTTATAAATACAAAATCAAATAGGGGTAATGCAGGAGTAGGTTTAATAATGATAAAGCAATAGGAATGCGCATAAGCTACTACAAACAGCACAGCGAATGCATTGTTGTGGCCAAGATAGACATGAAGCCCACGTCTACGACAGTAGTACAAGTCTATATGCCTACTAGCTCTGCAGATGACGAAGAAATTGAAGATATGTATGATGAGATAAAAGAAATTATTCAGATAGTGAAGGGAGACAAAAATTTAATAGTCATGGGTGACTGCAATTCGATAGTAGGAAAAGGAAGAGAAGGAAACATAGTAGGTGAATATGGATTGGGGTTAATAAATGAAAGAGGAAGCCACCTGGTGGAATTTTGCACAGAGAACAACTTAATCATAGCTAACACTTGGTTCAGGAACCATAAAAGAAGGCTGTATACATGGAAGAAGCCTGGAGATACTGACAGATTTCAGATAGATTATATAATGGTAAGACAGAGATTTAGGAACCAGGTTTTAAATTGTAAGACATTTCCAGGGGCAGATGTGGACTCTGACCACAATCTATTGGTTATGAACTGTAGATTAAAACTGAAAAAACTACAAAAAGGTGGGAATCTAAGGAGATGGGACTTGGATAAACTGATTAAACCAGAGGTTGCATAGAGTTTCAGGGAGAGCATAAGGGAACAATTGACAAGAATGGGGGAAAGAAATACAGTAGAAGAAGAATGAGTAGCTTTGAGAGATGAAGTAGTGAAGGCAGCTGAGGATCCAGTAGGTAAAACGACGAGGGCTAGTAGAAATCCTTGGGTGACAGAAGAAATACTGAATTTAATTGACGAAAGGAGAAAATATAAAAATGCAGTAAATGAAGCAGGCAAAAAGGAATACAAACGTCTCAACAATGAGATCGACAGGAAGTGCAAAATGGCTAAGCAGGGATGGCTAGAGGACAAATGTAAGGATGTAGAGGCTTATTTCACTAAGGGTAAGATAGATACTGTCTACAGGAAAATTAAAGAGACCTTTGGAGAGAAGAGAACCACTTGTATGAACATCAAGAGCTCAGATGGAAACCCAGTTCTAAGCGAAGAAGGGAAAGCAGAAAGGTGGAAGGAGTATATAGAGGGTCTATACAAGGGCGATGTACTTGAGGGCAATGTTATGGAAATGGAAGAGGATGTAGATGAAGATGAAATGGGAGATATCATACTGCGTGAAGAGTTTGATAGAGCACTGAAAGACGTAAGTTCAAACAAGGCCCCGGGAGTAGACAACATTCCATTAGAACTACTGATGGCCTTGGGAGAGCCAGTCCTGACAAAACTCTACCATCTGGTGAGCAAGATGTATGACACAGGCGAAATACCCTCAGACTTCAAGAAGAATATAATAATTCCAATCCCAAAGAAAGCAGGTGTTGACAGATGTGAAAATTAACAAACTATCAGTTTAATAAGTCACAGCTGCAAAATACTAACGCGAATTCTTTACAGAAGAATGGAAAAATTGGTAAAAGCCAACCTTGGGGAAGATCAGTTTGGATTCCATAGAAATGTTGGAATTCGTGAGGCAATACTGACCTTACGACTTATCTTAGAAGAAAGATAAAGGAAAGGCAAACCTACGTTTCTAGCATTTGTAGACTTAGAGAAAGCTTTTGACAATGTTGACTGGAATACTCTCTTTCAAATTCTAAAGGTGGCAGGTGTAAAATACAGGGAGCAAAAGTCTATTTACAATTTGTACAGAAACCAGATGGCAGTTATAAGAGTCGAGGGGCATGAAAGGGAAGCAGTGGTTGGGAAGGGAGTGAGACAGGTTTCTAGCCTCTCGCCGATGTTATTCAATCTGTGTATTGAGCAAGCAGTAAATGTAATAAAAGAAAAATTTGGTGTAGGTATTAAAATCCACGGAGAAGAAATAAAAACTTTGAGGTTTGCCGATGACATTGTAATTCTGTCACAGACAGCAAAGGACTTGGAAGAGCAGTTGAACGGAATGGACAGTGTCTTGAAAGGAGGATATAAGATGAACACCAACAAAAGCAAAACGAGGATAATGGAATGTAGTCGAATTAAGTCTGGTGATGCTGAGGGAGTTAGATTAGGAAATGAGACACTTAAAGTAGTAAATGAGTGTTGCTATTTGGGGAGCAAAATAACTGATGATTGTCGAAGTAGAGAGGATATAAAATGTAGACTGGCAATGGCAAGGGAAGCGTTTCTGAAGAAGAGAAATTTGTTAACATCGAGTATAGATTTAAGTGTCAGGAAGTCATTTCTGAAAGTATTTGTATGGAGTGTAGCCATGTATGGAAGTGAAACATGGATGATAAATAGTTTGGACAAGAAGAGAATAGCAGCTTTCGAAATGTGGGCTACAGAAGAATGCTGCAGATTTGATGGATAGACCACATAACTAATGAGGAGGTATTGAACAGAATTGGGGAGAAGAGCAGTTTGTGGCACAACTTGACTAGAAGAAGGGGTCGGTTGGTAGGACATGTGCTGAGGCATCAAGGGATCACCAATTTAGTACTGGAGGGCAGCGTGGAGGGTAAAAATCATAGAGGGAGACCAAGGGATGAATACACTAAGCAGATTAAGAAGGGTGTAGGCTGCAGTAGGTACTGGGAGATAAAGCTTGCACAGGATAGAGTAGTATGGAGAGCTGCATCAAACCAGTCTCACGACTGAAGACCACAACAACAACATCATTTCAATTAGAATACAATAAATTTCCTTGACACAGAAAAGCTTCTGTCCACAAATCAGCATGGTTTCAGAAAGAATGACTTGTGTGAAACTCAGCTTGCCCTTTCCTCACAAGATATCCTGCAGACTACAGATGAAGAGCAACAGACTGCCTGGATATTCCTCGACTGCTGAAAAGCATTTGACACAGTGATCTACTGCAGATTGTTAAAGAAGGAATATGCAAATGGAATAGTTTCCCAGATACGTGAGAGCCTTGAAGACTTCTTGAGCTATAGAACCCAAGATGCTGTCCTTGACTGTGAGTGTTTATCAGAGACAAGGCTATCTTCAAGAATGCCCCATGGACATGTAATAGGACCACTACAGGATGTATACGTGGACAAGGAAAAAAAATTCCTGGATTTCTCCCAGATTTCCCGGTTAAAAATATACTTTCTCCTGGGTGGAAACATAGTTTTTCCCTGTTAATTGACAGTATATTTTCTCTCGGAACTGTACAACTTATCAATCCTTTGAACGGTTATGGTTTTATACATGGGTGTAGAATTTCCCGGTGCTTTAGAAAACGAAACACCTTTTGGAAAGATGTTTGATGTGCAGTAACATGTACGCTGCATATTTTCGTATTACGAAAGTATAAATTCGAATTCCACCAAACACCGCATGTTAATTTCCGAAGCATTGAAATCGAGATTGCGATGCGTATTTGTAGGCCAGTCATAGCTCATGTCACATGATCTCGCCAGCCAATGACAGCGGATATTCAGAGCTTCGGACACGTTGTGTAGTCAGCCAATAGCAACATCACTCTTAAGTAGCGTGAACACACGAACAGGAAAAGTTAATGGTGAAAAATTAATATATATAATGTTACTACAAGAAAACCAAAGCTTTCACATATAATATTGGTCTCTAAGGCCAATACGCTGCAAGAGAAGCTAAGCTTTCACATATAATGTTGGTCTTTCATGCACATATTACATTTTAAGATATATCAAACAAATGTGCCAGTAAATTTTTTTAATAACGACATAATCTTCTGGGCTATAAATTCTTCTAAGTGGCTCGTCATCAAAGAGCCGATTTCTAAATGAGTCCCAGATTCCCAGTGAAGTACGCATCTACCTGATATTAAGCTTCTCAATGTGGCTTCGGGATGTAAATTTCCTTGGGTACCAGTACTTTGTTATTATCATGTTCTATACGTGCTAGAAGATGAAAATGTACACTTGAAATGCAACGAAGAGTTGAAACTAGCCAATAGTTTGAAATTAAACCCTTTGTTTCAAATATATTGACTGCCTCAGCGAAAAAGATTAATAAAAGAAAATTTCTTCAGCAAACCGATAAAAATAACTTCATTGTTCTGCATGGCAATTAATGCTTGACTGTCAGAAAGGTGGAAATAAAATTTGAAACTAATAATGTATTTTAGCCTTCCGTAATTATGTGAATGTATTTTAATTCACATGATAGCTCCCGGCCAAAGAAATCAATTTTGTTTTCATTTGACGTGAGTGCAGTAGACAAAGAGGAAACAGCAAAATCACTAAATGTAAACACCGGTCACATGGAGACTACCCGCTTCCCTATTATAGCTCAGACTGCTCTGCGCATCAGACCCATATCTACAATATTTCCGAACTGGGGCAATAGTAGATAGTGGCGTCCCTCGAGCGTTTGAGATAGGACGTCAAAAATTTAAAAATTTGAATTTTCAAAAATACGTTCATTTTGTAGCGGACATCTTTCTGAAGACTCTGATACATACAACATACGTGTCCGAGGAATTGTAAGACATGTTATCTGATCTTAAGTGTGCCAAAGTGCAGTGCCACACCTCTTCACACAGCATTCTTCTATCGCACGTCACTGTATTTCGGTCTGTGGAATTGAAACGTGTATATTTTGTACTGGATGCCATCAAACTATATTCCTATATTCCTATGGTGCCTCTCCTGCTTCCAGTCGGCCGGTGTGACATCCTGACCCTCTTTTTTCTTTTCTTTTTTTCTTTTTTTTAAAAAAAAACTCTTCAGAAAATTTGCACTCTTTATTCCCTATTAGCTAACAACTTGCTGATTTGTGTGACATAAAATTAAGTATAGGATATATAAAGCCAGTAAAGAGAAGAGACAAGCAAGACAGTACACATTTCTTCAATCCCTAGCTCCTAGAATTTTTTTCTCTCTAATCTTGCTACAGCCTTACATGGCGTGCTTTCCTTTCTGCGAAAGGATCTGTTACCTCATCAAAGTTCGTCATACATTTTGCTACTTGAAAAATCGAAATGTCGTCGTCTAATACTGAAAAAGCTATAATCACAAATAGGCCCAAGACTGGTGTGGTTTCTCAACCTGATTACCTATATTTTGTCATTGTCTGCGAGATAAAACAAAATAGGCCTTTATAATACTGCAGCAATTGTAACACACGCCAAATAGTTGAGACTGTTTTGGCAGAAATGGTCATTTTTATAACACGGCAGAATATAATTCACGAAGTACCAATATCAAATGCCTATTAGGCTTACTACAAGCAAAAAGCTTTACGTTAGGAAATAGTTTTACACTTCATTCATACGCTCCGGTTTCTCAAGCATGAGATCGAGAAATAGTAGTGCGAAATTTTTATAAAAATTTGTAATCGTCTTATTCTTCCATAATTTGTGTGACGTCCCCGTTTCTTCTCCTTCCTCGTTCTAACAAACAATGTTGTCATCACTAATTCTGTATCTATTCCTGCCAATGTCAAAGCTTATTTGCTGGTTAACTTCACTAACTCTGCCAGAATAACCAGTTTAGTTATCCCGCGATTATTCTCCGGTTAGGCATTGTTATGTGTTCGTACATTTCCGTGCTACTTCCAGAATAGACCTTAAAGCAGCTGCTAGCCGGAGACGGTACAACTGGCCCTTGCTAGTATAGCGACCTGGCCAAAAATTTTCTGTCAAAATTTCATTTTCTTGGATACACCGAGAAGATAATACATAATCTTTCTTACCTGTTATTCCTGTTAGTCATTTATTCGCACTCTGGCAGTCTGAATCTATGGATTTCACTGGTAATCGTAACAACGCTCATCATTCGCAAACCCTATCAACCACATAATCAAACAGTGGTTGGCTTTCTTTCATTCGATTATACTCTGCTCAGCTCGTGTAGCCCCTTTTGTCTGCAGGAAAGTTTATTTCTAGATGTGACAAGGATTCCACTGACAGAGACATCACGTACACTATGCACGCATTCACAAATCAACTTATGATTCATTCAGAAATCGACTTAGAATGTGTTCAACAATGCTCAAAAACCGACAGGGACACGTTTCAAAGTCATACGAATAATCGATAGACCAATGTGTGCTGGATGCTAGGCGCTTTGTGAAACAAGTTTTATATGAATTCCCTCTCCCCCCCCCCCCCCCCCCCTCCTACGCATTCCTAGATCCAGGGCTGCTGCCCAATTTGGCAGCTTCAGCGCGCCAGTAAAATTTTTACCGGTAGCACCTAGCTGCTTTCTTTCTTTTTTTTTTTTTTTTTTTTTACTGTGACTGCTTACACAGCCAACAGCCACATTTCTGTAGGCAGAAGCGGAAGAAGATACTAACCAACTGCACATGCGCATGATCCCACTCGTAACTGCAAAAACAAATCTAATGTTAACAGTTGTGACGTCATGCTCATTGGAGGCAATTTGTTGTTACGAAGCATTGCATAGTCTTCCTAAAGCTATTGACACATTTTGCTGTTGGCAGACGCTTGTATGAGCACTGTGTTTTGTTGCTGCATATGGCGCATTTCTTTTGCAATTTAAGTTTTATTTTAGTTTTTTCTCTCAGTCACGTTTTATGGCTGCAGTATTATTCTGCAGTAGCAGGATACAGTAATATCCTTTGTTAGAGTATTGGCTCTTACCAGTCAAAATTACAAAAATTTAACTGAGAACAAAAACAATGAAAAATTCCAGGGTTCAAAAAAATTCCCGGGTTTTTCCCGGTTTTCTCCCGGATGGAAAAATTCCCGGGTTTTTCCCAGATCTCCCGGTTGTCCCGGGTCGTAGACACCCTACACTACTATTCTCCATGTACTTGAATGATCTGGCAGTCAGAATGAGCAGCAGTCTGTGGGTATTTGCTTACGATACTGTGGCGTAAGGGAAGGTGCCATCACTGAGTGACTATAGAAGGATACAAAATGAGTTGCACAAAATTTCTAGTCGGTGTGATGAATGGCAGCTAGCTCTAAATGTGGAAAAATGTAAGTTAACGCAGGTGTGTAGAAAAACAAATCCGAAATGTTCAAATACATCATTAGTAGTGTCCTGACTGACACAGTCACATCGTTTAAATATCTGGGCATAACATAGTAAAGTGATATCATATGGGACAAGTGTGTGAAGATTGTGGTAGGGAAGGCAGACGATCAACTTTGATTAACTGGGAGAATTTTGGGATAGTGTGATTCATCTGTAAAGGAGACCACAAACACGACACCAGTGAGACCCATTCTCGATCCGCACCGTATCAGATTCAAGAAAGACATCGAAGAAATTCAGAGACTGGCTGCTAGATTTGTTACCGGTAGGCTCAAACATACAAGTGTTACAGAAATGCTTCAGAAGGTCAAATGGGAATTGCTAGAGGGAAGGACACATTCTTTTTGAGGGACACTACTGAGAAAATTTAGAGAAGCAGCCTTTCAAACTGGCTAAGGAACGATCCTACTGCCGCCGACATACATTTCGCATAGAGACCACGAAGATAAGATACCAGAAATCAGGGCTCATATGTAGGCCCACAGATAGTCATTTTTCCCTCCTATCTGTGAGTGGAACAGGGGAGGAAACAACTAGTTGTGGTAAATGGTATCCTCCACCACACACTGTACGATGGCTTGCAATGTACGTATATAGATGTAGAATGGATGACTTATTCTAATACATATCTATCTGCCTTTCATTAGTTACTATTTTTATTTTTCAATTTTTTATCCAGTTACAGTAGTTTTATTGCAATAATTATTAAGATAAGAGAAGTCAGTGTAGCTTTCATATTGTTTTGGTATACTGGTTGCCGTATACTTTTTTATCACATTCTGATTTATACATCTTGAAACAAATCTGAACTATTGCGTCACCCAATTAATAGTAATTGTCAAAAATTCTCTGTTTAATGAACTGTTAGATACCATTCCTATTTTGACAATATTTCTTTGAAAATTGCATATCTTATTTTCATTAAGGGAGCTTTCAGAATCATTATGACACTTGGCAACTGTTATTTGGAATTTCATTTATTCTTTTATACTTTTGCTTTATATTTTGACAATTCATTTCTTTCACAGTCTTAGATCTGTTTCTTTCATCTGTAACCAGAAGAAAATTATAAATTTAACATTACCGAAATAACAATATCTCATTATCAAAAATTATGCTTAGGAATATTTAATTGTTCTTTTTCCAAAAAATATATTTGTGTTTTGATTATGACTCTCTTTATAAATGTCATCTAGGAACTGCTGTAATGTAACCATAAAAACTCTTTCGACCAACAAGATATCTTTCCTGGTTTTCTGTATTACAATGTTTTCAATAGTGTCTTTGTGGAGTGTTTGAGGAGGAAAGGCATAGGCAACTAAGTCTGTCACTTGCTTCCAGATTTAATAAACTAAAGTTTTGTACTGTGAAATGTCTACAGTAAAATCTAACTGTATCAAGAATATTACTGATCATATTACACCAATGAAAGCAGAAAAAAATAAAATTAGTTGATCTTAAAAATGGTGATCAATTGGAACTCATCATTTTATCCAGTGTCATTTTTACATAATTGGAAGGAAACATATTATTGACAATGGTGAGTTGAAGAATATGCTATGATGAACCAACGTTAACAGCTTATGTTCCTTTTATAAACTTGTCAAGACCAGAGCCTCTATTGGAATCATATGATAAGTACAAGAAATCAAGAGGAGTGTAATTATTGACTGCCAAATACTGATACAATCAATTGGGCAATGCCTATCTGCAATTCTGTTGCAGCCATAAATATTATACATTTCTACCTTAAATGATGCTGACACAAATGTTGAAACCTGATTACATTCATTGTTCTGTCATCATGATTATTCAACTGTGGGATCTGGATTGTTAGCATCAGTGCACAGAAATCTAATAAAATGTCCAATTCATGATAGTGCGCAGTTCATCTTTTTTATGTTTACTTATTCATAAAGTTTCTAGATGCTTTTTGTTGTTATTGTCAAGAAGAAAACAGAAAAATCTGTTCATACATTCCTTTATTTCAGTATAATTACTAATTTTAATGAAAGCTGTCATATATTATCTTTTAAATCTGTGACCTGGTATAAATAATGTGCCTGGTCTGGTTAAGGGCATAAGCCCCCATGCTTGTTGTCTTTATTTTCCACATTTTATCCAGAGGTTTATCACTGACTACTGCTGTTATTAAAATGGAAGGCATGAGATGGTGCATGGACTGGTCAAGCATATATTTTGGCATAATGTAAAACAGTAAATATTACATAAATATTGTCACTCTTAATTAATACTGTTGTCTCATTTTATCTGGTTGTTCTTTGTTGCTGCTGTAATTAAGCAGGAAAATGGAAGTTGTACTTCGTGTTGTCACATATTTAATTACAGTATATTGTGTAAATAACTTTCACAAAAATTTCTATGTTAAGATAAATGTAGATGGGACCTATGAACCTCGCACTCTCTGCCACTTATACATTGTACTATGTCACTCTCAATGTTGGCAAAAATTATACAGAGAGTATATCCTTCTAAATGTCTGATTAATTAACTAAAAGGTGTTGCTGTCACAGTTTAGTACCTCCTTCCCTTTTAATTGACTACACTATGTAACTACTGTTTCCACAACATCTGGTTTATGCCTATAAATTTAAAGTTCAGTAATGTAGTTAAACATTTATCCCTTTATGTGTACTTAGATTTTTAACATTACTTGATTCATGTTTAATTTTGTTGTTCATCATGCCATACACACACTGGTTATAAAATTGTGTGACACGGACAAGTATTTTGATTGTAAATCAGGTATTTGCATCTAATAGGTTACATTTTGTAAATTCTCTGTTCATTCTGTCAACTAAACAACCAATGACAACCAATGTTTGATTTATGCTTTGTCTTTTAATTGTGTTATATCTGGTACGTATAGTCACTCAAGAATGGCTACACAGCAAAAGCAAAACCACTATGCAGTAGTGAACAACACAAAATAAAAGAATGGTTAGTTGCAAAAATAACAGCCGATGCGGTAAACTGGTGTCACACAAGTTACTTTATTCAACTGTAATTTAGTTTCGAGGAGCTACATCGTTATAGACGTCGAATGTGAAAGAGAGAATACTCTGAAATTACACCTCACAATATCACTACATCACTTTTCGGAACCTGTAGATGTCAACATAGATTTCAAAATCAGACAATGCAGGATGTTTAAAATTTGAACATATAAGGCATACATTTCTATATGTCTCCCCCTTCACTATTAAAACAGAAAACCTACTGAGCCGAAAACAGGGCAAACACTGGCATCCCAGAGTTAATAACACACCTGTAAGCTTACTTTAGGAAAATTTTGACCAAGTGCAGATACTGTCAATTTATCAAAAGCAACTTACCTCCTTTTCAACGAGATGCAACTTCTTGAAAACAAGGTAGCCCACAGGTGCTATAGCATCATCTGAGTGGATGATGGTTTCTGCTTCATCTCTGCAATATGCATAGTAATAAACAGTCCACACAGTCTGTCATACATTGTAAGTGAAGGATATTCATAAATCACCACTGAAATGTGACTGTATACAGTCTACACATAAATCCAACAACACAGTGTTACGATCTCTGAAAAACATAATAATCTATGTGTCTGGGTTTCTTCACCAGGTGAGCAGCTGAAAGTGCACAGTCCCATGGCACAGGAGCCCTGCAGTATTCTATATATGTATTTTATCACTCTTCTAGTATAGCCTCTTTAAAAACTCTTTGCTTTTGAAAGCAACTATGCGAGACATTTTATAAATAACACACAATTTTTTTTTTTTTTTTTTTACTTACACATTTAATTTTGTTTTTCAATATCTCTTTACAGTCCTTCAATATAGTGTCACAGCTTCTATACGACTGAATCCCAACATCTCGGAACCTCTAGTGTTCCATCCAGGACACCACTTCTTTCCATCTGTTGGATGGCTCGGGTAATGGTAGTAGAAAGGCTTCCAGAGAAAGATAATGATGCTCACAAATAGGATTTTTTTAGGTTTTTTCAACTTCAGGGACAAATCAAAGTTTGGTTGACTCACATCTCGGCTGTACGGAGTATGCGGCAACACTTGCCATCCGTATTCACACAGTTTTACATTGCCGATATGTGGGCAAGCATTGTTGTGGATAATAAGTGGCCCATCTCGAGCAACTGAAGTCGGGTTTTGTGCATTTTTCTGTTCATGTTTTGCATAAAGTTGCAATAATACACTGCTGTTACACTTGCTCCACATAGGACTCTTATCTGTCATGATTCCTTGGTGATCACAAGCAAAAAATCATCATTTGCTCAAGTTTCAATTGATCGCGATGAAATTTTTTCTGGATGTGGAGAATCTGAAGCTCTCCTCTATTTGAACTGTGATTTCAACTCCGGTTCAGAGTCTCTAATCGACATTTCATCAACAGCGACAATTAGACACAAGAATTCTTAACCTCCACAGTCGAATCATTGTTTGAATGGTTGCAGTGTCCAAGCATTTCTGCTTCTCTTCAGCACACTGAGATCTTCTTCAAGAGCATCTGCCACAAGTTTCACACTTTGTTCATCTGTTGACATTTTTGGCATTCTGGATCTCAGATTATCATCCGAGCTCATGTGACCACCATGAAAATGATTAACCCAATGTGAAACAGTACTAAGGTCCACTGTAAACTCACCACAAACTTCACTTAATGCACTGTAGATTTCTGTCAGGTTTTTGCAGTGTAAAGTCTCAATCTCGATGTATGACGTCTGGTCTTCAACAGTTATAGTACCTGAGAACCCTGCAGGGTCCATTTCTACATCTCACCAGTTTTACGTTAGAGTACTCAACAATAAACAAAAACACATGCTTCTTCCTCAAGCTCCCAACTACAGCTGACAATTTTCATTGTTGTTGCAACAAACGATCAACAGTAATACCAACCGGTGCATTACTTATGAAATGTCACTCGTATGATCACACAATTCCATTTTCCCCTCATATGCTGCTAGCCATTAAAGTTGCAACACCATGATGATGGCAGGTGACAAACACCGAATTGACAAAATGACTACTATATGCTCTGATATCCATATACTCAGCATTTCAATGCATTTGCACATGGTCCATCTCCATTAACGTGAGCATTTGTCAGAAGCCCGAATACCCACCTCTGGCTCTGGCTCGAGAATCTTTGGCACGAACAGCTGATCGAGGTGGTCCTGGAGATTCTCAATTGGCTTTAAATGTGGGGACTTTTGTGGCAGGGTGGCACAGTGTACTTATTGTGTCCTCTTTGAACCACGCATGAACAATGCGAGCTGTGACGCATTGCATTATCATGTTGGTAGATGCTGTTGTGCCAACAGACACAGTCAACAACGATAGATGTGTGCTTGTGTCAATCCATTGTGCCTTCCAGAATGAGATCACCCACAGAAAGCCACAAAAATATTCCCCAGATCATAATGCTCATTTCTGATTGCGAGCGTTTGATTCCAGATGGTACACGCCAACAGCCAACTGTCTGACGGAGCATAAGACATGGTTATCTGAAAAGGCCACCTGTCACCAATCAGTTGACATGCAGTTGCACTACTGGCATGGAAATTCAAGCCTTCACCACTTATTAACAGCTGTTGGCACGGGTGCACGAACCAGGCACTTACCACCGAGGCCCAAATGCAGGAATGTTTGCTGAAGTGTCATTGAGGAGACACTGCCCACTGCCCTTCAGTTCATCTGGGCAGTCATTTGCTCAACAGTTGCACTCTGCTCACCTGTACACTCATCTACAGTCGTCATTCATTCCCATCATCTATGGTCCGTGGTGCCCATAGCATCAGTTTTGAGTAGCAGAAGTTTGCTACACACAGAACGCTTTAGCCACAGTAGCATGCAAACAGTTGATAAACTTAGACATTTCGGAAATGCTTCCACCTTTGGCCCGAAAGCCAATGATCGTGCCCTTTGGGACATTAGACGAATTGCTCCATTTCCACATTAAAGCAATCACTGCACTGTTTTCCACATCCTCCGCCACATTTTATATACCCTCCGCTGCTAGTGCTGCCACCTGCTGTCTGCACACTGACGTTGAGCACAGGTGGTGGTCACATTAATGTGACTGGGCTGTGTATATAGGGAAAGATTATGCAGTGGTTTACTGCCTTACAAGTTGGGTTTAAATTATATGTGTTTGTGAGAATATTGTGTTCTGCCTCGTGTATGAAGGAGAAGTGTCTGCCAGAACACATCAGAAACCAGAAATAGCAGAAAGGCATATCTTATGAAGATTGCAGTTTATCGTTCTGTGATACCAGTGCTTGTATCGGTCGTGATGTCTTGACTCGTGTGAATGTGGAATGTATGGGTTCAAGAGAGCCACACTCCATACCGTGCTGGATCTCAACAGTCCCACCCAACAAGAGCCCGAGAGGAGACATTTCGTTCACTGAGTTGTGCAGTATCTGCATCTACGTGGATACACCGCAAATCCCATTTAAGTGTCTGGCAGTGGGTTCACTGAACCACCTTCGCAATAATTCTCTGTTATTCCACTCTCGAACAGTACATGGAAAAAATGAACACCTATATTTTTTGTGTGAACTCAGATTTTCCCTATTTTATTATGATGATCATTTCTCCCTATGTAGGTCAGCATCAACAAAATATTTTTGTATTCGGAGGAGAAAGTTGACGTTTGAAATTTCATGAGAAGATACTGGCACAATGAGAAATGCCTTTGCTTTAATGATGTCCACCCCAAATCCTATATCATGTTCATGACTCTCTCCCGTATTTCTTGATAATACAAAATGTGCTGCTCTTCTTTGAACTTTCTCAATGTACTCCGTTCATCCTATCTGGTAAGGATACCACACCGCACACCAGTATTCTAAAAGAGGATGGACAAGCATAGTGTAGGCAGTCTCTTTAGTAGACCCGTTACATTTTATAAGTGTCCTGCTAATAAAACACAGTCTTTGGTGTGCCTTTCCCACAACATTTTCTTTGTGTTCTTTTCAATTAAAGTTGTCCATAATTGTAATTCCTAGATATTTACTTGAATTTACAGTTAAATGTGATTGAATTATCACGTAACAAAAGTTTAACAAATTCCTTTTAGCACTCATGTGGATAATTTCACACTTTTCATTATTTAGCATCAACTGCAAATGTTCCCACCACACAGATATCTTTTCTAAACTGTTTTGCAATTTGTTTCAATCTTCTGATAACTTTACTAGATGATAAATGACAGTATCATTTGCAAGCAATCTAACACGGTTGCTCAGATTGTCTCCTAATCATTTGTATAGATAAGGAACAGCAGGTGGCTTGCACACTACCCTGGTGAATGCCAGAAATCACTTCTGTTTTACTTGATGACTTTCTGTCAATTACTACGAACCTCTGAAAGGAAATGACAAATCCAGTCGCATAAATGAGAAGATATTCCATAAGCACACAATTTGATTACAGGCCGCATGTGATGTACAGAATGTCAAAAGCCTTTTGGAAATTTAGAAATACAGAATCACTTTGAAGTGCCTTGTTGATAGCATTCAACACATCATGTGTTTCACAAGAATGATGTTTCCTAAATTTGTGATGACTGTATGTCAATAGACCGTTCTCTTCAATAATGTTGGAATGCAATATATGTTCCAAACTCCTGCTGGACAACAACATCATTTTAGTGGATTATTCCTATTGCCTTTCTTGAATATTGGTGCAACCTTCCAGTCTTTGGGTACAGATCTTTTATCAAGCGATAGTTGTATATGATTGTTAAACAGAGAGCTATTGCAACAGCATACTCTGAAAGAAACCTAATTGGCATAAAATTTGGACTGGAAGACTTGCTTTTATTAAGTGATTTCAGTTGCCTTGGTATTCAGAGGATATCCACTTTTAAGTCACTCATGATGGCAATCATTCTCGATTCAAATTCTGGAATACTGACTTCAGCTTCTTTGGCAACAGAATTTCGGAAGGCTGTGTTCGGTAGCTCTGCTTTAACAGCACTGCCATCGATAGTACTTTTATTGCTCTTGCGCAGAGAAGGCATTGATTGTGTCCTGCCACTAGCATATTTTACATCTCTCTGGATTTTCTGCTAAGTTTTGAGACAAAGTTTCATTGTGCAAACTATTATAAGCATCTCGCATTGAAGCCTGCTCCACGGGACTGGGAGCATGATCACCATGGCTGTGGCTTCCCCTGACACCACAGCAGATGGAGGCAGACTGATAGTGCTACACTGGACAATAACTCTGGACACTTGAATGGCTCACTTAACCTTTTCAGACGAGTCCCAGTCGTCCACAGAGCAAAATCACGACAGATGTTTCGGCATGTGAAGGCACCAAGGACAACAAATGTTGGCAAGATTTCATTCACCTCAGTACAGGCCCTGCACCTGGTGGGGTAGTACGGGGTGTAGTCAGGTACTCAATATGATCACCTCCGGTTCACACAGCCAGTAACTCAGATAGCAGGCACTACACTTCTGTCATGTTAGCACCCTCGGCCTACCTTCAATGCCCTCACAGGGTAATCTATTGACAAGATAATTCGAGAATGCACATTTCCCGTGCCGATCCAATCTACATCGGCACGTGAGATGTTCGACAGTTCCCCTGATGGCACCATTCGAAAACATCTGCCCCAGCACTGGCGAGGGACTGGCACGCCACCGATCACCGACCACTACGATTCGTGACACTGATGTGGAGTCGACACACTGTGGAATGATACATCTCTATCTGTCATGCGAGCTTATTCTTTTTTAGTTCGATGCTACAGCCAGTTGTGTTGGAACCACTGTGGTTGTTAGAGGCAGCTGCTTTCTGTGCTAAACTTCATTCCCTGTATATGACCAGATCAGCTACAAATTAAACCATGTATTCTTCCTACTATTCTACACATGCACAATAAGTCAAATTTTCTTATGTGCTACATTTCCTAGTGTTGCAATTTTAATGACAAGAAGTGTAAATTCCAGCACTACCACATGTGAATCTCTTTGGCAGTTCTGATAGCTCTAATGTGTTGTTCTGTAGCAGTGATTCCCAACTTTTCTTAGGCGATTAACCCCATGTGCAAATAGATATTAACTATTAACCCTCCTCCTCAGACCGATGACTAAGCGATTTGTGCCCCCACCCCCCCTTTAACCAACAATTTCCCTGCCTCCTCCCCCCTTACCTCCCCCCATCTTGCTCCCACACTATCACCAATGTTAGCACGAAACTAAACACTAATATGAAAAATAATTTTCTTAAACACTTTCATTTTTAAAATGAAACATGAATGATGTTTAGTTTTTGTGACCATTTTATTACACCACAAACTATTGAGTCAATAAAGAAAATTGGTACTGCTCATTTCTAACAACCTTTTTTATATTTTAGTTTTTCTATGTCAGTGCACATCATGCTCCAGATCCATTCAATTCTTCATTTTTGTTTTTATTACTATCACAGTCAAAAATCTACTTTCATGTCTGTAAATTTTGAATGTCACATTTCTTTTCCATGTGTTGTGTTCATGTCGTGTGTGTGTGTGTGTGTGTGTGTGTGTGTGTGTGTGTGTGTGTGTGTGTGTGTGTTGTGCTGTGTTCATGTTGCGCGTGCGCGCGCGTGTGTGTGTGTGTGTGTGTGTGTGTGTGTGTGTGTCAGGGGGGAGGGGGAGAGGGAGAGGGAGAACAAATGATGAAGCGATTCCCTGTGCATCACAAGAGGGAGAGAGAGAGGGAGAACAAATGATGAAGCGATTCCCTGTGCATCACAAGTGCTACCTACAACTCCTCATCAGATAAGAAAGCTAGCTATCCATGGCAAGGATAGACACTCGTTACAAAACTTGGTTCCCTTCACTTCTCCTCTCCCTAAGCGGCATGCGCTTCACCTGTACCCCAATTTAAAAATCAACCAAGTTTAGATGTGTGCACTATACTTACTGTTTGTAAATCACTTGACTGCTGGACTCATTAGTACTGAGCTGGTAGAAATCAGAACACTTCAGGTTATTAATGATTTGTTTATGATCACTCTAATAATAATAATGTGTACAGCACTATGGTAGCCTTCCTGTCATTACTACTGTGTCATACCATCAATTAGTTCATTTATTTGTTACAAAGTGAGTACTGAAGCAATTTCTGATCTATTACAGGAACTATCAACAATTTGGAGAAGAACTTTTCATTTGTATTCATTACGTAAATGTTCCACTTTTATCACCATTGACGTATGATTCAAAGCATAAAGTATATGTGTAGTTGGTGGACTATGTGAGTTATCCGTAACTTTCACTGCATACTGTCACACATTAATGCTAGTAACTGAGAAGAAAGTAGTTATTGATAACTTATATAATCATTATTAGAGTCCTGCAAAATTATAATTACAGTAACAATCTTTTAAAAATAACAAATAACTTAGTTTCATGACAAACATAATCAAAACCTTTTGCTTTTCATTCTTCAGAAAATTTCATTTATCCTTCAGGTAGAGTAAAAACTGCTCTAAAGAAATGCAAGATGATTTCCAATGGGAAAAATCAAGAACTAGTGTTATGAAGTTCAATTTCATATTACTAATTATCCATTATCATTGAGGCCGACTCCATGCTAGCAAAATTCCAGTGCATCAAATACCTTGTCAAATTCAATTTGTAGTTCAGTGTTAACATAACTATCAAGGGAAAACTCCCTATTGCAACCCCCCCCCCCCTTCCCAGATGGCCCAGCGGATAGCCCATCCCTGTTGCTCAACTCAAGGGTGGTTTTGAGTCCCGATCTTAGGCAGTCTTCCCACTTTGAGTCATAATTGTTTCTCACCTGTTTGCTGATGTGTGCACCACTATCCAGTGACTTGTGGATATAGCAGAAAACAGGAAGAAGGGGTACTGAACTGTCTGAACTGTGAAAAAAAGAAGCAAAATCGAAACAGTGAACATTCCTATCTCAAGCTGTACATTGAGCAAGTTTGTGCAGCCACAGCATCATGGTCACGAAATTGGATTGAAAAGTGGGAGATCCATGTTCAGATCTCGCTTGTGCACCATTTCATTTTTTTTCACCCCCCCCCCCCCCCCCAAATTATGAACTGTGCATCTGGCTGTTGAGATGTGTGTTCACTGTGCTCAAATTTGTGTCTGTGTAGTGGTGTGACATTGTTCTGCAACAGCGGGGTGTAAGAATGGAATCTCCAGATCTACATACACCCTATTCATTCTACAAAAGTGCCACATGTTATGACTTATGCATTCCGTTTTCGAAGTTATGACCCTTGAATTCCTTTGCTGTAACATAGTTCACAACTGTTTATTTGTTATTTTCATTTCTGTGAGAGGCCTATATGTCATCTCACCTGTTCTCACAACTCTTCACATTTACCTGTGACGGTAATATATTTTTACAGCATGACTCACATTCTATAAGCAATGTACAGTCTGATAACTTCCAAGATTATAGACGGAGAACACATGTGTCAATGACAGGATGGACAGTTCATAACTCTGTGAAAAAAAAAAGGATACAAGGGAGATTTGAACATAACTCTCCTGCATCACAGTCCAACACCATGACAACATAACCACAACATTGGTGTTACTGAGACACACTCGATATTGAACAGCTTGAGCTTGGATCGTTCACTGTTCTGATTTTGCTTCTTTTTTCACAGTGCAGTACAGTTCCTTCCTGTTTTCATGCCTGATCTGTGCTACACTGCCTTCTCACCCCCACTTCTTTGATAGGTAGGTGGTTCTTACCTCCACAGCGATTCTTACCATACAATATATGATGTGTGTACAAAGGTTGAAATCAGTCCAGTGGTTTAGGAGGGGACGTGGAACATACATACATATATATATATATATATGTGCATCTATTTTCATAATATGTACAGATACTTAGTCTCAGAAGAGCCACAACTTTTTTTAGTTGAATTCTTTATTGTTGTGTACTGCGCTGCACCTTATCAAAGAAGGCCTGTTTCATTATTCATTTTTTTGCGGTTTCTGTTCTCTCTCGTTTTACACACAACAGTGACCTAATACCAGTGAGTTCAAAATGAGGATGGAGCAGGGGTGCATCAGTTACAAGCAAGTGGAGAATTAACTGTTACAAGCAGTAAGGGGAGAGGATCAACAAAAACATTGCCTTCACAAACCTGACACATATTTTGTATTACAAGCATTACATTAGTAATTAGATATCCTCAGTGCGATACTCTCAAAAAGGTAATGGGTGCAAGAGGTACAATGAATCACCCTTTAATGAGCTATTATAGATTGAGATGTCTATCTTCATATCAACACAGTCATCAACCGAGATTAACCACCGAAAGTTCATCAGCCATTTCAGACTGATCGTAGTGTTGCCAATCTTCCAATACAATTTCCACAAAATCACGAGCAAAAATAGTTACAAACATACTTTCTGTAATCCATCTTCAAAAACCTTTTGAACATTGCTAGTCACAGAAAAAACTGTTAGTTTGCTGCAGTACTCACATGACAATGGTCTTGGTGAACAGGGGACAGTCCAATGTAAAGCTCTCATACTCTCCACCTTCACCACAAACATTCAGCCCGTACTTCTCCTTCTGCAAAGGATCACCAGGTTTGTTTCTCTCAAGTAATTACAATTTACATGCAGTAATTGCTTTCGCACTGAACAGACTAAACCACTCCACACAATGTTACATGCAAAGATTATCCAAAATCCACTCAATACGATTGTGAGCAACAATTCCTGTTGAGCAGCAAATAGTGAGATAAAAATGAACATAGTTAAATGAGATACATCTACTTTTTCTAAAAAATGAAATTATTTTTGTGAGCTGAAAGTAACTGCCACGAGTAACACAATATATGGCGAAGTTAGCTAGTATCGCCTGTTGTCAGCATCTTACAGGGCTTACCTGGCAAATATGGACACACATCTGATGGATCGGATGTTACGTTGCTTCAGTTATTTTAAAAAGGAGAAGCTGTGTGAGGACCATAAGAAATACTGAGTGTTTCTGCTAAGAGCGTTCTGGGGCATTACCTTCGTCAGTCTGGCAGGTATCTGCAAATTATTTATTTATTTTTTTCCCAGAGTGTCGACAGAATGACACAGTTCACAAGTCACCCAGCCCTGATGGAAAACGTCAGTTTTGTTTCTTGTTGCAAGCAATGTGATTTTTAAAATGGAATTTTACACTGAAGCACCAAAAAAATGGTGTAGGCATGTGTATTCAAATACAGAGACATATAAAGAGGCAGAATACGGCACTGCGGTCAAGAATGCCTATCTAAGACAATAAATGTCTGGTGCAGTTGTTAGTTTGGTTACTGCTGCTAAAATGGCAAATTTGAAGACTTAAGTGAGTTTGAATGTGGTGTCATAGTCGGGGCACGAGCGATGGGACACAGCATCTCCGAGGTAGCGACGAAGTGGGGACTTTCCCACGTGACCTCTTCATGAGTGTACTGTCAATACCAGAATCCGATAAAACATCAAATCTCTGACATCGCTGTGGCCGGAAAATGATTCTGCAAGACCGGGACCGACAACAACTGAAGAGAATCATTCAAACTGACAGAAGTGCAACCCTTTTGCAGACTTCAATTCTGGGCCATTAACAAGTGTCACCACGCAAGCCATTCAACGAAACATCATCAATATGGGCTTTCGGAGCCAAAGGCCCACTCGATTACCCATGATGATTGCACGACACAAAGCTTTATTCTTTGTCTGGGCCTGTCGACATCGACATTGGACTGTTCACGAAACTTGTTGCCCGGTCAGACGAGTGTTGTTTCAAATTGTATCGAGCGGATGGACGTGTACGGGTATGGAGACAACCTCGTGAATCCATGGACCCTGCATGTCAGCAGGGGACTGTTCTAGCTGGTGGAGGCTCTGTAATGGTGTGGGGCGTGTGCAGTTGGAGTGATATGGGACGCCTGATAGGTCTTGAAAGGACTCTTATTACAGGTGACACGTACATAAGCATCCTGTCTGGTCACATGCATCCATTTATGTTCATTGTGCATTCCAAAGGACTTGGGCAATTCCAGCAGGACAATGTGACACTCCACACATCCAGAATTGCTACAGAATGTCTCCAGGAAAACTCTTCTGAGTTTAAACACTTCCACTCTCCAGACATCAACAATGTTGAGCATACAAAATTGTTAAGGCTTTCGTGGCCACTTGTTGACAAACTGCCTATTGGCTTCTGTCTCAGGTTCTTCAGCCGACATTCATCTAATGATTTTTCTGACGTTTCGCCAGCACAAGTGGCTGGCATTTTCAGAGCTTCACCCCCCATTGTCGGTGGTGAACTGGAGCCAAGCTCGCGGCCGCAGACTATATGTACCTGGCACGCCAACGTCCGAGGGCTTCTCCGTGGTCATTTCTGGTGCGGTTCTCCTCTTGCTACCTGTGACGGTTGTTCGTTGCAGTACGGGAAGCCAGGATCCATTTACCTTAAGGCTTTTCCTCTTTCTTGTTGAAACTGTTCACGTGTTTTTGTATTTCTACAGCTTCTCTGAACAAGCACGTGTGATAGTGCTTCTCTACAGCCAGAACTTCCATGTTGGCGAATTTGCAAACATGGTGTAAAGATGATTTTCAAACTGACAAGGAAGATCAAAGAGTGTCTTAGATCGACGAAGGAGAAAAGATACCCACTTGCAATGTCGGGAATATACCATATACCATGCACATGCGGAAAAGTTTATGTCGGAATGACAGGACGATCAATTAAAAACAGGATCAATGAGCATAAGCGACACTGCAGGTCAGGGCAGGTGGAGAAATTGGCCGTGGCAAAGCACGCACTGAATGAGACCGACCACGTAATAAAATTCGCCGACACGGAAGTTCTGGCTGTAGAGAAGCACTATCACATGCACTTGTTCAGAGAAGCTGTAGAAATACAAAAACACGTGAACAGTTTCAACAAGAAAGAGGAAAGCCTCAAGGTAAACGGATCCTGGCTTCCCGTACTGCAGCGAACGACCGTCGCAGGTAGCAAGAGGAGAACCGCACTGGAAATGACCGCGGAGAAGCCCTCGGACATTGGTGCGCCAGGTACATATAGTCTGCGGCCGCGAGCTCGCCTCCAGTTCACCACCGGCAATGGAGGGTGAAGCTTTGACAATGCCAGCCACTCGTGCTGGCAAAACGTCAGAAAAATCATTATATGAACATCGGCCGAAGAACCCGAGACAGAAGCCAATAGGCAGTTTGTCAATGTTGAGCACATCCGGGATGCTTTGCAACATGCTATCCAGAGGAGATCTCCACCTCCTTGTACTCTTATGGCTTGATGGACAGTCCTGCAGGATTCGTGGTATCAGTTCCCTCAGCACTACTTCAGGCATTAGTCAAGTCCGTGCCACGTCGTGCAGTGGCACTTCTGCGTGTACACGGAGGGCCTACACAATATTAGGCAGGTTACCAGTTTCTTTGGCTCTTCAGTGAATATAGGCATTCAATACAGTGCTCCTTTATTAGACTATTGCAATATTTGATTCAGTAAGACAACTTAAAAGAGATAGCAAGGCATGAACAACAGCCAGTAGTCCAACTGCAACCGAGTAGCGCTGCTGCATGGTGACAGCAGACAGGAAGCACGGCACACAAGAGGAGGAGGAGGAGGAGGAGGAGGAGGAGGTGGTGGTATGAGAAGTGTGTCTAGCATTATAACTGTATCAGAGCATACTAGTACTGCAGTTATGTGACATGCTCGTAAGCAGTCAGCAACAACAAACACAAACATTTGTTGGCCACGTCTTTCTATCCATCACTCACTGTTTCACCTAGTGTGCCGGTCCATGCCATTCTGTCTATCTGCAATGTATACAGCCATGCAGCAACATTACTTGGCCACAGCTGATGTAGCGGTTGTTGCTCATGTTATTCTCTCACCATTGATGTGTATCATATAGCACTAGATTAATTTGGGATCACATAAAATTACCCTTTAAGAAAATTTTTGTTTGTAACAAAAAATAGTCAGGTTTATTCTGTTAATCATGTATGTCACAGAAAACACAGAATGAGCTGTATTTATTTGGGCCGATGCCACCTACAGCACATGTCGCAAAAATGAAATTACAGATATCTGCTAAAACATCAGAAACATTATACTCAATGATATACACAAATTACCAAAGGGCTGATCTCCACATAAATATGAGGGCACCTACTGACAAAGGTGGAAATTTCTTCTCTGCTTTGGTGAATTCTTTACTGCTATGAGTGTGGTTATCCAATAAATGAGATGTACTACATTAAAATGAATCACATTTTTTTTAATTTAAAAGAGAAAAATATTTTATTTCCTCAGTAGTCCTAGTGGAGACTAGTTAATTACTGAAATGCTAACTGAAATAATTAAATGGCTTGGCTTTAAGGGGGCTACACAAGTAACTGCACGCAGGATGAATCATGTTGCACAAGCATGCTCGAATGTGGATAGCACAATGTTGTGCAAGCATTATGACGGAACAAGCTGCTTCGTGCTCGATCGTGTTTCACTTGTGCAAACTTGTGAAGAGTACTAATGTCGATATGCTCGAGGGTGAGTACTAACAGTGAGGAGGCTTGTACAGTGCAAGTCACTGTGAGTTTTTGTAGCAATTATGTCTAGCGATCTGAAACATATCAACTGCGAGTTGCTGAAAGATTTTATTCATGCTTCTGAAAGTCAGTCTTTCTAGTGGAATATTAAATCATTGGCATATTGTGATAAAGCAAAAAGAGAGACCATTTATGACCCTCATCTTGTTACATACATAGCAATTTATTATGTAGCAGAGGAAGATGTAGTTAAAAAATATATAAATTCACTGAGATCAAATTACATAAAAAAATAAAAAGCAGTTTTAAATTAAGGGCGGCTTCATATAAGATACACAATCTAGTGCTGTGTCATTTTCACTTGTTTAGCTTTCTGAATGAGCAGGAGACAATCAGAAGTTTCTCAACTAATTTAGAAGAAAGAGTAGTGACTGATGTAGACTTTCATGAATACTGGTAGTTAGTTACAATAGCTCTGTTAAAGATATTCGCCTTTATTTGTTCATCCAAAAGTTCCACATATATAGTTTTATTTTACTTATTCTGATTTCATTTTGTTAACACACAAGTTTTGTGGCCACTGAACTTGTTCTCCATTATAAAGTAGATCATGAACTCCTCACTAACACATTTAGCATCCAGCAGATTTTTTCAGAGATAGAGCTTTCTAAAGGTAACACATTTGAAGTATCTGACAATGAGCCAGCACACAAGGAACATGGATCTTTTTTTTTTTTTTTTTTTTTTTTTTAGTGCCATACCCTTTCAGCCAACACAATACCAATGTAAAGACAACACAACACCCAGCCCACAAGTGGAGAGAATCTCCACCCCAGCCAGGAATTGAACCCAGGCCCCTTCTTCACTTAGCAATCCACTGCACCAACCACGCAACTAACAAGACAGACTGTGGCACAGGTCTGGCTGATACAGACAACCTCTTCGCATTCTGTGCTGAGGCTGCTTTTGTTATGGCTGTACTGCTCGCCAAATGCTGGTGCTTGCACTGCAAGATATAAAATATTTATCACCTGATTTTTCAAAAACTATTATGTGAAAAAAACTGATTTTTGCACATATTACAGTCTGATTTCTTCACTTGGTAAAGAACTCAATTTCTTTTCATTATTCATCATAAATACTGCACTGCATCAACTTAAATAAAATACTGCCTGTGCTGAGAAATGATGTTCTGGTCGATATGAAATATTTATCTGGTGAAAAAAATTGATTTTTAAACATCTTAAAGTCTGATATCTTTGCTTGATGAAGGACTGAATTTCTTTTTTTTTTTTATCTCTCATACCTACTGGACTGCAAAAAATTAAGTGAAACACTGCATGAAATTTTAAAGAGTTTGCAGAGAAAAAAATACACTGCATAAAGTTTGCATATGGTTGATTTTAGCTTATACATTGCAGTGAATGAAATATTGAAAATGTATCTAAATTTTATTTGAAACTGGTAGCAGAAGGATATCTCATTTTGTTCTAGAATGACTGCATTTTATATCCGAAGCACGGTAGAGTGCAATGCACCTATTCACCTCCTTGCGCATTGCAAATTACGCACATAATAATCGTGACATCTTATAAACGATTCAAGATATTGAGACCAGGTTTCCTGCAAATGATAGTACACAATGAGGCACATATGTTATATGATATATACTTGAAACTTTTTTATTCACTGAGACATAGAAGTAAGTTGTCAGCAGTAATGAGAGGTCAGTGGCTCAGGGCGCATTTATACACTATGTGATCAAAAGTATCTGGACACATGGCTGAAAATAACTTACAAGTTTGTGGTGCCCTACACCGGTAATGCTGGAATTCAGTATGGTGTTGGCCCACCCTTAGCCTTGATGACAGCTTCCACTATCACAGGCATACATTCAATCAGGTGCTGGTAGGTTTCTTGGGGAATGGCAGCCCATTCTTCACGGAGTGCTGTACTGAGGAGAGGTATCGATGTCGGTCGGTGAGGCCTGGCACAAAACTGGCATTCCAAAACATCCCAAAGGTGTTCTATTTGATTCAGGTCAGGACTCTGTGCATGCCAGTCCATTACAGGGATGTTATTGTCATGTAAACACTCTGCCACAGGCCGTGCATCATGAACAGGTGTTCGATTGTGTTGAAAGAAGCAATCGCCATCTCCGAATTGCTCTTCGACAGTGGGAAGCAAAAGGTGCTTAAAACAACAATGTAGGCCTGTGCTGTGATAGTGCCATGCAAAACAACAAAGAGTGCAAGCCCCCTCCATGAAAAACACGACTACAACATACCACCACCACCTCCAAATTTTACTGTTGGCACTACACACGCTGGTAGATAACGTTCACCGGGCATTCACCATTCGCACATCCTGCCATTGGACCGCCACATTGTGTACTGTGATTTGTCACTCCACACAACATTTTTACACTGTTCAGTCATCCAATGTTTATGCTCCTTACACCAAGTGAGTCGTCGTTTGCCATTTGCCGGCATGATGTGTGGCTTATGAGCAGCCGCTCGACTACGAAATCCAAGTTTTCTCACCACCTGCTTAACTGTCACAGTACTTGCAATGGATCCTCATGCAGTTTGGAATTCCTGTGTGACGGTCTGGATAGATGTCTGCCTACTACACATTACAATCCTTTTCAAATGTCGGCAGTCTCTGTCAGTCAACAGACGAGTTTGATCAGTAGCTTTTGTGCTGTTCGTGTCCCTTCACATTTCCATTTAACTATCACATTAGAAATAGTGGACCCAGAGATGTTTAGGAGTGCGGAAATCTCGCATATGGACATATGACACAAGTGACACACAATCACCTGACCACGTTCGAAGTCCGTGAGTTCCACAGAACGCCCCATTCTGCTCTCTCACGATGTCTAATGACTATTAAGGTCACTGATATGGAGTACCTGGCAGTAGGTGGCAGCCCAATGCACCTAATATGAAAAACATATGTTTCTGGGGGTGTCCAGAGACTTTTGATCACATAGTGTATGTCCGTAGCAGTGTAGGAAAATCCAAGCAATGTGCATATATACTTTCACAACACTTGGGGAACGGCATAGCAGGATGTGTATACATACCCATTGCAGTGAAAGGGTTAAATAATTATGTAAAGCAATAGCTGCTTTTACTAATTTATCAATATGGCCTATTTCCAAATTTATACTGATGTGAAGAATCCTGAAGAATGCTGTCAAAATCCCAAAACTATGCTCAATAATGTGCCCTTTGCATAATCGGTAGTAGCACCTTCTTTCATATGCACTATTCTGAAGAACATCCCTAACAATATTCTGTCATTTCTGCCAAAATAGAAACCAATATATCTATAATTTGTATCTGCTGTTGCATGTAAAACCATACCACGAGTAGGTTCGTAATTAAAATAAAATGACGCACTTGCAGCTGAAGGAACTCACTCTGCACATTTTGTTTCAAAGCTGTGAGCAAAGTGTGGAAAATTCCAGCTATATGCAAAATCATTTGCTACCTCAGACCAGTCTTCTGAAGACACTGTTGTCTGAGCTCAACATGTTTCAGGTACAAACTGATGCTCAATATGAGCATTCTCGAGCTGCATGGCAGTGACGGATTTGTGCATGCTTGTGAAAAACGCTTTATTGTGCCTGCTTGTCAACCAGGCTGTTACGTGTGTAGCCACCTTTTCCTGGCACTGAAGACAACTCTCATTGGAGAATATTTTATTCTTTCACAGATGGATAAGTGTCACCTCTCTCTCTCTCTCTCTCTCTCTCTCTCTCTCTCTCTCTCTCTCACACACACACACACACACACACACACACACACACACACACACACACAAAAACCAAAAATATAACATGCCTATTAACATGGTAGATACATGCAACCAGTGCAGCTTCAGTTATGCTGCAGCATATCTGCAATTGGGGAAGGGAGAGGATATGGTGAGGTAGGATAGAAAGAGACAACTACTAACTTAAATTCTGTAAGTACTCTTCACGTGTTTGCCGTCAGACGATATGCTAATTCCACAATATTTCCTTGGAGCAACAGTCTGACATCTTCAGGTGGTTGAACGTGGTTCGGTTAAAGATGATCTTGGCCTGCCTGAGGTAATGTGGCATATATAAGATTTCTTGTCAATGTGGGGCAGCATATATAGGCCACACGTGTCGCACAGTACAAGAATGCCGTGATGAACATCAGCGTCACATGCACCTATGCCGACCAGAAAAAGTCGGCAATTGCAAAACACTATCTGAATATCGTATTTACTCGAATCTAAGCCGCACTCAAATCTAAGCCGCACCTGAAAAATGAGACTCGAAATGAAGGGAAAAAATTTTCCCGAATCTAAGCCGCACCTGAAATTTGAGACTCAATATTCAAGGGGAGAGAAAATTTTTAGGCCGCACCTCCAGATCGAAACAATGTTGGTCCATTGTAATATGAGACACAATTTATGTCGAATGAATGACGATACAGTTACAGTAGTTTGGTTCGAGTCGCAAGCTTAGCAGTTAAGCTTTACCAGGTAACCATTGCTATGCGTCAGGTGCTCCATCTGTATTTATACAGGTACCCTTCCTTTTTTGCGTATTTCATCTGGTTTGAATTGATTGCTTATTTTTCTTTGATCTGGTAAGTGCCGTTCTCTTTGTTATAGGTGTTTACGTCACTCTAAGCTGAAAATGCATTACTGTACTGTGTCATGCATTGTTTGTCGCATCCTGATAATGAGTGTTTATGACCTGTCGCCGCTCGCGGCATGGCTTGCTTTTGTGCACGCTACCGCCGCTTACAATTAAAAAAAAAAAGAGAGAGAGAGGAATTGTTTCATTAGTGAAACAATGGCAACAGGATGTTATTTGTTGTCACTTACACTGCTGCTTTCTTTGACAATGATCAACAAGAACCAAATAATAGACAGAGTATGATAGAAGATGTTCTGAACAAGAGTTTAGCGAAAATTTTTCTCCGTTTGAAAATCTTTGCAGACGCATCTTTAGAACATTACATTCTGCACTGAAATTAGAGTCATCTTACATTTAAAAATCTAGTCAATTGCTGTGCTTCATTTCTGACTGTATCACTATTAGGCATAAGAATAATACAAATATAAACATGACATGATATGTATATTCTTCCGCGTTTGCTGTTGTCTCACTCTAGTTTCGTAGTTTATTAGGCAGACAGGGTTTTAATGAGTTAGCAGCAAACACGAAAGAATACATGGCAAAATGTTTATATTCGTATTATTTTTATGGTGAAGAGAATACTGCACATGATTGACAATTCATAAAAGTTCCTATAAGGAACCATCTCTTCTCACAGGTAGGAAGAAACTCAGAACATAGAGTTGGCCATATTGACAAACATCCCAAGCTTGCCAGTCGGATTTTCATGGTACATTGAAATGCTGTTACATTCAAAGATGGACAATACGGAATTTGTATTTACTTCGTTGGATAATGTATGAAAATGCAGTGTTCGAAACTCGAGGCAGAGAAAAAGCTCGTCTTCCTCCTCTTTTTTTTTTTTTTTAATTTATTTACTGACGCAGAGGGTTTGGTGCCAGTATTTATCTTTGTGCCTGCAAAGCATGCCTGTGTAGTGTTACATATATTTGACGGCAGAAGTTAGTTGTGGCGGCACCTACCAACATTTTTCAGAACTTCCGCTTAATTTGCACTTTATTCTAAGCCGCAGGCAGTTTTTTGTGTTGTGGATTGGCAAGACAGCCAACCCACTATGATAGGAAGCTGAGAGGCACGCGTTTTAGCTCACGCAGGCTGGCGTGAGGTCTGGAACAGGTCAAGGAAATGAGACTAACAAAAAACGTACGTAGCTGCTGGAATACTTAACTTTAATCCATAATTGGTGAACATCGCTCTTGACGGTACATGTTTTACAACATCAATAGTAACTGGTAATGGCGCCTTGCCAGGTCGTAGCAAATGACATAGCTGAAGGCTATGCTAACTATCGTCTCGGCAAATGAGAACGTATTTTGTCAGTGAACCATCGCTAGCAAAGTCGGTTGTACAACTGGGGCGAGTGCTAGGAAGTCTCTCTAGACCTGCCGTGTGGCAGCGCTCGGTCTGCAATCACTGACAGTGGCGACATGCGGGTCCGACGTATACTAACGGACCGCGGCCGATTTAAAGGCTACCACCTAGCAAGTGTGGTGTCTGGCGGTGACACCACATTTTGGATTACAAAAACTGGAAAAAAAGTGCGGCTTAGATTCGAGTAAATACGGTAACAGGACATCACACGATTTATGAAAAGACGGAAGTTTTATCCTTGGCATCACCTTTCTACGATTGCATCATTAAGAAAGCAACACACATTCATACAGCTGATAATCTCATCAATAGGGATGCGGGATTTCAACTGAGCAGAGCATGGAACCCTGCATTGGCTGCTATTAAATCATGATGATAAAATCAAGATTTTTCAATAACAGACACATCATAACATTGGTCTAGTACAGTTTCTTAGTGAGTAACATCCGGTCGCACTGTTAGTAAACAAAGCATACACTGCATGCGCAGGAGGGGCCGTCTGCATTTTTGGCAGAGGACGTTTTGAGTACGGCGTCATCTCTCTGCAAATCATTGCGCATGCACAATTTCTGTGCCTGCACATTCTTTGCACGTGTGTGCTATATATGGGGCATAGATGTGCGGATACCGTCACCAGCCAACAACACACTGACCGGATCTGATGTGGGAGCGATCTGCTTCCCGGCAGACTCAGAACAAACCCACGTCAACTGTTAGGGAAGCGACATCTAGTAATCAGGCCAAGATCATCTTTAACCGAACCAGGCTCAACCACCTGAAGAAGTCTGACAGTTGCTCTGAGCAAATATTGTGGAATTTGCACGTCATCCGGCAGTAAACCCCTGAAGACCATTTACAACATACCTGTCGGGAAAGCTCAAAGAGTCACAATTTAAATTCTTCTAAGGCACTCTGCAAAGTTAAATCACTGCTTCTGCACAAACTTTCAGCAGTGGGGATCGGTGCGTCTTTCAGGTGACTGCTGAGGAGTGACAGTCCGGCTCATTTTGCGAGCGGAGCAGCACTCTGCAGCCTCAGCCTGCCACTGTGCCCTCACTTGCTTTACATCTCGCGCTCTAATGTGACTTCGGTACTCCACACACAGTTGCCTGTGCCTCCCAAGATGGAATCTACTGTTTTATAATCTTCCTGGCAGATTAAAATCGTGTGCCAGATCAGGATTCGAACACAGAAATTCACTTTATGGAGACAGTGCTCTTACCGACTGAGCTACCCAGGTACAACTCTCGACCCACCGTCACCGCTTTACCTCCACCGGCACGTCTCTCCTACCTTCCGTACTTCACAGAAGCTCTCCTGCATACCTTGCAGGACCAACACTCCTGGCAGAAAGGCTATTGTGGGGACATAGTTTGACCACGGCCTGTCAAGGTGAATGATATGTTGCGCCTGGATGGCTCGTTTGGTTAAGAGCACTGCTCACGAAAGGCTATGTTCTCACTTCAAGTACTGGTTTAGCACGTACTTTCAATTTATTTATGTATTTATTTATTTAATTGTAAAAGAGCACAAATAATGCTATGGACTACAAGATTCCATTCCATCACCATTGTGACATCTCCTGGAAAGCCCTATAAGTGTTAAACTAAACCTATACCAGACGCGTAAATGTGAAGTGTAAAGAAAGTACAAAACTGAGTATATTTCTGTCGATAAAAACTATATCTAATATGACAAATAACTATAAAACCTACAACTCATTAGTACGATATTTTTTGTGCTAAAATGTTAATAAAATATGTATTTTAGTATCAAACAGTAACTGTACAACATAAAAACATTCTTTGTAACCACAGACATCGTATCTCATTAAGGTTAAAAAAGACTCGGTTCGAAGATTGAAGATTACTTTTGTCTCTGGTGCTGAAGAATTAAGTCGCGTAGCTGTTCTGATGCACTAAGTATTTGATGTACGTATTTTCTGTTGCAATATATTTTAAAAAGTTAATTTCTCCTGTTCTTATTTAAAACCTCTCCTCCCTGTGGAAATATTTAAATGAAAAGTAATTATTTAAAATTAGATGTGTAGAAGAGTCACCATCTGGCTTTCTTTTGTCATAATGTCGCACAGGTGGCTATTATGTGAAATTTAATTAAAATATTAAATATTGGGCTTCGTTCTCAAGTTAACATAATAAATACTTTGAATATTGATGATAACTTTGAAGCATTAATATTTTGAAAGTTAATTGTATCAGAATTTTTACAGAATTGTGTGGATAGATTTAACTGCAGTAGGCAACAAGACTTAGGTCTTCTTCAGGATATTTTTGAGTTTGCAATTAAAATTCTTTTTGTCAAGGAAATTATTGACTTAAAATGAAACCAGTATGATATCAATGTAAAATCATTTATCACGAGTACAAATCCATAGACTACATAGGTGGTTATATCGCCTCTCTTTTTGCAACAGTTAAATTAACGGGCAACAACAGTAATAGTTTCATACTACTTCTGATTACCTTTGAGCTAGCCGCGAGTTTAGATAATGCAATTAAACCATTACAGGCAAAACTGTACCCATTTTTAGTAATATTTGTGCCGGCATAGCAATTTCAATTATCGGTGGCTTGTATGTAAGCTGAATTTATGAGGGTGTAGAATATACCAAACACCAACAGCGTATTAAATATCCTATAAGTTTTTTCCAACAATCCCGACCACATCTTACATTAAAATCAAAACATTTTAATAACAAGGAAGAGAGAGGGACAATATACTGTTATATTTCACTGTTCTCCATCCACAGTGAACCTTCTGCCGGGATGAAAAATTCTTATGACGAAGAAACCCTTTTACAGTTTCTTGTCCACGTGGTCATAAGACAAATGCCTCGCCAATATAGCCAATATAGTAGTAGAAACACGCTGGTTGCAAGTTGGCCTGTACCAAACTAATATCTTCAAATTCTCCTGTAAATAAATTTGGTTCGTAGATAAAAGTGGTCTTCCCAGAACCACATGGTTCATCTGTTCACAGTAGGTGCAATCAAACAAAGTAAGTTGAGGTAAGCACAAGCTCAAATAGGGCTGTCAATGTGGTTTCAAACTTGCTGCCACTGACACTTTCAAAGACTCGTCACGGGGAAAAGTGGCACCGCTCCAAATATTACGTCAGCAGTCACCACAACACAGCAGTGAGTCCCACTGCCGAAAATTTGTGCAGAATAGACAATTTGACCCGCAAAGCACCTGGTGAGGAATTCAAATTAAGCATTTACCGGGAACATCCAGAATCGGGATATGTACTCTCGTGCAAGTAATGGTGGCTCACCATTCTGAGGAAGTTGGGCTGGAGGTCGGTGAGCGTGAGACCGAGGTGCACGGAGGGGTGCAGTCCCAGTGCAGCCACCTTGATCACCACGGCCTCCACAGCGCAGTCGATCATCTCCTGCAGCAACTCCTCCTGGTCGCGCCGCCACAGGTAAGCCAGAGCCACCAGACCCAGGCGCGAGCACCTGCAGGCACAGGCACGGCCCAGGTTAGCACACTTCGTACAAATACGCCGCATCCGTTGTGCATATCTCCCTCCTCTGTCAAAGTTCACTCACAGTCTTGTGCTACTGTAACTCACTTCCCCTCCTTTTCTGCCCGGCAATTTGTTAGTTGCCAACAGACGAACACATTCTTCACTAAATCTTCATTATGAGGGTCAAACAATAAATGATGCTTCTGTGCACTGTGCTGCCTGACAGGTGGCAGTGCTGATGTGTAACTGGTTTTGACACTAATGTGGGATCTGCAGCTTTCCTGGTGAATCAACTCTTCATATTGGTCTCCCCAGGCGTCCAGCCGGGTGCAGTTATTTGCAAAATATGACATTTTGACAGCGGTCATCGCCACTGTCTTCAGGTGGTACCTATACGAGTGCCTTCGGTGTATGTCGTGCCTGCTTTATACACTTTTCACTCCCCACCCCTTCCCTCACAATACGGCCTTACACCACATCAGACAGAGTGGTGGGGGGAAAGCGACAGCCAAATGCCGGATGTGAACCCCGGTCCCTCAGTGCTTCTGTCACATACTTTGGGTGCAGAAGCTGCTCTCACCGACATCCGGTCAACTGTGCGCTGGGTCTATTGATTGAGCCATTGGCCACATGTACTTCAGGAGCATTCTTCAGAAGACAATCCCAAAACAAGGTCTGCTTTTAAAACTTTTGTCTGTTCATATTTCACACAAGTAGGAGCATTAAGACAGACCTCGTCATTTTAGGATTGTGTTCTAACTGAGACTGTTGAACTATGAGAGGTCAAAGGCTTGATTGGTAACAATGACTTTAAGGTAGACTGTTGCTTCATAAACCTGGCTGGATACCACAGAGCAACACAAACCAACGGTTCTAAAACATTGTGTGGAGCCACTACCACCTCAGTCAGGCTGAAATATAGTTAGATGGAGTGGCCCCACTTTCTATAATCCCACTCTTTAATTTCCTACACATAATGCATATACCACAATAAGATAAAATTGCTAAATTTCTACTCACACTGTATTTTGCTAAAGTTTATTATCCAATATACAGTATCCATACTACTGATGAAACAAGTATAATTAGTTTCTGATTAAACATTCCATTTAAAGAAATATTCACAGTTTTGTGAATCACGTAAATAACATGTACTTCAAAATTTGACTCCACAAACAAATCTTTGTTTTAAGAAAGCTCTACCTTAAAAAAACTTTTACTTTTTCAGAAAACTTCATACTTCTGCAATTATCTCTACTCAAAATTACCATCTTCTGCAATGTTTGAACCTTAAAATGTAAACCTTTTTCCAAAATACAGTTACTGTTTTGTAGCCCTAAAATGTAATAGCTTTGTATTTTATCATTTTGTAATATCTGTTCTACACGCATCTTTAAATATGTGTCACAAACAAAGCCAGCGGTGAGTAATCGACCAACACAAACACTATGTTAGTCCGTTTGTTCATTCAGTCAGCACCACCTGTCACTCAATGCATAAACTTATGTCACCCAGTCTGTAGTCATTACTCAATGTGTACAATTCCAAAGTCAGTCAGCAGCCAGCAATCAAAGAGCAAAGTTATTCTGAGTAATTACGTTACATCTGCTCTAGCTAATTAGAAACTTATGAATTTTTGCTAGCCTGCTCATATAAGCGTAGCTTATGTAGCTTAGCTAACAGAGTTGATAAATCTATATATTGTAATATATTAGAAGCAAGTTGATCATTATATGTTTAGTAGCAATAAATTTAAAGGAACTGAAAAGTAAAGTTGACAGTGTTGTGTCAAATCATTATTAACTTTTTAGAGAATCTAAGAAGAAGACTGGTGAAGCTGAAAATGTAGGAGACTTAAGAGTCACAAAACAGGATGGCAAGCTTACAAGCCACAAGCTATATGTATGATTACACAAAAATAGTCTTTTGGACAGGTCTGTTGTATTAAAATGTCCTCAGTACATGTCGTGTTAAGGGCACTTTAACGCAGGAGGCATTGCATCGAGATTAGCTCTGCATTGAATCTTAAATGTCCTTTTTGATGAGAAGTACAGAGTTTCGTCTTCAGCTGACTGCAGCCACTGTTAAGCCCATCAATAGAATCACTGCTGCTCACTTTATAACTTGTGTCACGTGGGAACTTTCACACAAGAGGCAGTGAACAACTTGCCACTAGTGGTGTGCTCTTCGTGCACAGTTTTGGTACACATTTTGTCAAGTCAGCGCCTCTAATATTTTTGATCACCGGGCACTGATTATCATTAAGTGGCCAGAGCAGAGAAGATTTTCTGAATATGTCTGAAGATGGGGAAGAAAACAGTGACTACATTCGATGTAGAGAGTTTTGATACAAAACCGAGCAGGCTGGTGCACTGGTTAGCGCACTGGACTTGCATTCGGGAGGATGACGGTTCAAACCCGTCTGCGGCAATCCTGATTTAGGTTTTCCGTGATTTTCCTAAATCATTTCGGGCAAATGCCAGGATGGTTCCTCTGAAAGGCCACGGCCAATTTCCTTCCCAAACCTTCCCTAATCCGAGCTTGTGCTCTGTCTCTAATTACCTTGTTATTGACGGGACGTTAAACACTAATCTCCTCCTTTTGATACAAAAGTACAGAACAGGCCAGCAGTGTGGGACTGTTGCATACCAGAGTATGTAAACAAATTTAAAAAGGCTAAGACTTCAAATAACATATGTAGATTATATAATGGGGATATTAGCACGTTTACAACTCAAGAGGTAGTTGCCATAATTTTTATTAATCTTTAGCAAGGTATTTACTGCACATATATGTATAACCTGTACCTGCAGTTTTATTTGTTGCTAAGTGATGACAACAACTTACAATTTTCTTCTTTGAGCTGTACAATTTTTGACGCTAAAATTGGAGAACAATGCTTTTCATATTCACCAGCACTACTGACGAAGTAGTCTGTTAAGTTATTGTGAACAATTTTTGCCACACTCCAGCTGAAATTTTTAGCCGAGCCATATTCTGTATCTTTAAAACCACCAGAGTTTACTCTGTCACGAGTGTGAACAAAATTGTGGAGCACAGAACAATGTATTATGTCGTCTTCTGCAAACCTGAGAGAGGCATTGAAAGATCGGTGAAAAAATCCATCCCTTATTGGATAATGACACAAATGTACATTCAGTAAGACATCTTGCTCTAGACAGACAGTAATTAAACACACTCTTCCAAAGATAAAGCTCTTCTGGCAAGAGAACGCATCTCATTTGTAGACAAACAGAATGCTCCATCTGTAACAAACACAAACAGCATCTTTATGCATTACAGACAACACTTTCATTGTATTCATAGGTTTTATTGTATTTACAGCTGATTTCGGTGTTACATTATGCCATCTTCAGTCCCTTGTACAGTAAACATATCTTTTGTCATAATTGTATGAAATGTAGTATCAAACTATCTATAGTTACTTTTAAAACTGTTTGTACATCAATTCCATTAAACAAAACAATTCCCATTTTCGTATGAACATGTAATCATCAAAGTACCTTGGCCAAAGTCAAGAGCTATGGACAGTGTCCATCCTAAAGCATAGTAACAACAGAGGTATTAATAAGTAAGAGCAGTGAAGCCACATAAAGTGATCCAAAGTACATGGTATTATTCAGTAAGGTGGAGAATCATATTGGGCTGCATCAACCTTAGAAGGGGGGAGGGGGGGGGGGGGGGGGGTGAGCTGTAGTCCTCATCTTGCGACAGTGACACAGAACTGTTCAGACACCGTGGAACAGAACACATCACTTAAATGGGGTGGTACCGGAATGTATTACAAGACACAAGTGTAATACGCAGCCAAGGTAGTTAAATTGTTTTAACATACAGTTAAACAATGACTAGCCCAACACGGTTTTACACCCTACTGAATAATCTCACGTGCATCTGATCACTTTGAGTGGTTCCAGAATGAAATTTTCACTCTGCACCAGAGTGTGCGCTTATATGAAACTTCTCGGCAGATTAAAATTGTGTGTGCAACCGAGACTCGAATTCAGTCCCGAGCTCGAATCTCGGTCCAGAGCATAGTTTTAATCTGCCAAAAAGTTTTGTATCAGTGCACAGTCCATTGCACAATCAAAACCTCATTTTGGAAACATTCCTCAGGCTAAGGCTAGACCACGTCCCACAAGTTTTGCAGGAGAACTTCTATGAAGTTTGTTAAGGTAGGAGATGAGATACTGGCAGAAGTAAAGCTGTGAGAAACTGTCGTGAGTCACACTCACATAGCTCAGTCGATAGAGCACTTGCCCTCGATACAGGTCCAGAGTTTTAATCTCGACCCAGCAAACAGTTTTACTCTGCCAGGAAGTTTCACCCTGAATGGCTTTATTGCAATGTTGTGGGCTGTCTGATACTAGACGAATAATTACAAATAAGATATAATATAGATACCATTTGTGGCTCCTGTCTATTGTTAAGTTTTTTTTCACTTTTACCGCTTTTTTTACACATGCAAACTGGAATTGTGTTAGTTTAATGTAACACATATATGATCTGTTTTAAAAGCACCTACAGATAGTATGATAATGTGCGCACAGTCATGACAAATGATACATTTACCATATTCAGAAGCCTGAAGATAGCTTAACCTAACATCAAAATAAATTGTGAACAAAATAAGACCTATAAATACGGCTGTAAGTGTCACCTCTGACGCATAACGATACAGTAACAGCGGTCACCTGACACTACGTCGAAAGATGAATGTATGAGAATGGCATATGTGAGCTTGTGGTCCCTCACAATGGGTGAAGGCTAGATAAATCGAATGTTTGTTTATAATTTCTTTCTCTGAATGCCAAGTTCGTGAAGGGAGAAGGGTCAGAACTTCCTTCTAATGTGAAGTTCATGAAGAGAAAAAAGTTAGAACTTTCTTCTGCATTTTGTGTTTCTTTGTAATGAGAACACCAATCACATCTAGATCCTCTAAGCGAAATACCGTACTTTGCAACCGTGTAGCTCTACAACAACATGACAACAGCACAACAGCTACCACACGATAAACAACAGTTCTGTGCAACAAAGACCAGCTGTAATGAGTGGCTCACTGGATCCAGGCGCACGCCACCCATTATAAAAGAGCAAGCTGGAACCACCTCACTGGCTAATTGCACTCCTGTTAATAATTATTATTTTGCTCAAAGAGATTTTGGGATTGCAGCTGATCATCATAAACATTTATTATTATTTTTTCTTTCTTAATTGTCATATAAACGTGGCTATTCACATCACAAGTATGTAGTATGAGAGCAGTTTGAAAAGTTCACAGAATCGCCACCAGATGTCAGAGCTTGTGCAATGAGGTTCCCATGTAACAATAGGTCATCCTTTATGAGTAAACACATGATGTATAAGTGCTCAAGGTAGAGATCTCTGGTATGGACATTTCCCTGTTGTTGTTCCTGTGTAATGATTTATGAAGATGGAAACTGCTAGATGGGTGCCACGGCTCTTAATGCAAGATTGGAAGTGCACCTCAATGGAAATGGCCAAATCTTCAAAGCAACTGACAAGTTGGTTTGTGACCACAGATGAAACTTATATCCACTACTATGCTCCAGAGATAAAACAACAGTAAAAGCTATGGACACGTGTATTCATCACCAAAGAAAGCAAAAGCTCAGCTGGAAAGGTCGCGGCATCAGTTTTCTGGGATGCAAAAGGGATTATGCTGATAAATTGCCTTCCTGCAGGTCAAACAATTATGGGATAATACACGCTAACCTGTTGGACTGGCTACGGTAAAAGATACAAGAAAACAGGCCAGGTTCGGCAAGGAAGAAAGTCCTATTTCATGTAGAAGATGTGCACCTACACAGAAGTGTTGCTGCCGTGGCAAAAATGTACAAAGTATGACAAGAATTATTGCCACACCCATGTTATTTGCCCGATTTGGCTCAATCGGACTTACATTTCTTCCCCAAAGTCAAAATTTTCCTCGGTGGACAGAGATTCTATTTAGCAAAGAACTAACAATCAAAGCTGATGGATGTTTTTGAGGGCTGGAGGGATCTAATTTTCGAGGTGGGATAAAAGCATTGGAACCTCATTGGACCAAGTGAATTAGTGAACTATACTGCAAAATAAAAAAAGTTTCACTGAAGTCAGTTGTTTCTTTTTATTTCAGTCCCAACATTATTCACACTATGTTTCATACAAATGCATTATTCCTATAATAATGTTTGATCCACCAATTGCAATAGTATATTCAGTTTTATTAGAAACTTTGTTGATTAAAACTAATGAGAAATTGAACCTATCAAAGTGACATGTAAGAGAAGATGTGGGATGAGCTAACAGGTAATCTTAGAAAAACTGACACTACTAATTAGAAAATTAAGACTCCAGACTTTATACAGTAACATGTTCTAATTTTCATCAAACTAATGAACTTAAAAGACAATTGTTACTGGTTTGGAAACACTTAGCTTTCCTATTGCAGATTTAGCCATTGCACTTGTTAGATTCGAACTTTTGCCTTTATACTTTTGTTGATCTAACTTTCCTGGATCAAATGACACCCTTCACTAATTAATTAAATCAACAATTAAGAATTTGCATAAATTATCACAAATGATTACAAGGTTAAATATGGCTGCCATGCTTGTAATTACAGAATTCACAGCGTAGAGACAATAAATAATTCTATCATAATTTTTCAAATCAACATTTTTCAAGAAAAGAGACTCGAAAACGAAAACTTGGATCTCACCTAATCCATTACTAGGTGAATATCAGTTGGATCATGTAATGATCTCCTGCGTAAATACAGTAGAAATCATGAAACTTAAAGTCCTTAATGGACTAGACCTAGATTCCGACCATTACCCAACAAAATTCTCCCTAGAGTCATTCCAGAAAAAAGAAAATTCACTAAGAAATCTCCACACCGTAAATATGATGTACAAAAGATAAATGGCAATGAACAATTTACAAAAGAAACGCAAAATTTAAAACCACAAAATTGGCAACAACTGCAAGCAGGACTTTTAAATGCAGCTAAAACTGTAGCACCGCAAACAAGAACACATAAACACCCATGGTGGACAGATGAGTGTGACCAACTGATAAATCTCAGACAACAGGCATGGCAAAATTGGTTGTGCAACAAAAATCAAAAGATCCTGGAAGATCTCAAAGATACCAGGAAAACAGTCACAAAAGCAATACGAACAGTCCGTAAACAACATGAAGACAAAAAATTGCAAGACATAGAAAATGATTTCAAGAAAAACAATTCCCTAAATTTCTACAGAGTATTCAAACAAAAATTAACAAAGTACTCTCCTCCATCACTCCAGTTCATAAATGGTCATGGGAAATTGCTCATACCAACACCGAAAACTGTGAAATTCTTGCAAAATACTTTTCTAAATTACTGAATTGTGAAAAGCCTGCAGAAAAATTTGAGTTCCATCGTACACAACGAACCCAGACTGAAAGCCACCAAGTTTACAAGAGATTAAAGAGACAATTCAGTCACTGAAAAATAACAAAGCATAAGGAGAAGACCAAATCATCGCAGAATTATGGAAAAATGCAGGAGAAAATCTTATTGCAAAACTCAAAGAAATTATACATGAAATCTGGAAAACTGAAAAAATCCCCACAGATTGGAAGACTGCAATCATACATCCTCTGTACAAAAAAGGAAGTAAAACAGACCCCAACAACTATCGTGGAATCTCTTTATTGTCAATAACATACAAAATTCTGTCTAGAGCCCTACTAAACCGCGCAGAACCTCAGCTGGATTCAAAACTAGGCGAATACCAAGGTGGGTTCAGAAAAGGTCGATCTTGCGTAGAACAAATCCTTAACTTGAAAAACTCAGTGAAATATTTACATAGTACTTCAAACAAAAGTTATGTAATCACGTTTGTCGACTTTAAAAAAGCATATGACAGTATAGACCGAGAATCCCTTTTTGAAGTATTAGCAGAATTTGTACTAGATCAAAAGACAACAAACATCATAAAAGGAACACTCACGGAGACCAAATCCAAAGTAAAATTTATGGGAGAATTGAAAACAGAATTTGAAATAGATACAGGAGTACAACAAGGGGATGTACTGTCCCCAGTGCACTGATCGCACAAGACATTACTGATGCACAGAAACAGCTAGAATTATTACAAGAACAGGCAGCTAAAATAGGATTACAAATTTCATTTGAAAAAACAAAATTTATGACTGACGTCAAAGATGCACCTTCTGATCTCAAAATTGGTAATAACTACATCTCTCGAGTAAAAGAATTTAAATATTTAGGTGAATGGATTGCAGAAAATTGTAATGAAAAGAAATCTGTCAGATCAAGAGTCCAGAAAATGGAGACGGCGTTTCTGTTAACAAAAAACATTTACAACAAAAAGAGTCTCTCGTGGAACTGCAAAATACGACACTACACAACAGTAATTAGACCCGAAGCTCTCTACGCATCTGAGACACTAAACCTTCAACACAGAACACTAAAAGAGGAATTAGAAGTGAAAGAACGTAAGATAATGAGGAAAATCCTTGGACCAAGAACTAAAGATGGGGTACATTATCCAAAACCCAATGCAGAAATATATAAAAATACCTCCAAAATAACAGACACAATGCGCATGAGAAGAATCCAATTCATGGGGCACTTAGAAAGAATGGACTCAAACAGGTTAACGCACAAAATCCATACATTTTTAAAGAACAAAACTACAAGACCGAACTGGTACAAACAGACGGAAAAAGACCTGAGAGAATTAGGGTCTCCAAATCTACATGATAGAAATGAAATCAGAAAAATCACAAACACACGGGGTTTTGAGGAAGAAGAGAGAAAAACTAACCGACATACATGGTCTACGCAACGAAAGCTAGCCCATTCGTTGTTTATGAAGGAATACTGGGCGAAAAGGAAGGCCAACAAATGTTGATTAAGCGTGGTCCTAAGTGATCCATCCGCAAAGAAGAAGAAGAAGAATTCTATCATATTTTGTGCTTCCTTAACTTGCAGTTTATTACGTGAATCAAATTATTGTGGATATATATAACTCAGACCAGTTGCAAAAATCTAACCTCACAGTTTGTCAAATCTTTACATAGTTTCTAAAGTACTATAATGTTGACACACTAGTCTTTATAAGGCCAACCCTAACCCAAACTCTTCAGTCAAGCTCCAAAAGCACACGAACAACGTCCATCCAAAAGACTCGTGTAAGCTACCACAATAACAGTAAGTATGTAACAAGTCAATCGTCAGCATACATATGCACAACATCTATGAATCAAAGTAGGAGTAATTTTGTATGTCATATTTCTGTGATCCTTTTCAATCAAAGTTCAGTTCACGCATATCTGTTAACTGTTTAATATTGGAAGGCTACTGCCTTTTTATATTACAGTTTTAATTCCTCAGTGACACCTGTGCATTATCGTCAACTGTGAAACTTACTGTGTTCATTAACTGTGTAATTTGATACCAACTCTGGAATATTCATTTGTTAGACTTCATACATCAACGTGCCCTGTAATTGCCACTTTCACTCACAGGAAGTGCCTGCCTGTGAAAAAGTCCAAAATGTCTTCTGTAAGAGCTGAAGCTGTTCATCATAGGGTTAACAGAGGTAATGAATGTGTAACAAATCACATTAACCACAAGCTGAGTAGTGTACATTATTAGGGGATTTCCCATCAAGCCAGTTTTACAGCAATCTCACAAAATTTCTTCAACGAGACATTGCGCACAGATTAGAATTCACAGATAGTTTACCTTTCACCACGTGATAGGGGCCTCATTCTCTATGAAAACTGAAGCCTTTGACACTATATACCCTCAATTTCGAAAGGAAAGTAACTGACTGTCAAAGAATTTATGGAATCACATAGACGTAACTATTGTAGTACTGCCCACTACGACAAGTAATTAAATTGGTGCCAATGATGTAACATCACTCGTAGTGCCTCTGTTTCCGTTAAGGTGCATAACGCAGGACACACTCCTGTGTTGTCTCGCACCATCGAGTGTCCACTTCCACATTTTGGATAATGTGAATTCTGTAACTGGTTGCAGTTATTGTGGCTGAGCGGGAGCAGTGTGAGGGGAGCTCAGCAATGGAATTGAAGGGGCGTGTGGTTATCCAGTTCCTAACAGCAGCAGGAGTTGCTACAGTTCCAATTTATTGAAGAAGTGTAATAGTTTACGATAATGGCTGTACTGACGTTACCACTCTCTCGCTGTGGGTATATAATGTAAAGCTGATGTCCTGGAACTACAAAATTTGATGCCTTGTGAATTTTTTTCTGTTCCCCAAAATAAATTAAGACCTTTTGGGATACCGCTGTGACTTCAATAAAGAAATCCAGATGATGGCAAGATCCTGGTTGCATAAACAGAAATTTGCATTCTTCTGTGACAGCTTTATGAATCACATTCTTCATTGTCAAAAGTGTCTCCAGTAATCTGACGATCTCATTGAATAATAAGAATGCAGTTTAAGAGAACATTCTAGATAAACTTCCTGTGCTTCATTAACTATAGTATACCCACCCAGACACTATACTGTCCACAAAAGCATTATTTATCATTCAAGCTTCATGTATCTCCCTAACTGAGGTTCAAATTACTCATTTAGGGAGAAAATAAGAAAAGTGTTATTATCATTAAATAAAAATTCAGATATGGACAACATTATAAGAAATAGGGAACTGATAGGATCAAAAATGATACCCAGTTATAAGCCCACGGAAAATTTTCAGAATGTCAAAACTGAAAACTGACTTACACATTCTCCACACGTATCCGTTGGTAGTCCGACAGTATAGCCCCAACAGCCACCGCCTCTACATTCATTTCCTCCTGAAAAAACAAGTGTAACATTTACCACATGATAAAATTCAAACCTGAAATCTCAAATGTACTGAAAACATACAATGTAGTAACAAAGCAGTGTTCACACAGAATCACTGAAGTTTTTTGTAATAATATTGTGCCTTACACACGCGTTTTGATCATATGGTAGGTTAAAAATCTGTTGGCTAAATCACTAACTCTAATTAAGTGCTTATTACTTGGCTTCCTGTGGTGATGCGAGGTCGCCGATTTATCGTTTCCCTTATCAACAAGCCCAGACACAACACATTACTTAATTTCCCCAATACAAAAGTAACAGCCAACTTTAGATGGATCCACAATTTTTTAAATACAATTCAAATTCACTTCTATGGGGTTGATTCAAATGAAAACAATAATAATTTACTGAGATGAATTCTTTTTGTCAAGGATGCAGACATTCGTGCACTGCAGTTTTCAGCTCTTCATCACTTCTGAGATGCTTGCTTCCCAATGCTTCCTTGGGCAGTCTGAACATATGAAAAATCACTCAGTGGTAGGTCTGGTGAGTAATATGGGTGTTCAAGACATTCCAGTTTCACAGCCTACATTGCTGCCATGTCTGAATGAGAAGTACAGGGATAAGCACTGCTGTGTTGTAACAAAACACCTGCAGTCACAGTCCACATCGTTGCTCTGGACTGGAGAGTGAAGGTGATTTCAAAGCATATTTGAATACAAATTACTGGTCACTGTTAATACCCTTTCCATATAATGCTCCAAAATTATCACTTTTGCACCCCAAAAGTGAAAGAACAAGGCTTTTCCTGTCAATCACTGACTGAAAATTCTTTTTGGTTTTGTTGAAGAGCTTATGGCGATACTGACCTGATTCTCGCAGTGTCTCCTCGCTAGCACCACTCCTGATCACCACAAAACTGAAAGCCTAAATGAGGGTGGGATGGTGTTTGCTTGAAGATGGACACGACACCATTTAGATTGCACTAACATACACATTTATTCTCCGCTAAGTTCATTTATTGAGAAATGTGACCAGGCTGTCAACTACAAAAATTTATCAGCTCACTGAACCAGATCAGCACTTGCAATATCCAACAGTCACAGTCCAGTGGTTAAGTTAACTATTTAAATGGTGCAAAATGAAACAAACACCACATTTACACGAAAATGTCACAGTGCACACTTAGCACAACCTAGTAGTAATTTATTAGATAAAAAATACACTGTATTAATTCAATTAAGTCAGCCCATAAACAGAACTAACATGTCCAACAATAGCTCATTTCAATGACAGTAACATTCCTCACTTTTTAACAATCACAACATAGTTCAATTAAAATGTTCCTTAATTTGAAGTATTGTAACCGCTTGAAAGTCTTTAAATACTACTATTAATGAGTCTTCCTGTTGGCGGTGTGCATATTTTCACGTACAAAGCGTGTATGACTGTGGCGTGAGCTGACACAAGGAGTGCACTCGACACAGGTCTTATGCGTGGCTTTCTAACAGCGAACTACCAATATTGGCCAATGTCTGTCTACTTATAACAGTTGTGAAAATGAACTGTTGTTTTGAAGACTCTATAATCCTTTGAAAATTGGTAAGGCTGCATTTTATTGATTCAGATAAACTAGAATGGCTAATTAAGGCTTGTAGAAAATGTTGATGGTTAGAAATTTAGAAAAATATACGCACACTATAATTAAACAATGGAAAAACCAGGATGGAATGTAAAAATATTAGCCTGAGACTGCAGTCGTGTGTGTGAGCTGCATTTTTGTGTGTGTGTGTGTGTGTGTGTGTGTGTGTGTGTGTGTGTGTGCGCACGTGCGCACGTGCGCGCAATTGTTGACGAAGGCCAATGGCCGTAAGCTTTAATTGTGGGTGTCCTTTTGTTGTGCCTATCTGCGACTCTCCACTATATGGACACTATAATTCTTACGCAATATGTATCTGCTCATTTACACATATATGTGTCATGCTGCAAATTAGGGTAAATTACATGGAATTGTTAAATAGTGAGTTTATTAATCCATGCTGTATATCATTCTGCAGAGAAAAAATAAGGTAACAAAAGTAGGTAGTCAAAGTTTTACATCTACATCTACTCTCTGTGAACCACTGTGAAGAGCGTGGTAGAGTGTACATCCAACTGTACCAGTTATTGTTTAAATACTCTGTGCACACTGTAATTAATCTAATCTTATCCTCACGACTCCTATGCGAGTGTTATGTAGGGGTTGTAGTATATTCCTGGAGTCATCACTTAAATCCGGTTTTTGAAACACTGTCAGCTGACCTTGTCAGGATAGTTTTTGTCGATTTTCAAAAATCTGCCAGTTCAGTTGTTTCAACAGCTCAGTGACACTCTCTCATGGGTCAAACAAGCATTTGTGCTGCCCCTCTCTGTATATATTCAGTATCTTCTGCTAGTCCTGTTTGGTACAGATCCCACAGATGTGAGTAAAATTCTAGGACGGGTCGCACAAGTGATTTGTACGCAATTTCCTTTGTAGACTGACTGCATTTGCCTAGTTTTTTACAAATAAACGCAACTATGTGACCTGCTTTACCAAAGACTAAGCCTACATAACCGTTCCACTTCTACATCTACATCTACATCTACATCTACATGATTACTCTGTAATTCACATTTAAGTGCTTGGCAGAGGGTTCATCAAACCACAATCATACTATCTCTCTACCATTCCACTCCCGAACAGTGGGCGGGAAAAACAAACACCTACACCTTTCTGTTCGAGCTCTGATTTCTCTAATTTTATTTTGATGATCATTCTTACCTATGTAGGTTGGGCTCAACAAAATATTTTCGCATTTGCAAGAGAAAGTTGGTGACTGAAATTTCGTAAATAGATCTCACCGCCACGAAAAAGTCTTTGCTTTAATGACTTCCATCCCAACTCGCGTATCATATCTGCCATTCTCTCTCCCCTATTACGTGATAATACAAAATGAGCTGCCCTTTTTTGCACCCTTTCGATGTCCTCCGTCAATCCCACCTGGTAAGGATCCCACACCGCACAGCAATATTCTAACAGTGGACGAACGAGTGTAGTGTAAGCTGTCTCTTTAGTGGACTTGTTGCATCTTCTAAGTGTCCTGCCAATGAAACGCAATCTTTGGCTCGCCTTCCCCACAATATTATCTATGTGGTCTTTCCAACTGAAGTTGTTCGTAATTTTAACACCCAGGTACTTAGTTGAATTGACAGCCTTGAGAATTGTACTATTTATCAAGTAATGGAATTCCAACGGATTTCTTTTGGAACTCATGTGGATCCCCTCACACTTTTCGTTATTTAGCGTCAACTGCCACCTGCCACAACATACAGCAAACTTATCTAAACCACTTTGCAACTGATACTGGTCTTCGGATGGCCTTACTAGACGGTAAATAACAGCATCATCTGCGAACAACCTAAGAGAACTGCTCAGATTGTCACCCAGGTCATTTATATAGATCAGGAACAGCAGACGTCTCAGGACGCTTCCCTGGGGAACGCCTGATATCACTTCAGTTTTACTTGATGATTTGCCGTCTGTTACTACGAACTACGAACTGCGACCTTCCTGACAGGAAATCACGAATCCAGTCGCACAACTGAGATGATACCCCATAGGCCCGCAGCTTGATTAGAAGTCGCTTGTGAAGAACGGTGTCAAAAGCTTTCCGGCAATCCAGAAATACGGAATCAACCTGAGATCCCCTGACGATAGCGGCCATTACTTCGTGCGAATAAAATGTCCCTATTAAGTGTTACACTCAAGTTTTTGCATAAGTTTACATATTCCACCTGTGATTAACTAAGATTTTATTCATAGAATATTAAGTATTTTTTTCATTCATTTTGTGAAGTGCACAGTTTTGGATTTATGAACAGTTAAAGCACATTGCCAATCTTTGTACCACTTTGATATCTTATCAAGCTCTGACTGCATATTTGTACAGCTTCATTCACACTGAACTCTGTTGTGGTATCTGCATCATCTGCAATAAGTCTGAGGTTGGTATTAAGTTCACAAGATCACTAATATCCAATATGAACAGCAAGGGATCCAAAACACTTCCCTGGGATACATTCAAAGTTACTTACGCATTTGTCGATGACCCTCCATCTGAGATAATGTGCTGTGTCCGTACCAGGAAATTCTCAATCCAGTCACGTATGTCATCTGATACCCCATACAACTGTACTTTTGATTACAAGTGTAGGTGTGGTACACAGTCAACTTCTTGTCAGAAATTAAGAAGTATTGTGTCTACCTGACTGCCTTGATCCATTGCTTTCTGTATGTCGTGAGAAAAGTGCGAGTTGAGTTTCACATGATCTAAGTTTTCAAAATCTATGCTGGTTGACATGGAGGAGGTTATTCTGCTCGAGATACCTTATTACATTTGAGCTCAGAATATGTCCTATGATTCTGCAACAAATCAATGTCAAGAATATTGGACGGTAGTTTTGTGGATCACTTCTACTATCCCTCTTCTAGATGGGTGTGACTTGTGCTTTCTTCCAATTACTGAGCACAGTATCTACGATAGATTATAGTTAACAGAGTGGCTGTAATTGGGTAAAGAATCTGATAGAGATTCCATCAGGCCCTGTAGCTTTGTTCAATTTTAATGATTTCAGCTGTTTCTCAATGCCACTGGCACTAATATCTATTTCACATGACTTTTCAGAGGTACAAGAATTGAATTATGGCAATACTCCCATGTTTTTCTTTGTGAAGGAAGATTTGAAAACAGAGTTAAGCATTCTGCTTTTGCTTTGCTTCTTTCAATCTCAGCTCCTGTCTTGTCCACGAGTTCCAAATCTAACAGTGATTACGGCAAAATCTGCCGTGGAAAGTGGCAGTGGCTCTGAACTTGTGTTATTTTTGGAACTTAATCAGATTTAGATGATTGCAAACATGTTTAGCTTTTGAATGGTGTAAGACATTATATGGGACTACTAGAGGATCCAGTAGGCAGATGTCGTCATGCCTTAGACCTTGCTAGCAAAATATATGTCTTTAACTAAAATTTTTTATTCAGTGTAACTGAAATACCGCAAACTCATTCATGTAATTAGACAACAAAGAACAAAATATTTCCAAAAGTCAGCTTCTACCAGCATTTGCATTCATCTGTAAATAATTCGTGTCAGTATTTTCCAGTTCTGACTGATGGTTCAGTAGTAATCATACCTGTCAGTATCAACCTTCTATGGAACAGGAATTATTATGTTCTTCTTGAAATCTGATGGTGCTCCACTTGCTTAACATGTATTGCAAAGCTGGTGACATTATTCTGACATGGCTGGCTCTAGAAAGTATCTCATTAATTCTGAGAGAATGTCGTCTACTCCAATCTGCTTCAAGTCTTTTAGTGCTCCATTAAATTCTTCTCGCAGTAACATATCTGCATCTTCACCTACATCCACGCCCCTTTCCATAACATAGTCTTTGGAAATTTATTTCATTTGTATAGGCCTCCTATATATTTCTTCCATCTTTCAGTTTTCCCTTCTTTGCTTAGTATGGGGTTGCCATCTGAGCTTGTGTTATTCATACAGATGCTTACATCTTCTTCAGAGGTTTCTTCGATTTTCGTACAGGGGCCACATATCTTTTCCACAATGAAGTACACTTAGACAGCTTTGCACTTCTCCTCTACTTTCTCTTTTGCTTGTTTCATCTTTATCAATTCAATTCAGTCTTTCATGTTATCTTAGGATTTCTACTTGGCCTCATCTTTCACCACTTTAATCTTCTGCTGCTTTCAAAATTTCATCCCTCAAAGCTCCTCATGTGTCTTCCACTGTACCATTAAAGCCCCAATTCTTTAAAGAATCGAACTCACATGCATAAAGCAACTTCAAACCTCTGATTAAATTAAACATGAGTTAGCCCCAAACGTATTAAATATATGCCCTTAAGCATGTTAGTGAGAAACAGTTTGAAATTACAATTAAATCTTGTTGCAAGTCACTAAGTACTATTATTCTCAAACACTGGATGAGCATAGTGTTGTGACTCGCCGATCATTCAAAGCGCCGCCGCGCAATTACGTGCGTCCTCTACGTGCGGCGCTGTCTGCCAGCCATGCAGCAGCTGCGCCACCTAAGCGGCCAGCCGAGCAGCGGCCGCTAGACTGGGACTCAGTGCTCATTTGAATGCTAACGTGTACACATGTCTTGCTTATCAACTTACTCTGTGACTTATATGTGTTGTGTCGTTCTGAAATATATTTGTTAAACTTGACGTTATAACAATTGGCGATGAGGATGGGATTTTTCCTTTTCACCGTTGACCCACAGGGTTCCATGGCTACTGTCGAGCAACTATTGCAAAATCTCCTTGAACAGCAAACGCTTCTAACATCGGCGATTCACGATTTTGTCGCGGCGTCAAATGCGGAGCGTTTCTCGTCGTTGGCTGTACCTCCTTTTCCTCCTTACGACGAGATGGCGGAAGACTGGTCTGATTATGAAAAACGTCTTCGACAGCACTTCTTGGCCTTTCATGTCACGGACGAACAACCATGTAAGTCTTTGTTCCTTTCCTGGATTTCACCTCAAATGTATCGGTTGTTGTCGCAATTGGCTCCTTTGAAGGATCCTGCATCTTTATTCTTTGCTGAAATGTGCTCACTTCTGTCTGTCTATTTTCAAAAGCAAACGCATGTGGTAGCCTCTCGTGTTGCCTTTTATCGTTGTCAAAAACCCGAATCAATCCTATTGGGCTTGGGCTGCTGAACTTCACGGCCACAGTCGAAAGTGTCAATTTGTTACTGACGTTCACAAAGAATCCTATGCCGATTCCATGGTACGGGATACTATTATTCGGTCGGCGCCCGACAAAGAAGTTCGGCAACGTGCCCTTCAGTTGGCGAATCCGACTCTAGATGAAGTTCTCTTCATTGCGCAGTCTTTTGAAATTTCTCGCGCCGCTGGGACACAAATAGAGGCGTGGGGTGATGTCGGGGAAATACAACCTCTGTGCGCTGTTGACGACGCGTGCGGCGCGTCCCCGCCGGCCGACATGGCCGCAGTGCGCTCCCACGCTCAGCCTCGGCCTAGCTGTAAACAACCCGCTAAGAAACTGCAGCAAAACCCCCGGCAACTTCCTTCATGTCCGCGGTGTTTTACGAAACATTCACGCGAGGATTGTCCCCAACGTTGGACAGTGTGTCACAATTGCAAAAAGAAAGGCCATGTGTCTTCCGTTTGTAAATCCGACCGCATACATGATGTTCATGAACATGACGCTGATTCTGATTCTGTGTTGTCTGTCAATTGCACTTCTTCCCTTTCAGGGAAGTTATTCCTCACTGTCCAAATCCTTGGTCGAGATGTTCGCATGCAAGTGGATACCGGTTCTGCTGCCACTATAATTAATTCTCAGACGTATCTTCAGTTGGGTTCTCCACTCCTGTCACCTGTCACTCGGCAATTACGGACGTACAATAAACAGGAGATTTCTCTCTTGGGACAGTTTAATGCTGAGGTATCTTACAAATCCGTCGTTCGCACTGTTCCCATATTTGTGGTTGACCAGAGCAATGCAGAAAATCTTTTTGGTTTCGATGCCTTTCGCGTTTTTGGGTTCTCCATAAATGACTCTGTCAATATTGTCTCTGATGCTATTCCTTATGCTCAACTGGATTCCTTGTCGACGACATTTTCGTCCCTTTTTTTCTCCTGGGTTAGGCCGTGCAAACGACTTTGAAGCTCATATTACGCTCAAACCCACTGCTCGGCCTACGTTTTTTCGGGCTCGGCCCATTCCTGTGGTCCTTCGTGGTCAGGTAAAACGGGAGTTGGATCGTCTCACTACTTCAGGGGTCTTGCTTCCTGTCACTTCCAGTAAGTGGTCCTCTCCTGTAGTCGTCGTTGCTAAGCCAAATGGTGATATTCGTCTGTGGCGATTTCAAAGCCACTGTAAATGCTCAATGCCTCATCGACACTTACCCTATACCCCGACCTGAAGAACTGTTCACTAAACTTGCTGGAGGCCAGTATTTTTCTAAAATTGACCTGTCAGAAGCTTATCATCAACTTCCTCTCGACACTGCTTCCAGGCAGTTTCTGGTCCTTAACACGCCTTTTGGCCTCTATCAATACCAACGCTTGCCATTCGGGGTTGCTAGTGCCCCTGCTCTCTTTCAGCGATTCTTGGAACAATTATTGCTCCCTGTCCCTGGGTGTATCAATTACATGGACGACACTGTTGTCACTGGCTCCACCACTGAAGAACATCTTCAAAATCTCCGCACACTTTTTCATGTCTTACAGACTGCCGGTCTTAAGTGTAATCTTCAGAAATCAAAATTTTTTCAGGCATCTATCACGTACTTGGGGTTTCAACTCTCTTGGGATGGTATTCGTCCACTTCAGCAAACTGTCGCTGCGATCGATACCCTTCCTCGCCCTACATCTGTTAAGGAACTGCAGGCCTTCTTGGGGAAAACAGCATACTATCACGAGTTTTTACCACCTGCGGCTTCGGTGGCTCAGCCGTTGCATCGCCTGATGCATAAAAAACGTGCCTTTTCACTGGTCCACATCATGCGATGCGGCTTTCCAGAAATTGAAGACTAAGCTGAAACAGGCCCCGTGCCAGGCTACTTATCGACCTGGCCAACATCTTGTTCTTGCCACAGACGCCTCTCAATACGGGGTCGGTGCAGTCCTTGCACACCGTTTTTCTGACGGTTCAGAACAACCCATTGCTTATGCCTCCAAAACTCTCACGGATGCCCAACAAAAGTATTCTCAAATTGAAAAAGAAGCTTTGGCCATTATTTATGCTCTTCATAAGTTTGGTGTTTTTCTCTATGGCTCAAAATTTCATCTTGTTACGGATCACAAACCACTTGTTTCCTTGTTTCATCCATCAAGGTCACTTCCCGACAAGGCTGCACACCGCCTCCAGTGTTGGGCTCTTTACTTGTCTGGTTTCAATTATGAGATTCATTTCCGGCCAACAGCTCAACATGCAAATGCTGATGCTCTGTCTCACCTTCGCATGGGTCCTGATCAGGCATTCGATAGGGACGAACTTTTGTGTTTCCACCTGGATGTTGCCGAGCAGTGGGTTGTGAACGTGTTCCCCATCACTGGGGACAGGCTGGCGGCTGCTACGGGTTCTGACCCTACCCTCTCCCGGGTTTTACACTGTGTTCAGAAGGGTTGGCCAGATCGCCCGTCCGCTAAGACTTCTGATCCGTTGCGGTACTACGCTTTGCACTACCGCCTCACGGCTAGGGATGGTGTTATCCTCCTCTCCACTGACAATGCTTCGCCGCGTGTTGTGGTAACTGCGTTTTTGCGTGCTTCGGTCTTGCGCCTCCCTCACCAAGGGCACTGGGGTGTGTCTCGCACAAAATCTCTGGCGTGCCGTCATGTGTACTGGCCTGGCATCGACTCTGAAATAGCACACATGGTGGCTGCCTGCGGCCCTTGTGCGTCACAGGCCGCTGCCTCGAAGCCATATTTGTCATCGTGGCCTTTGCCTGAGAAGCCCTGGGAGCGCATTCATGCTGACTTTGTGGGATCCTTTTTAGGTACTTATTGGCTCCTCATAATTGACGCCTACTCTAACTTTCCTTTCATTGTCCGTTGCACGTCGCCTACCACCGGGGCAACCACCAGTGCTCTCGCCTGCATTTTTTCTTTGGAAGGCCTCCCCTCTACTCTTGTTACTGATAATGGTCCGCAATTTGCCTCTTACGAATTTGCGGATTTTTGTGCTCGTCACGGCGTTATGCATGTCACGGCCCCGCCGTTCCATCCACAATCCAACGGTGAGGCTGAACGACTAGTCCACACATTTAAGGCTCAGATGCGGAAACTTCTGACTTCTTCTGCTGCTGATGATGCGCTTCTCCAGTTTCTGGCGTCTTACCGTTTCACCCCCATGGGCGACCACAGCCCGGCTGAGCTCTTACATGGCCGACAACCCCGCACGCTACTTCATCTTCTGCGGCCTTCCACCTCACGGCTGCGAGTGCCTTCACTTGGCCGGTTCACCGCCGACGACCTCGTCTGGGTACGGGGATATGGCAGGCAGCAAAAATGGAGCCCGGGCCGCATCTTAAGACACCGTGGCAGACACCTGTATGAAATCCAGATGGACACGGGTGTTGCAGTGCGTCATTCGGACCAGCTTCGGCCTCGTGTGCCGGCAACGCCTGTTCCGAATGCCACTACACCACTTTTGGCGCTACCTGACGCTCGGGATCTTGGCATCTCTCAATACTCACAACGCAGCCCTCTCTCCGTCATCGCGATGCCAGTGCACGAACGGACGCCAACAGGAGATGTGCCCATGCAGGAACCGGATGACCATCCTCTGTCAGAGCAAATCTACTCGCCTCCTCCTCCAATGGATGCCGACACATCGCCCATGTCTCCCGTTATATCAACTAGACTTGCCGCAACGGGCAGATTGGTGCAGGGGGCCCCAGCAGATTCGACCCCTACGTCTCCTGTCATCTCGACCCGTTATCATTGGGGACACTTCCGTCCGTACGGGAAGCCGCTTCCTCGAGACTTTACAGAGAGTCAAACAACGCCTATGGACGTTAGCCATCTTCAGGACACCTCCATCAAGACCTGTGCAACAATTTCAAAGGGGGGAAAAGTGTTGTGACTCGCCGATCATTCAAAGCGCCGCCGCGCAATTACGCGCGTCCTCTACGTGCGGTGCTGTCTGCCAGCCATGCAGCAGCTGCGCCACCTAAGCGGCCAGCCCAGCAGCGGCCGCTAGACTGGGACTCAGTGCTCATTCGAATGCTAACGTGTACACATGTCTTGCTTGTCAACTTGATCTGGGACATATGTGTTGTGTCGTTCTGAAATATATTTGTTAAACTTGACATTATAACACATAGTCTAGGTAATTTTCACTTCATGAGCTACAGCGCCTCAAGATGTACACACTATTTCTAACTGCAATACTTATCCCACTGTGTTAAATCTTTAACACAAGATTATACCTCTTAATGAGCAGATTATGAGAGTGAATAATTGTATGAAATACTGTAAATTACATTTTTTGTTGATGCTGAAAGCCGTTAGATAGCAACCTGCAACTGAGACTGTGCAACATGGACCAGGTTAGCCATTTAGTAGTATACAGGGTGTTCTGAGAAAATTTTTACGAACTTGTGGGACAGTTTAATTATACCAAAACATGAAAAGAATGTCTAAAAAACGTGGGCTCTAAAATGCATACCTTAAGAGCGACAAAAACGTGCTCATCCTCGATACTGTGAAACAACATGTCTACTGCAAGCTCTTCGCTTTCCATATTTTGGGGGAGGTAGTATGGGGAAAAAAAAAATCAGTAAATGTGAGCTCTAAAATGCATACCTTAAGAGCTAGGAGCACTTTTTCAATAGAAAGATGTGTTTCACAGCAGTGAAGATGAGGAGGTGCTCAGCTCTTACGGTATGCATTTTAGAGCACATGTTTACTGGACATGTTTTTTTTTTAGTTTTGGTGTAAGGAACATGTCCCCAAAGTTTGTTAAAGTATTCCTGAAACACCTTGTAGGTTGCTTAACCATGCCTGTGCCAGTTAATCATTATCTAACATTATTTTGAAACTCTCCACAGCCAATGGTTCTTCCAATTTAGCCAGGATCCATCTCCTTAGTTTCCGACATTCATCCAATTTCTTCAGTTTTAATCTGCAGTTCATAACCAATGAATTATACTTTAAAATCTGGTTTCAAAATCTTTGTCTTGCCATTTATATAATCTATATGAAATGTTCCAATGTCTCTAGGTCCCTTCCATGTTTTACACATTCTTCTGACATATAACTATGTGTAAGCGACAATTAAATTATGCTCTGTGCAGAATTCTACCAGTAAGCTTCACGCCATTTCTTTTCCTAATCCACTTTCTCCTAGTATTTCCCTTAGTTCCCTATTTCTACGGTCAAATTCCAGTCCCTATCACAATTAAATTTTTACTTCCCTTAATGACATGAATAACTACTGCTCAATATACATATTGAATAGTAGCCTACAATCCCGTCTCATTCCCTTCTCAATTTCTACCTCCCTCATAAACAAATAACCTTTCAATTGCTATGTTTCATCCGTAACATCTACAGATTTCAAAAGAGTAACTTCCATTGTGTTTGTTGTGGTCTTCAGTCTGAAGACTAGTTTGATGCAGCTCTCCATGCTACTCTATCCTGTGTGAGCCTTCTCATCTCCCAATAACTACTGCAACCTACATCCTTCCAAATCTGCATACAGTATTCATCTCTTGGTCTCCCTCTATGATCCCCCCCCCCCCCCTCCCCACTTCCTTCCAGTACTAAATTGGTGATCCCTTTATGTCTCAGAATGTGTCCTAACAACCAATACCTTCTTTTGGTCAAGTTGTACCACAAATTTCTTGTCTCCCCAGTTCTTCTTTTCAAGACACGGTCCATTGTATTCAATTGCTCTTCTAAGTCCTTTGCTGTCACTGACAAAATTACAATGTCATCAGCAAACCTTAAATTTCTTATTTCCTCTCTCTGAAGTTTAGTTCCTACTTCAAATTTTTCTTTTGTTTCCTTTACTGCTTGTTCAATGTACTGGCTGAGTAACATCGAGGATAGGCTACAACCCCATCCTACTCCCTTCTGAACCACTGTTTCCCTTCATGTCCATCGACTCTTATAACTGTCATCTGATTTCTGTACAAGTTGCAAATAGCCTTTCGCTCCCTGTATTTACCCCTGTCACCTTTAGAATTTGAACGAGAGTATTCCAGTCAACACTGCCAAAAGCTTTCTCTCTAAGTCTACAAATACTATAAAAATAGGTTTGCCTTTCCTTAACCTATCCTCTACGACAAGTCGTAGGGTCAGTACTGCCTTGCACGTTCCCACATTTCTCCGGAATCCAAACTGATCTTCCCCAACGTCAGCTTCTACCAGTTTTTCCATTCGGCTGTAAAGGATTCGTTTCAGTATTTTGCAACCATGACTTATTAAACTGATAGTTCGGTAATTTTCACACCTCTCAGCAAGTGCTTTCTCTGGAATTGGAATTACTACATTCTTCTTGAACTCTGAGAGTATTTCGCCTGTCTCATAAATTTTGCACACCAGATGGAAGAGATTTGTCATGGCTAGCTCTCCCCAAGGCTATCAGTAGTTCTGCCAGAATATCATCTACCCCCAGGGCCTTGTTTCGATTCAGATATTTCAGGGCTCTGTCAAATTCTTCTCGCAGTACCATATCTCCCACCTCATCTTCATATATGTCCACTTTCCTTTCTATAATACTGCCTTCCAGTTGTTCTCTCTTGTCTAGACAGGCCCTCTATATACTCTCTCCACCTTGCAACATTCCCTTCTTTGCTTAGGACTGGTTTTCCAACTGAGCTCTTGATATTCATGCAGCTGCTTCTCTTTTCCCCAAAGGCCTCTTTAATTTTCCTGTAGGTGGTATCTATCTTTCCCCTAATGAAATTTATTACTAAATGCCTAAATTTGTCCTCTAGCCATTCCTGGTTAGCCATTTTGCACTTCCCATCAATCTCATATTTTTGATGTTTGCATTCCCTTTCATATGCTTCATTAGCTGCATTTTTAAATTTTCTCCTTTCATCAATTAAATTCAATAACTGTTGTAGTATCCAAGGATTTCTACTAGGTCTTGTCTTTTTACCTATTTGTCTTCTGCCTTCGTTATTTCATCTCTTAAAGCTACCCATTTGTCTTCCACTGTATTCCTTTCCCCTGTTCTAGTCAACTGTTGTCTAATGGTCCCTCTGAAACTCCCAACAACCTCTGGTTCTTTCAGTTTACCCAGGTCCCATCTCCTTAAATTGCTACATTTTTGCAGTTTCTTCAGTTTTAATCTACAGTTCATAACCAATAAATTGTGGTCAGAGTCCACATCTGCCTCTGGAAATGCCTTACAATTTAAAATATCGTTCCTAAATTTCTGTCTAACCATTATCAATCTGAAACCTTCTGGTGTCTACAGGCCTCTTCCACATATACAGCCTATTTTTTTATGATTCTTAAGTCAAGTGTTAGCTTTGATTAAAATATGCTCTGTGCAAAATTCTACCAGCTGGTTTCCTATTGAATTCTTTTCCCCCCAGTCCATATTCACCTACTATTTTTCCTTCTCTTGCTTTTTCTACTATAGAATTCCAGTCCCCCACATCACAATTAAATTTTCATCTCTTTTAAGTATCTGAATAATTTCTTTTACCTCATCATAAATTTCTTCAGTCTCTTCATCATCTGCATTGGCTTGGGCTTCATGTCAGTCTTGGCTATGATAACGTGTTCATTGTAAATAACGAACAAATTTACCACATCGTCACCCAGCAAAATGAGCACACATGCTGACTGGGTCCATAGAGTTGCAAGTTAAAAACTGTGATTCCTAAACTTCTTTTTTCATTTACATTGTACTCCACAAGCCACCTAATGGTGTGTGGCGGAGGATACCACCAACTGATCCCCCTCTTCCCTGTTCCACTGGCAAATGGTGCTTTGGAAGAGTGATTCTCATTAAGCCTCCGCATCAGCTCTAATTTATGAAATTTCTACTCATGGTCATTTTGTGAGATGTGTATGGGAAGAAGTAATACATTGTATGACTCTTCCTGGAAAGTGCTTGCTCGAACATGAACACAGGAAGCTGTGAAGGGTGCTGAAATTAGCTAGAATGCCATGCCTTGAAAATGAAGGACACAAAGGGCAGAAACACTAAATAGCAGTAACAGACAGGGGGAAACCAGGCACTTAATTCCACAACTAGGGTTATTCATTTGTATATCAAGCGGTTCAACTCATTAGGCGTACCTTGACTAAAGCCAGAAGTTCATGAAGATCTTCCACTTCATCACTGGGTGTGGGTGTGTACTGTGGCCCGCAGTTGATGGCGACACCGCTGATAGCTCTTCGGAAGAGAGGCAGGCCGACCGCCTCCGCAAACAGCTCCACCCCCTGGTGGCCCACACACTGGTACATGTAGCTGTCCAGCTCCTCTGCACACAAGGCAACAAACAAACCTTTCAGAGCCACCTCTTTCCAACTTCAAATGCTAGGCTTCCTGTAAACAGTGTATCAAGGTTCATAATTCGTACGGGGAAAAATATCTCAACAATGAAAACACTGCCACAGAAATATGAGCCACATCTGAAAAGGTGATTGGAACAATATGTAAGTGATGTGTGTAAATAATGCATACAGAGATACTTGTCAAGAAGTGCTGCGCATTATTGTTTTTCCCGTCTCAGGTTTTCTCAGCATGGTTGATTAATGGTGTACTTCTAGGTGTTCATTTGGTTCACATAGGTGTCTGTGCCTCAGTTTGAATATGATTTTCACATATGACAGCACACTTCTGCATAAAGATCTCATTAGAGTACATTGATAGCTGTACAAGCCAGCATCTTTGATAATGTTTATCTCTTCAAGGTAGATACATTCATCTGTCACACAAAATTAAGAAGAAACAGCTCAGTTGTTCAATTATTAAGAAATTCAACATCTCGCCGTCTAGGGTCAGTGGTGCCGAGAGCGCTTGTGTAGCCTTACTATAAATAAAATTTAAATTTCTATAATTTCATAATTGTCACTGATTTTATTACTTATTTAAAATCAGACTCTGAGAATCAACTTCGAAAAGATATTTCAGTGCCAGCTTACAGAGCACAGCGGCATCATTCCTGACCACAGGTGAAGTCACAGACGTGCAATATTTTGAATAGGTAATTTTTTTTTTATCAACTGGATGGCTCTGGAGATGAGGGCACAGTGGGTGCCAGAAGTTGAACACTCACTCAGTTATAAACAGTGATGTGAGACCAGCGAGTTCACTGTCTGGCTGGAGTACAGTCAGTGAGTACACATAACACCACAACTTGCAGCACCTGAAGATGATGACTGGATAGATATACAAGGGGGATTTGATAAATCCAGTAAAAGAGCAAAAGAAAAAAGTTTCTTTTGTAAACAACTCAGCTTACTTCTCAAGACAGTATTCTTTCAGAGATATACACCTGGTTCAGCAATCTACCAATATTTTCATTCAATCATAAAAAATAGGTTCTGTCAAACTCTGCAAAATACTCCTTGACTGCAACTATCACATCTTAGTTTGATGAAGCTTACTTCCAACAAGCCAAAGTTTCAAGTTAGGGAATAGGAAGGAGTCACTTGGGGCTAAGTCCAATGAATAGGGTGGCCCAGGAACCAACTCCAAGCCGAATTCATGTACTTTCACAACTGTTATCGGTGATGTGTGGGATGATGTATTCTCCTGGTGAAAGAGCATTTTTTTGCGTGCCAACCTTGTTCTTTTTTCCGCCAACACAAGTTTCAGACAGTCCAACAAAGAAACATAATAGGGTCCAGTTATGGTTCTGCCTTTTTCCAAGTAATCTGTGAGGATTATTCATTGAGAAACTCCCCCCCCCCCAAAAAAAAAAAAAAAATAAAAATAAAAGTGGCCATCACCTTCCCAGCTGACAAAATGGTCTTTGCCTCCTTTGGTGCACTTTCACCAGTTTTTGTCCATTGTTCTGATTGCCATTTTGACTCTGGTGTGTAATAATGGATCCATGTTTCATCAACAGTCACAAATTGTCACAAAAAGTCTTGCACACTGCGATTGAACATCTCCAGACACTGTGTAGAAATACTGGGCCAGATGCTCTTTTGGTCAACTGTGAGCATCATGGCACCCACATAGCACACTGCTTCTTCACAGCCAATTCTCCATCCAGGAATTATGCACTCACTCAGTTGAGATGCGTAGTCTCAGCAATTTCACAAATTTCTAATCTGTGTTCTTGGATTTCGTCAATGGTTTCCCTTGTAGGGAACTCACAAGTGAATAGCTGGCGAACGCTTCATCTTCAGTGCTTGTCTGACCTCATTTAAATTCATTAACCGCACAATACATGACATTCAATGATGATGCAGAGTCCATGTGAACTTCACCCAATTTTGTTTTGATCTGTGTGGCAGTCTAACCCCTCAAATGAAAATATTTAAGAACAGCATGAAACTCAGTTTTCTGCACTTTCAATTGCAGACACCACACTACCAATTCAGGCAGCTGTCAACAATGAACTATATGCCATATAGTAGTAGCAGTACCAGCAGCAGCAACTTCAGTAGCAGTTAATGTTGTTTATTATTTTTGTTGTATTCTTCATTCTGAAAACTGGTTTGACACAGCTCTCCACATTAACCTACCCTGTACAAACCTCTGCATCCCTCTACTGCAGCCTACAGCAATTTGAATCTGGTCACTGAACTCATGCCTAAGTTTCCCTCCACAATTTTTATCCCCCATATTTCCCTCCATTACCAAACTGTCTATTCCTTGACATCTCAGGAAGTGTCCTATCAACTGTAATGTAACAGCCTTGTATTTCTTATAGGAGCAGATGATACACCATCTTTAGTGAATTACTCGATACACTGTATCACTTATTACATTATCGTATATTTACAATTGGGTAAATTCCTTTCACATTTATTATTCGTTATGTAAAACTATGCAGAATTATTGAACCTGCTGTAATAATAACGAAGATGATTATACTATTTCATTTGCAACATTACGATAATTTGGAATTTCGTGTATGAACATTTCCATTTTGTTAAAACAAAAATTTGTAACCTAGGAATACAGTTTCTGTAAGAAATGTGCAAAATCATTAAATAGAATGTTCTATAAAAACACAGTGTAATTGTAAATAGTTCAGTAGATGATAATCTTGAACATGGTTTACAGGGTAGTTGGTTGTATCAACTAATGTAACTCAAGCACCTCTGCAAACATCACTAGCTAATCACTCTAGCAGAAATTTGCATAAATCAAAAGCATTTGTTCAAAATCAATATTTTATGAATCTTGTATAAAAAAAAGTAACTGTACGGCCAATTAGAACACAAACAGTGTCAAAAATTTTTCTTTGTTATTGTAAAACTAGCTAGAATTACAATGTTATCAGCAAACATCAAAGCTTTTATTTCTTCTTGCTGAACCTTAATTCTAGTTGGGTTGGGTTGGGTTGTTTGCGGAAGGAGACCAGACAGTGAGGTCATCGGTCTCATCGGATTAGGGAAGGATGGGGAAGGAAGTCGGCCGTGCCCTTTCAGAGGAACCATCCCGGCATTTGCCTGGAGTGATTTAGGAAAATCACGGAAAACCCAAATTAGGATGGCCGGACGCAGGATTGAACTGTCACCCTCCCGAATGCGAGTCCAGTGTCTAACCACTGCACCGAGCGAGGTGGCGCAGTGGTTAGCACACTGGACTCGCATTCGGGAGGGTGACAGTTCAATCCCGTCTCCAGCCATCCTGATTTAGGTTTTCCGTGATTTCCCTAAATCGTTTCAGGCAAATGCCGGGATGGTTATTTTGAAAGGGCACGGCCGATTTCCTTCCCAATCCTTCCCTGACCCGAGCTTGCGCTCCGTCTCTAATGACCTCGTTGTCGACGGGACGTTAAACACTAACCACCACCACCATCTAACCACTGCACCACCTCGTTCAGTTTAATTCTAGTTCAACATACTAATTGAATAATGTTGAGGATAGGCTACAATTCTATCTCGCTCCTTTCTCAGCCACTCCTTTCCTTTCATGTCTTTCGACTCCCTATAACTGCAGTTTGGTTTCTGTACAAGCTGTAAATAACCTTTTGTTCCACATAATGTCAAATACACTAAGCCAGAACAGGAACTAACCCAGATGAAACTTGAGATTGTTGAGGTTTGTTTCACAGGGCAATGGCATAGCACACAAACTTCAAGACTTGTTATAAATTGTGATGCATATGAACACAACATTCATTTAAAAGTATTGAATGCAATCTGTGAGCAAAAAATTTGTTTATGACTGTGACTGAATACTCAGAAAAGAAAGGAAACCATTAACATGGCTACAATCATATCAACAAGTACTGTGAGAGCAGAAGAGCAAAATCGTCAGATGTGGAAATAATTACATAGCAGGCTATTGCTAGGGAGTGATGTGGTGCCATTATTGTTCTCTCTCTCTCTCTCTCTCTCTCTCTCTCTCTCTCTCTCTCTCTCTCACACACACACACACACACACACACACACACACACACACACACACAGAGAGAGAGAGAGAGAGAGAGAGAGAGAGAGAGAGAGAGAGAGAGAACATTAACAAAACTGCAGGGACAGATTCCCAACTGGAAATGGAGGAAAAAAGGTCCTGTGTGTCTGGAAATGCATCATTGCCACAGTAGATGGTGCTGACAAATGAAAGTTTCTTTGACCACACACTGTGTGTTTCTCACGTGTTGCAATCTGTGTAAGTGACGCAGTGTACTGCAAGTAGCAGAATGATCCAGTATTCATGTCAGGAACATCTGAGATGCTGTTTCTGTAAAGCCAAGCAGATAGAAATGGCCAAGAGGCAGAATCCTGTCCTGCAAATCTGGTGTATGGAAAGTCCACTGCCTCCCAGCACATTTGTCTGTCTGAAGGGACCCATAATCACACGAACATCCAAAAAGGCCTTGAAATGTTGTGTGATTTGTAGGTATCTGAGAGGAAACTTGTTTTGGTATAACTGTGCTGCCTCTTGACAGTTTACAGCTGCTTGGAATACAGGAGCATTTTGCAGCTTAAAGTATGATGCCTCAGTCACACAGCTTCCAACGCACAAGGAACACAGGGCACGTGGTCAGAGGAACTTTCATTCGTCAGTGTCATCTACCGTGGCAACATGCATTTCTGGACACATATTCATAGCACCTTTTTCCCTCCATTTCCAGTCAGAAATCCATCCCTGCAGTTTGTCGGTTTTATTAATGTTCTGATTGGATAGCATCAGCAGAGCCACACAACTTTTCACAGATGATACTGTTGTATATAGGAAAGTCACAAAACCAGAAATTGAAACTGTATACAGGGAAACCTGCAGAGGACAGACAATTTATGCAGAGACTGGCGGCTGACATTCAACATAAGTACATTTCCACATCCGGCTTAAATATATTGTAATAACCATTTTATAGTGGAACAACCACATAATATCAGATGTAGAAAAAGCAGATGCCAGACAGATTCACTGGGAGAACTGTAAACAAATCCAATTCACCTTTGAAGGAGAGAGCACACAAAACATACATTTCACTCATTCTCGAGTACAGCTTCTCAGTCTGTCGCCTTACCAGGGAGGACAGAGGGAAGATCGAGAAACTTCAAAGAAGGGCGGTCAGAGGTTTCTTTAGTAAACGTGAGTGCATCACGGATATGGTCCTCAAACTCCACTGCTGTTAGAATTATGTGTGTGTGTTCCAAGCTGAGTCAGAGGACTTATTACTTCCTCTTACATACATCTTACAAAATTAGAAACAGGGCAAAATTGACACAAATTCAAGCTCATTTGGAAGGTTGCTGGCAGTTGTTCTGCACACACTATTCACAATGAAGCAGGAAAGGAGCTAAATGAGAGTGGAAGCAAAATGCCTTGTGGTGTACTGAAGCACATGTAAGCCAGCACAAGTGCTAGCAGAACAAGAAGAAGAAGAGTAGTGACTTGCTTTGAGAACAATATCAGAGGAAACGGGGATTAACAAGGCTAGTGTTTATTTATTTATTCATTCAGGGATCACCCTACAATGATGTTCAATTTGTCATCATACGCAATGAAAAATCCTATGGGTGTTTGCCTGCTCCCCTATCAGGCCCATCCCAGGTGGCCAATAGGAGGGGTTCGGTGGATTTGTCTGGAGGATTTGATGGAAAAAATACCTCTGAACAGCAACTTCGACAGAGAAGATAACCTCTGGTATGGTGCAGTTGGTGTAGGAGGCACCATATCTTTTCTGAGGGCTAATGAAGAGAGGAACCACTGCCTTCTGGCAAAGAGGGATTCCCAAATGCTGAGGGAGGAAACACTGGAAGACAATCCTCAGGCGTGTTAGGCTTACAAGGGCAGCAGAAGAGTAAAAGATATTACTGCTTTCAAAAAAAGAATGAGCCTCTCATTGAATGTAACTAATGACGGCACTTCTTGTACCCATGGTATGAATAATAGCTCTTTACAGCCTGAAGAAAATCCATACAATGCAAGAAGACCCATTGATAAAGGACGAAAAACTAGAACTCAACAAAAAGATAAAAACAAATTGTGAGTGGGAACATTAAATGTGGTAATCTTGACAAGAAAGAGTAAAGAGTATATGATGAAGAGGGGGAAGATTCCTATCCTCAGAATGAGTGCCAAATGGAAGGGAAGGAACTCATAATTGCTGAGCAGTGGGTACAAATTGTACTGGCACGGTCACAATAAAGGGGCGAAGAATATGGAGTGAACCTGGTGTTTTACAGAGATATTGACCCTATTACAGAGGTAAAGTTTATAAGTAAAAGGATAGTTAAAGTCGGAGTGAATACACTCCAAGCGTGTGCACCTCAGCAAGGGTGCAGTCAGAACAAAAAATTGAAATTCCTTCAAGAACTGGAAGATCAAGTAAGAGGGCATAACATAATGATAATTGGGAATTTGAATACTCAGCTTGGGATTGATATAATCCCTTTGGATATGGGGAAAAACGTTGAGGGCAAAGAAGTTCTAAATCTGTACGTATGGAATAAGCTTTTAGTAAAGAATACATTCTTTAAAAAAAATAAGGTAGTCATGAGATTACTAGATATGGCGGGGATGCCAAATCTAAGACGGTTATCAACTACATCTTAAAACAGACAAATTAATTGGAGAAAAAGTGAGGAACACCACAATTATACCAAGTGAGTGAGTGCATAGTGTTACAGGTTATTGGCAGCTAATCTGAATTATAAGATTAAAAGAGTGACTGCTGTACAAAGAATGCCTAACATAAGGAATGGAAGTTGAAAGAAGAAGAAAATAAGAGAAGTTTCTAAAAGTTAGTAGTACAAAAACTGTCAAGAGCTGAGACTGGTAGTGTGGATGAAGAACGGAACCTGTTCAGAACATCAATAGTCATTGGTGCTGGGCAAATGTGAGGCAAAACAAAAGGTAAAAGAAAAGAAAAAGAAACCAGTTGGTGGTACAATAGAGTAAAAGATGCGATTAAAGAACCCAACATAGCAAAGAAAAAAATGGAGACTGAAAAAAGAGATCAGAACCAAGGCACGGTGCCAGAAGATGAGCACAAGGTGACAGCACTGGAGCAGGAACACCGACAGAACAAACTCCAAGCAAAGGGAGTAGTGAAGGAAGAAAAGGAGAAGAGCTGGGAAATATTCAGCCAGAAACTAGAGGAACGCAGCAAGGGGAATCAAAAACTGCTATATGGGTTGCTGAAAAGTAAGAGAACTGACAGTGAAGATATAAAAGTGATTGAGACAGAAGATGGGGATATTATTACGGAGACAGAAGGCATTGGGAAAGTAATGAATTATTTCGAAACCTTACTGAGTAGAGAAAATGAACAAGAAAGTGGCACTGAAGCCACTGAAATAAAGGAAGAACAACATCCAATTTCTTGGACAGAAACTGAAAATACCAGAAAACAGATGAAAGGTGGGAAGATGGAAGGAGTAGATGAACTGACAGCAGATATGATTAAGGAAGCTGGAATCCAAGGAATATGACGGTTACATCAGTGTTAGACCAGAATTTACATCTTTGAATCCAAATATTCTGAAAAATTACAGAAAGAGCAGATAATATGGTAATCTTTTACTTTTGAATCACAAACAAGCATAATAAAAAGACTGATACACATGTGAGCTTTCAGTTAAAGGCCTTCTTTTGAAGTAGACAACAGGAGGAGGAGGAGATTAGTGTTTAACGTCCCGTCGACAATGAGGTCATTAGAGACGCAGCGCAAGCTCGGGTGAGGGAAGGATGGGGAAGGAAATCAGCCGTGCCCTTTCAAAGGAACCATCCCGGCATTTGCCTGAAGCGATTTAGGGAAATCACAGAAAACCTAAATCAGGATGGCCGGAGACGGGATTGAACCGTCGTCCTCCTGAATGCGAGTCCAGTGTGCTAGACACTGCACCACCTCGCTCGGTAAAGTAGGCAACACACTCACATTCATGCAAGCACAACTCACACACACAACAACTGTCTAGCAACTGAGGCCAGACTGCGAGCAACTGCGCACTATGGCAGAAGTATGTGCCAGAATGAAACATTCTGGAAACATACCCCAGGCTGTGGTTAAGCCACATCTCCGCAGTATCCTGTCTTCCCCTAGTGCTAGTCCTGCACGTTTTGCAGGAGAACTTCGGTGAAGTTTGGAAGGTAGGAGACGAGGTACTGGCGGAAGTAAAATTGTGAGGACGGTTCGTGAGTCGTACTCGTGTAGCTCAGTCACTAGAACATTTGCCCATGAAAGGCAAAGGTCCCGAGTTCGAGTCTCGGTCTGGCACACAGTTTCAATCTGCCAGGAAGTTTCAGAAGCAATGTGGGTGGTGGAGGTGAGGAGGAGGTTGGAGCAGGGAAGGGGAGGGGTAACAGGTTAGGGGTGGGGGACAATAAAGTGCTGCTTGTGGGAGCACGCACGGGTGTGATGTGGACAGGATCGGCAGTCAGGTAGCCCTGCCTTCAATGGGATAGTGATGCTCGATTCCGGACTGGAGTATTTGGCGGTGGGAGGACGTACGGGACAGTGATATGAGCCACGAGGCAAGTGGTTGGGAGCAGAGATGGAGTACAATGGGCAAGGATATTGTGTAGGTTCGGTGGCCAGTGGAATACCACTGCGGGAAGGATGGGAAGGATAGTGGGTAAGATATTCCTCATCTCAGGGCACGATGAGAGGTAGTTGAAACCATAGTGGAGATTGTGTTTTAGTTGTTCTAGTCCTGAGTGGTATTGAGTCAAGAGGGGAATGCTCCTCTGTGGCCGGACAGTGGGGCTTCGAGAGTGGTGAGTGACTGGAGAGAGAAGGCACGGGAGATCTGTTTGTGTACAATGCTAGGAGGGTAATTTCGATCTGCCGCCAGTGAGACCCTCGGTGTATTTCCAGAAAAACTGCTCATCACTACAGATGCGACAGCACTGGGTGGCAGTGCTATACGGAAAGAGCTTCTCAGTACGGAACGGGTGGCAGCTGTCAAAGTGGAGTTATGGCTGGTGGTTGGCAGCTTTGAAATAGAATAAGGTAGTGATGAAGCCATTTTTGAGGTGGAGGTCGACATCGAGGTAGGTGGTTTGTTGGGTTTAAGGGGACCAGGTGAAGCAAATGGGAGGTAAGGTATTGAAGCTTGTAGCACTGTAATGGACCTAGGTACCAGATCTATCACATATTCTCCCACCACCACCTACTCCAGTCTCGTACCAAGCATCACCTATCCCATTAATGGCATCTGTGAATGCAGTCATGTGATCTACAGGCTAAGCTGCAACTGCTGTGCTGCATTACATGTGGGCACGAGAACAAACAAGCTGTCTGTCCGCACGAATGGCCACCGACACTGCCACCAAGCTACAGTTGGACCACCCACTCACCGAGTATGCTGCCCAACACAATGTTCTTCACTCGGATGACTGTTTCACAGCTTGTGCCATCTGGATCCTTCCTACCAACACCAGCTTTTCTTGCAATATATCCTACATTCCCATACCCCCAGGTTCCATCCTTTGTTAGTTCCTGTCCTTCACCCCCCCCCCCCCCCCCATCCTCTTTTCTGCTCCCACTCTAGCACTACACAGCCTTCTGCTTCACCAACCCGCACACAGTTTTCTTTTCCCCTCCTCTACTTCTCTTTCTCTCCTTTTCAAATCCAACCCCCCCCCCCTCCTCCTCCTGATTGCACCTAGCTCTGCCCTACCCTGCCTTCGCCATGTCCCTGCGTGCTCCCACAAGCAGCGCTTCACTGTCCTCCTCCACACCTTCTCCTTAGCCCCACCATCCAGATTGCTCCCTTCATCATTCACAGTTGCTTGCAGTCTGGCTTCAGTGGCCAGAGACTGTGGTCATGTTTGTGTGAGTTGTGCTTCTCTCTCTCTCTCTCTCTCTCTCTCTCTCTCTCTCTCTCTCTCTGTGTGTGTGTGTGTGTGTGTGTGTGTGTGTGTGTGTGTGTGGGGGGGGGGGGGGGGGGGGCGCGCGCGCGTGTGCGTGCGCACGCACGCGTGTTTAGCAGTCTGTTGTTGTGCCTGTCTGACTCGACGTCTCCTCTATACGGTGAGAAGCAATTGATCATTTTCATAATATTATCATTATTACCTCCTGAATTTTCTGCTGCTTAATCTTGTACTTAAAATTAAATATGTGAGGACTCCCAATTCCTGTCTGATATCTACTAGCAGCTTAATTTTTGCACCAAAATTAAAATGCCACTTTAACCTAGACAGGGATGCATAGGCTATTTGGAAATTACATTTACCTGCAGTAAATTTGAGTTTGTGAGAGGTGTAGAGATCACCATAAATTCACTCTTACTATATCAGCTATAAACACCATTAGCAAAGTAACAAATTCACACCTAAAGTCCCCGAAGGGACTTCTGCAAGATGTTCAGTTATCACCCTCACATAATATTCTTAGCACACCACTTCTGTAGAACCATTTTTCTGGACTTGTATGCCAGAAGATTGTGTCATAGGACAGTAATTAGGAAAGCCTGCAAAATTTGCTAATTACCCTGTCTGCAAGTCAACATATTCAGAGTCCAAAGCAGGCTAAACTGAGCTTTTTGGTTAACTTATTCTAGTGTCGAGACCATCCCAACAACCCTGGACAGTCATGAACTCCATACAAGGAACCTCCTACACCACACACCCATTGACCTCTGTTTCCATGGCCTGTAAATCATTTTTATTTGTATGCACTTGCATAATGTGTTTTTTTTTTTCGCAAGACTGTGGATCAAGGTGTTGGCTGTGGACCCTTTATCAATTTACTTCTGCCATCTGCAAGACATTACAGTTTTTGAAGATTCCTCCAACATCCCATGTAAATTATTTATACAGACCAAGAACAGGAGTGAGACAAGAAAAGTACCTTTCAGTATAGAATACTTAATATTTCTTTAATCTGATTCCTGTCATATCATTTGCTAATGTGGCTATATGTTTTCCATTGTTAAGATATGACAACATCCATTCAAGGGTACTAGTTTAAGACCACACCAATTTTACTCCCTGAGTAGAATTTTATGATCTAAGCAACCAAAGCCATTGAGAGAATCACAGAAAATGCCAACGAGGTAATCTCTCGTTTAGTTCTACCAAAATGTAGTTTATGAGATTGTGTATTGTCTTCTCAGTAGTGAAGCATATACATAATGTAAACTGAGCTGCCATTAAGATGTTATTCTTACTAATATGGTGCTGTTTTCTGTTACAAGCTACTTTCTCCAAAATTTTTATAAAATATGAAGAATGTAGAAGGCCTCAGAGCTAAAGGGCAGTTGCTTATCTCCTGTTTTATATATTGGTGTCATTACTGCATACTTTAGTCTTTCCGGGAATACACCTTCACTCACTGACTGCTTGTGGAGGTAATTCAAGGGTGACACTACATCATCAGTGCACGATTTTATGTTTTTTGGCTGTGACACCATTTTTACCACATTTTAGTGACCTAATGGTTTTTGTGATCTCTCTAACTGAGGTGCACAACTGATGTCTGGTGGAGGAGTATGCACTGTCTAAGTAAAATTATTGAATCTGGTGTGTGGTTTTTTTTTTTTTTTTGAGCTTGAATTTCTCTTTTTGATTACATGTCTGAGGAATTCTGCAATACTGCTTGCAGCACATATTCTTGATTGTGCTAGTCCTCTGCAAAGATATTTTGATTCCACATGTTCATCACCTTGTTTCTTGGCTTCCACAGTAAAAGACCATGACTGTTGTAAAGGAAAACTAGATTCATATGTAATAAGAACATCTTTAGGAAAGAATTAACTTTCTAATCTAGTGTTTGTCCTTTACAAATTTCTTCCAATGTTTCATACAGTACATTCTTGCCGAATAGTGTAACTGAATCAGCATTTGTAATTCTGTAAAATTTTACTTTTCCTATCTTGGTTAAGTCATCACCGTCTTCAGCCCTGAGACAGGTTTGATGCAGCTCTCCATGCTACTCTATCCTGTGCAAGCTTCTTCATCTCCCAGTACTTACTGCAACATCCATCCTTCTGAATCTGCTTAGTGTATTCATTTCTTGGTCTCCCTCTACGATTTTTACCCTCCACGCTGCCCTCCAATGCTAAATTTGTGATCCCTTGATGCTTCAGAACATGTCCTACCAACCGGTCCCTTCTTCTTGTCAAGTTGTGCCACAAACTCCTCTTCTCCCCAATTCTATTCAATACCTTCTCATTAGATATGTGATCTACCCATCTAATCTTCATCATTCTTCTGTAGCAGCACATTTCGAAAGCTTCTATTCTCTTCTTGTCCAAAGTATTTATCGTCCATGTTTCACTTCCATACATGGCTACATTCCATACAAATACTTTCAGAAACGACTTCCTGACACTTAAATCTACACTCGCTGTTAACAAATTTCTCTTCTTCAGAAACGCTTTCCTTGCCATTGCTAGTCTACATTTTAAATCCTCTCTACTTTGACCATTATCAATTATTTTGCTCCCCAAATAGCAAAACTCCTTTACTACTTTAAGTGTCTCATTTCCTAATCTAATTCCCTCAGCATCACCCGACTTAATTCGACTACATTCCATTATCCTTGTTTTGATTTTGTTGATGTTCATCTTATATCCTCCTTTCAAGACACTGTTTAATGCAATTTAAAATATTTCCAGTCAGAGCCCTATGTATGCCTACTGTCAGAGTGGCTCTCTCATATGCTTCCACATATATTACTGAAAAACAGCACTCAAATGGCTGCTCAATGCAGTAATCATTGAGGTCTATGGCCTGGGACTTTACTCCACTTTTTGTGTGTATAGTCACTCCCCCTTTCCTCAGATATGCCTACAGTAATGTGATACAAACTTTTATCCAAGTGCATCTGTTCAATTTTGACTTCTAGGTGATATTTTGTTATGCAGAGCACATCTGTAGAAATCTCTCTTGAGTTTTTCAGTGTCCTGTATTCGTATGAGAGGCTGAGTTTTCTTACTAATCCATCAACTTGTGTTTCCATGGAAAACTCCAAATGTGTTATGAAAGCTGCCATTTTATTTAATTTTTTTATTTATTTTTTGGTCAATTTATTGCTGTGTCGGCGTCTTCATTTATCCCAAAAAGACCTAGTGAAAACATTGGAAGTCAACAGGACTTGATACTGTTCTGGTCACACTCAATCCTCCTCGAAACTAGGCATGCAAGCAACCTCTTACTGGAAACATTCAGATGTAGCCACCATGTGTAATGCAACTGGGTGAGTGTCTACACATCAGTCATATCCCCATGTGATCGCCCCCAGCTGTTGAGGAATTACTGAAGCTCTGGCAGAAACACTTCTGCTGATTTCAAGTAACATACTTCAGAGATGTCAATGTCAAACTTCATAGGGGAGTCCAAGTGTCCACAGGTTGTAGTTAGTATTTCTAGGTACTTCCAAGAGTTGTTCACAAGAAATTACTGGACAAAAGTTGTTATCAGCATGGCATGTTTTTTTTGTGGTGATGGCCTTATATCCAAATGAGAAATTGCCTCAGAATATTATCCTGCATGACCATACTTAACAGAAGCATACAAACTAAGCTAGCCTACCTGGATTGGGGAAAAGAGAGAAATGACATGGCTACATTTGAACGTGAGAGTGAGGGGGTAAAAAGAAAAAAGTCAGTAACAAAAACTATATTTTCTTTGCTTACTGACTGTTTTGTTATTACTGACACATCATGTAGAAGTTTCATCTATTCTAACAGTTCATCACCCGAGTTATGAATTATCAAGCTCGCATCGTCAGCAGAGGGTACTTTTTGTGCTTTATTGATACACGAGTAAACATTTACTTATATTTAACAAGGGCAGGGCAGAAGTCAATGCGAAACATAGGTTAGAATCGTAGGTAAAAGGAGAGTAAAAATCCCACTGGAATAGTGCATTGGTAACACAAACCTTTGTTTTCTGGATAAAGATTCGCAAGGGCCACAACTTCATGTCCTGCGGCCACACATTGTAGCATGTTATAGCAACTGTCCTTTCCGCCACTTATTAGAGCGACGACCTTCATCTTTGTGCGACGAAGGTAGTACGATATAATGTAGGAAACACTGAGATCACCTCTAATCAAGAACTAGTGTCACCAAATGATGTTTGTTTACGACGCAAGGCACAAGGAGCTGTAGACACTAGAGCAAAGTCTTTACACCACATGACTAAAAATAGAGGGCTTCCTTATCATCGCCGGTTAAGTGTCAAGTCACGGATAAAAACTAAAAACAGATGCCGTGCAAAAAGCAACAGTACAATTTTCACAATACAATGGTGCGAAATGGCATACTAACAGTCGATTTCTCACGTAGTATCTAATTTAGGACAGTATTTACTTCCACCGCAAGTATTATTATTGAAGCCTGGTACGCCTGATGTGCGACGCTGTTTATGTACTTAGGTAACACTGACAAGTAGCATGTTGCTTTCTTTCCGAATGAAAAGTTTCCCTAAGCCTTTTTCTAAACGCTCCCTGGCAGTAAACAGACTGTGCGTCATCCGCTACGCTCACCAAACCTTGCTCACTGCGTCTTTCTTGCGCAGTCTTGTATACGACCACAGTACCTCAGAAATACATTGCAACAACATCTGCGAACAAGCTAATCAGATGCTCAGTTTTCTGCTTCATATATTGAATTTTTATTTCTGTCTTTACAGAGAAATTATAAAAACAACAAAATGCGTCTAGCTGTTTCGTACCAACTAAGCTGATACGCCGAAGGTCTGAAATACATTTATTTAGATTGTAGGAATTCAAAAAAATGTAGCTTGCTTCAACGTGAATTCACGCTATCAATACTTTCGAAGCACCGTACAATGTGACGTCATGTTTTAACTTTGATGTTATCTACTTCCAAACAAATTACTTCATGTTTTTCGTCGATTTGTTAGCAAACATGTTCAGACGCAACGTACAGTCTCTCCACAGATGCGCAAATATTATCTTCAATCTCTTCATTCGCAAATCATCGCAATTCCATTTCGTAATGATTGCCAACAGATAATATTTATCATCTTTGGAATCCTATGAAAAGCACCGCGGGAACAACAGTTCTAATTCAGCCTTCATTAAAAGATGAGTTCTTTTCAAAAGAACGGTAATGAACTATTTCTTTTTAATTTTTGAGTAATTATACGTAATTATATGATTTTTATATCTTTTTTAAGTTCACTCTGTTTTTTATGTGTTTTATCCTTCATTTGCGGGAGGTTGCAGTCCAGAGTTTGTAGCAGTGTTTTATTCTAAGTTCCGTATGTCTTGTATGGTGCTTCGAAAGTGCGCTAACCTAGTATACGGTGGTGTAGATACGGGTTGTGGTAACTTAATTTCACTGCGGTTAAATATCTAAAGGGGGCTGATTTTTTTTAATTGAGTTGGCCGTCAAAAATGGTATTGGCAGAAAGAAACTCTGAAAGTGCTAGAAATGGTCGGAGATCTAGAGGACCGAGTCCAAATGGTCATGCATCGGAATCCAGTAGCGAAGAAGAAGGAGGTAACTACAGTACTTCATCTGGCTTAGTTGTAGAGACTGAAGCTTGGAAAAATGATATTCCTGCGACTATTAATACTTTATTTTCTGCTAGATGCTTACCATTTATACGCTTTTGAGTAGACGTATTGTTGTATTATGTGAAATTGTTGCTCCCTGTCTGTTCCATACCTTCATACTTCCGTGTGTGAACATCATTTTTTAACATTAACCAGATCTTTGTAGCTTTCCTAAAAACCGTATAGAAGATTGAATTTGTGCGTCGCGTATTATTGTATGTTGCACGTAGGCACGCACGACCTTCCCTTCCAATTGTACACTATTTCATTGTTATCTTATTTTTACAGAGAAAATTCGCGTGGGGCGAGATTATCAAGCTGTCGTACCAGAATGCATCCCACTATCGGGTAACAGTTTTTTCTTTATTTTTGTTACTATTATTATTATTTTATAACTATTTTATGTTCAAACTGTTATCCTGTTTTACAGAACGTCGACCAGAACAGTGTTCTGACCGTGCGTTACTGGTTTGGTCCCCGACCAACTCGATCCCCGACTACAAGTGTAAGTCAGTTACAGAGATTATACAGAATTAAAATTATTTTTTCATGTTCTATGCATATGTCAGTGTCTAGGAAATGCTGTTTGGGTTGGAGCTCCATTACAGCATTTATCTGTCATGATCAACAGTATTTGAAGACATAGTCTGTGTCCTTTAGTATATAAGTCTCATAAGATTTCATTTGGTACAAATGGACACGAAGTGACTTACCTTGTAGTTGACATAATCTTTGTTTGATTTTTGTGTGTTCCCATTTTGAGTTTATGCTTTACTGTCAGTAAGAATACGTGCCTGCAGAAGTAGATATCAATAGAAGTTCATTTCAGTGCAGTTAGCACGTGGTTAAGTTAATACTAACTGTTGAAAGAACAACCCCAATTTCTTATGATGTCTTTGTGTAGCCAACTCCTACAGCAAAAAAATCTAAGTTTAATGCTGATGAGACTGCAGTTGCATAAAGTGAATGATGTGTTGCAAGATAGTCCATAGTTTCCAAGGTTGTCCTAAGTCATCACAGGCAACTGCCAAGATAGTTCTTCCAAAAAGACCACTGGTGACTGCCATTCTCATTCTTGTGTAATCGGACTTGTGTTTCATTTCTAGTGATGAGAAATTATTGCCCATTCCTTCAGAGTTACAGTACAGATCTACAGCAGCTTGCTGCTGGTGCTCAAAGAGTGCAGCAGAATGGCTTCAACCAACTGTGTGTGGGAACAGTACTTTAAATAAGGGAAAGGCAATGGATCAATGCGTGGATCCCAGAAACATGTTACAGGAGACGGCGTTCAACTAACTTTTGAGCACAAGCTCTTTTTGTAGCAGTGGTACACAATTCACACACAACCACTCAAACTAATGGTCCTGTGGCCACAGCAAGACTGTGTGCTGGCTTTTGTCGTTCTTTATCCACATGTAGAATTTAGAGATCCCATAATGAAAGTTATATGTCAATATGTCGTAATACATCTGCATACCAGGTACTGCAAACTTATGAGAAATGCGTGGCAGAGGATACTCTGCATTGTAGCACACATTACAGTTTCTTCCTATTCCACTCACATATGGAGCACAGGAAGTGTTGATGTCTATATTCAGACATCTGCCAGTCCAGATTTTTCAGTATTTCTGTGACATTCTGCTGTAAATCAAACAAACCTGGGACAGTTATTGCTGCTCTATTTTTGTATACATTCAGTATCCCTCATCAGTCGTATTTGCTATTAATAATCCACCTAGGTAGCTGAGCAGATGTGGCGCTTCCTGAATTTGAGGAGGCACGTCTTACCCAGATCGAATCTGCGCGGCGGATTAGCGACAAGAGCTGGCGAGCTGGCCATTCCGGATGTGGCCATCAGGCAATTTCCCAGATCCATTGTCAATATTCTGCACAAAGTGTGAGGCCAAGATTGGTACAATATTGTTGCACAGAATTTATGCCTGGGGCACATCAGTTAGAACTCTGTCTTTGTAGCAAATGTGTTGGCGCTCTGTGAGCTAGACCTCGAATGTATTGCAGTTCCAATCACTTTGTGCTGCAAAAAGAAAAGCAAGAGGAAGCAGCAGGGGCAACAAAGTGGCTTGGAAGATGTTCTACACACAGTCATACTAATATGCGAGGAGAACTTGCAACAGCACCAGATGAGTATTGAAAGCCTTTCAACAAATTGATGAACTTCATTACACCACATATACACAGAAAAGATGCTGCTCTGATACTTGTCAGATTTCACTTTCCACAAACAGTGAGATACATTTTGTAGAGGATTGGTAGGCAATGCTGTTAAGTATTTCTGCAACAAATAATTCTTGCTTTCTCAGACTAACTAATAAGCTGTTGTGGTGTTATTTACTTGAACTGAAACACTTTTATCATATGTTTCTAGAGCTCTTTACTGAATAAGTATTAAACACATTCTAAAACTACTCCCCTGAATGCACTTCAGTAGATGATTTCCTTCATGTGTGTTTTTTTTTATGTATTCATAATTCATTGCTGTACCGGTTTGCGTGTCCGCAAATTGTGAAGTCTTGGCAGGAACTGCCATGTATTGCACAATATTGTCCTTACAGGGTACAGTGTATTGAGCGAACATCAATATTTTTGTAGCTGTCCAGTCTCCTTCATATTGTGCAAAGCTTCACTATCACTATCAGATGGTCAATATTTTTGAGCAATACTCAGTAGTATGTCATAAATAATGAGCATGTGAGGCCCCCCCCCCTTTACATTGTCACAACCCAATTAATGATGCCAACCCCCTAGCGAAATGGGAAAAAGCAAAGATGATGTCCTGTTCGCTACAGATCCCATACACTTAAGCAGTATTGTAAGACAGGGCACACAAGTGTTTTTTAAACAGTGTCCATTTGACACTGCAGTTGCATATTGCCACTGAACCGAAGTCTGCAAACTGTGTTACTTGTGACTACACCTATGTGATCACCACATTTCATATGCATAAAAATTATTACTCCTAAGTTTTTGTAAGAGTTAATTGATTCCAGTTGGGGTTATTGACATTACATCTTGTGAAGGGCACAATTTGGGTTTACTGAACTTATCAATATCAGATGTTGGCATCGACCCATGACTCAATGATGTGGTGAGTGCTGTCATACGTGTGCAAGTAATAAGAGTACAGAACACTGATTTTAATTTAAAAAATACTTTATTTTGTGTTAAGATTGTTTATTGGAACATTGATTGTAGTGGCATTTCAATTTGTAGCATAGCCTAGGTTTTAAGTTAAGTTGAAAGGTGACTGTTTGGCTGAGAGTCAAGTGGTGTTGAAGGCTTGAGTTAATCACACAATTTTAAATTTCTGTTCATTTTAGCAAAGTTAGTAGTCTCTCCACTGCGTTGAAATCTTATGAATATCTTACAGGATGTTTCTGCAGTTTCTTATGTCCAGGTAATGTCTCATTATGCAAGGGTGGTTTGATAAATCTGGTAAATTTCCAGGAAAGAATGCAACATTTTTATCGTGCATTTGTGGTTGGTAAGAGTGATTATTCCAAGGATCATTTAACAAATTTTAACAATGTACTGCATAGAGTTCAATGTTAGAGCTGACTGAATTGGGCAGTGTGTCGACTGCAATTGAAAATGGAAAAAATACATATATAATTTTGTGCTTTTATTGTAAGTTTTCATTTGAATTGTTGGACTGCCTCACAAATCAAAACAGAATTGAAATTCACATAGACTCTGCACCATCATTGAAGACTACACACTTTTGGCTTAATGAATTTAAATGTGGTCGGACAAGCAGTAAAGGTGAAGCACACACTGGCTGTTCAGTTGAGGTTACCACAAAGGAAACCATTGACAAAATCCATAATAAGGTAATGCAAGAGCACCGAATAAAAATTCGGGAGGTTACTGAGACTGTAGGCACCTTAACTGGGTGAGTATGTAATATCCTGCATTGGCTTTGAAGAAGCAGTGTGCGAGGTGGGTGCCACAATTGTTCATAGTCAACCAAAAGCATATCCATTACAACATTTCAACACAGTGTCTAGCGATGTTAATTGCAATTTGCATGACTTTATGCGCAAATTTGTGACTATTGACGAAACCTGGATCCATCATCATTATCCACCAGTCAAAATAGCAATCAGAACAGTGGACAAAGGTTGGTGAATGTGCATCAGAGAAGGCAAAGATTGTTTTGTTGGCTGGTAAGGTGATGGCCACTGTATATTGGGATTTCCAAGGAATAATTCTCATAGATTGCTTGGAAAAATTGCAGAAGTGTAACAGGACCCTATTATGATTCATTGTTGGTTTGTTTAAAATGTGTGTTGGCTGAAGAAAGGCAAGATTGACACACAAAAAGTGGTCTTCCACCAGGATCATGCACCATCCCTCACATAAGTGATGACAGTGGTGAAAGTACACGAATTCGGCTTTGAATTGGTTCCTTGTACCCTCTGTTCACTAATGTTAGCGCCAAATGACTCCTCCTGTTCCCTAACTGTAAACTTTCGCTTGCTGCGAAGAAATTTTCGTCAGATGAGAAAGTGATAATTGCAGTCGACGAGTATTTTGCAGAATTTGACAGAATGTATTTTTCTGATATGATGAAAAAGCTGGAGGATCACTGGGACATGTGTATATCCCTCAAATGAGACTTACGTCGAAAAGTAAGGTGAGTCGTTTACGAAACAAAAAATTTTTCACTGCTTTTTACAAAACTTATTGCACCAAACTCATACGTAATTTCATCATGTACCTAGAGTCTGAGACTAAGTATAGGTCAGGTCGTTAACGTAAGACATGTATTGCAAGGGTCACAACACACTTCCCTGGAGCACATTACATTGTCTCTGACTCTTCATCCCGGATTACATAGAGTCTACTCCCTACCAAAAAATTCTTGATTGATTCACAAATTTCATTTGATACCCCATACAATATTTTATTTACTAGTTCATCCAGGCATCGACTCCCACTAATACAGGATTTGTTATCACAATACAATGAAAATAGATAGCTCATAATTACATAGAAAATATAGGTGTGTTTTTACAAAGATAATACAGGAATGCAGCCGTAATGTTTCTGAAGGAACAGTCCTAGTGCATGCCTGAAATGGTTTAGGAAAACCTAAATTGGGATGGCGGGACAGCAAACTCCATGCTCTCAAATATAAAGTCAGTGTTTTAATAACTGCACATGTCTTTCAGTTGGTGTGTGTCCCCCCCCCCCCCCCCCCCATCATTGTACGATGTTCTTTTGATCATGTATAGTTTGCACCAGCTAACTCACATAATAAAACATAATTTATCACTGCACACAAGGACACTGGTGACTCACAGACCATGAACATGCTACTATGCCTTCTGTAATTCTTCCAGTTTGTTCAGAAAACTAACTGTAGGCTGTAAACATGCAACTATACTCCATGCAAATCTTTGTGCTCTCCCTTCAGTCATTCTGAAACACTGCATCTGCATCCCCCCATGATGGGTGAGATGTTGAGCTCAGGAGAATGACAAGACATGACTATCAAGCACATCAGATTTTCTTGTAAAAGTATCGTACTTTGGTTAATAAGAATTGGAAGGGCACTGAGTCAAATGCCTTTCAAACATAAAAAAATATTGCAACACATTGGTTACCTTGACCCATGGATTTCAGAAAATCGTGCAAGAAACCTACAAATTGTGTTTTTCATGACTGATGTTTTCAGAATATATGGGTGGTGGGTTTATGGTATGCTTTTGCTACCTCTTTGTATACAGGAGTGATCTGTGCTTAACTTCCAACCACTGGCCACAGTTTACGCTTAATATTGAAGCTAACGCATGCGCAAATACTGTATAGAAATCGAGGGAGTCATGGTAACTTGTTTGATTTTAGCAGAATAAGCTTTTTTTCAGTTCCTGTGTCATCTGTGTGTGTGTGTGTGTGTGTGTCCGATCAGCAACCATCATGCCATTTATAGTCTTTACATATTATCAGAATTTCTGTGAGTTTTCTGACAGATCATTCAATAAGATTTTATTCTTGAAGGCTTCACATGTCGCCCTTTTGACAGCCAAATCGGTTTAAATTTGTATCACAGCTCCTCGGCAGGCTCCTGTCCAGCGCTAAATGTCTTTAATTCCTCTTTGAGTATGTCTGCTTGTGTCTGTATATGTGTAGATGGATATGTGTGTGTGTTTGTGTGTGTGCGCGAGTGTATACCCGTCCTTTTTTCCCCAAAGGTAAGTCTTTCCGCTCCCGGGATTGGAATGACTCCTTACCCTCTCCTTCCCTCTTTCCTGACGAAGCAACCATTGGTTGCGAAAGCTAGAATTTTGTGTGTAAGTTTGTGTTTGTTTGTGTGTCTATCGACCTGCCAGCGCTTTCGTTCAATAAGTCACATCATCTTTGTTTTTAGATATATTTTTCCCACGTGGAATGTTTCCCATATATCCTCAGAACCTTAGGCCCCCTACAAAACCTTTCACCTGACTCCATCAACCTCCTGACCCCACCGACACCCCACACCCCTACCTTCTACCTTCTTCCTAAAATTCACAAACCCAACCATCCCGGCCGCCCCATTGTAGCTGGTTACCAAGCCCCCACAGAACGTATCTCTGCCTACGTAGATCAACACCTTCAACCCATTACGTGCAGTCTCCCATCCTTCATCAAAAACACCAACCACTTTCTCGAACGCCTGGAATCCTTACCCAATCCGTTACCCCCAGAAACCATCCTTGTAACCATTGATGCCACTTCCTTATACACAAATATCCCGCACGTCCAGGGCCTCACTGCGATGGAGCACTTCCTTTCACGCCGATCACCTGCCACCCTACCTAAAACCTCTTTCCTCATTACCTTAGCCAGCTTCATCCTGACCCACAACTTCTTCACTTTTGAAGGCCAGACATACCAACAATTAAAGGGAACAGCCATGGGTACCAGGATGGCCCCTTCGTCCGCCAACCTATTCATGGGTCGCTTAGAGGAAGCCTTCTTGGTTACCCAGGCCTGCCAACCCAAAGTTTGGTACAGATTTATTGATGACATCTTCATGATCTGGACTCACAGTGACGAAGAACTCCAGAATTTCCTCTCCAACCTCAACTCCTTTGGTTCCATCAGATTCACCTGGTCGTACTCCAAATCCCATGCCACTTTCCTTGATGTTGACCTCCACCTGTCCAATGGCCAGCTTCACACGTCCGTCCACATCAAACCCACCAACAAGCAACAGTACCTCCATTACGACAGCTGCCACCCATTCCACATCAAACGGTCCCTTCCCTACAGCCTAGGTCTTCGTGGCAAACAAATCTGCTCCAGTCCATCCTTCATGAAATCCTCCCCACTCCACCAAGAGTGTCTTTCCGCCGTCCACCTAACCTTCGTAACCTGTTAGTTCATCCCTATGAAATCCCCAAACCACCTTCCCTACCCTCTGGCTCCTACCCTTGTAACCGCCCCTGGTGTAAAACCTGTCCCATGCACCCTCCCACCTCCACCTACTCCAGTCCTGTAACCCGGAAGGTGTACACGATCAAAGGCAGAGCCACGTGTGAAAGCACCCACGTGATCTACCAACTGACCTGCCTACACTGTGATGCATTCTATGTGGGAATGACCAGCAACAAACTGTCCATTCGCATGAATGGACACAGGCAGACAGTGTTTGTTGGTAATGAGGATCACCCTGTGGCTAAACTTGCCTTGGTGCATGGCCAGCACATCTTGGCACAGTGTTACACCGTCCGGGTTATCTGGATACTTCCCACTAACACCAACCTATCCGAACTCCGGAGATGGGAACTTGCTCTTCAATATATCCTCTCTTCCCGTTATCCACCAGGCCTCAATCTCCGCTAGTTTCAAGTTGCCGCCACTCATACCTCACCTGTCATTCAACAACATCTTTGCCTCTGCACTTCTGCCTCGACTGACATCTCTGCCCAAACTCTTTGTCTTTAAATATGTCTGCTTGTGTCTGTATATGTGTGGATGGAAATGTGTGTGTGTGCGAGTGTATACCCGTCCTTTTTTCCCCCAAGGTAAGTCTTTCCGCTCCCGGGATTGGAATGACTCCTTACCCTCACCCTTAAAACCCACTTCCTTTCGTCTTTCCCTCTCCTTCCCTCTTTCCTGATGAGGCAACAGTTTGTTGCGAAAGCTTGAATTTTGTGTGTATGTTTGTGTGTCTGTCAACCTGCCAGCACTTTCATTTGGTAAGTCACATCATCTTTGTTTTTATGTGGAATGTTTCCCTCTATTTTTTATATATATGGTGTTACAAAAAGTTACGGCCAAACTTTCAGGAAACATTCCTCACACACAAATAAAGAAAAGATGTTATGTGGACATGTGTCCGGAAATGCTTAATTTCCATGTTAGAGCTCATTTTAGTTTCGTCCACCTACGCTCAATGGAGCACGTTATCATGATTTCATACAGGATACTCTACCTGTGCTGCTAGAACATGTGCCTTTGCAAGTACGACACAACATGTGGTTCATGCACGATTGAGCTCCTGCACATTTCAGTCGAAGTGTTCGTACGCTTCTCAACAACAGATTCGGTGACCGCTGGATTGGTAGAGGCGGACCAATTCCGTGGCCTCCATGCTCTCCTGACCTCAACCCTCTTGACTTTCATTTATGGGGGCATTTGAAAGCTCTTGTCTACACAAACCCGGTACCAAATGTAGAGACTCTTCGTGCTCGTATTGTGGACGGCTGTGATACAATACGCCATTCTCCAGGGCTGCATCAGCGCATCAGGGATTCCATGCGACGGAGGGTGAATGCATGTATCCTCGCTAACTGAGGACATTTTGAACATTTCCTGTAACAAAGTGTTTGAAGTCATGCTGGTACGTTCTGTTGCTGTGTGTTTCCATTCCATGATTAATGTGATTTGAAGAGAAGTAATAAAATGAGCTCTAACATTGAAAGTAAGCGTTTCCGGACACATGTCCACATAACATATTTTCTTTCTTTGTGTGTGAGGAATGTTTCCTGAAAGTTTTGCCGTACGTTTTTGTAACACCCTGTATATATATTTGAATGAATAGTTAAAAACTGCAACAATTGAGTTTTTAACTAATAATTGACTCTGGGTGCAACTCTGTGCAAGAGCTCAGAACTGCATGCTCATTGAACAGATGACTCAAAACAAAGGAACTGAAAACCTTATCAAACATCTATCGCACAAGTAGGAGGCTACCTCAAAAAAGAAGTAAAGGAGGAGATTCAGGACGCAGTGAGTACTACCAGAAAGTGTTTTGCAATATTGAAACTCAACTCTGAAGATACAATTGATGCAAACACGGAAATTAGTAAAGAGGTTAGGGACGCTTTCAAAGAGGTCAATCAGGAGGCAAACGACGGCAACACACCAAGATGAGTGGTGCCAGCTACAGGTGTAAACCATGAAGTAACACAGTCTATGTCAAGGGGAAACAACAGTGCAATGGCACAGTGCAACGCCATCTGTCAACACAAACCGCAGTCAAAGGAGCCGCAGACTGAGAGTGCAGCGGAGAAAGAGAGAACCATCTGATGCCAACGCTACATAGTGTCCCTCAGCTGCTAACAGTATCTATTGGGGAAGCCCAGAAACACCTTACAATCGAATGTCTAGAAGGAAGAATAGCGGACAGAGTCTCCAGTCACATACAAACTTTGATGCACTCTCTCACAGCCAACATAAAAGAGATGATTGCGGAGGAAGTAAAAAATTTAGCGCATGAGGGATCAGAATGCCACCAGAGGCTGCAACACCACAACTGTCAGCGGCCAGTTGGCCAGTCGTAAAGAGAGGAATACAATGAGGACCGCTGTTCCCTCACCGGCAGAAGTGATCAGTTGTAGAGAGAGAAGTCCATATAGGAATGCCACACTGTCACTGGTGGAGGGTGAGGAAGAAAAAGAAGATAATGAAGGAAGGAGAAGACACAGGAAATGACATCAGGAGGGGAGAGGAAACAATGAATGTCCATTCGTGTGAGGGATGATGAACCTAACAGGATTGGGGCTTCGAGCAAGAGAGTGAACTGCCTGGCTTTATGTGGGCAAACTCCATCAAGACACCACAAAGGAGGAAATCATCAGACACCTCAAGGTACTGGGAATAGCAGGAGAAATCAAGTGCGATGAGCTGGAAACAAAGGGCCGCCTAAAGGCCTTCAAAATTGGGGTGCCTTTTGGCTGCTGCGAATGAGCCATATAGCCAGAACTGTGGCCAACATGAGTGCTGGTGTGACAGTACCTTTTTCGGAGTAAGGGACCTGAAGCCACCAGGTTGTAACACCATTCACAACAGACTCAGATTAAAAGCATTAAACTGGAATATTGGAGGCCTTAGCACAGCAATAGCGTGCGTCCAAGATAATTTCTTTGGACCTTATGATATAGTGTTCCTGATGGAAACGTTCCTTACAAACGACTGTAACAAAGTAAACACGCATTACGCGATCAATGTTATGGCGGAACAAGGCCCCAAGGGCAGACCGAAGGGCGGCATTACATGTCTCATCAAAAAAATTTCTCGCCCTTCTCAGTCTCCCACATATCAAGACGCTCTCTAGTAGTAAGGACCGCCATCTGTGTTCTTACGTGTGTGTACTTTCAGCCTTAATAACAGCAGTAAATATTGTAGAGGAAATCAGTTTGTGCTTGGATGCTACCACTCAGGATGACCCAGTCATATTGACAGGAGACCTGAATTGCTGTGTGGACACCCCTTCACGAAAAACAACAGATTTCATGAACTACTTGAAAGAGGATGGCTTTGCACTTGTCAATAACAAAGCAACCCACATTTATTTCTGTCATAATGGTGCAAGCACAGTTGACCTCGTGTTTGTGATCTCCAAACTTAAACCACTAGAACTATGCATCATCCTGGAAGTGGAATGGAAACACCTACCAGTGGAAACATCGCTACAACTAGAGAACACAGTAAAAAAGAGGCCAAAAAATCCAGTCAAGCTAAGCAGAAAGGCAGACATGTCAGCACTTGGCAGTGTCAACATCAGTACAATAGTGTATCATGGATAGGGCGACTCATCCTAAAGACAACTCGCACAGTAGATATCACAAAACAGAAAGCTAAATCAGGGTTCAACAAGGAATGTTACGAAGGTGGACAGAAAGTCATCAATACCATGCATATAGTCAGAAGAACTCAAATTGCGGGATGATTCGAATCGCTATGGTAAGCTGAGGGGAGAGTCTATGAGGGGCGTTTGAAAAGTCCGTGCAAAAATTACTTACATGTTTGGTGTAAACTTTTTTTATTTTTCGACATAGTATCCTTTTGGACTTATACACTTCGCCCAATGCTGTTCTAATTTGTTGATCCCTTCCGAATAATAGGATTTGTCCAAGTCTGCAAAATAGCTATTAGTTGCTGCAATCACCTCCTCGTTGGAATAAAATCTTTGTCCCGCCAGCCATTTCTTCAAATTGGGGAACAAATAGTAGCCCGAGGGAGCCAAGTCTGGAGAATAGGGTAGGGGTTTCAAATGAGTTTGAATCCTATTTCCATTAATTTTGCGACCACAACTGCTGAGGTGTGTGCTGATGCATTGTCATGATGGAAAAGGACTTTTTTGTGGTCCAATCGCCACAGTTTTTCTTGCAGCTCGGTTTTCAGATGGTCCAATAACGATGAATAATATTCACCTGTAATAGTTTTATCCTTTTCCAGATAGTCGATCAGGATTATCCCTTTCGAATCCCAAAAGACAGTCACCATAACCTTTCTGGCCGAAGGAATGGTCTTCGCCTTTTTTGGTGCAGATTCTCCCTTGGTAACCCATTGTTCAGATTGTTGTTTGGTCTCAGGAGTATAGTAATGTACCCATGTTTCATCCACAGTGATGAAATGATGCTTAAAGTCCTGCAGATTCTTCCTGAACAGCTGCAAACCATCCTTGCAACACTTCACGATTCCGTTCTTGTCAGGCGTGAGCAATCGAGGAACACATCTTACAGATAGCTTTCTCATGTCAAAATGTTTATGCAAATTATTATGTACCCGTTCATTTGAGATGCCCACAGCACTAGCAATCTCACACACCTTAACTCTTCTGTCATCCATCACCATATCACGGATTTTATCAATGATTCGTGGAGTCGTAACCTCCACAGAACGTCCAGAATGTTCAACATCATTTGTGCCCTTATGGCCACTCCGAAAATTTTGAAACCACTTATGAACTGTTCTAAGCGAAGGTGCAGAGTCACTACAATGTTTATCAAGCTTCCCTTTAGTCTCCTGAGGCATTTTGCCTTTCATAAATTAATGTTTAATCACCACACGAATTTCTTTTTCGTGTATTTTTTGACAGTCACTTGACTTCCTTGGTTCACACGAATGCCAAACACAAAGAAATAGACCAATATGGCTGAAACTTGGTGTGAGTTCTTTCAAAAAATGCTACTAACTAAACGTGACCTCGATGCGCACCGGTGGTGCCATCTCTCAGACTTTGCACGGACTTTTCATTGTCCCTCGTAAACCAAGATTAAGGAGGCGCAAAGGATATTGTGGGAGGAAGAGGAAAAACGTCTAATAGAATCAGGGAGACAGAGACCGTATAAGGTTCTTCAGCCGAAGCAACCAAAATTCCAAGGGAACATCCCAATAGAAGTGTGGGAAAGACATTTAAGCTCAATCCTTCAGGCTAACGACACATGCCCACCAGCAAGAAGCCCCACAGCGACTCCAGCCCCTACGCAGGAGATTGAATTCTTCACAGAAGAAAAATAATCCACACAATTATGAGCATGAAGAAAAATAAAGCATTTGGCCCAGAAAACATCTGTGATGAGCACCTGAAAACTACGCTCCCTGTACTAGTGATTCCACTCACAGCGCTTCTCAATGAGTGCCTGAAATGAGGAATTGTACCGCATCAGTGGAAACATTCAAAAGTGCTAATGTTGTACAAGGGAAAAGGTAACACGGCTGACCCAAATGTGTACAGGGGCACTGCACTAGAGAACACCCTGTTCAATATCTTTGCAACACTATTGTGCAAGCGTCTGAGAGATATTGATGTGAAACTCTCCAGTTCACAGTTTGGTTTCAGATGTGGGAGATCAATGACACAAGCTGTACACTGTCTCCAAACTGATATAGAAATGGCCTTAGCCAACCGAGGGAGAAAGCTTCATGCAATTTTCATAGACTATGCCAAGGGGTTAGACACAATCAATAGATCCATTCTAATGAAGAAACTGGAAACCGCTTCAGGTCCAAGATATTACCGGTTGCCAATCGTTAGAGTTCTTCTCACTTACAACTGGGTGGAAATACATGATGGTATAGATAAGTCCAGCCTGATAGAGCAAACAGTTGGGAGTGTTACAAGGTGACCCACTGAGCCCCTTACTCTTCATCTTAGCTACAGCAGACATCATTGAAACAATAAAAGCCGACAATGTAAACCTGCTCGTGTGTGCACACAAAATGGCATTAACCTCAGTTTCTGAGGATAATCTCCAGAAAAACTTCAACCAGTGAGTGTACTGGGCACAAAAAAACTATCTATCCTTGAATGAATGAAGAGAAGGTAGTCTCCATGACTAAGAATAATAATAGTAAATAGAGAATAATTCCTGTACTTTTGCGTACTAAATAGCCAGTTTGACTGCCATAAATCTATTATTAAAACAAAGGAACTGGAGATGGTTCAGTACATGTAGTGGCAATAAAACAGTGTTCTCAATATTTGTTCCTAGGGAAATCCAGCGTCGCCAACTTCAGCAATTTATTGGTGACGTGGTAGTCATGAATTAACAACTTCAATATTTCTTTTACAATGACATTTTTTCCCATAATTTCTACAAATTGGTTCTTTTTGTGTGACATAATGGAATATTTATAATAATATTGTAAATTTTTTGAAGGTATCTATGAGGGAGCAATACCTTAAAAATTATAATGTCCGTGCATGGATTTTGTTTAAAAGAAATTATTTACAGTTTTTTCTGAGATATAGATGATGGACAGTCACTACAAATAGCAGGACTATAAAAATATAAACCTTCCTCCTTAACTTAAAATCATCAAGCTTCCACTGCAAAAACTGTAGGAACTATTGCATTTTTAAATTATAAAGGAGCTCATCTATGAAAGCCTGAATTCATGAATCTATACAACTTCTTTTTATCATAATTGAAAAAGTAATTGACCTGCAACATTTACGTTTTATAAATGTGAATATCAGTTTGGATTCCGTAGAAACACTGGAACACGTGAGGCAATACTGACCTTACGACTTATCTTAGAAGAAAGATTAAGGAAAGGCAAACCTACGTTTCTAGCATTTGTAGACTTAGAGAAAGCTTTTGACAATGTTGACTGGAATACTCTCTTTCAAATTCTAAAGGTGGCAGGGGTAAAATACAGGGAGCGAAAGGCTATTTACAATTTGTACAGAAACCAGATGGCAGTTATAAGAGTCGAGGGACATGAAAGGGAAGCAGTGGTTGGGAAGGGAGTAAGACAGGGTTGTAGCCTCTCCCCGATGTTGTTCAATCTGTATATTGAGCAAGCAGTAAAGGAAACAAAAGAAAAATTCGGAGTAGGTATTAAAATTCATGGAGAAGAAGTAAAAACTTTGAGGTTCGCCGATGACATTGTAATTCTGTCAGAGACAGCAAAGGACTTGGAAGAGCAGTTGAATGGAATGGACAGTGTCTTGAAAGGAGGATATAAGATGAACATCAACAAAAGCAAAACAAGGATAATGGAATGTAGCCTAATTAAGTCGGGTGATGCTGAGGGAATCAGATTAGGAAATGAGGCACTTAAAGTAGTAAAGGAGTTTTGCTATTTGGGGAGCAAAATAACTGATGATGGTCGAAGTAGAGAGGATATAAAATGTAGGCTGGCAATGGCAAGGAAAGCGTTTCTGAAGAAGAGAAATTTGTTAACATCCAGTATTGATTTGAGTGTCAGGAAGTCATTTCTGAAAGTATTCGTATGGAGTGTAGCCATGTATGGAAGTGAAACATGGACGATAAATAGTTTGGACAAGAAGAGAATAGAAGCTTTAGAAATGTGGTGCTACAGAAGAATGCTGAAGATTAGATGGGTAGATCACATAACTAATGAGGAAGTGTTGAATAGGATTGGGGAGAAGAGAAGTTTGTGGCACAACTTGACTAGAAGAAGGGATCGGTTGGTAGGACATGTTCTGAGGCATCAAGGGATCACCAATTTAGTATTGGAGGGCAGCGTGCAGGGTAAAAATCGTAGAGGGAGACCAAGAGATGAATACACTAAGCAGATTCAGAAGGATGTAGGTTGCAGTAGGTACTGGGAGATGAAAAAGCTTGCACAGGATAGAGTAGCATGGAGAGCTGCATCAAACCAGTCTCAGGACTGAAGACCACAACAACAACAACAACAAATGTGAATATATCTAGGTAAACTTCCACAACCCAAAATTTCAAGGTTTTGCGTGACGGTGGGTGTCATTCCATAAAATTTCTGGATGATTTGACATGGAATGACCTGTGAGCAACATGTACAAAACAGGTCAGTTAATTTTTCTGAAGTATTTTTGGCTGGACTCCTTTGTGCTTTCCAGCCATGTTAGTGCCATTATCATAAGATTGCCCTCTGCAGCATTTCATGCTCATCCCATCTTGTTCTTCTTTTGACTAAGACATTCTCCTGTTTTGGCTCTAACTATGAAAAGTCAGTTAAACTTTCCACATCTTTTGTGTCATTTAACTTGACATAGCGAACTACTTCAATAATCTGCTGCTTGCAACTGGTATCTGGAGTGCAGTCAAACATTGAGGAAAAGTATTTAGCATGTCAAATATCTTTAATTAATTATATCCTGCTTTATTTTATTGGCAATTGTAAAATTTTTGAAAAATACCTAATGTGCCCTTGTGGTGTTCAGTATGGGGGGGGGGGGGGGCACTATAGTGTGATATAAGGTTATTAATATTTAGAAATTTTGTCACTCTGGACCACCAAAATCAACAACTTCTTTTGTTCCTCAAAATGGACTCCTTGCTTTGCTAGGAAAAGAATAGCATCAACAACAAAGTACAGCAGTGCTCTCAAACGAGATTCCCCCCGCCTTTCTTTTTTATTTTTTTATTCTGGTCCTATACCTCTGTATGAATGCCCTCATTTCTGAGAGAAGACTCTAGATCCTTCCATGAGTAAAAACAAAGTGTATGGTTTGGAGAATTTTCATGGACAGGCAATTTTTCACTTAGGCTTTTTCCAGTTAACCATCCCTTCCTCTTTAGTTAAGAACGATTTTGATTCAGAATCTGACCTAAGTGAGAAAATAACCTGCAGGGTATTGTAACATCTTTTGAAACCAGTGTTTATTTGAATTGTGGCCTTCTCTGTAGCTTTTACTGATGTCAGAATTGTGTCCATTTTCTCCTTTCATATTTATAAAATAATGTCTCAGTGTAAGGAAAACTCTTTGGCCGTGTACCAGGATTGTTAAAGTCAAATTCAAACTAAGAAGTTTCATTCTTTTGGTGAAGACTGCCTGATGTTCCAGGAACTGATTTTTTCTTATTTCACTGTGTCCTGCTACTTCTAATTGGAACATGAATGTGTCTCGTCATGTGGTCAAATTAGTCCCTGCAATGGCTGGGTAACCACTTCGCCCTGCAGAGTAATATAATCTTTCATGACAGGGAGATAAATAGTAATGGGTTTTGTTGTGATACTGAGAGAGAGAGATTTTGCCCTGCATGTAATTTCATCTGTGAGATCATCAGGAAAATATTTTATTCTTTTACAGTGGATGAGTATATTTCCCTTGCTAAGGAGAAGTATGGCTACAATGGAGAACAAGCTCTGGGAATGCTGTTTTGGCACAAGCATGACCTTGAACGAGCCATCCTTGACCTGGCAAATTTCACACCGTTTCCAGATGAGTGGACAGTGGAGGACAAAGTGCTCTTTGAGCAGGCCTTTCAGTTTCACGGAAAGAGTTTCCACCGCATCCGGCAGATGGTGAGTATTTGTACTAGCCATCATTTCACATTTCAAGGCATTTAAAGGTGCTGTTCATGGCTAAGTGCTCCAGCAGCTGTGATAAAACTTTTTGCTGTTGTGTTTCACGAAGGCAATATTTATTTGACTTGGGAGCAAGAATTGTCTATTAAAATTTGGCAATATATACTGCTAAGGGACAGTACTTTTAAACATTCATTTAACTATTCTTAATATCTCAAAATTTTGAGTTCAAAACTGGCTTCCATTTTTTTCTTACATTTTACAAATAAAAGAATTATCTTCTTCTTATTTGTTGTATTGGCATACCTTTCTATTCAGTCCCAGTTTTTCAGATATAACGTTAATGGGCTAGAATGGCTCTGTAGTTTTCTAAAATAAATTACAGAGTCATGTTTTATTTTTCTCCCATTCAGATTCCAAGGTTCAAAACATTTGTTATTTGTTTTGTTACTTACTAGAGACAATTAGAAGCATCAAAGAACTTCTCAGCTGCTAAGCTTCTTGATATAAGGATCATTGTGTTCACTGCAATCATCACCTCAGGATGTGCTCCTAAATCCAGCATTATAGTTAAGCTCAAATGTAGTCATATTGCAACTCATTAACATGGTCATCTCTACTGTGGCACACTATTTTCGTCAACATCATCAGAAATTTGACTAAACTGAAATGGGTGGAAACAGCTTCGCCAACATCCAACAGAATTTTTTAAACAAGTGCCTGCAGGTACTGCATGGCTACATGTTTTTTTCTCTCTTGTCCCCAGATTAAAATGACAAAATTGTGTGTCACTTGTCTATAGAACAAAAAACAAATGCTATCAGTTGGTAAATTATGGGTAAAATAAATGCCAAGTTGGCAGTAAGTTTACACATACAGTGCAACAACTCAAAACCCTAGTCAGTAATAGGACTCTTTTTCCATCTGTCTAAATGCAGATCAAATTTCCAAACTTCACATAGGCAGTAAGGTTTCCATTTATTGTTGGTGCAGAATGAATTTTAATTCTGGGAAGATTAATCCTGATTAAAGGAAGATTATTACAGCAGATTTATTTTATTCTTTCAAAACTTTGTTGCTCCTTGAAATTTTGTACTTTTGATCTCACACAGGTTTCCAGGGCTTGAGTACAGATGTGAAGAGAGGTATTGCAGTTTGTGTACTGTAGATGAGCAAAATAATCACTACAGCATAACTACAGTTCTTTATTAGTAAATGTTTTACACGACCTCTTGCCATAACTGCAGCAAGTGTTTGTGTCGCCAAAGTGTCAAGTCAGTAACAGCATTTTATCTTCTTCATGTCCTGCACAATATTTTTGGCACCAGATCTGATGAATTGTATATCTTTATACTGCCAATGTTCCAAAGTAATTCTTTTCCTTACAGTTGCCCGACAAGACAATTGCGAGCCTCGTCCGCTACTACTATTCCTGGAAGAAGACTCGCAGTCGTACCAGCCTCATGGATCGGCAGGCTCGCAAGCTGGCAGCACACCGAGAGGAGGGCAGTGAGGGGGGCTCGGAGTTGGGCTCCAACACGGACTCAGACTCTGACGATAAGGTACGTTCTGTGGAGCAGTGGTAGAAAATGTACCAGGACTTCCCCTGTCGCAAACGACACTGTTGGTAACTCCTGGCTTGTGCACTGGTGATTGTATGTCCATCTAACAGCTTGTTGTTTTCAGTATGTCAGAGAGCAACAGCTGGCAAAGGGATTTCCCTGCCATACCTCGTACTACTGCTGCACTAAATGGAACATTCTCCTTGGAAAAATAGAGAAATGTGTTATGCAACATCAAACATTTTCTAACCAGTTGGTGCAAGTGCTGTCTGAGCTCTACATTCACAGTTTGCATATTAAGTTTAGTAACAGGTATTCTAGTGACTGCTCTCACAAATTGTTTTCTTGCACATGGGCCTGTTTGAGTCTGGTGCATATTCAAATGCCTCTGCTGAACTAAAATCTTTGTGTAATTCCTAGATATTGCATAGTTTTGGGGGGGGGGGGGGGACTTATATATGTGGCAAGAGCCATTTGAGCTTCTAACAAGCTATTCAGTTTTAAAATTCATATTTGTTTCTTCCTCTAGCTTTCTGCCTTGCCCCACATCTATTTTAAAGTACAGTTCTGAGTGGATAAATCTTGGTCCCAAGTGTCTTCTTTCTTGCTGCTATTTTTACAGAAATCCATATGATTCCTCCCCCCATGAACCATGGACCTTGCCGTTGGTGGGGAGGCTTGCGTGCTTCAGCAAGATGGCCGTACCGTAGGTGCAACCACACCGGAGGGGTATCTGTTGAGAGGCCAGACAAACGTGTGGTTCCTGAAGAGGGGCAGCAGCCTTTTCAGTAGTTGCAGGGGCAACAGTCTGGATGATTGACTGATCTGGCCTTGTAACATTAACCAAAACGGCTTCGCTGTGCTGGTACTGCGAATGGCTGAAAGCAAGGGGAAACTACAGCCGTAATTTTTCCCGAGGACATGCAGCTTTACTGTATGATTAAATGATGATGGCGTCCTCTTGGGTAAAATATTCCCCCATTCGGATCTCTGAGCGGGGACTACTCAAGAGGACGTCGTTATCAGGAGAAAGAAAACTGGCGTTCTACGGATTGGAGCGTGGAATGTCAGATCCCTTAATCGGGCAGGTAGGTTAGAAAATTTAAAAAGGGAAATGGATAGGTTAACGTTAGTTATAGTGGGAATTAGTGAAGTTCGGTGGCAGGAGGAACAAGACTTTTGGTCAGGTGATTACAGGGTTATAAATACAAAATCAAATAGGGGTAATGCAGGAGTAGGTTTGATAATGAATAAAAAAATAGGAGTGCGGGTAAGCTACTACAAACAGCATAGTGAACGCATTATTGTGGCCAAGATAGACACAAAGCCCATGCCTACTACAGTAGTACAAGTTTATATGCCAACTAGCTCTGCAGACGATGAAGAAATTGATGAAATGTATGACGAGATAAAAGAAATTATTCAGGTAGTGAAGGGAGACGAAAATTTAATAGTCATGGGTGACTGGAATTCAAGTGTAGGAAAAGGGAGAGAAGGAAACATAGTAGGTGAATATGGATTGGGGGGAAGAAATGAAAGAGGAAGCCGCCTTGTAGAATTTTGCACAGAGCATAACTTAATCTTGGTTCAAGAATCATAAAACGAGGTTGTATACATGGAAGAAGCCTGGAGATACTAGAAGGCTTCACATAGATTATATAATGGTAAGACAGAGATTTAGGAACCAGGTTTTAAATTGTAAGACATTTACAGGGGCAGATGTGGATTCTGACCACAATCTATTGGTTATGAACTGCAGATTGAAACTGAAGAAACTGCAAAAAGGTGGGAATTTAAGGATATGGGACCTGGATAAACTGAAAGAACCAGAGGTTGTAGAGAGTTTGAGGGAGAGCATAAGGGAACAATTGACAGGAATGGGGGAAAGAAATACAGTAGAAGAATAATGGGTAGCTCTGAGGGATGAAGTAGTGAAGGCAGCAGACGATCAAGTAGGTAAAAAGACGAGGGCTAATAGAAATCCTTGGGTAACAGAAGAAATATTGAATTTAATTGATGAAAGGAGAAAATATAAAAATGCAGTAAATGAAGCAGGCAAAAAGGAATACAAACGTCTCAAAAATGAGATTGACAGGAAGTGCAAAATGGCTAAGCAGGGATGGCTAGAGGACAAATGTAAGGATGTAGAGGCTTGTCTCACTAGGGGTAAGATAGATACTGCCTACAGGAAAATTAAAGAGACCTTTGGAGAGAAGAGAACCACTTGTATGAACATCAAGAGCTCAGATGGAAACCCAGTTCTAAGCAAAGAAGGGAAGGCAAAAGTTGGAAGGAGTATATAGAGGGTTTATACAAGGGCGATGTACTTGAGGACAATATTATGGAAATGGAAGAGGATGTAGATGAAGACGAAATGGGAGATATGATACTGCGTGAAGAATTTGACAGAGCACTGAAAGACCTGAGTCGAAACAAGGCCCCGGGAATAGACAACATTCCATTAGAACTACTGATGGCCTTGGGAGAGCCAGTCCTGACAAAACTCTACCATCTGGTGAGCAAGATGTATGAAACAGGCGAAATACCCTCAGACTTCAAGAAGAATATAATAATTCCAATCCCAAAGAAAGCAGGTGTTGACAAATGTGAAAATTACCGAACTATCAGTTTAATAAGTCACAGCTGCAAAATACTAACGCAAATTCTTTACAGACATATGGAAAAACTGGTAGAAGCGGACCTCGGGGAAGATCAGTTTGGATTCCGTAGAAATGTTGGAACACGTGAGACAATACTAACCTTACGACTTATCTTAGAAGAAAGATTAAGAAAAGGCAAACCCACATTTCTAGCATTTGTAGACTTAGAGAAAGCTTTTGATAATGTTCACTGGAATACTCTCTTTCAAATTCTGAAGGTGGCAGGGGTAAAATACAGGGAGCGAAAGGCTATTTACAATTTGTACAGAAACCAGATGGCAGTTATAAGAGTCGAGGGGCATGAAAGGGAAGCAGTGGTTGGGAAAGGAGTGAGACAGGGTTGTAGCCTGTCCTCGATGTTATTCAATCTGTATATTGAGCAAGCAGTAAAGGAAACAAAAGAAAAATTCGGAGTAGGTATTAAAATTCATGGAGAAGAAGTAAAAACTTTGAGGTTCGCCGATGACATTGTAATTCTGTCAGAGACAGCAAAGGACTTGGAAGAGCAGTTGAACGGAATGGACAGTGTCTTGAAAGGAGGATATAAGATGAACATCAACAGAAGCAAAACGAGGATAATGGAATGTAGTCAAATTAAAATGGGTGATGCTGAGGGAATTAGATTAGGAAATGAGACACTTAAAGTAGTAAAGGAGTTTTGCTATTTAGGGAGTAAAATAACTGATGATGGTCGAAGTAGAGAGGATATAAAATGTAGACTTGCAACGGCAAGGAAATCGTTTCTGAAGAAGAGAAATTTGTTAACATCGAGTATAGATTTAAGTGTCAGGAAGTCGTTTCTGAAAGTATTTGTATCGAGTGTAGCCATTTATGGAAGTGAAACATAGACGATAACTAGTTTGGACAAAAAGAGAATAGAAGCTTTCAAAATGTGGTGCTACAGAAGAATGCTGAAGATAAGGTGGGTAGATCATGTAACTAATGAGGAGGTATTGAATAGGATTGGGGAGAAGAGAAGTTTGTGGCACAACCTGACTAGAAGAAGGGATCGGTTGGTAGCACATGTTTTGAGGCATCAAGGGATCACAAATTTAGCATTGGAGGGCAGCGTGGAGGGTAAAAATCGTAGAGGGAGACCAAGAGATGAATACACTAAGCAGATTCAGAAGGATGTAGGTTGCAGTAGGTACTGAGAGATGAAGAAGCTTGCGCAGGATAGAGTAGCATGGAGAGTTGCATCAAACCAGTCTCAGGACTGAAGACCACAACAACAACAACAACCACCATATGATTCCAAAGCTAAACTTTTAAATGTGGCAGCTTGTTCTTGGTTTATAAAATAGTAATTATGCTCTTTCTTGTTTGCATACCTAAAAATTAATTTGCTGTGTTTCTAGAAATATGCTCTTTTAAGTGGTCACTGGCTGCAGTCTAGCACAATGGCAATGTGTATCAGAATGATTTTCCTCTGAGGCATGTCCTGGCAGTTCATTAGTTCCGTGTAACTAGTGGGAAGTAAGAAAAGTGCTGAAATTGAAACTTTTCTTTTTATGAGTCGTTCTTCTGTGGTGGCAGTTATTTATTACATTTGCAATTACACTCCAGCATGAAACAAAAGTCAAGAAGGTCACAATAGAATAATTTTCCTGTTCCACATGAAAATTAAAAAAAATTCACATGCCGGTTAAACTTGATACAGGCATCTTGCTGGCTACAGGATGTATACACCCTAGAAAATCATTGAAAAATCGGGAATCTTTTTCATCTTGGGAAAACCTGTGGTTTTTTTTTATTGTTTTAGTTTCCAGTTAAATTTTTGCAATTTTTTCTGGTAAGAACTGATAATCTAAAAATGATTTTGCATCAGCCTGCTACTGCAGAATAATACTGCAGCCATAAAACATAAATGAGCGAATTACACCAAAATAAAGCTTTAGTTGCAAAGAAAATGTGCCATTTACTACAGCAAAACACAATGCACACACAAGCATCTGCCGAGCAGCAAAATGTGACAGACTTAATGACGAAGACTTTGCAGTACTTTGTGACAGCAAACTGCTTTTGATGGGTGTGACATCACAGCTGCTCACATTTGTAACAGGACACAGGAAAATATTGTGAATGGGTTTTGAGAAGCATTACTTTCAAAGTATATTGCATTTTACACAAGGTGAATTATGTTACGTATGAGAATGTGCAATGAATTTCTTAAATCGCAGAAAGACCAGCCATTTATACCCTTATTTAAATTTTACTGAGACGATTGTGTTTGATATATCTTAAGGGGTAACATACACTAAAAGAGCAATATTATGTGTGAAAGCTTTTCATGTAGTTATGCCATATGTATATTAATTTAAACCATTAACTTTTCCTAATGGTATGTTCGTGCTACTTAACAGTGATGCTGCTGTTGACTGACTAGATCAAGTGCCCTATTCTCTGAATATCTGCTGTCATTGGCTGGCTTGATCACATCATGCAAGCTATGATTGGCTGACAAAAGCACATCACACTCGATTTCAGTGCTTCGGAAGATAAGATTCTGTATTTGGTGGAATTTGTATTTATACTTTTATTACACGAAAATATGCAGTTTACATGTTACCACGCATCAGAGATATTTCCAAACTGTATTAGTTTTTGCTGTGTTTCATTTCCTAAAGTGCTGGAAAGTTCTACTCTGGTTTTAGAACCAGTACCATTCAAAGGATTGATAAATTTTTCAGCTCTGAGGGCAAATACATTGTTTCTTAACATGGGTGAAGTGTGTTTTCACCAGGGAAAACTGTATTTTTACCAGAAAATCTAGGAAAAATATGATTTTTTTCTTGTCTACTTATATGCCCTGTGGATAATAACCAGATGACAGTACTCTCTCTCTCTCTCTCTCTCTCTCTCTCACTCTCACTCTCACTCACACTCACACACACACACACACACACACACACACACACACACACACACACACACACACACACGCACTCAAACGCGTTTGTAGCGCAACCAAAGGTTCAAATTCAGGTTAGGTTGATAGATTCAGATTGGTTGTAAGCTGATAAAGCCAATGAATGTGTTATTATGATCAACTTAGCTCAGCTACATTTGCTGAACAGTTGAAGTAGGTATTCAGAATACACTCAGTGGTCGAAGGGAGTTATATATATCTAACATGTCTTTGTAGTTTCATTTTGGCAGTGTGTTGTGTGCAGCAAATTTATTTTTTGTGATGGTTTATGGAATGCCCCGCCCTTTTTTCTTGTAAATTGAAGTCTGTGATTAGATTGCTGGGTGGAAGCAAATTTGTAAAGGATTTGCTTTCACCCAATGCTGTTAATCACTTTGTCTGCCCACTACTGTCTGATTGGCTACTTACAACCAGCTGCTGCCACCACACTTGTGTGCACTGTAACTGATTGAGACTCTTAACCTGTGGTCACCAGTATCTCGTGCAAGAGATGGAGGTTTGGCCACCAAAACTCCTCATCTACATTCTCTAGAACTTCTCTTAGTATTATAAAAGGTGTATTTATAATGTTTGTTAGATGTCTCTGTGTAGTATCATAACATAACAAGCTTTTGTTGAAAGTGTTGTAGCTGTTTGATGAAATGGACTCATATTCAGTCATTCTGTTAGGTGTGGTGAGGGGGTGGGAGGATTGATGGGTGGTTAAGGATCTACAGTATGTTTCTGTTGGCTAGAGATCCTAAACTGTAATTTGTTTATGATGCTCTTTTTATGGATTTTATCATGTATGTTGACAGTAGAATATTTATTATATGAAAACTTACTTGTTATTAAACCTAATAGATTACCCATGTGTGTTGAATGTCATGACTTCTCCTTTGTTCAAATGTCTCACAACACTGCTTTGCTTTATCATCTTTCCGCCAAGCTTGTGTATTTAATAATGTATGGAGGGGTACTGTTAAAACTGTGCATATTTGGTTGAATCTTAATCTCAATGCCATTGGTGTATTATACTATTTAACTTGTATAGTATTTGTGGTTGTCACTCTTCCTCATATGTACATAATCCTCTCTAGCAATTTCCATTGATCAAAATGTAACTTTAAGTGCCCTTCCTCATTAAATTGTTAATGTTATAATTTGGTTAGTTATGTTATTTTACATGTGATGACCTGTTCCGCTTGCATCAACAACTTTGCAGGTTATTTACACTGAAGAGCCAAAGAAACAGGCGCACCTGCCTAAAATCTTGTAGGCCCCCCCACGAGCATGCAGAAGTGCCGCAACACGACTATGCCATGGAGTCGACTAATGTCTGAAGTAGTGCTGGAGGGAACTGATACCATGAATACTGCAGGGCTGGGCCATAAATCTGTAAGAGTACAAGCAATGGCGTGGAGATCTCTTCTGAATAGCAAATTGCAGGGAATCCCAGATATACGTGATAATGTTCATATCTGGGGAGTTTGGTGGCGAGCAGAAGTGTTAAAACTCGGAGAGTTTTCCTGGAACCACTCTGTAGCAATTCTGGACATGTGGGGTGTCACATTGTCCTGCTGGGATTGCCCAAGTCTGTTGGAATGCACAATGGACATGAATGCTGCAGGTGATCAGACAGGATGCTTACATGCAAGTCAACTGTCAGAGTCGTATCTAGGAGTATCAGAGGTCTCATATCACTCCAACTGCACACACCCCACACCATTACAGAGCCTCCAACAGCTTATATGGAGGGTCCATGGATTCATAAGGTTGTCTCCATATTCGTACACGTCCATCTCTGAGACAATTTGAAACGAGACTCGTCCGACCAGGCAACATGTTTCCAGCCATCATGTTTCCAGCCATCAACAGTACAATGTCGGCATTGACGGGCCCAGGTGAGGTATAAAGCTTTGTGTCGTGCAGTCATCAAGGGTACGCGACTGGGCCTTTGGATCCAAAGGCCCATATTGATGTTGTTTCATTGAATGGTTTGCATGCTTACACTTGTTGATGTCCTGGCATTGAAATCTGCAGCAATTTGTAGAAGGGTTGCACTTCTATCACGTTGAACAATTCTGTTCAGTTCTTGTTGGTCCTGTTCTTGTAGGATCTTTTTCTGGGCGCAGCAATGTCAGAGATTTGATGTTTTACCGGATTCATGGTATTTATGGTACACTCGTGAAATGGTCGTTGGGAAAATTCCCACTTCATCGCTACCTCAGAGGGGCTGTCTCCCATTGCTCGTGCGCCGACTGTAACACCACATTCAAACCCACTTTAATCTTGATAACCTGGTAGTGTAGCAGCAGTAACTGATCTAACGACTGCACTAGACTCTTGTCGTCTTATGTAGGCATTGCCGACCGTAGCGCCATATTCTGCCTCTTTACATATCTCTGTATTCTGAATACGCATGCCTATACCAGTTTCTTTGGCACTTCAGTGTATATAGCGCTCTCTCTCTCTCTCTCTCTCTCTCTCTCTCTCTCTCTCTCTCTCTCATATATCCATCATAGAAATATTTCCAACAGATAAGAAAAATTGGTGGATAATACCAATTGTCTTAGAAGACTTGCTGTCAATGAAACTGCATCTTCTGTACTCACTGTGCAGAAGTTTACTGTCTTATACGTAAAACTTTGACCAATCTTGCAAAACTGCTGGAGGTTTGAAAGTAAGTTCTTTGATGTTCAGTTATGGGTTTGTAATTCAGTTTTTCATTTTTCACACATTTGCACGGCTACTGGCACTATACTCCCAGATTAGCTGTATTAGGTATGCCTGGAGTGGGCAGAAAACCCACACGAAGCACTCGATCGGTGTGAAAAATCCCAGAATGGAAACAGTCGAAAGTGAAATTGGAGAACAGTCAAAGTGGGGGTGAGATTCTTTGTCTGAAGTGTGTCATACAATTTTTTTTCAGTTTCATAATTGAAGTTTAGTACTTTTTACTTGACTGCTAGTGATTTCTATCAACTCACGAGCTAGAAGGCTCTGCAGAGGGAGCAAACTTGGAGTGTTTATACTCTGTGGCAAAGTTATTGTAAGAAAGGTATAGGATGTGTTACAGAGAAGTGAAGAAGTCACAGAAAATGATAAATAGATATTTAAGACAGGTGAGAATTTGGATGGTTGGGATAAGAATTGCAATACTGAGCATACTAAATATACATCACAAAATTAAGAAATAGACAAACTGTTAGTGGAAGTTGATCCTACATAGGTGTGCTGAGGTGTTACGAGCATAAATTTGTTCCGCGGGTAAGTACAGGTGTATTGCAGTGTAGGTTCTACATTTATAATTGATTGTGTGTTTCTTGTACTTCATTTATCACTATCATGGCTAGGCAGTTGAACAAGTATTCCATACTGTCGTTCCCTTGTTCTTTGAGGCAGTTGGCCTTACCTTGTGATTTTGCAGAAATGGACAATCCACCGGGGGATCCGTCGAAAGAGTGGATCGCCCCCACGCGCTCAGAATGCAGAGGATGGCACTCAGGTGAGTACCTCTGCAAACAGTGCAAGAAATTAATGTCCAGAAACTTCATGCATGCAGTCAGATGACTCACTTGGGATTCAAAAGATATTTAAGCACGCTTGTGTAAGTGCCTGTACTTGTCGGCTTCAGCCTCAGTTGTAGAGCACATAGGAAGTGGGAATGTGTGTGGATTGGCATTCCACCGGTGTAGGCCAGTATGCCATTGAATCCATGAGGTTTGTGTGTGCTTGCCACTTCCAATGAATTGTAATAAAGCAGAATGGTTAACTTCTATTTTTGAAAAATTTGAACATTATATTGTGCAGTAAATAATTTTGAGTGGTGCAAAGTATTTCTTTAACTGTTAAGATGTTGGTTTCAGTCCCACCTGCAACTAGAATTTTTAACAAAAATTGTGCTACATTAGCTGGAGGCCAATGAGAGTTAATGCCAATTGTTATTTGGTAAGAGATCAGAGGAAGAGAGCATCTCAGGGGAGTTTCATGAACTTGAAGTGTGTGCTGCCACAAAAAGTACGAGTATCAGTAATGCTAAATTGTACAGATATGCAGAGGACAACAGAAACCTCTGCACAAGAACTGTACACACAGCATGGACGCATTCTCAAACTCTTGATGGTGTCATCTTTTGCAAGAGCTTACAGGTGTGCACTAATCCATTACTTGAATTTCCTCGTGGTGAATAATCAGAAGGGTGCTTTTAGGAGAGTGAAGTACAACACTATTGCTTCTCTGCACACCATTTTGAAGTGCATGACAGTAGGTACTTTCCACTGTACCACATATTAGTTTCTTCCTTTACATTTACATATGGAGCACAGGAAGAAAGCCTGCTGAAAATGCACTGTAGTGAGTCTTAGCTTCTCTTCGCAGTCTCCGTGTGAGCAGTACATACGGGTTGTCATATAGTCCATGTTCCTCACTCGATACTCGCTTTTAAAACTTTCTCTAAGTAGGCTTTCTAAGTTCACTTAGTGTCTTATCTTAAAGCCTCTGCCACTTCAGGATCGATGCTGTCTCACCAGTCAGACAAATTTGTGCTTCCCTTCTTTGTACAAGGGCAGATCAGAAAGACTTTGCCCCATGTTTTTCGTCAAATCACCACTGTAAGTGTGAAGTCAACAATTTATTCTCAGTGGTGATTGTTTCTCGGACTGACCTGGCCTTATCTTGTGGTAGCTCTCCGCAGCATGGCGCTACTGTCAGTTGTTGAAGATGGCGGTTGTGTTTTACATGTTTACACCAATGAAAATATACAGGGGAATACAGTCCACTTATGGGGAACTGTGTGTGGCTTCGAAAAGTGTGAGGTGGAGGCGTAGTGAGTTCGCAAAAGGCTGTGAAGACTAATGCAACAATGAGCATTTAAGGAGACCGTGTTTGTCACTGACTGACATTTCCTACGTGGATGCGGTGGTCAAAGCGAATAGACATTTGCACCTTGAGGATATTTCTTGGGAGCTTAGCATTTCATGTGTGTGTGCGTTTACATAATCATTCAGAGGTCCTTGGGGTACAGGAAGGTTTCATGTCTGTGGGTGCCGAAGCAGTTGGATGATACGATGGAAGGCAAGAAAATGATTGTTTCACTGAAACATCTGCAATGTTATAGTGAGCAGGTTGACAGTTTCCTGGACCCCATTGTGACTGATGAGGAAACGTGGAAACAGCATGTCATGCTGGAATGGAACCAGCAGAGCACGGTGCACATACATACAGGTTACTTGCGACAAAAATAAATAAATAAATTCAGTGCCGTCTGTTGGAAAAGTGATGTTAACGGTCTCCTAGGATTGCAGTGGACTGCACCTGCTGGATTTCATGCGACTAGGTGCAACAACTGATGCCGACAGTTACTGTTCCACACAGTGGCTGCCATTGGGAAGAAGCACCGAGGGATTCTTGATATTGACAACTTGGCTACTCTTCACGACAATAAGAGGCCACATGTGGTAATCAGAATTGTCTGGATCATCCACCATACAGTCCAGACCTTTCCCTTGGTTGATGCTCGTGTTTTCAGTCCATTGAAGACTTTGTTGGCAAGATGGTGATTCACATGCAGTGGTGAAGCCAAGACAGCAACCACACAGTAGTTCCACAGTCAATCGGATGAATTTTACCACAGGGGCATCCCAAATTTAGTGCTGTGAAGGGTCAAAGGTCCGAACCGCTGTGGGGACTATGTGGAAAAATAGTGTAAGGTACATAGAATAGTATGTATATTCGTAATTACTTGTATGTACCTTATTTTGGCTAGTAAAAAATAGGGCAAAAGACCTGCCTAATAAAAAATAGGAGAAAAGACTTCCTGTTCACCCTTGTATATGTTCAGTATCTCCTGTTACTGCTGTTTTGTATGGACCCCCAGGGTGTCAGTTCTTCTGGAAAACCTGGAATTCTCAGGGAATTACGTTAGACCCAGAAAAAACAAGGGACATCTAGGAAATTCAGCGTTTTTAACCAAGCACTGAAATTTAATTTTATTGATTTTTAAGAGTCACAAATATAAAATACTTCGTATCTAGGCGTGCTTTAATTATATGAATATAAAAAAAAAAAAACTGCTGTTAAACTACAGTTGGTATATAGCTCAACTGAGAGGGGTTAAAAAAGTCATTATTTGTATGCTGTGGAATATTTAATTTCTAAAATGGAATGTTCCACATGCTAGCTCCGACAAGCATTCTGCATTCAAAGTCTGTTAATTCTCGTCATGCGGCCATAATCACCTTCGAAACTTCACACGAATGACCTGAGCACAAATGTCAGCTCTGCCGATGCACTGCCATTTTATACCTTGTGTCTACGATACTACTGCCGTCTGTATATGTGCATACTGCTATCTGATGACTATTGTCACCTCAGTGTAAATATTGTAAGGAAAAGTTGTGGATGCAACATGAATAATGGAATAACAGTACACAGTATAATTAGACCATTGGCGTGTCTACATATATTCTGCAGGGACCAGTGACCTCAGCAGTTTGGTCCATTAAAAATGCGCGCGCGCGCGCGCGCGCACACACACACACACACACACACACACACACACACACACACACATATATTCTCAATTAGTTATTTGTGAAGGACGCCACCACCAGATGGCTCAGCAGTGTTTATGGTATTGTTATTTCTATAGGGATTTTGAGAATTTTATCTACTTTTATTGAATCCCAATAGGGAAAAAGATCTTTCCAGTTAATTTTCACAATTTTTGCAAAATAAAGATGGAAAAAAGGCAGACTAGCCTCAGTAGTAATCACATGTTATTAAAAATGTACTTTGATAATTATCTATAATATTATATATTACGACAAAGGTTGAATTGTATCTGTACGCATTACTAAATTAAAGTGCCAGCTGAATTTTTCTGTCTGTATGGGGAGATACTAAAATGTAGAGTTTCACGGCCGGAAATGTCATGATTATCCAGGCTGTTATGCCGTGGTCGGTTGATGAATTTTGTCTCAATTCCCAACGTTACGTCCCCGTCTGCGGGAGACATCTTCAAGGGGGTCTGTAGCTCAATGGAAGGTCCAACACCCGCTGGCTCGCTACTGACTGACAGGGCATTCCACTGGCTGCATGACAAAAATCCATACACTAGTCAAAATATTCCAATACTTTTAAGAGCATGTTAGGAGGTACTGCACTCACTGCTGGAGTTATGTAGAATCACTGTTCAACCTAAGTTGTTGGAAGGGGAAGAATTAGACATAGTTTTTCACAAATCTTTCACCTAAAATATCACATACTGTGAGATCAGGTGACCTGGGATAGCAATGGTGCAATGCAAAATCCTGATAGCCCTTGCTGCTGATCTTTCGCTGAGGTAGCACATTGTTAAGAAATACTCTAAACAAGAATCATACTGCACAGTAGTCATAATTGCACTTGCTGGAAGAAAGAACACAAAACGTCATTTGTTGGTGTGTTTTATGCCATCTCAACTTGAGTCACATTTGGTAAAGAACGACCAAGTAAGCTTAGACCTAGACCCATTACTGGCAACCACATGAAACGTCAACATACAACTAATACCAAGGTAAACTTTTAGTTTTATGCAGAAGTTAAAATCTATCTCAAGTTGTTATCTTCATTCGTGTAAAAGATATAGTCTTGAGAAACTAGGTAAGTCTTTTAGAATCACCCTATACATCAATTAAGTGCTTTTGGTAATGGTGTCTTTCTCCCTGAATTCGGTCACTTTTTATGTTACGTATGTTTTCTATCGACATCATTCGTAGCCAGAGTTGTTTAGATTATTCCACTTCTTCCATCACATCTAAATTTTTCTCTGTACCTAGTTTGATGTTATATGAAATTAATAGGTGTGATGGTGTGCTGTATTTACAAAGCATGTGCATTGGTTTAACCTGTGGATACCTATTATGTTGAACTAATGTGCTTCACAAAGTTGTAAAAGTAGTAACTGTGTTATGAAGTACTGAGGCTGAAATCCATCCTTTGCTCACTCTGCTTTCCAATGAGTCACCCATGAGATTTACCTTATCGTACAGTGCATCTTTGATATTGCATCGAGTACATGTATGTAACCACACATAATTTTATTTGAAAGAATTGGAGAACTTTCATTGTCGCTCCAATGCTTGAGTTTACCTGGAGATTTAGGGTACATAAGTATCATGAACAGCTGTAATAAAGAAGAAGTGTATCATTTGTAATCACTATATTTTTTGTGTCTGCTGCCGCCTCAGTGTGACTTCTAGAAATAGCAACTGCTGTATTTATCTCCTCCTCCTCCCCCCCCCCCCCCCCCACACCCTTTGGTGTGTGTGTGGGTGTGTGTGTGTGTGTGTGTGTGTGTGTGTGTGTGTGTGTGTGTGTGTGTGAAAAAGCAATACCTTCCTCTCCCATAGGCTAGTCTTGTACATTAAACCTGATGCACAGTTCTGAATGTGAAGTGCTGTGCCTGCAGAAAAAAATGATATGCTGTCTGCACCATTAACAGGAGTGCGTAATCAATGAGTCCCTGTCTGCTTGTACATCTAAATCTACATGATACTCGGCAATCCACTGTAGGGTGTTCGGCTTTTTTAGTGATATGCTGTGTTACTACACCAATATATGTTTTTGCAGTGTTTACAGTTCATGCAATAAAATTCCCGGCACTCTTTTTATATGCTGTTTCTTGAAATGAAACGAAACAAAACAAATCTCACTTCACCGGAACTGTCAATATCAGCCTATAAATTTAAAGGTTCTATTGCAGTAAATAAAATCCACCTGTGGTACTCTTTCATCTATTAAAGGCAAGCACTTTCAGAAGATTTACCTTCCATTGATATGCATCTGTTAAAGATAACTGTATAACTGAATAGTCTATCCATAAAGCAACTGAAAATGATTAAGATTAAAAGTAAAAACATAATAGTAAGATGTTTTCATCTAATTATAACTCATTTGACTTTGGTCATTTATTTCTTGTTTATTTATTCTTCATAATTACAGCCTATTATCTAGGGATCTGACATAGATCATTCTGTCACATTTTTGTGGGTAGTAATAAAAGTGTGTATTAGTCATTTATTCCTGGTAGTTATAAACATTTTTAAAAATAATAATTCTACAAAAATGTTAATACATCTACTTTTTATCACTACAAAACTACAGTAAGAACCCTTCAGCTAATTACCCAACTACTAGTACTACTGTTAGTGCTACACATTCCTTTATTTTCATTTATTACGGTGCATGCCAGCTGCTGTGGCCGAGCAGTTGTAGGCGCTTCAGTCTGGAACTGCGCTGCTGCTACGGTCGCAGGTTCGAATCCTACCTCGGGCATGGATGTGTGTGATGTCCTTCGGTTAGTTAGGTTTAAGTAGTTCTAAGTCTAGGAGACTGATGACCTCAGATGTTAAAGCTATTTGAACCATTTTTATTAGGGTGCATTTAAACTAATGTTTATTTCTGCTGCTAGGTCCAGCTGCATTATATAGTGATCAACAAGCCATTGTCTGCTAGATTCCTTGGGCATATGGCAGAATGACAGAGGTGTTTCCACTGTTACAAGTGATTCCATGATTCATTGTAATTTGTTAGGCTCCACATCTCTGTGATCACTTGCATCAATGCAGTATAAATTAACGTGCAAGATCATTTCAGTCAGTGGTCACTGGCCTCAGTTGCCTAATCTCCATCTTCGGAGATTCTCATCCAACTGGGATGGCAGACTGCTGTCATCTGATTGAATGTCTTCTAAAGCCTTCCTTGGCCTTCTGGATACTGTGGCTCTAGGATTGTCCAAGATGCAGCAGTTTGACTCATTCTCCTGCGCTGCCTTAGTGCCTCACAACCATTACCTGCTCTCTTCATAGAGTGCACATTCCCACAGTGTATGTTCTGGAGTGTCCACACTGCCACAGATGCAGCTGTTATTAATCTGTCTTTTGATTTTATACAGATATATAGTGTATGGGCCATGACTGGTACAGGTGATGTATCAGTCCACTTGACAGTTGAAGAAATGTCATTTTTAGTCTCTCTTTGATAGGGAGAAATTCATGTATTTTCCTGCCTGTGCGTGAAGAGTCCCATACATAGTATGTGATCTTGTATTAGCTGTTTCATATTGGTCTCAGTTCCAGGTACCCTTCATACTTCCATTTCATTACCTTTCTTTAACCAGTAAAGTTCTCCCCCTTTCTAGATTTCCAAGTTCAGTGGACACATTCTTGGAATTACTAACAGTGCATTGTTCAGGGTAGTGTAGTAGGTACCCAATAATCTTAGTAGCAATCCTTTTTCAACTCTCACAAACTGCAATCTATGAGCCCAAATTGGGAGGGGGGAGCAAACATAACAAGAATTGTTCAAAAAATTGTGTATTTCACGGAACATTTTCACAACTTTATCAACTTCAAAACAATGTCCATCAGACATAATACACTTGTCCAATATTTTTCTTTTCTCCGTTGGTGGAAACAAGTTTTTAAATTCGTCTGTAGTTAGGCCATTTAGTGCCTCCAGCGATTTCACCCCTTCCCACTGCTACGTCTTGGAAAAACTTCTCTTTCAGGTATCTTTTCATTCTTGGGGGGAAAAAAAAAAAAAAAAAAACACGAGCCCAGATCCAGTTAGTGAAGTGGGTGAGAAGCCATTGTCATTTGATTTTTGACCAAAACCTTCCTGTCGCTAAATGCTGCGTGTACAGGGGAATTCCCCTGGTATCCGTGGTGTCTGCAATATCGGCTGTTGCTCTCTGGCCAGTTCATTGTCCTCAATGATTTTGTAAATACTCCATGAGTGATCAATTTTGTGGAACAGTTTTTATATTCATTATTTCTTCTTTGTCCCGTAGCATGTGTCTCAAAGACCATATGTGCAATATGACCCTTAGTAATGTACTTGGTGTGATGATTTCGCATGTTAAGTATAGATATAGCAATCGGTTCACCATTATGTAATTAGACAAGTACAATCATCTGTTGTCTTACGTGCAAAGATGTAGACTAGTTTAATGTTGCATGCTGATTATATATTAAAAATTCTTGCATTTCACCAAAGCTTTTTAAACAGTAGAACACTGAGTGAGATGGAGTGTAAATTTTTGCAGAAGGACGGTGCCGAAGGAGGCAAGAATTCGTGTGCAAACTGTGGTGTGTCATGCACCCACACTCACGTCACTCCGAAGGGCAACATGTGCAGCACATGCTACCAGCACTGGAGGTGGGTGTCTCTCAAGTTGTGTTGCGCTTTCTACAAGTCAGGGGAGGGGCAAACTGATTTTGTGTTAATCAAGGACCGGTATGTTCTTGTGAAACGTGTGAAGTGAAAGAGTGCTATTGTCAAAAGATATCAGGTTGGTCCGTATTTCTAGCTTTCCAGAAGGGTTTTGGTACCGTTCCTTACAAGTAGATTCTTGCTAAATTAGGTGCTTACAGAGGATGGTCCCAGTTATGCAACAGAATTTGTCATTTTGTGTCAGAAAGGTAACAGTTCGTAATATTGATGGTAAGTCGTCAAGTGAAACAGAAGTGATGATTGGGCTCCCCCAAGCTGTTTCTGATCTGTGTATATGACTTAGGAGGCAGTCTATGTTGCCCTGTTTTTAGATGATTCTGTCATTTACCATCTTGTAAAGTAATCGGAAATACAAAACAAATTACCAAATTATTTAGATAAGATACCTGTATTCTGCGAAAAGTGGCAGTTGATCCCAAACAATGAAAAGTGTGAGATCTTCCTCACGAGTAAAAAAAACGGCACTGTTAAAATTGTGGTTACACACTTTATAAAATAAATTTAAAGGTTGTCAATTCTGCTAAATACTTAGGGACTACAATTACAAGCTACTTAAACTGGAACCATCACATAGTAAATGAATGAACCAAAGACTAAATTTTATTGACAGAATACTTAGAAGGTGCAACAAATCTACTAAAGAAGCTGCCCACACTAAATTTATCCATCGTCTTTCAGAATGTTGCTGCAGGTATGAGATCATTACCATTGGGATTAGAGGACATTGAAGGGGTTCAACAAAGAACAGCTCATTTCATGTTATCAAGAAATACGGGTGTGTGTGTCGGGGATACGATAAGTGAGTTGGGGATGACCATCATTAAAACAAAGCCATTTTGTGTTGCAGCAAGCTCTTTTCACAGAATTTCGATTGCCCTCTTTCTCATATGATTGCAAAAATATTTTCTGTCAACTCCTGCCTAAATAGGAAGAAAGGACTATCGCAATGAAATAAGAAAAATCGGGGCTCGCACGTAAAGATTTAGGTGTTCATTTTTCCTCCGTGCTATTCAAGAATGGAACAGTTGAGAAACAGTCTTTAAAGTGGTTCTGTGAAGCCATTGCCAGACATTTAAGTGAGAATTGCAGAGAATTCATGTAAATTTGTGTAACTGCAGTGGTCTGTACTGAGAGAATCTTCAACTCGATCAAAGAAAACTTGTAATTTTACAGGTAGCAGTTAACAATTGTAGAGATTCGGCTGACAAAATATGTAACTCAAATGACCAACATTCAGCTGTAAATGAAGCCGACAGGGGATGAATGTTTCGTCGCAGCAACTGAAAAGCTCATTACAATTTGTTAAATAATTTTGCAAAACTTTTCTTCTAGTAAGTACTGCTACATTTAGGAAATAATGTTTTGTTATACAATAATATCTGATGTCAAAATGCTTGTATTGGCTTTTGGCATGCGTAGATGTGGACCTTTCTCCAGTGTTCCTTGAAACTATTAGGAGCACCATATTGAATGGAATTGGCTTCGTAACATGCTGCTAACAAATTCTGAAATGATCTCTTAGCCATGTCGACTGGACTAACTTGCTCTTCAGTTAGCTGTCATGCTATTCTTGAATTGTTTTTGTAAGCGCTTTGTTTTTCTGTACTAGTCTGATGTGAGCTTGCCCGTCACAATCCACGAACTCTCGTTCTTCGTCATCCTTGATCTTCGGTTATAAGTGATCAACTTATTGCATTGTTGGTAAAATGCTGCTGCTGGCCTCATTGAATGTGATAACTCGAGATACAAAAACATTCTGATTTGTGGAGTCAAAAAGTTGATAATTGGTCAGTTCTCCTTGATACCTGGCATAACTTTTTTGGGATTTGGCATTAAGCTTTGTTTAAAATTGTTTTGTCAGAAGAGCAAAAGCATCAGATCCAATGACACAAAGATGTTCAGTGTAGGGTTTTCATCCATTCCAAAATTCCCGTAGAGTTGTTTCATTGGAATCCTATTTAGGATGCAGACAGTAGAGTTGCCTGCTTCAGCCCATATAAACTATTGGAGGGCCTTGGCTGTCAACATTGTTTGAGTGATTTCATCAGTGTCTGAATGTGTGTCTCGTATTGACCATTACCCTCTTGTGAGCATGTAGCAATCATGTCCAGCTGGATTTCAAGGTTTCTTAGAAGGTGTTTCATGTCGCAAGTTAAATATTCAGCACAAACACACCGAATTAACGAAATTGACCAATGACTTTGGATCTGTATCCTAGAAAATGAACAATCCTGTATCCAATTGTCATCTTTAAATGTGACAAAAAAGAGTGCATCATCAATTGATTCCACTGACATTGGGCATCAGAAGTCCAAATATATAGATATTCACCTGAATTTGTAGAATGAATTATGTCATTGTTGTTGAACCTAACCTGATACACCTTGCATAGCTGACAGAGTTCGCAAATAACTCTTGTTTTATTATGTTAAATCCTTCAACAATTCCCTTGGCTGAAATTTGCTGAATCACCTGTGTACTGTCATGCCCCAATCATTCATGGTGTTGCTTCAGGTCATTCTCTGCAACATTTAAGTCATCATGAGAAACAACCTATAAATACTGTTTTCTTGCTTCACAACTTCTGCTACAGTTTCTTTGTTACGCACTAATATAAGTAGAGCTTCAAAAAAATGCATTGATTTTCTTTGAAGTACATGGTCCAACACCAAACAAATTCTTTTCCATAGCCGGTACATAAGAAAAAATTTTAGAGGCGCACTTCATTCCATTTACTGTCAATTTCTTCATTGGCAATGGCAGTTCCCATACTGAAGGCTTGACATTCTTTATTATTGCTGAGTGATAGGCGTTCCACTGTTACATACCAAAATTTCGATAGCAATTCCCGTGGAAAAGTCAGGTGATGCAACACACCTCTGTCCATAAGCGGTACATGTTGACTGATAATATTCAAGCCAGTTCACAAAAGTATCTAGTGACATTTTGACAGCATGTCATGTTTTAGTGACTAGACAATAAATGTACCTTCTGATTTATCTTTGTCACTTTTCTGTTTCTCCATTTTTTCTTCAGTCATTCTTGAGAGCTGACTGTCCACACTTTTTTTAGTAAAAATCTATTCAGTGGATTGTAGCAACATTCCATCCTGGATTTTCCATTTCTTAGTCATTGAATTGTGTTGTTTGCTCAATAGAACTATTGGTTTTATTAGGTTGAACTGACTTTTTCTTCCGTTAGCTGATAGCCATGGCAGCAAATGCACCAACTACATCGTCATCCATGGCCAATTAGGACTCTTCTGTGACGAGTCATTACATCAACTTCTTTATATTTTGTTGACAAGTTGATCGCTTCCCTGTGCTGTTTTAAATGTGTTGTATTTCAACGACTATGGAGTGATGATTTTTGTCGCTATAGCATTCGACACTTTCTTCATTTCGGAGCTGCCGTGCCAGCTTTTCAACTTAGCTATGTGCATAATGATCAAATCATTCAGTTTCATCCAGTATTCATGAAAATGGTGCAATAAGCTTAAATTTTTTGCTTCTGATAATTACTCATGTATGAATCTCAACTTGTTCCACATTCTGCATGCTGTCTTGCAAACTAACAGATTTTGCATTTAATTGTCCTTTACTGATGTGGAAATCTGGACCATAGCCGAAAGCCGTCGGCACACGGACCGTGGTGTTGAACGTCAGCGTTGAGCGTGCCGAGTTCAACGTGCTGCTGAATGCTCAGGAACGATGCGACTTGTGCATACGGTACATGAGCCCCAACATGCTATACGCAATCACAATGCATTCCAGCGGCAGTTGCAGGATGTTTCTAGCTCGTAAATCACACTGTCTACTAAACGGGTGCGCATAAAATTCCCACATTAACTCTATCAAAACGCACATTTCTTCTCTTGCCCATAGGCTAGTCATGTTGTTCTATATGTAATATACACAAGTAAAAATCTTCAATATCCATGTAAGTGTTTTAGGACGAAAAAGGAAGTACCGTGCCCAATAAGTAAGGACACAGGCTTATAAAAGTTTTATTACAAACAGTGCGATAAAATTTGCAATAGTTCTCCACATAAGATAAGCTTTATTTCACCATTCCCACATTTTAGTAAAACCCTAAACTCATTCTTACTCCATCACTGCTCCTACCCTGTAGCAGAATTTTTGTAACATGTGAATTAACGAAACGTACAAGAAAAAGGAGCAAAATATCGTTATACAAGTAGCGCAAGCTGTCCTGCAGATTAAGCCAATCGAACAAACTCACTCCTCAAAAAAAAGGTGAACTTACATTTACATAACATCAAATACTATAGCATATACATATATTAAACTAATAATAATGTGTTAGAACCTATTACACGAATGTTGGACAAAACATTTAGACATGGTGAGAAGCGAACAATTGGCATTTCAATAGAAGCCGGTAAGGCTACTCACTACACTAAACTGACATCAAACCTCGCACAGCCAATCCTAATATATTGACACTTGCTAAAAGCTTTAATCATAGCTATGTTACTAATTGAAATTTAATTATAACAAATTGTACCAAGAAAAATGCGTTTTTGGTGGATCCTCAGTGTGTCGTTGCTTTCAAATGGTATACTCTCATAACATGCAAGTTACAATAATACTTTTTCCATGAATAAGATGTTTCTCATTATTTTTTTGCAATGAATCACACAGTTAACAATGGGTTTTCGAGTGATTCTCAATTTGCTGGTGCTCAGAAACAGCATATATACATATAGGCTTGAAATGAATGCCAGTATGGCGCCTCACAACTCTGTGCTGAAGGGAGATGGTGTGCATGTGACATAGGTAGCTTTGTGCCATCTCATTGGTCAACACTCAGACGCATGCTCAGAATATCTGACCTGCTAGATATTGCCCTGCACATTCGGGAAGTCTCCTGAACGAGCTATTCCATGCTATGATGTCAGAAACTTGGCACACTCAAAGTTTGGATGCACGGTCTATGTGCCGACAGCTTTACCATTTTTTCTTATCAGCGTGCATTGTCGGTTTTAGTAGGCTGAACTCATGTTGCAATTAAAAGATAAAAAAATCTGTAGGCATTGAGAATTGCAGTCATCTGGAATTTCCAGGCATCATAACTCTTCCCGTCTAATTTTGTGATAGGTCTTACAGAAACTTTGTAAATTTTCTTTCATCAGAATTTGTGTAATTGGGGTAAAAAGAGTTCACCTAGTAATTGCAGCTGACAATATTTTTCTTAGTAAATTCTCATGACCCATAACCTGTTTGAGTATTTAAATATCTGCAGGGAGAAATAATGTTTTTTTTCATTAACTAAATGACTTATTTATCTGACTCGACTAGCGTTCTTTACAATGGTTGACTTGAGATGAACAACATACGTGATGATGAAAAACAGAGTAAATGCGTGTGCACCTCTGAAAAACTATGAACTTTGTTTTGAGAGAATTAAAAGTAAAGGTAAGTGTGTGAAAACTTTCCAACAATGTTCATTCAGTAAATGAATAAATAATAACCCGTGTTCACATAGTGGTTGCCTTATGTATGGGAAAGAATGTAGCATTTTAATTGCATGTAAACAGGTACAGCCACCAGGTGACAAGACATTTTGCAGTCAGCCATTGGAGAGTTTCTGTATTCTAGTGATTATAGACCCAGTTTAATTTTTAAATGGTTAGAAGATGCACCACTCAAAAACTGCAGACCTTTTTCACTTCAGGATTGTTGTGCAGGATCCTCTGAACAACATCTAATTCTAAGAGTGCCTGCAGTGTGTTGATAGGTGCAGCGGGCATCCTCTTCAGTTATCGTCGGGGCTCTGAGCTCGTTTTCCTCAGTAGTGGCCAGCCTAATCGACTTCATCGTAGAGATAGTTTCTCTCATGACTGCGCTTGTTAAACTAGCAGCGGACTTTTGCTTTAGAAAGTGAAGTGCCGACAAAAATCTACTGTTAATTTTCAAACATTGATGTGAGTTCACCTCCCTAAAAAGTTCCTTGTGAGGCTGACTGCACCTTAAAAAGGTATCCAACCAAAGACGAATACATGGCATTATTGTGAATTGAAACCACATTCTCCAAACAAAATAGACTTGCTAACTGTACAGTGACAGATGTGGGCACGTTAAAATCATAAAATAACAACTGCATTACTGCCTCAGTGTGACAGACTCGTGTAGTGAAACAGTTGACGGTTAGATGGACCACCCGACAGGCTGAGCAATCTAAAATGTGTGCAACTGACGGCGGATGTCACTGTTAATGCCAGCCTCAGAATGAAGCAGCCCAATGGCAAACTCTTAAAGTCTCAAAATTTCGAGTGACCTTCACGTGTAGTTTTATATCTGGGAAGCTACACCAAAGGCCAAATTGATAGATGTTCTTAAAAAATGGCTTCACATTTCAGTTTACTGTAAATTTTCAATTGTTTTTGCCTGCAGGCGTACCGGCAGTGTGCGTCCAACGACAGGCCCTGTGAAGAGAGACCGCCACATGCATTCCTTACTCCGACACAAGCGCAAGCCGCCGCGCGGCATGTACATCAACCACGACGACCTGGTCGCCATGGCATCATCGCAGGGAGGCGGTGCTGGCGCAGGGGGCGAGCACATGCTGAAGGCCATGGACCGCGAGATAGTCTCCCTAAAGAGGCAGGTCAGTAACTCTGGCAATGTCTGGACACTCCAGTGATTACATTCACAAGGTGGTGGACTTTTATGTTATTTATTTGTTAATTTATTTTCCAACTATCCTTGCATTCTTCAGTAACACTGCATTTCAAAAGCTTATATTCTCTTGCAGTCTGTGCTGATTATTGTTAACATTTCGTTTTCATATAAAGCTGTGCTACAAGCAGTTTCAGAAAAGACTGCTTATCACTTAAATTTATATTAGTTGTCTATATCAATTGTTAACATACTACTCTTTTTTGGAAAAGCTTTTCTTTCTATTGGCAGTCAGCATTTTATAGCCTGTTTAGTTCTGCCATTATGTTACTTGGCTGCCCAAAAAAACGTTCTGTACTACCTTGAGAATCTAGTTTCTTAATCCTAATTCCGTCACTATTGTGTGAATTATTTCAGCTATACTCCATTATTCTCTATTTACTTTTGTTTATAACCTCTTTACAAAACACTATCTGTCCTGTTGTACTGGTATATATTATCCTCACAAGCACAATTAAAAAAAATTGAAGTGTATAATTCACTCAGGCTAAAAGAACCTGTATTTGAGATGCATAATGTTGTTCATTTCGCAGTAATATTTCCCTAATTCTTGACATTTTGGTTACCTCTGTGGACATAGTCATCATAAAATGCTGGTCATATACATTATGTGATCAGAACACTTATGTTTCTCATATTAGATGCATTGTGCTGCCACCTACTGTCAGGGTACTCCATATCAGCGATCTCCGTAGTCAGACATCGAGAGAGAGCAGAATGGGGCGCTCCGCCAAGCTCGTGGACTTCGAACGTGGTCGGGTGATTGGGTGTCACTTGCGTCATACATCTGTACACTAGATTTCTACACTCCTAAACACCCCTAGGCCCACTGTTTCCGAAGTGATAGTGAATTGGAAACTTGAAGGGTCACGTACAGCGCAAAAGCGTACAGGCCGACCTCAGTAAGTTGACTGACAGAGACTGCCGAGAGTTGAAGAGGGTCGTAATGTGTAATAGGCAGACGTCTATCCAGACCATCACACAGGAATTCCAAACTGCATCAGGATCCACTGCAAGTTCTATGACAGTTAGGCGAGAGGTGAAAAAAAAACTTGGATTTCCAGGTCGAGTGGCGCCTCATAAGCCACACATCACACTGGTAAATGCCAAACAATGACTCGCTTGCTGTAAGGGGCATAAACATTGGATGATTGAATTGTGGAGAAACATTGTGTGGAGTGACAGAGTGACAGTACACAATGTGGCGATCCGATGGCAGGGTGTGGGTATGGCGAATGCCCGGTGAACGTCGTCTGCTAGCGTGTGGCGTGCCAACAGTAAAATTCGGAGGTGGTGCTGTTATGGTGTTGTCATGTTTTTCATGGAAGGGACTTGCATCCCTTGTTGTTTTGCATGGCACTATCACAGCACAGGCCTACATTGATGTTTTAAGCACCTTCTTGCTTCCCACTGTTGAAGAGCGATTCGGGGATGGCGATTGCATCTTTCAACATGATCAAGCACCTGTTCATAATGCACAGCCGCTGGTGGAGTGGTTACACAACAATAGCAGCCCTGTAAAGGACTGACCTGCACAGAGTCCTGACCTGAATCCTATAGAACACCTTTGGGAAGTTTTGGGATGCCGACTTCGTGCCAGGCCTCACTGACTGACATTGATATCTCTCCATGTGCAGCACTGCGTGAAGTATGGGCTGTCATTCCCCAAGAAACCTTCCGGCACTTGGTTGAACGTATGCCTGTGAGATTGGAAGCTGTCATCGAGGCTAATGGTGGGCCAACACCATATTGAATTCCAGCATTACTGATGGAGGGCTCCATGAACTTGTGAGTCATTTTCAGCCAGGTGTCCGGATACTTTTCGATCACATAGTGTACGGCTGCCGTGTTGTCTGCAAACAAAATGTGTGACTCTTTCTGAATGTCTCATTAATGGAATAAATTTGGTATTTCATATAATTCCTTTCCTGTGTACTAAATTCATCCAAGGAAATAGAAAAAGCCACAGTTACTGACCACTGTGAGCACCGTATTCTCTTACGTCCAGTTATTTCTCTCTTGGGCGTTAAAACAGGGTTATGTACTTGTATTTGCGAAAGGAAATGAAGCAGTACTTTATAATTTGAGTTAGCTCTGTTGCAAGAAACTTGATTAGATTTATCTGGCTTTTAACAGGTGCAGAATAACAAGCAAACCTTGAGTGCTCTCCGCCGAAAGACATCTGAAGGCATTGACGAGTACAGACCTCTGGACTCGAACACCCGTATCAATGCTCGTTGGACAAATGACGAATTGTTGCTTGCAGTGCAAGGTATGTGTATTTATGTATTCCTCTTCAATATTAGTGTTGATTTATATAATGGCTCAAAGGGAATGACAGATACAAATAAATGTCTTCCAAGTTTCTAGTGTTTGAATTTAATAAATGCCTGGAGGTAAACCAAGAAAGTTAAAATTGTCTTTCTGTTCTAACATGTAATAAAAATTTTCAGTTTTGGTCGAGACTACACTTAATTTTCATTCTTTCTCTCTCATCAGTGTTTTTCATTACTCTCGCCATATAGAGGAGACATTGAGACACAGACAGGGACCACAGAAAGACTTCTATACATTTGAGCTGTTGACCATAAGTTCTTCACACACACACACACACACACACACACACACACACACACACACACACACACTTGATCAGTGTCCCTGGCCTCTGTGGGTGGTTGGCGTAAGGAGGAAGCTGGGATAGGGAGGAGGGGGAGGGAAGGTGTGGGGGAATATTTAGTGCTGCTTGTGGGAGCATGCAGGGATGTGATGGGAGCAGGGTAGGACTGCTAGGTGCAGTCGGGAAGTTTGAAAGGGGTGGGGAGGGGGGAAGAGTGGAAAAGGAGAGAAGTGGAGGGTGGGCAAAGGCTAGTGTGTGCATTGGTGGAATAGAAGGCTGTGTAGCGCTGGAGTGGAAGCAGGGAAGGTGAAGGACTGGATCTATTGGAGGTTGAGGCCAGGGGGCTTACGGAATGTTGGACATGTAGCAGGGAGAGTTCCCATCTGCGCAGTTCAGGAAAGCTGCTGTTGTAGGAAAGAGCTAGAAGGCGGAGGCTGTGAAACAATAATTGGTGGAAGGCAGGTTGTATCGGACAGCATCTTCAGCAACTGGGTAGTCCAGCTGCTTCTTGGCTACAGTTTGTCAGAGGGCATTCATGTGAACAGGTAGCTCGTTTATTGTCGTGCCCACATAGAAAGCGACACAGTGGTTGCAGCTTAGTGTGTAGATCACATAATTTCCCTGACTACTCTATCTGTCCCCATCCCTACCCTAGCCTCCTCCTTACCCCCACCACCGACCGGTGTGGCCGTGCGGTTCTAGGCGCTTCAGTCTGGAACCGCGCAACTGCTACGGTCACAGGTTCGAATGCTGCCTCGGGCATGGATGTGTGTGATGTCCTTAAGGTGGTTAGGTTTAAGTAGTTCTAAGTTCTAGGGGACTGATGACCACAGATGTTAAGTCCCATGGTGCTCAGAGCCATTTGAACCATTTTCCTTACCCCCACCACCCACAGATACCTTACCACATCAGCTGCAGTTGCTATAGGCTATCTGTCCTCAGCGGCGAGAGGTAGTGGTTTCGTGTGTGTGTGTATCTACTTTACAAGAAGGCCTTTTGGCTGAAAGCTCATGTTTATCGCAGTATTTTTGTGATGCATGTCTGCAACTCAGTGTCTCCTCTAATGGTGAGTAGCAATCTATAATATTGTTGTTACTCCATCCTTGATTTCCCAATGTTTGAGTTTCCTTTGCTCTATTCTTCTTCAGTGTGGCAGCTTCTACCTCAAGGGTGGCTTTTTTCCATTCTAACTGTTGTCTGTTACTTTTGTCTCAATTCATCCAAATGGCTTCCCCACAGTAACAATTACTTATATGATATGTAATGTGAAAGTTTCTTCAGATTTTCCTCGATATCGAAAATACGATACCTGAACTAACAGTAGTGATTTTAGCATTAGACTATGACCCATTTTGCAGCAGGTAGTGTGTGTTTCAAGTAGTGCTTGGCAATATTGCCACTTATTGTTGTACTGTATCTTTACTGGAATGTTTAATAGTTGATGGTTTCCTGTACCAACAGGTGTGCGCAAATATGGAAAGGACTTCCGTGCAATTGCAGAAGTTCTGGGCACAAAAACAGAGGCCCACGTGCGTAGTTATTTTGTCAATTATCGTCGCCGTTACAATCTCGATGCTGTTCTGAAGGAATTTGAAGCAGAAAATGGACCCATTGTTGATGCTGAAGCAGACAAAGATGAGAAGGTTAGCGGCAGAAAGGATATCTTGCTGCATTTAAGAATTTTGCGTGCATTGTGTGTCTGACTGATCAACTTCTAAGAAAGTGCTCAACATTATTAGTTGATTAAGGAAGAGGTCGATGTGTGTCTTGTTGGGGAACAAGTTGTGAGTGTTGTTGTTGTTTTGTGTGTGTGTGTGTGTGTGTGTGTGTGTGTGTGTTTAATTAGTTTCAGTTTTATATGTCCCAGAGTATTTATTAGCCTTAGTATTCTTGAATAAATGGGCTCTTTGTATTGCGTTTAAGCAGTAAATATCTTTGTTGTCTGCTGTAAATATCTTGAGTGTTTCATCATAAAATTAACAGACTTAAAAAAATATTAATTATAGTAGCAATTACCAGTTGATATTGTTGGTATATCGACCCGCAACATATCAGCACATGATATTGATGAAAAATACATGGTTAGACCAACAACAACATTAATATTTATCTTCCATATTCAATAAAAAAAAGGGTTCTTGATTGTTTATTTTATTTAGCATATGGCTAGAGATACAACATCCATCATAATTGAAATTTACACTTCTATGTCTAGATTACGAATGTAGTCTATATTTTGTGGAGTCGCGAGAGCAAAGTCACTAGCACTGCCATTATACTTTCTTGTCCTGTATACGTTGATGATGTGCTGGATCGTCTGTTGTGTAGCACCACAGTCACACTCAGGCTTTGAAGTTATGTTCCACTTGAAGTGGGAGGTTGCACAATTCCCATGGTTGGTTCAGATTCTGTGGACCATTGTCTGCGTGGGAGGTTGAAGCCAGGTGGTGGCGTCTTCTTCACAGGAGGCATTTTTGGGCAGCATTTGTCGTTAAGTCCCTTCTGCCACTCAATGGTAGTTTGGTAGTTGCTGTTCCTCAAGTTCATGCCATCTCTTGTCGGTGGTTTTCTCGAATGCAGGCGATTAGCATTTGCGTTGCTGGTGTCAGAACGTATTGGTAGTTCTGGATTGTCCATTATTTTGTTGAATTCTCATAGAGAACGTCTTCATATCTGAGATCTGGTTGGGGGGGGATATGACTTGGTACTGGTAGCCAGTGTATGGGAGTAGATTTGATCGTGTCAGTGATAAGACACATTGTGGTATTTAGTTGGGTATCTATGATATTAGTGCGGGTGCTATTGAGCCAGACAGCAGCACAGTATTCAGCAGTTGAGTACACTAACCCTAGAGCTGAGCATCGCAGAGTTGAGGCTGTACATCCCCAAGTTGTTCCACATAGTTTATGAATTATGTTGCTGCGAGTTCTTATTTTTGCAGCAACATTTTGGAGATGATGTTTGAAAGGCAGCGTTTTATCCAATATGACCCCTAGGTATTTAGGGTACCTGTTGTGTCTCGATTGCTGGTTGTCCATGCACACCTTTAACTCCCTATTAGCCATTTTGTTGCTTAGATGAAAGCAACAAACTTCAGTTTTATTGGTGTTTGGTTTGAGTGCCCTTTTATGAAGTACTGAGTCAGCTTCTTGAGGCCTTCTGTCAGGATCTCGTCCATTTGTTCAATGGTTTGTTTTCTAATAGCAATTGCCCAGTCATGTGCATATCCGAATTTCTTTGAAAGCGTCTCTGGCATGTCTGAAATGTACATACTAAACAGTAAGGGAGCAAGAACCGGCCCTTGAAGTAGCCCGTTGTTCAACGATCTTTTATTGCTTACATCTTTCCCCTTATACACACAGAATTGTCTTTGGCTCAGCTTGGTGTTCAAAAGCCGTACAGTTCTTCTACATGGAATAACTTAAAGGAGCTTGTAGAGTACTCTGTCTTTCCATACTGTATCATAGGCCGCTGTTAAATCTATGACTGCTGCTGAAGTATTAAGTTTTCATTGATAGCCTGCTTCTATGTTTGTTGTAAGAGACATAACTTGATCTGTTGTATTCTTGGGTGGTCTAAAACCCACCTGTTCCACTGGAATTACCTTGAGTATATCAGGACCAATTCTGTTCAGTAAAAGTCTTTCCAGGAGTTTATATGCAATGCTGAGCAAGGCAATAGGGCGGTAGCTTTCTGGCTTTTCACTTGGTTTATTTTTCTTCAGTATAGCAATAATCTTTGTTTGAAGAGCTTTGGTATCTGGCCTCTTTCAAGAATATCAGTGTAGAATTTGGCTAGCCAGGCACGAGCCTGTTTCCCGCAGTGAGCAAAGAACTCTGGGTGTAGGCCGTCCTCACCAGGGGGTTTACCTAATTTAGTGTCACTGATGACAGTGTTTATTTCTTCCACGTTGAATGGTTTGGGTTTTGTCATCGGGGAGCTGTGTTTAAGGAGTTTCATTTCTTTCTTTATATCCTTAGTAAGATTTTTGCTCCTTGTGCTTTTGGAAATCATGACTATATGCGAGGCAGTCTTGTTTGGGTGGGTTTCTGACATTGTCTATGCAGTTGTTTTTCCATCTCCAAGATCCTTAGAAGAGACCAAGCTTCTTGGCTTGATTTTTTGTAGTCAAATGAACTAACTTTATCTTTCCATTTTTTCCTCATGGCTGCATCTAGGCTGTGTAAAAGCTGATTGCAATTTCATAGTCATTGCTCTCAGTAAATTGTTGGTAAAGGTTTTTGCTTTCTTGACTCCATCCAGGAATATATTCTTTGCGATACCCTGTAGGGATATGTTTCTGTGCTGCAGATATCATAGCTCCTATAAATCATTCATAAGCTTCATATGTAGGTGGTATTCGACGTATACAGTTATCAAGTTCTTCACTGAAGCCAGGCCAACAGGCCTTATTGAAATTCCAGTGTGGTCGAGGGTTGGATGTGATCAGGGGGATTTGGATGCCGATTTCATATATCACAGGTCTGTACTGACTATGAGGGAAGTCATTAAGCACCTTTTGAGTAGTTAGTAAAGGTTTTTTCCTTCATCTCTGGACATAAAGCACAGGTCAGGACAGCACCCTCTTTTCCAGGCTGCTGAGTTGAACATGCTTCAGTCTCTGGCATAAAAGCTGTGGAAGAGGTTGTTTCTGTCCATCCATTCCACTACTGCTTCGCAATTTTCATAATTAGTTTTGTATTTCCAATTCTGGTGGTGACTGTTGAAATGTAGACTGCTGGGTGTGATCGGATGTCTACAACGTGATTGGGCCACTTGGAATTCGGAGGTTTGTAGATGTTTGAAACCTCAGTGTCACTACTCTTATGACAACGGAGTGGATGTCGTCCTCAGTGCTAGTAGACAGAACAAAGGCATTATCAATAGTACTTCGCTCATATGTTGCATTACCATAGGCACGATAATGCATTGCTCCTAGAAGATCGTATCCTGGTATTTTTCCTCTGGATCGCAGCTGCTTTTCCTCACTGGTGTGTGTTTCTTGTATGACTACCAGATCAACTTCGTGAGAGAGTAGCAGATTAGACAAGGCTTCACTTTTAGCACAACTAATACCTTCAGTGTTCAGTTGACACACACGTAGGACAGATCCCAGGATCCTAGTGGTATTTTGGTCCTTAGAAGGTCCCTTTGAGAAATTGTTCATAATTGTCATAATTCTGTGTTGTATCTTGATCAGGAGGTAAAAAAAGACTTTACATCTGATTGCCTATTCCTTGTTGTTCCCTTTGCACCACCCATGCCAATTCGTTGTTGTTCCCTTAGTACCACCCAGGGGTCACAGGTAGGGTACTTTATGGTTAGACCTGCGGACTTGAGCAATGTTGGACCCCCATTTCTTGATTGTAAAAAATGATAACCAGTACAAAATACAATAATTATCTACAAAATCTGAACTGAAGCGAGGTATAACTAAGTCATGAAGTCAAAGCCACGGCAACCTCCATAACATTTTGACAAAAAAAATTATGTTTACTTCTTTTTTTAAATTTAAGATTGAATTAAAATTTCATAATCCACATAATCCCGCTACAAGATTACATATAAAATTTACTTGGCATTTACATAAGCACAATTACAAGGTCGACTTTTTATCAACATTTCAATTTTGCATTTTTCGTACTTATTAAGGGTCTTAACATTTTCCCACAAGAACTACACTGTTAATTAGTATGATGATTCCTACAGTAAGTATTATCAATGTACTTCGTAACAGAAGATTAAAGTACAATCACGCATGCTCATCGGTGACTCAGGAGTCCAATTCAAGAGCCCACTTGGCACCCCCAGGTGGGGCAATTGTATACCGAGTTAGACATTTTTTTTCATAACAAGTGATAATGTTGTGTGTCGAAGTGTTCGCAGCATTAATGCAGAGAATGGCCGGCCTTCATTATCGCGTCCTGAAGAAAAGATCGTTCCTTGGTTTTCTATTCTTTTCATTGTTGAGAAAAGCTAGTCACAAGAATAGGTAGATCCCAAAGTGCATGTGATCTTTGCAGCATTTTTGTGGATCTCGGGAAATGTTTTTTTTTCTATGATGAACGACACCACCGTGACAAACTCGGCATATTGTAGTATGAATTTTGGAAATCAGTAATTTCCAGCTGGAATAACAATGAGAAACCATTGGGTAAATCTGAGAAACGAGTGCTGAAAAAATTTAATTTTCATTTTAAAAAATGACGAGCTCTCAGAATCTTGTTTCAAAAGCCATCACGAGTTGGCAGTCATTTCCACTACGACGCCACGCATAATTATCACACTTGAACATAACTTTCGTTACATCATCTAGTTCCACAGTTTCAGCATACAGCATCTGTTTGTGTATGGAACAACGAACAGTCAAAATGTCTTTCCCAAATTCGTCCTTGAGTTTATTTTTAAATGAGAACGCTAACCTTGATGATACAATATCAACTGTGGCAAACAGTCTGTGGCTACAGAATGGACCTTATCCCAAGGGAAATTGATATTGTACACTGATTCCCAAACAGCTTCAAAAATTTGTAGTCCTGTTGAGGTATCAGTACCACATCTAAGGGTTCCTCAGTTACTTGCAGTACCATGTCGAGACCAAGTACAGATATTATAAGTTGAGCACAGTCACAAATGTCTGTGCTTTTGTCATGTGCTGACGAAAATGCAATAAAGCTCTTGGCTTGTTTCTGTAGTTGTCTCCTTATGCTTGCTACAATGCCCAGGCTTCGATGAGGCACTGTTTGTTAAAAAGGCAGATGCCTTCAATTGCCTGCAGCTCCACTGGAAACAAACATTCTGCAGCTGCTACCACGCATGATTTTACGAGAAGCGTCTCAGAAAATGGCTTGCCAGTCGTAGCTATAATGTGAGTGACTTTTTGGTGTTATCAGACTGCTTCTTCAGTTCTGTTTTCTTCACTGTCATTCCTGTGAAAAGTATAAACGCAACACAGTATGTGAATTATTTCCATTACTTCTGTACTTAGAATTCTTTTTGAAATTTATGTCTCCTGGTACATCGTTCCTCATCCTGGATGCTAGCCCTAGCTCGCTGTGTGCTCCTAATGTGGTGCGTGAAGACGTGTATAATGACGCTGTATGTTGCACTTCTTAGTAGAATTAAATACTTTGTGACAGACAAGGCACTAGGGATTTCCATCCCTCTCAATAAATAGAAATGGATACTCCTGTTGAGGCACAGGACTTCTGCAACTGGCCGTAACTGTCACTGAACATGGATTATTGCTTCAGCTGCGGCGTAACGGGGCCAGGGCGCATTGACTTTGCATTTCCCCACCAAACAGGCTCCGAGCCACTGCACTGCGCACTCCTCCTCCCTGGGGCTCCATGCAGAGATTCATGAAATTGTTTGCCACTTTGCCTAGTCTTGTATTTAGTTCATCGTTGTGATGACTACATTCAACTAGAAGCCATCTACTCTTATGGCAGGATATCTCTGTATCTTTGCGCCATAATCATGATCTTCTGTACATTCACAGACATGGAGAACAACAAATTTGTCCATGAGCCTTTGAAGGTCAACTTGAGTATGAGCTGTAAATGCTGCATTGTCAGCAAATAAAAGGTTGCTTACAAATAAGTCCTTGTGATAGCACTCAGATCTTCACTCAAGGAAAGGATATTATGTGCTTCCTCCAAATATCACAGAACCCTCTATGTCATCATGAAAAGTACTGGTTATCTTAGAGAGTTTTGGAGGACACCCAATTTTCACTGGTAAAACATACAGTCCCTCCTTGCTAACTGTATCAAAATAGCTTTTTCAGAAGTTTTGTTTCTTTATGAAAATTACAATAATTTTGTGATGTTAACAATACAATGTTTAATGTATTATCATTATTGATTGACTTAGTTAACTACTACATTTATTGAGTATAAATAAAAGAAAAATTACAGAGAAGTAAGTAAAATTGGAAAGTACCAATATAAGACTAATAGGCAATATAGAATTTGAGAGATAAACTACTCAAATGAAATATACATGTGTTTGTGTATTTTAGTTGCATGTGTCATATAGTTCAATACTGCATAACATTGACAGTTATTCTTTGCAACATTGTTTTTGTTTTGGATTTTTAATATCTTAGTGCCACAACCCAATGTTATTCTTTGCAACATTGTTTTTGTTTTGGATTTTTAATGTCTTAGTGCCACAACCCCCGTCTCTACCTCCTCCCCCCCCCCTCCCCCCTCTCTCCCTCCCCCTACTCCCCCCTCTCTCTCCCCTACCCCTCCCTCCCCCATCCTTACCCTCCCTATCCTCCAGCTCCATTTCCTCCCTTCTTTAAATAAATGTGTGATTGCCAGAAAGGAACAAGACTGCTCAGATGAGAAAGGAAGTTTTTGTTGTCGAATATTAGCTGAAGGACGGAAAGCAGTTGTACATCATGTCCTTACGCTTTGGCTGAGTCTTACACAAGACAACGTGCAGAAATGTTCTCAGTAGTGGGACATGTGAATGCAGATAGGTTAAAATATTCCATTCCATATTACACCAGGAACCTTCCCAAAGTTCTGTGTTAATCAAACTGTGATTTGTTGCTTTGTAGACATCCTCAGAAACGTTTCTTGACAGGCCTAAATTATTTCTATGCACTGCTACAATGTATACTGTTGTTGTGGTCTTCAGTCCTGAGACTGGTTTGATGCAGCTCTCCATGCTATTCTATCCTGTGCAAGCTTCTTCATCTCCCAGTACCTACTGCAACCTACATCCTTCTGAATCTGCTTAGTGTATTCATCTCTTGGTCTCCCCCTACGATTTTTACCCTCCACGCTGCCCTCCAATACTAAATTGGTGATCCCTTGATGCCTCAGAACATGTCCTACCAACCGATTCCTTCTTCTGGTCAAGTTGTGCCACAAACTCCTCTTCTCCCCAATCCTATTCAGTACCTCCTCATTAGTTATGTGATCTACCCATCTAATCTTCATCATTCTTCTGTAGCACCACATTTCGAAAGCTTCTATTCTCTTCTTGTCCAAACTATTTACCGTCCATGTTTCACTTCCATACATGGCTACACTCCATACAAATACTTTCAGAAATGACTTCCTCACACTTAAATCTATACTCGATGTTAACAAATTTCTCTTCTTCAGAAACGCTTTCCTTGCCATTGCCAGTCTACATTTTATATCCTCTCTACTTCGACCATCATAAGTTATTTTACTCCCCAAATAGCAAAATTCCTTTACTACTTTTAAGTGTCTCATTTCCTAATCTAATACCCTCAACCTCACCCGACTTAATTCGACTACATTCCATTATCCTCGTTTTGCCTTTGTTGATGTTCATCTTATATCCTCCCTTCAAGACACCATCCATTCCGTTCAACTGCTCTTCCAAGTCCTTTGCTGTCTCTGACAGAATTACAATGTCATCGGCGAACCTCAAAGTTTTTATTTCTTCTCCATGGATTTTAATACCTACTCCGAATTTTTCTTTTGTTTCCTTTACTGCTTGCTCAATATACAGATTGAATAACATCGGGGAGAGGCTACAACCCTGTCTTACTCCCTTCCCAACCACTGCTTCCCTTTCATGTCCCTCGACTCTTACAACTGCCATCTGGTTTCTGTACAAATTGTAAATAGCCTTTCGCTCCCTGTATTTTACCGCTACCACCTTTAGAATTTGAAAGAGAGTATTCCAGTGAACATTATCAAAAGCTTTCTCTAAGTCTACAAATGCTAGAAACGTAGGTTTGCCTTTCCTTAATCTTTCTTCTAAGATAAGTCGTAAGGTCAGTATTGCCTCACGTGTTCCAGTATTTCTATGGAATCCAAACTGATCTTCCCCGAGGTCGGCTTCTACTAGTTTTTCCATTCATCTGTAAAGAATTCATGTTAGTATTTTGCAGCTGTGGCTTATTAAACTGATTGTTCGGTAATTCTCACATCTGTCAACACCTGCTTTCTTTGGGATTGGAATTATTATATTCTTCTTGAAGTCTGAGGGTATTTCGCCTGTTTCATACATCTTGCTCACCAGATGGTAGAGATTTGTCAGGACTGGCTCTCCCAAGGCCGTCAGCAGTTCCAATTTTCAGTGCTCTGTCAAACTCTTCACGCAGTATCGTATCTCCCATTTCATCTTCAACTACATCCTCTTCCATTTCCGTAATATTGTCATCAAGTACATCGCCCTTGTATAGACCCTCTATATACTCCTTCCACCTTTCTGCTTTCCCTTCTTTGCTTAGAACTGGGTTTCCATCAGAGCTCTTGATGTTCATACAAGTGGTTCTCTTATCTCCAAAGGTCTCTTTAATTTTCCTGTAGGCAGTATCTATCTTACCCCTAGTGAGATAAGCCTCTACATCCTTACATTTGTCCTCTAGCCATCCCTGCTTAGCCATTTTGCACTTCCTGTCGATCTCATTTTTGAGACGTTTGTATTCCTTTTTGCCTGCTTCATTTACTGCATTTTTATATTTTCTCCTTTCATCAATTAAATTCAATATTTCTTCTGTTACCCAAGGATTTCTACTAGCCCTCGTCTTTTTACCTACTTGATCCTCTGCTGCCTTCACGACTTCATCCCTCAAAGCTACCCATTCTTCTTCTACTGTATTTCTTTCCCCCATTCCTGTCAATTGTTCCCTTATGCTCTCCCTGAAACTCTGTACAACCTCTGGTTCTTTCAGTTTATCCAGGTCCCATCTCCTTAAATTCCCACCTTTTTGCAGTTTCTTCAGTTTTAATCTACAGGTCATAACCAATAGATTGTGGTCAGAGTCCGCATCTGCCCCTGCAAATGTCTTACAATTTAAAACCTGGTTCCTAAATCTCTGTCTTACCATTATATAATCTATCTGATACCTTTTAGTATCTCCAGGGTTCTTCCGTGTATACAACCTTCTATCATGATTCTTAAACAAAGTGTTAGCTATGATTAAGTTGTGCTCTGTGCAAAATTCTACCAGACGGCTTCCTCTTTCATTTCTTAGCCCCAATCCATATTCACCTACTACATTTCCTTCTCTCCCTTTTCCTACACTTGAATTCCAGTCACCCATGACTATTAAATTTTCGTCTCCCTTCACTATCTGAATAATTTCTTTTATTTCATCATACATTTCTTCAATTTCTTCGTCATCTGCAGAGCTAGTTGGCATATAAACTTGTACTACTGTAGTAGGTGTGGGCTTCGTATATATCTTGGCCACAATAATGTGTTCACTATGCTGTTTGTAGTAGCTTACCCGCGTTCCTGTTTTCCTATTCATTATTAAACCTACTCCTGCATTACCCCTATTTGACTTTGTGTTTATAACCCTGTAGTCACCTGACCAGAAGTCTTGTTCCTCCTGCCACCGAACTTCACTAATTCCCACTATATCTAACTTTAACCTATCCATTTCCCTTTTAAAATTTTCTAACCTACCTGCCCGATTAAGGGACCTGACATTCCACGTTCCGATCCGTAGAACGCCAGTTTTCTTTCTCCTGATAACGACATCCTCTTGAGTAGTCCCCGCTCGGAGATCCGAATGGGGGACTATTTTACCTCCGGAATATTTTACCCAAGAGGACGCCATCATCATTTAATCATACAGTAAAGCTGCATGCCCTCGGGAAAAATTACGGCCGTAGTTTCCCCTTGCTTTCAGCCGTTCGCAGTACCAGTACAGCAAGGCCGTTTTGGTTATTGTTACAAGACCAGATCAGTCAATCATCCAGACTGTTGCCCTTGCAACTACTGATAAGGCTGCTGCCCCTCTTCAGGAACCACACGTTTGTCTGGCCTCTCAACAGATACCCCTCCGTTGTGGTTGTACCTACGGTATGTATACTATAATGCTAAATAAGGGCTGTCAGCCTCACTTTGACCTGTGAGGTAGGATTAAACTTCTCACTGTTCCAAAGTCAAAAACGAAAAGCTACGTAGAAATCCTACCACTTTCAGAAAAATTCCCAGTTCCGACCACAAAATTGGAAAACGAGAGCTGTAAACAGTAGCTTCACCGGTCTGTAAACAAAATAGGATAATAATCATGAAGTTAAAAAGGAGAAGGATGCACACAAAAACGCCACAGGTAACCGCTGGAACAAATGGAGTTCAAGATTTTCTTGTCTTCTGCAAGATCAGGCCAAACCTGCTTCTTTCATTAAATGACACCCCCAACTAGGTGATATTCTTACTCTGTAATGCAGCTTCTTAATACAGTAGGTGTATGCCCACCAAACAGTAACACTTGCCTTGAAAACAGACAAATGACAAAACCGGTACCTACATCTGTGCACGGGAATGCTCTCTGATCACAGTTTTCCAATTTCCAACATACACTCCGCAACACAACCTCCACTGCAGATGTTACAAAACTGGCCTCGTCCTGAAGCGGGGTAAGACACATTAAGGATAGTGTGTCCCACTTCCAAGCTTCTGTGACAGCAAAAGATGTTTGTAACATTTAGATGTAACAGGACATCACACTGTGGGAGATGATATAATATGTGCAGATAGGAGAACAGCTTGAACCCATCACTATTTCATTGCACCACACGACAGCAGCTGGCCGATTCCCAATTTCACGAGCTTCAAAACTGCTCCTTCAAGCCTTACTGCTTTTCAGCCACCAGAGGAGAATGTAGCTACTTCAGTTGGCCATTTCCTTACTTGTAGCTGTTCTGTATGGCACTGCTTCCTGCTGCAACTGTTAGAAGTTTCTTGGCAATGGCTATTGTGGGGAAATCACGCCACATTGAACTGCTTTCTTATGCCTAGACAAGCACCCATTTAGTTGGATTACAAAAAGACTCTCCCACTACGTACAAGCTGGAGAAAACTCTTACCCAGTGTACACAGTTGCCATAGTAGCAAGTGACAGGCACTGTCCAGAAATTGTATGTTACAGAGCGTGTTCTTGAGTGGATTTTATTTTGAAGTTTAAAATTTGCATCACTATTGTTGCTTTGTATTTGATGATATTTACCGTTAAAAACTTACTCTGGCAGAGTGCAAAACTACTCTGAAGGTAAACATCTCGTCCTTCTGCTCTGAGTTGATCGAACAAATTGAAAATTATTCTTGACAAATAGTTCCATAATAATGTGAACAGCAGCGTTATTGAGAAAAAAATGTGTTATCTTAAAAAGGATCTGTAACCAGAAGAGAGACAGTGCTGTTGATGCATTTTATGTGTACAGAAGCTTGACTTTTGCTGTTGGTACTTCAGTTAGTGTTTATGGTATTTGTTGTTGTTCACTAGATGGAGACCGATGGAGTGTCTTCTGGGAGTGAGGCCAGCACTCCGACACCTGGCGGCAGTTCGCCGGTCACAGTCACGTCCTCGGCAGCTGGCGGGTCGGCGGGCACGGCGGCAGTGATCGGCAGCACTGGTGCCGGTTCTGGTCCCGTCGCTTCTCCCGGGAAGAACTCTTCTGGTTTTCCCAAAACACCACCTGTAGGCCCGGGACAAGCTGCCAAATGATATTGGCTCTAGCATAATTTTAGGTGAGGGGCTCACAGTGTCAGTAGTGGTATCCACTCTTTGATTCAGCATTTTATGATATTGGCACTGCAACTGGTCCAATCGGCAAGGTTGGCTTTGGCAACTCTGTTTTTATTGTTCGTAAGTTACTCTGAGAGAGAGCTCAAAGAAGTAGAAACTGGTTGCTCAGAGTATTTTTGTCATCTCCCTTATTATAGCATGTGAGTGGGTACAAAATATGGAATGAACTTGGATCATTGAGAAATTAGACGTAAAGACTGCCAGAATAAGCGTACAGCCAAGCCCTGTCAGTGTCAACCTTCAGTAAAACTTAGAAAATCTCTAGAAAAACAGGGGATGTATGGAGGTACAAACCTTATGTACCTCAAGATACAGGTGTGTGTGTGTGTGTGTGTGTGTGTGTGTGTGTGTGTGTGTGTGTGTGTTTTGTATAAGAAATTTCTGTCACCTTTTACCTTTCTGCTGCTGTAAATTATACTCCTCTAATGAAGAAGTATAGAAAATATACTCTCTATGCTTCGAGGAGTTGAAGCAACACACATGAATAGAGTCCTTTCAGTTGCAAGGTGAGTATTACAGAGATGATGTAGAGGAAACAGTTTGACCTCAGATACGAAGCTGATATCAATCTGCGCAGCAGGCACTCAATTTTTGGGTTACCCTTGTATTCAGACTGAAACTTGTTCTTAGGGTGCAGACATGACACATTTTGTGTGTGTGTGTGTGTGTGTGTGAACAAAAAGACTTCCTTGGCGAGTCTCTTTTTTTATATACAGAATTTTATTCAGATTTGTGCTTAAATTGAAATTCAGTTTCTTTCAGAATTTGACGACATGTACAGTCTTGTATTATGTTTAGGCCAAATGCATGAGTCTTTCTCAGAAATGTGTTGCTTATCATGCACTTAAAACATTCTTTTCTTAATTTTGCTAGTGGAATATACATCCTGTTCCAAGACACTTGACTGTTTTGATCCACTTCTGACATCCAAACTGTGAATCTGAAGTAGATTCTGTTGTGGTTTTGCGTATTCTTATGTTTATTGAAATTTTGTAGCTTCCATGTCATTTTTCATCTCTCTTGAAAAAGTGTATACCCTTTCCTATTGTCAATCTTCAGTTTTGTGCATAATTTTGAACTTGAAAATTTATTGCACGCTATACTTCCAATTAACGCCATTCTTGTTTGTTTCAGGTAATTTTTATTTTCAGAGAACCATAGCAGTGGAGCAGAGCCAGTGGTATTGTGATGGCTGTTTGTTGTTGAGAAAAACACACACACACACACACACACACACACACACACACACACACACACACTCTCTCTTCATGCAGTGTACATTTTTCTTTGCTGAAGTCATATCACTTATCCAGTCATTGGAATTCTGCTGTGCTTGGGAAACAATGTGTGTTTCATGAGAACTATTGTGTAGTTTGTATATTCTGCTGTTTTTTTTTTTCTTTTTTAGATAATACATTTTGTGTTATCTATGTCATATGTGAAATATTGTTTGATTTATGCAGCTACTGTTTACGAAATATTGAGTGTCTCTGGATTCATTTTAGAATTGCTGTAAATTGAGTTTTTGATGTATGTAGATTGGGCAATTGTAAATCATGACGGACTTCCACAAATGCCGTAGAACCACGATCAAACTAGTCAGTGGAAATGCCAAGTAATCCGTGTGTTCGTAAAGACATATTCCTCCTAGAGAACTTCAGTGTTTGAAAAACAGATTATGAACCGACTAAGTAGTGAACACTACGATTTTACATGGACTGAATAGTGCACACTATGACTGACGGAGTCAACTGTGAATGAACTGTAACTACATTTAAAGACCATTCACAGCATTTGTAATCCTGTGGCCTTCATTGCTCTCTAAGAGTTTAAGTTAACCACCAATGCCTTCAGTGAGAGTGCATGAAATCGTTCTGCAATGAGTTAACATTGATAGTATATTTGGCTGTCACCAGGCTGGTCTTAACATTTTCCAAAAATCACAGTGTACAACTGTATGGATGCTCTCAATTTTTTATGTATTTAAGTACTGGTATATTTCTGTTTGTCAGTAGAAAATGAAGGAAAAATGTATGCTGAATTTTTTTTTGGAAGGGAGGAGGAGATTTATACATTTTTACCAAACTCCATAATTAATCATCAGTTACAATTCAAAAGTTTGAGATCTTTTATGTAAAACATTCTCTGCGTGGAGAGCAGGGTTTGAACTTGATTAACACTTAAGAAAATTTTATATGTGAGTGCTTGGGCACAATGCAGGGACAGTGTAATAGGCATATTATACATATATATTTATTATAATTCTATTAAATATTTATTTGTTTAGGGCTTCATTGAAGTTTTGCACAGGAACAATGATTAATTGCCCTGTCACTCTGTGTTGCTCTGTAGTTAATTAATGTATTGTCTAGTTCATAGTTTGAAAATATGTAAATATCATAATTCCTTCATAATTGTCGTCCTCATTTTTGCTATGTTGACTGTTTTGTGATAGTATGTGTTTGCTTTTCATTGCAGTTCCCCTTGTCTCTACTCAGCATTTTCTTTGTCTTCGTTAGCATTTCATTTAGTTGTTCGCACATTGCCGATTTTTAAGTTTCCCAGTTCATGCCGTGTGTTTTTTGTCTGTTCTGCAAAATCATTTGGGAACATCTGAATCCTAGCTTTCTTCATGCTGTGTTTACTTAAATGCATAGATTTCCTGTCTGTCCCTGGTTCAGTTTTACATATGGACTTTTATTGTTTGTATGGGGTTCTTGTGCTGGTGTAAGAATAGGTGTGGAACAAATAATCATCATGACTGATTCCATGATATATTTGCAACACAATATTAAAATTGCCTTACATTTATGTGTTGTGTGCATGTATCTTCCTTTGTTACAGCTGTTATAATAAATACTTGCAGCTGGTACACAGAAATCCAAATATATATTCTGTAGTGAATCTTGTTTTTCATTCCATTTATCATGCAAATGAGTAATCTACCTCTTTCAAATTTGTCATTCCTTATTCATGTTTTCGTGCCTCTGTTTTGCCCCTTCTAGGATGTTGCTTGTAATAAAGTTTTAGCCAAAAGCTTGTCAGCGTAAGACAACCTTACTGTTCACAATAATTTTTTTTTTTTTTTTTTTTTTTTTTTTTTTTTTTTTTTTTTTTTTTTTTAGGGCTGTTTGACCTTACGTATTCTGTCAGAGTACGCATTGTAATACTTGTCCTCAAACAAGGCAGTGTTCTTAAGGGCATTTCTAGTAATGATGTCAGATTTATTTTGATTTCTGTGTTGAAATTCTTATTTTTTTTAATTATGAAAGTGCTCTAAGTTGCACCCAATAAACTGTATGTCAGCTTTTTTAAGGTACTTCATGAAGGCTGAGATTCTGTCCCAAGGGGATACTAAGCCCAGTTCTGGTGATGGTTAACTTGAAAGTGTATCGCATCAGGCTGTACTTATTAAGACATTTTGATGATTGATATGCATGCAGTTTATAGGTATTATCTTTCTCCTTTGTAAAACTGGTATGCATTACAAATGCCAGTGAGTAGGTACAGTAAGGGAAGATAAGTTTCTCCAAACTGTAATAAAAGTGTTCTTCAGGTTTCTCTTTTATTTGTAAAGTCAAGATTTGTACATCACAACTGAAGTGGTTTTTTAATGTGATGGGGGAGCATCGAAATGTGCATTTAACAATTATGTAATAAGTATGCTAAAGTGTTTGCACTGTTTTCAACAGTAAAATCACTCCCATTGATTGTCTGGTGTCATGATAAACAAGCCCATTGCTGTTTTGTATTTGTTTAATATATTTGTTAAAAATAGATACATTTATCAGTTGTGTGCAGTTGTAAGCCGCCAGGCAGTTAGGTCATATGCAGAGCACGTATTTTTCCAGTTCATTCAAACTTGTATGTTGTAGCCGTGCATTCTCGTACAGTTATCTGTAGCCGTGCATTCTCGTACAGTTATCTGCATTACCTGTTTTGGTAGCTTTGTGAAAGATCTATTTTCTAAATGTTTACTAAAATCATTGAAAGCAAAAGAAAAATGATTATCCCATAGTGGAGTTGCTGATGTTCCTGAAATTCTGGGTGTTTTTGCAAATTTAACTCACTGCAGACAAATGAAACACTTAAAAATAGTGAGTTTGTTGACTGTCTGTAGTGTTAGGTATTTCTAGATAATTATCTATAATAGCCAATATGTTGCCTCAATATTAACTGGAGTGTGGCGTTGCACAACGACATTTGGTGTGAGTACTTAAATACATCGTTGTCTGAAGATGAACTGCATATCTCAGCACAGTGTGTTGCTGTTTTCGTCCCAATCTTCGGAGAGCGAGTGCATTAAGGCAACAAGTTGGAGTTAAGAGTGTTCTCGTATGTGAACTGTGGCGTAAATTAGTGCTGGTGCATCATGAATTATTCTGTATGTGCACACACACATTAACAGAACTGTTGCACTAGACCTGAGAGAGCAGAAATTACTCCTGGTCTTCATGTTTGGTATTTAATAGACATTCCTTGTTATGATGAACCCAATATTTCCATATTTTGGAACTGTTAAGTATTATAAAACAAGTCACCATGAGTGAGTGCGGGCAAGAGCGCAGTGGATGTGGTGGTAGCTGGTGTGGAGCACAGGCACGCCTCTTTGTATCAGTAGATAAGCTGAAGGCTGAAATTGCTTCTTTAAGGCTTGTTATTTTTTGAAGGAGGAAAAGGAATACTATCATCACAAATATCTCAAATGTTTGATTTCTGAGGCATTTCACTGTAGCCTGAAAGTAAAGAAGAAGAGTCAAAGCAATAATATCCCAATTTCTTTGCCATGACACTGTTGCTGTGTGTACAAGTTTATTTCAGATTGTTAGCCATGTAATGAAAATGTAACTGAAAATTTTGTTTTCATATATTTATCTCACAGGCAATAAGAATATCAGCTAACAAGATGACCAAAAATCTGAACTCATTTTAATAATCATATTTTTACATCATCCTGTTTCTTCCCAAGTGAATTGTAACCCACCTGCATAGCAATTATTGTTGATTGTACATTCAACTTTCATATATTATTGGATACGGTTTCTGATTATGAAAGTTACTGCTTGCGTTAAACTTAATCATGTGAAGAAATTGAAGACAACTATAAGTATGTTGCAGGTTCAGACTTCCCCTCCTGCCCTCGCCCATATATTTTATTAAGCAATCCTCTTAATTATTCTGTGCAGCGCCTCTGTGCTCTTAGTAAGAGATTGACAATCCCATTTTTAAAAATATGAATAGGTTTCATATGACAGAATCTGCATCCGGGTGCAAAGTGGACCTTCAGGTATTGATGAGGAAGGTAACCAATGGAGGTACAAGTCAGTAGTTACCTTGTCTTTTGTCACTTTACCTGTGAATAGAAATATCGGCACCTAGTTTCACTTTCTCCTTAACAATTTTTGCGATAAATGGGTTGTGGTAACAATTCCTCTCGTACATTCCAAAATGTGCATTTTCATACAGCAGTGTACACATTCATTACAATACTACAGAAAATTGGTATTGTGTGAGTGCTGGAAGGTATGGAGTGCTTGCATCTGTGCACTCAGTAGACACTTTCCTTTTCACGCATATATGTTTTTGCATCACATATAAAACATTCTGATTTATTTGCATTTGTAGGATTTTCTGTATCTTGGGGCTATTTCAATAGTATTTATTTCTCAACACAAATAAAATATACTTCTTATAAGTGTAATTTCTTACTTTTATATCTCTGTTTGCAACCATTTTCAAATAATGTGATACCAGTACTCAAAAATCATTCGGATCCTGTGTTTCTTAGATTGCCTCTTACTATGTAAATAATATCCTGTTAAAACATTATCATTCATCTTTGAGAATTGTAAAGATGAATACACAGAGAAATGTTAATTTGTTAATGCACTGTGGACTACAATAAAGGGTACACAAGCATCCAGTTACATACTAAATATTTTGCTCAGCAACTTGTCGCAAGGTATCCGTTACCCCTCATGTGCTCTGCAGCCGTACACTTGCCTTCTCTTCCTCTGTGCGTGTGTGAATAATAGACATTGCCTATATTCTTTGAGATTACAAATTATACCCCATATAATCTTTGATACAATATGGCATTGATTTACTTTATAATATCAGTAAAGTGCATTCAGTATGAGTTGACTTGCACACAGCAATGTGTTGTGTGAGAGAGGTGTTGCTTGTCAACTCCCTGTCATATTTTAGGTTTACTTTTTCTGCGTATTCAAATAGATTTTTTTTTTGGGTAATGCCCATACCTGTGATTAGTGTGTCTTGTAACTTGTTTGTTTTACCATTATTTATTTTGCACGTCATTGTTTAAATAGCATACTTTGTTTCCTCTTTTTATTACACAATTTTTTTGTTATACTGTCCTCCTCAAAGTGTTTATTTAACTCATCATTTTTCTCCACTGTCATTAATAGCAATGTAAATTTGCATGAAACTTACTTTTGCCATTTGTTTTCCAAAAGATCTTGTGTCAATTGTTAGTGCAATGATAGAAACTTTCCTCGTGATGAACTTTGAAAATTGGAAAAAAATGTATAAGAAGCTTACCCGATTATTTATTTGTATTGTGAGTTGTATGTTCTAAGCAAATAGCAACATATATTTGCATTAAATTTCAATTTTTATGTTTCTCTTCCAAGATTTAACACACACAGTGCAAAATGTATCACTATCATATTAAATAGATTATCCATTCCTCCACTTTATTTCAAATAAAAGAAAACTATCACACTATTTTGATGTGCAATGTGGTTCTTTCAAACATAATTCTGATTTCCAAAAACTTGTCTGAAGATCACACTATGGTCGGTGTACAGTACAAAGGAGATACTGTAGCTGTTCCAGTTTTCTTGAGAAGCTAGTGAGTCGGTGGGGATGTCTGTTACTCTTGACTGCCTACTGAAATCCTATTTATCCTGTGAAATCTGTGCCGCTGTACTAGCATTATGAACTATCATGACATAGTTTCAACTAAAGCCAACTAAGCTAGTGTACACACAAGGTGACACCTACAGGCAGACATGGGGAAACATAGTGAATGTACGTAACACAGTAACATTGTAGATGTTTTATGGTTCAAATGTAAAAATAGGTTCGACTGTCAAGACTTATGACAAGAATGTCATGCGAGTGGACCGTTTTATTCGTATCCTCTTATAAATAAACAGAGACTTTGATAGTTTTGACCAGAGGCATTGTTAATGCAAATACATATCTGGTTCTTTTGGCCTGCATACAAATGAGTAACGTCTATGTAATAGATTGTGATGATAAATGTACTCCTGGAACAATAGCATTACACGTATAGAGGAAATATAATGTGAAAGCTGTCTTGGGCTTGGCAGTGTTCAGCAGAAGATTGTGAACTTAGCCCCCATACACACCGCAGATGAAGATGGTGACAAGTGAAAGTTGTGACCCTACACTCACAATTTTTGCATAAATTCAATTTTTACTTTTCTGTGGTGACAAATTGCATACAATCGCATCAAGTGTCTTACGTACCAGTAATTGCAGGACTGATACTTTGCAACCAGTTGGTCTTATTATTGATTGTTTCATTTAATAATATCGCTTAAATACACAAAGTGTGGTCCAAACCTCTTTTCTGAGCTACAAAAGTCACTGTTATGTGACTTTGGCCACTATGCACAAATCGGAGCTACACCTGCCATTTGTGTGCATACAGTGCATAACCTTGGCTGTAAAACAGATTGTAACTTTTACTTTTGAAACAGTTTACAGCAAACAAGAATCTTTACCTTTCCACTTAATGAAGTAATTGTACTGCTAGTACTTGGCCAAAAACAATATTATTATCATCATTTTTCTGATTTGACCTATGTGCACCATAACTGAATTGTTGTTGGACAATAAAGTCACAGATTCCTAAGTAACTGGTTGATGTAGAGGCTTGATTGTATACTTCACCCAATATTACAAAGGCTCTGCCTAAACTTAACACTGCCTATCTACAACGTCATTTTGACACTGTGATTACATCTACCAGTCCAGCAGCTTCTCTTTGCAGTCTCAGGAAAAATAGGTGTTTGTTACTCACTTTAGTAAACCCTCCTAAATAAATATTACAATTAGGTTCTTACTGTTGAGCTGCTCTACTTTTTAATTCTGATATTTACTGTGAATTCATAATCAGTTCTGTTTATGTGATTTTTACTTTGAAAATTCAAGATGGAGGCAAGCAATACTGTTTCTAATGCGGCAGCTGGCAGCCATTTTCAAAACAAATGTTATTAATGAAAATTATTAATTGGATTGTGAACTTTACATTACCAAATAGAAAAATGCAGGTGACTAGTGCATAGAGCCTAATTTTTAATCACTTTAAATGATCTGATAAGCATACTTCGTTCTTTGAAATAATAAAGTTTTCTGAGAATGTTAACATGATTCTTAAGATCATAATTTTGACATAAGTTGTTATTTGCAATGACTGACAAAAGATTGAGGATAGAGCATTGTTCAGTAAGTAAAACCAAATTCAAGTCGCTGTTAAGAATGGACTGTAATACGAAAGTTATTTATGAATCCACACTTTCATTAACATGACTGCTACTCCTCAGTTTTTACAGTTATTAAACAAATTGAAAGTCTTGCCTTGTCATGGTTATGTCATTAAAATTGCGGAGGACAATGATCTTGCACTACTTCTTCACATCAGTTATAAAGTATTTAACTCCGACCAAAACGACACTTCCCAGAGTTATTGTTCAGACATAGCTCACAAAACTTCACAGTGCCATAAGTCTGGGAAATTTTTGCATCTGCCACTTGATTAGCTCAGCTCAGAGAAGACTCATTAGCACCCTAGTAAATGCCTCACCTCTTTGAGAATGTTTGGTTCACTGTTTAGCACAATCATAACTGAAAAAGTGGTCTGACTGTTTCAAAGCCTCACTATGTACTGTCACTGTTGGTTGCTCATGTCACCAAGGAGCTTGCCAAACCAGTCGCCCATGTATATTTACAGAAATATCTGTTACACCTGTTTAAATTTTCAGTACTGTACATATAAATGTGGATCATTTTGTAAATTACAATGATATCTTCTTTTACAACATTCAATTATAATTTTGCGATTAATTGGTCAACAGCTGCATTGAAAATAATTATCATTTTGAGGTGTTTAAGTATATGTTCTCCAGGTGTGACAGCTGTGATTACTATGAAGCACCATATGTAACATCTGCAGGTTTGGAATGGCCCCAATGTACATTTCTTTTTTAGCAGTCACAATCAGTTTTTTGCTGCCTTCTTATTAAACGATTATACAAAAATTGTTTGCAAAAAGCTGCAACAGTATATACTTTTCTATCTTAGTTTACTTTTAAGTGGCATTTTTGCTATTTCACACATACATAGAACACTGTACACAATTCAGATTACATGGTTCTGATTAAATTACACTAGTGGTCATTTAATAGCAGTCCCATTGGTGGATGTGACTGTTGATATTTTATAGATGTATGAGGGGCTTCCATGTAAGTAATAACAAAAGTTTAACAAAGTTGTTAAGAGTTTATTTTCAAAGTTGGTGGCACTGCTATTTTATCAGTGTGGCATGCAGTGATTTACCAGAACGACTTTGTAAATGAAAAGTGAATTGAAGATTGCAAAGCTGAAACACTGGCAGTGAAAATGTTTTTGTTGTAGGACAAGTTAACTTCTTAGGTAGAATTGTGACAGATGATGAAATGTGGACAGCTCACTTCACACCTGATGGTATGTGACAGACACTGAAATGGACACATGTATATGTAATCGGGGGGGGGGGGGGGGGGGGGGGGGGGGTGGAGAAGAAAAAGAAAAGAGAGATAAAGAACTTAATCTTTTGGTTAATGATGAATAGTGGCATTACTTTTTGGGATCAAAGGAAGACCATTTCTCATTGAATATTTGCATTTATGGTACACTGTGAGGGCTGACTTGCTTATGTGTAACCTTAAGAGAAATTACCTTGCTAATCACAATAGAAAAACAAAGAATACTGTCATTTTGGAATTTCTGTATGTATGTGACACGCATCTATTGCAGCTGACAGTGAAGTTCAGGAAAGTCCCATAGTGCTCAGAGCCATTTGAAGTTCAGAAGGTGGTGTCAAAGTTGTTTCCACAGTGCGCAGAACTTTTACAACATTAGAATAAAATAATAAAAAGGCACTGTTACTAAAGTTAACTAAGAACACAGATAATAGTATTAATTATGTGTAAAAGTAACTGTTGTAAGTGCAGTAACTGAATGTTAGTATTGATCCAGCCCAAACACTCCATGGTAGCAAAAACTGCTATCGACCATTTAAAGTTTACCGATGCACACTCGCTTGATAGTGTGACACTGTGACAAAATGTGGTGACACAGTAAGAGTTTGTTACAAAATGGTACTTAACACTCTGGTAGTCTGATGTGTGGCATCCTGTGTCCTGAACCTAATACAATAATATCTAAAGAACTTTGCAGTCTAAGATATTGCCACAATAACCGAATGTACTGTTGCAGACGCTCTGTGAATTGTCCTAGCTCTCCTGTGCTAAGTCAGAGAAGTGCCTTCGAAGCCTATTTGGTGGCCGTCTCTTGCACTATTTGTTGTGTACTTATGTTTGGTACACCACAGTAAATAAAGTAGGTTTTAAGAATACTTCTCAATGTAATGTGAAGAAATAGCCATTCGGAAATACTTTGTTCCTTGTACCTTCAGTGCTCCCCTGAGTGCCCAAAAGCAGTTAGCTTTTAGTAACAATACACATTACACAATGTGTACCCTAGTAGAGAACAGTCTGTGACCGAAGTAATGACAGGGCATATTTGAGACAAAATGTCAGCAGTGCATCCCATAGTCAAATGTACTCAATAACAAAAACTGTGTGCCTAATGGGTATCCTCAGCATCCACTGCTAGATAAAGACATTAGACCGTGTGTTACAAGCTTCCACATGTTGGAATCGAGCAAAGAACTCTTGTGTGTATGTGTCTAACCAACCCCCCCCCCCCCCCCCAACCTTTTTTTGTTTTCGTGTGCTCTATAAATTTCCACCGTGGATCTGTCCGATGTCCACTTACTTATCTTCTGATTTTTCACACTTCGTAGTCAAAACTGGTCATTGTAAACTAATGTTTTCACATACATTGGAATACTTGTCCCATACATACTCCCACCCCCATCTACACAGTCTGGTCACAAACATCACCTATCCCATCAAAGTCAGAGCTACCTGAGAAACCAGCCATGTGATCCATACACTAAGCTGCAACCACTGTGCTACATTCTATATGGACGTGACACCCAATAAGTTGTTTGTCCACATGAATGGCCACTGGCAAACTGGCCAAGAAATAGCTGGACTACCCAGTTGCTGAGCACACTGTCCAACACAATGTTCTTAATTTTGGCAACTGCTTCTTTCCTGAATACACAGATGGGAACTCTCCCTGCAATATACCCTACATTCCAGTAACCTTCCTGCCCTCAGCATTCATTAGTCATTGTCCATCAAGCACCTATGCCCTTCCCTGCTGCCACACCAGCACTACACATCCATCTGTTCCACTAATGTACCCACATCTTTCTATTTGTCTCCTTTTGTGCTCCTCCCACTCTCCATCTAACTAGCTGCCCTACCCTATCTTCACCTCGCCCCGCTATGCTCCCACAAGCAGCGCTTTACCTTCTCTTAACCCTGTGCTGCTATCCCTCCTCCTGCCTGCATCAGCCTCTTCTTCGCCCCCCACCATCTGGACTGCTTCCCCCATTTTGCTCAGTAGCTCGCAGTCTGGCCTCAGCTGCCAGAGACAGTGGTCATGTGTGTGTGTGTGTGTGTGTGTGTGTGTGTGTGTGTGTGTGTGTGTGTGTGTGTGTGTGTGTGCGTGCGTGCGTGCGTGCGTGCGCGTTCTGTGATTGTGTGTGTTTATGTTGTCTTGTTCAGAAGAAGGCCTTCTGACTGAAAGGTTACGTGTTTAGTATTCTTTTTGTTGTGCCTGTCTGTGACTCGACATCTCCGCCATGTGGTGAGTAGCAATCTATTCTTTTCATAATATTGTAATTGTTCATTTCTGTTTATTGGAAGAGTGAACCAGGAATATATTCGTTCTCTGCTGAACTGTCACCTGTAATGAAGTTTTGCTCTATTTTGTGTCTAGAATATGACTGTAAGCTCAGTTGCAATTACAAAAATGTACGTGTAACAGTGACACTTTCTAACCAAACAATGGAAAATCCAGGATGGAATGAAACAATATTATGAAAAGAACAGTTCCTACTCACCATATAACGGAGACGGTAATTTGCAGGTATGCACAAGAAAGAGACTGTCACACAATAAGCTTTCAGCCAACAAGGCCTTTGTCAAAGATGGATGACAGACACCCACACAAATGCAACTCGCACACACGACCACAGTCTCTGGCAGCTGAAACCAGACAATTGGCTTGAGCTGCCAGAGATAGTGTGTGTGTGTGTGTGTGTGTGTGTGTGTGTGTTGTCAAGGCCAAAAGCTTGTTGTGTGACAGTCTTTTTGTTGTGCTTATCTGCTACTCAGCATCTCCGCTATATGGTGAGTAGGAACTATCCTTTTCATAATCGTTGATATATTCTGATAATTTAATTCTGCAGCATGTGGCTTTAATTATTGTTTTAGAACTGAATGATTTCTTTAAATAAGTGTGAGTCAAACCCACTTTCACTCCAATTATGCTGGAGACCCTTCCAATAAGTGGCAGAAATATCCTCTATCCTTACAACTGACCAAGCCTTTCATTTAACCACCTTTAAAATAAGAGAAGTACCCACAGATAGTTTCATGCACCAAAGATTCTTGTTCACAAGCCTCTCAAGGCACTTAAGTAGTTTCTCTCGGAAACTTCCTCAACAGCAGATAGAACTGGTGGTAGGAGGTAGTGCTATCATACCTGACATTGCAAAATCACGATTCCTATGAAAATAGTTGGGGGGGGGGGGGGGGTGTAAACTGGGTAGTATTTGGAAAACATTTTTATTTCTGAAGCACCCTTTTCCATCTGAGTAACAAAACAAAACAAAATGAAAAATTGATTTAGTGGGTGCCAAATGATAGGTGTCATCTCTGTGCTGACAAGAAAACGTTATTTTGGGCTTATGAATGCACTGATCATACATGTACTGGAAGAAAATTCTCAGTTTGCCTTATGAGAGTTTGCTAATCATAAAAACATATTACTGAATGATTATGAAATACTTTTAAAACTATACAAGAGACAGACATTTGACGTACTGTGTTTTGTGCAAAACTGGAATGGAGTAAAATAGCAGTAAACATAGAAATGAAGGAAATGTATTACTGACTTAAAATACAACTTAGTATTGTCAGTTATAAACAATACCATTAGTAACATCATGAACTATACATTCTCCCTTTCCTTAATCAATAGCCTTGTGTCCTAATAACAAGCTAAATTGTTTATCTTGAATATTTTTTGCTTTTGGGTGTGAGACGTGTTTAATATTCTTATGGTAATTCAAACTAAAACATTTACAAATAATTAAAATAGTATGAATTAAAATGCTTCATTTACCTCCACAATTTAGTTGTGAAAACACATTCGCATTACAACTTACAAGTCAAATGCTTAGAGATATATGAAATATCCTGTTAAGTCATCCTGCACATGGCAACAAAATCTTAAATACAAACATTTTAACAAAGAAAGAATTTCAAAACCAGAAATAACACAAAAACTTATAGGATGAGAGACAAAAATGTAGAAAGCAAAGGCAAAACTACAATTCTACAGTATAGTTATGAAACTAGAAGAGCTTTATGTAAGTGAAACTATAATAATTTATGGCAGATATCAAATAAGAAATACAACATTATGAAAAGGATAGTTGCTGCTCACCATACAGCAAAGCTGCTGAGTCACAGATAGGCGAGACAGTCTGGCCTCAGCAAACGTGTTTTTTAAAAAATCTACTTCCAATGAAGACCTTGTTGGCCAAAAGCTCACTTTCTGACAGTCTTTTTGTTGTGCGTATCTGCAACTCAGCATCTCCGCTATATGGTAGTAGCAATTATCCTTTCTGCAATATTGTTACATTTCATCCAGGATTTTTCATTGTTTAAATAAAAAATACAAAAATAGGAGAGAAAAATTTTAGGATGAACATTAAATTAAGTTTTAGAAATCATTTGGATTCTGTCAAGTTACAGAAAGAATAACAGGTACCATCATTTGATAAAGCATACAACAATTTGATGGTCTCATACCTAAAATGAACTGGAACAGGCTCCAAAAATAACTGTAAACCTAGTCTTGCCAATGAAAAATTGCATTCGTAAATTGGAAACATGCCATTTGAGATACATTAAAATACCACACTCTAATTAACTAACAAATATTTGCTGCAAAGTCCACCAAAAGTAATGGACAGACTGAAGAATGCTTGAAGAAACAGCAAATTAAATGATGAGATACTGGGACTAGAAGAAGGGTGCTTAATAAGTTAAAATACTCTCCTCACTTGGGAACATTTAAAGCAGTGATGATAGTATTTTCAACAATAAGTCATAGTAAGTAAATATACTTACTCAGTTCATCTGTCATTTGAAGAGAAGTTTTAGAATGGTGTAGTGTAAGCTACAAATATCTTTGTGATTTAATTGTATAAAATACGTGGTGTTTCAAAAGTAACTATACCCACTTTGTGGACGTAATGTAGAAGCATCAAAATATGAATAAAATGTTAAATAAAGTCCTGTCTGAAATTGCTTTATTTCCAAGTTACGATACATAACGTCATTTGTGGTAAGCATTACATTGTGGACCATTACAGGCATTTGGCGTGTCGTGTTCACCTGTATATCAACTGATACTGCTTTTTACACCCCTCTACACTACGTGGCCATTTCTGGTATGAAGTGCCTCTATTTACTTGCCTTTAGTGTGGCGCATTGTACTCTATGATGCTGCAGGGCATATGAAAATACATAACTACAGTAAGAGGATATCAAAATCGTTTAGCAGTGAACATTCAGTGTGATACAGTGGACAACCAATTTCTTGGACCATATGTTAGCCACAATGCCTGACTGACAGAGTGTATTGACAGTTTTTGGAACAAGACTTGGGTGGTCTGCTTCATGATGCTCTACTCACTACATGAACCAACTTATGGTTCATTGGTTCCATTGCACATTTCAGTCGGAAGGCAAAACAGTACCTCAGTGTTCTTTATCCCGATAACAGGACAGGTCATGCAGACCCAGTTGCTGGGCCAGCCAGAACTCCAGATCTTAACCCCGTGGACTTCTACTTTAGAGGTTGTCTCAAGGAGCTTGTGTATATTGTTCAAATCAGTAATACAGGGTGTTACAAAAAGGTACGGCCAAACTTTCAGGAAACATTCCTCACACACAAAGAAAGAAAATATGTTATGTGGACACGTGTCCGGAAACGCTTACTTTCCATGTTAGAGCTCATTTTATTACTTCTCTTCAAATCACATTAGTCATGGGATGGAAACACACAGCAACAGAACGTACTGGCGTGACTTCAAATGCTTTGTTACAGGAAATGTTCAAAATGTCCTCTGTTAGCAAGGATACATGCATCCACCCTCTGTCGCATGGAATCCCTGATGCGCTGATGCAGCCCTGGAGAATGGCGTATTGTATCACAGCCGTCCACAATACGAGCACGAAGAGTCTCTACATTTGGTACTGGGGTTGCATAGACAAGAGCTTTCAAATGCCCCCATAAATGAAAGTCAAAGGGTTGAGGTCAGGAGAGCGTGGAGGCCATGGAATTGGTCCGCCTCTACCAATCCATCGGTCACCTAATCTGTTGTTGAGAAGCGTACGAACAATTCGACTGAAATGTGCAGGAGCTCCATCGTGCATGAACCACATGTTGTGTCATACTTGTAAAGGCACATGTTCTAGCAGCACAGGTAGTGTATCCCGTATGAAATCATGATAATGTGCCCCATTGAGCGTCGGTGGACGAAACTAAAATGAGCTCTAACATGGAAATTAAGCGTTTCCGGACACATGTCCACATAACATCTTTTCTTTATTTGTGTGTGGGGAATGTTCCCTGAAAGTTTGGCCGTACCTTTGTGTAACACCCTGTATAGTAAACTACAGCAGCAAATGGAAAATGGCTGTGCAACTGTGCAAATTGAGATGGATGCAGCCCGTAACACCCCAGGAGTGGTAAGACATCGAGCATATCACTATCTTTGTCTACATCATCATCATTTTCAACATGTACTGCAGTAAATGTACAGTACACAGTTGTGTTGAGTTTTGCGTCTCTTTGTGTCATTGCTTTCTGAGAAGAATTAATTCTGTGTCGTTCACACTGCACTTGTGGTCCTGCGCAGCTGCTCCTGCCTAAGGTTCGACTCCTCCCTCGGGCATGGGTGTGTGTGTTGTTCCTAGCGTAAGTTAGTTTAAGTAGTGTGTAAGTCTAGGGACCACGGACCTCAGCAGTTTGATCCCTTAGGAGTTCACACACATTTGAACTTATGGTCCCTACTCTATTGCATAAATCTGAAATACAGCAACTTAAAGCAAAACTTTATTTAACATTTTATACTTATTTGGATGCATACATTATGTCCACGAAGTGTGTGCAGTTACTTTTGAATCACCCTGGGTACTCTAATGATTGATAATAAATTTGCTTCATTAATACCCACGGAAATAAGAAGGCGGCAGAAGCTTGGAAACCGACCTCACATACACAGAAGGAACCACAATTCACCACATAAAATGGATCCCAACCTCATAAACCTACATTCCAACAAAGGTGCCACCTACAAGCCCTACTACTGTGACCCCATTCCAGAAGTCCAGCATGATGTCCAGTCTTTCTCCTATCACTGGGTCTTAAGCCTCCCCCCCCCCTCCTCCTCCCTCACTCTCTGCACTCCTACTGTCTACAGGCTTCCTAAAATATGTAAACCCAACCATGCAGGATGGGCCACTATGGTTGGATACCATGCCCCCATAGAGAGAATCTTTGCCCTTATGGACAAACACTTTCACCTTATTACTCATAGCCTACCCTGCTATATAAATGTCACTGTCCCTGTCCCTTTTCCACGCAGCACCCTGCTTGTCAATGTCAATGCCGTCTCCATCCACACCGACATTCACATTGCCCGTGGTCTTGCCGCCATTGAACACTACCTTACCCAGTGGCTCATAGCCATCCAGAATCTCAAATTCCTCACATGGTTCAGATACACTGATGACATCATCGTGATCTGACAGGGTGAGGTCACCCTATTATCATTCCTCCAGAACCTCAATACCTTTTCCCCCTTCACTCCATCTGGTGCTCTGCAGACAAGTAGCCACCTTCCTTGATGTCAACCTCCACTTTACAGATGGTTCCATCAGTTCTCCATCCACATAAAACTTATGAACCACCAACAATACATCCATTTTGAGAGTTGCCACCCGTTCCACTCCAAGAAATCCCTTCCATACAGCCTAGCCACCTGTGGTCGTCACATCAGCATTGATGAGCAATCCTCTCCAAATACACTAGAGGGCTCACTGACGCCTTTGCAGACCAAAACTATCCTCCTCAGCTTGTAGAGAAAACGATCTCCCACGCCTTGTGTCCCCAGTTACCTACTACACACACTGAGTAGCCACAAAGGAGTGCCCCTTGTGAATCTGTACGTGCCACTACTGGACCAACTGAGTCTCATTCTTCACCAGAGTTTCGACTACCGCTTGCTGTGCCCTGAAATGAGAAATGTCCCCCCACCTCTTCCACAGTGGTATTGTGCTGCTCACCTACCCTATACAACCTACCCTATACAATACCCTTGTCCATTCCCGTGCCATCCTTTGTGCCAACCTATTTACCCATGGCCCATATAAAGATGATGTAACTTACCAAACGAAAGCGTTGGTATTTTAAAAGCACACAAACACACACACAAAATTCAAGCTTTCGCAACCCACGGTTGCTTCATCAGGAAAGAGGGAAGGAGAGGGAAAGACGAAAGGATGTGGGTTCATTTTAGTTTCGTCAGTATGCACTGTACTTCCTCGATTCACCGGCAGTTGGCCCAATTGAAGGAAGGTAATGTTGACTTCGGTGCAATCACGTCATCAGCACAGATTTTCTGTGAACGTTTGGGCAGGCATTGTTGGTGATAGCTTGATTGGGCCCCATGTTCTTCCACCTACGCTCAATGGAGCACGTTATCATGATTTCATATGGGATACTCTACCTGTGCTGCTAGAACATGTGCCTTTGCAAGTACGACACAACATGTGGTTCATGCACGATGGAGCTCCTGCACATTTCAGTCGAAGTGTTCGTACGCTTCGCAACAACAGATTCGGTGACCGATGGATTGGTAGAGGTGGACCAATTCCATGGCCTCCACGCTCTCCTGACCTCAACCCTCTTGACTTTCATTTATGGGGGCATTTGAAAGCTCTTGTCTAAGCAACCCCGGTACCAAATGTAGAGTCTCTTTGTGCTCGTATTGTGGACGGCTGTGACTCAATACGCCATTCTCCACGGCTGCATCAGCGCATCAGGCATTCCATGCGACGGAGGGTGGATGCATGTATCCTCGCTAACGGAGGACATTTTGAACTTTCCTGTAACAAGGTGTTTGAAGTCACGCTGGTACGTTCTGTTGCAGTGTGTTTCCATTCCATGATTAATGTGATTTGAAGAGAAGTAATAAAATGAGCTCTAACATGGAAAGTAAGCGTTTACGGACACATGTCCACATAACATATTTTCTTTCTTTGTGTGTGAGGAATGTTTCCTGAAAGTTTGGCCGTACCTTTTTGTAACATCCTGTATATATACTGCAACACCTGTCCCATACATCCTCCCACGACCACCAGCTAAAGTCCGGTCACAAGCATTTCCCACCCATCAATGGCAGGATAGCCTGTGAAAGCACAAATGTGCTCTACCATCTTGGTGGCAGTCACTGTCCAGAATTCTCCATGGGCACAACCACTAACAAGCTGGCTATCCACAAAAATTACCACTGTCAAACTGTGGCCCTATAGCTGGCCGAACCACCAGTTGCCAAGCATGCTGTCCGACACGGTGTGCTTGACTTTAGTGATTGCTTCACAGTTCCTGTTCCCACCACTACCAGCTTTCCTGAATTGGTTAGGTAGGAACTTTCCCTGTAACATATCCTATGTTCCCATAATCTGCATGGGATAATTGTTCACTAGTCCTTGTCCCCTCCATGCCTCAATCCCCTTCCCTACTCCTATCCCAGTGTGACGCTTCCCTTCTGCATCCTCCCCCCCCCCCCCCCCCCTGAGCTTACTTGCACACTCCGTCCCCCTTCTGTTCTCCTCCCCCCCCCTCCCCCAGCACGACTAATTTTCTTGATATTGCACCTAGCAGGCCATCACCCTGATCATGCCCTGTCTCAAATGCAGCATTATAGCATCTTCCCATACCCACACTTCTACACTCTCCCTCCCATCATATGCCTCTTCTGTATCCCCATTACCACCTCAGCCAAGATCACTACTCGTTGCATTGGGACCACAGTGCACGGAGATGACAGTGGTCATGTGTGGAGATGTGCACGTATGAATGTGTGTGTTTCTTCATCTGATTAATGATTTTGTTCAAAAACTGAATATTATCCAAAAATATACTTTTAAATGCATCTATCTGCTGCTCAGTGCCTCCTCTATGTGGTGAGTAGCAATCTGTCTCTATTCATATTATCATTCCATTCTAAATTTTCCATTCTGATTGTACAAGAATGGCTACAAAATAATGGGACCTTCATTTGCATAAGAGCTATTATTTTTATTTTTTATTTTTTTACCTGAAGAGTAAGTGTAATTATAGAACAATGATTTGCGGAGTTTCACATGAAACTTGGAAAAACTGTGACTAAAATCTATCTTTCACTAAAAGAATTGTATGATCAAGACTGTTTACCATGCACATCAGTTTTTAAGTGGTGCAAGCCTTTCCAAGATGACCGTGAAGACACTGAATATGACTCACACCTGGGACACCCTTCAACATCAAAAAACAGATGAAAATATCGAAAAGGCAGGTAATCTGATTCGGTCTTACTGTTGGTTGAGTATTTTATTAGTTACTGAAACTGCAGAATTTGACAAAGAATGTGTAAGACAAATTTTACACAAGTAGTTCAATGTGAGAAAAGTGTGTGCAAAACTGGTGTCAAAAATTCTTAAGGTCGAATGAAAAGACGCTCGTGAAAATGTTTGCACTGACATTTTACCGCTGAATATGATCCTAATTTCTTGGAAAGAGTGATGACATGTGACGAATCTTGGTTTTTCACTAAGATCCAGAAACTAAGTGCTGGTTCATGCACTGGAAGAGCCCAACCTCACCGAGAGTGAGAAAAACTCAAATGAGGTAACCAAGAGTCAAAGCAATATTCATAGAACCATGTATCTTCACTGGGTTTCTGAAGGTCAAACTATTACTCAAAATTACTACCTTGAGGTTCTTGCTCAACTCCGTGAGGGGGTAAAAAAGAGACTGAAATTATGGAAGAAAATGTCATGGGTTCCACATCAAGACAATGCAATGGCTCATACCGCATTATCTGTTAAGAAGTATCTAGCGAAGTACACCATCCCATTGTTATACCATCCACCTTGTTCGTCTGACCTAGCAGTATGTTATTTTCATCTATTCCCTTACAGTCAAATCTGTGTTAAAAGGAATAAGATTTCAGTCCGCCGAAGCAGTGAAAGAAAAGGCGTAATATCAAGGAGCTCGCAAAGGAAGACATCCAGCACTGTTTCCATCAATGGAAAATTCACTTCGAGCATTGTAGGGGTACAGATGGGAAGTACACTGAGAGTGATAATAACTAAATACATATGTTTTTTAAGTAAAATATTTTACACCAATAGTACCATTTGACATAAAAGTTTTCTGGGTATGGTACCGTGTCATAAAGTATAAAACTACTGCCGCTGGAGAAAACCAATGTTTCGGCCACTGTTGCAATGGCCGTCTACTGGTGCATTCTAGCTATGCAGTGTCCTTTATATTTTGTTGTTACTGTTCACTGTACATGCCATTAAGTCATAATTTTAAAAAGATAGTTCGTTCTGCTGGTCACTTCAGGAAGGAGAGGGAACTTTATTGCACTGGAGGCAGAGCATAACCTCTGTTGTCTATTGGCTCTTGCGTTGTGTGCCAAGGTTGGTGGTCACCACCGAATGAGAAGTTGGCTGCTGTTTACCAAATGCTGGATGTCAGCCGCGGCGGCGGCAGTTACTCACCGGTACTGCTCGTGCCTTGTGTTGACAGTGTGGTCTGTTGGGCTCTGGCTGATTGCTGGAGCCAAGATGGGGCACTCCGAGTTCATCCTCTCTATTCATGTTATTAGGGTGCTTAAGTATTTCAATGGTGTCTGATTTTGTGTTTCGTCATAACCGGCTCTTGGCCAACACACAGGCTTCGCTGAATTTTATTTCTTTTTCACAGTCTTGCTGATGTTCTACCAATGCAGATTTGTTGTGTAGCCCCAGTCAAATATAGCGCTTGTGTTCCCGAATGCGCGTTGAAATTGGCCTGCCAGTCTCGGTGATCTACATCTACATCTACATGATTACTCTGCAATTCACATTTAAGTGCTTGGCAGAGGGTTCATCAAACCACAATCATACTATCTCTCTACCATTTCACTCCCGAACAGCGCGCGGGAAAAACGAACACCTAAACCTTTCTGTTCGAGCTCTGATTTCTCTTATTTTATTTTGATGATCATTCCTACCTATGTAGGTTGGGCTCAACAAAATATGTTCGCATTTGGAAGGGAAAGTTGGTGACTGAAATTTCGTAAATAGATCTTGCCGTGACGATAAACGTCTTTGCTTTAATGACTTCCATCCCAACTCGCGTATCATATCTGCCACACTCTCTCTCCTATTACGCGATAATACAAAACGAGCTGCCCTTTTTTGTACCCTTTCAATGTCCTCCGTCAATCCGACCTGGTAAGGATCCCACACCGCGCAGCAATATTCTAACAGAGGGCGAATGAGTGTAGTGTAAGCTGTCTCTTTAGTGGACTTGTTGCATCGTCTAAGTGTCCTGCCAATGAAACGCAACCTTTGGCTCGCCTTCCCTACGATATTATCTATGTGGTCTTTCCAACTGAAGTTGTTCGCAATTTTAACACCCAGGGTATACCTCTCTACAATCGCATTCCACCTTGTACACGCCTGCAGCGTGTAATGCATCCATCTTGTCCTTATTGGAGCGTAGCACGTCCTGGAGCCTGTGACCACTATAGAAGACAGGCTCCACCCCAACCTGGTGAAGGTGTTTGCCTGTTTGGTCAGTAACATTTTTCACATAAGGTAAGCGCACTGTTGGCTGCACTTTGTCTATTTCTTGCTTACTTGTGTTCATCGACAAGGCTGTGTGGATCGACTTATGGCTGTAGCCATTGGCTAGAAACATTGTGTGTAGCCTTTTAAGCTCAGGTGTTATGTTTTGAGCATCACTTAGGTGCTGTGCACATATTGCCAAAGTACGGATGACCGAGTTGTTCTGTGCTGGGTGGTGGTGGGATTGGGCGTACAGATTTCTGTCTGCATGTGTAGGCTTGCAATATAGTCTGTGCCCCAGTGTGCCCTCTGTTGTCCTGTATACTTTGCATCCTTCAGGTGCATGTCCCGCCAGACATATGTGAGCTGGTTGAGGTGTGCCTGACTTTAACGTACTTCAAATGGCAAGGAAACTACTATGAGCAGACAGAGGGCATAGCAATGGGGTGTCCCCTATCTCCGCTGTCAGCCAACCTATTCATGGAAGCCTTGGAAGCAACAGCCCTTGGTTCAACTTCTTTATGCCCACGTTGCTGGTTCAGATACGTTGACAACACATTCGCTATACAGCCTCATGGTGAAATGGAGCTACACAAGTTTCACGAATATTTGGACAACATACACTAGAAGATACAGTTCACGCTTGAAGTACGCAGGAATGGTGCAATTCCATTTCTAGATGTCGAAGTATACAGGACAATGGAGGGCACACTGGGGCACAGAGTATATAGCACGCCGACACACAGAGCCAAGTATCTGCACGCCCAATCCTACTACCACCCAGAGCAGAAGAACTCAGTCATCTGTTCTTTGGCAATCTGTGCGCAGCGCCTAAGTGATGCTCAAAACATAACACCTGAGCTAAAAAGGCTACGCACAATGTTTCTAGCCAACGTCTACAGCCATAAGGCGATCCGCACAGCCTTGTCGATGAACACAAGTAAGCAAGAAATAGACAAACTGCAGCCAATAGTGCACTTGCCTTACATGGAAAATATTACTGACGGAATAGGCAGACATCTTTGCCAGATTGGGGTGCAGCCTGTCTTCTATAATGGTTGCAGGATCCAGGACATGCTAGGCTCCACTAAGGGCAAGGTGGATGCATTACACACTGCAGGCGTGTACAAGGTGGAATGTGAATGTGGAGAGGCGTACATCGGCGACACTGCCAGGCCAATACCAACGCGCATTCGGGAACACGAGCGCTATATTCATCTAGGGCAACAAACAAATCTGCAGTGGCAGAACATCAGCAAGACTGCGGAAAAGAAATAAAATTCAGCAAAGCCTGTGTGTTGGCCAAGCAGCTAATTATGATGAAACACAAAATCAGAGAGGCCACTGAAATACTTAAACACCCTAATAACATGAATAGAGAGGATGGACTCGGCTTGCCCCATTTTGGCTGCCAGCAATCAGAGCCCTGTTTCAGGGTCTTCATCATTACAGTGTCATAACCAATGTTTTATTTATTTATTTGGTTCAGTAAATCATTTCAATACATTTTTGTACATAACACAATATATAGTTACAGTAGTTTATAAAGGAGACTAGATGTTCAACACAATCCAAGTAAATAATACAATAAAGTGACATAATACATAAAGATATAATTAAAAATATTTGGTAAATAAGATTTACTTATTATGATGCTCCAGAAATCCAGAGACAGAATAGAAGCACTGGTTAACTTGTTTCAACTTTACTTTAAATGTAGTTAATGTCAGTATGCATTTTGAGAAAGAAGGCATATGGTTATATAACAGCTCCACTATGATCTGCTCCTTTGTTGCATGAATTTGTATTTATTACGCTTAGGAACCATGGACCATGGACCTCGCCGTTGGTGGGGAGGCTTGCGTGCCTCAGCGATACAGATGGCCGTACCGTAGGTACAACCACAACGGAGGGGTATCTGTTGAGAGGCCAGACTAACGTGTGGTTCCTGAAGAGGGGCAGCAGCCTTTTCAGTAGTTGCAAGGGCAACAGTCTGGATGATTGACTGATCTGGCCTTGTAACAATAACCAAAACGGCCTTGCTGTGCTGGTACTGCGAACGGCTGAAAGCAAGGGGAAACTACGGCCGTAATTTTTTCCCGAGGGCATGCAGCTTTACTGTATGATTAAATGATGATGACGTCCTCTTGGGTAAAATATTCCGGAGGTAAAATAGTCCCCCATTCGGATCTCCGGGCGGGGACTACTCAAGAGGATGTCGTTATCAGGAGAAAGAAAACTGGCGTTCTACGGATCGGAGCGTGGAATGTCAGATCACTTAATCGGACAGGTAGGTTAGAAAATTTTAAAAGGGAAATGGATAGGTTAAAGTTAGATATAGTGGGAATTAGTGAAGTTCGGTGGCAGGAGGGACAAGACTTCTGGTCAGGTGAATACAGGATTATAAACACAAAATCAAATAGGGGTAATGCAGGAGTAGGTTTAATAATGAATAGGAAAATAGGAATGCGGGCAAGCTACTACAAACAGCATAGTGAACGCATTATTGTGGCCAAGATAGATACGAAGCCCACACCTACTACAGTGGTACAAGTTTATATGCCAACTACCTCTGTAGATGACGAAGAAATTGAAGAAATGTATGATGAAATAAAAGAAATTATTCAGATAGTGAAGGGTGATGAAAATTTAATAGTCATGGGTGACTGGAATTCGGTAGTAGGCAAAGGGAGAGAAGGAAACGTAGTAGGTGAATATGGATTGGGGGGAAGAAATGAAAGAGGAAGTCGCCTGGTAGAATTTTGCACAGAGCACAACTTAATCATAGCTAACACTTGGTTTAAGAATCATGATAGAAGGTTGTATACATGGAAGAACCCTTGAGATACTAAAAGGTATCAGATAGATTATATAATGGTAAGACAGAGATTTAGGAACCAGGTTTTAAATTGTAAGACATTTGCAGAGGCAGATGCGGACTCTGACCACAATCTATTGGTTATGACCTGTAGATTAAAACTGAAGAGACTGCAAAAAGGTGGGAATTTAAGGAGATGGGACCTGGATATACTGACTGAACCAGAGGTTGTACAGAGTTTCAGGGAGAGCATAAGGGAACAATTGACAGGAATGGGGGAAAAAAATACAGTAGAAGAAGAATGGGTAGCTTTGAGGGATGAAGTAGTGAAGGCAGCAGAGGACATAGTAGGTAAAAAGATGAGGGCTAGTAGAAATCCTTGGGTAACAGAAGAAATATTGAATTTAACTGATGTAAGGAGAAAATATAAAAATGCAGTAAATGAAGCAGTCAAAAAGGAATACAAACGTCTCAAAAATGAGATCGACAGGAAATGCAAAATGGCTAAGCAGGGATGGCTAGAGGACAAATGTAAGGATGCAGAGGCTTATCTCACTAGGGGTAAGATAGATACTGCCTACAGGAAAATTAAAGAGAACTTTGGAGATAAGAGAACCACTTGTATGAACATCAAGAGCTCAGATGGAAACCCAGTTCTAAGCAAAGAAGGGAAAGCAGAAAGGTGGAAGGAGTATATAGAGGGTCTATACAAGGGCGATGTACTTGAGGACAATATTATGGAAATGGAAGAGGATGTAGATGAAGATGAAATGGGATATATGATACTGCGTGAAGAGTTTGACAGAGCACTGAAAGACCTCGGTCGAAACAAGGCCCCCGTAGTAGACAACATTCCATTGGAACTACTGACGGCCTTGAGAGAGCCAGTCCTGACAAAACTCTACCATCTGGTGAGCAAGATGTATGAAACAGGCGAAATACCCTCAGACTTCAAGAAGAATATAATAATTCCAATCCCAAAGAAAGCAGGTGTTGACAGATGTGAAAATTACCGAGCAATCAGTTTAATAAGTCACAGCTGCAAAATACTAACACGAATTCTTTACAGACGAATGGAAAAACTAGTAGAAGCCGACCTTGGGGAAGATCAGTTTGGATTCCGTAGAAATACTGGAACATGTGAGGCAATACTGACCTTACGACTTATCTTAGAAGAAAGATTAAGGAAAGGCAAACCTACGTTTCTAGCATTTGTAGTCTTAGAGAAAGTTTTTGACAATGTTGACTGGAATACTCTCTTTCAAATTCTGAAGGTGGCAGGGGTAAAATACAGGGAGCGAAGGGCTATTTACAATTTGTACAGAAACCAGATGGCAGTTATAAGAGTCGAGGGACATGAAAGGGAAGCAGTTGTTGGGAAGGGAGTAAGACAGGGTTGTAGCCTCTCCCCGATGTTATTCAATCTGTATATTGAGCAAGCAGTAAAGGAAACAAAAGAAAAATTCGGAGTAGGTATTAAAATCCATGGAGAAGAAATAAAAACTTTGAGGTTCGCCGATGACATTGTAATTCTGTCAGAGACAGCAAAGGACTTGGAAGAGCAGTTGAATGGAATGGATACCATCTTGAAAGGAGGATATAAGATGAACATCAACAAAAGCAAAACGGGGATAATGGAATGTAGTCGAATTAAGTCGGGTGATGCTGAGGGAATTAGATTAGGAAATGAGACACTTAAAGTAGTAAAGGAGTTTTACTATTTGGGAAGCAAAATAACTGATGATGGTCGAAGTAGAGAGGATATAAAATGTAGACTGGCAATGGCAAGGAAAGCGTTTCTGATGAAGAGAAATTTGTTAACATCGAGTATAGATTTAAGTGTCAGGAAGTCGTTTCTGAAAGTATTTGTATGGAGTGTAGCCATGTATGGAAGTGAAACATGGACGATAAATAGTTTGGACAAGAAGAGAATAGAAGATTTTTCGAAATGTGGTGCTACAGAAGAATGCTGAAGATTAGATGGGTAGATCACATAACTAATGAGGAGGTTTTGAATAGGATTGGGGAGAAGGAAAGTTTGTGGCACAACTTGACCAGAAGAAGGGTTCAGTTGGTAGGACATGTTCTGAGGTATCAAGGGATCACCAATTTAGTACTGGAAGGCAGCGTGGAGGGTAAAAATCGTAGAGGGAGACCAAGAGATGAATACACTAAGCAGATTCAGAAGGATGTAGGTTGCAGTAGGTACTGGGAGATGAAGAAGCTTGCACAGGATAGAGTAGCATGGAGAGCTGCATCAAACCAGTCTCAGGAAAGAAGACCACAACAACAACAACAACGCTTAGGAGCAAGTTAAATTTCTGCCAAGTTTCATATGAATAAAAATCATAATTGTGGACACACCATTGAAGGTTATATAAATGATTAGAGATGAATTAGTGTTGTTTGTGTTTAGTACTGTCACTAGGCCTGGTGGGGTATATAACGGACACGAACAATCTGATGTGAGTGATCACTGTGGAAGACACGGAGTTGCCACCTGTTCAAGTGAAATAATGTTATCAGCACCCAAAAAGAGTTTGGAACAAGCCTCATTGTGGATCTCCATTTAGCCAGGTGATCAAGCCGTAATGATTTGCGGAGCCCTCCAATGCGACAGTGGCCAGTTGTCAGACTGCACAGGAACGTGAGGGTACGCGTACTCGTTGTCGAGGTTGCTGTCGACCACACCTGACCCCCACAGAGGGGAATCACTGTAGTGTGCACCGAGCCCATTGTAACCCCTTCACATCTGAATCTGCCATCTGAGAACAAGTAATGAACTCTGTGCAATATTCTGTGTCATTCCACACCACTGATTGGAGACGAGCAGCTCCTGGACAAGGAAGTTACCGACCCAAGGGTAGGCTGCTGTTAACACCACAGCACTGATACCTGTGTTTGGAGTGGAGCTGTGACTGGAAAAGACAGACTGCCAACAAATGACAATCATCAAGTTCACGACAAAGTGCAGTTTTGCATTACCTCCGACGAGTCGTCGGTGAGTAGGGTAGAGACTTGGGGAGATGTCCCATTCTCCCAGTGTCTTGCGGAGGCACAGTGGTGTCAAAGTGTGGGGAGCCATCAGGTGTAACTTCATATCATGGCTAGTAGTGATTGAGGGAAATGTGACAGCACAATTCTACATCACAGACATCCTCTATCATCATCACATATTACCCTTCGTGCGACCGTATAGTGGTGCCACTTTTCAACAGGACAATGGTCGTCCCCACGGGGCACGTGATGCTGATATACTCCCGTTGCCAGCAAGATCCCCTGATATAACATGTGTAAGACCACCTAAGATGTCAATTCCATCGCAGTGCCAGTATCCAGGATATGAAGGGCCAGTTACAGTACTTGTGGACCAGCTTGCCTCAAGAGAGGACGTAATAGCTTTATGACACCCTCCCAAACTGAACCAGTGCATATGTTCAGGCCGTAGAGGGTGACATCGTCGTAACAGGGCTCATACTGCCAAGTTCTTTTTAAACTTGGTGTCGCATATTACTTTGTACAAAATATGACCTCTTAAATATTTACTATACTTCTTCATTAACTATTGATCAAGGCACTGCATCACTCTGTTCCCTTAATGATCTATTTGGAATGTCAAAGTGTGGCCACATTATCATTTACTCATCCATCTTTAAGCATTTGCATGTAACTGATGCCAAATGAGGAATTTAAAACAGCTTTGATGATGGGCAACTAATACACGGTTACATATTTTAATATATTACATACAAATTGATTGATTATTAATAAATATTATATAATTATTAATAAATCAATAAATCACTTTATTCAGGTATATATAAAAAAGAAACAGGTCTCTAAGTATATTGTTTAAAGCAAGGGCTACCGGTAAAAGTTATTTTGATTTTTGGAATTCTAGACATGCACCTGATACACTTTTTCTGGGAAATAATTTCTAAACCCAGATGAATTATCCACTAAAAGAACGCCATTTTGATGGCAACAGAATAATGCGTTGTAGGAACTAAGCAACAGTATTTTACTAGCACAAGCATGTTGTGTTTACTCACAAGATAAATTACGCGTGATATGTTTACACATAGGCCCTTAGGCCTAAGGTACCGGTAGGCCTATACATTTCAAGTTAATTTCGAATCCAGACTTATGTCACTAAGTATTACCGATGTGTACTCAAGTATCGAAATTGGATAAACTGAAAATGGTATTTACAGTTTTTTTCGTGATGAATACGGTGTGAATATTATTTTCGGAAAGGGGTAAGCATCAAGTAGGTCTATGTAGAAAATTCAGTTTAGCTGCACAGCTCTGCTGTGAATGCTTATACGGCACTGATTCGGTACGACAGCAATACTTGACTTCCCGTAGCTTCTTTCTCGGGATGGACACTTACAGTATAGTACAAAAGCTGTCTGCCAAAAATGTTTCTGAATGGTGATAATAACTCGCTGGAAAATTTTATCGCGACATCTGAGTTGAGGGTTTTCCATCCGTTACATAACTAGGGCGCCTGTTCATCAATACAGCCGTTGTAGTAATTTTGTACAGTCTTTTACCAAAGCGTCCGATGAAATTACTAAGCATATTATTTTAGGCAAAATAATGATAACATTTTCCTTCTTACAAGAAATCAATTGTCTACACCATTTAATACACTTGACCAAGGCAACTACCTTCATCCGCTGCGGTGTCCGAGTGGTTAAGGAGTTGGACTCGAAATCCAATGGGCTTTGCCCGCACAGGTTCGAATCCTGTCCGCAGCGTAAAATTTTTTATTTTCTGCATATGTTGCTCGGCAGAAAAGTCTTCACGTGCGCTTCACAACAATATCAATTCAAGAAATACAACATCAGAAACTGCAACACAAAAGAACCATGAGTAATCACAAAAACTCTGAATGGGACGCTGTCTTTTAACATGATTATAAATTGCAAGTAGATATAACACAATACTTTCAAATCCGTGTACGTATTTTCCAGTACAAGCAACATTACCGTAAGCGAATGCCTTTAGTGTATAGGCTAAATAGTCAAAACATGGAAGGCTCTTACTTTCCTTATTTCACCTGTAAGCATTTGGACGACAGAATACTAACAGCAACTGCTTTTTGTCTCCGTGGAATTGGTTATTAACTCTATGTGGACCAGTAGTATGCATGAACCATACGACAGGTGTTACTTCCATGTCGAAAAAAATTAACCCAACATAAGCCGAAAGCTCAAACTACACACTTCAATAAACTGATGCCGCTCAATTCTGGCATGCATTAAAATAACTGCCTGATGCAGATGACCAGCTATTGTAATAAATGCAAATATTCAAACTGGTTATTTCTTCAATTTATTTATTTCCATCTCTAAGCGTTTAGATGGTAGTTATAATACTGAAAACGACCCCAGAACTCTATGGTCTTTCATATTTCTCGATAAAAGAAACTTCTTAATATTACATAAACATATTTCTTTGGAAAGATACGTACAGGATATACAGCAGGCTACTTCAGCGAAAGTACAGTACGGTTATATCTTTTGAATAGTTCTTTCAATTGCTTACGGGAATTTTTTGACACTGTATAACAATTCGTACAATGTGTTTAATTTTAAGCATTCCTGTTAAGAACTGGCAATGTAGCGCTGGCATCTCAATTGATAATGCTTTTTACGTGTATTAGAATATAAGGCTTATAATTTGTGTAATAATAATTTGTTTAATAATTATTACTTCTATAATCTATGTTGTTTAAACACTTGTACCTCATGTATCTGTTTATATATGATTTAGTTGGTAAGCCTCATGACCATTTAGAGATGGTTGTTACTGTAATAATCTGACACGTTGTACATCCTAGCGATACACTCGCATCAAGGATCTATGGAACAAGAAAATAATAAATGTTACCAGACCACCGCTGGTGAGTTCGAGTCCATTTCGTTCGCACGTTGCTCCCTTGCTGCCTGCCCAGAAACCTGCACAAGTGCACATTTACAGTCTACAGCAAAAGTAGTCAAACCCATCTTTTTAACAAACCTTCGGCCTTTGAGCTGCTGCAGCGTTGTTAACCCTTAATTCACGAGGGGTAGTCGTCTCTCGGGTTGCGCGAAAATTTTTGAACTCACTCTCCAAAAACAGTTCTGGCAGAATGCTTCCCTGCCCCGCCCCCCTACCTTCCTTATAATGTTTTGTTGTCGACACACATTATTGAGATGTGTTGTGGTCTCTTAGACCGCGACTCGTAAACGGCGTACTTGTTTTCTTCAGTAGAGTTCAAAATATACTCGCAGGAACATGTCAGTTGTAACGATCCTATGCTTGACGAAATTGTTTGTCGGTGGATGGATGAAGCTGTCAGTGATGTAGATGAAGAGATGCACGAAAACGACGATTTTACAATTGCCAGTGATCAAACTTTTGCTAGCGAACAGGGCGGCGATTCAGAGAAAGAACTTCAGTTGTGGTCATAGAGTAAATATCTCTGGAGTGAGCACTGCGTTCTGTGCATGTTGTCAACATTAAACCAGTATTGTCACGTGTTTTCGGGACTTCGCTGTGCGTGTGCGCTTTCTGCAGCGTTTGAAGTTTATAATATCAAGAGTTTTTGTTGTGTTTCACCGTTTGTTGATAGTGTAATAGCGAGGGTGAATTACTGTTGTTGCTACGGATGCAAAGAAAAATATGTGAAAGGAGGGATAGTAACTTTCATGGGTACATACCATGTAGCTCTAATTATAGTTATCATATTAGTAAGAGACACTGTGTATGTTTAAAAATTTCGAAACGCCTTATAATTAGGGCTTGATTCTGTAGACCTATTTTTCTACAATTTTATGACTATATAACAGATGTTACGGCTCGTACAAAAGCTTACAAACAATCGCTTTCTCTCGTAAATTTGCTAGTGGAACAGGAAAGGGAATGGATAGTTGTTTCAGTAAATACTATCCTCCATGCATTTATCAGTGACTTGTCGATTATGTATAGAGATTACTCAGTCTGCTATTTATTTAATAAACTGGGAGCAAGTACTTAAAATGCGTTAAGCAAGTACTTAAAATGCGTTAAATAAATACCTCAAAGTGCCACCAGTAAGAAAAATTGTGCTTTAGGTCGCAAAAATGAGAAAATAAATACGCAGAAATACAAGAAAAAAGGACGAATTAGCAGGGATATAATCGCTAATGTGTGGCAAATTCGGTGTTTTTCGGACACTTGCAAAAGTACTAGCGTACTGTCAAGTCGTTTTGCAGGACTATCACTGCAAAAATGTACTTCATGCTCTGTAATAGTATAAAGTGCCGTATCATACCGAAAACTACCAAAAATCGAACTATGACACCTATTGCAAAGAAGCAGAATGTAATATCGCTTGCCTTTAAAAGTTACGTAGCTGGTTTATTCCCGGTATCAAATGTATACTGTTAAAATGTCTGCGCAACATATATAAATAATCCACGACACGTACGAAAAGAATCCGTGTGTACTAGGGATGTACTGACATTCTAAATATACAGGGCGCTATACGGACAAACACACGACGTCCCGACATCACGTGACCAGGCAGGCAACGTGTGTTGACAACACAAAATCTGTTCTGCACATGTGTACAGGCGTCTAAAGCTAGCGAAATGAGGGATGCTCAACTACCGGACCTACCGATAGATGGCTCTACCAGCTGATTACTGTCATCTGTATTGCCCGCCATATTCGAAATTGGCAAGAAGTTCCTCTCGGTCTGTACGGTGTATAAGGAATTACGGATTATCAAAATGGTGATTTCTTGTTCCGCTTTCAATTGTACGAAGCGATGGAGTAAGGAGAGTGACTTACCATTTCACAGGTAATACGACTACCGATACAATACGATAAAAATACAGACCTAGTGCGTTTGCTAATTCGATGTTTTTGAACAGGTTTCCTCTAAAGCACCCAGAGCTACTAAAGACGTGGATTACTTCCGTGAAGCAGAAAGATTTTAATCCTACGTCTTGCAGTTTTCTTTGCGGAAACCGTTTGCGACAAGATGATTACGGAGTGAGCCCTGGAACGTGGAAGAAACGTTTCAAACCCGAAACAGTGCCATCAGTTTCCGACACATTTGATGCACCAAATAAACAGCCACGACGACAAGTTGTTAGGATTTTGAGTGACAACGATGATTCTACATTTGAGGTAGCTAATTACTTTCCTTGCTGTGTGTGCGCTTTTTACTTTTGTGAATTTATTTCGTACACTACATAGGTCTAAGCAATGTTGTAATACAGGTCCATATTTTTGTTTTTAGCGTTCTGTCATGGAATCCGTGCTCGATTTGCCCATTGCAGACGCTACTGATTGCGTGGAGAATGTTGTCAATGAGAATTCTTCCGTGGAAAGCATGTCCCACTTATCCAATGCAGAAGCTGCGAATTGTGTCGAAAACGTTAGTATAAGGATGTTTTCACACCCCCAACGTTTTCTTATAATATTTTTTCATCAAACCTTGAGTTATTTCAATCGTATATAACGAAATTATTTCCTTATTTAGAGTGCAGTTGGTTCTTCAGTAATTGATTGTGGTATACAGTCGAAAGTATAAATGGAAGACAAGGCGACCGAAACTTGCATTTTTTTTTCTCAGACATTGTGCACGAATTAAAACGTAAACTGAAGTGTGTCCGTGAAAAAATTCGAAGAAGAAAGTGTTTTCCGTGGATGACATCATAAGTTCATTGAAGGAGAAGGGGCATCTTCCTGAGAAGTTACATAACTTCCTCAATCATCAGAAAGGAACACAAGTGGAATTAGTGTGCAATTTAGTGAACAACTCTCTCTCATCAAAGGGTAATAGATACACTACAAATGTGAAAATGTTTGCGATGACTGTGTACTCTTATTCACCAGCAGCATATGAATACCTGAAAAAATTAATGCCTCTGCCCCATTGATTTCTAAATGGGTGGCAAGTGTAGACTGTGAAACTGGCTTCTTAAAAGATGTTTTCAAGTACAATGTAAGGGACCATTTCAGCGATTCATGTCTAATTGTAGACAGTGTGGCAATTAGGAAGCAAGTAGTTTGGGACCAAGGAACTAAGCAGTACACAGGTTTTTTAGACTTTGGTGGGGAAGTGCCTCAGTAAAAGAAGTAATAGAGCCATCTGAGGCTCTGGTTTTCATGCTTGTCTCTATTAAAGGCAAATTTAAATGCCTGATTGCATATTTCTTTATCAACGGTGTACAGGCAAATAATCAGGCCATACTGATAAAATCTGCTTTAGAGAGGCTGCATAGTTCTGGCATTATGGTTTGGTGTGTTACATGTGATGGCTATAAGGTAAATATAAGCACTTTACTTTCACTTGGCTGTACTTTAAATTTTTACAAGGGTGATTTTAAAAGCTACTTTCCTCATCCTGTGGAAAAATACAATGTTTAGTGTATCTTGGACATGTGCCATATGATTAAGTTTGCCAGAAATGCTCTAGCAGAAGTATCTGCTATTGAGTCTCCAACTGGCATTATTAGATGGCATTTCATTGAGCAATTGAACAAGGTACAACAAGAAGAAGGTATGACATTTGCCAACAAACTATCAGGACAACATATAAGTAGTGTAAATAGAAAAATGAATGTTTCATTAGCTGCACAGACTTTGAGTTCAAGTGTGGCAGATAGTATAGAGTTTTTGAGGAGGGTTTGTGATCCAAATTTTAAAGGAAGTGAAGCAACAGTAGAATTTTTGTATTATATTGATAGGATTTTTGGTATACTGAACTCTAGAAATCCATTAGGTAAAGGGTATAAGAGCCCCCCGAGACTTGACAACAAATCTTATTGGCTTGGTATTTTCAGACACTGACAATTATATCAAAAGCTTAAAAATCATTGGTGTCCCATTGCTGCTCCATGCAAGAAATGTTAAATCTGCATTAGAATGTATTTATCTCTATGCTTTTCCCAATATGGCCAATAAAAATGCATTTGTAAATTTTGTTAACTGGGGAAAACTATTTAAAACAAGTGACTGCGTGTACTCTGTTGTAGAATACTCAGAAACTGTTTCAGATGTTTGTGATTGCTGGGGATATGCGACAGAAATATATACAGGCCAAGATTTTGCATTGTGTTAAAATTAAATTCGTAGATTACCCATTTCCTGCTCCTGCTCTTGGTCATGATTACCATTATGAAATTGGGATTGAGGATTTACATCAGACTAAACTTGTTTGTAAGATTGCATCCCTGTACTCCTGCACATGCTTATAAACATATGGAAAAAAAAGCCCGCTGAGAAAATTTTAAACAACAAATCACGTATAAGGCAGAAGTTAAATAAACTCATATTGTTTAAGCATGTATAGTGCTCAAATTGGAAAAGATTATATATTGGGACATTTCATGCAGATGGGTGTGACATTTTGACAGATTTTTTAAAACTATTTTGTCCATAGATTTGTTGTTGTATAATGATGAACTTCAAACAATGAATCACATTGAAGTAAAATTAACTCTTTACATCCTGTATATATTGTAACAAAATTATAATTATTTATTATATAAGCTTATTTTAAGATGTTGGGTGTTACAAAATATGCACTTGCATTAAAAACAGATGATTTGTGTGAAATTAATGAAAAAAAAGTTCTGAGACTTATTTGACAGATAGCTTTCAGTGTGAGAAAATATTTCCCTCAATAACTATGTTAACTTGAATTTTTCACTTTAAGAAAGCAGTTTAATCACAGAATGGGTGTGATCTAATGGAGTATGCAGTGGCCCTATGTTTCAAACAGTAATGTTTGTGGATACTCTGCAACATAAGAGCAATAAAGTTGTTACTCTCTTAATTCTTGTTTTAATACTTCTTAGAATGAACACAATGTTCCAATTGATCATAAGCATTCTTATTACTTTAGAACCATTCTAGAATAAGGGGGCCTGATTCAGGCAAAACCTAATTTTCTTAATTTTGTCTTTATTTTGCTAGGAGGTCTTTCTATTATATTTTCCTGTGTTGAGGGAGGGGGGAGGGGAAGAGAATGCAAATAATCATATAGAATTATCTTTCTAGCACTACAAAGTACTGAATACAGTGATTACAGTTACACTTGGAAATCTAGGAAATTTCAAAAAATGGTTCAAATGGCTCTGTGCACTATGGGACTTAACATCTATGGTCATTAGTCCCCTAGAACTTAGAACTAGTTAAACCTAACTAACCTAAGGACATCACACAACACCCAGTCAAGAGGCAGAGAAAATCCCTGACCCCACCGGGAACCGAACCCGGGCGCGGGAAGCGAGAACGCTACCACACGACCACAAGTTGCGGATTAGGAAATTTCAGTATTCATGTTACATGCCTAATTTTCATCAACATTTACCTTAATTATACAGTTACACTTTTTGCTGATTTGAACTGTGTACTACATGTTAAAAAGATTTTGTTTGGTCATAGTAATAAAAGCATTTCATTTTTTTTAGGTCATATGTCCCATATGGAACTGAAATTATCAAGTTACAATGACAAAGGAAGGAATTAACATTAAGGAATCTTACTTCACAGAAATTATGTAACAATGGTTACACTTTTTGCAAGTTAACTTGAACATAAACCATTTAGTTTTCCATTAAGAGTGAAAGCAGTTGCACGAGTCACGTAAAGAACAAAGTTTCCCATAGGAAACTAAAGTATTTTACGTTTGACTTATTGCAGACCCAAAGTATTGTGATCTTCATATTTCTATTTTAAAAAGTTTGTAACTCAAATTCACAGACATTTTGGAATCTGTACATACATGTGTGTAACAAGGTACTTTTCATGTGTTATGTGGAACCTTTAATTTTCTGGTTTAAATATAATTTATTTCATGAATTACATTTAATACCGACAATGTCTGAATGCAATATTTACCATTTAGAAGAAGAAATATTAGTGTACAGAATAACAAACCTCATGAAAAATACGAGAGATTGTAATGTACCGAACTTGGAATGGCTCTTTATCAATAGCAGGTAAAATAAAGGCTTCTATTAAATGTTCAACGAAACCAGTCAGTACTTCTTAATTCACCATAGAGGCGATACAGTAATAAAAGAATTTACTTTTTTCAGAATTTCTGCTAAGTATTAAAAGTGTGAAGACCTATTCAATAAGTATTTGCTTTACCAATAACCTGTAGTACAAGCACATGTATAAGCAGGTAATTAAGGGAGTCAAGACTTGTGTTAAAATTAAAGATACTGACTGGTATTACTTGCTCACAAAACATTGTAGTTGCTGTACAGTTTATGCTGTAAGTGGTGTACCCAATGTGATTCCTGGAGGACATAATATTCTGTTATCCTATGGGAATGCACTGCTATCACACCTGTTGAAAGTAAGTTTTGCTGTGGAATAGTTGTATCAGACGTCTGTATCAGAAAACAAATCTCCACTGTGACACCCTCATGTTCTTGGTATGCTATTAGCTATAATTACAGGAATACTCTTCACATGGAGGAGGGAGGGAGAGAGGAGGGGAGGGGGAGGGGGAGAGAGAGAGAGAGAGAGAGAGAGAGAGAGAGAGAGAGATATGGGAGAAAATCATGTTCTTAGGAGGAGCAAGCTTTACAGCAGCATATGCTGTTAAAAGCATAGTGAGATTTTCTTTTTCATCATTTCCAACATTGTACACAACTTTCTTGCACTTTTATTTTATCACATTTTTCCCTTGAGAATGGAGAAGAGAGAGGAAGAAGAAAAAAAAGAAAAAGTAAGCGAGCTTTCATAAGAACTGAAAACTCTACTTGTGTCATTTGTTATTTTCAAAATGTTACTCTCTTTCCAAATGCTGTTCTATTTCTTCAAACCAATTCTGAATGTCTCAGGTTATTACATGTCATTTACTGTACATTGTCCAGCAATACTTCTGTTGTTACTGGATAGTTTGTAATTTGGCACTACCTTTGTACCACTGGTACTGTCTAGTGTACTTTTGCAGATAAGAAAATCGACTGGACTAGAATGTCCTGTCAGTATAGGACAAATTCAGACAATATGGAACTTTTTACACTAAATTTGCAATATAATGTCACCCTTGTCTAACACAGATTGTAGCAGCCATTGGGGTGCCTGTCTGGCCAGCTTCTACAGCTTTTGCTTTCAGGTTTGTTTTTTGCTTGGGCCATATCATGACAACCAGTCATTCCAGTGATTGACACCATGTCAAAGACTGGAACCAAGATTCACAGAAATAAAATTCCATGGTTGTAATTCATAGTCTAATTAATTTTGCTCACTGACATGTTTTGAATTCAATTTTAAAATAAAACCATGATACCAGCCATTATTTGGGTGTCAGACTGGAAAATTACAGTTTTAAGACACCACAACCTTAACCTTAAAATTAACAGCTGTGATCGATGTTATTTTCAACAAGTTCCTTCACTTCCTACATCATCATGGATCAGTCCAATGTAATATTATTACTACACTTCACTTCCAAATGATCGAGTTATGCATTTAAGAGGCGCCTTAACGTTGGCCTTTGTGTTTGTCTCATTTAAATGTATTTCTTGTCTCGTATCGAAGACTGAAGCACTGTCAAAAACTGGTGCTTCTACCTTATCACTCAGTTAAAATACACTGTGTTATGTACAGGCGTTAATAAAATTATGGAATTTCAATTTCTTATCAAAGAGAGAGCCACATTCGTAAGTGAATGTTGCAATTAGTGTGTCAGCATATATGCAGATCGGTAATGCATCACTTCAGATAAAGAAAAATAAGTTTTTCCGTTTATAACTAAGTAATACTTTAATAGTTCAGTTGCAATTTCTGTTGTCAGTAAAGATACCCCTAAGCAAACGAGGTCAACTTTTTTTCAAGACACGTCTTCACTGTTTTCCACACTTGATTTTCCGAATTATACCTGTAGTTAAAAGCTTTGGCAACCAAGGTAATTTGTTGAGCTCCATTGAATCTTAAATAGTATTTTAAAACGGGCAAATAAGTAAAGCACTCATAAAATTAATAGTAAACAATTTATAGGTCAGTTTGTCAAACTTCCAAAACACACTCGAATTTAGGAATTTCATAGCAGAACTGTCACTGTTTTTTCTCACTAGATTAGAAACACTTCATTATGTTGATGTGTAGATATCTAGAACATCCAATATAAAAGACTTATCAGGGCGCAGAACGAAAAACATTTTCATCCGTGTTTTGACACTTCGTTTTTCGCCAAATTCAGATATGGCGGACACTCAATGATATAAACTTTGGCCAGCACGCGCTAGAGCCATCTATCGGTAGGTCCGGTAGTTGAGCATCCCTCATTTCGCTAGCTTTAGACGCCTGTCACATGTGTGATTGCTCACTCCAGAGATATTTACTCTATGGTTGTGGTGGGGACGTAACTGTTTCTCCAAAGAAGTACTTAAAGTGTTAGTTAAAATCAAATGTTTTCTGCGCGGTGTTGAAGAAAAATGAATATCCCAACACCGAATTTCAATTTTGCAGACTTTCTTTTTGTACTTACAGAGTACAATTTGTATGTGCAAGTTTAAACAATGGAATTTAGTTATACTTGAATATTTACTTGCCATAGAGATCTACAGTGTTTCAGAATGTCAAATTTAGTTCTGTAACAGTTCGTTTATGTGTATTACTTTAAAAATCGCACAAAGTAATATTTATTGTGTGATAAAAAGTAAATTATTGCATGCATTATTTAGTGCTGTAAAATAAACAAGGACTATTTACATGTCACTTTAATAATTGTAAAAATAATCGTTATGTAACTTAAATTAAAACTCTCAAATGATTTGTGCCGTAATTCTCGGGTTAAACACAGGAGTCCCACAAACACCACCTCATAGAATACGCTACAAAAAAGTCACGTCGTGAGTTAAAAGGGTAAAATTCTACTACTGTGCCTTTTGAATACTGCCAACAGTAATATTTATGATATAAAGCTCGTATCGGTTGTACAGACAACCATTAACCGTCTATACAGACCTACTATCAACGTCAAATAAATGCACCTAGATGCGTGTGCTCTGTAGATTTATCACGATAAAGTATTTCTAGTCTCTGGCTAAAAAAAAATGGTGCACACAGCCATTCCTAACGAGAGCAGTCCCACAGTGATTCATCGATCAGCACAAATAAGACTCGCGCTGTACCGAACTTTTCACGGATGTACCGGTATCGTTGGATATCTGTGTGCCACAAAGAAAAAACGTATCATTTGATTGATTTGTTGAGTCGCATATAGGGACAAGAGAAGTCTAAGATAAACCACTCGTAGTTTAGAAAAAAAGCACAATTCTAATAAGGACATGCATGTAAAATTACGTGTTACGAGCAGATAATAAATACATAAGTTCTTGCAGAAAACTCCACAATATTATTGTGCAGTGTTCTGACTTTCGGACGTAAAAAATCATCTAAATGAATATTGGTGCCTGGGACGGCATCAGAACTTCGCAGCGAAGTGACGATGTTGACGTTCGAGGGTATGGAACTCCCACGTATTGCGACCATTAAACCGGAGTCTAATCGGCTTTACACATGATTGAACCCACGTCATCATTCCATTTCACATTCCTATAAAGTATTACACCGTGGTACTTATATGAGTTGGTCGATTCCAATAGCGACTCATTCACATTACAGTCATAGGATAAATTGCTTTTACGTTTTGTGAAGTGCAAAATTGTACATTTCTGAACATTTAGAGCAAGTTGCCAATCTCTGCACCGTGCTGAAATTTTATCGAGATCAGACCGAATATTTATGCAGCTTCTCTCAGGTAGTACTTCATTGTAAGTAACTCTATCACCTGCAAAATGCCTGATTTTACTATTAATATTCTCTGCAAGGTCATTAATATACAACATGAACAGCAAGGGTCCTAACACACTTCCCGGTGGCACACCCGAAGTTACTTCTACATCTGACAATGACTCTCCGTCCAAGATAACATGCTGCATCCTCTCTACCAAAAAGTCCTCAGTCCAGTCACAAATTTCACTTGATACCCCATATGATAATATTTTGACAATAAGTGAAGGTGTGGTACTGGGTCAAATGCTTTTTAGAAGTCAAGAAATACAGCATTTACCTGATTGCCTTAATCCATAGCTTTTAGTTTGTCACGAGAGAAAAGTGTGACTTGGGTTTCTCATGATCAATATTTTTCAAATCCATGGTGATTGGCATTGACGAGGTCATTCTATTCCAGATATCTCATTATGTTTGAGCTCAGAATATGTTCTAAGACTACAACAAATCGGTGTCAAGGATGTTGGATAGTAGTTTTGTGGATCATTTCTACTACCCTTCTTGCAGAAGGGTGTGACCTGTGCCTTTTTCGAAGAACTGAGCACTGTTTTTTGTTTGAGGGATCAACGATAGATAATAGTTAGAAGAGAGACTAACTTAGCCACAAATCCAGTATAGAATCTGACAAGGATTCCATTGGGGCTCGGAGCTTTGTTCAGTTTTAACGATTTCAGCTGTTTCTCAACACCATCGATACTAATACTTATTTCATTCATCTTTTCAGTGGTATGAGGATTAAATTGGAGCAATTCTTTTGGGTTTTCCTTTGTAAAGGAACATTTGAAAACAGAGTTAAGCATTTCGGCTTTTGCATTGTTACTCTCAATTTCAGTTCCTGTGTCATTCACAAGGAACTGGACATTAACTTTTGTGCCACTAACAGCTTTACATACAACCAGAATTTCTTTGGTTTTTGTGAAAGATCTCTTGACAGTATTTTGCTACAGTAGTCATTGAAGGCATCATGCATAGCTGTCTTGACAGCCAAACGTGTTTCCTTCAGCATCTCTTTATCTACAGCCCTATGTGTTGTTTTACACATATTGTGCAGTAATCTCTGTTTTTGATTCCACTTACTGTCCCACTGCAGCTGATAGCAGTCATCCCCTTCAATTTACATATATTCTTTTAAACTTGAGCCAGAGTTCCTGTATGTCATGTGCTAAAAGTTTCAAATTCCTCATTGAGATATGACACTACTGATTTTTTATCTAATTTACTGAACATAATACGTCTTTCTGGTAGTTTTAGTTGTCCTTTTTTCTTTGTTCTTGTCCTGGTAATAGTATTCTTCATTTTCACTTTCAGCAGAACTGTCGGTAAGGTCACTGCTAGAGTTATGTACAAAATAATCATCAGTAGCACTGCTGTTGTCACTTCCAGTACAAATCACCTCTGGTTTATTCTGTACCCTCATTTTATTAGTGCTCTTGACATGATGTACAGATTGCATTTGTTGCTCCCCAGGTGGGTTTTTCAGTCTCTTATATTTACCAGTAGTGGAACTAGAAGGCCACAATTTTTTTGTGTCAATGTGCTCCAGTTCCTGAACATCCTCCACTGAAACCTGGTGTTATAGCAAGGCACTTCTTATTCCTGGGCTGTGGTTTTGAACATGGGCGGACTGAATGTTTACAACTGGGCTGTGAGGCCTCAGATCTCTTAAACTCCTCCAGAAATTCTTTTAAGCTGCCAGACCAAGATTCCTCATATGCAGTCTCTTCATTTCCTTTTGGCATGTTTTTCAGAACCTTATCTTTATTCAAAGGCTTGATCTCAGTGGCCTCAAACCCTGCAGTCAGGTTTTGCTTAGAGGAACCATCTTTTTCTAATTCAATCAAACACTTCTTCAGCAGATGAGGGAAACAATCTTTTGGAATGGGTCTTCTGTTTATCAAGGCCTCTTCAGAGGCCTAAAATACACTGCATCGAGAGGCTTACACAGGCAGGTGCTGTTTGGAGGAAGTAGAATAAAACAAATGTTATTCTCTTTGCACTCATTGACAACTGTCAAAGAAATGTGGCTGATGAGATAATTACCAATTAGCACTGTAAGAGACACTCTATCAACCTTCTTGAAGCATGGCAAGGCAACACTGCAAAACCTGTCCTCAAAAACGAACACATTGAACCACTCATTCTTAGATTTGTTGTATCAACAGCCAGTAGGGCCCCCTTCAGTCCATTGAGTCATACAGGTGTTCAGGTTTGTAACAAACATAGACTGGCAGAAGAAATCCAGAAGCTGAACCAATAAATATTAAGGACACACTAGACTTTGAGTGAACAGTTATTTGGTGTGGATGCTTACATCCCCTGTGAGTAATAACTTTTTTTTCCTGTGTGAGTCATCAGTCGTGCTAGTTTCATCATCATTTACAATTGCACCTCGAGTAACGCCATCCAGTGATTTTCTGAATTTCTCAAAATTTTCTACAATCACGGCTGCAGGGAGAACTGTTCTTGCTCGAGTTCTATTCTGGCACGAACGCTCTGACAGAACTGATCAATATCTATGAAGGAATCCCCTGACCCACTCAATACCACACATTTCTTGCAAAACGGTTCTCTACAATGCATCTTTGATCTAAAAACTCTTTCATAATGATACGAAAATCTAGCTGGGTCAACAGAAACTCCTATTCAGTTGCCAGCATAACTCCCTCTGCAAGACTTTTTCATCCTCAGGTGTCAATACTATTGGTCAGCCAAATAAAAAACGATATTCCATCTACCTACCTATGTTATTACAGTGTAAAATGGTGTTTACATTTCATCCACAACTATTTTAAGTTGTCTCATATCTGTCATTAAAATTAAAATCAAAAATAGATCAGAAAGATGGAGAGCTAATGAAAGTTTTGTTGCTATAGGCATTTTGACAATAAGTGAGGTTGGACACCTACACACAGTTTCATTAATTTTATTCTTCTGCATGTTGTCTACTGCAGAAGTTTACAGAGGTATATTTTTTCAAGTTAAGAAATGTCTCTACAATCAAAATTGCTTAAAAATTATTTACTGTAGTAGATTATAACAAAATTATTTCAGAAATCATGTACAAAACTTTCTTCAGCTGTCTGAATGCACAACAAATTAAATACATTGCAGATCATCATTGCCAACCGTGTAGAAGCAAGGCCTGACACAGAACCTCACCATTTCAAGTTAGCCCATTTTACGGCACTGAAAGTGTGAAAATTGCAGCAAGTAAAAAAGTATGCTTGTGCAGCTCAAAGTGGTGTTAAGGGTAAAAAAAAGAGCATTACTTTGTTGTTCAAATTTGGCAATATTTTTTTTGCAACTACCACTGTGCCCCAGTGGCGTGATGCAGGTTACGTAAGCAGCTCCACAGCACTGGGGATGGATCCCAGACTCAGTTCTGCCGAGCTAGGGACGCTATCTGTGGGGCTGCGGAGCAAGTACCGCTTTTGGAAGGTTCAAAGTCAGTTGGTGGGAGAGCAGAGATCGGTCATGTGGGGTGTGTGGGTTGGCCAGTGAGACATTGGCTGCAGCAGTGGATCACTCTCTTGTTTTCCAGTCCTCTTACCCTACGGACATGTCCGCCTGCTCCTCCCGTTGAGGGCGAAATGCTCTCCTCCACTATGTGCGGTTCCTCTGCGGTTGTAGCAGACGATATCGTCTCAGTTATGTGACTGGATTCGTGATCTCTTGTCAGAGAGGTCACAGTTCATAGTAACTGACAGAAAGTTATTGAGTAAAACAGAAGTGATTTCTGGCATTCCCCAAGGTAGTGTTATAGGCCCTTTGCTGTTCCTTATCTCTATAAATGATTTAGGAGACAATCTGAGCAGCCATCTTAGGTTGTTTGCAGATGATGCTGTCATTTATCGACTAATAAAGTCATCAGAAGATCAAAACAAATAGCAGAATGATTCAGAACAGATATCTGTATGGTGAAAAACTTGGCAATTGACACGAAATAATGAAAAGTGTGAAGTCATCCACATGAGTGCTAAAAGGAATTTTGTGGGGAAGGCTAACCAAAGACTACATTTTACTGGCAGGACACTTATAAAATGTAACAGATCAACCAAAGAGACTGCCTACACTACACTTGTCTGTCCTCTTTTAGAGTACTGCTGCACGGTGTGGGGTTCTTACCAGATAGGACTGACGGAGTACATCGAGAAAGTTCAAGGAAAAGCAGCACGTTTTGTATTATTGTGAAATAGGGGAGAGATTCTCACTGAAATGATACAGGATTTGGGATGGACATCATTGTGGCAGAATCTTCTCACAAAATTTCAATCACCAACTTCCTCCTCCAAATGTGAAAATATTTTGTTGATGCCAACCTACTTAGAGAGAAATGATCATCATAATAAAGTAAGGGAAAGAAGAGCTCGCACAGAAAGGTACAGATGTTCATTTTTTCCGCGCGCTGTACGGGATTGGAATAATAGTGTGTTGTTGTGAAGGTGGCTCGATGAACCCTCTGCCAGAAACTTAAATGTGATTTCCAGAGTATCCTTGAAGATGTAGATGTAGCCCATAGAACAGGTGGAGGTGAATAAATCTCCATTTTTAGGCAACTCTCTTTTTCGTTACATATGCTAGAGTGAACAGGATCAGTCCTGGATGCCCACTTATCCCCCTTAATCCATCCTGACTTGTACATACTCCTTGGGCAGCTGACCTCATCTTAGATGCCAATTCTGAAGACTGATCAAATGAGTAGTTAGTACACTGAACTCGCATTTGGGAGGACAACAATTCTAACCCGCATCCGACCATCCTGATTTAGATTTTCCACGATTTCCCTAAATGGTTCAGGCAATTGCCCGGATGGTTCCTTTGAAAGGGCGCAGCCAATTTCATTCCCCATCCTTCCCTAATCTGAGCTCATGCTGTCTCTAATGATGATGAGACATTAAATACTAATCTCTTCCTCCTGAAGATTGCTGCATGTAAAATAAACATTTCTGCTTACTACAAGGGTGGTTTGAAAAGTTCTTGGAAAGGAATAGAAAAAAAGTACTTACATCACAGAAACTTTTTTTTTATTTTTCAATGTAGTCTCCTTGTAGATTAATGCACTTGGTCCAGCGATGTTGTGGTGCCTTGATCCCATCTCGAAAATGAGGCCTGCAAAATAGTTGTCAACACTGGTTATCAATTCTTCGTTTGAAGTCAATCTTTGCCCACAAAGAAAAATTTTCAGTTTTTGGAAGAGATGCAAGCCTGACAGAACAATATCAGGTGAATAAGGCTGGTGTGGCAACAATTCATACCGCAGTTCGTGTAACTTTGTCACGGCGACGGCATGCGTTTCTGATCTGGCATCAAGAGTCGTGGCACCCATCTCGCAGATAATTTTTTCATATCTAATTATTCAGTTAAAATGTGATATACCCTTTCAGATGACATCGGCGATCCTCCGTGACCATTTTGTGCACTTGTGCAATGATTTCTGGAGTAGTGACACATCTTGGCCAACCACTGTGTGGACCATCATCTAAGCTCTACTGACCAAATTTAAATTCATTTGTCTACTTGGCAACAGTTGAATATGGAGGAGCAGAGTCCCCCAGTGTATTCTGGAAATCAGCACGAATGTCCTTTGCTTTCATACCTTTCTTTATGAAGTACTTAATCACTGCGTAAATCTTAATTTTTTCCATCTTCGCAAATCAATACGCGGGAACACCGACAGAACCACGTCACCGCCACAGTTCTCTTCCGAGAGCACTGACGTAGCATATGTTTACAGGCAACAATCCAATGAATATCATGTGAACAACTCATTGGCTAGTGCTGACCTCTCGTGGTGATTCCAAGAACTTTTCAAACCACCCTCGTATCATGACACCGTGATCTTCAGTTTCCTCTACTATTTTGGACAACAAGGTATCTGGCATTTCTTAAACATCTGGGAATTTCATTTCTCAAAGCACCACATAGTGCTTTAATATGCATCCTCAGCATACTCCCTGATCTTTTACAATATGCTTTTTTCAGTTCTTAATGGAAATTTGTTGGGAGCAAACTGAATTTCTCTCGGTCTTGGTAGAAACTGCCATTTATCGGGCAATGCTGCCCACACAGTGCAGTATCTTGAGTGGGCATCAACATTTTTAAAGTTCTGCCATCTCTTCGAGTATATTGCACAAACTGCCAATACTGCTATCAGATGTTCAATATTGTTGTTCAGTACCAGTACTCAATATTGAGCATGTGAGGGCCTTTTAAGTAATTAAGTAGAGACTACAACTGTTATGTAGCGCTTTCAGTACATTTCCAATCCAGTGCATCAGCACAAGTCTTGGAAATTATAAATTTCATCAAGAAATTTTGCTTTTTTATCCCACTCTGCTTTATACAGGTATCAAGAAATAGCAAATTTTATATTTTAATATGATGTACACAGGTTTTAAAATACAAACATAATTTTTTCCTAGGTGACTACAAAGTGATTTACTGTGTGGATAAGAAAAAGTGACTGATGCATTACTATCAAGCAGGCAACACCTAGATGGTTAATATTTTTGTACAGTAATATTATGCAATATTACTGAAGCTCTCCCTAGGCTGCTCTGTAAAAATGTCTTATATAGTCTGATTTGAAAAGCAGGAGAGCCAAATATCCTCTCATTAAACCTATTAAGAAAACTGAGGTTGAATGAGATAAATTATTACCAGTACAGTATCAAAGTTTTTTTATATGTTGATGGGCCAGCATATGACATGTTACTAGAATTGGTTGTATGTATGTTTGTTCTTCCACATTCAATTCATCATCTCATAAAACTGTGGGCAGCTCAGTTGGCAAGTTGACTGCAGCCCTAATGCAACAACCATATTGTTGGTTTCACCAGGCCATGAGCCACATGAAATTACTGTAAGGCTTTAAATACAAAAATTCAACCAGTTCTGTGATTTTATTGTCAATTTATACAATTTTCTTTGATTTCTGATGATTTTTGCTTTATTAGGCTGTGGTCTGAAGCATATTTTATCTCCATGTTGAGAGACGTCCTCAAAGGTTACAAATACTCAGATATCAGTTTCAGACTAAAATAAAGTCAGCAAGAGGAACTGTTTATACATACGTGCACAATAATCTGGCTGTTAAGTCATCAGGCCACTGCCTAAGACAGCAGAGTTGTACCGATTTGTGTTTGCTTTGTTTAATACTATGGCACACAGCTTGTCTAACTACAGTCCATCTTTTTTCTGTTAAAGTTGTTTGTGTGCTTTTTAATTTCTATGTATTCTCTATACACCATAGCATATTAATGATTGTATCTCTATAAAAACATAGTACTAGTGAAAGGAATTTAGTGCTTCCCTGGTTCCACTGCACGATTTATCTGTATTTCCCAGATGACAATTGCTCTCATGTTCATAAAAAAACTGGGAGTTAAATGCTTTCTCTTGTAGTACCTGAGTACGCTTGACCTCATGTGCGAAGGATTTTATATAGTCTTGCTGTGGTAAGCAGCAGGCATAGGTCCTTCGTAGTGCTCAAATATTCACGCACCTTTCTTGTTGGTTTAAACGCTGTGTCAATGCCACGACTTCTTGGTATTCTGCTTATGCTTTTTGAGACTGTTTTTTATAAATGGGAGGAAAGGTTTCCCTTTAGTTGGTTATTTATCATTAGAAGCTCTTAACTGATCGAGCTCTTCCTCCAAGTACTGTGGTCCACATATTCTATTAGCCCAGTCCACATAATTATTTCTGGTGGTATTGGGAATTTTTGTGAAGTCATCTATCAGTGTGAATTGCCTTAGGTGCTAAGGTTCCATCAAGTTTTTTAAGCACTGGTAAATCCAAGAAAATTGATAGTAGAAAATAGGTTAACCCTTTCATACCCACTGGCTACAATTGTGTACATTAAATTTTACAGTCTCTGAGTTGGAATAGAAATATTCTTCCCCATTGGAAACCTCATGTACACGTTTATGAATGTTCATTTTTTTTATCATGTACAAGTGCTGCCAACTGTTGGGCATCACTAGAAAAATATTAACAAATCACTGTAGCAATTTGACGACCAGAATACATGGAAGTGGTTGACTGGAATACTTTCTTTGAAATTCTGATTATTGCAGGAGTAAAATACATGGAGCAAAAGACATTTACAACTTATGGAATAACCAGATGGCAAATAAAAGTCGAAGGGCATGAAAGGGAAGCAGTGGTTGAGAAGGGAGTGAGACAGGGTTTTAGCCTATCGTCAATGTTATTCAGTCTGTACGCTGAACAAGCAGTAAAGGAAACCAAAGAAAAGATTGGGAATAGGAATTAAAGTCCACAGAGAAGAAATAAAAATTTTGAGGTCTGCCAAGGCAATAATTCTGTCAGACACACCCAAGGACTTGGAAGAGCAGTCGAACAGAATGGACAGTGTCTTGAAAGGGGGATATAAGATGAGCACGAACAAAAGCAAAACAAGGGTAACGGAATGTAGTTGAATTAAAGCAGGTGATCGTGAAGGAATTAGATTAGGAAAGAAGTAGATGAGTTTTGCTATTTGGGCAGCAAAATAACTCATGACAGTTGGAGTAGAGACAAATAGGAATTCTTTTCTGAAAGTATTGCATCAAAACAACAACAACATCCAAAAATGAAATTTGAGCTTCTTTCTCTTTTTCGATAGGGAACTTTATATTAGGATTAATATCATTTAGAAAATTTAAAAATTACCTGACTCTTCTTCCATTTCTCAATTTGTCACTATCCCAAAGGAGTGTACTAGAAGCTACACTGTGTGATCAAAAGTATCCGGACACCCCCAAAAACATATATTTTTCATATTAGGTGCATTGTGCTGCCAACTACTGTCAGGGTACTCCATATCAGCAACCTCTATAGTCATTAGACATCGTGAGAGAGCAGAATGGGGCACTCCGTGGAAATCACGGACTTTTTTTCGGAATGTATTCAAGTGATTGGGTGTCACTTGTGTCATACATCTGTACGTGAGATTTCCACACTCCTAAACATCCCTAGGTCCACTGTTTCCGATGTGATAGTGAAGTGGAAACACGAAGGAACACGCACAGCACAAAAGCGTACAGGTCGCCCTCGTCTGTTGACTGACAGAGACCGTTGACAGTTGAAGAGGATTGTAATGTGTAATAGGCAGACATCTATCCAGACCATTCCAAAATGCATCAAGATCCACTGCAAGTACTATGACCATTAGGCGGGAGGAGAGAAAACTTTGATTTCATGGTCGAGTGGTTGTCCATAAGCCACACATCGTGCCGGTAAATGCCAAATGATGCCTCGCTTGGTGTAAGGAGCATAAACATTGGACGATTAAACAGTGGAAAAACATGTGGAGTGACGAATCATGGTACACAATGTGGTGATCCAATGGCAGGGTGTGGGTATCGTGAATGCCTGGTGAACATCATCTGCCAGCTGTCTAATGCCCACAGTAAAATTCGGAGGTGGTGGTGTTTTTCATGGAGGGGGCTTGCACCCTTGTTGTTTTGCCGACGGCCTGTGGCAGAGTTGTTACACGACAATAACATCCCTGCAATGGATTGGCTTGCACCGAGTCCTGACCTGAATCCTATAGAACACTTGTGGGATGTTTTGGGACGCCGATTTCGTGCCAGGCCTCACCGACTGACATCGATACCTCTTCGTGAAGACTGGGCTGCCATACCTCAAGAAATCTTCCAGCACCTGACTGAACATATGCCTGCGAGAGTGGAAGCTGTCATCGAGGCTAATGGTGGGCCAGCACCATATCGAATTCCAGCATTACAGATGGAGGGTGACACGAACTTGTAAGTCATTTACAGCCAGGTGTCCGGATACTTTTGATCACATAGTGTATAATGAAGTAGTTCCAAGAAAAGTTTAAGTGAGGAAAGAAGTCAATGGAAAACCCACATGAAGAATGGTCAAGTTAGTGGGAGAGCTGCTAAAGAATTTGTGAAAATTTACGTTGTTGTTAAAAGGATCAGTGGGGGAAGTAAACTGTAGAGACAGACGAATACTAGAATATGCAGAAGAGATTATAGGGGGATGTTGGTTTAGCACTTTCATAAGAAGTTTCCTGGCACATTAAAACTGTGTGCAGGGACTCAAACCTGGGACCTTTACCTTCGCAGGCAAGTGCTCTAGCAACAGAGCTATCCGAGCACAACTCATGACCCTCCCTCACAGCCTTGCTCCCTATCTCCCAAACTTCACGGACGTTCTACATACATCACAAGAAACAGTACCCTGGGATGTGGCTACGTTGTCTCCACAACAGCCTTTCTTCCAGGAATGCTAGTCCCACAAGGTAAGCAGAAGAATTCCATTATTTTATTTATTTACTCATTCTGTATTTACAAAGGTGTTCTTCACATAATGTATTAACTAAAATATCCTGCTACCTTATGATACTGTGCAACATACAAATATTCTTAAGTCACTCTACGGCTGTGTTGGGGAGTGTGTGTATGTCCTTCAGATCACCCTCACAGCCACGCACTTCACATGCAAGTAAATGTGCACTCATATTCGGGACTGTCCGAAATGGCCCATTTGCTCACTAGTTGTTTACACGTAACAACACTCCTTGTGACACGGTTCAGAGTTGTCCACAATTTTCTCGGGAGGTCGAATCCAGAGATCACCTCGTTGGGGTCGTCTGCTAAATTTTGGTTCTTTGTTCACTTAAAAGCCCACAGTTCTTTCAAATCTGTCTTCCGAGTCGATGTCTCATAGTCCTTCAGCAATTTTCCGTGAAGGTGACCTGGATTTAAGTCTGAGTAGACATCCTTCCCGGTGGTGTACCCCAAGTAACACCGTAACATGCCGTGACGATGAGAAGTCTACACGACTACTGCAACTGGACGCACTAACGTTTCCCGCAAAATGGAGCAAATGAGCAATTCTAACAGGAAGAAGAAATTCTGTGAAGTTTGAAAGGTAGGAGGTATTGTACTGTGAGTGTGGGTAATGGGGCCAGCTGGGATAGCTCAGTTGGTAAGGCACTTATCCACCAAAAGGCAAAGGTGGCAGGTTTGAGTCCCAGCCAGTGCACCATTTTAATTTGCCAGGAAGTCGGATTGGTACACACTCTGCTGCAGAGTGAAAATTCATTCTACTCATACAAAGATTAATCGGTTAGCGTGAGACGAGCAGAGATGGCACCAAATGAGTTAAACAGATAGACAACTTAAAGGAAAAAAAGGTCATTTAAACCCACAGTAAACAGATACCTTTTCATGGAGGAATGTGAAGAACATGAACTGAATACAATCCCTCTGCAGAACCCGTACCCCTTGTTTCATTAGGAAGATGATAAATTTTTAATTTGGCTTAAGATGGTGAGCCAGTACAGCAGTTCATCAACCGTACGAGCAATGTGTGACAAAGTGGGTGGATTCTGTCCAACTGTTATTTTAACAGCAAATGTTATGAATAACCAAATGTTTGCCACTAAATTACATCTTTTTTCAATATGTTTACCTATGACATATAGCACTTACCGAAAAACCTCAAGTTTTTATTTAGACTGGATTTTGGAATGAATTTTCACTCTGCAGTGGAGTGTGCACTGATATTAAACTTCCTGGCAGATTTAGACTGGATTGCTCTAGAAGTTATAGTGCAGATTATTGCTTTAAGTATTCTGATTCCATTTGTGTAATTAATCTTCATTACGGCACTGTTGATTAAAAGTTACACTTAATTATGTTAGCACTATTGATCGCTACTTGCAAAAGCCTATGAGATAACACTTATATTTGAGAAGGGTGACCTACCCCATTTGGAAGTTAAACATTCTGATTTTCCAGTAAAGTATTTTAAATTACTGAAAACTAATTGTCTTCTGCAATAATTAAATTTTAAGATTTGAACCAGTGCCGTTTTTCATTGCAGATTTTATCAAAATCACTGTTAAATTCTGGACTTTGACTGCATACTTGTTAATAATTTTTCTGTACAAAATGACATACAGTATTAATTGATTAACTCACTAACTAATAATTTCATACAATTTACTGTTACGTGCAACATGGCACCCATGCATATAAATAAGTGGATTCACATTACATGAACACTAGTTTTCTTCTGCATTTGTAACTAGCAACATTTTCTTTTAGCCAAAATCATATTGATTCTTGCTGTTAAAAAAAACAACCATACATAGTAAATTCCAACCTAGCCAAATTTAAAAGCATTATGTAATTTTCAAAACAAGTTTTTTTCCTACATTAATTGTTATAACACCGTCTCAGTTAGGAAACGGTCTAGTTTACAATTTGAAAGTGAACGAGTCACATCTATGTCAAACAGGTGTGTGGTGTTGACTCTCTCCATAATTGTGTATATCCTATAAGTGACAATACACACACCAGCAGCCGTGGGACTGATGAACTTTAATGTATAAAAACTCTTGTGCAATTACAGTACCTCTAATTAATAATATTCGGCCTGAACTGTGTTGGGATTGCCAAAAATGTATAACGTTGTTGTCATCGAAGTGAGTGAGTGTTAGACGAGATAATAGTAATTATGAACCGACTTAACTGATCTGTCACAGTAGTACTGAAGGAGTGTGCTAAATGTGAACTGTGCTGTTTTTGGATAAGGTTTAAACCTCCTTCATCATGTGGATTTATCTGGATAAATACGACATGCATGTTGTGTTATGACTTTGGGGTAACCAATGGAACTGTCGAGTAGAGAAAACAAAACATTATTTCAGTACGTGCCTCAGTCAAAGTCTTTGACAGAAACTGTACGTAAATATAAATGTGAATATGAAATTGAATGTTTGGACCTTGACTGTTTCTACATAGGCCAGACAGGTAGATCATTTGAGATTAGATCCAAGGACCAGATTTCAGCACTAAAAAAACACCGCACATCAGCAATAGGCACCCACCTAGATGAAACAAAACACCTATCTACTAACACTTACTTTTATTCCAATTGATCCATAGTGAGGAGGTCCTCCAGTATATAGAACATGTCAGAAAAACAATAATACATGACAAATATTTACAACTAAAACAAATAAGCTAATGTTCCTTCCACAGTTCCCAAGTAGAATGACCATAGATCATATTAACGCAATGAATTTAAAATAAAAAAGTTTTTATTTATTTATAAGGTAATAAACATATAATAGAACTACTACAATAGTTATTTACAATGAACACATTACTGCACTAAAATAGTCAGACGTTAGACACACAAATCATTTGGTTCTACTGAGAAATCCATCAATGGAGTAGAAGGAGTTGGCCACCAATAAATCGTTTAGGCTTCTCTTAAATTGAATTTCATTAGTTGTTCGGCTTTTTATGGCTACTGGCAAGTTATTGAAAAAGTGTGTTTCTGAATAATGCACACCTTTTTGTACAAGAGTAAGTGACTTTAAATCATTGTGAATATTATTCTTATTTCTACTATTGATTAAATTTCATTAAGGAATAAATATATTGGGAAGCAGCAGTTAGTATCAGTAGTTCCCTAAAACAGGCCTCTGCTGTATATTCTTGAGTTCACACCACATATAACTCTTACTGCACGTTTTTGTGCCCGGATAAATCCCGTATGACATTATGGAGTGAAAATAAGCATAGTGTGCCAGCTCTTTCATTTTTATATCCCCCATATCTGACAGAAGTCGCATTCCGAATAGAGATTTGTTTGGACGCATCAGCAGTTCTGTGGTGTGCTCTTGCTAGTTGAATTTATTATCAAGGTGTAATCCCAAGTATTTAACACTGTCCACTTCTTCTATCTGCTTGTCATCATATGTAAGGCATATACTCTTGGGACACACCTTACAAATTCTGAACTGCATGCAGTGTGGTTTTTTTTCAAAGTTTAGTGACAAAGAATTGGCTAGGAACCAGCAATTAATGCCCACAAATATTTTACAAGCCGATCCTTCTCAGACTACACTTGATTTGCTATTTATTGCAAACAAAACGAACTTGGCATCTGGTAGTGTTACTGATGAAAGGTCATTGATATACACAAGAAAAAGTTAGGGCTCTAAGATGGAACATTGTGGGACCCCACATGTAATTAGTTCCCAGTTGGATGATTGCCTGATAGCTTAATACATATGTCTTTCCTAATAACACCCTTTGTTTCCTGCCAGAGATATAAGATTTGAACCATTTTACATTTCGTGTTACACCATAATATTCTAATTTACTTAAAAGGATTTTGTGATTTACACAATCAAATGCCTTTGATAGATCACAAAATGTACCAGTTGCCTGCAATTTTTTTTCTAATGAATGAAGTACATTTTCGCTGTAAGTGTAAGTAACCTTCTCAACATCAGAACCGTTTAGAAATCTGAACTGTGACTTTGACAGTATGTTATTTGTGATAAGATGGTTATAAAGCCGACTGTTCATTACCTTTTCTAAAATTTTTGAGAATGCTGGCAAAAGTGAAATTGGACGAAAATTTGACGCTATTTCTTTATCTCCCTTCTCAAACAGTGGCTTAACTTCAGCATATTTCAGCCATTCAAATATTAATTAAGTACTGAATTTTACACTAATGGTATCTTGGGATATTGCTATAGGACTTCTGAATAAGATAAAACAGAAAAATGAAATATTTTCCATTAACAAACCACAATTTATTTCTGTAACACATTTACATTTGCTGTTACTACACAAAACCATAACAAGAGACAGATAATCTGCAGGGTCACAAAACAGCTTAAGCCTCATGTTTTATTTTTGTGACTAGCAATGTGGATTCATAATTATTTAATTTGATTTAATTTGGTTGTATAACTTAAAACAAACACAGAAGCTGCACAAATCTAATTGCTGCATGAATATTACATCACATTAAACACACAAAACACTACAAGCAAGTCATTTCGTAGCCAGCATTTTCTTTTATATATTTATTTAACAAAACTGCACTTAATATAAAGTATAAGATAACTATGCATTTGAAAGCAATACAAATCTGAAATTTATTTACAAACTCCAAAGAGAAAAAAAATTCTCCTTTTGAACAATCACCTAGCTATAAAAGTCTATAACACAACATATTTACAGTGCTGTCATCAAATTTTAAGATGATGTAAAACAGGGTGTACTTTACACAGAAAGTTCAAGACAAATACATGTAACACTGTGATCATTATTGCACTAATATCTATCTAATGTTAATCGATAAGAGCAAAGCCATTAGTTCTGGTAATTTGGCGGCCTTCTATAACCACTCAGTGAAACTGGTTTGAAATGACAGTTTGCACACGTTACTATCTTCCAGTCCTACAATACACAAGGATATGCCTAAGATCCATAACTCTCTGTGTGTTTACTCCAAGTAAGTGTAATGTTACTATATGGAAACATTTAAATTAATTTTCAAATGTTTCTTTAAAAAAATATCACAGCCAAAGTACGTGTAAAATGCCAAACCACACAGAACACGCAAATGGGGGGAAAAAAGTAATATCGTGACAAGCCAAAAAATGGTGTTATCATATAAGATACCACCATTTGCAACAAACAGTTGAGATTAATAGCTACATTTCTTTTAAGGCTTGCCATACAAATGCAACTACAACCGAAGCTCTAAATGTGTTATACGGTTTTCCACTTTTATTTTTTAAAAGTTGAAGATACCTACACACCATAAAGAATGAAAAAATTGATTAGCACAGATAAATATTATGGTTCTGACAAATAGCAAAAGTAATTAAAGAATCCACCAAGGTCACACCTGTGGACCACAGTCCTGTTGTTCCAGAACAGTGTACAGAATTCATGTCCCCTGTTAACAGTAAGGTGCCAGACATACTGCAAAGACGTACCAACAATAAATGTTACGAAGTTTCTGGATGAGTTAAACTGTGAGATTTACTTCCATTCAAGTTACAGTGGAATTTGGCTGGAAGGATGCTCATTTTCAATATCACCTGGTCGATGAAGTCTGGAGGCTATATAACTCAGATCGGTTTGTCAGGAACCCTACTGTGATAGCATCAAGTGTATTTCTTCTTTTACACTAAATTATAATAATTTATTTTTGAAGCAAATGTTTTTTTAAATTTATCTACCGGAAGAGGAAGGCCACATTAGGACAAATAAAATAATCATTAAAACAGGCTACAAAACGTACTCACTTACGCAGCTTACACACTCTAGTGAACTATTAGATCCTGGCAATGAAATTTAAAACGAATCAGATAATATCAATCCATGGCACACAGGATGTATCATAAGAACAGTTTTCAAAGTTTCCTGGTTCTGAAATCCTAATTCAAAGAGTTGAAGCTCTAGTACAGGACTTTATGCTCTATAACAGCTGAACAATATAAACAGAATCTACTACAACGTTATACGTGGTCAAGAAAAAGCTGTACTCAAAAGCAGTTACTCTAATGACAGCACCACATCCCATCTCTGTTACTAGAACTCACTGTTTTGTACATAACATGTTCACACTGTTCTAATAACTTGATTTTAGAACACACCTGAATTGTGATTCAACAGATTCTTCCATTGCTACTCGGTAAACTAACATAATATTAACAAAAGAAAAAAAGGAAATGACAGTTTTGAATGATTTTATTTTTCTTGTTGGCCAGTTTTAAGCTAGAAAGAGGCAGACAGCAACTTTCTTAAAACCTAAACAAAAACTGATTATTTGAAAACTAAATCATGCATCTTTTAGTCATGGTTTGATCTTTTCTGCTGTATACCTTCTAAGAGTTTCATAGAACAATGTTTATTCTACTGTAGTTTTGATGAATAATATATTTTAAACCAGTACACCTACTAACAATTCTAAAAAACTTCTTGAGAAATGTTGTACAAAATTACATTGACTTTACTCCATACTTGAAGATTACACTGTCTACCTGTTGTGGCTTCACAACGAAATAACTAACAAATTCTGGCAAGGCCACCCTGTGCCCCAAAGCTCTATGACTGAGTATTGTCCAAATACATAAAATTAGAAAATCTGTAAATCATCAAATGAAGGAAATCAAGACATTGTGAGCTGTCTGATTACTATCAATATGCTACAACTAGCAAGAATACATGCACTTGTAACAGCATACATCAAATAGATAACACATCTTAATGTTACAAATATGTGGCCTATATATGTTAATGGAATACAAGAACTTACTCTATATGATATTTTTAAAGTATTCAGTGCTAAGTATTCAAATATAAAGGCAACAGGAAAGGCAATTTAATGCTTCTATATTCTTTTTTCTACATTATCTGCCTTATTCTTTCATAAGATATACAAGAAGAGGGATGGGGATTTGGGGGTCAGGGGGTAAAACTGCCCACATACTCAGCCATGAACAAGAGCATGCTAAATGGATGAAGCTTGGCTCATTTTCTAGTTATTCCAATGAATCTACACAAGTTTGCTGTTTTACACTACCAACTAACTGTGAAGATCCCTTCCAAATGTCAGACGAAGTAACTCACAAAAAGAATAACTAAAGAATAAAATGAAGAAGAATAGCCATTATTTACTTCAAAATTACTTATGCCATTGCGTTAGTAGTGAGGACATGAGCTCCGGACAATCTGTTACTGAATTTTTGAGCTTAATCTTATAATCAAGCCAGCACAAACGAGCTCTGATATTTTCATTCTAGTGTGGCGAAAGTAGTTGATTAGTATTTGTAAAAATCTAACTCCAGTCGTGGAAGGCACGGGGAGTCACTGCACAACTCTGCGCCTTCCCCAGACTAGATCTACTGAGTTTTTGTCCCTGCGATCATCTCAAACGTATGTGTGTGTTCGTCATATGTATACTTATTTACAGTACTCGTATCATTATATTAAAAATAGCAAAATATATTTCTCTGGTATTCTACTAATAGTCCTGCGAGGCTCAGAAGGCTGGGCTCATCGAGAGCTGCTCTTAAGGCCTGTTCGGACCTCTACTACTGACTTCTCTTCAGCTTCCTTGGATAGTCTGATCACATGATGCAGACTGCTTTACATAGTATCTTACATATTTACATGGTTATAATCCCTACAAAGTTTCTAATTGCTATAGGTTGCTTGATCCAAGTGACTACTGTTGTATTCTGCTGAATCATTTATGCAAATGACCCAACAGACAACATACCTAAAGAGTACATGATAATTATTCACCTTTTTATTTGTACATGACCATAATTAAATGGCAGCAAGTTTCCACTACATAACCCATTCATCACAATTTTAAGGCATACTCTAGTTGCATAAAGATATTGTGAAAACAAAGTATAGTAAATGAACTGGATAAGTGGCAACTACAATAATAGCACCGAAGAATAGGGCTGTTTAAAATGTAATGATTTATTTACAACTATAAAGAACTTTTAGTACAATTCATTAAATGCAGACGTGTGCTTCATTCACACAAAAGCACCTCTGTTCAAACTACATGGCAGTATATTTTTCCAAATTTATATTTATGGAACAGTTAGATGTTAGGTATAAGTGAAACCAAGAAATGTGAAGTTACAATAATTGTGTCTTAATTAGATTTCATAGAAAAAAAGTTCACTTGGCATGATGTGTGTTTTCCAAGTTGTAAAAGTAACACTGGTGTTTACAGAGTCTGCCCCAAAAATTACAGGATTTATTTATTTATTTTCTGTCTCCAGGAGAATGAAAGGAGGTGTGGTGGTGGAGGTGGTGATGGTGGTGTGAAGGACGATGGTGTAGGACTTCGGCCATTTCCCAGTCAGTGGCCTCATGCAACAATGAAAATGTTGTGGCAAGTTAACACAATGATAAGTTCGGTCAAATTTAGGTTGTCAAGCAACAGTGTATTCTAGGGAAGATGAGAATATCTCAAAGATGAACAGTGTTCTGCACACCTCTCAGCTCCTACACTGGACCAAAATATGGTCCATGAAAGAAGTATCAGTGACAGATCGAGATTTCAGTGACAGTATGATTGCTGATATTGTTGGGGAGTCTAAAATGTATCACATTACTTTTGAGAATTTGCATGCAAGAAAGATTTCTGTGAAATATGTTCTTTAAATTATGACTGACAAGCAGAACAATTTTTGCATCTCAATTTTGTGCAGACTAAAAGGCTGCCTGATGTGTGTTTGACAATCGGTAATGAAATTTGGGTATTGAAGAGAAACACATAAACAAAAAGATAATTCCGAGTGGCATAGTGCAGCTTCAGTTTGACAAAAAAGGTGTAAAGAGCATGTGCACTGACTTTCTTTGCTAGAATACAGCGTAAGTTAATGAGTGTATGGTTGTGAAGAATATTTAAATGTTTGTCTGTGGCACTGGTCTTAAACAGTCTCCACAAGAGATTTCCGGCACTGTGGAAATTCCTTGGGGATTACTAAGGAAAGTATTGTGTGTACTCGGACTTGATTTCGATACACTGATGTTGCAGAATATTTCTAGTTACTTTTGGAACAGGCACTGTGTAAACATAAGAATATTTTTTGGTTGATAAAACAATAATGTCATTAAATATCAAATAATTTATTGCAGTAAATCATGTGCTGTAAAAAAAAAAAAAAAAAAAAAACAAAACATGGTGACTGCTTATGGCAGCAAGTTACAGCCTGTTACAGCAGTTGGTTACAGCTGTTGGTTCTTCAGAAGGCGGAGTTATGTTAAAAAATTGGTCACTTTATGCATTTTTGTGTGTCTCTTTGTAGACACATTTACTTTTCAAACATACTGTTACAGCCACCAGATGGGATGATTTGGAGAAGCAGAAAATTTACACATCAGTATACAAATTTACACTGAAAGAGCTGAATTACTTGTCATATTACTCAATGTTCTTTTAAAAGTGTTAACAAATTTGTATGTGAGTAGTGCATGCCTGAAATAAACTGACTCACAGAGTGCTTTGTTTTGTTTTGAACTATTGCAAATATTTCTAGAAAGGATATGATGCAATTAACAAATATTGGGGTTCTTACTGACAAGCTGTCACTGGGGACAGCAAGCCGTGAAGGGCACCATAACTGTAAGATTTCTATACAGAATGTAACACAATTAGCAACAGCTGCTTGGGACACCAAGCTGTGAGGGGCGAGTGCAAGATTTGTATACAATGAGTATCACAAAAGTGATGAAAACTGACACGCGTGAAAGTGTACAATGGAAACAGAGGGTTCCAAATGATAAGCTGCTTGTGTACAAAAATGTTCTCAAACAGTCTGAATATAAAAGACCTATTATTTACAGCAATACCTTCTATCCGTACAGTTTTACTGTGTTTCAAGAAAGTGGTGTACTTTCATGCACTTGTAAGAGGAAAAAATCCCCTCTCTTCATCTCTACAAACTGTGAAACACATACATTCTTAAAAACACTCAAAGCTACACATGTGTTATGTATTTCTTACAAGGGACATAATATACAAGACAGTATTTGACTTAATCTAATAAATATTTTACAGAACTACTGCCACTTTCAATATTTGGAAATCCAGAATGTCAGAATATGACAGCTAAAAAGTGATAACACTAATTTCTCCTTCCAAAAACCGTTGCATAATAAACTCAAACTAAACGTTTACCACGAAATTTGTGATTAACCAAGGATTTGAGGTTGTCTGTAGGCAACAATACAGTAGCAGAACAGGACACAACCAAAATCTTCATGGATAATGACAACAGGCATCAACCCAAGGGCACAGTTCAAAAAAGAGTGAACAAAAATGAAAAGTAATGACCAATGTGGAAAACTGGTCCAAGATAACACAAGCAGCACACACATGGTAAAAAAAAGCATTTAGAAATTTTAGTGGAAAAGGGGAAAGTCTGATATGTGGTGAAGTTGTGCCAAATCTGGAATAAAAACCCAAGTTTTCAATTATTTCTGTCCATGTAATCATATGCAGGTGCTATGGTGGTGTTCTCTATACACAGGAAAGTGAGGTAAACTTCCAGATTGAAGCACAGTGGGCCTGGACATTCGAAGGCATACAGAAATGGTACGAACAGTGAACAGGTAGCACTCCCTCCAACAACAGAGGAATCAGGAGTTCAAACCAGTTCACAATGAGACTAAGTAGAAAAAGAAGCAGTGGAAAATCAAATTTGTGACGACTACAAAAACCAAGAATATTTTATCGATTCTTGGGAATTTAAGAGGTTACCGTGGGTAAATACATGGAGTGACAGGTCATTTACAATTTGTACAGAAACCAGACAACAGTTATGACAGCAAAGGACTTGCATGATCAGTTTTTCTGAAAAGTATTTATCTTAAATGCAAGGCTCGAATGGGAAAGAAACAGAGTACAGACAAAAAGAGAATAGCAGATTTTGAAAATACTTGTAGATTGGATAGAAAATAAAGAGGTATTGAAATGAATGTAAGAGAAGTGAGCTTTATGGCAAAACTTGACTAAAAGAAGGGACAGCCTGGTAGGTTGCATTCTGAGGCATCAAACAACAGTTAATTTGGTGATGGAGCGAACCAAAGTTTGAGTACACTAAGCAGGTTCAAACGGATGTGAGTTGCAGTAGTTATGCAGAGGTTAAGAGCTATATCAAACCAGACTGAAGATCGCAACTGCATGGAGAGGACACTAAATACTGAGTAGCAAGTTATTCTGAATAAGTAAGTTTTAAAGAATGCAGGAACTACAACATATATGAGGGGTGGGTAGGGTCCATGTCAATGCAAGTGTGTGTGTGTGTGTGTGTGTGTGTGTGTGTGTGTGTGTGTGTGTGGAGGGGGGGGGGGGTGTGCTACTGTTGCCACAGGTGTTCAAGTTTCAATATTTCTGCTACTTCCTCTCTATGCAGAGTCTGCTTAGAAATGACACTGAAAAACCACAAGGAACTATAGAGGAAGCCCAGAGGAACAAACTGAACAAAGGAAACCAAGCCCAGGAACCTGCTATGGGGCATCAGACGTATGGGGAACACCACAATAATCTGTGATAAACCTAATGGACTTCTTTTTCTAGGTCCAATTGGAGTGCGTGGTTTAAAATATTCCCACGGAGTCAAACAGACTTACTTGGCACAATACAGGAAGTCTGCGAAGACGTTCGCAATGCACTACACTTCTCGGAGCGAGTGCCATAATCGGTGGTACGCACTTCTCTCGTGTCTTGGAGGCAGCCATTTGCCAACCAACACCTTTTGTAGTTCTGTTCTTCTTTCCAGCATTACCTTGGATATTGGTGCCTTCTTCCTCTAACCCATTTTGTGATTTCTGCCCATGTCTTTTTCTCCTTTTACATTAAAAAAACACTTCAAATCTGGTATTTCTTGAAGATCTAACATGATTGCTACTGTTGCCAATGTAGAGGTGTGGTCTACCAAGTGCTGCTCGGAAGGTACAGTGGTAAGCATTAATCATCACATTTCCAATGTTCTGCAGCAGGAAGTGGCATTTACAGACATGTGTCTACAGCCTAAATTTATTTCTCAAAGTACTCTCTGCAATTCGCTGCAGTTTTTCAGTATACTTTCTATATAGAGAATATCATCAGAGTACTGGCAATAAGTTTTAACCCTGACTATAATAGGGGTGGAAGTTACTAGAAGCTCACGTTCTGCATATGATTTTACATGGATCAACTACATACAGGGAGCACAACAATCCCCTGATATTTTATCAATTTCTGAGTCTTTAATAATACTCCTACTTATAGTTCGTTTTTCTGTTCACAGTGTGTGTCATCACTGTGGAGTTCATACACCAGATACTCTTCCTGCCTTTGCTGTATTGTTAGAATTATTTAGGAAAGGACATAACAAATACAACATGAACACAAGTGATTGCTCTACAGTAGAAATTCAACCAACAAATGACAAACAAAGAGCTTATACTACTCAGAAATGATATATGTTTCTCATACACACTCTGGATCAACTGGGACCGTGTAATCGGGGAACTATACAAATGAAAACAAACACATCTAACAGTTCTTTGGCATTGTAAAGGAGGTCAAAACAAAATTAAGATTTGACTTTTTCACATACACATCCTTACATCAACTAGCACACACTGTTCCTACTGAAGCTTTACTAACGATCTGGAAGGCACTTCAGCCAATATTGGCTAAGTCCCAGATCATTTCTACAAAGTTTTTAACGTTCACCTGGACACTTATTTATCATTGTTGCTGAGAAGTAATAAGCTGCAGTTTAGTAAAAATACACATTATATTCGTGAGTGACACTGAGCTCGTAAGCAAAACTACCTCATAGAAGATGCTGTAGTTGACAAAGTGAATTGCTAAAATAAGTCCTAATAGTGAGGTATCTATTAAACTTCCAATGATCACCTATATTATAATTGTCTGATAATATGCTGAACACAATATTATGATTTGCAGGCATGACTACTATTCAACACACACAAACTACATATCTTACAGTCTACTTTGTCCTGGAAGCTTTAAGCTTCACCCATTTTTGAGTGATGCTTTTTTCACTTCCTTATGGATAACATGATTAGCATGTTCTGACCTTCTGCCGTATCTGACATTATATACAAACTTAATCATACTTTAAAAAATAAAACATTAGCATGGCTCTAAACTCATGCTCACGTAACTGTGTACTTGCGCCCACACACACACACACACACACACACACACACACACACAGATATACATATATATTTATTTTAAAAAAATATACGAAATCTGTTTGACAATATAATCACTAATTTTTCTATGACTCACTACCTGCTAATGTTAAAGAGGACAGCAAGAGGTTTCTGCGTATATCGAGAACTTTCCTCTTGCTAAGATCCCGATCCTATATTTCTTACGCAAAGGTGTCAATTACACCATATACAAAATCTGTATGACAATATAATCACTAAGTTTTCTGTGACTCACTACTTAATAATGTTAAAGCGGACAGCAAGAAGTTTCTGCTTACGTTAAGTACTCTCCTTTTGCTAGGATTCTGATCCTATATTACTTACACAATATATTACACATAATAAGACAGAAATGTTGATATTTTAATGGATTGCCTATTCTTGGGAAATAGAAGAGAAACTAAACAGTGTAGGCAAACACACAAACAATGTATTAGATAAAGACATAATTTGAGATATTCGAACAGGAAGATTCATTGACCTGACAGTTTTGTTAGCTCCAGAAGGAAATAAAAGGAAATATGACAATGCTGGATGGTTACACAAAATACACACTAACACAGTCACAAAGCTTAGTTTGTAAATCATTGCTCAAGCCTTACGACAGAGTACACAACTGTTCATGTGGTGAACTAGTATCATATATCTGACAGAAATATGCAAGTGAAAGATTAACACTGTTACAATTATTAAACTGTATTACTAACATGGTTACAAATATGGCTACAGAATTAGTGGAAATAATAAATTAAACAACTGATATCAAATGCCACTGTTCAGCAAATCTAATATCTGCTAAATTACCAATTTTATAAGCATTCAAAAACTACGAATAAAGCTATATTGGAAAAGTTTCAATTATTTTTCCCAAGAGAAAGGCTGTCACTTCCCAGTCAGAACAAATGTATCTAACAATTTAGGAACCAAGTTGTATTTTGGAGTGCTTTCAAGAAGTTGGCAGTGATGCAATTTGTAATATTAATGAGATTACTGACAATAAATGCTATTAGTCAATAACCATAACATCAAACACTCTATGAGTCAAATAGTTATGGTGTTCAATAACATGTACATTGTAGAGTATTCATATTAATATACATAAAGTATGCTACTGTGTGTCCTATGTACAGCACAGAAGATTCTCCCACACAACACTGACCAAGAACGCATTTTTAATTGCCTATTTACATTTTTCTAAGTACTAAAATAAGAATAGACTTATTCTACTTACGCCTGTACAGTGGTGGGTAGGCCCCTACACAGAATAGGCCATCAGAGGTCTTCCACAATCTCATAAGACAGCTTAGATATACACTTAAGATTATTTGCATGCGAGAATAAGGGAAGTACATGTACCACTTGGTAAATAACTGTGAAGGTCTACATGAGAAGAAATTAAAAGATTCTGTAAAGTGATAGATTTCATATTGAATAATTGTGCAGCTATTAATTCGACAACCACTTCAACAAGACGATGAAAATAATGCAATTCTAATGGAGCATCAAAGTGCTATCTCAGAATGTAGACAGGACCCAGGGAGAAAATTTGAGCTATATGGATGATCAGCTGCCATCAAGAGTGGATGAGCAGCTGATAAAATTACAAAAGTAATGTATGAGTGTGATAAGAACAATGTTCCTTGAAGTAGCATGTCACAAATAATCACATTGTTGATGAAATGATGCAAACTGTCTGATCTGAGACGTGGAGCCTGCCATCCCTGTCGAGGGGCCCAGCTGTATCCAACCACTCCAGGACTACTAATGTGAAACTGTGGCGCCACTTTGCACGAGAAATCGTTCACCTTCATGTTGAAGGGTATACATTTACAAATGTACAATCAACATTTTAAAAATATTATTAAAATACTTATCACTTCCAAAGCCATCGAATAGGTGACAGAGACTTCAGTGCTAAGACACAAGAGCAAATGCAACCTAATATTTGCAGAAAGTAGAAAAGTGCTGAGTTTAGTGTTAAAGAATTAATGATAATATTATCAGTGGAATTAAATTGGAATTTAGGAACAGAGAGAGCTCACAAATCCTACCTGATAAAATCTTGTTGGTATCATGTATGTCATTCTGCAATTAACTTGCTGGGTGTGTGACCAAGGTCACAAAAATAGCAAAAGCTACCCTCAATACATTTTAAGTGAAGCATCAAGTCTACACATTTACTCATTGGATGACATTTATCTGCTGCTCTGTGGATTAAGATGAAACTAAACCCACCTGGTTGATACCATATAAACATACAAAATTCTAGAATTCTATTACTATTTCATAGCAAAGCAGTATAATGTATGAGACTAATTTTACCAGCTAAATATCAAGCCTAAATACATTAGCTATTCTCAGAAACCTTTGCACCACATCAAAGAGCACAGCATAGTTTTCTAAAATATTATCGGTGTCAGTTAATATTGTGTAAATTGAAGGATAGAGACTGTTCGAATGTGTGCCCGAATGCACAGAGGTGCTATTTGTGCTGCAGTACATCCAGGAAATCTGTATTTCTCTCCTAGAGAGGAGATTAATATTAATAGAGGACCCTAAAACTTGTGTTTTTCCACTCGAAGGACAACTCGACACACAAAACAGTGTTGGTTTCGTCACCGTGTGCCATTTTGGATGATTGGGTTCAGTCCTTTACTGGATATTAATCTACATTTCTGAGTCAAGAAAGCAATACAAGAGTTTTAACAGTTACAACGTTGTTTTTATAACATTACACCAAGGCTTTTAAACTTGTATGAGTCCACTGGTGAAAATTTTATGAACTTAAGGAAGAAACTAGTTTAAAACAAGAAACTGATTTCAAACAGCAAGGAATAGGCAAGTTCGTTGACAAGTATGAGTGAATGATATCAAACATTTGATATCCTTATGCAAAACAATTTGAGACTCCATCCAACAATTTAAACACTTTAATGGCATCCACCAGAAAAATAATCCTTAACATTCCATTTTTCATTTGCCCTGAGGCAACATTGTCCAGAAACCAATAAGCTAATATAGAGAACCAGTGTTTCAGCCACGCTATGTAACAATTCTACAGTTCCTTTTGTGTATGGACCAGGATGATAAAAATAAGACAGATTATGGCACATTCAGAGGCAGTCATTTTACTGCACGGGGACTTGGGGGGGGGGGGGGGGGCATGCACATAGCAAATTTCAATTAGTTGCCTCCCAAAAGACCTGTAGTATACTGTAAAATAAGAAGAAAAAATTTCTACTGGTTCAATATCTGTGGTACACCATCTACTGTCAAATGGTTCAGACATATTTCTCCTACATAAACATCACTGCCAAGTACATCAAATTTAAGTAAATGAAGCACCACAATCTGACTGCCTTATTACAAAACTTCATACTTATCATTGTTCTTCTTTAACGTGCAACACACAGATATACTAACTGGAAGATTGGAAAATAATATTAGCTGCTAACAATTTGCCTCCTTAATGTCTGACAAGCAGATGACACTAACAGCACTTGCTGGTTACTCTGAACAGAGAGAAGATGGATTTTCACAATAGGACTTGCTTTGCACTTTTGTAAACCTGTATCACCCACCAAAAATTATACTTTCAAAGCAGAAAAGCATTTGTATGACTGATGTATGAAATCTAGTCACATCTCAAGAGGTGACTGCACATTCATTTCCTACCACTACTTTATTCACAGTGCTCGGCTGCCTCCCATTGTCGACACGGTTACCAAAAAACCTTAACATTACTAACAGGATGCACAACATGCACAAATCCTAAAGATACGGTTATTTGCTATTAAATATCACAACAGTGGAATCACAGTTTTATAAAAATAAATTCATTCCTTGAGAGAAATTCCTGGCAAGGGAAGCTCTGAACGTGTATCACTTGGTGGCTACCTCTTGCAACTACCCACTTGTATGCTGTAAGTCATTAATCTGTAGATACAGATGCATTGGTTGCAAAAAGGAATTATATACAAATTTACAATGAGGCAGAATGGTTGGGTAGTATTTACCTTCAAGAGGGGAAATTCGAGTACTGTGATACACACACTTGAATGTAAAAACTATTTCGGGAAAGCTAGTTTCTTCTCAGGGAGGAAAGGTATGGCTCAAGAAAAGTTTCACAAGAAGGGTGAGGTCACTCACGAGAGGAAGTCTCCAGGGGTGGGATCAACTTTTTCGAACCGTCTACAGGTGGTGTATGTTAGGGTCCTACTTATCACACCCTGCAGCCATTCATCGAAGTGGGTCCTCATTTGCGTGTAATTGATGAAAAAGAGTTGCTTGTGATGCTCTACAGTCTTAAAAATAATGTTATGCAGAGTGGCAGCCTAAGGTAGTGGTCAGCATACTTCCTGACAAGATGAAGTTTGAGTTCAAATCCTGTCAGGTGCTTTAAAATTTTTAGTTTTACATCTTTACTGAAATACTTTTTTATCATTATTTTTATTAAATTAAGTGGTTTAAATGTATTTCTTTACTTATAATCCTTTATTGTGTCATTTTAATCATAGTATTAACTTTTTCATTTGCTCTCATTTTACTGTCCTATCACTCCTTTTCATTTGGAATCTATGTTCATGTGTTTTTAATTACTTTTTATGTATTTGCTTCAGTTTAATGTCTTATCATTTTTTTATTTTCATCCGTTTTATTGCATTCATGGTTCCTATTCCTCATTTTGCTCAAGTTAAGTTTTACTTATAATCCCTTCCTTTGTTTAAACCTTCAGCTGCGTTAGTTTGTCACAGGGTAATAAGAATTTATATTTTAAATGTTTGTACAGTGATTACAGTAAAAAAAGTACATTTTTTAACAAAAATTACATTTCTGACACAACTGCACAGTCAATATAAATACATTATTTCATCTTTCACTTTTTAACTGACATTTGCATTTTCAACTGTTTAAATATAGTAGTAGATAAATAAAAATATTAAAATCACTTGCACAAAGATTCCAAATAAAAAAAATAAATTTAAAAAAATTGGAGCAAATAAAGAAGTCAACACGACGATTCATAGATGTGACAAGGGATTAAAATTAAATCTTATATTTAAACCAGTCAACCAAATAAAAAAAATTATCAAAGTAAATTTGATAAAGACTCACAAACAAAAAATTTCAAAGCACCTGGTTGATTCAAACTCACAGCCTTCTAGGAATAATATGTAACGCTTGACTGATTAAAAACCAACGTAACCATGCTGTAGTCTTTAGTCATACTGATGCTTTATAACTGCAATTTTATTTATTGAAAGTTAGCTTGCAAAAGATAGCAAATATGAAATTACTATAAGAAATATTGGTAAAGGTTGCAGGGCGATCACGAAAATGTGCCCTCACTGGCAGGTAGAGAACAATTAGGATGGTCACCAATCGGCCCCCGTGATGTGAACACGAATCCACTGAGTCTAGCCTGGTGCATCGTGATGTGAATGTGTAATTTGTAATCATATGAACCAGTTATGTTTCTGTAGGTGAAACAGAAATAAGCAGCATGCTTGCGTTGGGTAATTTGATACGAAAACACACAGACAAAAAGCTAGTGAAATTATGTCTGGTATTTGTGATGCAGTCACTATATCGATTTATGGATTTGGACCGGCTCTCGTGTAGAAGCGATATTTTCGTATTGCCAGATATAGGTATCTCCTTATTTCAATTGAACAAATAAATAAGGTGTCATTCCTTTTTTGTTAAAGTAAATATAACAATAGCAATCCCAAAAGCCACATTGAATTTCACTTTTAAAACTAACGATTTTAGAAGCCAGGACCCACAGAGTAGAATTCCAATGGGGGCAACAAGACCATTTTAGAAGATACGAGCTGAGCAGGCCTGTTTTCAAACTCTCAGTGAACCACAGGCAGACTGATAGGTTTTACTCTTGTAGTTTACCCAATGCAGCCCTACAAATGCAACTTCACGTAAAGGACAACTTACGGCGTTATCACACTTAGATGTAGTAAGGTGTAATGGCAGGAAATTTCCCTATTTCGATCTTTATTTAATAGAGGAAGAGATGGAGGTGACCTGCTACAGTGTCCCTCTCAATGTGGAGTCTGTCTGACCTCCCCCTTCTTTATAGCTTTCCCACACTGTCTGACCTCCCCCTTCTTTATAGCTTTCTCACATTAATCCCTCTTTCTCTTCGAACAAGGAACACGTAAGTCCCAAAAGCTAGGAAGAGTTTTTTTTCTGCTTTCAAATGAGTCTACTGGTAGTACTGGACTTCCTCCTCCTGAAGGTAAGTAGCCATTCTGTCTGGTATTTTACAGTTTTCTTACAAGAATTTTCATTTTGATACAATTATGTACATATTTACAGAGAGAGAGAGAGAGAGAGAGAGAGAGAGAGAGAGAGAGAGAGAGAGAGCGACAAAATAGATCTGCTGTATCAAATTCTCAACTATTATGCAAGTTTACAATATTAAACTAACACTCACCCAGAAGGCTTTGAAGCTGCAAGATTCAGCAACTTACTTCACCTACTTGAGGTGAGGTCTACTGAGAGACACCTATTGCAACACGACTGTCCCACAATATGCTGAGACACACACACCACACTCCCAATACAAACTACAGACATGCACAAAGTTGAAACAGTGAGTCTCATAAAATATTATGCTGACACTCCATACAAACAAAGTATGAATAAATCTATTAGAGTCTATAACATTTATTAAAAAAAAAACAAAAAAATCACTCTTAAAAGCCCACTTTAGTCTTTATGGTGGCCAGGTACATCTCTGACAGTAACGATCACCCTGAACAGCAGTTAAAAATTAACGACTGACGATAGTAAAATAAAATTATTAAGCAGTTGTACGAAATAGTGACATCGTGGGAAGGGCAGTTCTAACGGCAGTGAGATATAGTTGGTGAAGTTCAGTTCTTTGCTTGATTTCAGAGATAGTGTTTAGTGTGGATTTTATTTTCTTTTCTAGTTGGGAACAGATATAGGATTATCCTATATGAGTAAATTACTGGAGGAATGGTGGGAAGGTATTAAAACTTGTTACAGCATTATATGTCATGAAAACTCATCTGAAAACTGGAAAGTCAATATGGTAACGAGGAATACTTTATTGAATTTTTAAAACTTCTTCAATAGTAATGGGAAGGTGAGGCTATAGAAGTTAGTAGGTCTTGTAAATACCTTAAACGCACCAGAAGTGAAAATTTACCTCGAGTTTATACCACAGAGCAGGAACCTGCCGTTCTACTGAGATTCAACTGCCTCGGCCTATGCAACCGCCACTTCGTGGCAGAAGCAGCTTTTTTTTCTAATCTACTTGTTCCCAAATCCCCATCAAGCAATACTACAATGCAAATTTTCACAACACTTATTCTACTAGAAAGCTGCTACCTAGCTTGCAATAATTGGTAAAACCTGAAGTACAATATATGGCACTTATTATTTTATTGTACTTCTCCACTCTTTCACATGTGGGGCAGTAATTCTATCGCTCTGGTGGAGTGTTATGTAGGATGGTCAGCAGACCTCTCCAAACAATGCGTAACATAAACAAAAAGCAGTTAACCCTCATTTCACTTTACAGTGTTACATTTAGGTGAAATTACAATCCCGAGCCCATTCCTATTGGATTTTAGCATAAAACTCCCTTATGCTACACACCCAATAAATTTTCTTTGATAAATGAGATAGCCTTCTCAAGAAACATGAATAGAAGGATTAAATTATTCAGTGTTTTCTATTATTGTGGCTGTATTTTCAGGTTTAAATCTACACAGTAAGAAAGAGATACACAGCTAAGAATTTTTTGCAGCCTTTTAAGAGGAAGGAAGATTACAGTTTAATGTTCCTGTAGACAACAGAAACAAGCTTACGAACATCGTCGAAAAACATGGGTATCTCACAGACATTTAATACAAGTAAGAAACAGTTTGAATCAGCACTGAAAACATTGATAAATACAGGGAAAGAGAAGACAAGACCAATACATATGTAAGACAAGTGTGTAGCCTTTCACCTACGATATTAGACAGTGGAAACAGATAAGTAATTAAGGTGTCAGATTAAAACCAGAACACACATGCATAAATACTTTGCTCTTTGCCGGTGACCAAAAAATTATTCAGAAGACAGAAAATGACCTCCAGTTTGCAATACATTGTTAAATCAAAGTATATCTTCTAAAAATTTCAGTGAAAAATAAAGTAATGGACTTCTACAGAAAAATTCCAAAATAGTACCTGTGAACAACTAACAGAACAAGTGTTACAATTTCAGCTTTTAGGCTGAGGCATTACACTTTAAAAAAAAAGTCTTTAATAAATTAAACAAGTTTCAAATTGTATGGTACACTGGGTGATGAGACAAGGAAGCATACAAAGGTAAAATTTTGCATAGTAATGGATACAATTATTCTAATACACCATTTAGACATTAACTAAGAAAGACAAAAAGAAGAATACAGCTGGCTGAAGTGAAATTTTTAAGGAAAGTTAAAGAATGTACCCTTAGAGATCAAATACAAAACAATATTACAAGAGGTGAATTCGTATTCAGAGCAAGAATGCATAAAATGGAAGCAACATATCAACAGAAGCTCAAAGTTTCTTCTACCGACCCCTTCAGTTATGCACAAGTCCTCAGAATTCGTGTAACAGATACTATAAATCACCTTTCTCTGGCATGTAGTGATTGTGGTCTAAATATTTGGCGCAATAAAGGGGGGAGGGGTGTTACAAATGGCTGGTGCCAAATTGTGGCTGAGGGCCAACTGGATTGATTGACAGTGGAACAGATTACTCAGCATAAAGTGGCTGAATTTAAAGGTTATATCATAACCTGTGACAACTGAATCTCCTACTGCAGGTGGGAACACTCCATCTGACATATCTTAATTTCCACAACCTCTATGACCACAATCTCTTCATGTAAGTGGAAATGTGTGACAAATTGCTCCAAGAAAAGTTTTGCTTCCGGCACAGATGCAAGGCACTATTCACTTGTCACCATATCCACCAGTCACACTGTTCATCTTCTGGTGCTCAATGATAATTCCCCACAAGTAGGGGATGGTTTTTTGCCTCTTGATATAGATGCACTAGATGTGTTGACTGCTGCCTGTGTTATAATATCAACTTTCTTGTGCCTGAAGACAATATACCACACCTCACAAGAAGCTGTACATTCACGCTATTATCGTATAGATATGATGCAACCAAATTTTTCTATGGGTGCACTGAGACAGTTCCATTTAGTTACCAGATGAATCTTTTCCACACTTCTCTTTACAGCTTTCAGTGTGGTGCAATTTTGTGTCTTAAACTACCCCTCCCCCGCCCCAAATAAATAAATATTATATTACAACACAAGAGCAATCAACAAAATATTTTCTAATACACTTGTAGAAAGGGGCAAAAGGCACTCACCATTTGTGGGGATTTGTCATTGGATGCAAAAAGTTCAGATCATTAATCGTCCCATTGAGGAGATGGCAACAAGTGGGCCAAGTTGTACACCTGATGCTAGAAACAACACATTTTCTTTGAGCATTTCATTACATAAATGATCCAAAGATTTTACTCAAGAGTACATATTTATTATGGAGGGTACAAGGATCACAGATGCAAAGAATGAGACAGAAAATTTATTGAATGGATAATAAACAAGCTAGCCCCAAAACAGTGCTTTACTTAGTGACATTATTTATGTCTTTTTTACAGCAGTATTCATTGCACTGTTTTATATGTAACTTTTGTGTGTGATATGAGGTTCCACTGTACTTCTTAAATGTAACTAATTCTCTTTTATAGCTCCCTTTTAAACAAACACACACACACACACACACACACACACACACACACACACACACACACACACACAGTGTTAGTAAATATAAATATTTCTTTTTCCTAAACCAGACCTGAAGACCCAAACAGCTATCGACATGAAAGTGTTTTGCAGTCTTCTTCGGAACTGGTGCTACATGAATCATGAAGATTACTCATCTGTTCTTCAGCACACAGCACGCGTCTGCGTGACCGACCAACTAAACTAATACAAACCTTTGAGGCTATCGAGCCGGACTGGACATACAGAACAGTACTGCTGCCCAGTTTTAATATCCTACTATTCGTAAATAAACTATCTCACTTTTAGAATGTGCGTATTTTTGTATTATAGTAACTGAAGCAATATACCTACACTATCTTCTACGTCTATTAGTCTCTACTCTTGGCAGTAGTTTCTCTGTGCATTGCATTTACAGAGCCATAGACGAAAAAAGTACAAGAGCGTGCACACACACTCATACAATTTAAACTGTACAAGAATTGTATTAGCGTACGCACTGTAGCATAGTAGATTTCTCTACACAATGTTTAATTTTTGCACAGAACATATTTCTTGTAGTTGCAATCATGTATTGATGTCAGAGAATTCTAGACTAATTTGTACAAAAGTTACAATGCATTATATACTTAAACTTATTGCTAGATACCAATTTCTACAGCCCTAAATAGGTCTATGAGAGTATTTTTGGCAAATTCCCACACTATGTGTGTGAAAACACTGAGTATTTTGTAATTAGAAGATTACTATAACGTTTACATGGTACGTGAAAACTTGTGAAGTATTTTTTAAAGAAAAAAACTGTCACATAAATTGAAATTTAACTACATTTTCCCAGAACATGGGGAAAGGTGGTTCAGATAGTATGCAGAGCTTATGTTGGTGTCATTCTTCAGCACTGCTTTTTTAGTACAAACAAAACTTTAAAGAAAGACCAGTCAAAGCCAACTTGTAAAATCACACTACACAATACTTGTAGCAAAAACAGTAATTTCACAGGAATCTGTAACAAAGTCTCTACGTGGCTAACACCAGTGCAACATAAGAACACTTTCAACATTAAAGTGTTGCTTACATGGAGTACGCACACAGCATCGAGTTTCAAACCAGTTTCACATTATGTGGTTAAGCTTATGTGCAACAGATAAATCACAATAGGCAATAAATATTAAATTACTTACTATAAAAATTCAATACTTTAATAAGAAGAATCAGTATATTTTAAAATGTAGGAAAATGCACTCACCGTAAGGAAATTCTTTGTCTATTTCTTTCTTTTGCCTTTCAGAATAACGATCATTTTCCAGAGAATAGTAATGCCACTCACAAATCTTATGTAGATTGTGGTATCAAACATCTGACTTTCACTTCAAATTTCATTACATAGAAATGGCTTTGAATTTCTTTTCTATGCATGTGGGGACATGAGCACAAAAAATAAAACAATGAAGAGCAACAATGACAACAATAACGTAAGTGAACTTTTTTATACAAATAACAATGGAAGAGTTATGTAGTTACTGCAACTGAGATAAGGTTGTGCGACACTTGTAAAGAGACCAGTATGAGCAGATGAGTGAGAACACTGGGCCTAACAAAAGCAAACTATGGAATAAAAGGAAGGTTGCCAATTCTCACCAAGAGAATCAGTCGCTTGCACTAGGTGCCTTATCCCCACAAAACTGTCACAACCCCTTATGATCTACTCCAGCTAAGTGCCAACAGCGTAACTGTTGTAGAAAGGATTTACTAAGATTTCACCACAGGTAGGTCAGTGCAGTGCCCTGGCTGTTTCTTTGGTATCAGTTTGCAGGCTGCGCTATAAATTCATAATTTAGAGACACACTTAATCCATCATCAATGAATTCAGTTCTCCCTATGACCTCATATTCACAGTCATTTAGCAATGTTTAGATTGCACACTGAGTACTATGCTGCACACTGATTGGAGAACTTCAAAACGAGGACTGAATGGCACTGCAGGAAAATTACACTTCCAAATCTGGCAATAAGACTGTCATGTTTGAGTGTGAACATATTAACGTAAATGCAGGCTATGTCAATGTGAAAGTTGAAAGATACGCTTTGTTAGCATACTGGCTCTTGGTTAGGCTACAGTTTACATTTGTAGGTGCTGAAGATCCAAAAAAAATTCCAATTGACCTTCTTCAAGTTATTCCTATTGTATTAACAAGTGGCCATTGTTACTAAATACAGATTTTGTCCACAACCCTCCCCCCCCCCCCCCTCCCCCACCATAATTTTGTTTAAAAAAAGATAAAAAAACAGCTCAAATGCTTAACATGAGTACTTAAAAGTCAGTATTAGGAATAACAAAAGTTTCGGTTTATTTTTATTTTTAAATAAAATTGTAAGCGAAGTCACGATAGGACAGTGTAATGATCCATCAGTGTCAATTTCAAATCACACGAGTAGGCCTACAAGATAATGTTTTCGTGCAGTCAGACTGTTTAGCAATAGGTGTGAGCACATTTACCTCATTTTCTTACTTCATGAACAATCTGTTAATAGCAAATGCATGATCATATGCACATGTACATTTGAAAATGACTCATGTTGAATATGGCCAAAAGCACTGAATGAATTATCTTATTCAATTAGTATACAGGCTCACTTTGATGTATGAGCTTACAAGCATAAGGAAAATTGTAAATGTTGCTGTACACTTTGATGATGCTTTCGAAACAAACAAAACACTTTTGATCCAAATAATGATGATGTGACTGCAAAAGATGTCACAACCAGACACTGTTCATAAAACACATATTTATTAAGTATGCAATGGACTGAAAATATTGTTACAACTAATATTCTTAAGCAACAGATAAACCCCAATTGAGTGCTACACTGTCATAATTTTCATACTGAGAGCTGTATTTATCTTGGATCTTTTTTTTACACTGTTTTCATGAACCACTTCTCAAAACTCAATTTTCAATGCTCCTGTATTCCATGTTTCACCTTGAAACTCACTCAAAATGCAGAGTGGGACTATGGGCTTAAATACATACTCTAGGATGTGTTACTTCACTTTTATCACATTACAGCATGTAGTTTTCTGTGTAACAAACCCAATGGGTTTATATTAATTGCTTGCTCCAGGACATCTGTTTCAATAAGTGTTCCAAATGTCCCCTGAAAACTGATTAATGACAACCACAAAAAGCAATCACCATTCAGTCTGCAAATGTCAACATCTGATGGTGATGCTTCAGTGCTCACTGGGCATTGCATATTCTCTGCCATTTAGTGATACCTCGATTTATGACTGCAATGATAAATGAATACAAGCTCTGCCTAGCCCCATTTAACTGGGCAAAGCAAACAGTATGTCTTGTTACTGAGAGACCAGTCCAAATACTAGTTATTAGTCTGTCAAAATTCCACAGCTTATATATTCATACTGAAATAAGTGACCCCATCAATCAAATCTGATGAGAAACCACTGAATTGTGGAGTACATCCATTAGTAGCAGTTCCTCCACTTATGGTAACTACCAAAAATTGACCGGTACCAAAGATTCAACTGTGCAAAGGACTGTGAACACCAGGGTAGTAACAACTAATAGTTTCACTTTCACACAAAAGGGGTTTTAAACATAGTACACTACTAAATAAACTTAACTTTTTGGGGAACAAAACCACTGCAGTGTGAAAGGAATAATGCCAATCACATAGCGCAAGGAACAGGACATAAACATCAACATCGCAGCATTCTGAAATTCTAATGCAGTATTTCATTTCCACACGACATGAGACGGACACATTATGTGCATGCAATGAAACTGAAGGTACAGGCTGTAACAGCGTCATGCATCAATGGAGGGATAATAATTTTCTTATAAATAGGAACTGGTGTAATTTGTCTTCTTCTTTTTTTGGAGAAAGAAGGAAGTCAGATATCATATATGGTAAAGACTTAGTTATATGAATGCTGAGATCAGATGTGTAAAACAATGTTTAATGATACTGATGGGTAAGTACACAAAAAAACTGGACACAGTGTTGTAATGAGCAACAATGAGTCAGAAAAATCAAGTCACATGGAGTGTGAGATACCAATCATGCAGAGATCTTATCATCCGCAACCACAGTTGACAGTTGGTGTTGTGGAAAAGTCGTCCCCGCCCTCATAGTATATGCTGCGCGCCCTCCGTTCGACCTGGTCTTGCTCGAGGCGTCGCCTCAAGAGCTCAAGCAGGGAGCGTGGCAGAGCATCTAGCTCTGGTTTGATTCGAGGATCGTCCACTAGCGAAAGTACAAAGTCTACACATAACCTGGAAAATAAAAATTGTTGTCACTCTAAATTTATGCTCCTCGCACATTAGTCTTATGACTGCTTTAACTATTACTGGGTCACATTATTCATAGCCTAATCCTAAATGCTACATTTATGGTGTCAATGTACATCCTGTGATGTGCACTTCAGAAGTACGTAGGCCTATTCGCAGGCCATTCGGTGCGGTTCTCTCGTCAATAGGAGAACAAACAAATTCATCTGGCAATAAAACCTTATGGAATAGCACTTTTCTTCATATTGATCTTCGATTTTCTTCATATGTAAGTGGATTTCGATGTCAGTGCCCACACATCATTTTCATTAATCAGTATGATGCATTTGTCAAACAAAATTAAGAAGTTACCTTTGAATACTTGAAGCACAAGATATTTAATACTTTTGACGTCAGTAGCTGAGTGCGCAGCGTACTAGTATTGTCATCGTAAAGTCACCATTTTGATTATCGCTAGGAGAAATTTTTTTTTACTGTATTTGATTTCTTTATTTATTACAAGAAAGAACTGACAAATAGCGAATCAAACTTTTTAATTAAAAATAATATCTTTTTAATTACAAGAAAGAACTGACAAATAGCGAATCAAACTTTTTAATTAAAAATAATATCTTTTTAGCTTTAATTACTAACCACATGAAAATGAGTTTTTCACAATACATTAAAATTTGGTACAAAAAAGAGAACACATCAAGTAGAAAATTAACTACTTTTTTATTTATAGACACTTTTAACAATAAGGTGTTTCATATTTCTGTATCAAATGCTAATTTATTTTCATGCGACTGATAATAAAACTAAATCAAACAATGGAAAATCCAGAATGGAATGTAACAATATTAGGAAGGAAAGTTGCTACTCACCATATAGTGGAGATGCTGAGTCGCGATAGGCACAACAAAAAGATTCATACAATTATAGCTTTCAGCCATTAAGGCCTTTGTCAGCAATAGACACACATACACACACACGCACGCACGCACACACACACACACTCACGCAAACGCAACTTGCACACATGTCTGCAGTCTCAGATAACTGGAACCAGTGTGGTTTCAGTTATCTGACACTGCAGACGTGTGTGCAAGTTGTGTTTACGCGCGCACGTGCGAGTGTGTGTGTGTGTGTGTGTGTGTGTGTGTGTCCACCACAGCTGACAAAGGCTTTCATGGCCGAAAGCTATAATTGTGTGAATCTTTTTGTTGTGCCTATCCAACTCAGCATCTCCGCTATATGGTGAGTAGCAACTTTCCTTCCTAATATTGATAATAAAACTAAATAGATTTCTCTGAGTTTGAGAACTGCATCCTACTGCTTTAAGAAGCTGACATCCTGTTGAGCATGAAGAAAATCAAAGACAACTTGTCCTCAAGATCCTCCTGTGAGTAACAGAAAGGGGCAGTAGGCGACAGCTGATATCGTGTCAACACAATTAAGGTTACAAGTTTATAGTTTTGCAACAACAAATACATACAAATTATGTCTCAAGCACAGAAAAAGCACAGGAATTTAAAGAAAGATGAATGCAATCAGAAGATTGGTCACAAACAGATATTCATTAACAATCTGAAAGTCGTAATTAGGTCAAGAGGGTGAAGACACAGGGCCTGAAACTTACGGACAGATTAAAGCTGACAAGAGGATGTCCCCAGGACTGGTTATCTACCCTGAGGTGTAGATTAGGGGAGGTTGGGGTTTTAAAAACAGTTTCATTGGGTTTTCATAAAATTTAGATATAAGGTACTTGGTAATTAATTATCATTACATGCTTTAATTTCCTGTAATTCTGCTTCATAAATTTTATACAGTAAGATTACTTCCCCACTTTATAAATCACATTTACTGTGGAACCAGTGGGCAAGAGGTAAAAAAGGTTGACTGGTGCTGCTTTAGACCCAGTAGTTAATGTCAAATCCCATCAAGTGCTTTGAAATTTTTACTCTAAAATCTATATTGGAATGTCTTTAACCATTAGTTTTAGCCAATTAATTGGTTCTCATAAATCTTTTTTTACTTCAGATCCTTTGCCACCTCACTTTAATCGCTGCATTAACTTTCTGTATTTGCTCTCATTTTTCCGTCTCGTCAATCATCTTTCATCTGGTATCATTGTGCATTTCATTTTAATTATTTTGATTGATTTACCTATCATAATATTTAAATATATTACTCTGAAGAGGTGGCAGAGGAAAACACACACTAAGGGATTTAAATTTTTGCAAGCTTTTAGAGCCAGTGGCTCCTCCTCCTGGCAGAAGGGTTGAAGGGGAGGTTTAGGGAAAGGGATACAGTTCAGAAAAGTAACACAGAACCCCAGCTCAGGGGAAACTTACCAGACGGGATGAGAAGGAAAGTTATTTATATCTGCTGTTTCAAAAATGTATTTTTCGTTAGGAGATGTATGTTCATTTGAATGGTAGAGACCGTACAAATATTCAAAACATAAATTCTTGTTGCACTATGGAATAAATAACATAGATGAAGATTTAAATAAAAGAAAGAATAAGAAATGAAACTAAATTCATTCAAAATAAAGAACAGAAATAATGAATGTGATAACATGGACAAAAATACCAAACAATAAAACATAAGAAATTTTTCAAAGGTAATACACAAAAATAATTAAAATCACATCAATAAATATTCAAAAGAGAGCAAATAAAAAGTTAATATGATGATTAAAATGAAACAGTCCAGGATTAGAAATAAAAATTACACTTAAACCAATTAATTTAATAAAATTGATGATCAAGCTCATTTCAATAAAGGGTTAAAAGCATAAATTTCAGAACACCTAATGGGATTCAAACCCACAACATTAAGGACTCCACAACTGTACCTTAACTACTATCCCACCGCTCTGGATAACATTTCGTCGATTCCTCAGGCATTTCGTCGATTCCTCAGGAATGAGGGTCCATTTTGCTGAACAGCTACAGTGTTTGGTACCTGACACTGTAAGCTACCCCTCCATACACATAGTCCTTCCTTCCCATCCCGTCTGGTAAGTCTCCGCTGGCCAGGAGTTCTGGGTGACTTTTCTGAACTGTACCCCTTTCCCTAAACCTCCCCTTTAACTCTTCTGCCAGAAGAAGGAGACACTGGCTCCGAAAGCATGCACAAATTTAAATCCTTTAGTGTATGTGTTCCCCTGCCACCGCTTCGGAATAAATTTTTTATCTATCCATTTATATTATACCACTATATACATGGTTTCACAAAGTTTATTCCAACCTGGGACTTCCTCTTAAGAGTGTCAAATCTGAACTCGAACCCAGAGCCGTGTGTTTTGTGGGCAATGCTCTTACAAGGATGGGATCTGTGTGTCCATCCTGATGCGCACATTTTATAAGCAACTTTAAAATTAGTTTTGGAGATAATTTTCCCCTCACTATTGGACTATCATCCTTTCTGACTACCTTTCCAATGTTCAACTTACAGCAGTGAATATGGCTCAGAGTAAAATAGTGTGCACCAGAGACGTCCACAGTGGCAGAAACTCTACAGAATAAATGCCAAGTGATGACCGTGTAATTATCTCAGGAACTGGTTTGGGTATAACAAATTGTTTCCATTCAAATGGTCCCCACGAATGCTTTATAATTTCTGTGCATACCTGACCAACTGAGTGAGGAGCTAAATTCTGCAATGATTGCTCTCTTGTTAACTGGCATATGCTGGCAAAACTTTGCAGCATTCTTCATGATGATGTGTCTCCCAGGGGTGTTAATCAACAAGGTATACAAGATCTTTATGGACTTAAGAAATGAATTGGCAGATTAAAATTGTTCAAATGTTGCCAACCAGGTATTCTCCAGTCTGCAGCACAGTTTTAATGTAGCAGGACTGAAAGCTTCATTCTGTACACCTTTTTTTCCACTCACCACTCTCCCGACTGTGGGGTAGGGAAACAATAGCTTCTTATGATGTATTTGTGTAAATTTTGATAACAAGAGTCAGGCCAACAAACATATTACTTTCCTTTTGTGTTACACATGCACTGTATGCAGTCTACCCAACTATATTTACTTTTAGATAGCTGACACATTAAATTATTTCTTGATCTTTTGAAATGATACATACAGCAAAGTCAGCTTACACAAAGCTTTGACTAATGATCAGTGATACCTAAGATGATGTATTATTACCTGCGCAAAGACTTAGGTGTGAAGTTCAGAAGTATCAGCTCTTCCGCATGATCCTGAAAAAGAATAAAATAACATTTTGCAGTCAGAACTTTAAAACTGGTTCAGGCAACTATGAAAACATTTAAATGCACCATCCCTGCACTCATTGTTTCTATGGGCCATTTTATCCTCAGATTTGACTTACTAACACACTATGAAATATGTTAAAAAAAGTTCCGAATCTCTTGTTTTCCCACATAAACCAATGAAGTGTGGGAGAGTTGCTTCAGTGGAGATGCCATAGAAACTCAGGATAAATGAGTCTTACAACTGCTTCAAAGATGCCCACCACATCAGTGGATAGCAAACTGCATTTGGCAGATCCTCAACAAGCTGAAATGACAATGTTGTTGTGGGGAATTCGGCTGTCTGGTACAAGTCTTTCTATTTGGTGTGTGTGTGTGTGTGTGTGTGTGTGTGTGTGTGTGTGTGTGTGTGTGTGCGTGAGAGAGAGAGAGAGAGAGAGAGAGAGAGAGAGAGAGAGAGAGAGAGAGAGTCCCGAGTCGAGAAATTCCTCGACCCAGCAAAGGCACGGCAGGTCTGTAGTAAGATCAAGGTCCATCACATTGAGTGCACACCACAATGCCAAATTGTCACAAAAGAATTCTACTCAGAGATCCTTTGTCACCCCTGCGATACTGTGCGGTGCAAACTATTGGATCAGTGAGCAGCAAAAACTCTGCAGTTCCACCACAAGAACAGAACTTCCCATTCTGCACATCTGATTCAGAGTTTCGGGTTCACTGACATCGATCATCCTCCATACAGTCCCATGTTGGTTCTATCCAATTTTCATCTGCAACAACTTCTTCGAGCACTTCACTTTGATGATGATGAAACAGTGCAAACACACGTGACATGGCTCCATTAATGATTTCAAACATTCTAGAGTGACAATATCAACAGACTGATCTCTCACTGAGAGAAATGTGTTCGTCGACAGGGTGACTATGTTGAGAAATAAATATGTAGACACGAAAAATTAAGATGTAGAACATTAGTAACATTTGTTTCACTTAAAAAGCTTTGGCAGTTTTCATACAAAAAGTTCAGAGGAATTACTTATCTGCACAACCTCATAAATGAAAATGAGGTGGGAGATACGATACTGTAAAAGGAATCTGGAAGTGTACTGTAAGACATTAGTCGAAGCAAGGCCCCTACAGTAGACAACAACCTTGGGAGAGCCAGTCATAACAAAACTATTCCACCTCTTGTGTAAGTTACATGAAGTAGGCAAAATACCCTTATATTCATGAAGAAAATAATTATTCCTATTTTCTATTTCACCTCTTGTGTAAGTTATATGAGGTAGGCAAAATACTCTCATATACACAAAGAAAATAATTATTCCAATTCCACAGAAGGCAAGAGCTGACATGTGAATATTACCAACTATTGTGAACTAGTAGTTGAATAAGTCACACTTGCAAAATACTGACACAGTACCTACAGAAGATTGGGAAAATGTCTAAAAGTCAACCACGGGGAAGAACAGTTTGGGCTTCTGGGGAAATGTAGAAACCTGTGAGGCAATACTGACCCTACAGCTGATCTTGAACAAGGGTTTATGGCACTCGTAGTCTTAGAGAAAGATTTTGACAATGGTGACTGGAATATTCTCTCTCAAATTTTGAAAATAGCAGGGATTTAATACAGGGAACAGGAGGTTATTTACAACTTGTAGGGGTTGATGGACATTAAAGAGGGAGTGAGACAGGGTTGTAACTTATCCCCAATAATATTCAATCTGCTTAATGAGCATGATGTGAAGGTAACTAGGAGAAATCTGGACAGGGAATTGAAGTTCAGAGAGAAGAAACAGAAACTTTGCTGTTTGTGATGACATTACAATTGTGTCAGAGACAGCTACAGACTCAAAAGTACAGTTTAATGGAATGGACAATGTCTTCAATTAGATTAGGAAATGATACACTGTACATAATAGACAGGTTTTGCTATTTGGACAGGAAAAAACTGATGATGACTTAAGGAGATAGTATATAAAATACAAATTGGCAATAACAAGAAAAGCATTTTTGAAAAAGAGGAATTTGTTAACATCTAATACAAATTTAAAAGTTATGTAGTCATTTTTGGAGGTATTTGTCTGGAGTATAGCCTTGTACAGAAGTGAAACATCGATGATAAGCCCTTCAGACAAGAAGAGAATAGAAATCGAGTGGGTAGACAGAATAAATAATTAGAGGATACCAAATCGATGAGAAAAAATAAATTTATGGCACAACTGCAATAAAAGAAGGGATCACTTGGCATAACACATCCTGAGCTGTGAAAGAATTATTAATTTTGTACTGGAGGGAAATGTGGTAGGTATTAATTGTAGAGGGAGAACTGAGATGAATGCAGTAAGCAAGTTTAAATGGATGTAGGTTTCAGAAATTATGAAGAGATATGGCACAGGATAGAGCTGTGAGGAGAGCCGCACCAAACCATTCTTCTGAATGAAGACCACAATATCGCACACGTGACTCATGTTTTACTGCCAGAAGACAAAGTGGACCCCTATCCCACCATCGGACATTTCTGGTCTCATCTTTCTACAGGTAGTTGGGAGACCTCAGCTGTTCGACACAAAATGTCGAATCAAAGCACCTTTAGCCGTTTAAATTTCCAGTTATATTATTTGAACAACCAGTTTCAGTACTACATTATGCCATCTTCAGGCCCACTGACTGACGTGCAGGAAGAATCTCAGGTCCAGTCAAAAGAGGGGCCAGCATTCAATGACTGGTAACCTTGATTTCTGACACAGCAATCCCTCCGATCATCACTTGCAGATAAGTGATGACTGAAAGGATCACAGTGTAAAAAATCGATGGATATCAGTCACTGAATGCTGGCCCCTATTTTGAACGGACCAGAGGTGGGATTCTACCTATATATCTGTCAGGAGGCTTGAAGATGACGTAATGTCGTGCTGAAACTGGTTGTTCAAATAATATAACTGGAAATTTAAATGGCTGAAGGTGTTTTGATCTCTGATTTTTTTTCCGTTGTTTCCCATTTCATCTTCAGCTACGTGCAAGAAGTCTACCCTTGTAATAAGTTCACTGCCAATTTCCTGTCTGTATGATTGCCTTTCCCCTAGGAGCTAAAGGTCAGTAGTTTCTGGCGAGTAATGTTTATGTAATGCAGAATTTTGTAAATAGCAGTTTCCAGTAAAAACATGAGCATTTTGGATTATATACGTTTTTTTGGTTATCCATGTGATTTTGGGTCCACATTAGCCAGCATAATTGGCAGTTTGCTGTACTTCTATATTCTAGGAACTGCTTCCCTCTGACATCTGTATGCATAGATGGCTGAACATCCCCAGGTGGGGCCTCCCAACCAATAATGAATGCCATCCAATAATTTAATTTTTTTAATGCATCACTTGTTACTCTTTTCCATCATCTTGGACAGTTTCCAGCCACTGGCTGGGTCTGTCGGGAACACAAGCCTCTCCATCGTGTTCTGTCTTTCCACCATTCCCCCTCTTCCACCTTCGTCCAGTTCTCTCCTCTTCTCGTCACACATTCCTTCACTCCCTTCACCCATCTATCTCTTGGTCTTCCTCTGGGCCTCTTCCCCTCCAGTTGCAGATCAAACATCCTGTTTGGAATTCTTCCCTCATCCATTCTCTTCATGTGTCCATACCACTGCAGTCTTGATTTTTCTATCCTGTCCTGTACTGGTTCCTCCTTTAGTCTTTCCCTCACATACACATTTCGCAATCTGTCTCGTCTTGGTACACTCAACCTGCTCCTCTGGAACTTCATTTCACTAGCCTGTATTCTACTTTTGTCGCTTTTGTGCATTACCCATGTCTCACTTCCGTATGCCAATATGGGGACAAAGTAGGTTCGGTATATAATTCCCTTGGATTTCTGTGGCACCTCCTTGCTCCAAATAAGCCCCCTAATGCATTTGTAGAACTGCCCTGCTTTTCTGCACTCTTCTTCCACTGCTGTTAAATTTGATATTACAAATATATTACCATACATGTCTCCCCCCCAACTTTTCTCCTCCTTTCCATCAATTTCTTGTGTGCTGATGAAACAGGGTTCTTACATTAGTAGAAGAGAGCGGCAAGAGGCAATGATGGAAGCTACAATGGACCAAAATTTTCTTAAGGGTAAGGTAAGAAAGAACCTGCAACACATTTAACATAGAAATGTTTTAACATTTTCATTGCATTTCTGTTACTAAATTCATTGACCATAAAGGCGAAAACTTCTGGTTCATTTGCCATTCATGTGTGCTTTGGAATCAAAGCACAGTGACAGAACTATCACAATCTGACCACAATTTAAAAATGATCAGTACAAATTAAACTGCTAGATCATTGGTCCCTTGTTCCGATTAAAATAATTCCACAAGGGTGGGAGTAAAATAATCGAGACATACAAAACACAGCTGGAAGAAAGAACACCACAAGAATGACAGAAGGGCAAAAAACATGTAGAAGAGATCGAAACAAGAGAGCAGATTACCATGGCTGGCTGACCATGAGAATAAAAAGGAGAACCCGGCCACTCTGCAACACATTAAAACTTCCACCCTAAAAGAACTAGGGTGGAGAACACAGAGGGACAAATGACATGCACTAAAACTTAAATCAAATGATAAAACCCAAATCGTAAAACTAAAGCTTCTGTAGAGGCATTGTCACCCAACACCGAAGGTAGGTTGCTGGGAAAGTTAACAGTCCACTGTAGAGCGACTAAAAGTGAGCAGTCCAGCAAGAGGTGGATGACATTTATTTGTCAGCCACAGTGACACCGAGGTGGGTCCTCGTGACTGAGGAGGTAACCATGCATTAGCTATGTATGGCCAATGCGGAGCCGGCAGAGGACAACTGATTCCCTGTGACAGGAGCACATGGAAGACTTCCACAAATTCATAGTCTCCTTAATGACACACAGTTTATTGTGTGTACTGTTATGCAATTCTGTCTCCCAAAGCCAAAAAACCCTGAGGTGTACGACAGAACGCAAGTCAGTTTTGGAGATGCCCATCTCCAGAAGTGGTTTGTGCGTATCCTGTTTGGCCAGCCTGTCAGCAAGTTCATTGCCTGGTATTCTGGCAAGTCCTGGGGTCCACACAAACACCACTGAACGATGAGACCATTCCAGGGTATAGATGGACTCCTGAATGGACGCTACCAAAGGACGGCAAGAGTAGCACTGGTCGATAGCTTGTAGGCTGCTCAAGGAGTCAGTACACATGAGAAATGACTTGCCAGGGCATGAGCAGATGTGTTCAAAAGCATGAGATCTGGCTGCCAGCTCTGCAGTGAAAACACTGCAGCCGTCTGGCAAAGAGTGCTGTTCAATATATCCTCCATGAACATACGCAAAGTCTACGTGACCATCAGCCATCGAGCCGCTGGTGTAAACCACTTCATGGCCTCGGTACATGTCGAGAATCTAGAGGAAGTGACAGCGGAGAGCTGCAGGGTTAATGGAGTCCTTAGGGCCACGCGAAGGTCCAGAAGAATCTGCGGCCTAGGTGTTTACTGTGGAGGTGTACATGAACAGACCTCAAGGAGAGGTGGTAATGGGAGGGACTCGGGACTGCCGATGTAGGAGATGAACCACCGCGGTTGGGAAAAGGAGATGTTAATTCGGATGTGCAGGAGAACTATGAACATGTCAAGCAGTTGTGCATGCCTAACCTTCAATGGAGGGAATCCGGCCTGCACCAGGACACTGGTCACCGGACTCATTCTAAAAGCTCCCGTCACTAGGCGAACGCCACAGTGGTGCACAGGGTCAAGTATACGCAACGCTGAGGGTGCCGCCAAACCGTAAACCAGACTCCCATAGTCGAGGCGGGATTGAACACGGGCTCTGTAGGACTGCAGCAGTGTAGAGCGAGCTGCACCCCAGTTGGTGTTGCTCAGGCAATGGAAGGCATTGAGATGCTGCTAGCACTTCCGCTTAAGCTGACGAAGGTGAGGTAGCAAAGTCAATTGGGTGTCGAAAACCAGTCCTAAGAATCGATATGTCTCCACTACAGTGAGTGGATCGTCAGGAAGGTAAAGTTCTGGTTCAGGATGAACGGTGCGACGCTGACAGAAATGCATGTCATATGACTTAGTGGCTGAAAACTGAAAGCCGTGGAGTAGAGCCCATGATTGCACCTTGAGAATGGCTCCCTGTAGGCAATGCTCGGCAACACCAGTACTACAGGAGCAGTATGAAATGCAGAAGTCATCTGCATACAGAGAAGATGAGACCGACAGCCCTACAGCTGCTGCTAGACCGTTAACAGCCTCTAAAAATAGAGACACTCAATACGGAGTCCTGTGGAACGCCATTCTCCTGAATACGAGGGGAATTATGGGAGACACTGACTTGGACATAGAAAGTACAGAGTGACAGGAAGTTTTGAATAAAAAGTGGGGGCAGGCTCCGGAAACCCCACTCATACAATGTGGCAAGGATATGATGTCGCCAGGTCGTGTTGTATGCTTTATGTAAGAAAAAAAAAAAAAAAATGGCAACCAGATGTTGGCATCTGGAAAAAGCTGTTCGGATGGCAGTCTCGAGGGACACATTATCAGTGGTAGAGCGACCCTGGCGGAAGCCGCCCCGACATGGAGCCAGTAGCTCACGTGACTCCAGGACCTAACCCAACCTTCGATACACCATACGTTCCAGCAGCTTACAAAGAAAGTTGGTGAGGCTGATGATCCAGTAGCTATCCACATCAAGTGGGTTTTGACTGGGTTTGAGCACCAGAATGCCGGTGCTCTCCCACCATTGTGATGGAAAGGTGCCATCGCACCAGGTCCGGTTGAAGATGACAAGGAGATGTCACTTGAAGTCAGACAAGAGTTGTTTAATCATCTGACTATGGATCCAATCCAGCCCAGGAGCTGTGTCAGGGCAATGTGCAAGGACGCTGAGAAGCTTCAACTTCGTAAATGGGGCGTTATAGTGTTCACTGCGGCATGTAGTGAACGAGAGGACTTTTCTTTCCATCCGCCATTTGAGGGTGTGAAAGGCTGGGGGATAGTTCTCTGACACAGAGGCTCGAGCATAGTGCTCGGCAAAGTGCTTGGCAATCGCATTTGCATCCGTAGATAGCACACCACTGATGTTAATGCCAGGGACACCTGCTGGGGTCTGGTACTCAAAATGACGTTTGATCTTCGTCCAGACTTAGGAAGATGACGTATGACACCCAATGGTCGACAGTATCTCTCCCAACATTCCTGTTTCCGTCGTTTTATAAGCTGGCGAATGTGGGCACAGAGCTGTTTCGAGGCTATTAGGTGCTCTAGAGAAGGGTGCCGCTTACGTCGCTGTAGAGCTCGCCAGCTCTTTTTAATTGCCTCAGCGATTTCCGCCGACCACCAAGGGACTGTCTTTCACCGGGGGCACCCTAAAGAATGAGAGCTCGCATGTTCCGCCGCAGAAATGATCATTGTAGTGACCTGCTCAACGACAACATCAATGGCACCATGTGGGGGAGATTCAATGGTGACAGCAGACGTGAAGGCTACTACCCAGTCTGCCTTAGTCCATCTGGATAGTCGTCCGTGGGCATGTCGCCGGGGGAGTGACAGGAAGATAGGGAAGTGGTCACTACCACACGTCATCATGTGCTCTCCAATGCATAGATGGGAGAAGGCAAGGACTGCAAACCGAGAGATCAATGGCCCAGTATGTGCCATGTGCCACACTGAAATGTGTGGGGACACCTGTATTTAAGAGGCAGAGGTCGAGTTGTGACAGTAAATTTTCGACCTCCCTACCTCAGCTAGAAGCATGGTGCCAACCCATAAGGGGTTATGTGCATTAAAATCTCCCTCTCAAAAGTAGGAAAGGTTTAGGGGGTTTATGTATCATACGTTCAGGGGCACTGCACCATCTGGAGGAAGATATACATCGCAGACAGTTATTTCCTGTGTCGTCCTTATCCTGACAGCCACAACTTCAAGAGGGGTTTGAAGGGACACAGGTTCACTACATACTGAGTTCAGGACATAGACGCAAACTCCACGTGACACTATTATAGTTGCGGCGATTCCTGTAATATCCCTTATAGCTGCAGAGTGCAGTGGTCCGCATTGCCGGGAACCAGGTTTCCTGGAGGGCAATACAGAAAGCAGGCGTAAAGCTTAACAGTTGCCATAGCTCAGCCAGGTGGAGCAAAAAACTGCTGCAGTTACAGTGGAGCATGATGTGATCGTGAGACTGGGCAGGCATGAAATACCCAATGAGGCACTCATCACTTCAGGGTCACCTGCTGCCACCAGATGAGTACCTGCGCGATTGACATACATTGTGTCTGAGGGCCGAACAAGATCTAGGTCTTCAGCGGCACCAGAATCTCCACTTCATCCTTAGACACAGAGCTTGTAGGTAGTGGTTGTGTGTGTGCCACTGCAGGGCCTTGGTTCTTAGGGTCATTTTCTTTTTAGGTTTCTTTTTCTGCTCCTTAAGCTTGTCTGGCTGGGAGGGCTTCACTGATTCAGTCTCAGGGGCTGAGGAGGACCGTGATGCCCTACTACCAGCAACCTGTGGTTGCTTCAGCCAATGGCAGTTGTCAGCTTTGCCATTGGTAGGAGCCTGGGAAGGGAGTGACCTAACGGATCCCTTCCTGGAGAGAGGAGCCGAAGAAGACTTACACTTCTCCAGCTGAGAAGTGGGGACTGACATCCCCGATGGTTTGGGGGGGGGGGGGGGGGTTTGCTCCTGAAGTAGGTTGTGCAGGAGCAACAGGAAGGCAAGTGCCTCCCCCCCCCCCCCCAAAAAAAAAAAAATCAAGGAGGCAGGTGGAGTCTTGACAGCTCTGAGAGCCAGCTCGATGTGGCAGAACGGAAGATGGTAGAACCTTTGTCATAGCAGCGGCGTAGGTTGATGTCATATACACAGGATGTAGCCTCTCGGTACAGGGAGTATTGGGATGCGAAGGACATCCACAATCCTGACAGGTGATGCTGGAAGTACAGCAGGAAGACCTACGCTTCTAGCACTTAAAGCATCGCATTGGGGGAGGCCTTTTCATCACAGTGGTAGACCATCACCTTGACCTTCTCGGGTAATGTGTCACCCTCGAAGGCCAAGATGAAGGCACCAGTGGCAACCTGATTATCTCTTGGACCCCGGTGGATGCACCAGACAAAATGGACACCTCTAAATCGGCGCGCAGCTCATCATCAGACTGCAAAAGGAGGTCCCTGTGAATTATGATACCCTGGACCATATTTAAGCCCCTATGGGGTGTGATGGAAACAGAAACATCCCCCAGCTTGTCACAGGCTAGTAGTGCCCGTGACTGGGCAGAGGATGCTGTTTTGATAAAGACCGACCCTGACTGCATTTTGGACAAGCCCTCCATCTCGCCAAACTTGTCTTCTAAATGCTCCACAAGAAACTGAGGTTTCATTGACAAGAAAGATACCCGATCAACACTCGTATGTACGAGGTACCGGGATGAATAAGCTTCGCTGCCATCCTTAGCCTGGTGTTCCTCCCATGGTGTGGCCTGGGGAGGGGGGGAGTGCATATTGGGGTCGTATTTCTTAGCATTGAAGTTAGACCTTGATCACTTGGAGACTGCTGGTGTCTGACTACCAGGAAGAGATGATGTACTACGCTTCATGGCATGTCATCTGCCCTGATGCCACCCACTCCGACCAGGGGTCCTCCCCATGGGCGTCAACCAGCTGCAGAAAAGGCCACCTGGCTGGGAGGCATCAGCAAAGCGATCCCTTTGTGGTCAGGGGGCCACAACAAACAGAGTTCATGGCGGTCCCACCACATCGGACTGGATACCGTGCTGGATATCAGGCACAAACAAGCTAAGAAGTCTATTTTCATTGACAGTGCAGAAAGCGATACTGCAAAGAGGATGGAGGTAAATGCACCCAGGAGGGTGACCTCGCCCAACAGCTGGAGCATGAGCGAAGTGCAGATCCATGTCGACGAAGGAAGCGAGAGGTCTCAGCGCATGAGGGACACTATGCACCATGTAAGGTGCCCTCCCCCAATTGGCTCACTCTTTGAGAAATTTTTGAAAAATGGAGGTCAAATCCTACAGGGGACCATCACACAAAGGCCAAAACATGTGAGACTCCTTTTAGTCGCCTCTTATGACAGGCAGGAATACCTCGGGCCTATTTTACCCTCGAACTCACAGGGGGAAATTTAATAGGTAATGGAAAAAATATGACAGGTAGAAAATCTCTGGGAAACCACCAAAAAAGGCAAGTTAGCAGAAATTGCTGTGGTGTGTAGAGATCAGTACTGGAACAAATAGCACAGGAGTCTGTTACTAAGGGAGTTATCTCTATAAGGCAAGAAGAGACTAAAAGGTTGGCCCAACACAGCAGTGTGTAATGTCGGCTAATCATCGATGGTAATTTCAACTAAACAGTGATAGGCTATAATAACTGCTCACAAAACATCAATGTTAAATAAAGGATTTACGACAGAATGGCATAAAACACAACATGCAAACACATCATTTATCATATTTATTAATCAATAAACATAACAATATGTAAGATTATGTATCCCACAACTATCTGTCAATATACTGTAACAATAACATTTTCAACAGATGATTTCCCTTCAGTCTATTAGTTGTTGATAGCGAGCACATCCCACTTTTGAGAACAGTCTTTAATAAGCCGACGATGGGGCTATCCAAATCAAATAATAATTTGCAATGTTTTGCAGCTTTGGGTAGGTAGACTCAATGATACTCCTAATGGATCTTGTTCAAGGTGTAGGATATCAACGTTTCAACTTGTTTGTTGCTCATCCTCACTGGAAGTCATTTAAATAGCTGCAAGCAAATTGTTTCAAGATTTTGACTGCCTTCAAACTGCAGCATGAACGGCTAATATATAATGGTCTCAGTCAGTTTTAAGACTTTTCGATTTCTGACCTCTGTTACGATGTTACATTTCAGTCTCTCCAGTAGTCTGTATTGATTGCATACCTGATATTTTGATACTAAACATAACAATTACAAGGATTACTTTACTGCTGGCAACAGATTTTCTATACAAATTTCACAAGCAGTAAATTTTGCAACTGCAGAATGTCACAACCGTCTCCAGCTGTTTGCATCGGTGGTGCACTAACGTGGTATTTAATGACATCTCTGGACACAGCTGCAAAACTCCTTCAACCATATAATACGTCGAATTCCACTTACTGAATATGTCTTGAATTAGTTTGAGGTCTGATCCTTTTCTTAGCTCATCACCTGCTACTATATTTTATATAAACCACATTACAACCCTTTTCACAGAAGTAATTTACCAGTCTTTTCAACAGAAGTTTTTGTTACCAAATTGAATACGCAGTGGAAACACGATATATGACTTTTTCTTCCAAATGATATTTCTACTCCTTTAACCACAGGACTGATGATGCTACAAGACACGATCACAAAATGATTCGTTCAAATGAAAAAAGAAATTGACGACTGGTAAGAAGTAGTCCACATTTTCGCCGACACTGGAAGTCGATATTCTGCCTTCTACATCGATATTAAAATGTTACAAAGACTTCAGTACAGAATTTAAAATATCGACGTCTAAACTCCTGACATCAATATTTTGAAAATACTGTCAGTTGTCGGATACTCTAGATTGACATTGGAAGAGATCGAAAATGACTGTAAACAGAACAAAACAGGACAAAGACGCAAATAGACACGAGGTGAGAGGTCCGGCGGCACCTTGAGCTTGATGCGGGTGTAGTAGTGCGGCTGTGTGAGCCCCGAGTGCACGAGCAGCTGCCCCTCCCCGGTGCAGCAGGCCCCATGCCAGCAGCGGGGCTCCCCGTGGTCGTACGGCAGCACCACCTCCGTCCACTTCAGCTCCCACTCCTCCCCTGTCTCGCCGACATCGAGCATCCAGCAGTCGTCTGCTCGCACAAACGTCGCACGTTCACACTGCTAGCTCTGTCACTGGTACTGATCTTCCCGGGCACAGTTTCCATTTACCTGCTCCTTCCAATTGAATATCCTTCAATTTGGTAGGTGAGGGGAGGGGACAGTGTATTACTGGCGAGTCAGAAACCGAGCTACAAAAGTGAGGTGCCCGTACTGTTTTGTCCTGTCGCTGTAAGCTCATCCATCTCTTACGATGGAACGGTGCTCTGACAACTACCAATATTTACTGAATGAAAATATTGAGAGAGACCCAATAAACTGTAATTTCCCTTCCCCTATATTCGTCATTTTCCCCTCTATTTGTACAGTAGTCCAAAAATAGTTTGATGACGAATGTACGCCCCATCACTTTTAGCGCGCTGTGTATAGACTTTAAGATACACACCACACTTATGCCACAAAATGTACTCCGATGCAGTTAGTAAAAAATACAGAGCTTCCCATATCGTTGGAAGGAGCATGTCTGCCATGGCTCTGCACAGTGTTGGTTTGTGTAGTGTTCACACTTCGGCACTCAGTCATTGCACACCTCTGACTGGTATCCTTGTACTAGCCAGACAGTGTTAAGTAAGACATGCAACATGTCCGAGCACTTCTGGCCAGAAGAATGGGGGAACAACATGTGCTGTTTACTTGAATCTACTGCCAATTAAATTCACTTACAGTGTTTTCTTAAATACAATGAGTGTATGAACGAAAGCATAGAAAATATTGCTATTCCTCATCTGCTTCCAATTAAGAAGTGAGGAACTGTTGGATTCTTCCTTCTACTATTCTATACCAATATCAATATCACTAACCACAAAATATCAACTAGAGAGATTTCATGTGTCATGATTCACTTACTTACTTGATTTTTATCCTCAATACATACCTCAGGATGGCATTCCTATTCCCTTTTCTTACCATCTAAGAAAGGGGCCTAGGAGACTGGCCCTCATTGCTTTTCTTCAAATATGATTTGAAGGTTAGCACCCAGACAAATTTCCTAAAGCAATACAATGCAATTCAAAAAGCCAAAGATAGCCGAGTGCTGGTTTGAATCTTGCAAGGGGGCATATTTTTTTTATTTTCATTGAAATCCCATAATTATTATGAAATGGAAACATTAGTTAACAAGTACTGAATCTCATTTTTTAATAACATGTTTATATTTTTAATTACTAATCACTTGAATATGTAAGCCATTAAGCCATCATCATCATGATTTCCCCCCCCCCCCCCATCCAACATCTGGTCGGGTTGGGGTATCAATGGTACTTCGCCACTTTACTCGGTCTTTCCACCATTCTTCCTCTACAATTTGGTTTCATAGTAGGTTTCTCCTCCTCAAAATCATCCTTATTGTATCAATCCATCTTGTTCTCGGTCTTCCTCTTGGTCTCAATCTTGAACTCCATCATTCTTCTTGGTATTCTTCCCTCTCCCATCCTCTTCACATGCCCAAACCATTTTAATTTATTCTTTTCAATTTTCCCGGTCAACTTCTCCACTCCAATTTCCTCCCTAACATCTTCATTTTTCACTACGTCTCTGTTCGTCTTCCCTAGCATACTTCTCAGAAACTTTATTTCACTGGACTGTATCCTACTCTCCTCTCTTCTAATCACAGTCCAAGTCTCTGAGCCATAAATTAGTATGGGTGGGAAGTAAGTCTTGTATAGCACCAGCTTGCACCTCATTGGCACTTCCCTTCCCCACACCAAGCCCCTCACACACTGGTAAAATGTACTACTCTGTTGTATTCTTTTGCTAATTTCTGTCTCCAAATGAGCTTTCCCCATTAATACACTTCCCAAATATTTATAGTTGTCCACTATTTCAATATCCCGTCCCTTAATACGAGTTTGTCCCTTGCCCTCTCTTTCCCCTCTGGTTACCACCATAGTCTTGCTTTCCTCCAGACTAAATTTTATTCCACATTTCTCGACCTTATCATTTAGGATGTCTATTTGTTTTTGTACCTCCTTACTGCTTGTTCCCCACACCACAAATAGTAACAACTTCATTCCCCTTCCTCTATCGGCTTATTTGGCCTCTTTGACTATTTCATCCATCAGTATTATAAATAGTAGTGGTGATATCACAATTCCTTGTCTTAGTTCCGTAACATTCTTACCCATACCTTTTCCCTGGGAACACTGTCATATGCTTTCACTGGGTTGAGAAATGTCATCACCAGATCTTTCCCATACTCCCAATGTCTTTCCATCAACTGTCTCATACTAAAGATTGGGTCCACTGTTGATCTACCATGACGAAAGCCATACTGCTTCTCTTCTAACTGCCCTTCCACTTTTTCCCTCACTCTTCTTTCCAGTATCCTCTCCATTATTTTAGCTACTTGGGATATGAGTGTAATCCCTCGATAGTTGTCACATACTTTCCTGTAACCCTTCTTGAAAACTGGGGTTATTATTCCCTTTCCCAATTCTTCTGGTACACATTTTTGGGTCCAAATCTTATTAGTCTATATAGCCACTGTAGCCCAACTGGTCCAGCTACCTTTATCATCTCCACAGTAATTTCATCTATCCCAGGTGCCTTTCCTGTTTTTATTTTTCTCAGAGCTAGTTCCACTTCTAACATCGTTATATCCTCCTCTTCTTCCAGACCCCTGCCGTACTTCTATCCCCTTTCCATTGCTGTTCTTCACATTTAGTACACTACCGGCCATTAAAATTGCTACACCACGAACATGACATGCTACAGACGCGAAATTTAACCGACAGGAAGAAGATGCTGTGATATGTAAATGATTAGCTTTTCAAAGCATTCACACAAGGTTGGCGCCAATGGCGACACCTACAATGTGCTGATATGAGGAAAGTTTCCAACCGATTTCTCATACACAAACAGCAGTTGACTGGTGTTGCCTGGTGAAACGTTGTTGTGATGCCTCGTGTAAGGAGGAGAAATGCGTACCATCACGTTTCCTCGTGTTGGTGGAGATCCAATAACTGTTAGCAGAATATGGAATTGGTGGGTTCAAGAGGGTAATACGGAATGCCATGCTGGATCCCAACGGCTTCATATCACTAGCAGTCGAGATGACAAGCATCTTATCTGCATGACTGTAACGGATCGCGCAGCTATGTCTCGATCCCTGAGACAACAGATGGGGACGTTTGCAAGACAACAACCATCTGCACGAACAGTTCGACAATGTTTGCAGCAGCATGGGCTATCAGCTCGGAGACCATGGTTGTGGTTACCCTTGACGCTGCATCACAGACAGGAGCGCCTGAGATGGCGTACTCAACGACGAACCTGTGTGCACGAATGGCAAAACGTAATTTTTTCGGATGAATCCAGGTTCTGTTTACAGCATCACGATGGTCGCATCCGTGTTTGGCGACATCGTGGTGACGCACACTGGAAGCGTGTATTCGTCATCGCCATACTGGTGTATCACCCGGCATTATGGTATGGGTTGCCATTGGTTACATGTCTCGGTCACCTCTTGTTCGCACTGATGGCACTATGAACAGTGGACGTTACATTTCAGACGTGTTACGGCCTGTGGCTCTACCCTTCATTCGATCCCTGCGAAACCCTACATTTCAGCAGGATAATGCACGACCGCATGTTGCAGGTCCTGTACGGGCCTTTCTGGATACAGAAAATGTTCGACTGCTGCCCTGGCCAGCACATTCTCCAGATCTCTCACCAATTGAAAATGTCTGGTCAATGGTGGCTGAGCAACTGGCCCGTCGCAATACGCCAGTCACTACTCTTGATGAACTGTGGTATCATGTTGAAGCTGCATGGACAGCTGTACCTGTACACACCATCCAAGCTCTGTTCGACTCAATGCCCAGGTGTATCAAGGCCGTTATTACGGCCAGAGGTGATTGTTCTCGGTACTGATTTCTCAGGATCTATGCACCCAAATTGCGTGAAAATGTAATCACATGTCAGTTCTAGTATAATATATCTGTCCAATGAAACCCGTTTATCATCTGCATTTCTTCTTGGTGTAGCAATTTTAATGGCCAGTAGTGTAATTTATCACAGTGCTCTTTCCATCTTTTCCTTATCTCCTCTGGTTGCATTAATAGCTCTCCGCTTTCCCCTTTCCCTAGCTTTGTGTATATTTTTTCCTTCCTCATACTTTTTGTAATTCAATATATTATCCTCTTACCACTAGCAATATCTTTTTCCAACTCTTGGGTGAATTTCTCCCAGATTTTCCTTTTCTTCTGCTACCATTTTCTTACACTTATATTTACTCTCCTGGTATTTCCTTTTACTTTCAGCTGTTCGGCCTCTGTTCCATTCATGTCAGGCTTTTTTCTTTTCTTTTACTGCCTCCTTCACTCTCTCATTCCACCATGGTGTCTCCTTTTCCTTTACCCTTCTGGGCACTCTGCCACAGGTCTTCTCAGCAGAGCTTACAAATACTTCTTTGAACTTACTCCATTCCTCTTCCACATTGCCATACTCGATGTTAGGGATTTTATGCTTAAGTAACTCCTTACACTTTTCTTGTACCATGCCATCCTTTACTTTCTACACTTTTATTTTCCTTTCCCTTTCTTCCTTTATGTCTTTCAATTCATCGAATCTCATCTTTGCCACCACCACTCGATGGTCTCCATCAAAAGCCTCTCCTGAGAGTGCAGTTACACCAGTCAACTGTCTCCGATTTTTCTTTTCCACCACCTTCGTCCGTCTATCACCCCACCCGTATCTCGTTACCTTTTGGCTGTTGTTTTTAGGGAACCATGTGCTGCTCACAACCAGCCCGTTTCTTTCACAGAAATCAACCAGTTTCTCTCCTTCCTCATTTTTCCTCCCATATCCATGTGGGCCAATTATCTCCTCCTTCCCCAGCCTTTCTTTGCCTACCTGAGTATTTGGGTCACCCTTTACTATTGCTTCCACATCTGTAATTAAACTCTCTAATACCTCTAGAAAATCCTCTATGTTCTCTTCTTTATTTCCTGTTTGTGGCGCATATACTTGGATGAAATCCTTCACTACATTCCTTGTCCTCAGCCGAATCCTCATCATCCTATCACTTGTGTATTCTACTGCTTCCACACATTCTTCTAGGTTTGGTTTTACTATGATACTTACTGCATTTTTGGCTTCTTGTCCACCACTCCAGTAGAGCCTTTCCTCATTTTCCTCCATCCTCTTTCCTTCCATCTAACTTCACTAAAGACCCATCAGTTCTTTGTTCTCCTTTTACATGAAGTCTATCAACTCTTCCGCCTTCCCAGTAAGGGTCATCACATTAATGATATCCGCCTTCATTGTGTAGGTGCCTAGTTGCCCACTTCTCACAGTTCCCCCAGCAAGAACTGCGCGTCACCTGCAGGGAATGCCCTAACCTTTTCTGAGGCTGGTTTTGAAGTACCATTTCACATATATGTAAGTATTCAAAATATGGTACACAAGTGTAGAAAAATGGAAAACATAATGCTATTTTTATTTCTGGAGATTGAACAGTATAAAGGATGTACGTAATTTTGCTCATTTAACAATAATGCATTCCTTGTCTATATCAAATTTTAATATTTTCATGTGATTAGAAAATTACACACAAAACATTATTATCTTTATTAAAAATTATGATTCAGTTTTTGTTAAGTAACATACTAATTTGATAATATAGGATTCAGACAAAAGTAAAAATGTTACTACTAGTGAGAACTGAATCAGGACTTTGCGATTTTAAGACTTTTACGCTACGCATTCAGCTACAGGTGAATCTTGCAAAATGATGGAAATTTTTTGTACTTAACAGTACATAGAAATCTTATGAGCTTCGAAGGCAATTTTTTTCAAGCTGCTTTGACAATTGCATCATAACACTTTAGGAACTTACTTACACACATTGAAATTAATATTCAGCAAGTATGAAGAAAATCAAAGAGGATCAGTCTATATGGTTCCCCCATAAGACATCACCACCACACTTCTGAGTGCAAACTTGCTACCAAAACCACCTATTATGAATAACTCCCACCGACAAGTACGCATGTACTCATGTATTTATGGTGGAAATTCAAAAATAACCTACTGAGACAACCACATATGTGCAACAAAAATCATTTTTGCAGTGTGCGTGCAGGTGCGGATTGCAAATGTAGCGGGTCACAAACGACACAGTTTACCAAGCAAACATTTTGAACACCGGTGGGTGACTTCCGTACCTCGGATACTACCTGGTGCTTCTCATTATAATGTATACCTACTGAAAATGTGACACTCACCTTCCCAGCAAACATTTCGTCGGTGCCAAAGATATTTTTGGCATAGCCGCCTATGACGACAATTTCGCCAGTTGGGACCAGTGGGGCCTTGTGCCAGAGCCGTGGCTTCCTTTTGTGGATGGAGGGTATGTCCTTCAGCTCTGACCACGCGATATCCGGCACCTCCAGCACCCAGCAATCGTCTGGCGACCGTGCAGGAAACACAATTGCACACAATCACTATACATGCTGTGAGTTTAAACATAGTAAGTTTGGCTAAGAGTTACTGTCTGCTTACAGAACAAAGTTGATGCAGCATGCTGTAAAATAAAGAGTACCATTGCACTGTTAGAGTTAGCTGGTGTGAGGCTATACTACAACATCACAAGGATGCAAAATGGCAGGGCAGTACTAACCTTCACTACTGCCAACACACAGTTAACAGTAGAAAATACTAATCAAAGCTTCTGGGATCTTTAGATCCCACTCATTCTCATAGGTGTGTGTGTGTGTGTGTGTGTGTGTGTGTCCCTCTCAAATGAGGTATTTTTATTTACACATCAAGTTCTGTAGGACCAAATTGAGGAGCAAATGTTCAAGATCATGGAACATGTCAGTACATGAAATTACAACATAAAGTAATAACAGATAAAAATAAAATTTTTATGAAACCAAAAAAAGTCAAACCATAATTTTCAGTAAACGGAGACACAATACAACATAAGAATTAGCTTAATTTTTCAAGGAACTCCTCAGCAGAATCGAAGGAGTGACCCATGAGGAAACTCTTCAGTTTCAATTTGAAAGTACATGGATTACTGCTAAGATTTTTGAATTCTCGTGGTGGCTTATTGAAAATGGAAGCAGCAGTATACTGCACAAGAGTTAAAGAAGTCAGATCCAAATTCAGGTTGGATTCCTGCCAAATATTAACTGGGTGTATTCTCGGGAATATGCTGATATTGTTAGCAAGAAATGACAGTGCAGAATATATATACTGAGAGGCCAGTGTCAAAATACCCAGACTAGTGAACAGAGGTCGATAAGAGATTTGCAAACTTACACCACTTATTGCCTGAACCGCCCATTTCCGAGTCAAAAATATCCTTTCAGAATGGGAAGTGTTACCCCAAATTATAATACCATACAACACAAGCGAATGAAAATAAGCACAGTAGACTAATTTTTGTGTCGAACGATCACTTACTTCAGATACCATTTAAATAGTAAAAATGAGAGCAAATAAAGTCTTTGAACAAGATCCTGAACGTGGGCTTTCCAACCCATTCTGTGAAATTAAAATGTCGGGTTTTGTTCAATTGTGTGTCAAAAACTGTAAAAACTGATTCTTACTGTGATTTAGTGTTAATTTATTTTCTACAAGTCATGAACTTATGTCGTAAACTGCACTGTTTGAAACCGAGTCAATGTTGCACACAACATCCTTTACTACCAAGCTAATGTCATCAGCAAACAGAAATATTTTAGAGCTACCTGTAATACTAGGTGGCATATCATTTATATAAATAACAATAATAATAATAATAGATGATCAAGAAAATCTTCCTTATCATCAAAGGAACTTGCCAAACCACTTCACGCTGGCTAACAGAAACCCAAAATGACCTCACAAAACTCAGTATTGACCCACTAGAAACCACACGGACTGTGTACAGACAGGAAACCAACTCTCATAAGTTCACAACCAAAAACCCAACGGAAAAGAATCTGAAATTGAAAAACGCATGGACGCAAGAAAGAAGACAGGCCCAAAGTGACAGGATGAGGAAATTTTGGGAAGAAAAGAAGAACAAGAGAGCTAAGAAGACCAGTGCTAATTAATGGTTCTGCATGCTCCTTAGAGGGCGAAATGAATAAATGATGATGATGATGATGATAATAATAATATTAATTTTTTTGAGTGACACACCTCTCTTTTCAAACCTTCCCCAACCCATAACACTTTCCTGACTAAGTTAACGATTCCGTAAAAGTTTTTAGACTTTTAAATGTGTCTATCAGCAGTTCAGGAATTTTGCAACCTGAAACTAACTAATGGCATAGCCATTCTGTATCCTCATAATTTTAGAGTTTTCTCAAGTGAATTTTCCTTTTTAGGATATACTATGACAAGTTAATCTGAAAATATTACTCAAATAGTTTTTCAGTAATTCCTTGTATATCACCGAATTTCACAGAAAATATAACAATATGAGAGAAGCAAAGCTGCTAGTCACCTTATAGCGGAGATGCTGAGTCGAGATAGGCACAATAAAAAGATTCACACAATCACAGCTTTCGCCCATTAGGGCCTTTGTCAGCAGTATACACACACACACACACACACACACACACACACACACACACACACACATGCAAGCACAACCTGCACACAAGTCTGCAGTCTCAGAGAGCTGAAACTACACTGCGAGCAGCAGCACCAGTACATGATGGGAGTGGATGGGGGTAAGGAGGAGGCTGGGGCGGGGAGGGGGAGGGATAGTATGGTGGGAGTGGCAGACAGTGAAATGTTGCCGTTTAGACGGAGGGTGGGAGAGAAGGTGTGGAGGGAGGAGGGGGTAAGTAATGGAAAGCAGAGAAATAAAAATAAAAAGAAATTAAAAGACTGGGTGTGGCAGTGAAATGACGGCTGTGTAGTGCTGGAATGGGAACAGGGAGGGGGCTGGATGGGTGCGACAGTGATTAACGAAGGTTCAGGCCAGGAGGGTTACGGGAACGTAGGATGTATTGCAATCCGCTCGCAGGATTGGAATGACTCCTTACCCTCTCCCTTAAAACCCACATCCTTTCGTTTTTCCCTCTCCTTCCCTCTTTCCTGATGAAGCAACCTCGGGTTGCGAAAGCTTGAAATTTGTGTGAGTGTTTGTGTGTTTTTTATTGTCTCTATCAACATACCAACGCTTTCTCGTTTGGTAAGTTACAGCATCTTTGTTTTTATAAATACAATTATAAAATCAAATATAAGTAACAAACTGAAGTCAAACAATGGAAAATCCAGGATAGAATGTAACAATATCAGTGTGGTTTCATCTGTCTGAGACTGCAGATGTGTGTGTGTGTGTGTGTGTGTGTGTGTGTGTGTGTGTGTGTGTACTGCTGACAACGGCCTTAATGGCCGAAAGCTTTAATTGAATGAATCTTTTTGTTGTGCCTATCGCGACTCAGCATCTCCACTACATGGCGAATTCTAACAAACTGAAGAGTGTGCCAAGATCTCTTCGCTGTCTTAACTTTATTTTTTGTCTATCTCCTTCTCCCAGTGAGGATATAACTTCCATGACAGCATTTCACATAGTTTTAATATGCAAATGGGTAAGATTACAAAGTTAGTCATCAGTTCAACTTTCATGTTTTCTGTTAAAGCTGACTATAAATAAAACAAAACAGCACATTGCTGTGTATACAATTTTTGTGTAAAATTTTGTGCAACAATAAAGAAAATTGGTGAACGAAGTGATTTGTCTAATGGTTCAAATGCCCTGCTACCACAGTTAAAAATGTCTGCAAGAAAGAAAAAAGAAACGCACATCTACACAGCATAGCATAGCATTTTTTTTTTCTCACAGTCGGTTACAACAGCAACCCTGTAAATTGTTGTTAAATATGTCAAGCTGAATGTTTATTAGATTACTGTAAAAATCTGAAGTAAAATGGTCAAAACCTTTTTGGGATTTTTGGTAACAATGTCTTGTCTTTATGTAGTAGCATAGAACTCTACAAATGGGAAAACATACTTTTATTTTACGACCAGTTTTTTGTTTTTCTTATTGCTGTTTTTAGTGCTATTATTTGACTTTTTCCATTTTTTCCTTTTATTATTGTCTTACATTTTATAAGTGAGAAGAAAGAACAGTAAGGAAATAAATAACAACATTTAATAATGTATGTAAACATGATGAAGTTAAATAACATCTAAGTGTGGCAGAGCAGGGTATAACTAAATGGTCAGCAAGTTAAGAGTGGACGAAATGAATCTAGACGGAGTGGGAGGGTCACGTAATCATTCACAGACCATCAACTCATATGTCAAAACATTCTCACTGAGAATGGTACACATTCTGGTACATTAATGGTGAGTGTAACAGCTTCAGCTGTAAATGTCAAGAAAAAAAAATTAATGTTGATCATTAGAATGAGAACTGGTGTTCCCAGTTCCTCATCAATCACAATTAGTAATCAAAGCTACACCACAGTAAATTTCCATCATTCGTCAATCCCCTAACCCACCCACCCCCTGCCAGATGTGTCTCGATGGTCCAGTGGTACTCTGCCAGACTACACAAATCCAAAGATCATGGGTTCAATATGCAGTCAGTCCTAGGACTTATCTGCCACTTATTTCACCTACAGCAATGTTTGTCGATGTCAGAAACACCGAGTTGCTCATCGGCTCTAAGTCTGTGTTAAACTGTAGGTCTCGCCCTAGCTGGTTTGGTAAGTCAGCTGAAAGATAGGAGAAAGACAAGAGCAAAGCATTTCCTGTGGGACAGTGCCCAGTAAAGCACTGTTGTGCTCAAACGAACCTTTGGGTTGCCGACAGCTTCATCTTAAATAAATTATTTTGACTTGGAGTTATTAGCCCCGACAAGTTACTGCCACTTTTAAATGTTGTTACATACATGATATTGATATGATTCAAATTTCCTGATGACATAATTTTCAGTTCTACTTAACATCATATATACTATACATACCCAGTTAAAAGATGAGGTTTGTTCCACAAATTCGTCATTCGAAAAATACAGGGTTGTCTTATATTCGCAGATTAAACTGTTGCTGCTGAGGTCAACATTCCTACATTGTTTAGTAGAGTATATAGGGGTTGTCGTATAGGGGTTGTCTCACATATATAGGAGTTGTCTTAGATTTAGAGATGAAGCTTTGGCAATAGGCCATGTGCAGATTTATTTTAACAAATTCGGAAAGGGCAGGACACGGCAAATGATACTCACATTCCAACAGGCTCGAGATTTCCCGATACACTGAGGCATTTGCTACAGTATAGACGTTGCTTGAACAATCAATGACACTGACTCGCGTGGCGCTGGTGCAAGAGATATGTGAGGAGCTGTGATCTAGCCACTACTATAGTCTATTGCTCTGCTTAAAATCTGACAATTTTATGAAACATAGGAGGAAATAACATTAAATTATATCATATTACAAAATTTGTTGTATTTGATCAGATTTGCAATAAACATTCTCACACGTGTATGGATACTGTGTACGAAAATTAATGCCGCTTTTTAAGTAAGGTAACGTTCAAAAACAGAAATGTTGTTCTTCAAAAAACATTAGCTGATTCAGAACTCAGACCAACATCTAATCTGGTTACGAGAGACTGTAATGATTTACTAAGTGGATTGCCAATGAGAAATCCAGTTGCTGCTCATGATTAGAATATTGGGTAAAAACATTACTGGCTTTTAATCAGCTTTAGAACATGATGGTGACATTCAGCTGAACCAAGAGGAACATCAGCCTGGAATGAAATGTCTAACAAAGGAAATGAATGAAACTTCCTGGCAGATTAAAACTGTGTGCCGGACCGAGACTCGAACTCGGCACACAGTTTTAATCTGTCAGGTAGTTTCATATCAGTGCACACTCCGCTGCATTCTCATTCTGGAAAGGAAATAAATTATGTTAAACTGACTGTAATTCTTATCGCGAGAGTAAATTACAGTGGCAAGAGGCACCACAGAGATAATACCAACAGATATCAATAGACAGCAGGACAAGCAAAAGTTTGAGAATGAGACTGACTCGTAATTGTGATCTTTTATTTATGTACTGGCTGGTGTTGTTACATATTGCAGAAGATATTGCAGTCAGTTTTTTACAGTTTCTCAATTTCACCACTATGGAAGGGGAACAGTGACACCAGCTTGGCTGAGAGCTAGAATCACTTACAGGAAAACTACATCTACTACGGTAAACATCAGTTTGCCTGAATCCATTTGTAGTATGCAGGAGGCATCAAAAGTATTGATATGGGACAGTGTCTTACTTGTGTGTTTCTTGCTGCAATGTTGTCGACTCTTGCCATGAATTATGAAGGGAGTAAAAATGGGGTGTATCAGCTGGTTCTACACAGCAAATGAGAGAGCGGCAGGCAAGCTATATGCCTGGAAGCAAGAGACACTGTAACATTGTCACGTCAGTATAGAAGCGAAATCTGATATGTATTTGGAAAAAAGCAGCTGTGTTTCCATGCCCCACCATAATCAGAAATAGCAACACATGCGGAAGACACAGCCAAATGCTTATGATAACAGAGATAATAAATTTCACAGCTGTGTTATTAGGAATACGATGGTGGTTATTATTAAAAACAGTGATACCGCAAACTACAGGATTAGCAAGCAAGAAAGGTAGAAAATCGAACGGTCTGAAAATTAATGCAAACCATTTCTTTTTGTTTATTTTACTTCTCCTAGTATTATCAATATGTAGACAATCAATAAATGACTTAAGCTTAGAAAAGGTATAAAGTTAACTTTATGGCAGCTACTTTGCCAATAAAACAGTTCATAATTTTGATTATAAGAATACATTAAAAACAGATTTCTCTCAAGGAGCCTCTTAAATAAAAGGGGTGTCGTCTTACGTTCAGGGTGATCTTATACTGGGGTAAATATAGTATTAAATAACTACTATGACATTTTGTAAGTAGCAATGATTGTCACTTAGCACACAGAGTCAAAATTGGTTAATTGTAGCCGTAAGGCATTTTAGCTGAGCACATTGGATAAACGAGTTTCACAGTATTTTATTAAAAACTATTGTCTTCACATTAGATAATTAAAAAATTCCCTGTTTGTGTAATTAACTGGATTATCATTTGAATGAAGTTTTCATGTCCAACATAATCCCACTCTATTACATAAAGCTCATTTCAGTCCTTAGTGCTGTAGATTTCACAAATGTTAATATATTTCATTGTTGTTATAAAAACAATTCCCAGTGATAACAGGGTAAGCCAGATACATTAGTATTACTACAAGGCACTCTTTGTTACGAAAAATCTACAAATGCTACACAACATTCTCACGTTCTGTACATTCCATGCCGTTGACTGGATACTGACTTTGTGCACATGAATGTGGTAATGAAATGTCAAAAACACAAGAATCTGGTCTGTTCAAAATATTTGATGACTGCTCTTTTAATAAATAAATTACATATTTTGTGGAAACTGTGCCACAGGATGTCGTTAAAAAGAAAATGTAATAATCAAAAAACAAATATTAAACAGATGTTATATAAAATCAACTCTATCTAATTTAAATGTTTGCAACACATTAGATATAACAGATTTTTAAAATAGGTGTAATTTAAAAAGTCATGACACTAATATCATTGTTAGGCATGTACATAACTGAATACCATACCATAATCTTTGCATGCCTTGCACTGTATGCTGTGTGAAAGGCATCTGCAGCCACATACTGAATATGGCAATGAAAACATCCTACTAAGAAATTACATTTTTGTGAATAGATGTGTGTGGTTTGGTTACTATTAAATTAAAAAGATAAAGAAATATAAAAAAAGGGAAGAGTGAGAGTTATCCTGTACTTTTCAAGTTGTTGCAAAGTGACAGCATAACCTCGCATTTCACAAGCAGTGATAATTTTCATCTGAATGATCCAGGCAAGACTCACGAAGCGCCATCTCAGCCTCAATTCAGCCAGTACCTGTTTCTTACTTTCTAAACTTATCAGAAACTCTCCTTACTGCTATGGACTAACAGTCATAGAAGAAAAGGTATCTTGGAGCAACGGCTTAAATGCCCTGGTAATCACCAGACTTGTTCAACAAATTCACTGTTTCCTATCCATAGTGTTGTCATACAAGTGTGCAGATGTACCAACCAAGTTTGTCAAATTTAACCTCACCTCTGAAGCAGCTGTCACACTGAGTATATAGTGTTGTGAAGTATTTTGACACTAGTCAGAATGGCTACCAATAAACAAAAAGCATTACTTGCCTTGACTTTAGCACTGTGTATAAAGAAGAAAAAGAAAACAAGGTGTTGGTGCAAGAAATGGTTCGAATATAGAGATAAATATACCTGTGGAAATCAGCCACAGGAAATATTACACTCCAAACATGATGAGGACATCAATTTTCTTCCATTGTACAGTCAAACTTTCGACAACTTGCTAGAATTACTTCACACTCACACTGAAAATGAAGACACAAGTAGACGAACATTTATTCTCCTCTCCCTGGTCCTCAACGAAAGTTCATTATCAACTACAATGTGGGGACATGTGTATCATCTGCAGAAGAACCGATGAGCTTTGATTTTTTTTATTTTGTTGCATTCCCACTTGTATGTTGTGGATAAAATATTGATTTTCTTCTCAACATCTTCCCGGGTAGTATATGGTTGAAAAAGACACAACAGCTCTATCATTTTGGTAATTGCCAATCCTCTTTTGTTTTTATCTTCGATAACAGTGATACAAATTGTAGTAACACTCTTTTTCACTAAAAATGTGTGGTGAAAAGTCAACACAAACATGTCCTACCATCAATCAAAATTTCTCTCAAACTCTATTTTTTAAAGAAACAGCAAACGGAGCAGCCAAATAATTTGCAAAGTATTAACATTAGACAAACTGTTTGACTGCTTAAGGGGGCTTTGACCACCGTCTAGGGGACTATTTCCAGAATGAATCTTTTACACTGAACTGAATTGGGCACTGTTTTCAAACTTCTTGATAGAATAAGACTGTGAGTCATACCTGAACAAGTAATTCAGATAAAGCATTGCCCACTAAAAACAAGCTCCAGGCTTGAGAGCTTCTAACATCCCGTCACTCTGGAAATACAAGAGACACTCAGAGTGGCAGCATCATTATTTCTACAGCTCACAGTTCCACCTTTGGCAGTTGAAAGCTGACTGTTTGCGTATCGAACGGTAATGGCCATCAGCCTTCTACCAGAAATAAATACCCACGATGGCATGCAGATAGAGTAGTTTGTATTTTGTTATTGAAATCAGAATTACACTTACTCTCTAATACACCTATTATCTAACCTTCTACAACCGAACTTTGATTTGGAACTCTATCGGATTGCATTTTGGTGTCCAAGACATTTCTGGCTTTCATTCATTGCTATTGAACTGGCATTACAGGTAGTTATAACATTTCTCTCTACACTGTGTTCCACCTATCAACTTTGAATTGGTCTGCAAGTTTCAATATACTGTGCAGTTTGCAACAATGAACAGACTAGTTTCATGTCAGAAAACGACACTTGAAATCCTGATCCAATATACAGTTTTAATGCCAGGAATTTCGCAACAGCACGAATTTCAAAACAGCACAAATTGCAGAGAAGAGAGAAAATTACGGACTTCTGTTCTCGCTCTTTAATAAGTGATCAATCATGTTACCAGACTCAGGAAGGAGAGTAAGTAGCTGATGATGACGAAGCATTGTTGTACTGCTAAGTACACAAACAATTGTACAGGAAATTATAATTTACGTTCTTATGAAAGTTTTCTGTGGTTTAAGCTGGAGTGCAGCCAAAAATACCGCACATTCAACAACAAGAAAAAATGAGGAAGAAAGAAGGTTTTATGTTTGTTCTCACTGATCAAAAACTGGAAAAAAAGGATATATCACAGTAATTACAACATTTACATTCAGTTACTTTTGACATAATAGGAACTGTCAACTTTAGGAGCAAAGAACTTTGAAAGCTTGCATATGTCACATATTCCATTTATTGATGTCATATGGGATGATAATTTCTAGTAAATCTTCATTTATGAAAGAAAAGTGGCGATTGCTGCAAATAATTTGGAAATATGCAGTAAGTTCCCGGGTGTGACAGATCTCAGTTTCAGAACAAGCACAATATTTTGTCAGTCGACCACAATGCCATGAGGTGGGCTGATGACCTGACTGCCAGTAAGCGAGCATGAGCTTTTACCTACATGCCCCCCCCCCCCAAATCATTTGCTGTCAGTGACAGCTCTGTACATGCCTATATTGTGTCTCTTGCAAAAGGATTTTTTGGATATGGGTGGTTCCTACATCAATAATCACAAGTGGCCCTTGCCAAAATAGCTGCAGCTGAAATAAAAAAAAATACATTAAGTACTGTAAACTAGCCACTAACTTTACCACAGTAATCACTTTTTTAACTACTTTATGTCCAAGGGGAATTCTAATACTCACTCAGAATAGTGTTCATTTGGTTCAGACCCCCGTACAAGATAGCCCTTTGTGGAGAGATGAACGTTAGACTGTGCCATGATCGGCCACAAGGTTTTGCGCACTGGAGGTTATTGTTCAGACTGTAATAGAAAGAAGTTACATTGTACTTCTTGCACTCTACCTTTTGAACGATGGAAACTCCAGGCTGGAACATCAAAAATGTACAGAAAAGATAGAGTGCTATTTATTACAAGGATGACACATTACATTGCAGACAGGCACATCTTTTAATTGAGCCTGTCTGAAATCTATCACATCTTTACCGTAAGATATTCTACCTTTCGAGTTATTGCCATGCTTTCTTTCTTTCTTTACAGCACTTTTTACTCAAGACATTTCCCTTTTAGTTATGAAACAATCTATGACAACATTTAAATTAATTATATGCGACTATTATGTGTAAACAGCTATATAATTACTCAAACAGTCCAGGGTGTACTGCCGGTCCATAGTGTCCAACGGGCACAATATTTCAGCGATCAGACATGTTGCCATCGTCAGGTGCGCTGACGAACTGAGCTCCTGAGGGCGGGCGGCCGTCTTAAATCTCCTCCCCCGCAAGGCGTTCTCTCCGCAGTCCATGCCCGCGGCCACGCACCGGCAGTCGCTGAGACGCTAGCGTTGGTGTCTGTGGTGCCTTCGGTGTAATTGCCTTGTCCGCCCTGGCCACCCATTCATTTTCTTTGCTGAGTGTCTTTTTAATTAGATTCAGTGCTGGTTCCCATGCCTTGCCGAGGTTATAGCCGCAATCTCGGTGGTTGCGTCTGTCCCTGGTATGAATTTCAATAGCCTCTCGAATGGCGCTGTCCCAGTATTTAGATGTCTGTGCCAAGACCCTGGTATGGAAATGGTCTACCAACATTCCAGGGACTTGGCACAGACATCTAAATAATGGGACAGCGTCATTAGAGAGGCTATCGAAATTCATACCAGGGACAGACTCATTAACCGAGATTGCGGCTATAAACTCGGCAAGGTATGGGAACCAGCACTGAGTCTAATTAAAAAGATACTCAGCAAAGAAAATGAATGGGTGGCCAGGTTGGACAGGCAATTACACCAATGCCATCACAGATGCCGATGCCAGTGTCTCAGTGGCCACCGATGCGTGGCTGTGGGCGTGGTCTGCGGAGAGAATGCCTCGCAGGGGGAGGGGATTTAAGACAGCCGGACAGCCGCCCAGTCTCAGGAGCTCAGTTCATCAGCGCACCTGACGATGGCGACATATCTGCTCGCCGAAATATTGTGCTCGTTGGACACTATGGACTGGCAGTACACCTATGAACTGTTCGAGCAAGAAATATGTCGAGAGAAACTGAAGAATCACAGCTATATAATTTGTTCCAATGATCAAAGGTTGGTTTTTCGAGTCATACTTACATAACACATCTCAAAATTGAACTGATATAACCACTGAATGAGTACTATCAGGTAACAACAATAAAGAACTTATAACACAACAACAATTTTGGGTGCAGTGAGAGTAGACATCTGGGGAAAGGCAAAGGCAAAGGCAGGTGTGTGTGTGTGTGTGTGTGTGTGTGTGTGTGTGTGTGTGTGTGTGTGTGTGTGTGTGTGTGGTGTTTTTTTTCTTCAAATGGTTCCTTACTGTGACTAGCTTTATGTCACTTCTCACATTTTATCAGTCATGCAACTCTTATTTCATATTTTGACAAATTTTCAAAGCATCAACAGTAATGTACTAAATCATAGATAGGGTACTCTTAACTATTGCAAAGATATCAGGAATTTGTATAACTTAGCTCAACTCACTCTCCACTCCAAGTCATGGTGTCCAGGTCAAGGCAGTGGAGGTCAGACATTCGTCTGCCCCTGTACCGCCCACCGAACAGGTACAAGCGCGATCCCGTGCGGTCAGCAGCATGCGCCGCACGTGGTTCGGGGCAACGGCCGTGCGTCTTTGGCCACGACCACGAATCTGTCTGCGGGCAGTAGCAGACCAGTTGGTTGCTCCACCCTCGCTCGTAGAGTGAACTCGTCGATGGATCTATGACGTGCTTGAAGGGCGGGTCGTAGCTGGGTGGGGGGCCGAAGCCGCCGAAAAAGTACAGCCTGCGATAGGAACATATCGACTCGTATGAAATTATGCACAGTAATCATGTGAAGACAGATGTATCAACAACAACTCTTCCATAAAAACGAGGAAAATTTCAAACGACACATGTGGCTTTTCTTTAACTACTCGTTTCGTCTACCACATTAACATACTTACCTTCCCCAGTAGAAAGGCAGAGAGAAAAATTTTCTGCTTGGCACATGAATCTACATCTACATACATACTCCGCAAACCACTGTACAGTGCGCAGCAGAGGGTACTTTGTATCAAAATTAGACATTTTTGTCCAATTTCGTTTGCATATTGAGTGAGGCCAAAAATAATTATCTACGTGCCTACGTAAGTCCTTTAATCTCTCTTACTTAATTCTCATGAGCCGCCACAGGAGGTATATAGTGGTGGTAGCAGAACGATTGCAGCCTCCATCAAACATGCACTCCCTACATTTACCCAACAGTCTTTCATGAGAACTATGTTGTCTTTCTTCCAAGGAAAGTAAGGTGGGCCTTATAACTCTGAATCCGTGTGTGAAACCAGAGTCAAAGATGGAAACGACGGTATTGTTTCGTTGCTCAAAAATATACCAGGCTGTGAGGATGTCAACAGAGACAATGTCACAAATGGATGGCAAATGATGAAGTTCATGAACTAACTTACAATGATGTTATAGAAATGGTGCAAAGATTGACATGGGGAGGTAACCCAAGTGGAGGAGGCCAACTTAGCTGACAGCAGAAATCTCATCCCACATTCAGAAGGGTTCAAGACAACTGAGACAGTGCTGCAGTACATTAATGAGCAGGAGGAAGCAAAGCAAACTGGTATCACCTATTTGTGTAAGTGCAGCACAGAAGAGGGCTAAAGAAGGAACACAGTCACCTATCACATTTTTGAAAACCTCATATTTCTATGTTTCATCTTTTTTGTTATGTCTGCTTTTCTCATGTGTGTAATCATTCATTCGTACTTTACAATGCAGAGTGTATTATCTTTTGTGTAATAATTGTGGAAGGGTGCAGTATGTACATAAGAAACACTTATAACTAGCATGTATTACATAAGAAGTCAGGAAAATGTTAATACAACTGGGTTTGGTATAAAAATGGGGTGTATGAATGCTACAATTGGGGCCGGAAGAGATAATTTATAGAACTTTCGCCAATTGGGCTTTTTTATTACCCGGTTAGACTTTCCGTTACATTAGGCTGGATAAACTAGATTCTACTGTACACCAACAGCTTATAGCTATGTACAAGACTGGTACTATGCTTGTTGACTACTGACTAAATTCAAATGCAAAAACAAAATACTCAGTGAAGTTTGGATTATTTAAAAAATGATTATGTGGTCTTACTTGCTACTGTGAATGTGATGTGTCCACTATTCCAAAGAAAGTCCTCTAGACTGAATGGATGAGAAAAAACATGAAAACAGGCATTGGTTGAGGAAAAAAAGAAAAAAATTGTACATTCAGTAAAAGTGCTTTGCCAAGAAAGAAGTCAAAGATTCACTAGAACATCTACCCAATTCACCTTCTTTGCACTCCTGACTTCCACCTATCCTCATACCTAAAGAAATTTATGGCAGAAAAACATTCAGAGTTCAATGAAGAAATTGTGGCAAATGTTGACAGATAACAGTTCTTTAGTGAAACAATCACCTTACTATTATTCATTTCATACTGATTGACTCATGGGTTTGAGCTCCTGTTCTGGCTATGCATGGTGAGCATTGATGCTTTGTATCATTGTAGGTATTGCAGCAGAGAAAACATGAGTGCAGTGTTTCATTTTTGTTAATTACATCAGATCACCATGTTTCTACGCAGTTCCACTACTAGTTGCACTCTATGTGAGGCTGTGGTACAGAGTAGTCAGACCAGCGTGCTGCCACTTCCGTAACGTTCCACCAGCAAAGAGTAGCAACTTAGTTTTCGTGCTCCAATATAGCATTGATGGGCTCAGTGACCAACAGCAAGAATATGGATTTTCAGAAGCAATGAAACGAGAAATTTACTAGTATACAAGCAACTCTATATAAATGATCAATTAAAAATGTGTTGTGCCCCTGTAACAGAAAAGAAAATGTGATCTATGTTATGTAGCAATGGAATGTAACAATGGATTAGAATAATTAGAATGTAGCAATGGATTAAAATAAATTTTCCAAAACAAAATGATTGGGGGAAAAAGACAATCTTAATTACTGTTGCTGTTAGCAAATATTCCACAGCTATTGCAGTTGCCCACTTAAATCAACAACGGTTCTGTAGTCATATAAAGACAATGAGCACTTTGTGTATACCTGCTTTCAATTTGTGAACATGAACACTAAATTTCTGCAGACACTTCGGAGAACCTTTCGTACAGAGGAGTTGGACAGCTTTACAGTATTGTTTGTCTTATAATTTCGTTTTATCCTTGACGTACCATTACTTCGCCCTTGTACTTGAGGACAATATTATGGAAATGGAAGAGGATGTAGATGAAGATGAAATGGGCGATATGATACTGCGTGAAGAGTTTGACAGAGCAGACAAATGATAGCCTTGGGAGAGCCAGCCCTGACAAAGCACTACCATCTGGTGAGCAAGATATATGAGACAGGTGAAATACCCTCAGACTTCAAGAAGAATATAATAATTCCAATCCCAAAGAAAGCATGTGTTGACAGATGTCAAAACAACCGAACTATCAGTTTAATAAGCCACGGCTGCAAAATACTAACACGAATTTTTTACAGACAAATGGAAAAACTGGTAGAGGCCGACCTGAAGATCAGTTTGGATTCCGTAGAAATGTTGGAACACGTGAGGCAACACTGAACCTACGACTTATCTTAGAATATAGAGTAAAGAAAGGCAACCCTACCATTCTAGTGTGTCAGGAAGTCGTTTTTGAAAGTATTTGTATGGAGTGTAGCCATGTATGGAAGTGAAATGTGGACGATAAATAGTTTAGACAAGAAGAGAATAGAAGCTTTCAAAATGTGGTGCTACAGAAGAATGCTGAAGATTAGATGGATAGATCACATAACTGATGAGGAGGTATTGAATAGAATTGGGGAGAAGAGAAATTTGTGGCACAACTTGACTAGAAGATGGGATCAGTTGGTAGGACATGTTCTGAGGTATCAAGGGGTCACTAATTTAGTACTGGAGGGCAGTGTGGAGGGTAAAAACCGTAGAGAGAGACCAAGAGATGAATACACTAAGCAGATTGAGCAGGATGTAGGTTGCAGTAGGTACTGGGAGATGAAGAAGCTTACACAGGATAGAGTAGCATGTAGAGCTGCATCAAACCAGTCTCTGGACTGAAGACCACCACCACCAACAACAACAACAACAACAACAACACCTTTACTGCTGACGCGCGGAATTTCACAAATTGCGCACCTGTACAGTTCACAGATCCGCTTACAGAGGCCGCCCGGGTCAGCCCCCTGGCGCACTATGGTGAGACGCCAAAGAAACAGTATTATTTCAGTGATCACAAACAAGTGCTCGGCCTGTTCTGTACCCTGTCTCACCATGTCTAGTCAATGTATTCAGTACCTGTATCTTATGTATTGCTCTATAAGGTACTATATTTTGCAAATTGTGCTTGTTCTCACTATAACAAACTCAGTGACGAGTGAGGATTTGTTTTCCCTGTGTGTTAAGTGTCAATGCTAAATCGACTGACAAAAATCTCGACTGACAAAAATCTCCACAGAAGAAATGCTCCAACACATCACTGCCCACCAGCAAGCTTTTGCCAAACGACAGCCAGATTTCGCCACCACTCTCAGTCAAGTGGTATCTGCATGTTCGCAGCAGGTTGCTTTTTCGTCGGCACAATCGTTGCCCTTTACGGCATACAGTGAATCGGCTGAAGATTTGGACTGCTACGAGACATAGTTACATCAACATTTCCAGGTTTTTCCTGTGGGCGATGCAAACTTGTGTAGGCCTTTCTTTCTTTCTTTCTTTCCTGGCTTTTGCTGCACATGTATTAGCTGTTGTGTCAACTTGCACCTTTGCAAGAACCAACCAGCTTATCTCAACCTATTATTGTGACAGAACACGTCATAACGTGTTGAGACGTTGTCGTAATTTTTGTCACTAGTACCCATCACAAATCCTATGCTGATCACATCGTGCACGGTGTTGTTATTCATCTGGCCGCGGATAGGGAAGTCTGCAAAAAAGCATTTCAATGTGATAATCTGACGTTTAGGGATGTGCTCAAAATAGCACAGTCCTTTGAAGTGTCACAAGCCGCAGGCAATCAGACTACTGTGTGTGTGTGTGTGTGTGTGTGTGTGTGTGTGTGTGTGTGTGTGTGGGTGTGTGTGTGTGTGTGTGTGTGGGTGTGTGGGTGTGTGTGTGTGTGTGTGCAGTTACGGCCACTGCAGCAACAGGCTGTGTCACAACAGCAGCTGCGTGCCCCCTTTCGTTTTACCCATACTGTTTCATCCAATACAAGTGTGCTTCATTCCCTAAGTGTTGGGCTGTTTGCAACAAGTGTCAAAAGGAAGGCACATTGTACTGGTGTGTAACTCCTCTTCAAATGTGGCAGACCAGTAGTATCTCTGCATGTGCACAGATACCACGCAAGCCACAGTACGGTGTGTGGCAGAGGGTACTTCGTACCAGTACTAGTCATTTCCTTTCCAGTTCCAATCGCAAACAGAGCGAGGGAAAAACGACTGTCCGTATGCCTCCATACGAGCCTTAATTTCTCATATCTTATCTTCGTGGTCCTTACGTGCAATGTATGTTGGCAGCAGTAGAATTGTGTGGCAGTCAGCTTCAAATGCCGGTTCTCTAAATTTTCTCAACAGCGTTCCTCGAAAAGAACATCACCTCGCCTCTGGGGATTCCCATTAGAGTTCCCTGAGCATCTCCACGACACTTGCGTGTCGTTCGAACCTACCGCTAACAAATCTAAAAGCCCACCTCTAAATTGCTTTGATGTCTTCCTTCAATCTGACCTGGTACGGATCCCAAACGCAGGGGCAGTACTCGAGAATAGGCTGCACCAGTGTCCTATATATGGTCTCCTTTACAGGTGAACCATTCTTTCCTAAAATTCTCCCAATAAACAGAAGTCGACCATTTGCCTTCCCTACCACAGTTCTCACATGCTCGTTGCATTTCACATCTTTTGCCCTGATATTTAACCAACTTGACTGTGTCGAGCAGGACGCTAGTAATACTGTATCCAAACATTACACGTTTGTTCTTCCTACTCATCCACATTAATGTACGTTTTTCCACATTTAGACCAATGGGCATAAACTGTATTTCTACAATGACTGTCTCCCTGAATCAATTGTTCATTGACTTGTGTGGGTTTTATAAATTGCTAAAAATACAAGTGGACACAGGAGCTGCAGTGACTTTAGCAGACGCACAAATATACATGAACTTGGGCTCCCATCCCTTCACATAGGTTTCACAGAAGTCGGTTAGCTACAATAAACAGTAAATTCCGATCTTAGGTCAGTTCTCCCCTCCCGTATCTTACAAATTTGTTGTTCACTCTCTCACCTTCCTGGTTTGTGGATCATTCCTATAATGCAGACCTATTCGGGTTAGATGCCTTTAATGCTTTCGGTTTCTCCATTGCCAATGAGGTAAATTTAATGTCAGATCAAGTTCCGTACCAGAAACTAGAGTCCATGTGCTCAGATTTTTCTTACTGTTTCCATTGGACTTGGCTGTGCTACCAGTTTTCAGGGCCCACATTATCATGAAAGAGTCTGACCACACTTGTTTTTCTTTTCAGGCCTAGCAGTTGCCTGTCGTGTTGCACAATTCTGTCACAGCTGAATTAGATGGGTTGACATTGCTCAATGTCATTCGGCTTTTTTCTTCCAGTGAATGGGCTATGTCACTGGTCATCATTAAGAAGCTGACGCGTAAGCTTCGCCTCTGCAGTGACTTCAGTATCACGATAAAGAAAAATCCTGATAGATATAACCTTTGCCTCACTCTGATGAGTTGCTCACAAAATTATCAGGCAGCCACTACTTTTCTGAGATTGATTTGTCGGAAGCGTACTTCCAGCTCCCCTTGGGCGAGTCTACTGGCAACTTCTCATTGTCAATACACTTTTTGGCCTATACTGATATCAACACAAGCCTTTTGACGTTGCCAACATGCTAGCAATTTTTTGGAAGTTTTTTGGAACATCTGCGCCCATCTGCATCAATTACCTCAATGATATTGTTGTTTTAGGTACTTCCACTGAAGACCACCTTAGCAATTTCCGATCACTGTTTTCCATTTTGCAGTCTGCAGGTCTCAAATGCAATCTTGTCAAATCTCAATTTTTTTCAGCCATCAACTGAGTACTTAGGTTTTGAGATTTCTCACACAGGGGTCAAGCCATTGTGTCACTATGGTGACACAACTGCGGCTTTGCCCTGGCCGACCTCCTTTAAGGAACTGCATGTGTTTCTAGATAAGTTGCGTACTACCGTAAGTTTTTATCGGACGTATCCACTGTTGCTCTCCCCCTGCACTCGCTTTTGTTAAAAATGTGCCTTTTTTCTGATCCCCAGCTTGTGACCGAGATTCAATCTGTCCCATGTCTGGCCACTTTTCAGCCAGGTCAGCACCTCATTTGGCTACAGATGCCTCTCAGCACAGTCTCGGCTCGGTGTTGACCTACAAATACACAGATGGGTCTGAATGGCCCATTGCTTACACTTCTAAGACTTTAACTCCCGCTCAGCACCAGTATTCTCAGACTGAAAAGGAGGCTTTAGTGATTGTGTTCACCCTAAAGAAATTTCATGTCTTCTTGTATGGTTCTAGGTTCCATTTAACCACAGATCACAAACTGTTGGTTGCTCTTTTTTAACCCTTCAGCTTCTGTACCAGACACGGCAGTACATAATTTGCAGCGGCGGGCTCTCTTCCTCTCCTGTTATCATTATCAACCCCATTACCGGCTGACAGGACAACACGCCCACGCCGATGCCTTATTTTGCCTTCCGATTAATAATAAAAATGGGGGTTTCTATTTTAAAAAATGCAGTTGATACCTGTTTGACCTATGGCAACGCCATCTAGTGGGCCAACCATAGCGCCATCTGGTTTCCCCCTTCGAGCTAGACGAGTTTCGTTCTTTGTAGTTTTTTTGTTTGTTGCTTATTTCGTGAGATATTTGGCTCGGTCACTATCAATGGACCACCCTGTATCAATGAAAATTTGTGTTGGACAATGCACAGTACTTTTACATGTGAAAAGTCAATAGTGGCTTATATCTCCTTAGCCAGATCACAAAGACAGTTTCTGTCCAAAGACCAAGAACAGTATACTATGGAACTAATAACCATTTTTTTTGCTATGGATTTAATTATGGGACTGTGTAGCTGATGCCCACATAAAAAGAATACTGCTGTTATACAAGAAAGCAATAAGTCTTATATGTGGGCATAAAGGAATAACTGCATGAAAAGTTTGTGCAGAACACATACTTAACATGTATTCTTTATAATATTTAAATTAGTGACATTTTTATTAGTCAAGCAGGAACAATTATCAACTGTTGTGAGGTACATGATCACAACACCAGGAGAAAACAAAATTAAAAATGACAGATCACCATCAATGGCTTGATTTGGTATAACAGACCACCAAATGATCTAAGAACATGTACACAAATGACTTTAATTAAAATCTTTTCTCATACAAAAATGTTAGTACTCATTCACTGAATTTTAAAGCACTGCTTGTGATATGAACCAGTGGCATACCAGCTGTAAAGTAATAAATGTATAAAACAGATATCAGATCAAAGAACTGTAGTATGAAACATATTTTGTAGATTTATATGTCATTTTCCATGGTTTGGTTAAGGTGTGAGACATTCACAGAAATTATGAAATGGAACCTTAAGAGGATCTTGAAGCCAAGGCTCAATAATTTTGAAATGGATTGTAGGAACAAACTGGACACTACATCCAACAGTAGGTAAATAAAAGAGGATAGAGACAAAGGCTATAGTCTTTCTCTGCAGGTCAAGAAATCTTCTGCTTGATTGCCCTTATGCAAACTTAAACTATAATTAATTTTGTGTTACTCTGATTTGCAGCTGACAGTACATGAGCGAAGTAAATTGTATTCAAATGATACCTACATTTGTTTCTTTTGTTGATATGAGCACTTTTTTTTGCCCCCTCAAGTGATGAGCCAAAACTGATATTTCTATTTTTGAACCACAATATTTCGACAACCGATCTACCTTCCTTCCGACCAGACTGGCAACTACCATCGGTTGAGCACCAATATTTATACTGGAGTTTGAACCTTTATACCTGACACACCATTTATTGTGAATTTCTTTTCTATTTCATCAGAATTCAATGAAAGATACATCCATCCACAATATTTGACTGATGTACACTGCTAAGGTAGGAGTTAAACATCTTTCCCATGCCAAGATCATTGGGGGTAAGCCATAATCACCACAAATTAGACAACGATGCAACAGAAAATCAGCTGTTGCCTTGTTTATAAATCATTCTGGCATTTGCCTCAAATACTTCAGGGAAAACAGTTGTGTATGCTGCTGATCTTCCTTTCATCTTTCAATGATTCTAATAGTTTGTGCACATTATGTGTCACATTAGCAACATTATGTTGCACACATCCAGATTTCAGGAGGTTAGCTCATCTCTAATGCAGGAAAGAAAACCTTCTATCTTTGTTGCTGGGAACAATAACAGCTGGCACACTTCCATAAGAGTCTACTGATATTTTTAGAGACTCAATTAGCATTCATTAGGGCCTGAAATAGTGGGGTTCAGGTAACAATGGACTTCAATGTGGGAATCATCACGAACTGATGAGAAGGATAGCTTTCTAACAAACCTCTGTACACTGTTTACACTGTTTCCGTCACAGTTATTTTACTTGAAAAATGATTTGCGTACAGAAATGAAAATGAGGGTGTTAACTGTAGACAAGTACATTTGATATTCAGTAGTCACCTAAGTTTTCTAATATTAAGGCAACTAACTTTAACCGGAAAACACTGAATTAACTGAGGTAATAAATGGTTAAAATATTCAATTGTGGCTTTAATAGTGCTTCATTTGATCATGCTGCAATATGCTTGATATTTTTATCCAGTGCACTGGATTATCCAATGCACTGGACAACTAGAGCTTTTGTGTTTGTATATGTGATTACTTTCTATGAATTTTTAATGGAACTTTTGAATTTGTTTGTGAGAAGCTAGTCATCAGGCTAAAAGACAATGCAATGCACATTGCACCTCATAATGAATTGAAGAATAGGAAATCTTCTGCAGCCAAGATTGCCTGGTATTTTTATTTTATTTCATAATGAGCAGTTTTGACAGAATATTGTTGTCATCATCGGAACTTTGGAATTTTTTATTAGCGTGTATACATTTATCGATACAATGAGAGCACTTTCCATTCAAAGGAAATCACACTATGTTGGTTTGTCAAAAAACATACAAAATCTCCACAGCACCAGGAGTGGAGGGAAACAAATAGAAAGTGCAGTCATAGGCCATGCATATCACACAAAGAACTCAGTTCTTACTATGATGTGAGTGGGCTATGACTGCACTTTACCCCCACTCCAGGGCACACAGTTGATACATATATATTTTATATGTTTGGCAAACCAACATGGTGTGGTTTCCTATGAGTGGTATGTGCTTTCATTCTATTGGTGGCATATATACATGTAAATAATAAATTCCAAAGATCTGATGATGACAGCAATATTCTATCAAAACCAGTCATTGTGAAATAAAATGAAAATACCACGCAATATTGGCGGCAGATTTCCTAACCAATGTCAGATCTCTTCCTGAAACACATGCAACCTATATTCAAACACATTTCGGGCTCACATCCTGTCGTCTTTTTATTAATTGCACAATGTTTCGACTGGGCAGCTGCCAGTCACCTTCATGTGAGCTACTGAACACTGACAAAGACTTGCTCCGTTACGTCCTATATAGCGCGTTGCGAGTACCCCACAAGTGTCAGAATTCAAGTTGACAGACGGACCACACTTCCTGGCAGCAGCGTCCTCCCTGTTGGAACCGCATAACTCTGCTGTCCTCTGTGTTACCGCTCGCACTGGCCATTGGCACATTCTGTCATCTCCGATTAGAAAAAATTGTGGAGGTGATGGGTTTACACACTGTCCAACAAGTAGCTGCTATCACAGTTCATCAGATTTTCTGCCAGGCCTATTTCCACAGATTCTTTAATAATGGAGTCCCAAAAAGCTGTTGCTGTGGTCAGAGTGACAGTTCTACCATAATCTATTGAATGTCCATTCGAAATACAGTGTTTGGCAATAGCGGACTAGCTGGTTGCAAAAGGTGAGTGGAAATCTGATGTTCAGCGCAGTGTTCTTTCACAGTGCACGTGGTCTGTCCTATGTAAGCCATACCACACTGACAAGGGATTTTGTAAATTCCCCGGCCTTCCACAATAACAAGTCGTTCTTTACCGATCCCAAAAGGTCTGCAATCTTAGATGGTGGACAGAAAATCACTTTCGCTTGAAATTTACAGAGGATTATTGCCAACTAAAGACAGAAAACCTAAAGATTTTGCTGGCAAGTTCTCCTCTTTGTATGACTCTTTATTTTTAACTGACAGAGCCCATCAATCTGCTGGGTGAAATACCCATTCTTTCTAAACACTGTCTTTAGGTGCATGAGCTTTTCAAGCTAACTATCTACAGCTGCGACAATGTGAGCTCTGTGTACAAGTGTTTTAAGCACACTCATAGTTTGCAACGGTGATGGCAACCTGATGCTGGTGAATGCAAGTCAGTATGAGTGAACTTGCAATAAAATGAATGCCCCAGAGTGTCATCATTCTTTCATCTACCTGAGACATCCAAGAAAGGCAGGCAACCATCTTTCTCTATTTACATGCAGAACCAAATTTTGTTATGAGTGGAGTTGAGGTGGTGAAGAAACTCAATTGTTTATCTTCTCCATGAGGCCACACTACTTAAAATACACATGTGCAACCTATATTATAATGAACTGTTACTGGTAGTACGTATGCAATCTAACTGTATGACCTGTGAAGGAAGGGATTAAGTTGAAAGTAATGTAATCTGTACATACTACTGCCTATGCCAAATTTACTGTCTACTACTAAGTTACTTTTTACTGCATAACTTGAGCTTGTATATAGCATTTAATTAGAAGTGAACTATATATTGTTAGTAAAGACATGCTCGTACTATATGACTTTGATATCTTAGACAGAGTGAACACCAAGTGTAACAGCTCCCCAGTCTCTCAACAGTCATGTCAGTTCATATCAATAAATCTTTTTACATCCACATTTTTACAGACATGATTCAGTGTTAAAAAATACATCAAAGCAATTGTCACAAACATACTACAAGTATTTAAATAAAGTCTGGTCCTTCATGCAAACCCCCGCCCCACGCACCATTTAATCTATTCATTCATTCGTTAAGCTACAATAAAATAGAGTCACAGCGTGCATCACATCAGAAGTTAGTTCCGTTTACAACTGTTTTGCACATGCACTTGCACCAACTATCAGCAGACAATGAGATTTAGACTTCCTCCAGATGCATTGCCATGAACTATGGACAGCAGCAAGTGCTTACCTTCAAACTGAGCTGAGCCTGTACTGCAGTATTACTTAGCAAGGTGAACTACTTACCCAGTCATAGTGGGAACTAATTCGGTCATGTGATCAGTTACCATCACATTATAGTTCCAAATAGCACACACCGTTACATCCTAGCAGGAGCACAAGAAATTGATCATGGAAAATACACTGAAGAGCCAAAGAAATTAGCTCACCTGCCTAACATCGTGTAGGGCCCCTCTGAGCATGCAGATGTGCCACAACACGATGTGGCATGAACTTGACTAATGTCCGAAGTAGTGCTCGAGGGAATTGACACATGAATCCTGCAGGGCTGTCTATAAATCCATAAGCGTATGATGGGGTGGAGAACTCTTCTGAACCCCACGTTGCAAGGCATCCCAGATATGCTCAATAATGTTCATGTCTGGGGAGTTTGGTGGGTAGCGGAAGTGTTTGAGCTCAGAAGAGTGTCCCTGAAGTCACTTTGTAGCAATTCTAGATGTGTGGGATGTCGCAATGTCCTGCTGGAATTGCTCAACCCATTCGGAATGCACAATGGACATGCATGGATGCAGCTGATCAGACAGGATGCTTATGTAACCTGACAGTCATATCTTGATGTATCAGGGGTCCCATATCACTCCAACTGCACACAACTCACACCATTACAGAGCCTCTGCCAGCTTGAACAGTCCACTGCTGACATGCACAGTCCACAGATTCATGAGGCTCACTCCATACCTGTATAACTCAATACAATTTGAAATGAGACTTGTCCGACCAGCCAACAATCCAATGCTTGGTGTTGAGGGGCCCAGGTGAGGTGTAAAGCTTTGTGTTGTGCAGTCATCATGGGTACACGAGTGGGCCTTTGGCTCCAAAAGCCCATATTGATGATGTTTCACTGAATGGGTCGCATGCTGACATTTGTTGATGGCCCAGTACTGAAATCTGCAGCAATTTGCAGAAGAGTTGTACTTCTATCATGTTGAACAACTCTCTTCAGTTGTCGTTGGTCCCGTTCTTGCAAGATCTTTTTCCAGCCACAGTGATGTCAGAGATTTGATGTTTTACCGGATTCCTGATATTCACAATACATTTGTGAAATGGTCGTATGGGAAATTCCCCATTTCATCGCTACCTTGGAGATGCAGTGTCCAGTTGCTCTTGCACCGACTGTAACACCACATTCAACCTCACTTAAATCTTGAGAACCTGCCATTGTCGCAGCAGTAACGATCTAACAACTGCGCCAGACATTTGTTGTCTTATACAGACATTGCTGACAGCAGTGCTGTATTTTGCCTGTTTCTCTGAATTTGAATACACATGCCTATACCAGTTTCTTTGGCACTTCAGTGTATCTGCGTCATGACAACTTGCAGTTAAGTAGTTTTATTTTGTTGAATATATAGATAAATGCATTAATAGACAGCAGTTTATGTGATATTATGAACAGTAAAAAGAAATATCATCTTCACAGCTTTTGTTCTACAGGTGGGGACTTCTGGTCTCGGAAAGAAACCATAAAAAGTTTTATGTACAGGATTTGATTTTAAAAGATGCCAGAATGAAAGAGTCATTATGTATGCAAGGGACAAAATACTTGTAAAAAGAGCATACTACATTAGAGTTCATATGAAGAAATGAAGTTTCACATTTAAAGTGGCCAGTGGCTTATTTAGATGAACAGAGGATTCATACAGACCACACTTTGAACAGATGTTGCACAATGCAAAGAGTATTGTCAAACAACATAGCCAGGAAATGTGTCCTTATTGTTATCGCAGAATTTTGTTTCGTATTCACTTCTCCTATATGACCATAACAGGGACATTTAGGACCGTCACGTACAAATCAACAGACAAAAATTAAAAGTACACAGAGACAATCAAAGCCCAACAACTTCCAGCAATGAGGAACACCAACCTTCTCTTTATTCCACTGACAAAATTTTGCAAGAAAATGGTTCCCTCTCGACTGCTGCCGTACACTCTGGACCTCAATGCTAGGCACATTGTAACTTGTGAGTGTGGTATATGACACTGCTACATGACGCTGCTATCTAAGATAGAGTCAAGAGCACTCAAGCTCTCCCCACTCTCACAACAATCATGTCACTTTATGGTCAAAAAAATTTTCTGCACTCACTGCAAAAAATATGATCCATAATGAATCATAAGTTTTTTAATATGATCCATATTCATAAGCCATCAAGCATCTTGCCATCTACCTGACACAATAATGGCCGAGGCTTTTGCTGCTAATAAATAAAGTGACTTGTTAGCTAGCCCAGAAATGTCACTCTGGTGACTTGGGTGTCCATTTAGCTGCTTTTGTATCCAAACGGCTTCTCAGTTGGTCCCAAAGGCTAAGTGTGCCTCCTTCCAGGCCTTTCCAGCTCAGAAAAATTTGAAGTGGTCAAAAACCCTGACACCTCAGTGTTACTAACCAAAAATGCTAACCACTAGATTATGTGGTCAGATTGCTTTTTGTGCTGTGATGTTAGCTTTTACTGTGAAGAGCAGAAAGGCCAAGGATTATGCCAAAAAAAAGTGTGTGATGACTACTGAAAGACAGATATTTTGATGCACGAGGGAATATTCAAACGAAGAGTAGGCATTGCTATTCACCACTGAGACAGCAGATGACAAATCAACAAACGTAAATGCGGAAACTAGCAACATCACTCGGATAGTAGTTTTATAGATTTGGACAGCGAAAATTGTGAACAGTCAAGGTGAGCCATATTGTATGCCCTATTTCTGTTCTTGTTCTAACGGGCACTTAATTTATTAGTGCATACAGAAACATAGCAGGTATCAGTAGTCCACTTGGAAGAATAGTGGTGTGTATGCTATACCCACCTCCACTCCCCACTTCTCGGACATAAACACAATGGTGCTGTCATCCTAGATATGTAACCAGTTCGCTTTTCTAGTTCATAGCAATATTTTTTCGTTAATGTTGTTGTTGTTATCGTCGTCCTTAGTCCAAAGACTGGTATGATGCAGCTCTCCACACATTAGTCTTCCCTGATCAAGCCCCTTCATGTCTACACAACTACTCCAAACTTAATTCGAACCTGGTTTTTGTACTCACGCCTCGGTCTCCCTCTACAACTTTTAGCTCTCACATTTCTTTCTATTAAAATCCGATAATTCCTTGATACCTCACAATTTGTCATATCAGCTGATTCCTTCTTTTAGTCTAACTGTGCCATAAATTTCTTCTGTTCACTACTTGTTTCACTATTCTTCATCCAACCTACCAATCTAATCTTCGGAGCTACCAATCAAATTCCATTAATTATGATCATTGCACCTACACTTTGTAAGGTCGAGATGTCTTCTAATATGTATAAAGCAGACCATTTCTCATGCATACTTTTCGCTGTGCCGCAGTCCCTACCTGCCTTCGTACTCCCAGCCGACGAGCTTGTCACAGGCCGCAGGCTCCGGTTTCCCACTCGGATGCAGCTGCTCCCAGGTCAGGGATGTGAGGTCCAGCCGGTACAGGCCGTTCGTGTTGTTGTTACGGTCATCGGAGGTGTCAGTTGTGTACCCTGCAAGCAATGCAAAACCTGCTCCCTTTCACGAAGTGGCCTCTCAAACACACCGCCGTGACTACCAATAAGAATATCAGATAGTAGATAGGAAACAAAACATTATAACAAAAGACAATGTAAGAATCTTACTTCCATTTGTAGGAGAGCTATTCTTAAATTAACCTCAGATTGATGTTCAAAAATAAAAAAATGCTTGTAGCCTCATAGTACTTATGCTATTAGAAAAGAAAACTTTGAGGGTCACATTGCACCAGCTCTCAGTTGTGTTCGTCAGTGTGTAACAAGCAGGCAACTAAAATGAACAGTGTCACTGTGTTCTCCAACCAGTTGCCACTATGTTCTGTCATTTGCTTTCGAGTCAATGCTACCGAGATTCGTGAGCGATTGTGTCAGGTGTGTGGTGGTGGGGGGTATGAAAGGTGCAAAAAATATTTGGGTCTTTTCACAAAGATGTGCACAATAAAAAAAGTCGAGAAAGACATTCAGATGTGACTGATGAGCTATGTAACATGAAGACAAAATTTCACGTGTGAAACATTGGTTCACAATTACCAAACTTTGTTAAGATGAGACTCACATTTCAAGGACAACCCTCTTTAACACTGTCACAAAGGGGTAACTGATGTTCATAAAACTGAAAGAACTGGTTCACAGCTTTACATTCTTGCAGTGCTACTATGAAGAGTAGGAGCAATTCCTGAACAGAATTGGAACTGGAAGTAGGTGCAGCACATGAACTCTGAAACTAAGGAAGAGTCCAAACATTGGATGCACACTCATTCTCTCAATAGGCTCAAAAGATTCAAGCAGATGTTGTCAAATCACAAAATAATCATTACAGTTTCTGGATCACAAAGAAATTCAGATGTAGATGTAGAATTCTGACAGCAGATTTCATGAGAATAACATGTAAGAATACTGTGACATAACATATTTGTGAGACTCTTCTGAAATCCAGAGATCTTTCCAAAACAAACAGCAGAGTGTGATTACCGAAGGAATCTTTCTCCATCGTGACAATGAAAGACCATATACTGGAATTGAACAAAGGATACACTAAAAACTTTTCGAATGGAAGATTTTTTAACATCCTCCCTATAGTCCAGACTTGGCGACAAGATGAATGTGTATTTGACTATTTGTCACTTCACAACTGACAATGAGCTCGAGTACACTGTCAAAAAATGGCTGAAGCACCGCACCATTGTTTGATGAATGGATAAAGTAGCCCGTGTCACAGTACAACAAATGTTTGAATTTGAGTGGCGACTACGTGGAGAAGTAATGTCAACACTTGTGAACAGTTTGTACACAAAAAATAATTTACCAATTTATTTCTTTTTTTAATAGCCAATAAGAGATTAATTTATGAATAGCATGCAGTTAAGGTTTAAGTGTAGGTGCTTTACCATAGCATTTTTTGGTCCTGCAGGTAAAGTGTCCAATGCGCAACTGGGAGATGTGGATGACTACCGTGAAGTGACAGGAATGGACAGAGTGAAACTAGTGCTGGCAGTCTGCTTTTCTGCTGAAGTACTCGAGGTCGCCAAACCTAATGACAGCATCTGACATACATACTGCCACCGACAGTTTATGATGACACAACTGACACTGTATACAGCAGACGCATTTTTTCATTACATACAATTTGAAATTATACAGTATTTGAAATATGAACAATGTTACTTATTTTGTGTTCAATGGTTTATGCAAACTAATCTATGAGACACAAAGAAATTAAAGACATTAGTTGCCTGTGGGCACTGATTTATATCAATGGAGCCAGTTGAAAATTTGTGCCGGATCGCAATCAAACCTGGGTCTCCTGCTTACTACGCAGTTGCGCTGCCATCTGTACACATCTGTACAGACTACTCTAGCATGCCTCCCATCAAACCAAAATTCTCAACTTATACCGCACTCTAATGAAGTAGTGCACATGCTGATCAGCCTCTTTACTCGCAGCATCCTGTCAATTCCCGCAATAGTCTGAGCTCAGTAAGCATCTGCACTGAAGTGACACTGGTCTCATTGCTTTTATTATATGTATGTGATGTCTGTTCTTTTGGACATGTTAAAAAGACCAGACATTACTAATGCTGCAATAAAGAGGCTAATGAGTAGGGGCACAACATCAGTAGTGTGTGGTGTAAGTCAAGAATTTGGGTCTGATGGGAGGTGTGCTAAAGTAGTCCGTGTCGCTGTCGTGACCACTGTGTCTGGGGTGTAGTGGTCACCTTTGTGTCTTGATTGATAGTGGCACCCGGCTCAAAATGGTGTCTGTTATTTCAGACATCTCTGAAAGACCACACACACACACACACACACACACACACACACACACACACACACACACACACAAAATGGACAATGAAGATGATACTGACACTAAGGAACACATAAGCCCTTACAATAAATGGTGTTTCTGCCATGATAAGACAACTTTTCATGCATGACAAAGATGGGCAAATGTTGCCATAGGATAAAAAAAATGCAATCTACAAATGAGGAGCAGTTGAATGAAAACCAAGTACCCGTCACATCGGTGCCATGGAATGGTTCCATTCAAAAGTAATCACCACATGGGTTATGACATTTATCCCACTGAGAGACTAGGTGATCAAGTCCTGTTTCATAGAACATGGTTGGCTGCTAACGGATCCACAACCGCACCCACTCTTGCACTTCCTCGTCTGACTGAAACCGATGTCCACGCACGTCTTTCTTCAAGTCGGCAAGGATGTGAAAATCACATGGTGAATGATCCAGGCTGTATGGAGGATGCTGCAATGTTTCCCAACCAAACTGATGAAGCATAGCCTTCGTCTGATTGGCAGTGTGGGGGCGAGAATTATCATGCAACAGAATTTTCTGTCTGACAGCATTCCTGGGTATTCTGACTTTGTTGCACATCAAATTTTCTGCAAAGTGTCTCCTTAGTGCTGTGCATTGATTGTGGTTCCACACGTGAGTAAATCAACAAGCAGAGAATCTCTTCAGTCAAAGGAGGTGATCATCGTGGCCTTACCAGAACTTGTGTGAACAGCTTTGGATTTATCTGACAGGGGAGACATGAGATGTTTCCACATTTGGCTCTGCCATTTGCCCTCGGGCTCAGAATAGTGACACAACATAGGTCACGATGACATCATCTTTTGACTGCTGGGGCCCTCTGCTAATCAAGCTCCTTGAGTGTGGAGCTACAATCAATGTGCAGTGCTACGAAGACACTTTGCAGAAACTGCAACATGCCACGGAGTTATAATATCTAGGAATGCTGTCGGATAGAATCACCCCATTGCATGATAACGTCCGCCCCTACACTGCCAACTGGACGAAGGTTATGTTTTAGCAGTTTGGTTGGGAAACATTGCAACATCCTTCAAACAGCCCTGATCTTTCATCATGTGATTTTCACATCTTTGGCAACCTGAATAAACGTGTGGATGTCTGTTCAGTTGAACAAGTTTCCTAACAAGTGTAATTATATTCAAAACATTTCAGGGAATAATAAATTTTAGCACTGGTCTTGCCTTAATAGAAATCTTGTTTTGAGTATTTGCTTACATTTTTATAGGAAGTTAGCAACTTTTTAGCTCAACAGATTAAAGTTAATCAGCAGGCTTGATATAAATTTATTTGTTCACTGCCTTGTAATACACTGCTGCAGGCAAAATGCAGCCCCACTGTGAATGCTGTTTTCGAACACAGGATGAGATGGCTGACATTCATAAGCAGCTGGAAATTGCCTTATTATTGTCAAACGATTGGCAGCTGCTGCAAATTGATGTGTCGAAAGAGCTCCTGAGAATCGTGTACCTGTGATACTGGTACCAGAGGTGCCGTGAGTACGGTCCTCTCCTGTGGATCCTTTCTCCTCTGCAGAAAGTACAGCATCTGTCATTACTTGTCCATGTGACTGCAAGTGTTATGTCAATAGTACACCTACGTGTCCTGTACAGGGTGGACGGGGACCAGGGAGGACTCAAGTTGTTGTACCAATCACCCTAACCAACAAGTCTGAGGTGCTGTGTTTCACTGAAACTGGAACTGAGTCAGTGGGACTCACTTCACACATTTTGGGGAAACCTGATATGTCCAGTGTCAGGAGGGGGCAAACGCAAGAGAGTTGGGGGTCTATTAATCGTCAGTAGTTCAAACATATGGCAAATGATGGTATCACTTTGGGAAATGGCAGAAAGCAACAGGAAAGGACACCACATGCACTCAGCATGTATGCCTGGGCACCGCATTCAACATGTTGAAAAGGCTATTACAGCAGGCACTGATGCAACAGGGTGTAACCAAATGTAGATTGTGGCTCATGTTGGAACAAACGATGTCTGTCGTCTGGGCTCTGAGGTCATAATTGGGTCATTCCAGCAACAGGCAGAGAAGGTCAAGAAGACCAGCCTTGCGCATGAAGTTTCAACAAAGTTCACAATTTTCAGCATTGTCCCCAGACCTCTTCATGGCCCTTTGTTTCCGAGTCGAGTGGAAGGACTGAACCAGGGACTACGAAGGTTCTGTGACAAGCTAGGCTGCGACTTCCTGGACTTGTACCTTAGGGTTGAGAAATGTAGGCTCCCCTGAAATGGGTCAGGTGAGCACCACATATCATAGGCTGCTACTGAGGTAGCTGACTGTGGGTGCGGTGCACACAAGGGTTTTTTAGATTAGGTGACTCTTCATTCAGTCCAGATAACAATAGCCATAGGAAACAAGGAAGTATCAGTTGAAGATTGAAAGAAATCCCACCCACAGGTGAGAGAATTAAAGTCCTAATGGTAAACTGCTAAAGCATTCACAACAAACAGCCAGAGTTTGAAGCACTCATGAAAAGCAGTGAAGCTCACATAATAGTAGGTACAGGAAGCTGTTTGAAACCTGAAATTGACAGATTTTTGGGGAAAATAAAGTGTATACCAAAAAGATAGGCAAATGAGAAAAGGAGCTAGCATATTTGTCGCAGTATGCAAGAAAGTCAGATCCACTGAGATAGAAATTGAAGTTGCATGTTAGAATGTTTGGGCAAGGCTTAGTATCAGGGGTGTGCAAAAATGATAACTGGATCCTTCTATCACCCACCACACTCATCTCCTATTGTAACCAAAAACTTTAGAGAAAACCTCAGTTCACTTGCACATAAGTTCCCCAATCATACTGTAATCATTGGAGGAGACTAGTCATCCAACAATCAATTGGGAAAATTACAGTTTCATTACTGGTGGGTGTGATAAGACATCCTGTGAAACATTACTAAATTCCTTCTCTAAAAACTACCTTCAACAGATAGGAACACCACTCTTGATGGAAAGGTATTGAGCTCTTTTAAGATGTCCACATTGAAACTGGTATCAGTAACTATGATGTGGTCGTGGCTACTATCACCACCAAAGTGCAAAGGACAACTAAAAGAAGCAGAAAGATATATATGTTCAGTAAACTGGATAAAAAATTTGAAGTGTCATATCTCAGTGAGGCACTTGAAACTTTCAGCACAGGGCAGGAGAATGGAGAGGAACTATGGCTCAAGTTTAAAATTATAGCTGAACCCTTGGATGGATATGTACCCAGCAGAATAGCTCATAATGGGGGGAACCTCCATGATATACAGTCACAATAAAGAAACCTCCACAGAAACAAAGATTACTGCATAACAGGTGTAAAACAAAGTGTAGGACTATAGAAAGAGAGGCTGAATGAAATGTATTTGGCTGTCAAGAAAGCAATGCATTATGCCTTCAATGGCTACTGTAGCAGAATATTGTCAAATGACATATCACAAAATCCCAAGAAATTCTGGTCGCATGAAAAGGCAGTTAGTGGCAGCAAAGTTTGTGTCCAGTCCCTAACAAATGAAACAGGAACTGAAATGGAGGCTAGCAAAGCAAAAGCTAAAATGTTTAACTCCATTTTCAAATGTTGCGTTACAAAGGAATACCCCGATTTTATCCTCCTAACACTGAAAAGATGAATGAAATAAGTATTAGTGTCAGTGGTGTTGAGGAACAGCTTAAATCTCTAAAACTGAACAAAACATCAAGGCCCAATGGAATCTGTCAGATTCTATACTGAATTTGTGGCTGTGTTAGCCTGTCTCCTAACTACTCTGACTGGCAAGAAAAAACACGACACCCAATAAATGATGTGTAATCATTGTGTAATTATTTAATTGAAGTGAAGCGCTTCAATCAATTTTTTGAGAAGGGATATGTTAATGGTGGTGTGTTGTGAGAAAACAATGACCTGTTGATTGTTTATTGCACTAGTTTCAATCGATGTTTCCCGCGCAACCTGGAAAACACATCATTGAATGTGAATGAGTAATGTTTTCCCGCTCTTGTACTGTTTACTGTTGTACCCTGAATTGTCCCCCTTTCAATCATACGTTTTTGTAGGATCTGGGAACATATTGGCTGGACAATACAACAATAGGATCAAGTGTTGTTCACCAATGAGTTGCAATATGGCTTCTGACAACCTGATGGAAGAGGGAGGGCATGGTGAAGGCCACGGAAAAGGTATTCCCCTGGCACATTCTAATACAAAACGCCTTTCAGGGTGGTTCTGTGATGGTGTGGGCAGGAATCAGTACCGCTGCAAGGACAGATTTGGTCTTTGTAGTGCACAGAAGCCTTACCGCACATTGTTACATGGAGGAAATTCTTCTGGAGCACGTTGTGCTTTTGGCTCCATTTATTGGTGATGATTTGACATCAACGCACGACAATGCATGCTCCCATGTTGCGAGAATTGTGTAAGAGTTCTTGGATGAAACAGGGATTCATGCTATGTTTGGCCTGCTCAAAGCCCAGATCTGGACCCTACTGAGCATGTTGGGGAGAAGAGCCCATCAGTACTATTCAGAGACCCTACAGGATCTACGGAACAACCTCCTGGATGGATGGGATATGATTCATTAACAGGACATTACCACATTAATCAGGAGCATGCCTGAAATGCTGAATGCTGCCATTAGTGGAAGAGGTGGGAAGACACAGATTTGAAGATGTGAACAGTGGTCTCCGAGACTGTCTCCAAGGTCTGTGAAGAAAAATGTGAAGTGTATAACATCAAAACAAATGATCATTATCTTTATTAGCTTACACAAAATTTCCTTGAAGTGTGCATCTCTGGTATAATTTGTTAAACTTGTTTATGATTGTCTTACTTTTTTCATTCTTGGACACCTTGATGGAACCATACCCCAATATTCCATCATAAGATAGTGTATTAGTTTATAAAAGTGTCATAAATTTAAAATAAATTTCAGTTTTTGTAAGAAACTTAAGTGTTGTGTTTTTCATGCCGATCAGTGTGTAATCTATTGTAGATTGCTTGAATATGAAACCATGCCCACTTCCTGGAAAAAAGCACTGGTCACATGTCTACAAGAAGGGAAGTAGAAGTCATCCACAAAACTACCACCCAATATCCTTGATATTGATTTCTTGTAGAATCTTAGAACATATTATGGTCTCAAATACAATGAAGAATCTTGAACAGAATGACCTCCTTAATGTCAACCAGCATGGATTCCGAAAACATTGATCATGTGGATCTCAACTCACACTTTTCTCACGTGATAAACTGAAAGCTTTGGATCAAGGCAATCAGGTTTTGGATTAAGGCAGTCAGGTAGATGCAGTACGTCTTGATTTCTGAAAAGCATTTGACTCAGTCCACACCCACGCTTATTGTCAGAACTAAGGTCACATGGTTTATTAAGTGAAATTTATGACTGGATTGAGGACTTTATGGTTGAGAGGATGTAACTTGTTATCTTGGTGGGAGAGTCACTGCCAGCTGTAGAAGTAACTTTGGGAGTGTCTTGAGGAAATTTGTTGGGACACTTGTTGTTCGTGTTGTAACAGATGATGCTGTTGCCTATAATTAAGTACTATCTGAAAGAAGCTGCATAAATATTCAGTCAGATCTTGATAAGATTTGAAAGCTTTGCTGAGATTGGCAACTTGCTCTTAATGTTGTGCACTTCACAAAATGAAAAAGCATAGCATCCTATGACTATAATGTCAATGAGTCACTGTTGAAATTGGGCAACTCATACAAATACCTGGGTGTAACACTTTGTAGGAATGTGAAATGGAATAATCAAGTAGGCTCAGTTGTGGGTAAATCACATTGTAGACTTTGATTTAGTTGTAGAATACTGGTGAAATGCATTCAGTCTATGAAGCAGATTGCTTGCAAACCACCCATCCAACCCAGTCTAGATTATTGCTCAAGTGTGTGGGACACGTACCAAATAGGTCTAACAGGGGATATTGAACGTATACAGAGAAGGGCAGCACAAATGGTTGCAGGTTTGTTTGATCCATGGAAGAGTATCACAGAGATATTGAAGGAAATGAACTGGAAGACTCTTGAAGATAGGCATGAACTATTCCGAGAGAGTACATTAACAAGTTAGATATAGTGGGAATTAGTGAAGTTTGGTGGCAGAAGGAACAAAACTTTTCGTCAGGTGAATACAGGGTTATTTGCAATTATTTTTTATCTTGTTGGTACACATGTTTGTGACATATGTTTGCATTTTCAGCTGTTTTGAAGATTTAGGTTATGCTGATAGTCAAAATGGGTATGTGTTTTCCAGTGCTTGGCATATTTTCCCTTTCGAAATAGATTGATCAAAGAATCAGCATTACGTTTTGCTTGAAAATGGAATAAAATGCAGCACTGCATTCGAAATGTTGGCTGTGGCATTTGGCAAATCTGCTTTGAGTACGACAAGAGTATATGAGTGCTATAAACATTTCAAAGAGGGTTAAAAAGACGAAGATGACAACTGACCTGGATGCCCTAGCACATCAATTACTGACATCAATATGGGAAAAAGTATAGAAAATGGTTCTGGAAAATCGCCATCACAGAGGCTGCATATGATTTTGTCATATCCTTTGGCTCATGTCAGCAATTTTTTTGGATGTTTTGTGCATGAAATGTGTAGTAGCAGCAAAGTTGTTGAATTTAAACCAAAAAGGTTGTCACGCAGATGTAACTCAGGAATTGCTGAATGAAGCTGATAGTCACACAGAACTTCCAAGGAAGGTCGTAACAGGCAACAAAACATAGGTATAAAATCATATGACGTCAGAACCGAGACCCAATCATCCCAATAGAAACTACCTGAAGAGCCAAGACAGAAAAAAAATTTGACGGGTTCGATTACAAGTGAAGGTTCTTATCACTGTTTTCTTCGATTTCAATGAGATAACGCATCCTGAGTTCCTGCCTTATGGCAGTACCGTTAGTAAGTTTTGTGCCAATTGGAAGCTATCTGAAGAAAACAACCAGAGTTGTGGCAAAACCATTCGTGGAAATTGCATCACGATAATGCTCCTGCTCACACCTCAATGTTTATTCAAGATTTTTAAGGAATTCCTGAATACGGTGCCCTGAGACTTCTTTCTGTTCCTGAGATGAAAGAGAACCATGAAAGAAGGTCTTTTGCCACCACTAATGACACAAAAACAGAACTGCTGAAGGAGCTGAACAATGTAACAAAAAGTAAGTTCCAGAATTGCTTCTGAGGTTGGAAAAAGCACTAGCACAAATGTATTGTACCTGAGGGGGATTACTTTGAAGAGTACAAAGTTGTTGTTGATGAATAAATAGAGATTCTTTAGGGAAAACAAATATTACTGTTATTGCCAGGGTTGCACAGTATCACTGCGGTAAGGTGGGTCGATGTGGAGACGTGGCAGAAGAGAGCGATCACGTTTGGACGTGCCCTCGACCACGCGACAAAGGAAGTAGTCCGATTTGTCGGTGCATCGACGAGGACTGTCCTGCGTGTCTACAACAAATAACGCACCACTCGCAGCCACACAACGTGGCATAAGAACAGTAGTCATAAGAAGGCCGTAAGTGACAGAGACAGAAGATGAGTGTCACATCTTGTTAATGACAATCAGTTTCAAACATGACGGGACTTGTCACAGTCACTTTTGGAGTTAGGTACCTTACCACAGGGCACACAGCTGCACATCTTCAGTGAGCCAAACAATACAGAAATATGGAAGTAGCTGACAGGAAGTGTATAGTGTGTCTGACAGGTCACAATTTTGTCTCTTTCAACAGACGTGAGGGGTCGAGTGCAGCGGTGGCCCACTGAAGTGTTCAACCCGAGGTGTGTTGAAGTTGTAGTTCAGGCCAGACAAGGTTCAGTGACGTTCTTGGTATGTTTCTCATGGTGTTACTTGGGCCCGCTCATTCAGATTATCTTGAACTCAGAAGGGGCTGTTTATTTTAATCTCGGAGGTGAGGTGTTGCACTTTTTCCCACATCCTCTTTATGAGTATGCTGGGGACACTCCACTCTCCCAGTGTGACAACAGATGCATCAGCAAGGTTGCACACCTAAGTTTCCGGTTTGACAGACACTCAGCTACCCTATCGTACCTTGACTGGCCAGCTGAATCACATGATCTTAATGTCGTGGAAACTATCTGCCACTATTTGTAACTGCAGGTGATACACAGCAATCGACAATCCCACAATTAGGTACTTCTACACAATCTGATTAACAATTACTGGCTTAAGCTGGATGCAGCATACCTGACAAAACTTGTGGTTTCTCTTCCTCACTGAACGGAGGAGGTTATCAAGACTCAAGGTGGTGTTGCACAACATTAACATGATGTCACATGCGGACGATTAATTTTTTGTTTTCGGTGTTCAAGTTTTACTGGGAAACAAGGGAAGGAAGATAAGGATTTTATCTACACAGTAAGAACAATTGATTTTATTGCTTTATTTATTGACAATGCATGTTACACCTAATATGAAACATCATCAGATTGACCCGTATAGTGATGTAAGTGGGATTTTGGGTGCCACGAACACCTGATTGACCTAGCAGGTCTTTGTAGAATAGACCAGTGGATACAAGGCAGGATCAGTTCTGTACACAGTCCGTCACATGGTGAATATGCTGGAGGCGCCATTCTTTGTTCTCTGTACTGAGCAATATTTAAGTTCAGTCCAGCAACAGTGTACCAGACCTGAGGATGAAGAACAGTGGCTCCAGTGTATTTATTATGTGATGGACTATGTACAGGCCTGATCCTGCCTAGTATCCACCAGAATACACTACACAGACATGCAAGGTCACTGGATGATGCACTTGTGAGCTTATACTTACTTTAATTTATTTTACTATATATTACGATGGCAATCAATTTTTACTGATACATTAATTGTGGAACCTAAAATCCCACTTACCAACAATATATTGGTCAATCTGAAGATACCTTGTATTAGACGAAACATGCATTGTGAATAAATAATGCAATAAAATCAATCCAGCAACTGAGACTGTTGTTTCCACCACATTCTGCATACTTGCTGCAACACCAACATATCATGAAGTGGAAATCCTTTTACTGATTTATTATACCTTTGATGATGAGGTCATTATAGACATAGTTCAAGCTTAAATTGGTTAACGAAGGGGAAGGAAATCAGCCACGTACTTTCCAGAGGAATCAACTCAGAATTTGCCTTAACTGATTTACAGAAACCAAATAAAAACTACACCTGGATAACCAGAAGGCGATATCAACTGACATCATTTATCGGAGAAGTAAGATTTAAGGAGTCTCAATAACTACCTGTCATGTAAACATGTGCATATTATTCTAGACTTTTAAGTTTCTATTAACAGCATCTGTTAGTGTACCCAAGACAGAAGAGAAAATCAACTGAACATTGGGTAAAGCATGAATAATTGGAACAGGACTGACAGGTAAACAAATTTAAAAATACAGATGAACAAGACAGAAGAGGAAATCAACTGAACACTGGCTGAAGCATATATAATTAGAATAGGACTGAAGACAAATAAATTTAAAGATACAGATGAGTCTTTAGCTTTAGTAATTAAAAAACATGAATGTCTATCATTGGGTTGAGGACAGGGATGATCAAAAGGCATCTGCACAGGTGCCGAAGTAACGAAAGGTCACTCCAAACTCTCGATCAGGAGTAAAAAGTGTGGTTTTCTGACTCAAACATTTTTCAAAATTAGATTTGTGTTCAGAATTTCGGACATAGTAGAGACAATTGTAAAAAGAAAAAAATGTATAATGTTTTATTATTTCTGTTATTGTTAGGAAGGCTGTTGCTGTTAATCTTTGCTTGGAGATCCAACTGTTTCCGAATTTTGTCAGATCTGTAGCATTTCTCATTAGGATGGACTGCAGCAAATCTAGTTCCATAAATATGTGCAGCAAAGAACAAAACAAAGGCTCCAGAATAGTAAACTGATTTGGAGACCCTTTAAGGTTAGTAAAATTTGACAGATTTTACAAGCAGAATTCTGATTATTCATTGACTTGTCTTACATAATCTTTGAAAATGTTGGTTAGAAGTGACAGTAATATGTATACTACAACAGATTGTGAAGTATATAGGCAAAGGTAAAGCTGTCATCAGCCCAAAGGTTGGTTTGAACAGTACAGTGCTTTACTAAGCAAGGTCCTATAGGAGTTGGTGTGCCCTTGCCTTCCTCCAACCTTTGAAAATAACTTATGCAGCCGGTTACTGGGGATTCCACAGTTTAATGCGCACACTGAAGCACAGTGTCACTCAGAATTTTTCACACTGACAGATACTGCCAAAAGTAAAAAAGTGATACGCGACAGATAAAAAATGTATACAGGTTGTCTCAGGAGGAATGGTCAATATTCAGGGATATGACAGGCACTCTCATCTGAAGCAAAAAACTTCATATGGACATGTGCCCAATTCCAAAGGGTTTTTGAGACAGAACAAATTTTACATCTGTTCTCGGGCTAATGCTGCATGCATATGTATCTTACCCACACAACCTCTTTGACACTTTATTCTAGTCCAGCCTACCTCTTTGCTTTCAACCCTTTTGCTTAGGATGTCTTTCTGCCATTACACTAGCCCGCTGAATGTGCAACTGTCCATGTCGTGAAGTGAGTTAAATAGTGCATGTAAGTGTATCAACAGCAGCATTGCTGAACTGTGCTTGTATATTCCTGACTTGTTAAAGCACCACACATCTACACTAATGAAGAATATGCAGATATGGTGCACGATAGGACTTCTCTGTTGGTAGGGCTCCTGCTCCTGCTGCTGCTGCTGCTGCTGCTGCTGATGATGATGATTACTGTCGGTGTTTTCCGACGAGTCGAATTCCTGATGGTAGAGTGTTTGCCAGAGTATTCGGCATGTTGCGTGAAACAGGTATTCTTCCACGTGCCTGTTTTTCTTCTGAACATGTAGTTCAACAACCTGTGCAGGAACAGCAACACACTGCTGAAATCTTGCAGTGCAGTCATATTAACAGCATACAGTGACTTTCTGCATGTATCAATGTGCCACGAACTCGTGTGCAGTGAGCACTACATGCTGGAGACTTCTAGCCACTTCACATACAATGGGTCCAAAACAGTCATATTGGTGACACTGCCACATGACTTCAATTTTGTCACTAATTCAATTATGATCACCATGTTTCCATTAATACTATTCGCTGATGAAGTCATGTTTACACGGAATGGAATCAACAAACACGTAATAGTACAACAAAAAAAGATGACTAGTTTCAGACTGAGACCCATTTTCAAATCATCGTAACACAGTCAAAAATGGTATTTCCAAAGATCTGAAAACCATGTCAAAAATGTGCAATGAACAGTTACAGCACATTTTTGACATGGTTTCACATCTTAGGAAATATTATTTATAACTATGTTATGATGATTTAAAAATTAGTCTTGGCCCAAAACTATAGCCATTGAGTGGGGGGTGGGAGAATAATTTGCAACTTTGGGCGTGTTTTTCGCTGTGTTGATTAGCCGAAGTTGCTGACCCACAGGTATTCCACCATACTGGAAGCTCAAAAACATGTAATAATCGCTAGTGGTCGCAGAAAAATCCACATATTGCAGTAGAAACCAATTTCAAGCTCACTCCTTGATCAATGTTTGGTGCGGAATGATTGGTAACATGTTGATAGGTCCAGTCATTTTACAAGAGTGAACAATGGAATAAAATAACTTGCACTTTCTCGAAAATTTGTTTGTTGAGCACTTTGAGAATGTTTCTTTGGCCACATGGACTGCAATGTGCTTCTAGCACAACAGAGCCCCTTCACATTTTACCAGACATATAAGGAACATCTCAACTGTACTTATTCCAATCACTTGATTGGTTATAGGAGTACAATCAACTGGCCACCCAGATCACCAGACCTTATGCCATTAGAGTATTGTTTACGGGTTTAGATTAAGTCTCAGGTATACAAATGAAATGTGAATACATGTGGTGAACTGCTTATTTCCCTCATTGAGGGCAAAGGGACTCAGACAAGCAACACTTCCAAGAGGGCACAAATGCGTTGAAGTTTATGGCGAGGTATTTGAACATTTACTGTGAACTGTACCAACAGCTGTAAATTGAAGGATACAATAAAGCTTAAGGGTGAATGTGTTAAAAATATGTATTCTTTGATTGATACTTTGAAAAATGCGTGTTGCAATTTTTACTAACCGATGTACATGCATAAATGATACAGAAAATAAATAACAATGCATATTAAATGTGTTCTATCTTGGAAACTCCTGAATTTCCTGTCATATCCTTGAATACTGACCATTCTAACACAAAACTGGTACAGCTGGTATAACTAACAAAATTAACGGATACACTAAAAAATCTTTTTAGAATTTTAATGAAATAAACACATCTGTAATTTAATTTACCTCCAAAAACATACAAATGTTGCTTCAATATCACACCGCAGGCACCAGAGTTCCGAGGTGGATGTTCACCTGTTGTTACTTCCCGGTCCCTGGAAAATACATCAATTGATGCGTCAGGTTAGAACAGCTGATTATGGTGCTTTCTTTACAGTGAAACATCTTTTTGGATTTTCTTTAAATACTGTTGTCTAACAGCATCTAGTTATGGAAAATTATTCTGACTATAATAAGGTGCTTGACTGGGGTGTTGCTCTTTGTCTGGAGATGATGTAACCATTAACTACAGTACAAGAGGAACTAACCAACTTCTTGAAGTCATAACCTTAGAACACCAAGAAGGAAAAGAAGTTAAAAGTGACTAAAGCCCAATCGACAGAAGGAAAGAGAGCTCAAAACAAGGACTTCCCCTCGGACAAAGGTCCTCAAAATATGTCATAGAGACAGCCGAGTTCCCAAATCAAAGATTAAATATCCTTTGCTATATTGCTACAATGGATAAAAAGTAAAATGCGGTTGATAGCCCATGCGTTGTTCATTACAATAGCTGGTAACTCAGATGGCAACCACACTGAAACATAAGCGGTTAAAAAGGGCACTGGGTCAGGAAATGGCAAACTGTCAAATGTTGATAACAACGAGAACAAAGTGGTGGGGATCACCACTTAACAAATTGTGATGGCTAAAAAGACAGTGTCCAATATGCAATCTTGCTAAACTGATCTCACGACAAGGGCCACAGGGAGACCGGCCAAGCTGCTGGGAAAAGTTTAGTTCCCCACAGCCTGTTCCCATGAAGACAATACACTGGTGGTGTGTCCTTGGGAAGCAAGTACAAGATGAACACGGACTGCCACATAAAGCCAAGGCTGTGAAGAGTTCACACCCATTGGGTACATGGCAGGCAATGTGAAGATACGTTGCCAGAGCAGTACTTTAAAGCGAACTCCGGGAGGTAACAGAGAAGAAGTGTGCACCTGATACTGGTGGTCAAGGGAGTCATCAAAAAAGAGGGCATAGGATGGGTGACCGGGCACGGCAGACAAACAGTATGGATATCCGCTGAGCAGGACATCACGCCGGTAAGATAGTGGTGGTTCAGCGGCTTCTGCATACAGACTCTCAATCAGGATAGTGTAAAAGGCACCAGTGGCCAAACATATTCCACAATCATGATTTATGTTAAGATGGTGTAAGAAATGAAACAAATACTAACAAAGAGGTAGAGGGGCTGGCCAGCACTTACCTCAGCTCAGAACAGCCGATAGATACACAAAACAGAACAGAAAATTTACATTCCTAGCTTTCGGAACTTTGTTCCTTCATCAGGGAGGAGAGAGGGGAAAAAAAGGGAAGAAGGGAAAGTGGATTCAGTTACTCACAACTCAGGTTACGAAGCAACAGGGAAAGGTAAACAGGGGGGCGGGGAGGGTTTACCTTTCCCTGTTGCTTCATAACAGGGAGGGTTTACCTTTCCTTGTTGCTTCATAACCTGGGTTGTGAGTAACTGAATCCACTTTCCCTCCTTCCCTTTTTTCCCCTCTCTCCTCCATGATGAAAGAACAAAGTTCCGAAGGCTAGGAATGTAAATTTTCTGTTCTGTTTTGTATATCTATCGGCTGTACTGAGCTGAGGTAAGTAATGGCCAGCCCCTCTATTTCTTTGTTAGTAGATGGTGTAAGAAGGACAAACATGCAGAGGAATAAACAAAATGCCCATAGTCTAGTTCCGAACCTTTCCTTGTTGCTTCATAACCTGGGTTGTGAGTAACTGAATCCACTTTCCCTTCTTTCCCCTCTCTCCACCCTGATGAAGGAACATAGTTCCGAAAGCTAAGAATTGGTACAAAAGGAGGAGGGTAGTCCAATGCACTACACAGCAAGTACCTCTTAGGACACATAGGACACTGACGGACTGGGTACAGCATGCAGTTAGGTTAACACGTGTGGGAAGACCAAGAAAGTTTCCTAACAAACATGAGCCTCAGGAATTTCATAGTGTCAGCAAATGGAAGATCAACAGGCTCAAGATATACAGACAGTGAAAGAAACCCATTGCACCACCAGAAATTCATACAAACAGTTTTGTCAGTGAAAACGTGAAAGTCATTGTTGATGCTCCAAGTAAAGATGGTAGAAACATCGCTGAAGATGCCACTCGAGGAGACAAGGGCATGGAGAACTGCAACAGGTAGCAAAATCATCAATGAAAATGGAGGCGGAAGACAGGTCATAATAGGGTTAATGGCTATAGCAAAGAGGACTACATTCAGGAAGGAGCCTTGAGGCACCCTGGTCTCCTGGATAATGGCGTCTGAAAATGCCAAACCCACACGTACCTTGAAAACTCTAGCTTTTAAAAATTCCTGAAAGAAATGGGACAGGTGGCCTCAGAAGCCCCACGTGTATAGAGTACGAATGATAGCAGTTCTCTAGCAGGTGTCGTAGCCTTTCTCCAAATCGAAAAACATTGCCACAGTCTGGTATTCTCCAGAAAATCATTCATGACATGGGTTGAAAAAGTGAAAAGATGGTCAACTGCAGAACAGCGTGCATAAAATCACATTGTACAATGGTTAGTAGACTGCAAGACTTGAGCCACCGTACCAGCCAGCCACGACTAATATATTCAGTCACCTCGCAAACACAGCAGGTGAGAGAAATGGGGCGGTAGCTAGATGGAAGGTGTTTCTCCTTACTGGGCTTAGGTATGGGTATGACAGTGGCTTCACAACAGCATCTGGGAAATGTGTAATCTGCCCAAGTGCGATTGTACGTACAAAGGAGAAAGTGCTTGCCTGCAAGAGAAAGATGCTATAACATCTGAATCTGAACATCATCTGGCCCTGAGGTGGAAGATCGGGATGAGATGAGAGCACGGTCTAGTTCCTTCATAGTAAAGGTGGCATTGGAGCATTCGCAATTCTGAGAGGAGGAGGATAACACCTGAGCCTCCTCCGCTCGTTTCCGAGAAAGGAAGGTGGTGTGACAGTGGGTGGAGCTTGAAATCTCTACATAATAGCAGCCCAAGATGCTTGAAATAGCAACAGGGTCCACAATGACATCATTTGCTACGATCAGGCCAGAAATCGGGAAACGGATCTCGGTCCTAGAGATCCGACAGAGGTTGCCACTCGTGACAGATGAGGGAGTGAAATTGTTAAAAGAACTAGTAAATAAAATCCAGCTAACTTTTTTTGCTGTCCTGAAGAATGTGACGACACTGTGCATGCTACTGTTTACAACTAATACAATTCACCATCGAAGGGTTGTGGCTAAAAGTGCGGTTAGAATTTATCCGTGTGTGAATTGCGTCATGGCATGCCTCAGTCCAACAGGGGACCGGAACACAGCACGGTAAAGAAGAAGTGCTAGGTACGGAACATTCTGCAGTAGTAAGGATAATGTTCATAAGGTATTCTGCCCGGTCATCGCAACTGGGGAAATGTTGTTTGTCGAAGGTCACCGGAGAGGAGTAAAGCCTTCAGTCGGCCTTAGCAAGCTGCCTATTGGGTTTACACACAGGTGGTGTAGGAGTCAGCATCTACTTCTAGACAGATACTCTGCAAGCCACTGTACGGTGCACGGCGGGTGGTACCCTTACCGCTATAGTCAGTTCCCCTCCTGTTCCACTCCTAAACAGAGCGAGGGAAAACCCACTGTCTATATGCCTTCGTATGAGCCCTAATTTCTCAAATCTTATCTACTTCAGCAAATTGATGGCACACAGGAATTGGTCGCTTGAGTGTGTGTTGAGTCTGAAATGAACATGGGTGCTCCAGTGTTAAGACAGATAGAGTTGAGCTGATTGAGAAGGTCAGCCAAGAGGGAACCTCTCAGACAAGTTCTTGGAGAGCCCCAAAGGGGATGATGGTTCTTAAGGTCAATGAGCAGTGAAACGGGCTGGAGTAAGTCTGCCCTGCTGACAGCAAATGATGAAGGGATGTAGGCATTACAAAGAGAAAAGGTGAAATGAGGAAGGAAAATGCGGACTGCAACAGCTTGAGCTGGGTGGTGAATGAGACGGTTTGGCTATGGATGTCACACCAGACGAACAGCCTGACTCTCCCATTCTGCAGTAGCAAGGATAACGCTGTCTGTAGGAGAATATCAAAGCAGAACGGAATTAAATGTGAGGGAGCAAAGCAGTTGTGAGGATGAAATTTTGTTTCGTGGAGACGGAAAATGGATGGTGCGATTCCAAGAGCAGCCGTAACTCCTCCTTGTTGTATCTAATACCCCAAATGTTCCACTGGAGAAGAGTCATAGTGGGGAATGAGGAGGAGAGAACAAATTAAGGACAGTCACCTCAGCAACTGCCGAGTGTCACCCTTTGAGGACTCACTACTACAGGGTGCAGAGGCTCGAAGATCCTGTTCTATGGAGCGTCGACATTCTTCCTGGGTTGGCCTAGAAATTCTAGGGCAAAAAAAAGGTAGGTGGTGTGCACCAGCAAAATCGAGGACAGTTGGGTGAGGGTGTGATGTGGCGACACAGTTGAAGAGTATCTTTGAGTCAGGGAAGGAGAATACCGTTTGCCTTTGTTCAACTTCTTAGAGCCTTTACGGTTGGCAGATGGAGATTATGACATTTGTTGATTCAAGGGACATAATAGGTCTTTGCAGGAGTGTTCCTTTCATCCTTTCTATCCTGCCAGTTGAGTAGAAGGTGATTTCACCCCCAGAAGTGAAGACTCGGTAGCATGTTGCACAGCGGTAGGAGAAGGAGACATGGGTGCTACCATGATACTGGATGATTTCACAACTGCAGTACTGAATTGGAAGTCACAAGTCTGCACAGCCACGTCCTTCGAGGAGCGAGGTATAGCAATAATGGTATTATAAGTGCTAGATGGAAAAATGCAGGGCTTTTGACTAGCCAGCAACTTGTGAGTAACACAGGAGTGTACTTTTTCCTTCACCCACAACTCACGGACGGCCTGCTCATCGAGATACATGGGACAATCGTGGGATCACTCGTGCGACTGATTCTAGAATATTCCTCAAGTGTGTGGAACCCATACCAAATAGGACTAACGGGGTATACTGAATGTATACAGACATGGGCAGCACAGATGGTGACAAGTTTATCTGATACATGGGAAAGTGTCACAGTGATACTGAAGAAACTTACATGGTAGACTCTTGAAGACAGACGTAAACTATCCCAAGAAAGTCTATTAACCACATTTCAAGAACTGGCTGTAAATGATGACTCTAGTAATATACTACAACTCCCTACACATAGCTCACATAGGGATCGTGAGGATGAGATTCGAGTAATTACTGCACATGCAGAGGCATTAAAATAATTATTCTTCCCATGCTCCGTATGTGAACAGAACGGGAAGAAATCCTAATAACAGGTACAATGGCACATACCCTCTGCCATGCACCTCAAGGTGGTTTACAGAGTATAGATGTACACTCAGATAAGGTGGCGTGGTCACCATTACAATTGATACAATGGGGTGAAAAGGTGGGAAATCACCCTCGTGAGCATCTGTACCACAAGTAACACATTTGGCTATGTTTTGACATGACATGCGAGTGTGGTTATAACTTTGACACTAGCAGCAACGCATCGGGTTTGGCGTGTATGGTCGGACTGTGATGACTTCATAACCTGCCGTAATCTTTGATGGAAGTGCTACTTGATCAAATGAGGGAAAAGGAGTGCTTGTGGGTGCTGTTTGCAACATCTGTTTTCATTACCTGATGGATTGCATGTGACACCCTGATCAGAGAGATAATTTTGGATTTATCCCTAGTTCAGACCAAGAGCAGCCGAGTGTAAATAACACCACATGAAGAATCCAGTGCATGATGGGCCTCGACACGAACAGGATAGACGTGGAGGAGCAAAGCTGTAAGCAGTTGTTGGGCTTGAAAATCACAATTATCCAGAAGCAATGTCCCACTACATAAGTGAGAGCAGGATTTCACATGGCCTACAATTGCATCAACACCTCTCTGAATAATAAATGGGTTAACCATAGCAAAGAACTGACTTCCTTCGGAGTGTGATAATGTGAGGAACTGGAATGCAGCTGTGAGAGTCTTTGAATATTTAGCCTCATTCCATTTACATTTTATAAACACAGAATGAGACTACAATTGTCTCATTGCATAAAAATTCCCCGTGATTGCTAGCGTCTCTAGGGCACACTCCATCTAACTGGGGGTTCCCTCAGAGGGGGGGCTCACCTATCTTAGGTGAATGTTCACACCTCAGGTCACACCTCCCGAACTCCAAACAGACGAACCAATTGGCTATTGGGAAGGTGGCAGCACGGGCAATCACCTCTCCCTGGGGCTGGCCTGTACCAGGAGTTATGAGTGAATCCTACCTGTTGGCCCGAGGCTGAGAATTATGCCATTACCCAGTCACCTGCTACGTGTGAAACATGTAGGCTGGCCTCCAGGAGCGCACAGGGAGGAATAAGAAACAAAGAGAGACCTCAAATGCCGAAGTGGAGGAAGGGTAGGAGATGGAGAATGAAGAAAGAAGGAAAAAGCTGACAAGAGACTGTTCTCATACCTGGCTATCAAAATTTCAGAACGCATTCCCAAAGATACACAAGACATCTTCCCCAGGGAAGAGCAAAAAGAATAGCAGGAAGATAGACATGCAGCACAGAAAGGAAAGAGGTGCTGCAATGGCTGGAGACCCATGGTAGACAAGCATAAACTCACCAAAGAGTGGTGAGCCTCCTGGGAGGAGTTATGGTTAGGATGGCAGAGACACATGTGCACTCCAGAGGAAGAGACTGAGACTGCAATGACAGATTCCAGTGCTCTTTCAAGCAAAGAGCTTCTGTATGCTAAAATCTGTACCAAAAAGCAAACACTTATCCCCATTTAAGTTATACAACATTATTCAACAAATGGTACTGCCTTGGGTAAGAGTGTAATGTGTATGAATCCATATCTCTTCCAAACAAACCAATTGTGATATTTTAAAATTGATTAACACAACATCAACATCCTAGAAGTACATTCCGTCACCTTTCCCACTGCTACAACCACTTGTTTTCCTCCTAATTACCATCAAATGTACTGATATCACTGCATAGCCTGTTCATGATTGCACATTACGTACTTGCAATCTTACGAAACACCATTACTTTAAACTACAATGAGGTGCTACATAATTAAGGTTGGAGTCAATTTTGGGAAACTGTGATAAATAGCCATACATGTTCTGTAATGCATTGTAAATAATTAAACAACATACCAGTCAAGACTGGCTCTCCCAAGGCTGTCAGTAGTTCTAATGGAATGTTGTCTACTCCAGGGGCCTTGTTTCGACTTAGATCTTTCAGTGCTCTGTCAAACTCTTCACGAAGTATCATATCTCCCATTTCATCTTCATCTACATCCTCTTCCATTTCCATAATATTGTCCTCAAGTACATCGCCCTTGTATAGACGCTCTATATACTCCTTCCACCTTTCTGCTTTCCCTTCTTTGCTTAGAACTGGGTTTCCATCTGAGCTCTTGATATTCATGCAAGTGGTTCTCCTTTCTCCAAAGGTCTCTTTAATTTTCCTGTAGGCAGTATCTACCTTACCCCTAGTGAGATAAGCCTCTACATCCTTAAATTTGTCCTCTAGCCATCCCCATCTGGTGGAGACAGGTGAAAGACCCTCAGACTTCAAGAAGAATATAATAATTCCAATCCCAAAGACAACACATGTTGACATATGTGAAAATTACCGAAGTCACAGCTGCAAAATACTAGCGTGAATTCTTTACAGATGAATGGAAAAACTGATAGAAGCCGACCTCGGGAAAGATCAGTTTGGATTCCGTGGAAATGTTGGAACACGTGAGGCAATACTGACCTTAAGACTTATCTTAGAAGAAAGATTAAGGAAAGGCAAACCTATGTTTCTAGCATTTGTAGACTTAGAGAAAGCTTTTGACAATGTTGATTGAAATACTCTCTTTCAAATTCTGAAGGTGGCAGGGGTAAAATACAGGGAGCGAAAGGCTATTTACAATTTGTACAGAAAGCAGATGGCAGTTATAAGAGTCGAGGGGCATGAAAGGGAAGCAGTGGTTGGGAAGGGAGTGACACAGGGTTGTAGCCCTCAATCTGTATATTGAGCACGCAGTAAAGGAAACAAAAGAAAAGTTCGGAGTAGGTATTAAAATCCATGGAGAAGAAATAAAAACTGAGGTTTGCCGATGACACTGTAATTCTGTCAGAGACAGCAAAGGACTTGGAAGAGCAGTTGAACAGAATGGACAGTGTCTTGAAAGGAGGGTATAAGATGAACACCAACAAAAGCAAAACGAGTATAATGGAATGCAGTCTAATTAAGTCGGGTGATGCTGAGAGAATTAGATTAGGAAGTGAGACACTTAAAGTAGTAAAGGAGTTTTGCTATTTGGGGAGCAAAATAACTGATGATGGTCGAAGTAGAGAGGATATAAAATGTAGACTGGCAATGCAGTTTAGACAAGAAGAGAATAGAAGCTTTCGAAATGTGGTGCTACAGAAGAATGCTGAAGATTAGATGGGTAGATCATATAACTAATGAGGAGGTATTGAATAGGATTGGAGAGAAGAGGAGCTTGTGGCACAACTTGACTAGAAGAAGGGATCGGTTGGTAGGACATGTTCTGAGACGTCGAGGGATCACCAATTCAGTATTGGAGGGCAGCGTGGAGGGTAAAAATCATAGAGGGAGGCCAAGAGATGAATACACTAAGCAGATTCAGGAGGATGTAGGCTGCAGTAGGTACTGGGAGATGAAGAAGCTTGCACAGGATAGAGTAGCATGGAGAGCTGCAACAAGCCAGTCTCAGGACTGAAGACCACAGCAACAACCACAATTAATAAGTTCACACCCTATCTGAATCCAGTTTTGTCATGTGTGAACATGGACAACAACAATGTGTTGGTTCACACAATGTACATGGATCCACCTTAACTAATCTCTCTAGCCGTATGTCTCTTCTATGTAAACATCACTCTTAAACACTATTCTGTTCCCTTACCTTCACATTTATTTATTTCCTACTATCTCCTATAGGTTATCTTTTAGTCTTTTCTTTCTATTTGTCTTGAATACTGATTCTTTCAGGTGCAGCTCACAGTTTATATACTGGGGAAAAATGAACATTTATCAAACAGAACTAACACAGACTTTGGGCTGCACTACTCTGTCTGTCACTGCAACCGAGATTTAAAGGGATGGGTGAGAGGGACGTAGACACTAATATCACACTGTACCCAGAAGTTTTCATACTGTATCTTCTTTCCATTTCACAATCAACTAATAAATAACATCAAATACTAACTCCAAGATAAGATCTATAAGTAGCATATTTATCTGTTGATGTCACATTTCTTGACACTTTATCATAACAAATTGTACTAAAAAAAAACATGTCATAAACCATTCTGCAGCACAGAAGGGGACCTTAGTTGATTTTGTCTACAACAAAATTAATTAAGATAAATAAAACAGGCATTAATTGGTGGCATGTCTTGCAGATATCTTTAATGTGGTGTATGTCAGCTTCTGTGCATGTGTAATTTTTTTATGTTTTCAATTCTCAACTTGAGAATTTAATGTTTTGTGTGTGGTCAATCAGCAGTGTTTTAGGTTCACACGACAAATCAGTGACGTCAGGGGTCTTGTGCTGTGAATGGCTGACGAAGGAAACTGAGCAACCATCATGTTAATTTAACCCTTTCAGGCCCTCTGGCTACAACTGTGTACATCAATTTTTGCTGTGCCTTAGCTGCAATTGAAATATTTTTTTTCCCACTGGAAAATGAGGTGTACATTATTGAATGCTCAACCTTTTCATATGCACAAGTGCTGCCAAGTGTTGAGCATCATTATGAAAGTATCAGCTAGGCAATGGAGTACTGCACAGCAGTTTGTAACCACCAGAATGCACGAATGTGGTTGCTTCACTATATTCCACTGTATAATTGAATACAGTTATTGTTATGAACATTTTACAATAGAGAATAATTCATAATTAGTGATTTTAGTCCATAAAATGAAGCCAACTACACAAAGCATGGTTTTCATATTTATACAATTCTGTATTATGAAAACATGAAGTTTTAAGTCACACAGTATGTTAAATATCTCTACAAACTGCACAATTTTTACAACAGTTTGTTGTACTAAAGTGCTGCAAAATGTGAAATCAGTGGGTCAACATGTTACTGCCCTTTTTTAGCACTTCGTTTAGTAGGCTAAGTAGTTAGTTAAACACAGGGATGGCTTCTTATCATCAATTAATGCACATTTTGCTTACCTTGATGAATCTGTTTATAGATGAAATCAGCTAGTGTCCCCTTCAGTGCTGCAAAATGGCTCATGACCATTTAATTGAAATCTGAACAATTTAATAATTCCCCCCCCCCCCCCCCCCCCAACAAAAAAGAGAACACATCACAATGTCTGTTGTCATTCATAGTATTTCGTATGGATGTTTTCATCTCCTTTAGCATAGAAAAGCAGTGTTCCACCTCTTCAGTCGTCATTAGGAATGTCCCTACTATCTGCAGGAGTTTTACAACACTTTCAGTAATAGTTTTTGTCAAATTGTTTTCATACAAAAAGTTCAATAAGGTCACAGCATTTGGTGCTTCCACAAAGTCCTTTTGGATGTACAACACGTTCAGTTGATTACAGAAGTCTGACGACTGTAATTTAAACAAAGTATCAGCAGTATTCTGTTCGTTTTCTGGCCGTACAATTTCGTGTTTCAAAAACGATGATGGTTCAAACATCTGTGCAGCTGACAAGTGATCATCAAAATTGAATTGATCACCAATCTGCATCATGATGTTGCAGACATCTTGTTCGCACACATTCTTGAGTCTGTGAGATGTCCCAGTTTTGCAGTTGGGCCTTCTTGTTCCCAGTGATTGTCAGTTTAAAGTGAGATCTTAACAAGCTTGACAGATGCTGGAAAGTGAGATACATATTCAACAGTTTTCACTGCATAAATATTCTTTTGCAGGATTGAACAGACTGTCAATGAGACATGGTTTTATTTTAAAAATGTAATCAGAACAGCAAATCTTGCATGAAACCTTTCAGTCCCACAGTCCTGTAATCATTGGTATCATCATAAATAATCTTTTCCATACAGTCAACAATTTCCTTTTGGCATTTGTATACAGCAGTTGTCTTCTGTAGTCTGAAATTCCACTTGACAGGCTGAGAACAAGTAAGAAAAAAGACAGAAATTTCTTCCAATAACTGAAGAAGATCCACACCGGCTTGTTGCACTCCACAAAACACTCAACAATTAAATGTAACTGAAGCAGATAGCAGTGAATAAAATGTGCACTTTCTATACTTCTTTAATTCTAACTTGAACTCCACTTTTGTGGTCACTTATAAAAAAAGAGCACCATCATAACATGGAGCTACCAGTGCTTCAGGCATTTCATTTACTTTCATTTTGTCTAGCTCACTGAGAATAGCTACAGTTGTATTATCTGCAGTGTGACTTTTTGGTCATAAAAAGGAAATAAATCTTTCATTTCGTCTCCACAGTAGCTCATACCAAATTATTAGAACCAGTTGTGACAAATTAGCACAGTCAGTGGTTTCATTAACTTCAAATGATAGGAAATATGTCATTCAACAATTCACTCCTGACGAGATTGAGCCATATGTCATGAACTGATTCCAGGAGTTTACTTTGAATTGTTCTGGACAGAGGAAGGACAAACATTAGAACAATTTTCATTGGAATTATGTTCTTTCTCCTCTATGTGGAAATTTTGTAAGCCTGTGATACCATTCTCAGTAATGTTGCTATCACTAATATTTGTAACAAGATAGGTGGGGGAAAAAATGCACTTTTCACTTCACAGCCATTCGGTTGCATTGCACATTGCTCTGGACTTACTGTTTTTGATCTTAATTGATGTTTAGATCATGTTGGGGACATCGAGTTCCTTCCCTTTTATTTTACGCTCACCTTCCAAATATTTGCCCAGTAAATTGCACAATGAAGTAATACTGTGCTTATCTCAGACAGATGGTATGCTGCAGTTATTCAAAAGGAAATAAAACTTACTAGAACTCAGGCACAACACACTCACAAAAAGAAACTTACTAACAATACACTTTCATCCGCTAACATTGCTAGCAAGCACGAAAACTGCTATGCTTAGACTGGAAAATTAAGTGTGGCACGGTCTCATCCCTGTTGCCACAGAGTCTACAATTAGGACTTTTTTCCTTCATAACCACTGTGTGCAGGTGTCTGCTGAAGTTTCTAAAGCCGTTCATTAGTCCTACCATTAGTGACCTGTCTCCTGGTCACACTCAGGACTCTAAAACTTCTCCTAAACTGTAAGATCAGCATCATTAGCTTAGCGTGTTTTTGCTCTTGGCTCTTAGTCCAATATTCTGCTTCACAGTCTATCTATGTAGTTTCGATTTTATAGTCGCCTTAGTGATGGTTAGGACAGGTTCTGTTCCAAAAGAATTGTTGCTCCTTTTCTGGCCACCCTATCAGCTTATTCACTGCCACTAATTCCTGAATGACTAGGAATCCACAACAGGTTTACCTTGTTGCTTTTCGCTAGCCTCACAAGGGCTTCATGGCATTCTGCAACAATCTTTGATCTCATAGCAGGACTGATAAGAAATTTCTGAGTGCTGCTCAGCTGTCTGAATGAATGAATATGCCACAATCCTTTCTGAAGAACCTTTGTCTTACAAAGAACTTGTAAAATGTCTCCTACTACTCTTTAAGGGCACTAGCTGAACTTAGCAGAATGACAGGGAGACGAACTGCACAATAAACTTAGTTTCGGTGCAGATGTTGCTCTGACAATATATCCTGGCAATCGGTCGTGAATGCAAACAAATGATGGCTTAGGCTGGTGAAGGGGAGAAGAGTGGTACAGGGGAATGAGCCCCGTCTCCCTCTCGCAGCGTATGTCCGCATCTGTGTTCAGCAAAAGCAGCACTGACGTGTAGTCATATGGATTGCAGCCCCCCCCGCCCCCTTTGGTGTGAGAAAGATATTCAAACTTCAAACCCTGACACAGATCAGCATTAACGTCCACCCTCATTTCAAAATAATAAAATGAAACAACAGGCAATGCACGACACAAAGCAAAGTAGAGTATACAAAGCATTCGGCCACGACTACAGTGCAATTTTTGCTGAGGTCAGTATTACCGTAAAAGTGGTAGTCCAGCCCAGGCCTCTACCATTATCTTACACAACAACATATCAAAACACTCCCCCCCCCCCCCACCCTAAAACTGCCATGCAAAAATGTCTGCATAATAACTGTGGGCTAAGACCACTGTTGTTTTGTCTCCCTGGTAAATCAAACCAAAATATAAAGCACTATCAAAACATCAATACCAAATTTCGGTTGATGACACATCAAAGCATAATACAGATATAGAGATGCAGGGATTCAACAGTAAAGTTTCAGCCACTCTATTCATTCTCTTTTGATGTACGCAGTGAACACAAAGATAGTGTGGAAATTGGTAGGATGCCTTCATGCTGAATGATCAGAGCGTTTGGGAAGCCCATTGGAGCTCAAATCCGAAACCTCTACTACACACAACTAACCAGCATTTCAAGATGCAGTCTTAAGACTAGCCCTATCTGTTCAAAAAAACATCACTCGATAATCAATATGAACAGTTCCTAACATGTTGACTGTCATTACTTAAATCTGCTTGGGAAACAAGCAAAATGTATTCTGAGAATTTAAATTCTGTAATAAATGACAGAGAACTATATTTTAATATATATTTTGGGGCAGCTCCACCTCAGTGCCTTGCCTAGTTTCTTCCTTCCTTTCTTACGACTCACAGGCTGTCAAGTCAGTATTTTGCATATGAACCCAAGGCTTGATGATTTTATTTATCCAAAGATGAATCTATATAATGGTTTCATTTTGTAGTGTGTAGTGAATGGGTAGCTGAAAAATACACTCAACAATATTTCCTTGAGCAAAGATGGTTCCTGTGTAAGTCAAAAAATGTGTGGCAAGAGATGGGTACCTGGAGGGAGGAGAGGGAAACAGAGGCTTCTTCATTTTATAGACATCTGGGAAACAGAGAACCTGTGAGGAAACCCAGAATATGGTCTCCATTAGTTGGGTTCTTTGTATATTTGTAGTATGATGTTGGCCAGATTACACACACAGAAGGTTAAAGTTTAACAACTTATGAACAGAGAGCTCATTACAGAAGGGCAGGCAAAGGAATTATATGCAGCCTCATTGATGGAACTATACTGACATCTGATAGAAGTGGTATTATTTTGTCCATTAGAATCAGTTGGTGAAAGCCTGCAACTTTAAAAACAATGGTTTTATTTGTTATAAAATCTACTGCTGCCAGTCACAATTTTCCTTTATTTTCCGTACGATACATTTGGGGAAGTACATCATGTAATCAAGTGTGATTTTCATGTATTATGATATTTTGCAGTGTGATGTTTCCGATATGTAAGTTGCAATGTTATAGTGACACCTTTACTGCAACGTAAACACAATTAATTTTGCAATTATTGATATATCTTTATAAATAGATAATGGTGAATTTTTAAATAATTTTTACTTAGGGATTTGTAACTGCCCTCCTCAGCAGAAATCTGTATGTAAAAGTAATCAAAAAACAACATGTGTAACTTCCTGCCAGATTAAAACTGTGTGCCAGACCGAGACTCGAACTCGGGACCTTTGCCTTTCGCGGGCAAGTGCTCTACCGACTGAGCTACCCAAGCACGACTCAAGCCCCGTCCTCACAGCTTTAATTCCACCAGTACCTCATCTCCTACATTCCAAACTTCACAGAAGCTCTTCTGCGAACCTTGCAGAACTAGCATTCCTGAAAGAAAGGATATTGCGGAGACATGGCTTAGCCACAGCCTGGGGGATGTTTCTAGAATGAAATTCTCACTCTACAGCGGACGGCGCATGAGTTGTGCTTGGTTAGCTCAGTCGGTAGAGCACTTGCCCGCGAAAGGCAAAGGTCCCGAGTTCGAGTCTCGGTCCGGCACACAGTTTTAATCTGCCCTTAAGTTTCTTTTCAGCGTACACTCCGCTAAGAAAGTCTGACCTGCTTTATAACTGGAAGTATTCCTACCCTTTTTACCTAATGTGGTGTAATTACCGTTCATCGCTGTCCCTAACTGATATAATAACTATAAAAACACAATACTTCCTACAGGGCTCTTCGAAAAGTTCATGGTAATTCTATCATTCTTACTGATTATTTACAAATAATTTTATTCTGGACTGCACTTTTGGACAAGGCACAACATCCACTAGCTGTCATCATAAATATTTATATTAAATATAATATTTAAAGCTCATCATTACATAACCCCAGAAAACTCTCACAGAAAATGGCTTCTGGACTTACCAAAGTTCTGTATTGCTGTCATAAATCCATATTTCATCTGTTGGGAAATATTCAGTCCGAATTTGTGAGGTCGATGTTCTCTGAACGTGTTCCTGCAACAGCACCAAATAACGGAAATAACTCACTTGACAATCATTACTGGGGAGATGTACCCCATACTTTTTCTTAGAGAGAGAGAGAGAGAGAGAGAGAGAGAGAGAGAGAGAGAGAGAGAGAGAGAGAGGAGTGGGGGGCTGTGTGCCATTACTATGTAAGTTTCTAAATTAGGGTTGGTACACAATAATTGCCAGTTTTCTCCTGCACAGTACCTGCCTGATCACATCGCAAGTGTCTTCTTCACAAATAGTTAATGAGAATGTCACAGGTGCCTTTAATGAGCTTTCCCTATGTCATACTCTCACACTTTAGCCTCCATGTATTACTCAAACTGGGGTTTTACCAGTAAAACACTGCAGTGCTTATAGCACAGACTGCTATTTAGGATGGCAGGGAAGTTAAAAATCGATGTCCTCTCAACACTGCGGCCATCAGACAGAGAACAGTAACTCATCTGAACAGAGACAAGCCAAAAAATTGGCAGTAACTTTTTTGAAAGAAACCTAGAATATTCAAGTCGACTCCAGGAAATGGGAATTATAACTGGAGAGAGAGATGAACCACATTGCTTCCGAATATATATGAAATAAACTGAAGCCTTCACTTCTCATTTACACAAGATCTTATGAAATAGAGCATATCTCAAAATGAATCAGCAATTCATTTCCAAAGTAACAGTCTCACCATTAAGCTCGAGTGACTTACAGAAACCAAGAAAGCTTTACACTGTGACCACTGCATTACTTTGCTCAGTTTGTATCTGGAATGAGTAGATTTATTTTATACATAATGACAGTTCCATCTCTTCTGTATGGCTGCAAAACACAGATTCCGTAGACCGACAACCGGAGCCATATTCAGGCCACAGAAACGAAGTTCCTGACAGGAATCAACAGCTGTAGTAGAATTCACCATACTTGCAATGAAGACAAAAGTAGTGAAGATCTTCACAATACTACAAAGATCGAAGTATACAGGTAAAAAAATGACTTGATCCTATCCTTCGAATCTCCATCTGTATACTTAATCCGCTGGCCAACCGTATGGAGCATTATGGAGGGTACCCTGTGCCACTACCAGTCATTTCTTTTGATGCTCCACTTGCAAATAGAGCAAGGGAAAAACAACTGTCCTTTTGCCTCCGTGTAATCCCAATTTCTTGTGATCCTTAGGTGAAATGCATGTTAGTGCAGTAGCATCATTCTGCAGTTGGCTTCAAATGACAGCTCTCTAAATTTTTTCACTGAAGTTCCTTGGAAAGAAGTTTGTCTTCCCTCCAGGAATTCCCATTTGAGATTCCAAAACATCTCTTTAATACTTGTGTGTTGTTCAAATTACCAGTAACAAATCTAGCAGCCCGCCTCTCTCAACTGCTTTGATGTCTTCCTTTAATCTGCTGCTACGGATCCCAAACACTCTAGCAGTGCTCCATAATAGGTCGCACTAGCATCCTATACGCGGTCTCCTTTAAGGGCGAGCCATACTTTGCCAAAATCCTCCCGATAAACCAAAGTTGACCATTTGCCTTCCCTAAGACAATCCTCAATACCAATTCCATTTCATATCACTCCGCAATGTTATGTCCAGATATTTAACCATTGGGTCTGTGTCAAGCAGGACACTAATGATGCTATATCCGAACATTACAGGTGCGTTTTTTCTACTCATCTGCATTAAGTTTTATTTTTCTACTTTCGCAGCTAGCTGCAGTTCATCACACCAGAAATTTTGTGTAAGTCATCTTATATCCTCCTACTGTGACTCAACTTTTGACACCTTTCCGTAAACTACAGCGTTGTCAGCAAACATCAGAATATTGCTGCCCACCCAGTCCGCCAGATCGTTTATGTATATAGAAAATAATAGTTAGTAGTGCTATCACATATCCTGTGGCACTCCTTTCAATACCTTTGTCTCTGATGAACACTTGGCATTGAGGACAACATAATGAGTTCTATTACTTAAGAAGTCTTCGAGCCTCTCACATATCTGGGAATCTCTTCCATATGCTCACATTTTTGTTAACATCCTGCTGTAGGACACTGGGTCAAATGCTTTCCAGAAATCTAGGAATGCCGAATCTGCCTATTGTCCTTCATCCGCGGTTCACAGTCTATGATGTGAGAAAAGGGCAAGCAGAGTTTTCCATGAGCGATGCTTTCTAAAACCGTGCTGATTCTTGGAAAATGGTCAGCTACTACAGTAAGCTATTGATTACAGACAGACAAAAGATATTTGGGAAAACTTAGGAAGAGGTGGACTGATGAACCAAAACAGGTCACATGCAACAATTTATGCACCACTGGCTCAGCTTTGCCAATGGTGCATAAGGTAACTATTCTGTTTTACAATTCTTGTCATCTATCCATTTTGTCACCTACAGTAGACGAATCTTTCAAGTGTGGTAATTTTTGCTTCACATATATATTGGAAGGGCTGGGTCAGTAGCGTTGCACACGTCTATGTTGGAACAACTCTGCTATAGAGCCAGACACCTCAGACTTTCTTGCAGCTTTTACCTCAATGGGCATTATATGTCACTGTGAGCTATAGAGATACAATCACAAAGGAGAATTTGGGACTGGTACAGGCAGGCATTATGTGAATGCAAATTTAGGTGAGCAGATACATAATTGCAGAAATCAAAGCAGTTAAGTCCTAAATGTTACCTTGGCACTTTTCATTGGTTACAATGGCATCAGCTGAAGATAGCCTTCCCAATAGGCATAGGCTTTAAGATATCCTTTTACAGGTATCAGAGGGTGTTGGAATTGAGATAAAATGGATGAAGCTGGAGCGGAACATGCAGAAACTGGTGATGAAAAGATGTGGAGGAAAATATTAGAATTATTGATATTAAATAAGAAGGGACAGAATGAAGACTCACTACTGATCAAGCAGAGAACACAGGTTTACAACACCATACAAAGAATATCAGTAACAGAGACTTATCTATGACACAAAAGTCATTAATTAACATACAAGTTGATTTCTAAATAAAACTGCAAATGAGTTGTCAGTTTCCTATGGCCACACACAAAGTTCAAGCTCATCTTACTGCCCCAATTACGGGTATCAAGGCACATCAAGTTGCAGCTGAAGCAGCCAACGGTTGGTATCTTAAACGATCCGAATCGAGGCACCTCTCTGTAACTAATAACCTTAATACTGAGAGCATTTATTTGACAATGAAGCTCTAACATCAGTATACTCTGCATGATGCTACCAAGTCACAACTATTTTTGCACACACTCTTCTCACTGGTGCAGTACTTCACCAACAGAGGATTGCATTTCACTGTGTGTGTTTTTTTTTCTGTTTGTGACTGTGTTATACATTTTGCATAAACAGTGAACACCTACAACAGCTGCTGTGACCCAAATATTTAGTTTTCAAAACCTAGTTAGCTACGAACACTGCAACTTGTGTCTACTCTTCTGCTAACTTATTTTGCTGTCCATCCCATCACTGTCTTCAATGCCAATAAACTGAGCGGCTTTCTGTGAATGGTCTCACTCTCAATTTCAAAAAGACACAACATACTTAGTTCTGTACTTCTAGAGGCTCTACACCAATGATAAATTTAACACATGGGGGAGGAAATAATAACTAGTAAAAAAACTTTGAATCTCTATTTCATATTATTTTTTTAAATCTTTACATTTGACTGCTTTTCCCGGTACATGATTACAATATCTGAAGGAAAAATTACATTCATTACCCCACACTGATGTTTCCTTCAGCACGTAAAGGGGTGCACAATGCAGTTACCAAAAATTTTAACCATGTGTCCATGGACAGTGAACTTAAATTTGAAAATTACTAAAAAGAATTTCCTTGAGAACTACTCCTACTCTGTAGAAGAACTGCTATTTTTGAAATGTGTAAAAGTTGGTGCACAGGAATTACTAACATGCATTATTAAAAAATAATGTCAAAATATTTACATATGGATGTGTAATGTGAATGTAAAGTGGCTTGTTCTATACCATCATGAGTAACCACACAAATGAACCATGGAACACAAAACTAGCTAACTAAATACATAAGTGAAAGCCAACCACTCATTATTCCATTCAGTAATTTCCATTACTGTTAACTAAATATATAAAGACATCAACTGGTTTTGTGACTTCACTGTAAATTTGTAATATTCTCTTTCAATACACTGGTTTGTTGTTATTTTATTTTTTTCTTATCTTCTTACAACTGACCTTTAAGACCTATTTTTGTACTTATTGCAGCCATAATCAAAACAATTGTAGTTTAGGAATATTCCATTAACAAATATTCCTTCTTCATTTTCCAGTTTATGGATACGAAGACTTATTCCTGGCTGGTGAGAAAGACTCAATGATAATACTGCTTAATGTCTCATTCAATACTGAACTATCCACTGTCCTAATGAAATCCTTCCATCTATGAATGGAGCAGGAAGAAACCCTAACAACTGGTACAATGGGATGTACCCTCTGCCATGCACCTCACAGTGGATTGCAGAGTATAGATGTAGATAAAAATTATCATATAACAGGAATATTCTAGTTAAAAAAGGACAGACTTATGAGTTTTACAAGTTTTAAATTAGGTACTTTTTACATGTTGTTTAAAAAGACTGGTCTTTTTACTGCATGCAACAATGTTTGTTGCCCACTATTGCTTGGCCTCCATTTTTTTGTAGCCATGTATCTAAGGCCATATGTTTTTCACGTGATGGAAGTGCCAATTATTGGAGATTTTGGATCATCATTTCAACTAATTGGCAGGTAAGAATAAGTATTTCATTATTTACATTACAGTTACGTTCCTTAATGTATTGCATAACAAGTATAAAATTGAAGTAGGTAAATTACAGGCTGCATAAATAATATAATACAACAGCATGAACTATCAGTAATTTACTTGTCTGTGTAAATGTGTAACTAATATCAACATTAAAAATTTCCAAATTTCAACCAATATATTAAAAACTGAAAAACGTGTAACATGAGTCATGTAATCTAAGTCATAGTTATATTTTTTAAGGTAAAAAGTATAGGATGCCCTTAGCAGCCGCAGAAAGACAGAAAAGAAGGTAGGAAAAGTTAAAGGGTGAAGAAAAATTTGGAGAATTTAAGAAGAATCGCCTGAAAGAAGCTGGAAAAAAGTAAACAGAAGCAGAAACAGAAGTTCCCGCATTTGAGTCCACATCAGCAATGACATATTAGAAGAAAGAAGAGCTAAAACCAGGGAGTGAGTTAGAAAACATAGCACAATGTAAGATGCAAGATCAGCAACCTACTAAAGTTGGTTTGTCCCTGTCTAATTCATGTAATGCTCTATGTCAAGCCATAGCTCCAGTAGCTGTTTGTGAGCTGTTCAGTGACTTGAGTGGAAATTCATCAGACGTAAAGTCTGAAAGACCCAGTCATGGCAGTAGTCCACAAAATAGTGGCCGTATCTCTGAAACTAGACTTCGTAACTGAGTTCTACATTTGTGACGATTCCAGTCACCATGCAGGGAGGACACAACAGTGATTAGATAATAATGAGAAAAAGACAGTTCATATTTGTCACTTCGTCATGTCCATGATGGAAACATATGAGGTAATCAAATAGGAACATCCTGAAGTTCAAACTGGAAAGCTAAGTTTGCAGAAGTATGGCCACCACATGTTCAATTAAGCAGCAAACTATCACATAATGTATGTTTGTGTAAATATCATGAAAATTTCATAAATGCTATAGGTAGGCTTTGTAAGAAACTTGATAATATTGTAGCTTACAGTAACACGTTTGTATCAACCATCATATGCCATCCACCCAGTGAGTTTCGTTGGTGGAATGAATGTAACACATGTCAAAATGGTAGAGGTTTCAATGAAGCCCGTAAAACTCACGAGCTGGAAATTGTGAATTTATATGGTATGTTTGTAAGATGGAGGAAAACAACTCTAAAATTGTTAAAGTCAAAGATGGAGGCTCTACAGCTGGTACAGTGAAATATATAATTTTTCAGTTTCTTCTTCCTTGCTATACCAAGAGAGCTCAGCCTGTATCTTATTATCAGCAATAGGAAACGGTTCTGAGCCAAGATTCTAAGAAGTTTGCGGTGCTGCATATTGATTTTGCTGAAAATTACACTTCTGTTTATCAAGATGAGGTGCAAAGTGCATATTGAGTACAAGCACAAGTTAGTATTTTCACTGTGTCACTGCAGCTATCAGGTTCTCATCATACAATTCTTGTTGTTACAGACAGCTTAACCCATCCAAGGATACTCTGATTGCGTACATTAGCAAAGTACTGTCAACTATACCCAACAATTTGAAGGTAGTGACAATCTGGTCAGATGGACCTGTCTCAAAATTTAAAAAAATATATATATTACTGCTGCTGTACCTAAAATGTACATTAGCAATAGGATGTCACAAATTTGTAACATGAGTCACAATATAAATTACATTCTTGTTCTTTAATTTTAATGCTCTTCCCTGCTTAAATTCCAGATCTTTGACTGAATAACACAATAAATAATAATGATTTACAAAAGAAAATATAGGTTTATAGATTGATAAAAGGTCGATATAATAAAACACTGATTTCAAAATATAACACGAGTCACTGTGGAATCTCCCAACATAATGGAATTTGTTGATTTGAATTCACACGCTTTAAAATAAAGTTAAAAAAAAAATACAGTTCAAATCATTTTTTAAGCAAGCCCTACATATCTGCTTACAAATTTCATCGGGAAAACTTTCTTGATACAGGAGAAATGGTTAATCCTATCATCCTCGGTTTCTTGTATGTTGAAATTCACACATTTTAATGAAGTTGTCTGCCCTCAAGGATAAAACTGACCCCTAAATATGATCACCTTACTTCCATTAATCCAGATGTATTTGCCTAAATATGGTGTAAAACAAAAGTGTGATTAATAATCATTGATTACAAATTAAGACTGAGGCAACAATGCATTTAAATTCGTAGTCAGTCTTGGACAGTCTCTGTTGTTACAAGTGTTCTGTTTATTGCAGAAGTTTTCGATTGAGATTAGTGTTTTGTTTTAGCTGTAAAGAATGGACACAATTGACTAACACTTTATTAGACAGTGAACTTAAAGAACAAAGTGTCAGTCTGAACAGATAAAGTAAATCCATAACTAAATTAAAAATTAAACTATAATGGCTCTGAGCACTACGGGACTTGACTTCTGAGGTCATCAGTCCCCTGAAAACTTAGAACTACTTAAACCTAACTAGCCCAAATACATCACACTCATCCATGCCTGAGGCAGGATTTGAACCTGCGACTGTGGCGGCCGCGTCTTTCCAGACTGTAGCGCCTAGAAACGTTCGGCCACTCCGTCCGGCAAAAATTAAACTGTAATGCCTATAACTTACCAAAGGTCTCCAGGTGCAAGTCAGTGCTTACATGTGGATAAGGAAAGATTGGAAGAAGTGATCTTGTTAATTAAAAATAAGCTGCATTCTCTAAACTTCCAGGTGAACAGAATATGGAAGGGAAGAAGGAAACTGCAGCTGAAGCTCTGTTTCCTATTTAGTGTCTCTAGTGGGAAAAAAAAGAAAAATGTTTTAGCTGTTCATGTTTTGAACATTGGTCCAAAATCATGCAAAATGTCATCAAATGAAAATGTATCTGGTCTACATAAAAAGGAATTGCCTGCAGGTACAAGTGATACAATTATCCTCAGTTGTTTCAAGTCATCAACAGCTAATGAAGAACTCTTGAAGTCCCGGAAAAATCTCTTCCAAAAATGTGATAATTCTTCATCAGAAAATGAGCTTGATGTAATGAAATTATCCGAGACTCTGGAAAGTGATGAAACTGATTTTGACCCTTCGGACCATCCTTTTGCTGGAGATTTTCTACTCATGAAGTTGTGATGGTCAAGATCTTTTACCAATTACTTGTTATTGTGAAAGTAGTTTGGGGTAAAAGGGAAAAGCAAACTTTTTACTATCCTTGTTTTACTTAAAAAGTTGCAAGAAAGAAAAAATTAGCTGAAATAATGGGGCTTCACTCCACTGACCCAACGAAAACTACAACTGTTCCAAACGGGCATGATGTATTCATTGTCCCAGTCTGTTAAATGATGGGCAAGCTGCTTCTACCAGACTTACAGAATGATGAGCGCAGAATTCTGCCAGTGAAAGTGTTTTGTAGTATGTTATAAATAAAGGACTGATCATTATACTGACAGAAACGTGTCTCAGTGGTACCTAGCTTGTCAAAATTTTACAAAACACCCAATTTTCAATGGAGATCATTGGGATCCCTTTACAGGGGTCATACTCATACTGCACTACATTAACATTTATCTCAGGATCATTCTGCATGTGTTTATAATAAAACAAATTTGAGGGGTCGCTGTAAACCCACATCACATGGTAACATTGACCTATTTCAATTGCTTTTTCTACAAACCTATGAAAAATTTAACATGCACAGTCCACTGTGTAGAAATAAAGTAAAACAATAAAAATCACCATGAATAGAAACTGATATATGCAAGAGATATCCTACAGTAGCATCAAAAAAAAGGTGTGAATCCTACCCTGGGTGACAATTATTAGTGAGCAACAAAAATACGGCATATATTTCACTAATAAAGCGACAGTTCGTATGGTTTGACGAAGGGCATTAGGTGGCTGAAACTGGTACAGATATAAAATTTCTTTTGTGCAACTGATTGCTGATTTTTTCAACAAAGAAGTAATGTAACTACAGGTTCGACCACCTCAACATTAAATAGAATAATGAGTTAAAAACAAAAGGAGTATGCAGCAAGCTATTTAGATAATTGGACTACAAAGAGCAGTTCCTCAGTGAAGTATATACACACACCCATAACATTTTCTTTGAGGCTAGACTTGTCCCTACTTTACTTTTGATTTTGTGTTGGAATTATCAACTTTCTCACACATGCATCACTTGCCCTCTGGAACACTTGAAAGTATGAGATGGTTTCCATCTCGATTACTTAACAGTAATGTAAATCAAGTGGATAACAGACAAACTGAAGTCACCTAGGATTTCTCATTTCACATTTTTTCCTCAGTAATTTGAAATTCTAATTTATCAGCACATTAAAATATATGTATGTTGTGCTCTCATCTCTGCAGCACACCAAATGAGTAAAAAATCTTGGTATCTGAAAACATAGGGCCTGCCAACTGTACAGACTTCGTCTTCAGTAGACCATCACTTGTCGGGAAAACAAATATATCACTGTGCGTTCAACCAGACGAATCACAATGGTTATTTACATCAAATGAAACAGTGTTTAGAACAGTAAGCAGCAACTAGTCACACACAAAACTTTGTGAGTAATGGCAGAGAAAAACATTGAAACACTACACTAAAATAACTGTAAATGTAATATTTCTGTACTATTGGCGTCGTAGTAAGAATATATTTTTAATTATTTGTCTTTTACCTACAGAGAGTGGAGAGAGGCAGGAAGAAGTGGCTTGTTGAATAATGTGAGGGCGCTGAAGACAAGGTTATGAAATTAAGCAGGAAATGGATACAAGCAAAGAAGAATCCTGAAATATAACTCCCTCATGAGGAGGCAAAAAAAAAAAAAAAAAAACAGAACCTACAACAACAGACTGAATCTATTCAAAAATATCATAAAAAACAACACTTAAACATAAGACACAGTCAACAAATTTACAATGTCAAATTCCAGAACCAATGGTGCTGGGTAGTGTCTTCTAATACCTAAAAAGTGGCAAGGTAGCTGGAATTCCAGCTGAGGTAGGCCTACTAAAATTTGGAGGAGAACTCCATTGGTGTTTATCACACCCGTTCACCTCATACGTGTAACCTGGAAAACTAAGACCACACCAACAGAATGGAAAGAATTATTCATGGTCATGATACATAAAAAGAGGAGACAGGAAAGACTACTTAACGCAGCCTGTAAGATTTTGTCTTGTTTATTGCTAAATTACTTGAAACCGTATGCAGAAAATATAATCTGGGCTTATACAAATAACATTCACAGAAACAGATCCAATACTGACAATATATCTGTAATCAGGGCAGTAAATCAAAGTATAGAAATGTAAACAAAAAATACATTCAGATGATTGTAAGACAGCTTATGGCTCCATTGACAGGCAAAGCCTATGGAATGTAGTGATGGATTTGAGATTTTCAATTAGGCCTAGTTTACATTTTGTAAATATTTGTAAACTGTGTATGGATAACAGAGTGAGCAGATTTTTGATAAATAGCATTTCTCATATTGTTAACTGCAAATATATGCCCAAATCCACATGTGTAATCCAGACTATTCTTTATTGTAAACATGTATTTTGCAATATTTATTTTCTGTAACACTTATTACTTTGTAATATTTATTTATCTTTCAAAATTGGTTTTCTGTAGTGGAGTCTAAGTTACTGTATAAATAAATAAGTAAATAAAATAAATCTATAATATAGGAGTTATTAAGGACAAATGAGTTGCATTTTATAAAATCTTCCTTAAGCTGCGTTCTACAGCTTGTACACTGGACACTTTGTATGTATAACCATCACAATGCTGCTAAAATATTTATGTTCTGCAACTAGTTTTCTCACTGTATCATCGTCTGGCAGACACTAGAATTTTAGAGTGGCGCATTTCACACACTGCCAAAATTTTAACACTGTGAAAGTAAGTTGGCCTGGGGTATGGTACACAAATGTGACAGCTTTAGATAGATAGGGCCTAGGCCTATATATCGTGCGGATATGGATATGCAGTACATGCCATTTTAAAATTCAAAATTCTGGTGGATGATGACACAGTGTCAAAACTAACTGCAGAACAATGAAACACTTAGCAGCTTTGTGGTGTGCATACACATCTTTTGAAATGAAAACAACCCTATTGTCAGTCCGGCTTTTTACATCCATGGGCAGGATGTCAATGGGTTTTATAACTATATATTTCATTTCGTTAATGAAAGACTCACACAATGACCGCACCTAATGCCAGCAGCATAGGTGACAAAAGTGTCGCAAGCAAGAACATACACATGAATGGGTAAATCTGAATTCTACAGAAATCTTTCACAGACCGAGAACTTTCGTATAAAGATCTTGTGCTAAAAGCATCTTATCAAAAGACAAAGAGCGATACAACCGACCAATAACGATGTAAAAAAAAAATTAAAAAATGAATTTACGCTACAGATTAATCTATCACAACAATCAAGGTTTCGGAAATGGTGAACGGATGGTGTGTGGGGGGGGGAGGGCGGCACATTAGATCGTGAACGTCATTTCCTCTTCTACAACAAAGCTTTTGATTCTTTCTTCAACAAAACGATGTTACGATATTATTCAGTAACCTACCATCAATTGCAAAAAATGTGCAATAATACAAAAAATATCGTAGAAAATGTGCCTACAAACCACCAACAAAGAACAATACAACATTGCTGTGCGGTATGTCTCAGAAAAGGCACGATCGAATATTTGCTATCACATTGACGAAAACCGACAAATTCACTGTCTTTTGTAACATCGATAAATTTGCAAAACGTTATTTTTATCTATGCATTGAAAAGAGACGACACATTAGAATATTTCTCCAACCGCTGCTACCGGTATCGAAAATAACATGGTAATCTTGGATATGATATTTTTGGCTGACACTACCGTTCTCCGTATACTGTAAACAGGGAATGTGACAACACAATAGAAATACGAACAATACACAGTGCAGTAGATTTTTGACGCACTTACCGTGTAACCTCCCCATACTACAACGTAATTTTTGTAGACTACGGCGACATGTCCACTTCTTCTATGGATTCTATCGTAAGGAACGGTATACACTTCTTCTGTTGACATATTCAATTTTTTTCGCTTTGGCTCACAGTCACTATTTCACATACCAGTCACTTCTTCTTTTGCCAAACACCACAATTGGCAAACATGACGTGCACTGAAATTAGAAAACACTGTAGTGTTTTGTTTTTCCCAACAAAATCGATGTTTTAAAGAAATATCGACCTCAGCTGACGTGGCGCGCATATTCGAATTCGCCGCGGGGTAGGCGTTCCGGTAATGATAGATTGCTCTCATTTCTCTGTCCCTAAACATTTGTCGTGCCACCTTAGTAAGTAGTCCTGCTGTTTCACACAGTAAATGGTTTAAGTGCCACTATTGTTTCAGAAAATCCAGAGCATAAATTAATATAATTACATTTTCATAGATTTCAAAATAACAACAAGCTAAGAGCATAAAACTTTTGTAAATATTTGAAATGCGAGATTTTCTGAGAAGCAGTCATGCTCAAATTCTTTGGAAGATAGGATATTTTTTAAACCACATGTTGCATGGAACAGAAAAGCTTAGTACTTAGTACAGTTCGCTATCTGAATTACATCAAATGAACAGCCAACAACTGCACATTTGGCTCTCTACGGGGATACTGAGTTTTCTCTCTTATGTAATCATCAGTATGCCGAAGACCTCCCTCTTCCCTATACGAACGAAACGAAGCTACGGAAAAGGTGTCCGAAGCTCTGACCGGACTACGCCGTCCTGAATGGACATCCAAGTTATTGACAAAGTGGGAACGTCGCGCATGCGTAAAACGTAGCGGACCGCGCAGTAAACCGTGCGGTCTCTTCGTATACGAACGTATCCGAAAAAGTAGCATATGGTGGCGATCTTTTCGATTAGAATTATTTCATATTGCCTGTACGCTTTATTGTCATATAAAAGTCCTATTGAAACTCGCATACGAGACAATTATATTCTTCACCATCAGAATCCTTCCTCATTTATCATTGTAAACGACGCCACTCATTTGTAAGTAATAACGAATGACATCAACAACTCTCACGCTCATTCTATTAAATATCTCATTCTCTTACAGAATAATGCCTGAGCCGTAAAAAATATCTTGAGAGCAAGCCGACATGTGCAATAACGGTATGTTCCACATCAGTATCACCTTAATAATAACTAACAAATAAAAAGGTAGAGGGAAGATTAATATTTAAAAGAAGATAGAATCTTTTAATTCAGAATAATGTGTGGAGACATTTACATAAATGAGTTTTAGTTTAACAGTTCTATTTTTTGTAACTGAGTTTTATGTCATCGCTTGACAGAACCTGAGAACAATATTAAACAGAAAATACTTTCTGATGTTCGACATATGCTATGTGACGATCCCGATTTAAGTTACTTGTAATTGTCATCTCTAACTATTTAGTTGAATCGACAACCTTCAAATTTCCATTATACAGGGTGTAATTTTTGAGAATAACTCCAAAAATAAGCTTCACACCAAAAAAATGTATAGAATCCAAAACCGATTATTTTCGAGGGGGACATCTGCTGGTGCTAAAATTAGCGCGCCTCCCACCCCAACCCCAGGGGGCTGGGGTGGGAGGCGGGCTAAGTTTAGCACCAGCAGATGTCCCCCTCGAAAATAATCAATTTTGGATTCTACACATTTTTTCGTGTGAAGCTTATTCTTCGAGTCATTGTGGTTTGTCAAGTTAAAATTTACATCCTGTATGTGGGATTGTCAGATTAAATTGTTAAAACTAACGAACATTGCCTGGCAAAAGGATATGCTGCGTCGAGGGCTGAGGGTGAACACAATGGAACACTTAATTAACACTGAAAATTATATTTATTGTTGCTGATTACAGCTTCCAATAAATTTTTGTTATACTTAATTTTTTTTCTAAAAGTCGTTGCATTTGCAAATTTCGTATTACAACGCATGCATAATTCTGCTTTTATGATACCGACACTTAGTTTTTTTCTAGCGTCAGACCACAAACCATTCAGGCGACTGAAGACTCTTTCCATACAGGCTTGCTGCACGAACCGCCGTTATCCTTTTGATAATTTTGCAACTCAATAAATATATTGGTGATATGAATGGAATTCATCTAATACTTCGGTACTGAAAGCCGAAAACGGGGCTGAAATATCAAATAGTTGGGAAAAAAACCGGGCACCTGCAACCCAGATAATATACATCGTGAAACTGAAATTAGTGCTAACGTGGGGGACCTCACACTTTTTATTGTTTTGGGTCAATGCCACTTTTCACACCATACATATATCTTGTCTAAACCATTTTGTAATTCGTCTTGACGTCTGATGACTTTACTAGACGGTAAACGACAGCACCATCTGCAAACAATCTAAGAGGGCTGTTTACATAGTCTCTCATATCGTTAATATAGATTAGAAATAGCGGAGTTTTATAACTCTTCCTTTGGGAACGCCAGATAACTTCTGCTTCACCCGATGGCTTGCCGTCAATCACTACGAGGTGCGTCCTTTCTGACAGGAAATCATGAATCCAGTAGCGCAATTGAGATGGCACTACACAGGCACGCAATTTGGTTAAAAGCCGTTTGTGAGGATAGTGTTAAAAGACGTCTGGAAATCTAGAAATATGGAATTAACTTGAAATCTCCTGTCGATAGCACTCACTACATCGTGTGAACCAAAGGTGAGTTTTATTTCACAAGAACGGTGTTTTCTGGATCCATGTTGACTATGTGACAATAGATCGTTTTCTTCGAGGTATTTCATAATATTCGAACGCAGTAAATGTTCCAAAACCTAATTGGAAATTGATGTCAGTGATATGAGTCTAGAACGCAGTGGATTACTTCTATTTCCTTTACCGTGCACTGATGCGGCGTGTGCAATTTCCCAGTCTTCAGGTACGGACCTTTCGTCGCGCGAGCGGTGTATATGATTGTTAAATATGAAGCTGTTACACAAGCATACTCCGAAAGGAACCTAATTGGTGTCCAATCTGGACCAATAGACTTGCCTTTGTTTAAAGACTTTTGCTTCGCCACAGCGGCTGTATCTAGCTCTAAGATACACATGTTGGTAGCTGTTCTTGATTTGAGACCTGTAATATTTACTGCATCTTTTTCGGTGAAAGAATTCCGGAAAACTGTCTTCAGCAGCACCGCTTTATTGGCGCTGACATCAGTAACATTACGATTGATGTCCTGTAGTGAAGGTACTGACTTGTCTTGCTCCTGGTCAACTTTACCCAGAATCTCTTCGGATTTTCTGCCAGGTTTCGAGACAGAGATTCATTGTGGAAACTATTAAAGGTATCTCGCATTGAATTCCGCACTAAATTTGGAGCTTCTGTAAAAAATCGCCAGTCTTGGAGATTTTCTGTGTTCTCTTAAAACTGGCATGTTTTTTCGTTGCTTTTACAACAATGCCCTGATCTGTTTGGCGCACCATGGTGGATCTGTTCCGACTCATATTAATTTACTTGGTATGAATCTCTCAATTTTCGTCAATATCATTTATCTGAATTTAAGCTGCATCTGTTCTACGCTTACATAGTTAGTTTGGAAGGAACGGAGACTATCTCCTGGGAAGCTTCCAAGCGAATTTTTATCTGCATTTTTAAACAGACATAATTTGTATTAGAATGGTGAATTTGGATGTTACGGTATTCGGTCTCGCTACGACCTCGTGGTCAACAGGCCCCATATCTGTCATGATGCTCTCTATTTACTTAGCATTGTTTCTTACCAAGAGATCCAGTATGTTATCGCAAACATTTACACTTCGTGTGGGCTCCTGACAGAACTACTCAAAACAATTTTCGTGGAACGCATTTTGTCCCTACTATTTTGTGCCTACTACAAACAATACATATGTATTTCCGCCAAAATATCGAGAGGAGATTGAAGTCACCTCACCTATAATTGTATGAGTAGGGTACCTGTTCGAAATGAGACTCAAAGTTTCCTTGAACCCTTCAGCAACTGGAGGAGCCAATTATTAATTTATTCTAGTTTTCGAGTGTGACATGTACCCATAGTAACTTGCAGCAACTATCTGTTTAAATGTCACTAGACGATTACCACTTCATAAAGTAACAAAGATGTCACCACCAACTGAATTTAATCTGTCCTTTCTGAAACCTTTAGGTCCTCAGCAAAATTTCACCCGAACTTTTCTCCGGCTTTAGCCAACTTTCAGTGACTGTATCAATTTCTGCTTCAGTACTTTCTACGAGAGCATGGAGCTCTATTTATTTCGCAACATAGGTCCCAATTTACAATTATAATACCAATGTTTTCTAGGTCTTCCTTCGTCCTATGTTTGACCTGCACCCTTTGAGAGTGAACCCATGTTTTAACACTTTCGCAGCCCCCTGCTCGAACGTTTGGGATCCCTATCAGGTCGGATTGAGGGAGGACATAGAAGCAATTCAGAGGCAGGCTGCTAGGTTTGTTACTGGTAGGTTTGATCATCACGCGAGTGTTACGGAAATGCTTCAGGAACTCGGGTGGGAGTCTCTGGAGGAAAGGAGGCGTTCTTTTCGTGAATCGCTACTGAGGAAATTTAGAGAACCAGCATTTGAGGCTGACTGCAGTACAATTTTGCTGCCGCCAACCTATATTTCGCGGAAAGACCACAAATATAAGATAAGAGAGATTAGGGCTCGTACAGAGACATACAGGCAGTCATTTTTCCCTCGTTCTGTTTGGGAGTGGAACAGGGAGAGAAGATGCTACTTGTGGTACGAGATACCCTCCGCCACGCACCGTATGATGGATTGCGGAGTATGTATTTAGATGTAGATGTAATCTATAAAACACCCCCCAGTCCTTTCCACACGGCATATGGGCCCCTGATCTACTAATCGGAACTTGATACCCCACCATCCTATGGTGCAAGTGAAGGAATCTGCAAATTACATGGTCGCAGAACCATCTGAGCTTCTGATTCAGACTCTCCACTCATCTCTGTACCAAAGCTCCTATCAACAATGCTACGGATGATGAGCTTCGCCTTCTTCTTGCAAGCAAAACTCACTGTTTTTACCACTTCAGATAGCCGGCGGAAACCTCTTCTGGTCCAAAGTGACATCCATCATTAGTACCAACATGAGCTACCACCTGTAATTGGCTGGCTGTACGCCATGCTCTTCATGCCATACGGAAGGATCTGTTCCATAACTGGGATGACTCCTCTCGTTATGCACACAGTGTTCACAATGGACTTTTTCCGCTCCTTGGCGGTCATATGCTTGACACTGGAGTTCCCAACTACCAATAATTCCACCCTCTTTGAATATCTGGACCTGTAGGCCGAGAGTCTTCCTCTGAAATAGGGCAAGCCTGTTGGTAACGTGTGCGGTCTAGAAACTAGTGAGAACGATGGTACTGTGGCCTCCTGGTAGCGTTCTAGGTAAGGATATAAATGCAGAGGAGATAGAATAGGAAGTGATGTGAAGAAGGAATGTAGGATGAGAGTTGGAAAGGGCCAAGAGTCCAGGATAATGTGGGCTGGTGCTTTTATTTGGAGTGGAAGAAGTAGGATACGTTTTAGCTGATAGGATGAATAGATTTTACGAATGGTATGGGAGAGGAAAACTGTTGATATTATGTGCATGGACATCTACATCTACGTAATTACTCTGCTATTCACGATAAAATGCCTGGTAGATGGTTCAATGATTCACCTTCAAGCTGTCTCTCTACCGTTCCACTCTCCAACGGAGCGCGGGAAAAACGAGCACTTAATTTTTTCTGTGCGAGCCCTGACTTCTCTTATTTTATCGTGATGATCATTTCTCCCTATGTAGGTGGGTGCCAGCAGAATGTTTTCGAAATCGGAGAAGAAAACTGGTGATTGAAATTTCATGAGAAGAACTCGTCGCAACGAAAAACACCTTTGTTTTAATGATTGCCACTCAGATTCACGTATCATGTCTGTGGCACTATCCCCCATATTTCGCGATAATACAAAACGAGCTGTCCTTCTTTGTACTTTTTCGATGTCATCCGTCAGGCCCACCTGATGCGGATCCCGCACCGCACAGCAATACTCCAGAATAGGGCGGACAAGCGTGGTGTAAGCAGTCTCTTTAGTAGGTCTGTTGCACCTTCTATGTGTTCTGCCAATGAATCGCAGTGTTTGCTATGCTCTACCCACAACATTATCTATGTGATCGTTCCAATTTAGGTTATTTGTAATTGTAATCCCTAAGTATTTAAGCCGGCCGGTGTGGCCAAGCGGTTAAAGGCGCTACAGTCTGGAACCGCGTGACCGTTACGGTCGCAGGTTCGAATCCTGCCTCGGGCATGGATGTGTGTGATGTCCTTAGGTTAGTTAGGTTTAAGTGTAGTTCTAAGTTCTAGGGGACTGATGACCTTAGAAGTTAAGTCCCATAGTGCTCAGAGCCATTTGAACCATTTGAACCCTAAGTATTTAGTCGAATTTAGAGCATTCAGATTTGTGTGACTTACCGCGTAATCGAAATTTAGCGCATTTCTTTTAGTACACATGTGGATAACTTCACACTTTTCTTTATTCAGGGTCAACTGTCACTTTTCGAAAAATACACATATCTTATCTAAATCATTTTTCAGTTCGTTTTGGTCCTCTGATGATTTTACAAGACGGTAAATTACAGCATCATCTGCAAATAATCTTATAGGGCTACTCAGATTGTCTCCTATGCCGTTAATATAGATCAGGAACAATAGAGGGCCTTTAACATTTCCTTGGGGAACGCCGGATATTACTTCTGATTTACTCGATGACTTACCGTATATTACTACGAGCTGTAACTTTTCTGACAGGAAATCATGAATTCAGTCGCACGACTGAGGCAATATTCCATAGGCACACAGTTTGGTCAGAAGACGCTTGTGAGGAACGGTGCCGAAAGCATTCTGGAAATCTAAGAATACGGAATCAATTCCACATCCCCTGTCGATAACACTCATTACTTAATGAGTATAAAGAGCTAGTTGTGTTTCGCAAGAATGATATTTTCTGAATCCGTGCTATGTGTGAATAAACTGTTTTCTTCGAGGTACTTCATAATGTTCGAATAAAGTATATGTTCCAAAACCCTACTGCAAATGGGCGTTAGTGATATGGGCCTGTAATTCAGCGGATTACTCCTACTTCCGTTTTTGGGTATTTGTATGATTTAAGCAATTTTCCAGGCTTTAGGTACGGATCTTTCTGTGAGCGAGCGGTTGTATATACACACATCAAAAAAAGTTTTGCATCACCCCGCTTCCCAGAACTCCTGGAGATAGACGTTGACTGTGGATATTGTATCATAGACACAGAAATATGGGCTAGAATCTTCCTCGTAACTGAGCAAGTCGCGCCCGACGTGCTGCAGAGAGTTTGGCAGGAAATCGACTTCAAATGGGATGTGTGTCGCGTAAAAAAAATGGAGGTCACGTTGAACCTGTATAGGCATAAGGTAAAAAGCTTGGTGTATTTTGCTATAAAGTGCCACCAAAACCGTGGATGTAAGTTATATGAATAAATCAATATGAGTTTTCAAAGTTGTAAAGTAATTGTTGATACAAATAATAAAAATGCAACTGAAAGGGAATACAGACGTGTAAAAAATGAGATTGTAAAGAAATATAAAATGGCTAAGCAGGAATCAGGGAACGCACAGAGACGGTGATCTGAGCACGTACAGAGCCATACAGACACGAATGGAATGGGACAGATAACAATCGATAATGGTGGTAGGCAGTATCTTCGACCATGCACAGTACAATGGCTAGTAAGAAATATAAAATTAAGAAAACGTTATAAGATTGAACTAAAGTTATTGCGTATGAATGAAATTGTTAACACCTTATTGCTGTGCACTTTCCTATCTTCACGATAAAAATTTGCAACTATTAAATTGAAAAACTTTCGTCATGTTCCGTATAGGGTGATTCCGCTAAGGCGATCATTCCGCATGTTTCTGGAGTCGTTGGAGATGCCTTAATTCTTTTTAACCCAGATGAATTGTAAGAAAAAAGTCCTTTCTAAACGACGTAAACTGTCTCATTATAGCAATTGATATCGGTATCAACATCGCTTTCTCAAACGGAACTATAGTAATTTCTGCTGCTAGTGTGAGAGATCTCAGAGAAATGAATTCAGATGTGTTTCACCCCCCGAAATGCGAAAAATAGTTTCGAGGGAATTGCAGTATTCAGAACTTAGGCTTCGGTGTGAGCAGCACAGACAATATTCACTTCCGTAGTCTGCTTTTTTTCACGCTTGAAATAACTTTATCAAACGCGAGTTGTATGGGCGATGGAATGATTAGGAAAAACTTTGTGTTCATAGGAAAAAAATATAGATATTACAAATGCGTGTGGGATCGAAGATCCCCATGCCTAGAAACAGCTCCGCTAATAACCGTAATACTAGAATTGGGGAAAACATGCAAATTCCAAGGAAAAAAGGAAAAGCCTGAAGAATCTTTGTTACCGAGGGTAGAACTACATAAAATCTGCCGCAATACATTAAACTCGTGAACTTCATTTCCAACGTATAGAAACACTGTTAAAGAATATTTTATTGACAACAACTTTTATTCAGTAGGGGAGCATTAGTCTGCGTGACTGTGAACAGTGAATAAGTAACAAGTGTTGACTGAATGAAAATGCAACGAACTTTATGTGGATCTCATTTATTTGACAAAATTAAATTTTTCGTTATGTTATGTAAGTGAATAAATTTAACACGATATAATGAAACTGATGCGAAGTTCGAAATTACAGAAGACTGTTCACTCATTAAAGGTGGAAGCCAACATCTACTACAGTCGTAAAAATGTATTTGCCAACTAGCTCCACAGCTGACCAACAGAATTGAAGAGCGTATGAGAAGATGAAGGAAATTACTCAGATAGTTAAGGAAGACGAAAATTTGATTGTTATGAATGACTGGAATTTGATTGTAAGAGAAGGAAGAGAAGAAAAAATAATAGGAGAAAATGGACTGGGGGAAGGAATGAAAGAGGAAGCCATCTGGTAGAATTCGGTACAGAGCATTATTTAGTATCGCTAACAATTGCTTTAAAAAATGATGAAAGAAGGTTGCATGTATGGAAGAGAACTGGGGCTCTGGAAGGTTCCAGACTGTTTATATAATGACAAGTCACAAATTTCGAAAGCCAATATAAAACGGTAAGACATTTCAAGGGCAAATGTGGACTCTGACTGTGATTTGTTGGAAATGAATTGCAGATCAAACTGCAGAAATTGAAAAATGCAGGAAATTAAAATGTTGGGACACAGATAAATAAAAGGAACCGGCGGTTGCTGAGAGTATTAATGAGAGCATTAGGCAAAGTGGGACTGAAGAAGGGGAAGGAACACAAGAAAAGGCGACTGGGTAGCTTTGAGACACGAAATAAGAAAGGTAGCAGAGGATAACAGAGAAAGCCTAGTAGAAACCCTTGGATAACGTAGGTGACGCTCGGTTTAATTCAGGAAAGAAGATAACAAAAAAAGGCAGTCGAAAAGGATAACAGACGTGTGAAAAAAAGATTCACAAATAATAGCTAAGCGGGAATGGGTAGAGGATACATGCAAGGAATATGCTGTTTGAAATTCTGAGGGCAATAAGGGTACAATATACAGAGAAGTTATTTAGAACTTGTACAGAAACCAGACGGGAGTTATAACAGTCCAGGGGCAAAAAGAGATGAAGTTGCTGAGAAGGAAGTAAGACATAATTGTAGCAAATCTCTCATGTTGTTCAGTCCGTACATTTCGGAAACAGTACAGGAAACTAAGGTTAATTCCGGAAAAAGAATTAAAGTCGAGGGAGAAGAAACAAAAACTTTGCGGTTTGCCAGTGACATTGCAATTCTGTCAGACGGTAAAAGATTTCGAAGAACAGTTGAACGGAATGGACAGTATCTTCAAAAGATTATTAGATGAACAATAGCTATAGTACCTCGAAAAGAAATTATAAGATGAACAAAGCAGAAGTAAATAAAAGGCGATGGAGTGTATTCGATATTAAATCAGGCGATGCTGAGAGAGATAGATTGGAAAATGAGAAACTAAATGTAGTAGATGAGTTTTGATACTTGGGCCGTAAAATAACTGATGTTGGCCGAAACAGAGAGGATATAAAATGCGCACAGTCAATAGCAAGAAACGCATTTTTGAAAAAGAGGAATTTCTTTATATCTAATAAAGATTTAAATGTTAGGAATTATTTACTGACGTGAAACATGGGCGATTAACAGTTGAGACAATAACAGAATAGAAGCTTTTGAGATGTAGTGTTACAGAAGAATGTTGAAGATTATATGGATAGATCACGTAACTAATGACGAGATACGGAATAAAATTGGGGAGAAAAGGAATTTGTGGTACAACCTGACTAATAAAGGCATCAGTTGATAGGAAACATTAGAGACGTCAAGGGATCATCGATTTAGTATTGGAAGGAAGTGTGGGAGGGTAAAAATTGTGGAAGGAGGCACAGTGGTAAGTAAAGTAAGTTGCATTAGTTACTCAGAGATGAAGAGGCTTGCATGGGACTGATCTGCATGGAGAGCTTCATCGAAACAGTCTTTGGACTGAAGACCACAACGCTGATAACAACAAATTTTACATGTAAGCGAGCGAAATCCACACAATGTAAATTGTCAAAGGACAGATAAATAAATCAAATAAAATCAATTTGGCACTCAACGTTTCAAGTGGATGAGTGAGTACAAAAATAAATTTTTGATGTGAGAGCATTTCAAAACGTGAAGTACTTACTAACATTTCCAAGATTGCCAATGGAACTGAGGAAAAAATTAGCTAAATGTTATGTCTGGAACGTTGTATTATACAGCAGTGAAAAGCATGGAGAGTTAAAAAGAAAGAAGAAAGATACTTAGAAAGTTCTTAAATGGGGGTTTGGAGAAGAATGCTTGTGGTGAAGTGGACAAGTAGATTTGAGAGTGGAGAAGGGACAAAGAAAATAGGGGAAGAAAGGAAATTATTAGAAGTGATCAGAAAGAGGAAAAAATTTGGCTGCGACAAATAATTACACTCACAAAAGTGGGAGGATTGAGATGATAAGGCAGGAAGAGAATTGGAATGATGGACAACATTAGAAGAGAACGAAATTACAAATGGATGAAGGAAGATACTCAGAACAGGACATGATGGAGAGCTGAAACCTGTTATAAGACAGATACACAGGAGAAAAAAAGAATGCTGATTCATAGAAACAAGAATCGAGAAAACACTGGGTATTAAAAAAAACCAATCCAGTTGGTAAAATTGGGTTTTATGGGTTTTATTGTTTTTAGGGGATTTTTCTTACACTGAAAGTTAAATAGTTCAGTTTAAATTCTTATGATCAATATACTCAAAACATTAACCCATGCTTTTAAGGACTTTATTCTAAATAATGAAGAAATTGTAAGAGAGCACTCTTAAGAAGTCTTTACTAACGTTAACAAAATCTTGGATCATGTTGTAATTTATTAAGATGCCACTCATATTCTCTAACAACTGTCGGTGGTTTGTAGAGCCCTGGACCTTCTTCAAGCAGACAGCACCAATACCGCACAAGCTGTTAAACTAAGGATTGATCTTTTTAGAAAGTCCTGGTATGGAACCCAGGTTCGTTGTTTGTCTTCAGTCTGAAGACTGGTTTGATGCAGCTCTCCATGCTGCTCTATCCTCGCAAGCATTTTCGTCTCTGAATAACTTCTGCAACCTACATCCTTTTAAACCTGATTACTGTATTCATCTCCTAGACTCCCTCTACTATTTTTACCTCTCACACTTTCCTCCAGTATTGAATTGATGATTCTTTGATGTCTCAGAACGTGTACTATCAACCAGTCCTTTCTTTTAGTCAAGTTGTGCCACAAATTTCTTTTCTCCCCAATTATATTCAGTACCTCCTCATTAGTTGCGTGATCTACCCATCTAAGCTTCAGCATTCTTCTGTAGAACAACATTTTTAATGCTTTTACTCTCGTCTTGTCTGAACTGTTTATTGTCTGTGTTTCACTTCCATATAAGGTTATACTCCAGATAAATACCTTCGGAAAAGAATTTCTAACACTTAAATCTGTATTCGATATTAACCAATTTCTCTTTTTGAGAAACGCTTTTCTTGTCATTGCCAGTCTACATTTTATGTCCTCTCTACTTCGACCATCAACAGTTATTTTGCTTCCTAAGTAGCAAAACTCATTTACTACTTTAACTGTCATTTCCTAATCTAATTCTCACAGCATCACCTGATTTAATTCGACTACATTCCATTATCCTCGTTTTGCTTTCGTTTATGTTCATCTTATATCCTCCTTTCAAGACACTGTCCATTCCGTTCAACTGCTCTTCCACATCATTTGCTGTCTCTGACAGAATTACAGTGTCATCGGCAAACCTGAAGGTTCTTATTTCTTCTCCATGGATTTTAGTTCCTATACCAAATTCCTTCCTCTACTGCTTGCTCAATGTACAGATTGAATAACATTGGGGACAGGCTGCAACCCTGTCTCACTTCCTTATCAACCACTGCTTCCCATTCATGCACCTCGACTCTTATAACTGTCATCTGGTTTCTGTGCAAATTGTAAATAATCTTACGCTCCATAAATTTTATGCTTGCCACCTTCAGAATTTGAAAGAGAGTATTCTAGTCAACCTTGTCAAAAGCTTTCTCTGGGTCTACAAGTGCTAGAAACGTAGACTTGCCTTACCTTAACCTATCTTCTAAGAGAAGTCGTAGGGTCAGTATTGCCTCGCGTGTTCCTACATTTCTGCAGAATCCAAACTGATCTTCCCCGAGGTCGGCTTCTACCAGTTTTTGCATTCTTCGGTAAAGGATTCCTGTCAGTATTTTGCAACCACAACTTATTAAGGTTCACACCTGTCAGCACCTGCTTTCTTTGGAAATTATATTATTACACTCTTCTTGAAGTCTGAGGGTATACATCTTGCACACCAGGAGCCATGGCTGGCTGTTCCAAGAATATCAGCAGTTCTGACGGAGCGTTGTCTACTCTGGGACCCTATAAGAACGTAATAAAAAAAACGAAAGGAAAAAGCACTGGAATCCTTTCACTACATTGCTAGCATGCTAGATCCAAGATTCAGAGGAGAAGATTAACTGGTCAACAAGAGTAAAGTGCAGAAAACTGGTTCACAGAGATGCATTCAGAGCGGATTGCAAGTGCTATGTCTTTTAGGATAGCAGATTCTGATTATTTTCCTGCCACTATGTTTCCGATGCATTTTAACACAGTTCCGACCAAACAAATGGTGGAAGATAATGGACTAAAAACAGCATAAAAGGAAACTTAGCAACAACATTCATTACTTTTGTGAGAAGCCTATTTCTTGCCCTGCCAGTACTGCAACCAGTGAGAGAATCTTCTCCACCTACAGGTTTGTTTGGTCAAAACTACGAAATGATTTAGGAGAGAAAAGAGCTGATTAATTAGTGAAGATCTATACATTTCTGTCTGCTTCAAAAACGTGCTAAACTGTACTTTACAATCATTACGATTCTACGTTGACTTAAAAGTTTTTTTCTAGAAGTTAAATATTTCTTATATTTCAAGAAAAGTTAAAATACAGTGTTAATAAAATAAATTCTTGTGACAGAGAATAGATGCTTCCAATAAATGTGACGGCGCTTTTTAATTTGTGTAAGGCTAACTATATATCATTTAGTATGATATATATCATTTAGCCTGATCCAAAAAGGGTATTTTTGGCTCAAAAACGGGCTGTTCGAGCTATGTGTGGTGTAAGTTCGAGAACCTCTTGTCGATCCCTATTCAATAGTCTGCGAATTCTGACAGTATATATTTTCTTTAATGTCGTTTGTTGTTAGCAATATTAGCTTATTCCCAAGAATTAGCAGCATTCACTCAATTAATAGTAGGCAGAAATCAAATCTGCATGTGGAATGCATTTCCTTGACTCTTATGTAGAAAGGAGTGCAGTATTCTGATGCATCCATTTTCAATAAGCTACCACAAGAACTTAAAAATCTTAGCAGTAGCCCAAACACTTTTAAGTCTAAACTGAAGAATTTCCTCAAGGCTCACTCCTTCTATTCTGTCGAGGAGCTCCTGGAAGAGCTGAAAAATTAAGCAAATTCCAGTGTTACATTGTTGATTTTCCTTATTTAAACTTACGAATTGTCGCCTGAATATGTTACTTATATTTCATTTTATCTGTTTCTACTATCGTGTTATAATGTCATGTATTAACTCGTTCCATGACCATGGAGACTTCTCCTTAATTTGGTCCCACGGAACAATAAATAAATAAATAAATAAATTTTCATAGCTAAAAACAGTTGAGTTTTGTTGATAGTTTGGCACGATTTTTATATGTTTTTTTTTTAAAAAATAAACCTCATGGTTTCTTGGGTAGAATTGAATTACAACAACCCTGACAGGAACAAGCGGGTAAGGGCCATGTACTCTTAGACATAATATTTCTACATGAAGTTACTTATTTCTCAGTTTTTATTTACTTTTTCTTTCACATGGAGTCTGACTGGCTATCGATCATAGGTACTGTGGTAGCTGGTCTCATGATATCCAGCCGTCGAAGGAAAATATGAATATTTACCACCAACAATGCGCTGTAGAGAATTGGTGCAAGAGTTAGTCCCACTTTCTGTGATTCACGGTGTTGTGACTAGCACACAAGACCTGAGGAATCAATCTGCCCGAGTTGTTCATGAGAGAGTCGGACTGCAAAAAAAAGCCAAGCTTCCCCGTTGGTCCATACATCTGCTGGATTTGGTAGACTTTTAAGTAGCCTATCACCGAAAGTGTTATTTCTTAGAAAACAAATTATCTAACAGGCAGAGTACAAAGTCGAGAAAGGTGAGAATGTCACGTCCTCCAACTGCAAAGAAATCGCTAAGAGTTATAACGGACAGGGACGTGGGCATTTGCGTCACAACAGGCCGAAAAATCAATATTACATTCTGCGAGGATGGAAGACGGCGGAAGCCTTGAAGTTGCAGGATACGTGGCGCTGTTGTCGGGCAAACAAAATGTAATCCTCTAAAACAGCAAATGGTTGAAGCGTTTTCAGTGTCAGACCGTTTCATTGTCAAAAAAGACTTACACTTTGCAAGAGCGTCAATAACGTGATGCCACAACAAGCGGATTCCCAGACTCATTGCTGCTTCAAAATTCACGCAGCTGCTTTGGTGGTTACCCGTTGTTCTAGAAGTTCAAACACGGAAGTTTTCACCAGCTGCGGCTTTTCAAACTGGCGACTTCACAATTCCCCCCCTTGAACAGAATTTCTTCTTCTACTGACAACACAAGAACTTTTTGTTTTCAAGAGTTAAGCATCCGTTTCATCTAAGTACGCCCTTTTAGCTGACAGCTTCCTTCGTCGTCTAATAGTTAGTGCCATTGACTACTACACCAGATAGCCGTGGATTTTGTGTGACTAAAGCGTCTGAATGCGGGTCCAAGATTAATCTACATTCTTTCATTTGTTAGAGAGCTTCATTCCCGCTGTAGTGGCTAGTGTCATTCATTAACTACTAACCCGCCTAGTATTGGTTTTGATTTTTCTGTGATGGAGAAGTCTTCAACAGGGGTTCAAAAAACTCTCGTTTGGACAAATGTTGAGCCACTTGGATACGTAACCATCGGTCTCAATATGGAATATGCGAGGGCTTTCAAGATATTATAAGCCGCACAGCATTAATTCAGTTTCATTTATCTGACGATGCATTTTTCACCAACAATTGTCTACATCGAAATGTAGAATCAAAAACTACTACGTCAAAAATATCTGAAAGATAGCATAGAGTATCTTACACTGCACTGAAAGAAGTGGAAAGAAGTTGTTACACAATTAGGGATTTATTCTAGGACATCTACGGAATGAAGCAGCGGCAACTTCACAACTAATTAAGAGTCGTTACTGCGTTGCTGCGCACTTGCAGAGAACTGGTATGTAATCTCCGCACAGTATGTGTGGACCTTGCTTTGAACTGGCACCATATGCTAACTTGTAAAAAGTTACAACACTGGCAAATGCTGTAGTGAGAAGCTTTTAAACAGACGTCTATGTACCAACGTCATGAGCGTTTAAATCAATAACATTAAATAATGTCTAAATCAAACAACTTTCCCGGTACGTACACCGAGTTACGTGGAGGAATTGGAACGAAAATTGGCTAGGAGATTGAATCAACTAGAAAAGTTTTTCTCGTGCTTAACTACAGTTAATTAAAATGAAATACGATCTGAAATGAATGCTTACCTCTTTCTGTTGAAAGTGAGGGCATAAACTACGCATCAGAAATATGCTATGCTACAAGTTAAAGACACTGTTGCACTGTCGTCGTCCCCTTAACTAATGCGCCACATAGCCTTGCTTGCGATGACAGCCCATTATTAATGGAATTAATGCTGGAGAGCAAGAGCGACGACAAACGCACGTCGGCCGACATTTTCACAGGATACCACCTTCCCCTCTGAGTCCTGAATTGACGTAGGGGCCGGGAGCGCGCAGTTCAGCAGGTGGCCGCCGGATGGCGCGCACGCTGCTGGCCGATCAATGTAATTGAGCCAGATTGCCTAGCAACGGGAGAATGTGCGCAGATGGGTGCGTTCATTTTATGGCTCGAGGGGAAGTCGCGAAATGGGCGTGTCGCATGCAAGTGTTACGTCAACTTTGTGCTTCGAGGTTTACCCCTCTTACCATTGCGCAATACTAGTTCGAGCATCGTAATCCGTCTTATACAGTCCCATTGCCATAGCCACCCAGAGTTGAAATGGGTCACATCTGTTGCCTTTACTAATTCGTTCACTTTTGGGCAGAGTCTTTAAGAAATCGATGTTCACTTAGATCGCAACGTGAGTTGAGAACTTGTGATACGGGTGTTTTCCTTGCCTTCAACTGACACAAATGACTTGATCTAATTGCAGAATTATTGAACTGTTTCCCGATGTACAGATTGTCATTTCAGTCGCTTGTTCAACGCTACGCACCGAATTAACGATTACATAAATAATCAACTTCAAAAATACATAAATATGATAACAACAGGGCAAAGTAAATAGTACCAGGCTGACTAAATTTCACAAGAACTGCATGGCATGTCGTTTCCTTATATTGTTCGGTATTAGTCCGTTGCCCCGTAGTATTGAGAAGTACTCTCAATGTTCCGTACCTCGATGGGTGAAAACGAAACCTATGTAGGATTGCTTTGCTGTCCAACTGTTGAAAACTCATTCTCTCAGGAGCGGGTAGACGTGTCACGGTGAAAGGTATGTCATATTCTCAGCTCTAGAGCACTTCGGCGGTATAAAGTACTGAAGCTTCTCAGTAAGCGCAATCAAAGGATACGGCCATTTATTACACATATTTTCATACTCGCAAACTCACTCATCAAAACCTATACGGTACTTCCTGTTGGCCTAGAATTACGAAAGTTGGCAAAAACGAAGTTTTCACAGTACAACCAAAGGGGGAAAAAACGAAAACGGCAAATTTGTAATTATATCACACGAAAAAAAATTTCCATCATTTTTTATCTGAGTGTCTGTCCGTCTGTTAAGATTCTTTTTCTCAGAAGCAGGCAGACTTGTCTCGGAATGTTTGTTTCACATAAAACTTGAAACGTCATACACTACTGGCCATTAAAATTGGTAAACCAAGAAGAAATGCAGATGATAAACGGCTATTCATCGGGCAAATATATAATACTAGAACTAACATGTGATTACGTTTTCACGCAATTTGGGTGCGTAGATCCTGAGAAATCAGTACCCAGAACAACCACCTCTGGCCGTAATAACGGCCTTGATACGCCTGGGCTTTGAGTCAAACAGAGCTTGAATGGCGTGTACAGGTACAGCTGCCCATGCAACTTCAACACGATATCACAGTTCATCAGGAGTAGTGACTGGCGTATTGTGACGAGCCAGTTGCTCGGCCACCATTGACCATACGTTTTCAATTGATGAAAGATCTGGAGAATGTGCTGGCCAGGAGAGCAGTCGAACATTTTCTGTATCAAGAAAGGCCCGTACAGGACCTGCAACATACGGTCGTGCATTATCCTGCTGCAATGTGGGGGTTTCGCAGGGATCGAATGAAGGGTAGAGCCACGGGTCGTAACGCATCTGAAATATAATGTCCACTGTTCAAAGTGCCGTCAATGCGAACAAGGGGTGACCGAGACGTGTAAGCAATGGCACTCCATACCGTCACGCTGGGTGATACGCCAGTATAGCGATGACAAATACACGCTTCCAATGTGCGTTAACCGCGATGTCGCCACACACGGATGCGACCATCATGATGCTGTAAACAGAACCTGGATCCATACGAAGAAAATCACGTTTTGTCGTTCTTGCACCCAGGTTCGTCGTTGAGTACACCATCGCAGGTGCTCCTGTCTGTGATGCAGCGTCAGGGGTAACCGCAGCCACGGTCTCCGAGCTGATAGTCCATGCTGCTGCAAACATCGTCGAACTGTTCGTGCAGATGGTTGTTGTCTTGCAAACGTCCCCATCTGTTGACTCAGGGATCGAGACGTGGCTGCACGATCCGTTACAGCCATATGAATAAGATGCCTGTCATCTCGACTGCTAGTGATACCAGGCCGTTGGGATCCAGCACGGCGTTCCGTATTACCCTCCTGAACCCACCGATTCCATATTCTGCTAACAGTCATTGGATCTCGACCAACGCGAGCAGCAATGTCGCGATACGATAAACCGCAATCGCGATAGGCTACAATCTGACGATCTTTATCAAAGTGGGAAACGTGAGGTACGCATTTCTCCTCCTTACACGAGGCATCACAACAACGTTTCACCAGGCAACGCCGGTCAGCTGCTGTTTGTGTATGAGAAATCGATTGGAAACTTTCCTCATGTCAGCACGTTGTAGGTGTCGCCACCGGCGCCAACCTCGTGTGAATGCTCTGAAAAGCTAATCATTTGCATATCACCGCATTTTCTTCCTGCCGGTTAAATTACGCATCTGCAGCAAGTCACCTTCGTGGTGTAGCAATTTTATTGGCCACTAGTGTATTAAAATGAATTCACTCTAAGAGCTTTGTGACAAAATTTGTGTAGAATTGAATGGTATGCGAATTTCAAGACTACTGTGCCACATTGTTTCTTTTGGTATGTCATGTTAAAAGGACAAAGAATAAACCGCGAATACGCAAAGTCATTTTAGTAAACAGTTAACTTCAATGCAGTTAACAAGAATAGTATGTATCCTTGGAAACTACCGCAGTATCTTTGCATGACAAACGAACGCTTTCTGTCGTTCGCGTACGTTTGAACGAAAAATTGTTCTCTTGAAATTGCTTTTGAAAATAGTTACATATGGAAGACTGAAGTAATTGCTGTATTCTTCTTTGCAATGTCCTTGAATTTCAGCAATGTTTACAGATGTACTGATTGTCGTGAAAGAACGAGTATATACTACAAATTTGATATAAACAGTTGAAATAAGTAAGTACTTTTTAATACACTGTCAGTACCTAAATTCGACAGTTATTTTGGCAGTCTACTACATATAATCTTGACTTTTATTGTTACCTCCTTCTTGAAAAATATTCAGGTATGCACAGCGATAACGTAGTATACATCCATAAGGTGTTATATCTGTTCACATTAGTTATTCGGGTCGAGGTTATTACTATCGGTCACTCAGCATTTCAACTGCAAAACGTAATAGTAGACGGTGCAATATAATTAGTAGCTTATGTGTCACAGGGTTACAAGTTTTATTGTTACGAATTGACAGTATTTAATTTGTTTCTTTGCTCTTTCTCGAAGTCGTTCCCAGCTTTGCACTTTACATTTTGTGGCATGTTACACGGGTAGTAGGGATTAGCCGAGGACTCAGTCGTAGTCAGCTGTCGTCACATCCGATGTCAAGGTCGATCGAGTGTCGACGTACACTCAAGGTCGATCCAGTAGTAGCAGCATTTAAATCGGCAGATGTCAGTCGCGCCCCATCGAACCAGTCATTCAAGTGCGTTCGCTCTTACTAACTTTCAATGCCGCGCCACGCATATGTGATGTTTATGCAATGAACAAGCTGTCAATTTGCCTGTCGGTTAAGTGATTGCTTGTTGTATTGCACCCATTTGTTCCAGTGCTGACAAGGGAACCTCCCCATCGCACCCCCCTCAGATTTAGTTATAAGTTGGCACAGTGGATAGGCCTTGAAAAACTGAACATAGATCAACCGAGAAAACAGGAAGAAGTTGTGAAGAACTATGAAAAAAATAAGCAAAATACACAAACTGAGTAGTCCATGTTCAAGATAGATAACATCAAGGATAATGTGAGCTCACGAGCGCCGTGGTCCAGTGGTTAGCGTGAACAGCTGCGGAACGAGAGGTCCTTGGTTCAAGTCTTCCCTCGAGTGAAAAGTTTACTTTCTTTATTTTCGCAAAGTTGTAATCTGTCCGTTCATTCATTGACGTCTCTGTTCACTGTAATAAGTTTAGTGTCTGTGTTTTGCGACCGCACCGCAAAACCGTGCGATTAGTAAACGAAAGGACGTGCCTCTCCAATGGGAACCGAAAACATTTGATCGCAAGGTCATAGGTTAACCGATTCCTCCACAGGAAAACACGTCTGATATATTCTATATGACACTGGTGACGGCATGTGCGTCACATGACAGGAATATGTTGGCGAATGGGTATAAAGATTCTTCCGCCTTACCCGATTTAGGTTTTCTTGTGGATGTGTTAATCACTCCCAAAAAAGTGATGAAAACATAAGAGTTTGTCACATAAACTGCAACAAATGAATGCAACAGTTTCACAGTTTTCCCTGTGCTCTGTCGCTGTAGTCGACTGACGTCGTGTGTTTCGATGTTTGTTTAGGTGTAGCGTCCCCATACTGCGGCGTAGTTACCTCGCATCGGACGGACGGACGTAGAGATAATAACTGTCTGAAAATAAAAAAATTAATTTCTCACTCGAGGGAAGACTCGAACCAAAGACCTCTCGTTCCGCAGCTGCTCACGCTAATCACGGGACCACGGCGCGCCTGAGCTCACACTTTCCTTGATGTTGCCTGTCCTGCGTATGGGCTACTCAGTTTGTATATTTTGCTTATTTTTTTCATAGTTCCACACAACTTCTTCCTGTTTTCTCGACTGATCTGTGTTCAGTTTTTCAAGGCCTATCCACTGTGCCAATGTATAACTAAATCTGAGGGGGGTGCGATGGGGAGGTTCCCTTGTGAGTATGCATCAAATTAAAGTTTTGTTTCCTGTTCAGAGAGAGAATTATTAGCGTTCATTGAAGTTACATTTATGTATTACGATGGGTGATAACTGAAACTACAGTGGAAACTTTGCAAACATTACTTGAAAATTTGCTGAAAATTAGGGGTACGTCAGCTTAGCACTGAGTACATTTTTTTTCAGCAGATATGCCGATTTATGGTGCATTTCCGTTTCCAAAGTGGTTTCGTAGAACATCTAACGCCTACGTGTTACTGAATTGTACCAGTTTTCCGCGTTGGTAAGTCCTCTGCCTCCTTTGATGAAAAATGAGCTTATTTGTAAAACTGAATGTATCATCATAGTAATAATAACACGGCATAGGAAACTACCGAGGAAAATGTCTTTATTGGATAATGGTAAAGATAATGGTAAAATTTTGATTTTATCCATACTGGATCAGAGGTCGCGGTTGTCAATTTCAATGTTAAAAAATATATCGGCTCAACCACTTGTTTATAGTGTAAAACACTAAGATTGACGCGTTTCGGAAGTCAAGCTTCCATCATCAGAATAATAAAAAATAAAAGAACCTGTTAAAACTCGCTAACATGGAACATGCACCAGGCACAATAAAATTGATAATAAAATTAAACCATCGTGGCTGCAACAAGGGAAGTAGCCACGATGTTTTATTTTTATTATCAATTTTATTGTGCCTGGTGCATGTTCCATTTTAGCGAGTTTTAACAGGTTCTTTTACTTTTTATTATTCTGATGATGGAAGCTTGACTTCCGAAACGCGTCAATCTTAGTGTTTTACACTATAAACAAGTGGTTGAGCCGATATATTTTTTAACATTAATGCTAAAATATTTTTTTGAATTTTAATCTACTGTTATTGTTAGATTTTCGCGTACAACGTTACTAATTTAAAATTTTGTTTTTTCATCAATCCAAGAGAAAAAACCTCAAGTACTTTCTGAATGCGCATTTCCTTGTAAAGTTTGCCCAAGACGAAAGTTTTCTTTAGAGACGCGTTAAAAAGTTTATAGTTATGCCTACTGTATAAAAAAAACTGTAAGTTATGATTTTCGAACGTATTTGGTCTTAATGACGTGTTTAACCATGGACCAGCGTGCTTGGAAAGCGTTTTCCTTGGTAATTATTTCTCAACTTATAAAGTTACTGGAAAAAAAACCCTCGATTTAACATCTCTTGATTTCAAAAGTATAAGACCTTGTGTAATTTCAACATGTGAAGTTCTATCAATGCAGTTTTCTCTTTTTTACCTCTATATACTCCGTAAATCCCTAGGAAATCCATAATAGTGTGTTCTTTTAATGGTGACATATATGAGAGTTTTTTTGTGTTCGTTCCATTTATCTGGGCAGTAAGGGAAGAACAGTTGTAGACGTGCCTCTGTGTAAGCTTTTAATAGCGTAATTTTATCGTCTTGGGCCTACTAGAGCGAAAGGTGGAACCAGGGAATATTTATTCACAGGTAAACCACTGAAATCTCGTCCTTGAAATTTTAGAAGTAGGGTTTCTCGAAATTTGATGACTCTTTCTTTGAATGTCCGCCAGTTGAAACTTTCAGCATTTCTGTTAAACTCTCCTAGCAGGCGTACAAGTCTATCATCATTAGACTAACAATAGCTCGCACAGAGATATTCAAGCAATTGTTCTTCCCAAGCCCCAGCGATACATGGAATGAAAAGAAATTTTAACATACGATTCACTGGCAAGTGTCACTCCCATACATTCTACAGTGATTTGAGTGTATACTTCTTATGTGAAATGCACTGGATATGCGATTAATAGTTAGTCTACGAAAAACGTCACTGAAGAGGTAATCATCAAACAGCACTGTGTTTTTATCATGTTGTCCACAAGCGTACCCACATTGATTTCATTTAACATCGGCTGGAACTGATGGGTCTCATGTACAGAAATCAAGATTGCGTCACTCCGTATCAAATGATCCAATTTAAAGCATGCCCCCAGCTCGAAAATTTTACATTCTGGTTAAATTTGTACAGAATGTATCTAAGGAAACTGCATAAGCCGATGCCTAGTTTCAGCTCCATCTGCACCATATCCAGTTTTGTCGAAATTTCTCCGGAATCAACATAAGGCAAGTGCATGAACTCATGCATAGTTTCAAGTCCATCTGTAGCTTGGTTGTAAGAACTACAGCCGTTTTCACAAAGGTTAGTCATTTTGGGACTGGAAACAAGCAAAAAAAAAAAAAAACCCTCAAGTTCAGCTAGTCATTGTTCCTGGCCTAATAGAGCTAGGGCCGTGCAACTTGCCATCCTAACATAACTTTCTGGATAGAAGACAGAAATAACATAAATGTAGATCAGAGAGCAATGCCCATTGCACAGTCTCACAACTTGCTGAAAAATTTTACCGTGACAAATTTTCCCCACCCGCTTTCCTGTTTTCTTGGTCATTATTAGATCTACTCTTGCGTTACCTCTATTTGACTTTGCGTAGATAACGCTGTACTCATCTGGTAAAAAATCCTGTACATCCTGCCATAGCACTTTACTAATTCATGTTATGTCAAACTTCAAGGTGTGCATTTGTCTTTTCATGTTCTCTAATGTGCCTATCCCATTAAAGAATCTAACACTCTACACAGGGACACGTAGGCCGCCAGAGTTAGTTTTCTGGTGAAAACATCCTTCCGTGTAGTTCCCGTCCGGACATTCGAATGGTATACCGTTTCACCTGCAAAATATTTTACGCAAGAGGATGCCATCATCATTAAACCAACTCCCCTCATTTCTCTTCCCCATTTGTTTGTATTTGGGTCTCTTATTGTTGCTGCACATGCACTCTGCCAATACCCAGTGTTTACAGACGTTCTGTTTAAAGCCTATTGTGAATTTCTGAAATGAAAACCAAACCATTTTTATCCTCCAGTTTATTTTTTCAGGTTTATCCACTTGTTTTCAGTTGTCCTTAGTGTGTATAGTCCTCGACTGTCCCTATCGGCATACTGATTGGTTATTATTTTTACTGTAATTAATTTTTTCCTCTGTCAGTTAAAGGAGAATATTGAAAAAAAAAGGAAAGGACCTGATGGTAGTGTTCCTGGATTTGAAAAAAGTGTGTGACAATGTACCCAGGGGTAAAATATGGGAATGTCTGAGAAAACATAATGTTTCTGATTCATTAATTAGAGAAGTTCAGATACTGTATAAAGGCTGTGAAAGCAGTGGACAAGTATGATGTGGAAGCTCAAAGTCGTGTAAGGGGGGACGTTCATGAAATTGACCGAAAATGTGAATTTTCAGTTTTTTTTCTTTGTTAGTAGAACTCATGGACAGTAGGTTTCCAAAGTTTCAATGATGAAGTCACATCAGGAGTACCTGTACAGCCACTTTTTGAAGCAACACTTCAGTATGTACAGGCTCAGAGGGTTAACAACCCCTACGTTCACAAGGAGAGGCTTCTAAATTGTATCCTGGATGTTGTGAAGTCCACTTACAGGTTTTTGGTCGCTCCCGAACTTCTAAAAAAATGTATGCATGGTGGAACACACAATCCAAATGAGCCTCTAAAATTACTCATGTGGAAACGATACCCTAAAATTATATTTTCACCTGCTACACCTGTCAGAATTGCAACTTATGGTGCAGTTCTAGTATTTAATGATGAGAACGTAAGGAGGATGAACCTGTTAGAGAGAATGGACTTTAAGAGAGGAAATTTCAGTTAAGGCTTCTTGAGAAAAATAGATCTGCAGCGCCTCTCTTCAAGTGAAAAGTTTGTTGAAGATCCGGTAAAGGGAAGAAGGTAGAAAACAAGAAAACAGAAGAGAAGCATTGAAGGGAATGAGTACCCTGAGTCCAAATCTGGGACCTTCTGAAGAGCTAACATATGAAAATACCTTAGCTTGAACTTTAAATTACAGTTCCTGAGAATTATGTTTTTTTAAAGTTTAAATACCCTTCCCTCCGAATGTATGAAGAAGTATAAAATTTTGTACACTTATTACTATAAACTCAATAAATTTCGTCTCAAGAATAAATTCTGAAATTTTGAGTATAAGCTGAGATATGGAGCAATGTGCTTGGAATTTTGCACGAATTTTATATTATACTTACAGAATTATAATTAAAAAATTATTAAAATTCTCCTATTCGATATATTCAAGAAACCTCGTGAGAGAAGCTCACTATATGCAAAGAGATCAAACAGGGAAAATTTTGTAGAAATCTTTTGAATAGTTTCTGAGAAAAAAAGCGCACATTCCACTTTCGATAGTAAAATTTTTAAATTCTATAAAGGTAAATATATATAATCCAAAAAACTGAACAGTAAAGTTGTTAGGTTGTTGTAAAGCATGGTACAAAATTTCATTGCTGTAGTCTTGAAAATTGTGGATTTGTTGCATGTTTTAAATAGTGTGTATTTTTCCTGAACGTCCTTCCTTAAGACAGAGAGAGGTATTCATCTAGGTAGTTCGTTTCTCCGTTACTCTTCATTGGACACTATCATGAAAGAAATCATGAAAGTATAAAATGAATATCTCAGAGCTTTTAATTTAGCTGCTGACACCGCCATTTGGGGAGAGACGGAAATGGAGGTTCAAAGGAGACTGGATTACTGGAATGCAAAATTTAAAGAAGTCTAGTTGACTGTGAGTCAGAACAAGACAATGGCAATGAGATGAGGACACCCGCACTTTGTAACGTACTGGAAGGAGAGAGGGTCGAACGTGTGAAGAGTGTCAGTTATCTTGGTAGTGTCACGTCAAGTGATGGTAGTCTCTAACTAGAAGTTTTGAACACAGTAGCAAAAGGATCCAGCTTCTACCAAGTATGAAACTAATCTACGACAAGGAGGTCCCTCTAAAAGTCAAACAGACCAAGTATAAAGCCTATCTCCTGTCACTCGTGACGTATAGTCTGGAAATCTGTGACATAAATAAGAGAGAAGAGTGTCAAATATAGGCATATGGAATGAACTTCTTTGGTCAGCTCTGCAAAAAACCAGGAAAGACAGAATAGGGAAAGAATATGTAAGGAGGGAACTGCAGGTGACCTTGACCATGGAGGAAAGAATGAGTGCTGTGAGACTTAAGTGGTTAGGTCATGTGAAGCGAACGCTCCCGACTCGAAATGCACGTCAGTATTTGGATATAGAGGAAGGAGAATAACGACCGACTGGGTTGTCTAGAAAGAGATGCGCAGACCAGATTAATGAAGGTCTTAAGAGGAGAGAAATAACGTGGGATGCTGTGAAGGGAGACAAGCTATACCAGGACAGAAAGCAATGCGGGTATATCGTTTACAAAGTCCCTACCCAGATTGCTGGAAGGAAATCCTGACGATGATGGTGATGTAATTAATCTTGAAGGATACTGTCATATCTGAGAGGATGTCATCAACATTAAACTATATAGTAAAACTGCATGTCATTGAGAAATAAAACGGCTGTATATGCCCCTTTTTTTCAACGGTTTGCATTGTCAACAGAGCAAGGGTAAGGTCATGTTGGCTAATGTTACAGTGCACGTTCTCTAATCACCCAGACGGTTGCCCCTATAACTACAGAAAAATCTGCTGCTTCTTTTCAAGAACCACACGTCAGTCTGTCCTCTCTTCTGATGTGGTGGTACCTTCGCGATGGCTATGTGAACCGTTGAGGCAAACGAGCCACCTCACCTCGTCAAGGTTCATGTTTCATAGGCGGCCGCTCATCAACATTATCATTAGCTATTTATCATCCACTGCTTGTGTAGATCTTTGTCAAATTTCTGCTTATGTTACGATCTTCAGATTTTCGAATCTAATTTGTGCTTCTAGACATTTTATTACCGTGAAGAATACCATACGGAGTCTCCTCTGCCCGTTTCCCACGATTTCGCCTCGTTTGTGCCCGTCCCATCTCCATTTCAGTTTCGTAACAATCGCTGTCGCTTCCTCAACCCCTGCCTTTTCTCTTAGCCATTTGTTCGTTTTTCTATCCTTTATTGTTATGCCCAACATGTATCTTTCTATCGCTCGCTGAGGAAGATCCAATTTTCGAATTGCCTGAGCATTTAATGCTCACGTTTCACTTCTGGAAGTTAATACAAGGAATATGCGATGGTTACAGACTTTTTATTTAAGGCACGTTGCAAATTTCCAACTAAGTACAACATTCAATTTCCCAAATGAATTCTAAGCCATTTTTACCCTCCTGTTTCTTTTTCTTCTTCAGTCGCACATTCGCTTATTGCTTTCATTTGTCCTAAGAATACATATTCGTCAACTGTTCCATCAAGACAGGACAGAATATCTGATCATAAGAAAGAAACTCCGAAGTGATAAACCTTTGGCTGTAGATGTTTTCACTTTAAAGACAGCAGACTGTTTCAAGTACTTATGGAGACTTCTTACAAGGGAACCTCCCCATCGCACCCCCCTCAGATTTAGTTATAAGTTGGCACAGTGGATAGGCCTTGAAAAACTGAACACAGATCAATTGAGAAAACAGGAAGAAGTTGTGTGGAACTGTGAAAAAAGAAGCAAAATAAACAAACTGAGTAGTTCATGGGAAGATAAGCAACATCAAGGACACTCCGAACACAGGAGCGCCGTGGTCTCTTGGTAACGTGAGCAGCTGCGGAACGAGAGGTCCTTGATTCAAATCTTCCATCGAGTGACAAGTTTAATCTTTTTATTTTCAGTTTATGTGACAAACTCTTATGTTTTCATCACTTTTTTGGGAGTGATTATCATATCCACAAGAAAACCTAAATCGGGCAAGGTAGAAGAATCTTTTTACCCATTCGCCAAGTGTACAAGTTAGGTGAGTCGACAACATATTCTTGTCATGTGACGCACATGCCGTCATCAGTGTCTTATAGAATATATCAGATGTGTTTTCCTGTGGAGGAATCGGTTGACCTATGACCTTGCTATCAAATGTTTTCGGTTCCCATTGGAGAGGCACGTCCTTTCGTCTACTAATTGCACGGTTTTGCGATGCGGTCGCAAAACACAGACACTAAACTTATTACAGTGAGCAGAGACGTCAATGAACAAACGGACAGATAATAACTATGCAAAAATAAAGAAAGTAAAATTCTCACTAGAGGGAAGACTTGAACCAAGGACCTCTCGCTCTGCAGCTGCTCACGCTACCACAAGACCACGGCGCTCCTGTGATCACATTGTCCATGTTGTTGCCTATGTGGCCCATGGACTACTCAGTTTGTATATTTTGCTTATGTTTTCACAGTTCCACACAACTTCTTCCTGTTTTCTCAATTGATCTGTGTTCAGTTTATCAAGGCCTATGCACTGTGCCAACTTATAACTAAATCTGAGGGGGGTGCGATGAGGAGGTTCCCTTGTTAGTAACAACATTAGAACGGATATGGAAATATATGGCCGTCTAACAACAATGAACAAAACACTTTTCAGTTTTATCTTTTTGTTAAGAAAAGATCATTTAGTACTAACTTCAAAATTCGCTTGTGTCATTAGATTGTTATACCGGTAAGTTTATGCAGATGTGAAGCATTGAACTGTACAAACACGGTAACATCATCAAAGTGCCAAAGAAGAGAAGGCTGGACTGGGCTGGCCATATGGCAAGAATGACGGAGCTTAGACTGCCTAGAGCAGCATTCTGAAGACAATACCAAATGGACAAACAGTGCACTCGACAGAAGAAAATGGAACAGACTGGTGGAGTAGGTGTGTGGCTAATAAGGTCCTTTCCAAACGTAAGATAACTAAAAGTAGATTTCTATAATTTCATCATAATCTTTACTACTTTCCTGACTGCATTATTTTTATCTTAGTATAATCAGCCTTCAGGCTTACTATCAGTTCCTCCATCAGTTATTGAAATTCTTCTGGATCCGAAGCAAACAAAACAATTCCATCTGCAAATGTTAAATGGTTCAGATAAGATCGATTTATGTTTTTATATGAGGTTCACTCAAAAGAAACCTGGTCAGTGCGTCTATCTTTGCCTTACACGTGAGGTGGCACCACGGAGCTGCGGGTATGGTGGCGCCATCAATTGCTAGGGAGACTGACGCGTGCGCACCGTTTGATGTTGCATAGCGCCAGTGTGGTTTCACGCCGAAGAGAAGGTGGCTATACAAGTTATCGTCCACTACCGAACATGCAAGCGAGTAAGCAGGAACAACGAGGAGTGATTCGATTTTTTGCGGCGGAGGGAGCTGGAAACCGTGAAATGCATCGACGGATGAAGTAATGTGTACCGTGAGTACAGTCTGAGTCGTTCAAGTGTTGTGGAATGGCGCAAACAATTCTGTGAAGGGCGCGTCACTGGAAGACGATGTTCGTCCTGGACAGGCTCATCGTGTCATCACACCGGAAATTGTTGGAGAAGTGAATGCCTTAGTCTTGGACAACCACAGAGTCACCGTGGACGAGATCCATCGGTTACTGGGTATTAGCGAGGGCACCTCCCACACCATAATGCATCAACACTCGAACTTTCGAAAAAGCTGTGCGCAATGGGTTCCCCACCAACTGACCGCCGAACAGCGCAATACTAGAAAGGCGCTGTCTTTGAGTTATCTGCAACGTTACCATGAGGAGGAATACGGCTTTCTGTCCGGAATTGTCACAGGTGACGAAACATGGTGTCGCCATTTTGAACCAGAAAGCAAGCGTCAGAGCAAGCCGTGGAAACATGCGGTTTCAACACCACCAAAGAAATCAAAAGGCCGTGCACACCAGTTCTGGTAAGCTCATGATGTCCTCCTTTTTTGACCACAAGGGCCCACTGCTTGTCGAGTAATTATAAATGTCTGCGTATAAATATTTAAATACAAATTCCTGTTCGAACCGAGACACGTCTCTTGTCAAACAATTCCAGTGGCAAACATCGCAAGTGAGGCGTTCTGCATCATAGTGTGCTGTACGGTGAAAGTTCCTCCTGTTAAACTTCCTCCTGATAAAGTTCCTAGTGCCGGCCGCTGGTGGCCGAGCGGTTCTAGGCGCTTCAATCTGGAACCGCGCGCCCGCTACGGTCGCAGGTTCGAATCCTGCTTCGGGCATGGATGTGTGTGATGTCCTTAGGTTAGTTAGGTTTAAGTAGTTCTAAGTTCTAGGGGACTGATGACCCGTGATGTTAAGTCCCATAGTGCTCAGAGCCAAAGTTCCTAGTGTTAAAGTTCCTACAGTCAAAGTTCCTACAGTCATAGTTCCTCATGTCAAAGTTCCTCATGTCAAAGTTCCTCCTGTCAAAGTTGCTCATGTCAAAGTTGCTCATGTCAAAGTTGCTCATGTCAAAGTTCCTCCTGTCAAAGTTGCTCCTGTTAAAGTTGCACCTGTTAAAGTTGCTCCTGTTAAAGTTGCTCCTGTTAAAATGCACCTGTTAGAATTGCTGCTGTTAAAGTTGCTCCCGTTAAAATTGCTCGTTCCTACAGTCAAAGTTCCTACAGACAAAGTTCCCACAGTCAAAGTTCCTCATGTCAAAGTTCCTCCTGTCAAAGTTGCTCCTGTTAAAGTTGCACCTGTTAAAGTTGCACCTGTTAAAGTTGCTCCTGTTAATGTTGCTCCTGTTAAAATTACTCGTTCCTGCTGCTAAAGTTCCTAGAGTCAAAGTTCCTCCTGTCAAAGTTCCTCAAGTCAAAGTTCCTCCTGTCAAAGTTGCTCATGTCAAAGTTGCTCATGTCAAAGTTGCTCATGCCAAAGTTGGTCATGTCAAAGTTCCTCCTGTCAAAGTTGCTCGTGTTAAAGTTGCACCTGTTAATGTTGCTCCTGTTAAAGTTGCTCCTGTTAAAATTGCTCGTTCCTCCTGTTAAAGTTCCTACCGTCAAAGTTCTCCTGTCAAAGTTGCTCATGTCAAAGTTGCTCATGTCAAAGTTGCTCATGTCAAAGTTGCTCATGTCAAAGTTGCTCATGTTAAAGTTCCTCCTGACAAAGCTGCGCCTGTTAAAGTTGCACCTGTTAAAGTTGCTCCTGTTAATGTTGCTCCTGTTAAAATTACTCGTTCCTGCTGCTAAAGTTACTAGAGTCAAAGTTCCTCCTGTCAAAGTTCCTCAAGTCAAAGTTCCTCCTGTCAAAGTTGCTCATGTCAAAGTTGCTCATGTCAAAGTTGCTCATGCCAAAGTTGGTCATGTCAAAGTTCCTCCTGTCAAAGTTGCTCGTGTTAAAGTTGCACCTGTTAATGTTGCTCCTGTTAAAGTTGCTCCTGTTAAAATTGCTCGTTCCTCCTGTTAAAGTTCCTACCGTCAAAGTTCTCCTGTCAAAGTTGCTCATGTCAAAGTTGCTCATGTCAAAGTTGCTCATGTCAAAGTTGCTCATGTCAAAGTTGCTCATGTTAAAGTTCCTCCTGACAAAGCTGTGCCTGTTAAAGTTGCACCTGTTAAAGTTGCTCCTGTTAATGTTGCTCCTGTTAAAATTGCTCGTTACTCCTGTTAAAGTTCCTAGAGTCAAAGTTCCTCCTGTCAAAGTTCCTCATGTCATAGTTCCTCCTGTCAAAGTTGCTCATGTCAAAGTTGCTCATGTCAAAGATGCTCATGTCAAAGTTGGTCATGTCAAAGTTCCTCCTGTCAAAGTTGCGCCTGTTAAAGTTGCACCTGTTAAAGTTGCTCCTGTTAATGTTGCTCCTGTTAAAATTGCTCATTCCTCCTGTTAAAGTTCCTACAGTCAAAGTTCCTACAGTCAAAGTTCCTCATGTCAAAGTTCCTCCTGTCAAAGTTGCTCATGTCAAAGTTGCTCATGTCAAAGTTGCTCATGTCAAAGTTGCTCATGTCAAAGTTCCTCCTGTCAAAGTTGCTCCTGTTAAAGTTGCACCTGTTAAAGTTGCTCCTGTTAAAGTTGCTCCTGTTAAAATTGCTCGTTCCTCCTGTTAAAGTTCCTACAGTCAAAGTTCCTACAGTCAAAGTTCCTCATGTCAAAGTTCCTCCTGTCAAAGTTGCTCATGTCAAAGTTGCTCATGTCAAAGTTGCTCATGTCAAAGTTGCTCATGTCAAAGTTGCTCATGTCAAAGTTTGTTGTGTCAAAGTTCCTTCTGTCAAAGTTGCTCCTGTTAAAGTTGCTCCTGTTAAAGTTGCTCCTGTTAATGTTGCTCCTGTTAAAATTGCTCGTTCTTCCTGTTAAAGTTCCTACAGTCAAAGTTCCTCATGTCAAAGTTCCTCCTGTCAAAGTTGCTCATGTCAAAGTTGCTCATGTCAAAGTTGCTCATGTCAAAGTTGCTCATGTCAAAGTTGCTCATGTCAAAGTTGCTCATGTCAAAGTTGGTTGTGTCAAAGTTCCTTCTGTCAAAGTTGCTCCTGTTAAAGTTGCACCTGTTAAAGTTGCTCCTGTTAATGTTGCTCCTGTTAAAATTGCACCTGTTAGAATTGCTGCTGTTAAAGTTGCTCCCGTTAAAATTGCTCGTTCCTACAGTCAAAGTTCCTACAGTCAAAGTTCCCACAGTCAAAGTTCCTCATGTCAAAGTTCCTTCTGTCAAAGTTGCTCCTGTTAAAGTTGCACCTGTTAAAGTTGCACCTGTTAAAGTTGCTCCTGTTAATGTTGTTCCTGTTAAAATTACTCGTTCCTCCTGTTAAAGTTCCTAGAGTCAAAGTTCCTCCTGTCAAAGTTCCTCAAGTCAAAGTTCCTCCTGTCAAAGTTGCTCATGTCAAAGTTGCTCATGTCAAAGTTGCTCATGTCAAAGTTGCTCATGTCAAAGTTCCTCCTGTCAAAGTTGCTCGTGTTAAAGTTGCACCTGTTAATGTTGCTCCTGTTAAAGTTGCTCCTGTTAAAATTGCTCGTTCCTCCTGTTAAAGTTCCTACCGTCAAAGTTCTCCTGTCAAAGTTCCTCATGTCAAAGTTCCTCATGTCAATGTTCCTCCTGTCAAAGTTGCTCATGTCAAAGTTGCTCATGTCAAAGTTGCTCATGTCAAAGTTCCTCCTGTAAAAGTTCCTCCTGTTAAAGTTGCACCTGTTAAAGTTGCTCCTTTTAAAGTTGATCCTGTTAAAGTTGCTCCTGTTAAAATTGCTCGTTCCTCCTGTTAAAGTTCCTACAGTCAAACTTCCTACAATCAAAGTTCCTCATGTCAAAGTTCCTCTTGTCAAAGTTGCTCATGTCAAAGTTGCTCATGTCAAAGTTGCTCATGTCAAAGTTGCTCATGTCAAAGTTGCTCATGTTAAAGTTCCTCCTGACAAAGCTGCGCCTGTTAAAGTTGCACCTGTTAAAGTTGCTCCTGTTAATGTTGCTCCTGTTAAAATTGCTCGTTCCTCCTGTTAAAGTTCCTAGAGTCAAAGTTCCTCCTGTCAAAGTTCCTCATGTCATAGTTCCTCCTGTCAAAGTTGCTCATGTCAAAGTTGCTCATGTCAAAGATGCTCATGTCAAAGTTGGTCATGTCAAAGTTCCTCCTGTCAAAGTTGCGCCTGTTAAAGTTGCACCTGTTAAAGTTGCTCCTGTTAATGTTGCTCCTGTTAAAATTGCTCGTTCCTCCTGTTAAAGTTCCTACAGTCAAAGTTCCTACAGTCAAAGTTCCTCATGTCAAAGTTCCTCCTGTCAAAGTTGCTCATGTCAAAGTTGCTCATGTCAAAGTTGCTCATGTCAAAGTTGCTCATGTCAAAGTTCCTCCTGTCAAAGTTGCTCCTGTCAAAGTTGCTCCTGTTAAAGTTGCACCTGTTAAAGTTGCTCCTGTTAAAGTTGCTCCTGTTAAAGTTGCTCCTGTTAAAATTGCTCGTTCCTCGTGTTAAAGTTCCTACAGTCAAAGTTCCTACAGTCAAAGTTCCTCATATCAAAGTTCCTCCTGTCAAAGTTGCTCATGTCAAAGTTGCACATGTCAAAGTTGCTCATGTCAAAGTTGCTCATGTCAAAGTTGCTCATGTTAAAGTTCCTCCCGTCAAAGTTGCTCCTGTTGAAGTTGCTCCTGTTAAAATTGCTCATTCCTCCTGTTAAAGTTCCTACAGTCAAAGTTCCTCCTGTCAAAGTTCCTCATGTCAAAGTTCCTCATGTCAAAGTTCCTCCTGTCAAAGTTGGTAACGTCAAAGTTGCTCATGTCAAAGTTGCTCATGTCAACGTTGCTCATGTCAACGTTGCTCATGTCAAAGTTGCTCATGTCAAAGTTCCTCATGTCAAAGTGACTCATGTCAAAGTTCCTCCTGTTAAAGTTCCTCCGAAATATATTTCGAGAAATTACTATGAAGATAAAATTAGAGATATTTGGGCCTGCACGGAGGCTTACCAGCATCATTCTTCCCCCGAACCATTCGCGACTGGAACATGAAAAGGGGGAAGTGACACAGTTACGCAACGTGCCTTCCACCACACACCGTAAGGCAGCTTGTGGAGTACAGATGTAGGGTCAGATTCATCCGCATAATCGGATAGAGTTTTATAGCTCTGTGCACGATCGTCCTTTTCCACGCAGTGTTTAAGAGTTGTGCCTCAAGTGTATCTAACAGTTAGTTACTTACGTGATCTTTAGATCATTTGAACGATGATTTTATCGCAATGATGTGCTACGAGTCGGTTTGCAGGATATGCATACATGATTAGTGTTGTGCTAACATTAACGAACACATTCATTTTTACAGCTACTCACGCCATTAAACTTAAAAACAACCTTTTTTTTTAGACTACGAGTTTTCGAATAGAAATTCGTCATCGAATAGAAAGAGTTGATCAAGAGAAATGATTTTATGTTTTACGTTAGATTTAAAACTTGGGTTCCTATCTGTCGCAGACGTTTTATGGTATTAGGCAAATGGTCAAAAACGTTTGTTGCTGCATGCTGAACTCCTTTCAGAACTATGGACAGTTTTAATAATGGATAATAAAGGTCATTTTCTCTCTAGTGTTGTGGGTATGGTCATCACTGTTCTTCTCAATTTGAGATGGATTATTTATGGCGAATTACATTAGCTAATATAAGTATCGTGATGCTCCACTTGAAATGCGTAACTCTTTGAAGAGACACCAACATGACGATGATTACTTCTTTACGAATGATGAGTTACCCCAGAAAGTTCCATAATATATTATTGGGTGGAAATATGCAGAACACGTTAGGCAGTTGACTAGCGATTATACGAGAGCAAAAGGAGCTGGACTTAATTGCTTGAGAAGCTGAGTTATATGCTTCTTCAAGTGCATGTTTCCATCAATGTGTACACACAAAAATTTGGATCATTCTGCCTTATTTACTGACTCCTGTTCATGTGCTACATCATTTGTTTGTATGCCTCAATTTGTTGTGCAGAACTGAATCCAGTGTGTTTTCTCAAAATTTAGGGGGAGTGTTTCTTGATTTCTCTCCGGCCACTAAAATTTTTTAACTTCCCAACATTACTTGAAAGTCAACAAGCAGTGAAGATGTCAGGGACAGTTTTAACATCAAAGGATTTCTGTTAACGTGGGAAGTAGCTTGTAGGTCAATCAGTTACATCTGCACATGCACAGGGGCGGTTCCTGCTAAAACGGGAAACGGCCTTGAAAACAGCTCGAAAACAGATGAAAGACTGGCAGTGTCCTCAAAAAGTTCAGGAAACTGTTCTTGTAATTCTGTCTAAAGAAAATGCAGTGAGCTTAGGAAACTGGACCGTGTTAGTTAGAATGTGTCTCTTCTACAAAGCGATTTTCTTTTTAAATGCGTCTTATTAAATACATCCCAATCGAATCAGAAAAAAAGTTGTTTCTCACCTTGCAGTGTCTTAGTAAGTCCATTTAAAATGTGAGATCTGCAATCCATTTTGGATGTTATAATTTTCCATCCTGATGTCCTTCTTCCTTAACAAAGTAGCGAGTTTTAAATCGAAAAATGGTTCGAGGCATGCTCCTTGACGTAAGCAACGTACCTTTCAGTAACATGTAAAGTTTCCATGCTCTTCGTTCAGTTCCATCGAAAACTTTAGCAAGTGGCTGTGGAATAGTGTGTGTGACTTCAGAAATTTTGCTATTCGTACCATCAGTATTTTCACGTGTTTCAGGCCTGAGAATTTAGCACAGGGTTGTTCTTGATGTACAGCACAATGAATCCTGTGTGTTGATCGTTGTAATGTTTTGTTCTGTCATTGTCAACTAAACCTCTCAATTATTCCTGCGTGGTATTCTAATATCATTTCACAATAAAGTTGCAATAGCTGTCGCTTGTGTGATTGCGTAATAGATACTGAGAATTCTCTTGCGTCTCGTCTGTCTTTCCCATCCATTTTAAAGGCTTTTGACTATGCATCGTTAGATTGTCTCTTTTTGTGCAAACAGCCACAGGATCTGCGTACACCCTTCATACCAAGAACACATACACATTCAGTTATACACCTGATCCCATAGTTCTACAAAGTTACCTAGGTGGATCGTAATGTTCGTTTGGTATACAAAAAAAGACACCTAGGGTATACGTTAAGATAAGGCTCTTGGGAATGAGTGATTGAGGTGGATGACCTCCAACTGTAGACCAAAAATATTTATATGTCAAATCACAAGCCTAGGAGTGAACGAAGCTATCGATATGTGTGTGTTTACCTCTGTGCTAGAGGGTATAAGTATTCTAAACATCAATAAACGGTGTTTGTAGGGTGTTTCCATGTGGTGTCAGCTAACGAGTAACGTATAGAATTGCTACTGTATATTGTTTAACAACGCACTGCAGTTTGTCTACTGCTGTACCGGTAAACCATCCCGCTAAACAAGATTATGATTAACCATGTTCTGCCTGCATAGCTAGAATGGAGAGCATATTACTCAAAAGCAGTGGGACCCCCTTTATCCTCGGCGTACATTCAGTGAATGTAGCATAATGTTAGTGTAATTGCAGCATCGTGACAGTACTTTACCGATTACACAATCGATCCCTGAATTCGACGATCTACCAATCTGACAATACTACCAGTTTCCGGGTTTGATGTCATTCGAATAACATTTTACAAACTATGCTATGATGTCATAGTTTTATACTGTCAAACTTGCTTCTCACTAAAGCACCTGATCCCTTCACCACAGCCGGCCGGAGTGGCCGAACGGTTCTAGGCGCTACAGTCCGGAACCGCGCGACCGCTACGGTCGCAGGTTCGAATCCTGCCTCGGGCATGGATGTGTGTGGTGTCCTTAGGTTAGTTAGGTTTAAGTAGTTCTAGGTTCTTGGGGACTGATGACCTCAGAAGTTAAGTCCCATAGTGTTTAGAGCCATTTTTGAACCTCCATCACAAGCAGAGACCTCAGTGCTGAACAACAGTGAATCACCGGTAAATAATACAGGTAGTTTTGAGCACTAAATCAATTAGAGACGTTGACGTGACATTTCCCCGATGTGTGTGTCACATGTGAGACGTCGTCGGATCATTCGTGTATATTTGGGCAAAAAATAATTTTTTTTCTGTAGCAAATACCCGAACACCGAGCAGTTGGACGTTGACGTGATGTCAAACTGGTGTGTCCAGATCACGAACTTGCATTCTAAGATTCACACTGAATGCTCTGCAAATTTGTTGCTGGAAATATCCATTCGCTTCAGAAACGCTCTTGAGATGTATGAGCTCTTTTTGCAAATTTTCACTATCGGATATACATTGTGCCCTGTGCACTAAGGTCTTAAGGAAACCTATGGTTTTCAAAGGGTGATGGCAGCTACTGGCATTGTAAATATAGATTAATATGTGTTGGTTTACGATATGCAGCATGTCCTAATGCGCCATCAACCTTATGACGAACGAAAATACCCAAAAAAGGGTGGCATCCGCTGAAGAGTTTTTCTTGTTGGTTTTACGTAGCTGCTGGCTCTCTCGTTGCAGCTGAAGCTGAGTCGGAATACTTCGTGAGATCTGTTACCCGACTTAATATCTGACGTATTTACCTTTTTTTTAAAACTCATTTGCCGTTGTTGATTGTCTTGAAGTAGAGGTCCTGCTAATCAGCGACTCTGAAATCCCGTGCGTTGCCGAGGAACAGCTTGAGTTCCTCACGTTCTGCAACTGTTACTGGGGCAAAAGTAGATAACTTCTGCTCGTATCACTAAAAAGCATGTCCACTACTTTCCTTTTACAACATATGTTTCCTAGAATGGATGTACAGATCATTAAAATGACTCGTGAATTTGAGTACAACACAACTTTTTATACGACATACGCCTCGAGGGCTCAACAAGGCATCCAAGATTACAATATATTTTATTTGTCACATAACCATCTTGTCTTTTGTTTTCATTCTTGGAGAGTGTGATTGCTCCTTGACGATCAAGCTACCGCCAAGCCGCTACGCCGAAACGTAATAGCTCCCGCCCACAGCTGGTGAAGCCATTTACTTGCCACACCTCCTGTTTAATATCTGTACATACGAAAACAAACACCAGCGCACAGTATACGTTCCGCGACTTACTCCCTTCTTAGTATTCTCTCACGATCGTATCTCCTTGTACTATCCAAGGAGCGTGAAATACCGTTTACCTAAACGCCATGTAACACTTCGCCATCTTTTCCTATTTCCATAGTGAATTTCATACTAGCATGGATAGAATTCTGCTGCCCAAGAAATCTATGTAGTTTATCCTTCCCGTGAGGCCAAACTAAAAATGTGTCCTCCACGTACCTCCAGGACACCGTTGGTTTAAAACTTGCCGAGTCCAGTGCCTTGTGAAAAAAGTCTTCCGTAAATAAGTTGTCTACCAGAGGGGAAAGGGAGCTGCCCATAGCGACTCCGTCAATCTGCTCATAAAATTCTGCATTAAACTGAAAATAAGATGAGAGAAGTACATGCTCAAACAAGGCCGTTTTTGTAAAAATGTTGAGATTGCTAAGCCTCTGAATAAAATCCACAGAACTACGAATGTGGCGACTATATTTTCCTGCCAATGGTTTTAATAATGAAGCTAAATATTTGGAAGAAAGATACGTTGGTGGACCAATAGTGCTCGTTATTGGCCGCAAAGACAAATTCTCTAGATGCTCATCCTTAGCCATCTTGTGAACTTTAGGAAGCCCATAAAATCTCAGTGGTAACGCACCTTGCACCTTTAAACCTCTTATAATCTCCTTCGGTAACGATGAAGCGTACAGTAAGACAGGAGTCCTTATAGTCACCTTCTTGGTAGGGTCTTTGTTAGTCTTCCTGTACGCACCAAAACTTAGTAGACTATGTATCTTTTCCTTAGAGACTTCCTGATGCAACGGAACAGTAGCATTACTTTTATTATCACACAGGACGACCGTATCATTATCCTCATATAATTTTCGTACATATTTCCTTAGAAATATTACTTCTTCGTGGATGATGTCTCGTAATTGCTAGGCAGCTCTCACGTCTGATTTCTTCAGCTGAATCCTGTGACAGCGGTCGGACAGCTTCCTCGATGGCGCTGATGAAAGATGATATCGGCAAGGTCTTTGGAGTGGCGGCAAAATTTAGTTCTTTACTTAAGACAGAAAATGTACCTTTACCCATATCCTTACCCGTCAAATTTATAACAAGACGCCGGCCGCGGTGGTCTAGCGTTTCTAGGCGCTCAGTCCAGAACCGCGCGACTGCTACGGTCGCAGGTTAGAATCCTGCCTCGGGCATGGATGTGTGTGATGTCCTTAGGTTAGTTAGGTTTAAGTAGTTCTAAGTACTAGGGAACTGATGACCACAGATGTTAAGTCCCATAGTGCTCAGAGCCATTAGAACCATTTTATAACAAGACGACGGACAGCAGAGTCCTTCTGAGGAGGCTGGTCTAATAGGCTGTACTTGGCAATGTCTTGTTGTAGGCACTTCGCGAAGCAGTCAGACTTAAGACTTACCGCCGCTGGACTTACTTCGATAAGCGAATCGATTGTCTGAACGCTTTCACCACAGGTGGCACATGTGTTTTGCCGCATCTGTGACCTGCATGCGCAGTACTGCCGCGGTCATTGATGTACAGCTTGAGTACCAAAGGACTCAACACAGTTCCACTTGTCATGGTTGTAGCTAGTTTGACACCAGTCGATGACTCTGCATCCAAGAGAAGATTCTACATCCTCTCTACTAAGAAATCCTCATTCTAGACACAAATTTCGTTTGACAGCCCATAATTCTGTTGTTTTGGTCTCCAGTGTAAAGACTGGTTTGATCCAGTTCTCGATGTTATCTATCCTGTCCAAGCCTCTTCATCTCCCAATACCTACTGCAACCTACATCCTTCTGAATCTGTTTAGTGTATTCATCTCTTGGTCTCCCTCTACGATTTTTACCCTCCACGTTGCCCTCCAGTACTAAATTGGTGATCCCTTGATGCCTCAGAACATGTCCTACCAACCGATCCCTTCTTCTAGTCAAGTTGTGCCACTCCCCAATTCTGTTCAGTACCTCCTCATTAGTTACATGATCTATGCATCTAATCTTCAGCATTCTTCTGTAGCACCACATTTCGAAAGCTTCTATTCTTTCTTTGTCTAAACTGTTTATCGTCCAATTTTCACTCCCTTACGTGACTACACTCCATACAAATACTTTCAGAAAAGACTTCCTGACACATGAATCTATACTCGATGTTAACAAATTTCTCTTCTTCAGAAACGCCTTGCCATAGCCAGTCAACATTTTATATCCTCTCTACTTCGACCATCATCAGCTACTTTGCTGCCGAAATAGCAAAACTCATCTACTACTCATTTCCTGATCTAATTCCCTCAGCATTACCTGATTTAATTCGACTACATTCCATTATCTTCGTTTTGCTTTTGTTGATCTCCATCTTATATCCTCCTTTCAAGATACTGTCCATTCCGTTCAACAGCTCTTCCAAGTCCTTTGCTGTCCCTGACAGAATTACAATGTCATCGGCAAACCTCAGAGTTTTTATTTCTTCTCCTTGGACTTTAACTCCTATTCCAGATTTTTCTTTTGTTTTATTTACTGCTTGCTCAGTATACAGATTGAATAACATCGGGGAATCGTTACAACCCTGCCTCACTCACTTCGCAATCAGTGCTTCCCTTTCCTATCTCTAGACCCTTATAACTGCTATCTGATTTCTGTACAAATTATAAATAGCCTTTCGCGTCTGTATCTTACCTCTGCTGCCTTCAGAATTTCTCTTAATGTACAAATGCTATAAATGGAGGTTAGTCTTTCCTTAACCTCTTTTCTACGTGTTCCTACGTAATGTTATACTTTCGATAATAAGCATTAATGTGGTACTGAGTCAACTGCTTTTCGTAAGTCAAGAAATATTTCATGTTGCATTGAACCATGGGTTTTAGGATGTAATGTGAGAAAAGCACATGTTGGGTTTTCACAACAACTGTGTTTGGGCAGTCCATGCTAGATGGCATGCAGGATGGTACCTTCCTAGATTTTAGCTGAGAATACGAGGGTCGTTCGATAAGTAATGCAACACGTTTGTTTCTCAGCCAACTCCGGTTCAAAGAACTGCGGAATTTGTTGTAGGAAATTGTGGAATGTTCTCGCTTCAGTTCACGAAGTTACGATAGGTGGCGGCGCTACACATAACCTTCAAAATGGCGTCTGTAACTGCGTTCCAAGCAGAGAGCTGTCACTGAGTTTGTTTTGGCGTAAGACCAGAGCATCACATATATTCGTAGGCGTTTGCAGAATGTTTATGGAGGCCTGGCAGAGACCATAGGCCCGGCGAGGAGTTTTGCACGGCGTCTGTTATCATCGCAACAAGGTCGCGCAAACCTTTCCGATCTCACCCTTGCCGGCTGGGCGTACGTAGCTGTGATGCCTGCAACGTTGGAACGTGTCGACACTCTCATTCGAGGTGATCGACGTATCACAATCAATCACATACCTGCTCAACTGCACGTCTCTATTGGTAGTGGTGACACTATCTTCTACCAGTTGGGATACTCAGAGCTGTGTGTCCTCTTGGTTCCTCGCCACCTAACGGAAGATCATAAAGAGCAACGTAGGACGTTCTCTGTGGCCCAATAGACGATGTGCTCCACGGAAAGCAGTACGTGAATGAAGAGAGATTACTGACGCAGCAACATGTTGGTTTTGACGGCAAGCATTAGTGTGGTACCTTGCGGGCCGACAGGCATCCCAGTAAGATGGCGTAACACTGTCTCATTGGATGGAGATTATATTGAAAAGAAGGGTTTAATAATAAAAAAATTGGGGAATAATACGACGTATGGAAATCCTGAATAGAAAAACGTGCTTTCAGAAAAAAAAGTGTATCAGTGCTTATTGAACGCCCCTCGTAGGTTCTAAAATTGCAGAACAAATTGGTGTAAAAGATATTGGACGGTAGTTTTTTCGATGCCTTTTGTTACGCTTCTTATATACGAGTGTGACCTGTGCTTTCTGCCGGTCGAGGTATCTACGATAGATTATGTTTAGAACAGAGGCTAACTCTGTCACAATTACAGTACTGGCCATTACAACTGGTACACCAAGAAGAAATGCAGATGATCAACGAGTATTCATTGGACAAATATATTATACTAGAACTGACATGAGATTACATTTTCACGCAATTTGGGTGCATAGATCCTGAGAAATCAGTATCCGGAACAACCACCTCTGGCCGTAATAACGGCCTTGATACGCCTAGCCATTGAGTCAAACGGAGCTTGGATGGCGTGTACAGGTACAGCTGCCCAAGCAGCTTAAACACGATACCATAGTTCATCAAGAGTAATGACTGGTGTATTGTTACGAGCCAGTTGCTCGGCCACCATTGACCAGACGTTTTCAATTGGTGAGAGATCTGGAGAATGTGCTGGCCAGGGCAGCAGTCGAACACTTTCTGTATCCAGAAAGGCCCGTACAGGACCTGCAACATACGGTCGTGCATTATCCTGCTGAAATGTAGGGTTTTGCAGGGATCGAATGAAGGGTAGAGCCGCGGGTCGTAACACATCTGAAATGTAACGTCGACTGTTCAAAGTGCCGTCATTGCCAACAAGGAGTGACCGAGACGTGTAACGAATGGCACCCCATACCATCACGCCAGGTGATACGCCAGTATGGCGATGACGAATACACGCTTCCAATGCGCGTTCACCGCGATGTCGCCAAAAACGGATGCGACCATCATGATGCTGTAAACAGAACCTGGATTCATCCGAAAAAATGACGTTTTGCCATTCGTGCACCCAGGTTCGTCGTTGAGTACACCATCGCAGGCGCTCCTGTCTGTGATGCAGCATCAAGGGTAACCGCAGCCACGGTCTCCGAACTGATAGTCCGTGCTGTTGCAAACGTCGTCGAACTGTTCGTGCAGATGGTTGTTGTCTTGCAAACGTCCCCATCTGTTGAATCAGGGATCGAGACGTGGCTGCACGATTCGTTACAGCCGTGCGGATAAGATGCCTGTCATATCGACTGCTAGTGGTACGAGGCCGCTGGGATCCAGCACGGCGTTCCGTATTACCCTCCTGAACCCACCGATTTCATATTCTGCTAACAGTTATTGGATCTCGACCAACGCGAGCAGCAATGTCGCGATACGATAAACCGCAATCGCGATAGCCTACAATCCGACCTTTATCAAAGTGGGAAACGTGATGGTATGCATTTCTCCTCCTTACACGAGGCATCTTAACAACGTTTCACGAGGCAACGCCGGTCAACTGCTATTTGTGTATGAGAAATCGGTTGGAAACTTTCCTCGTGTCAGCACGTTGTAGGTGTCGCGACCGGCGCCGACCGTGTGTGAATGCTCTGACAAGTTAATTATTTGCATATCACAGCATCTTCTTCCTGTCGGTTTAATTTCGCGTCTATCGCACGTCATCTTCGTGGTGTAGCAATTTTAATGACCAGTAGTGTATGATATAGCAGAGTTGACAGCAGTGCGGTCGTATTGTTTTATGTAGAGGTGTGGAGAGGCGGGGCGGGTGTGACAGGAGACGACGGACGGCCGTCCCCTGCGCCGCACTTCCCCTCTGGCCCCGCCCTACCGCTGTGTCCGCCCCCTCCAGCCACCTGCTAAGCACCGTGTTTGTCCAAGCCGAGCGTCGTGCCAGTGCAACAACTCCGTCAGCGGCGCGGCTACCTGCCGGAGAATGGACGGCGGGGCGCCGTAACGCGCAGCGGGTTTAGGAGGCGCAGGTGGCGGAGATGCGGTGCGTCGTACAGGTACGTTGCGGGCCGCAATACTCTGAGGCACTCCCGTATCCCGGTTGCGAGCGTTGAGCGTCGTTCCTCGCCTCCCTAGTCCTTTCCACCCGAACACACTCGATGATGCGCTTTCTGTCGCTTTTTTCCTGAGATTAAAATGTCTATTCGCTCGTAGGTGGAACTTTTGCTGCGAGACAAAATTATCGCTAATAACGAAGAGATTAATAAAGCGTAAACGCCGGCCGTTGTGGCCGAGCGGTTCTAGGCACTTAAGTCGGGAACCGCGCTGCTGCTACGGTCGCAGGTTCGAATCCTGCCTCGGGCATGGATGTGTGTGATTTCCTTAGGTTAGTTAGGTTTAAGTAGTTCTAAGTCCCCATAGGCTGATGACCTCAGATGTCAAGTCCCATAGTGCTTAGACCCATTTGAACCATTTGAACCAAAGCGTAAACAATGAGCCACAAAGCAAAGATCATGTCTGGTATTTTGTTTCCTATGACGACATCGTACCAGTGTAGGCGCTTGCTTGTCATTGTTACGAACCATTTAACAGTCAAGTCATCAAAGAATAGAACTCCCGCTTGTCAAACAGATTCAAACGCCTAAATACTTTACAAATGAATTAATAATTATGATAAATACTTGACGTTAAGCTTGTAAGTTTACAAAAGGTTTGAAATTACGTTTGAAGTTTATCCGATAGTGTTAGTCGCTGGATCACTATAGTCTGGGTGATTAGCGCTCAGGTTTAAGCGAAAGCTAGTTTTCCACACATATCTAAGTTTATGATGTGATACCTCCAGAGCTATATGTCATAAAGTGATACACTGAAGAGCCGAAGAAACTGGTACACCTGCCTAATATCGTGTAGGGTCCCCGCGAGCATACAGAAGTGTCGCAACACGACGTGGCATGGACTCGACTAATGTCTGAAGTAGTGCTGGAGGGAACGGACACCATGAATCCTGCACGGCTGTCCATAAATCCGTAAGGGTATGACGGGATGGAGATATAATAGCACGTTGCAAGGCATTCCAGATATACTCAATAATGTTCATGTCTGTGGAGTTTGGTGGCCTACGGAAGTGTTTAAACTGAAAAGAGTGTTCCTGCAGCCACTCTGCAACAATTCTGGACGTGTGGGGTGTCGCATTGTCCTGCTGACATTGCCCTGGTCCGTCGGAATACACAATAGACACGAATGGACGCAGGTGATCGGACAGGATGCTTACGTGCGTGTCACTTGTCAGTCGTATCTAGACGTATCCGGGGTCCCATATCACTCCAACTGCACACACCCACACCATTACAGAGTCTCCACCAGCTTGTTCAGTCCCCTGCTGACATGCAGTGTCGATGGATGCTTGAGGTTGTCTCCATACCCGAACACGTCCATCTGCTAGATACTATCTGAAACGAGACTCGCCTGACCAGGCAACATGTTTCCAGTCATCAACAGTCCATTGTCGGTGTTGACGGGCCAAGGCGAGGCATAAGGCTTTGTGTCGTGCAGTCATCAAGCGTTAACGAGTGGGCCTTCGGCTCCGAAAGTCCATATCGATGATTTTTCGTTGAATGGTTCAGACGCTGACATTTGTTGATGGCCCAGCACTGAAATCTGCAGCAATTTGCGGAAGGGCTGCACTTCTGTCACGTTGAAAGATTCTCTTTAGTCGTCGTTGGTCCCGTTCTTGCAGGATCTTTTCCCGACCGCAACTATGTCAGAGATTTGATGTTTTACCGGATTCCTGATATTCACGGTACACTCGTGAAATGGTCGTACGGAAAAATCCCCACTTGATCGCTACCTCGGGGATGCTGTGTCCCATTGTTCGTGCGCCGACTATAGCATCACATTCAGACTCACTTAAATATTGATACCTGCCATTGTAGCAGCAGTAACCGATCTAACAACTGCGCCAGACAGCAGTAACCGATCTAACAACTGCGCCAGACACTCGTCTTATACAGCTGTTGCCGACCACAGCGCCGTACTCTGCTTGCTTACGTATCTCTTTATTTGAATACGCGTGCCTGTATTTGAATCGTGGGAAAATCAGCTGAGTCAGTGGGTCAGTGGCTCGTAATTAATTTAAATCGAGTTGTTTCGGCGATCTGCTGCGTGTGGCTGTTTGGAAAGAAGGGTATGGTGTTGTACTGTTCACGGTTACAAGTAATTTCTTATTTACGCAAAGTAATTTTGCTTTAAATTGGTTCTGTGACGACAGTGCGAGGTAGGTGTTTACTGCATGACTTTAGCTTCGAATCGACACAGTTGTGTGCCCGCTTCATCGCTGCCTTTTTGCACATTTTTATGGCAAACGCTTGATTTACATTAGCTTGGTGTATGCAGGTCTACCAGAAGGTCAGAGTCGTTCGCTGTTAGAGTTATTTCGAGTTGAGTAACATTTCGGAAGTTTTTACTGCATTTCTTAGGTATTTCAACTGTCGGCTGTTAGTTTCCGTACAGAGAGCACTGAAATGGAACCCCACAGGGGGTCCACAACTCGTTTGTGGATACGTGCGTAGCGAGCATGGGACCCCGAGCTAATGTGGCTCTCCTTCCTTTCCGGGCTGCATACCTTCCTTTTCCACATCCTTCCCTATCCCCCATCTTCGCCCCCCCTCCCCTCACCTCCGGCTCTTTGCTTCCCTTTCTCCCCCTCTGGGAGTATGTTTTGTGCCTACGTCCGGAGACGGACGCTCGAAAATGTAACACATTCTTCGCTTTCTCTGCTTGCACGTCTTCATCCTTCCTTTGCCCTTCTCCTTTCCTTACCTCTTCTCTTTGCCCTTTTCTCCGCTGGGGCGTTTGATACCTCTCTTCTTTCCTATCCCTTTTTTTGTTTTTCCCTTTCTCTTTTTTCCTCCCTGTGCGTGTCTGAAGGCCGACCCACGCATTTTCATGCCTAGCCGGTGACGGGGTAACGCGTAATTCCCCGCCCCGGGTAGACAGGTAGGACACGTACGTACCCCCTGGTAACGGCCATTCCCCGGTAGGGGTGATTACCCGAGCTGATACCTTCCGAAAGAGGCGCCGGTAATCATGGGGGATTCTTCCGCAATGGTTTCCTCATCTTCCACTATGTCTGCTCACAAGCGGAAGTTCACTGAGTCTTAGCGACAGACGGTTCTTCCATCATTCCCACAGTTCCTTGTTGTTTCTTGGTCTGACGAAGGTCACTACTTCTCCACGGTCAACCCTTTCATTATTCAGAAAGGTGTCGACGCAATTGCAGGTCCTGTAATGTCTTGTTCCAGATTACGGAATGGCACCTTCTTGTTAGAAACAGTCAGTGCCCTCCAGGCACAAAAATTGCTGCGTACTTTACTGCTACACACCTTCCCTGTCCGGGTGGAAGCGCACCGCACTTTAAACTCCTCATGTGGGGTCGTTGATACACGCTCTCTCGGCGGATTGTCCGACGAGGAAATTCAACACTACCCGTCTGACCAGGGCGTAACGGCTGTTCATAGAGTCATGAAAAGGGTTGACACGAACATCGTTCCAACCCGTACTGTCTTCTTGAGATTTGACAGAGTTCAACTCCCATTGAACAGAAAAGCGGGTTGTGAGATAATTTCCGTTCGCCCCTACGTCCCAAACCCTACACGTTTCTATTGGTGTCAGCGGTTCAGTCATACCAGCCAGTCCTGTTCCAACCCGGCCAAATGTGTTACGTATGGAAAGGATGCCCATGAGGGTGCTTGTCCACCTCCATCCCCTCATTGCATCAACTGTATGGGTGACCACGCTGCTTCCTCTCGAGATTGCCCCATTTTTAAAGACGAAAAGATCATTCAGGAAATCAGAGTGAAGGAAAAGGTGTCGACCTTTGCTGCTCGAAAATTATTTGCCAGTCGAAAGCCCACTGTGCCTCAAACAGGAAAATGCAGCATTGTCCTTGCCTCTCCTCGGCCAACAAAGGAGGCGGCCACACAGACTTGTGATCTCACCTTTAGTGCCACGGTCGTCAGATCGGCCAGCGCAAAGATCGCCCGTTCAACCTCCCCACTTTCGCCTGCTCACTCTATGGCTCACCCTTCGTCGGGTTCTGCTAAATCTCGATCCCAAAAGTCAGACACCCGGTTTTCCAAAAAAGAGCGTACTCGAGAAGATTTTTTACGTACCCCAGCTTCACAACCATCGGTTCCTCCTTCATCTAAACATCATGTTTCCAAGAAGGCTAATAAGAAACCCAGTTCCTCTCCTTTTCCGCCACGGCGTGTCTCATCTACAGCACCACCTGGAGGTAACCGCCCTCGGCCGTCTTCTGTGTCGCCGAGGCGCACTGCTGGCGGCCGATCAACCGGCCGATCGCTGGTGGCAGGAGCTGCTCCTCAACAACCTATGGATCAGGATCTTCTGCCTTCGGCTGAGTGCCGTTCCGCGCTGTCGGACGCAAGCTCTGAGCAGTCGAGTTGACGGCAACCTTGATCACATTCTTCCATTTTCTGTCCACCCTATGTCCATTATCCATTGGAATATCCGCGGCATTCGAGCCGATCGGGATGAATTGACGATCTTCTTACGATCCTACTCGCTGGTCATCTTCTGTCTTCAGGAAACAAAGCTGCGTCCCGACGACCGCTTTGTTTTTTCCCATTTTCAGTCAGTCCTATTTGATCTCCCCTCTGTTGAAGGCACTCCAGCACATGGAGGACTCATGATTCTTCTCCATGAAACTCTCCATTATCACCCAATCCCCTTAAACACTTCCTTCCAAGCAGTCGCTGTCCGTCTTTCCCTTTCTGGTTACACCTTCTCTATTTGTACTGTATACATTCCATCGTCCACACCAATGGCACGAGCTGATCTCCTTCATCTTCTTGGTCAGCTTCCGCCCCCCTATTTGCTGGTTGGGGACTTCAATGCCCACCACCCGCTTTGGGGATCTCCACATCCTTGTCCGCGTGGCTCACTATTGCTAGACGTCTTCCACCAAGCGGATCTTGTTTGCCTCAACACTGGGGACCCTACATTTCTGTCTGCCTCCACGACAAATTTCTCTTATTTGGACCTTTCGGTCGGTACTGTTCCGCTAGCTCGGCGCTTCGAATGGTTCGCCCTTGCTGATACACACTCGAGTGACCACTTTCCATGTGTCCTTCGATTGCAGCCACAACTGCCATATATGCGCCCAAGACGCTGGAAGCTTCCCCAAGCCGACTGGACATTTTTTTCGTCTCTAGCGACATTCGATGACCGTCGCTTTCCCAGCGTCGACGATGAGGTCACACATATTACCGACGTTATTCTTACAGCTGCGGAAAGTTCAATACCACGCACCTCCGCATTATCCCGGCGCCCACCAGTTTCTTGGTGGAACGAGGCATGCCGTGACGCAATACGTGAGCGGCGACGTGCTCTTCGCATTTTCCGCCACCATCCTACTTTGGCCAACTGTATCCGCTATAAGCAGTTCCGTGCGCGATGCCGTCGCGTCATCCGCGATAGCAAGAAGGCAAGCTGGAAATTCTTTATTAGCTCATTTAACACCTTCACTCCCTTCTCGGAAGTTTGGAGTCGGATTCGACGGTTATCGGGCGCGCCTAGTTTCTCCCCGGTCTCTGGGCTTACTGTCGCGCATGATACATTAGTGGACCCCGTCGCAATTTCTAACTCATTGGGTCAACACTTTGCTGAGATTTCGAGCTCTTCAAGTTACCCGCCAGCTTTTCTCCCGAAGAAACGTGCAGCGGAAGTGCGACCTCTTGCTTTCTACTCTCAAAATGGCGAAAGCTACAATACTGTTTTCTCCATGCGTGAACTCCAACATGCACTCTCTTCTTCTCGCTCCTCCGCCCCAGGACCGGATGGTATCCACATCCAAATGTTGCTGCATTTATCATACCATAGTCTGCGTTACCTCCTTCGCCTTTATAACCGAATTTGGACCGACAGTACTTTTCCCGGACGATGGCGGGAAGCTGTCGTCGTTCCTGTTCCGAAACCTGGAAAGGACAAACATCTCCCCTCTAACTATCGCCCCATTTCTCTCACGAGTAGTGTATGTAAGATTTCGGAGCGTATGGTGAATTGCCGTTTAGCCTGGTGGCTGGAGTCCCGCAGTCTTTTAACACCTGCCCAATGCGGTTTCCGAAAGCATCGTTCTGCAGTTGACCATCTTGTTGCTCTCTCCACTTATATCATGAACAATTTTCTCCGGAAACGCCAAACAGTAGTAATATTTTTTGATCTGGAGAGAGCATACGATACCTGTTGGAGGACAGGCATCCTCCGCACACTGTTCTCTTGGGGCTTTCGAGGTCGGCTGCCCCTTTTTCTTCGTGAATTTATGGCAGAGCGCACATTTAAAGTGCGGGTGAACACTACTCTCTCCCGTACTTTCTCCCAAGAAACGGGGTACTCCAGGGCTCCGTGCTAAGTGTTGTACTGTTTGCCATTGCCATAAATCCAATTATGGATTGTCTCCTTCCTGATGTCTCGGGCTCCCTCTTTGTGGACGATTTTGCGATCTACTACAGCTCTAAACGGACCAGCCTCCTTGAACGACGTCTTCAAGGCTGTCTCGATCGCCTCCACTCTTGGAGCATCGAAATAGGCTTCCGCTTTTCTCCCAGTAATACCGTTTGTGTTAATTTTTGGCGTCGTACGGAGTTTCTTCCATCGTCCTTACATCTAGGACCTGTCAACCTTCCGTTTTCAGACGTCGCTAAGTTCTTGGGTCTTATGTTTGACAGAAAACTGTGCTGGTCCTCCCACGTTTCCTATTTTTCGGCTCGCTGTCTGCGATCCCTCAACACCTTCCGTGTCCTGAATGGTACCTCGTGGGGAGCGGACCGTGTGGTCCTTCTCCGCCTCTATCGCGCCTTAGTGCGCTCGAAATTGGACTATGGAAGCATAGTTTACTCCTCTGCTCGGCCGTCTATTCTTCGGCGTCTCGACTGTATCCACCACCGTGGATTACGTTTAGTGTCTGGAGCTTTTTACACCAGCCCTGTGGAAAGCCTTTATGCTGAGACTGCTGAACCTCCGCTGTCCAATCGGCGAGCTGTCCTTCTAAGTCGTTATGCTAGCCATTTGTCTTCCATGCCTGCTAATCCGGCCCATGACATTTTTTCGACGCCTCCTTGGATTTAGGGTATGCAGGTCGCCCTTCCTCCCTACTACCACTGGGAGTCCGCTTCCGTCAACTGCTCCATTCTCTTTCCTTTCGCTTTCCTAAAACTTTCTTGACAACTTGGGGTACAACACCGCCTTGGCTCCGTCCTCGGACCTGCCTGCACCGTGACCTTTGTCAGTTTCCCAAGAATGGTACCCCTTCACTTGTTTATCGTCGGGCATTTTCTGCTCTATGTGCACAAATGAAGGAAGCCACATTTATTTACACTGATGGCTCAAAAACATCGTTTGGTGTAGGGAGTGCGTATATTGTTGGCGACGCCCCAAATCGATTTCGGCTTCCCGACCAGTGTTCGGTTTATACTGGGGAGCTTTACGCTGTTCTCCAGGCTGTCCAATACATCCGTCGCCATCAGCTGATACAGTATGTTATCTGTTCAGATTCTCTCAGCTCTCTCCGCAGTCTCCAAGGTCTCTACCCTGTCCACCCTCTGGTCCACCGGATTCAGGACTGTCTACGCTTGCTCCACCTGGGGGGCGTCTCGGTGGCGTTCCTCTGGCTCCCAGGACACGTTGGTATCTGTGGAAATGAGGCGGCCGATATAGCGGCCAAGGCTGCAGTCTCTCTTCTTCGGCCAGCTATTCGCGCGATTCCCTTCGCCGATCTACGGAGTGTTTTATGTCGTCGTGTTGTTCTTTTATGGCACGCACATTGGTCGACACTTCTCAGTAATAAATTGCAGAACGTGAAAGCTCTTCCCTGTGCTTGGACGTCTTCCTCCCGAACGCGTCGTCGGGAGGAGGTAATTTTAACTAGACTCCGGATAGGGCACTGTCTTTTTAGCCATCGACATCTTTTAAGCGGCTATCCTCCCCCACGCTGTCCCCACTGCTCTCAGCTGTGGACGGTAAGACACCTTTTACTTGAGTGCCCCTATTTTAATCCGTTACGCGCCCGTCTATAGCTGTCGCCTGATGTATCGTCCATTTTAGCAGATGACACGCGCTCGGCCGATCGCGTTCTCGAGTTTATTAGTGCCAGTGAGATGACGTCAGTCATTTGAAGCTCTTTTTGGGGACAACCAACCCCTTTCTGTAGTGGTTTTTTAAGCTTTCCTTCTGCTTTTAGTTTCTCCAATTTTTTGAGTTTCGTTCCCATTGCTGCTGGTTTCCATTTTCGTTTTTTCACTTTTCCTAAGTCATAGACCGGGCGCTAATGACCATAGCAGTTTTGCGCCCTAAAACAAAACAAAAAAAGAACTGAAATGGAAACCAGACTGTAAAAGAAAACATTGTGGATCTTTTTAAAGTTGGTAGGCCTCCGACAGAGGCCCTTTTGGCTTGTCCAGACAGGAGGGGGGCACCGCAGTGTGGATGGTGTGTTCCCACTCGTCACTGAAGGCAACTGTGCTGCAGTCGATGCGATTCCGGGGTGAAGAGTGTCTGGACACGCGTCGGACAGCGTGGGGTACCAGCCCGACTGCCTCCCGCCATACGGCCCGACGCGACGGCCAGGAGGGATGGTCCGGGGTGCCGTGTCCTTTCGTAGCAGCAACCATTTGGTTGTCCTCCGCGGCACCCTTGCAGTGAAGCGGTACGTCGGCGATGTTCTACACCTCGTTTGGGTGCCGTTCATGGCAAGCCATTTCATCAAGAAGATGCTAACCTGCACACGGCGAGAGTTCCTACTGCCTCTTTCTATGTTTTCCACACCCTACCTCGGCCAGCGAGGTCGCCGAAACTCTCTGGAACTGAGAACGTTTGGAGCATTATGGGCAGGGTCAGCCAACCAGCTCGGGATTTTGAGGATTTTACGCGCCAGTTGGACAGAATTTGACAGAGGGCCACAGGTGAACCAATACGTTATTGACTTGCTCAATTTGTGAAGCACTTTCTCTTGAATAAACCATCTAGTTTTTCTGAAACTGTAATAATTACTGGCACACCCAGCAATCTTTCTCAAACGATTTTACGGAAACTATTCGGGTAAAAATATTTCAATCTTATTTTACTTATAGCTTTATATGTCACGTTCATGATGATATGGCGATCATATTTACATGAAAGTAAGACACTGCGCGAAATTCGGAAAAGTGTGCAATGAAAAACAGAGGTCGCTATAATTTTGCATTTGGTGCGTATTACATAGTACGTTGTTGCGTATGAAATTTAGCTAACGTATTGTGTTTGTCTTCAGACGTGGGTAGAGGTATCTGTCTGTCACCAAACTCGAGAATATTGATCTGATGTAGCAAACTCATTTGCGATCGCGCCGCGCCAGCAATAAAGCCAGAGTGAAATATTGACAACGTTCATCATATTTCATAAACAATTTCAGGCATCAAAATTAGATTCTGGCAAATGATAGCACTCAAAGAGGAGAGTATTTTCCCATATGGTTATCATGTCAAACTCCATTATTCCAGTAACTACAGACTTTTTCGGTGAAAGAATATAATTTTTAAAGGCCATCTACAGCTGATGAAACGACAAATGCAATGCGTTTTGGAACAACATAAGTGAAGACGTTGCACTTCTTTTTGTACCGAGGATGTGCTTTTTCATAAGCTACTGACTTTTTTCTCAGTTCCTCACTTAATTAACTTAATAAACCACTGTTCCACAATTATATCGCAATTGCGTCTGTACAACATGCCAGTGAGGTGACACAGTGTAAACTTCACTGTGTTTTGACCAAAGAAGCAAATTTTGACAAGGCAACCAGAGAAATGTGTAGGTTTTACTCATAATTCACCACTCATGACACTTCTCTGATGAAAGTTACAAATGGTCAACAAGCCAGGCGAAAATAAATCGCTGCATTTTCGGGGGAAATCTTTTTAGATACTAACGAAAACAGTGGTGACAGTAGATCTTTTTATATGGTCACCATGCAAGTCTGGGCGTGGAGGGGCCCCAATTAAAGTAAAAAAAAAATGTGAGCATAGGCGTCACTATAGAACGGCACTTCCCCTCCAGCGCTCGCCCCCTCCCCCCACCCCCACCACTGCCACCCTCCCCACACTTCTCCAGCCTACTGCCCATCTAGTGGCCAAGGCATTTTGCACACACTGTACACACTATGGTGGGTATGTAGATAACTGCAGTTGCACCTCTCTGTGACAGACCAGCCAACAGAGTGCATTAATGTTGGTATATTGCAACAGGGTTGTGCGTCTCCACGACCTGTGTGCGAGACGCTGAGGTACTGCCGTGGTTGGCGGGATCCCCAGACGTCTCACCTGTGGGACCAGCTCAGACGTAGCTCTGTTCCACTGTATCCAGGATATCAAGGACCAGCTAGAATAGCTGTGGGGCCAGGTTGCTTCAGAATGGGTGCAACAACTTCGTGAGATCCTTCCAAAATGAAGCAGTGCAGGCACCCACGTCAGAATGAGTGGAATGTCAAACTGATAACTGTGCTCATACTGCAAACTTTGACTCGATTTTGTAATCACTGAAGTAACATTACTTGCAATCTCAACTCGAGAAGTTCCATGTCATTTCTTCCTTACCTTATGTGTGCTTCATTTTTTTGGCAGCCCATCTATATAATCATCAGCACTACCAAACAGTTTGCTGACGCTGCTGTTTTCTGCAGCACAGTTGGACGATCGTAGGGAAAGGCAGAAAGACTTGTACATAATTTCAACTTCATGAAATCAGTGTGAGCTCTTTTTAAATCCACACATCTACACATAAAATAAATATAGGTGTATGTACATATGTATATATGCACGTCCCACATTTTCCCCTTTACACCTTACTGTCTGGAAAGAATCGTTTTGGGGGTAAGAAGCACCTACCTATCAAAGGGGCGGGGGTGAAAAAGAAGTGTAGCCCACGACGCTTTCTGTATTGTTCCTGCCTGGATCAATGAAACATAATTTCTTAGAGTGAATCACGAATCGATGAAGATCCTAGTCGACAATGTGGGACAGTGCAGTATACTTTATGCAAGTTAGGGCTGACGGTATCTAATGTTCATCTACATTGACTCTAAGATAAAGCAAGCTGTGTTTCACACCAATGGCTTTTCCTGAACCTGTGCTAATTCTTTGAGAAAAACTTTATTTCCTCCAGGAACGATGGAATAAAGGTTTGGAATATGATTATAAACGATTGCAGATCACGCCCTAGGAACGCGCAACAAACAGATGTCAGCGATATTGGTGTGTAACTGCGTGAATGCGAACTTTTATATTTTTTGTGAACAGAGGTGATGTGCGTTCTTTTCTGTTCACTATCCTAGATATTTTCTCTAAATACAAGCCAGAAAAGGGACTAATTACGCAACGTATTCAGTGAATTTCGTAAGACCTGATGCACTCAGCACTTCGGATAGTATAAATTGTGTTCTGCCATCCTGAGAGTGTGTTGCAGTGTATCTCGTTCGCAAATGAGGCCAACCTGACTCTGTGAAGATGTCTTACCTAACTGTGGAAATTATTGTAAGCTTCACAGACTGCCCTTCTTACCGATACACGGACTGCCACAAGTTTTCTCTGCATTCTGTTTTGTAGCAAGAATATAGCAATCTGTTTCCACATATTTCTCCGTAAGATATAACGAAACCATTGCGACTTTCATACTTTTTTACTACTTTAGTGGCGTGTATTTATCTATTGACAGATGTGTTGTATCTGTTCATGAACTACAACTTTTTTACATTTGTCGAAACTCAATTAAATGTTTCCAGTTCATCATTTAAGTAGATTGCTCGTGTTATAGCCTTCTCGCCATTGTAGTGTCTTGTACTGTAAGGAAGCAAGGAAGAGGATGTTGTTATGGGTGGCCAGTATCCTCTTTTTACAACACAAATCCACACGTGACTTAGAAGGTTCTTTATTTACATGGACCTGAAGTATTTACTTATCTTGAATAGAGTCCACGTGTTGGGTACAAGTTCATCAGTAATAGTCCTCTTGCAGAAAATACTGGTAACCATGCTATAGTCACAATTCTGGTCCCCATGTACTATCATAGCCTGCGACCCACTCTGCAAATGAATTGACAGACGTCAAACTGGAGTGTGAGTTAGTGAGGCCCTTCGGTCAGCGGCGGCGGCTTAAATACACGCTGTCGAGACGGCGTTGGCGCATGTTGCTTGTCGGTGTGTCTTTGGCCTCTCATGTGATAGGCGCTCTTGATACAGCGCCTACTATCGATCTTCGTGCTACATCTTTGCCAACCGGCGTGCTGGCGACATCTTACGCCACTCAGTTAATAATTGTCTTTCAGGTTCCTGTCCTACACAAATGCACACCTAGATTTCAAGATCAAACAAACAAAAGAGAAGGAGCATTAGGGTTTGAAACCATCTGACAGACTAATACTGTATGATGGACTTGGACTCGAATCCGAAACCTTTGCGTTTTGCAGGCAAGTGCTACCCCCACTGAGCTATCCGAACATGACTCACGGCCAGCGTACTCAGCTTGCATTTAGATTAGATACTTAAAAAAATTGCGTTTTGTGATAAATCTGAATATAGATGGCAATTCTGTCTGGAGATGCAAAAACGCGATATTGCCTAATAAATGCAATTTGGTTGCGAACTCTTTCCAGATTAACTATCTCATCAGAGATAGATTGTCAATAGCTTTATTTTCTTCATGTAAGTATAGAAAAGTAACGCTTTTCGATTAGTGGTAGTGCATGTCATTTGGGAAAGTCCAGTTTGGAAAGATAATACGCGTAACAACGCATTTGCGTAACAGGAAGCGGACGAGAGCAACGACGTAATGGTGCGCTGGATGCTGCGGGTGCCACGTCGGTTGTGGGTTGCTGAACGGCCTCTGTTCACCCCGTGGGACCTGGTAACATCTCGCAACGAAGCAACGCGTACGCTTGTCTGCTGGCTGAAGTTGTTACAGGCACTACGCTTACAAGCGACACAACTTTCGGAAGGCGAAAACCGAATTTCGGAACCCGTTCCCCGCTGTCATGGTGTCATGTTAAAAGCTGAAACGGTTTTGTTAGACTGGTCAAATATGTCATGTTATAGGTTGGAAAGGTTTTGCTAGACTGGTCAAAAACAGCTCTTCCAGTTTCAAAAAATGGCTCTAAGCACTATAGGACTTAACATCTGAGGTCATCAGTCCCCTAGACTTAGAAACTAATTAAACCTAACTAACCTAAGGACATCACACACATCCATGCCCGAGGCAGGATTCGAACCTGCGACCGTAGCAGTCGCGCGGTTCCCGACTGAAGCGCCTAGAGCCGCTCGTCCACAGCGGCCGGCTCTTCCAGTTTCAAATTTAGTCAGCAGAATGGCTGATTCTCCTCAATTAACCGTTAGAGGTTGACAATTTCATACACAGTCCAATATTTCTACTTCTTCACTGCGAGAAAAGTCACTCCGTGCACATCGGCAACAAGTCGTAACCTGACGACCCAAGCATGTTTCAGAAACTGTTGTGCATTAAGTGGCAGCGAAAATCGAGTGTGGAAGTTGAAATTCGGCAACTACCGGGTGGTTATAATTAAAGTGTAGCTGCTCAGAGAGGTCTAGTGTGGGCTGTAAATTATCATATGGCAGCTAAATTCGGTAGATAATCTACTGCGCTAGTGCCAAAAGTCACATGGATTCAGATCAGGTGAAGTTGCAAGGCCATGCATGCGGAAAACATCTGGAGATAACACGTTAGTGGGAGGTTGCATTCAGAAGATCTTTCACTGGGCGAGCGAAATGAGGCGAGCCGGCAGAAGTGGCCGAGCGGTTCTAGGTGCTTCACTCCGGAACCGCGCTGCTGCTACGGTCGCAGGTTCGAATCCTGCCTCGGGCATGGATGTGTGTGCTGTTCTTGGGTTATTTAGGTTTAAGTAGTTCTCAGTCTAGGGGACAGATGACCTCAGATGTTAAGTCCCATAGTGCTTAGAGCCATATGAACCATTTTTGAAATGAGGCGTTGCCCCGTCTTGCATGGAAACAGTGGTTTCCAGACAGTTGCGCTCTTCCAAAGCGGGAATGGCATGATCTACAAATGACGTCCCTAAAAGGTGTAGATGTCGCGATACAATAATGGTTCAAATGGCTCTGAGCACTATGGGACTTAACTGCTGTGGCCATCGGTCGCCTAGAACTTAGAACTACTTAAACCTAACTAAGCTAAGGACATCACACACATCCTTGCCCGAGGCGGGATTCGAACCTGCGACCGCAGCGGTCGCAATACACATGAGGCCCTGTGGGTCTATTCTCTTCAAGGAAGAACGGACCGAGAATAAAGGTGTTTGTGAATCCACACCATTCAGTCACATATGGCGAAAGCAATGGTTCTTCGTGCACAACACGCGGTTTAAGAGTACCTCAGATTCAGCATTTCTGTGTATTCACTGCAACATGTAGTGTGAAATGTACTTCGCCACTCCATATAATATTGCCTGGGCACGCGCCATCAACATTTATCAGTGTCAGAAACCGAAGAGACAATTCAGAATGTCGTTGCGGATCATGAGGTTTCAGTACCTGAACTATCTGGATCTTGTACAGGTACCAGTGTAGAGCAGAACGCAAAACTTTCCGTACTATTTGCCACGGAATGGACAATTTTCGTGACACTGCGCGAGCACTAGCGCCAACCATGGCATGTGCTGCACGGTCAGTTACAGAAACAGCAACCTCGCCAACGACTTCCACTGGGATATGACGCCTTCCTCTTCCATGTGCAGCACCAAATTCACCTGCGTTTTCGGATTGCAAAAGCATCTTCCTTAAACCATTTAACAATATCGGGTCCCTCCTCAGACCTTTCAGTCGGCAGTACTCTCTCAATGCAGCCCCTTTAATTGCTGCCGTTCACATAAAACAGTTTGAGTAGCAGTACGCGGTCTCTGTTGTCGATAGCTATACTCTTCGTACACGTTATCGCTTGTCAAATGACAGCGTGCATGTCATACCGTCATACGAACAGTGTACAGCGCCGGGTTTGCACCTGGTGGCCGGAACTAATTTTTTCCAGTGTAAATCAGCGGACCAAGTTTCGCTGCCAAACGGTAATTACAGTCCACACCGGACCTTTACGAGTAGGTGCACTTTAATTATAACTAGCCAGTAGAACCGCATTTCCAGAATTGATATTGGTGTACAAAATTGTAAAGGCTTTCGTGGCCACTTGTTGACAAACTGCCTATTGGCTTCTGTCTAGGGTTCTTCGGCCGACGTTTGTCTAATGATTTTACTGACGTTTCGCCAGCACGAGTGGCTAGCATTGTCAAAGCTTCACCCTCCATCGCCGGTAGGGTATTTACATGACCAACCAAAAGCGAAACAGGAAAAACGGTCTACGAAATCCGAGTTTGTGAGTCCAATACAATTACAGTGAATGCAGATAGTTTATCATGGCAGGTTTAGATGGCAGGTGTTTTGAAGTGTGGTTGCGTCGGATACCGGTAAAAGGTCGGGCATGAACTATCTCCTTTACGACACTTTCAACCTACGCTAGCAACAGAACGGTAGCCGTTAACGTATGCTTTGTGTTGTGCGTTGCTCGTTATTTTCGTTTATCATTTTTTAAATGAGTGAAATGAATGACAAGACTAATTCCGGTCCAATACAGAGTTCTATTACGACCCTCACGAGACCAGAAGGGGCAGGCTGTTCCTATCACCAGCTGCTCTGGCGATCAGAATTCTAGTTTGTTAACGTTCGCGACAGACTGCCAGTTTATAGTGTCTGCACTCTGCGCTATAGCGACCGGAAAACAAAACCTTTCAACGTATTCTGACGACGCCAAAAGTCTATAAATGTTTTCGGTCTAATTCTATACTAAGTACATCGTCGTTTTATCCGTACCGTTGTCAAGTATGGATCGGACGGCTTCGAATGGCCACGAAAGGTCGAAAACAGTGTTCTGCAGATTTCAAAATTGCGGAATTGGGTGCGAAAGGGAATATAATATCGAGAAACATCTTAAATTAGGGAAGTACTCTGTTCATCTGCGGAAAATGCTGCTGATTCGCGACATAAAGAATCATTTGTTGCATTTGTTGGGTGCTTAAATAGAGCCAATCGAAAAAAAAAATCGGTGTAAGTGCGAGAAGGACTCACGCAGAGAGAGTTCCGCTCAGATTTAATTACGTATACACATAGTTAATCTTTCCCGAGATTCGGTATTTTTGCCTTTTACCGATATCGATACTGGTAAGATATGTGATATTTGGCCGTATATTTTGACTACATTCATGTAGAATCATAAATATTTTACACAGCGAAGCGACCCTGAACCTTAGCGCGTGACATAAATTTCAACTTCGTACGTCTACCCATTCCTGAGAAAAGGGAGTCTTAACAAACGGACAGACAGGCAGACAGACGGATAACAAATGAAAAAAAAAATTGTTTTCGTTTCATATAATTACAAATTAAGAATTTTCTGATTTTTCCCTTACCTGTACTGTGAAAATCTTACTTTTTGTCAAATGTCACATTTGTAGGTCAACGGGAAGTAGCCTATAGGTTTTAGTGAGTGAGTTTACGAGTACCAAAATATGATATAATGGTCGTACCTTTTGATCGCAATGACTTAGAACTTTCAATTTTTTATAGCGTCAAGGGGCAATAGATCATAGTGTATGACGTAAATTTCAACTTGGCACATGGAGCCGTTCCTGAGAAAATGGGTTTTTAAGAGTCAGGCACAAAGACAGACACACGAATTACAAAGTGGTTCTAAAATGGAGATGTTTTTATGAATTGAGGTACGGAACCATAATAACAACAAAAAGCCGTTTCGGAAAAAAACTGTTAAAGGTTTTGCAAAAGCAAACATTGCGTTCAAAAAGCTCCCCAGTCACCACTTTTTTCTGTAACACCTAATTTCATCGCTCTAAGGTCTTGTCTTCAGGCAAGTAGCGTGACAACATTTTAAATGTGTACGTCTATTTACAACAAAGTAAATAAATAAAATTAGATGCGCATTTCATCAATAATATATGCTCATTTCCCCAAGACTAGGTGCTACTTTCGACTAAAATAAATACATTTTGAGGTTCCAAGTGAAGTGAAATAACATTGAAACTTCCTGACAGATTAAAAGTATATGAGAACTGGGACTAGAACCTTAAACCGTGCCTTTCGCGAAAGGAAAGAATTCAGGCTCGAGTTCCAGTCTAGCACACAGACCTAATATCCCAAGGAAAAGAATCAAAATATCACACACTCCGCAGCAGAGTGAAACATTCGTTTTGGAAAAAAACGAGGTTTTTTTAAGCTATTGCCACGGTCAGTCAACGCGAAACTTCGACTGGAGGGAGAAAAGAAGCAAGATTAGGAGTTAGCGTTTCATCGGTCACGTGGTCATTGGAGGAAGAGGGTAGGACAGGAGCGGAGAGGGAAACAGGCCGTGTCCTTGTCACTGTAACCGTCTCGGAATTCACCTTCAGCGATTTAGGGAACCGCAGAAAACGTAAATTTGGACTTCTGCAAAGTGAGGGTCCAGTGTCTTAAGCATGGCGGCATCTCGCCCGGTAGTGCGGCCTTTGGTTCTGTTGCTCTGCGACCAGAGTCAACACCAGAGCTTACATAACGCAACGAACGTGTTGAAAGAGCAGCCGTTCGCTATTCCATAATGTGTGTTTCGAGATGGAGGAGCTGAAAGGCTAACGCGTACTAACGACGTAGCACATCTTTTCCAAGTTTATAGGGATGCGTTGTCGAAGGATTAGTTATCAGAGCTTCATTTCTAACATGCTTTCATTGTGTGTCTCACTGCTGCAGTAGTCGTTCAGTCGTTCAGATGTACCCAAACCTCTGTAAGTTCCGAAGTGCACAGGAGATTCAATATTTATTTATTTATGAATTTTTTCTGCTGGTAGGATTATGGTCTTTAGCTCTCTCTTACAACAAACTAGACATCCTTAGTGAGTTAACATTACAATATGCATAATACTACTACTACTACTACTACTACTAATAATAATAATAATAGTAGTAGTCAACGCAATACAGTTACATCCAAACGTATATATACAACTACAGAAATCTGTAATTATTGATACATGTTCAATTACCCGAGAGTTCCTAAATGCAATGTAACATATAACGTACAGTTAAAAGGAAGTCACGCTTGATCAATGCCCGCATCTCGTGGCCGTGCGGTAGCGTTCTCGCTTCCCACGCCCGGGTTCCCGGGTTCGATTCCCGGCGGGGTCAGGGATTTTCTCTGCCTCGTGATGGCTGAGTGTTGTGTGATGTCCTTAGGTTAGTTAGGTTTAAGTAGTTCTACGTTCTAGGGGACTGATGACCATAGATGTTAAGTCCCATAGTGCTCAGAGCCATTTGAACGCTTGTTGACTTTCCATTTTTCATCAGACCTAAGGTCTGAGAAAGGAAAGAAGATAATAATAGTATGATAACAGATGTAGTTTGCAGAAAGGACTAGGAGGTTTTCGAAATCTCTTCGCTATATGAGGAGGAACTTTTTAGGCGCTACTAATATCAACAGCCTACTGAAAACAAGCAATAAATAACTGACTGACACCCTATACAAACTCTCCATTCGAATCCTAGCAATCCAGGAAACTTATTTCCGTTTTGAAAACCATTTCGCCTCTCAGAACTTGATGATGTTTGAAAGTAAACCAGATATAAAAATCAGAGGCAACTAATCACTACCTGACACCGCCTTTGCAGTAAGGAAGACAATTTTGTCCATACAGTGAATAAAGCATGAAAGCATATGCCTTGATAAATACTTACGCTACCATTAACAGAAATAGAAACAGATGTTTTATATTTATGTAGTAACTAGGTAAATATAAAATATCTATGGTGTAAACTGTCAAAAAAGGAAATATCTACAATATTATATCAAAATATTACTCCACACTGTATAAAACAGCACAAAATCGACGTGAAATCAATATTTTAGAATTTCACGTGAAATATAACGAAAACAGTTACCAGATACGGTCACACCAGATGTCATATAAACGTCAGGACAACGTAGACGCACTCGAAAATGGAAATCTTCCGAAACAGCTGTAGTGATAATATATAAATATTTTAAACACTGATACTGGAACTTTTTACTTCCAATGACGACAGGACTGTTTAATGAATGTTCAAATGTGTGTGAAATCCTATAGGACTCAACTGCTAAGATCATTAGTCCCTAAGCTTACGCACTACTGAACGTAAAGTATCCTAGGGACAAACACACACACCCATGCCCGAGGGAGGACTCGAACCTCCGCCGGGACCAGCCGCACAGTCCATGACTGCAGCGCCTAAGACCGTTTGGCTAATCCCGCGCGGCGTTGAATGAATGTCTCACCTCGGTTAATAGTGATATAAAAAACGAGAAACGTAAAATGTTGCTGTTTTTGGACAGCTGCACTGCACATGACTGGACGTAACAATCAACCGCCAATAGATCACGTAACTGATTTTTTTCCCCACAATATGTTCAAAAATGGCTCTGACTTAACATCTGAGGTCATCATTCCCCTAGAACTTAGAACTACTTAAACCTAACTAACCTACGGACATCACACACGTCCATACCCGAGGCAGAATTCGAACCTGCGACCGTAACAGTCGCGCGGTTCCAGACTGAAACGCCTAGAATCGCTCGGCCACCGCGGCCGGCTCCCACAACATGTCATCAAGATTACAACCATAGTATCAGGGCACAATACAAAACTTTAAAACTCTCTGCTGTAGAAAAATTATTTCAGTTAAACCGGATAGCTTTTAAAAAGGTGAGAAAGTGAACACAACAGTTTTGATTTCTATGACCAAAATGCTGAGGCCGGGAAAAATGTCACCTTCCCACTCTGTATAACTGCTTCAGGAAGTGCGGGTTTGTTGTGGAAAGTGAAAACACTGAACAACCATCAAAGTCTCGAGAATTAGATTAGATTAATACTTGTTCCATAGATCATGAATACGACACTTCGTAATGATGTGCAAGGTGTCAGGTTAATAAAAGGTGTCTACCCAAGATATTACATTACACAAAATGTTACATTACACAAATGATTACATGACACTTAATGTTTTTAATTTTTTTGTGGGAGGTGGGGAAATTACCCACTTACTATACCCAAAAATTCATCTAATGAGTAGGAGTTGCCATTCAGAAATTCTTTTAATTTCCTTTTAAATGCTATATGGCTATCTGTCAGACTTTTGATGCTATTAGGTAAGTGACCAAAGACTTTTGTCGCAGCATAATTTACCCCATTCTGAGCCAAAGTTAGATTTAACCTAGAGTAGTGAAGATCATCCTTTCTCCTAGTGTTGTAGCCATGTACACTGCCATTACTTTTGAATTCGTTCGGATTGTTAATAACAAATTTCATAAGGGAACATATATATTGCGAGGCTACAGTGAAGATCCCTAGCTCTGTAAATAAGTGTCCGAAGGATGATCTTGGATGAGCTCCAGCAGTTATTCTGATTACACACTTTTGTGCAATGAACACTCTTTTACTCAATGATGAGTTACCCCAGAATATGATGCCATACGAAAGGAGAGAATGAAAATAAGCTTAGTAAGTTAATTTACTGAGATGTATATCGCCAAAATTTGCAATGACCCTAATAGCATAAGTAGCAGTACTGAAACGTTTCAGTAGATCTTCAGTGTGTTTTTTCCAGTTGAACCCCTCATCAATGCATGCACCTAGAAATTTTGAATATTCTACCTTAGCTACCGATTTCTGATTTCTGATGGAAGTCGATATTTATTAATTGTGTCATTACATGTACTGTGTGGAACTGTATGTACTGTGTTTTTTCAAAGTTTAATGAGAGCCCATCTGCAGAGAACCACTTAATGATTTTCTGAAAAACATCGTTTACAATTTCACCAGTTAATTCTTGTCTGTTGGGTGTGATAGCTATACTTGTATCATCGGCAAAAAGTACCAGTTTTGCATCTTCGTGAATATAGAGTGGCAAGTCATTAATATATATTAAGAACAGCAGAGGATCCAAGACCAAACCTTGCGGCACCCCATTCTTGGTTGTTCCCTAGTTTGAGAAATCACCAGTTTTTTTGCATATTATGTGAACTGCTTATTTCAACTTTCTGCACTCCTCCAGTTAGGTATGATTTAAACCATTTGAACGCTGTCCCGTTCATACCACAGTACTTGAGCTTATCTAGAAGTATTCCATGATTTACACAATCAAAAGCCTTTGAGAGACCACAAAAAATCCCTACGTGTAACTTCCGGTTACTCAGAGCATTTAATATTTCATTAGTGAAAGTATATGTAGCATTTCCCGTTGAAAAACTTTTCTGGAAACCAAACTGACATTTCTTTAAACTTTATTTTTACTGAGGTGTGAAGCTATTGTACAATACACTACCTTTTTCAAGAATTTTGGATTATGCAGTCAGAAGAGAATTAACGAATTCGGTCCCGCTAGACTCTGTGTGGGAACTTCTGTCCGGATGTGGTGAGTTAACGTTTGAGATTTTTATTCATGTCGGCGATGACATCGGTGTCGATGGTCTTCTGACCAATGCTGAACTGTTGGTCTGTCAGGATGAGGATGAGGAAGATAATGAAGAACGACCGCTAACACGAGTCACATCGAGTGAGGCTAGATCATCTGTCCGTATTCTCTGCTCCTACTTCCTCGGAACAGAAACGGCTGATGATTTCTTCTCAGTTCTCATGCATCACATGTATGTACTACAATTCACTTTGAATCAGACTCTTGTTTACTTCATTTTTTCCTCTGTGTGTCTCGATTATTTGGATTCTTAATATTTTTGACTCCCCGCAATTTGAACTTTTTCGCTAATCCCTCAAGTTTCAAACAATTGAGGGCCGATTTATTTTGCTTTGGGGTTCATCTACGATGCATATTATGTCGTGCATGTAATTATGGAGTACATAACATTGTGGCTTTTCTTTGTCATTACAAGTTAAAATAGTAATTTTTCTATATGGCTAATGTTATTTGAGTAGTATTTCTTGTAGTCCTGTCATTTTCAAGATTATAGTATTGGGTAAGCTGTGACTGCATTTGTTTTCCTAGAAGCCGTGGGAGCTGCGCTGCAATTTGCTACTGGCCATATTGCAATGTCTGCCTTATGGATTTTTGGTTGGCATCTCATACTGGATGTCTGAGGATTTTTGTAAGGACTGTGTTTCTCCCTGTCTGAAAATGAATGCTATTTGTTTTTGAGTGTGTTGTTAACATTTGAAATTTGTTTTTTGGATTTAACTTTTTTATGTTGTTTTTAGTGAAGGATACTTCTGTTTTCCTATTTATTCTTTTGTATCCTTGAGAATTAGAGTGTTGCCTTTGTCAGTTTTTGTTACAATAATATCTTCAATTTTGAGATTTCTTGAGGTTTTAACTTCTGTTTCATCACAATGTTTTCATTTTTATCTGTGTTGTTCTTTTTAAATTCTTCTTTCATTAATTCTGTAGTTAGCCCTGTATTTACATTACTGTGGCCATACCTTCTTTTGTAGTGAGAATATATTCAGATTCTATAATGAGATCTTCTGTTTGGTGTTCATTTGGTGACGAATCAACATTATGTGTGAAACCTTTTTCTAATAGCTGCTGTTCTGTGTCAGTGTTGTATCTGTAAAACTGGCAACCATTGGATAGAAATTGTGTGTATGTATGTGTGTGTGTGTGTGTGTGTGTGTGTGTGTGTGTGTGTGTGTGTGTTTGTTTGTTTGTGTTGATGATGTGAGTCTTTGTGATGTATTTGTGTGTGTGTGTGTGTGTGTTTGTTTGTGTTGATGTTGTGAGTCTTTGTGATGTATTTTGAGGGTTACAGTTTTCCTTCTGTGCCTTATTCACATTTTACATATTGCTCTATATGCGTAAAAAGAAGTCCTAGTAGATAAACTTAACAGAAAAATAAAGACAAAAATGATGAATCAAACAAACCAAATCTTGCATACACATATAAGCAGAATCACAAAAAATTGGCTTATAATGACGTACCACAATAAACTCACAAACAAAATAAAGCACTCCGTCTTCAGGCCACAAGTGGCCCACCGGGACCATCCGACCGCCGTGTCATCCTCAGGTGAGGATGCGGATAGGAGGGGCGTGTGGTCAGCACACCGCTCTCCCTGTCGTTATGATGGTTTTCTGTGACCGTAGCCGCCACTATTCGGTCGAGTAGCTCCTCAGTTGGCATCACGAGGCTGAGTGCACCCCGAAAAATGGCAACAGCGCATGGCGGTCCGGACGGTCACCCATCCCAGTGCCGGCCACGCCCAACAGCGTTTAACTTCGGTGATCTGACAGGACCCGGTGTATCCACTGCGGCAAGGCCGTTACCACAAACAAAATAGGTAATATATTAAACTAGCTGGACATAAACATTACCTCCAAAACGAATAATTCAATGCAGAAATCCATCCCAAAACTAAAACCAAAACCAGACAGATACCAACAATTTGGTACCATCCAGCTCTGTTGCAGGGACTGTGTGAAAATCTACGTTGAGATGACTGCTAGGGCATTTGACACAAGATATATAGAGCACCCCAGCGCCTGGAAATAAAGTACAAACCACTCAACATTTTCAGACCACCTTAACCAGCAGTACCATAGACGATGCACCATAGAAAAAGGTATGAACATCATGAAAATCCGTAAAAACAGGCACCTCATTCCTCCTAAAAAAAGTTTCCAGATACACAGAGCCTTAACAGACAATAAACAGTTTCTTAATGACCAGATAAATGTTGGAAACCAGAAACTACATAAAATAATCGAAAAATCATATAAAGGAAGAAAAAGCTTTTCATTTTTTTTTTTTTCACAACTCTCACAGTCTATCTCTCCCCTAACAGCATTCATTTCATCTCTGCCTCCACACCTCTTTTCCTTCACTGCGTTACCAGCTCACTCTCTCCATTCTCCTACTTTGCATTCAGCATTTGCTCATCTTTGCCTCCGCCCCTACTCATTATTTACATATTCGACTCCACCACTACTACTTCAGTTCTCCTATGTACCCAGTAAACACAAAGTAATACAAATAAATGACACAACGAGCTTATAACGAATGACAGAGGATGAGAATATTTTTGAACACAGAGACGTATGTACCCAGAAGGATGCAAACAAGTAGAAGTGGTGTGTCGTTGTGTTTCACATCAAGGAATGTACAGTTCTCTAAAGAAGTGAAGGATTAGTCGGAACACAATAGTGCCAAACGAAGAAATACCTCAAAAACGTGGAAGCAGACTGCATTTCGCGATGTAGGCGAAAATCGGACATAAAATTCCACGTATAACATCGACATCTTTTGGAACGGACTGCTTTCAGATCTAGAAAACAAGCAAAATTATAAGTACCTTTCATTCAGGCTGCTAATGACATTTTCTTTCAATAAAAGGAAACGCGTTTGGTGACAGAAATACGCATTTCCTCGTTGCGAAAACGGTTTCAAAATACCTCCGACGTTTGTTTTAATTTAAATCTTGAGTAACATTAGTATAACTTTGTTCCACTCCAGATACTGCCTACGGCCACTCGCGACGTGATCTACTGGCGCACTCGACTCACACTTGAGTACCAAACGCACGCGCTCCCATATCATAAAACTTGTCCTGTAGCGCGACAATACCCAACAACGGTCCGTACCCGAATGAAATTGCCCCCTTCCCTCCCCTGAAACATAGGGTACACGTACAACTTTTATGGTCTTTCCTTTTTTTTTTAAATTTGGATACTAATGTGGTTTTGTTATTACTTGTATACGGAGTCTGAAACAAGTCTCTTTTGACTCATGTCAGACATGAGCTGTGAGTATTTCAGACTTACACGCACATGTCGGGACTTTACGAATAATCTTCAAGTACTGGGTGGTTATAGTTAAAGTGCAGCTTTTATTTTTTATTTGTGGTAAGGACTGTGGGACCAAACTGCTGAGGTCATCGGTCCCTAGGCTTACACACTACTTAATCTAACTTAAACTAACTTACGCTAAGGACAACACACACACGCCCATGCCCGAGGGAGGACTCGAACCTCCGACGGGGGAGCCGCGCGAACCGTGACAAGGCGCCACAGACCGCACGGCTACCCCGCGTGGCGAAGTGAAGCTACTTACAGATGTCGAGTACGTGCTGTAATTATCGTATGACGTCCAGACTTGGTAGATATTCTAATGCTTTAATCCGTTACCGATCTGCGATGGGTGAAAAAAAAAAAATAGTTCAAGTTTTGGCCACAGGTGCAAATCAGATTCTCTGAGTGCAGGAAAGACGTATAGAAATGTTTCCATATGTAATGGATTATGAGCGGGCTGTGGGCAGAAAAGGTCAAACAAGTGAGCAAGGCTCACTGATTTTTTGTGAACCGCTGCTTACACTGTTTCTTCAAAATGAGCACTGGAGACGTCGACGAGATGCTGCACAGCGCCAGATTTGCACCTGGTGGCTAAAACTGAAATTAATTTTTTTGCAGCCTAGATCGCTTCAACCCTTTAGGGTATCTAATAACTTTCGCTGCAATACGATAATTACGACCCACAGTGGCCTTCGTCAGTGGCTGCACTTTAGTTATAATCACCCATGGCTTGTATCTTCAAGCTCTCTGGACCCTTGTTTGTTGGACATTTTAATTCTAAATTGGCGCTACACGTCTCCTGAAATAGTTATCACTCATTCTGAAACAGTTCTTGTAATTTGTACAAACACCTAAGAACTCTGTTTGTTAACCATAAGAGTAGATCCCCTGTTGTTTGTTGTTGTGGTCTTCAGTCCTGAGACTGGTTTGATGCAGCTCTCCATGCTACTCTATCCTGTGCAAGCTTTTTCATCTCCCAGTACCTACTGCAACCTACATCCTTCTGAATCTGCTTAGTGTATTCGTCTCTTGGTCTCCCTCTACGATTTTTACCCTCCACGCTGCCCTCCAATACTAAATTGGTGATCCCTTGATGCCTCAGAACATGTCCTACCAACCGATCCCTTCTTCTGGTCAGGTTGTGCCACAAACTTCTCTTCTCCCCAATCCTATTCAATACTTCCTCATTAGTTACGTGATGTACCCATCTAATCTTCAGCATTCTTCTGTAGCACCACATTTCGAAAGCTTCTATTCTCTTCTTGTCCAAACTATTTATCGTCCATGTTTCACTTCCATACATGGCTACACTCCATACGAATACTTTCAGAAATGACTTCCTGACACTTAAATCAATACTGGATGTTAACAAATTTCTCTTCTTCAGAAACGCTTTCCTTGCCATTGCCAGCCTACATTTTATATCCTCTCTACTTCGACCATCATCAGTTATTTTGCTCCCCAAATAGCAAAACTCCTTTACTACTTTAAGTGCCTCATTTCCTAATCTAATTCCCTCAGCATCACCCGACTTAATTAGACTACATTCCATTATCCTTGTTTTGCTTTTGTTGATCCCCTGTGTGATTGAATTTTGACCATCAAGTGACTGTATGATAATGTGTCCTACTTGTTCCCGGTTATGTTGATGAAATAGAAGAAAATTCGAGTTTTCAACGCTTACATCGTTCTCCCAGCATAGTTACTACGTTAATTTAACGCCTTGATAGTGGGTACTAAGGATCTCCACAAGTCTCACAATAGCCTGACGTCTGTGGGAACGTGACGGCGGACGTTTAGCGCTTGTTAAAACAAGACGGTTGTTATGAAATCGGCCAGCTTATTATCCTCGCTATTGTTTTCCTCCTCGGCCCCTGTGTCAGGTAACTGTATTCAGGATTACAGCACGCTTGACGATGTTCGTGCTGGTATTGCGAGTCCAAAAAATGGTTCAAAATGGCTCTGAGCACTATGGGACTTAACAGCTGTGGTCATCAGTCCCCTAGAACTTAGAACTACTTAAACCTAACTAACCTAAGGACATCATACACATCCATGCCCGAGGCAGGATTCGAACCTGCGACCGTAGCAGTCGCACGGTTCCGGACTGCGCGCCTAGAACCGCGAGACCACCGCGGCCGGCTTACGAGTCCACATTAGCTTTAGAACTACCAGACTGAAGCACTAACTTCAAGCTAATTACGTTTTATACATGTTCGCAAACAATCTGTTATACACAGCGACGTTCTGGAGAATGGCTCTGGATGAATGGCGAGAAACTGTTTTCGAGATAGATTTCATTAGAACTGAAGCGCCTTTATGTTACATCTAGGTGAAAACCATGAGAATAATACAGAGAGACTAGAGTGCGTAGAGGTGCCTGCAGAATTTTACTTCTCTCTTTCTCATGACACGAGTAGAACAGGACAGGAGCAACTAGTATTTGTACAAACCACTCATCACCAAATACTGTAAAGTGCCCGTTGTTGTTGTTGTTGTGGTCTTCAGTCCAGAGACTGGTTTGATGCAGCTCTCCATGCTACCCTATCCTGTGCAAGCTTCTTCATCTCCCAGTACCTACTGCAACCTACATCCTTCTGAATCTGCTTAGTGTATTCATCTCTTGGTCTCCCTCTACGATTTTTGCCCTCCACGCTGCCCTCTAATGCTAAATTTGTGATCCCTTGATGCCTCAGAATATGCCCTACCAAAGGATCCCTTCTTCTAGTCAAGTTGTGCCACAAATTTCTCTTCTCTCCAATTCTATTCAATACCTCCTTGTTAGTTACGTGATCTATCCATCTAATCTTCAGCATTCTTCTGTAGCACCACATTTCGAAAGCTTCTATTCTCTTCTTGTCCAAACTATTTATCGTCCATGTTTCACTTCCATACATGGCTACACTCCATACAAATACTTTCAGAAACGATTTCCTGACACTTAAATCTATACTCGATGTTAACAAATTTCTCATCTTCAGAGACGCTTTCCTTGCCATTGCCAGTCTACATTTTATATCCTCTCTACTTCGACCATCATCAGTTATTTTGCTCTCCAAATAACAAAACTCCTTTACTACTTTGTCTCCTTTCCTAATCTGATTCCCTCAGCATCACCCGACTTAATTCGACTACATTCCATTATCCTTGTTTTGCTTTTGTTGGTGTTCATCTTATACCCTCCTTTCAAGACACTTTATATTCCGTTCAGCTGCTCTTCCAAGTCCTTTGCTGTCTCTGACAGAATTACAGTGTCATCGGCGAACCTCAAAGTTTTTATTTCTTCTCCATGGATTTTAATACCTACTCCGAACTTTTCTTTTGTTTCCTTTACTGCTTGCTCAATACACAGATTGAATAGCATCGGGGAGAGGCTACAACACTGTTTTCACTCCCTTCTCAACCACTGCTTCCCTTTCATGCCCCTCGACTCTTATAACTGCCATCCGCTTTCTGTACAAATTGTAAATAGCCTTTCGCTCCCTGTATTTTACCCCTGCCACCTTCGGAATTTGAAAGAGAGTATTCCAGTCAACATTGTCAAAAGCTTTCTCTAAGTCTACAAATGCTAGAAACGTAGGTTCGCCTTTCCTTAATCTTTCTTCTAAGATAAGTCGTAAGGTCAGTATTGCCTTATGTGTTCCAACATTTCTACGGAATCCAAACTGATCTTCCCCGAGGTCGGCTTCTACCAGTTCTTCCATTCGTCTGTAAAGAATTCGTGTTAGTATTTTGCAGCCGTAGCTCATTAAACTGATAGTTCGGTAATTTTGACATCCGTCAATACCTGCTTTCTTTGGGATTGGAATTATTATATTCTCTTGAAGTCCGCGATGACGACATTCAGTGTTGCAGTAACTTTTGCAGCTCTCATCCTCTTTTTTTTGTCACTGTCCTTTTCAATGACCTTCCGTCACGAACACTCAACACACACTTTCGTCCGCTAGCCGACTTAGCGGATGTTCTTTCGTCGCTTTCCCTGTATATGGCATCAATCTTTGATGCTTCGGCTACCTTCGAAGACAGTGCTGCCATTGCAGAGTTACTAAACACAGCTTTTCGAAATGTCTTCACAAAAGAAGACGAAGTAAGTACTCCAGAATTAGAAACGAGAACAGCTGCCAACATTAGTAACGTAGAAGTAAATATCCTCCGAGTAGTGAAGCAACTTAAATCACTTAATAAAAGCAAGTCTTCTGGTCCAGACTGTATACCAATTACGTTCCTTTCAGAGTATGCTGATGCATTAACTCCGTTCTTAACAATCATTTACAACCATTCGCTCGACGAAAGATCCGTATCCAAAGACGGGAAAGTTGCACAGGTCACACCAATATTCAAGAAAGGTAGTATGAGTAATCCACTAAATTACAGGCCCATATCGTTAACGTCGACATGCAGCTGGATTTTATAAGATATATTGTGTTCGAACATTATGAATTACATCGAAGGAAACGGTCTATTGACACACAGTCAAAATGGGTTTAGAAAACATCGTTCCTGTGAAACACAACTAGCTCTTTATTCGCGTGAAGTGTTGAGTGCTATCGACAAGGGATTTCAGATTGATTCCGCATTTCTGGATTTCCGGAAGGCTTTTGGCACTGCACCACACAAGCAGCTTGTAGTGAAATTGCGAGCTTATGGAATAATGTCTCAGTTATGTCACTGGATTTGTAATTTCCTGTCAGAGGGGTCACAGCTCGTTGTAATTGACGGAAAGTCATCGAGTAAAACAGAAGTGATTTGTGCGTTCCCCGAGGTAGTATTATAGGCTCTTTGCTGTTCCCTATCTATATTAACGATTCCGGAGACAATGTGAGCAACCGTTTTCGGTTGTTTGCAGATGACACTGTCGTTTATCGACTAATAAAGTCATCAGAAGATCAAAAGAAATTGCAAAACGATTTAGAAAAGATACCTGAATGGTGCGAAATGTGGCAGTTAACCCTAAATAACGAAAAGTGTGAGGTCATCCACATGAGTGCTAAAAGGAATTCGTTAACTTCGGTTACACGATAAATCAGTCAAATCTAAAGGCCGTAAATTCAACTAAATACCCAGGAAATACAAATACGAACAACTTAAGTTGGAAGGAACACATAGAAAATGTTGTGGGGAGACTAACCAAAGACTTTTATTGGCAGGACACTTAGAAAATGTGACAGATCTAGTAAGGAGACTGCCTACACTACACTTGCCCGTCCTCTTCAGGAGTACTGCTGCGCGGTGTGGGATCTTTACCAGATAGGACTGACGGAGTACATCGAAAAAGTTCAAAGAAAGGCAGCACGTTTTGTATTATCGCGAAATATGGGAGAGAGTGTCACTGAAATGATACAGGATTTGGGATGGACATCATTAAGACAAAGGCGTTTTTCGTTGGAACGGAATCTTCTTACGAAATCCCAATCACCAACTTTCTTCTCCGGATGCGAAAATATTTTGTTGACAGCGACCTACATAGGGAGAAACGATCACCACAATAAAATAAGGGAACTCCGAGCTCTTACGGAAAGTTATAGGTGTTCGTTCTTTCCTCGGTCTATGCGAGATTGGAATAATAGAGAATTGTGAAGGTGGTTCCATAAACCAGGCTGGGCACTTAAATGTGATTTGCAGAGTATCCATCTAGATGTTGATGTAGACGTACCTTGGTTACAGAATCACCCACCACACGATCAATAATTTGCCCAAGTTCGAGTTCATTTGCCAGCGACATCATGCACTCACAATTACACGGACAACTATTCTTTCCGCAACTAACGCTTGCAATGTATTGAGGGCATTGTACATGTGCCGTTTGTGGTAAAATATAACACAACATGGAGGCTTGGCTAGGACCTGCATTTACAATGAAGCGCCACAGAAACTGGTATAGGCATGCGTATTCAAACACAGAGATATGTAACAGCCAGATACGGTGCTGCGGTCGGCAACGCCTATATAAGACAACAAGTGTCTGGCGCAGTTGTTAGATCGGTTACTGCTGTTGCAATGGCAGGTTACCAAGATTTAAGTGAGTTTGAACGTGGTGTTATAGTCGGCGCACGAGCGATGGAACACAGCATTTCCGAGGTAGCGGTCAAGTGGGTATTTTCCCGTACGACCATTTCACGAGGGTACCGTGAATATCAGGAATCCGGTAAAAGATCAAATCTCCGATATCGCTGCGGTCGGAATAAGATCCTGTAAGAACGGGACCAACGACGACTGAAGGGAATCGTTCAACGTGACAGAATTGCAACCTTCGTCAAATTGCTGCAGATTTCAATGCTGGGCCATCAGCAAGTGTCAGCGTGCGAGCCATTCAACGAAACATCATCGATATGGGCTTTCAGAACCGAAGGCCCACTCGTTAACCCTTGATGACTGCGCGACACAAAGCCTTCTGCCTCGCCTTGGCCCGTCAACACCGACAATGGTCTGTTGATGACTGGAAACACGTTGCCTGGTTGGACGAGTCTCGCTTCAAATTGTATCGAGCGGATGAACGGGTACGGGTATGGAGACAACCTCATGAATTCATGGATCCAGCATGTCAGCGGGGGACTGTTCAAGCTGTTGGAGACTCTATAATGGTGTGGGGCGTGTGCAATTGGAGTGATGTGGGACCCCTGATACGTGTAGATACGACTCTGACAGGTGACACGTACGTAGGCACCCATTCATGTCCATTGTGCATTCCGACGGACTTGGGCAATTCCAGCAGGACAATGCGACACCCCACACGTCCAGAATTGCTACAGAGTGGCTCCAAGAACACTATTCTGAGTTTAAACATTTCTGCTGGCCACCAAACTCCACAGACATGAACATTATTGAGAATATTTGGGATGCCTTGCAACGTGCTGGTCAGAAGAGATCTCCTTTCCCTCGTAGTCTTACGGATTTACGGACAGCCCTGCAGGATTCATGGTGTCAATTTCCTCCAGCACTACTACAGGCATTGTTCGGGTCCATGCCACGTCTTGTTGCGGCACTTCTGCGTGCTCGCGGAGGTCCTACACGATATTAGACAGGTGCACCAGTGTCTCTGACTCTTCAGCGTATTTGCAGGCGTGCATTTATCTCGGAATTTCCATATGTTTGTCCGAACCCTGCAGGTCAACATTAAATTATGCGATACTGAGGGAATTCGCTTAGAAATTGAGATTAAATGTAATAGGTGGGTTCTGCTGTTTGGCCAGCAAGACAATTGATGATGGCCGAAGTGTAGGGGGTATAAAGTGCGGACTGGGGCATTAACCAAAACATTTCTGAAAAAGAGGAATTGCCTAATATCTAACTTTAAGTTTTAGGACGTCTTTCCATCAATCTATTTGTCTGGAGTGTAGTCTTGTACCAAAGTGAATCTTTAGTATAAGCAGTTCAGGCAGCAACAAAATACAAAATGCGTGGTGCCTGTTGTGTCAGACATGTCCGATAGAACATACACCATTCACGATAAAGCAGCTGGGGCATATAGATGAATAGTTTGAGTGAATGTTACTTACATTTATAAACATAAATATTCCTTCTTCAATAATATTTTTATTGAATGCGTAACACTTTCCGTGAGGCAGAAAGATGTCACAAAAGAATTAAAGAGAAGAATCTTAAGGAGTTGTTATATACTCAGGAAGGAAGTCGTTAACCAGAGGACTACGTTCGGGAAGACAGTTAATAAGAAATTCATACATAAGGCATCAGAGAGTGCAAATACGCATAATAGGTATGTATATTGATTTCTTGCTTCCAGAACTAGCTGTTATAAGATGAGCAGACTTTTCAGAATAAAAGACATTTTTATTTTACTTTACCGATTTCAACTTTTACAGAACATCCCAAAATCCAGATACACTCTCTTTCTCCTCGTTCCTTGCTTAACATAGAAATTCTGCATATAGCTGACCAGGGCTACTAAATGAACCTTTTAGAGAAGTTTGAAATATGTAAACATAGCTACCTAAATTCAAAAAATTTGTTTAAGGATCAGCTTGCATTGAAAAACAGACACTGTTTTGATTGTATGGCATCTCTTATAAAACGTGAAAATTAGTCCCATTTTTGTAGACATTAGAACTATGTGCTATGTTTTTCAAAAAAAAAAAAAAATATATATATATATATATATATATATATATATATATATATATATACAGTTTCTTTATATACCTTAATTACAATTTTTAAATGCTTTTACATATTTCCCTTGCTGCTAGCACAACGTCATCAATCTGTAAAATCTGTGTTTGTAATAATCATGTTCAATATGTGCATTTTTGGATAGTACATTTCGTATACTTTACACACATGTGTACCCAAGGTCTAATGATTTATAATATCCCAAATTTTTTAGGTTTCTGAAGATAACAGATTAATCTGTTGAAACTGGTAAAGCGAAATAAACATATCTCTGCAACTGACGACCGAAATTTATTCCGAAATATATACTATAGTTGCAGAGAAAATAACTGCTACAAATAAACTAGTGAACAAAAGTAATGAACTTGCAGTTCAGATTTTTATCTGTATGAGTACCCAAAGATTTGAATATTCGACCGTAATCAACGTCACCTGTTAATATCGTACACTGTTAATGTTATCCTTTTCATAGTAACGAACTAAATGTCCTGCGTTTTTTGCGGAAAATTATTTATCAGTTCTTTCAAAAACATTATTAACACTTTCTTCCGTCGCCATCTCTGTAACAGCATTGGATATAACACTTGTGTTATCAACAAAAACTACCAACTCTGCTTGATGTATGTTACGTGGAAGGCCACTGACACGCATTAACAATAACAGTGGACCTAAAATCGAAACCTGTGGGACTCAATTCATAATTTCTCTCCAGTCGCTAAATTTTCACCCATCCAAAATTATTTAGGACTAGTTTTTGTTAAATATGATTGAAACAAGTTGCTTGTGACAGCATCAAATCCTTAAAAAGTAAGATTTCCTAAAAAAGTATCGATATTTACGCAATCAAATGCCTGGGACAGATCACAAAAATACTGAACTGTGATTTTTTTAAATACTTAACGCTTGTAATGTTTGGCTAGTAAATGTATGAAAAGCATTCCGAATCGTCTGCCTTTAATTGCGTTTGATACTGTGTGACAAACTAAATGATAACGAAGTACAGACGTGTCGAAACCTCACAACCGGGTAGGCGACTGAAAGACTCAATCCATTCTATCGGATTTTGGCTGGGGTCGATGCAGACAGACGGGGGACTGAGCGGGTGGAAATTTCTCAGGCTTCCCATCCCTCGCAGAGCGGGCGAAAATGTCTACCACTGTACCCCAGCCGCTGGCTCATTCGCGGCGTTGGTGGCCGCTGTGAACGCCGTACAACTGTTAACGACGGACGTGGCGGGAATTCCGAAAGTCTTCGGCAACAGATTTCTTCCAGGCGCACGCTTTACATTTTTATTACTGTCGTGATCATCTTTTACTGTTAGGCACTGCCACTGAACTGTTTGTGACATAGGTTATATATAAGATTATGGGTGTCGAACGATGTCAGGAACAGACGACGGAATGTTTGAAAAGCTAGTGACTTCTGAATAGTATCGTTTTTTCTTGGTAAAATCCAGTCTGTTTTTCCAGTATAGCATCTTTTCAGTAAATTTTTACCGAAGTTTTCCAAGATATCCAAGTCTTTAACACACAGGAGCCATGGTCTCAGCATGGTCTCTGCCAGTTGCAGCCATTATAAGAGGTTAATTGAAGCAGCTAGTGTCGGCAGTTCGTGGCGCAATGCCACTGCCACTGCAGCCGCAGGCTTGTGAAGCCCTACACAGCGGATATTTCTTCGTCAAAGGCGGTTGCTGTTGTATCGACTTTTAGCGAAAGTTTTTCTGTAAGTCGTCTAGAATTAGTGTTGCTTATCTTTTCAGTTGTTGTTGTTGTGGTCTTCGGTCCTGAGACTGGTTTGATGCAGCTCTCCATGCTACCCTATCCTGTGCAAGCTTCTTCATCTCCCAGTACCTACTGCAACCTACATCCTTCTGAATCTGCTTTTTACCCTCCACGCTGCCCTCCAATGCTAAATTTGTGATCCCTTGATGCCTCAGAAGATGTCCTACCAACCGATCCCTTCTTCTTCTCAAGTTGTGGCACAAATTTCTCTTCTCTCCAATTCTATTCAATACCTCTTTATTAGTTACGTGATCTATCTATCCATCTAATCTTCAGCATTCTTCTGTAGCACCACATTTCGAAAGCTTCTATTCTCTTCTTGTCCAAACTATTTATCGTCCATGTTTCACTTCCATACATGGCTACACTCCATACAAATACTTTCAGAAACGACTTCCTGACACTTAAATCTATACTCGATGTTAACAAATTTCTCTTCTTCAGAAACGCTTTCCTTGCCATTGCCAGCCTACATTTTATATCCTCTCTACTTCGACCATCATCAGTTATTTTGCTCTCCAAATAGCAAAACTCCTTTACTACTTTGTCTCCTTTCCTAATCTGATTCCCTCAGCACCACCCGACTTAATTCGACTACATTCCATTATCCTTGTTTTGCTTTTGTTGGTGTTCATCTTATACCCTCCTTTCAAGACACTTTATATTCCGTTCAGCTGCTCTTCCAAGTCCTTTGCTGTCTCTGACAGAATTACAGTGTCATCGGCGAACCTCAAAGTTTTTATTTCTTCTCCATGGATTTTAATACCTACTCCGAACTTTTCTTTTGTTTCCTTTACTGCTTGCTCAATACACAGATTGAATAGCATCGGGGAGAGGCTACAACACTGTTTTCACTCCCTTCTCAAACACTGCTTCCCTTTCATGCCCCTCGACTCTTATAACTGCCATCTGCTTTCTGTACAAATTGTAAATAGCCTTTCGCTCCCTGTATTTTACCCCTGCCACCTTCAGAATTTGAAAGAGAGTATTCCAGTCAACATTGTCAAAAGCTTTCTCTAAGTCTACAAATGCTAGAAACGTAGGTTCGCCTTTCCTTAATCTTTCTTCTAAGATAAGTCGTAAGGTCAGTATTGCCTTATGTGTTCCAACATTTCTACGGAATCCAAACTGATCTTCCCCGAGGTCGGCTTCTACCAGTTCTTCCATTCGTCTGTAAAGAATTCGTGTTAGTATTTTGCAGCCGTAGCTCATTAAACTGATAGTTCGGTAATTTTGACATCCATCAATACCTGCTTTCTTTGGGATTGGAATTATTATATTCTTCTTGAAGTCTTAGGGTATTTCGCCTGTCCCATACACCTTGCTCACCAGAAGGTAGAGTTTTTTCAGGACTGGCTCTCCCGAGGCCGTCAGTAGTTCTAATGGAATGTTGTCTACTCCCGGGGCCTTGTTTCGACTTAGGTCTTTAAGTGCTCTGTCAAACTCTTCATGCAGTATCATATCTCCCATTTCATCTTCATCTACCTCCTCTTCCATTTCTATAATATTATCCTCAAGAACACCGCCCCTGTATAGACCCTCTATATACTCCTTCCATCTTTCTGCTTTCCCTTCTTTGCTTACTGGGTTTCCATCTGAGCTCTTGATATTCATGCAAGTGGTTCTCTTTTCTCCAAATGCCTCTTTAATTTTCCTATAGGCAATATCTATCTTACCCCTCGTGAGGTAAGCCTCTACATCCTTTCAGTTATGTCATCGAAACTCTACGTAGCCAACGGCCTCCAGATAACCACTGCTGCCTGTTTGAAAGACTTCGTTCAATTAACTAACAGCGAGCAGCACTTACTTTTGCTACTGTGACAGCTTTTGATCTTCAGAGGAGACTTTACTTAAGCTTTAGTGCACTGAACGATTCTTTTCAGTTCAATACATTTCTGCTGATGCAAGGTGAATTGTCGTTGCCATGTGTTTCAGCGAAATGGTCTACTACGGAAACGACGCTACTTCATCTCACAGATTTCTATGGGGCTTAGGTTATTTTTTTGCACAGGCCACTGCGGTAAATCCATCGGGTGTTCTTAGAACCAAGGTGGATTTACCCTTGTTTTGTTCTCACACAAACACATTATCAAATGGTACGGGAATAATGCGATTGCCAACTGTTCACACTGCGTGGGAGGGCAGCGGCTCTCTACAATACCTCCGCGAACATGTTGCGTCTATTTTTCCAACGATCTTAACTAATGGTTGAAGACGAACGAGGAAAAACAGTCCCAGAGCATCAAACTAGCCCCACTACCGCCACGGTAAGGTCGTATAAATATCGTTCGACTGTTATCCATCTACATATACAGTTATCCACACTTACAGTGAGAAAACTTCCATCACCAGGACAGAAGTTGAAGAACCAAATGCAGAACTGGAAATCCACACTTACAATGACGAAACTCCCATCACCTGGACGGAAACAGAGGCAGCCTTAAAATCTATACCAAAAGGAAAATCTTCAGGTACAGATGAAGTGAACGCAGACATGATAAAGGCAATAGTTATCCAAGGCATACAATGGCTGCACCCAGTACTCAATGCCATATGAGCAGATAACAAAATACCTGCGGATTGGAGCAAGGGTGTAATAATTCCCCTGTTTAAGAAATGTTGCAGGCGGAAACCCACCAACTACAGAGGAATAACCCTATTGTGTCATGGGCTGAAAATACGCGAGAAGATCATAGAAAAGAGATTCAGAACTATCATAGAACCACAGCTGGAGGAGGAACAATATGGCTTAAGAAGTAACAGATCAACAACAGATCTAATTTTTGGCACCCACATGTTGATGGAAAAGTATTGGGAGAAAGGCAAGAACCTGGTCATTGTATTGCTGGATATAGAATAAGCCTATGATAGTGTTGTAAGAGATAAAATCTGAGAATGCTTGAGGAAAAAGAATGTGCCTGAAGGAATAATATGAAAAATTCAGGTGTTGTACAAAGACTGTACTAGCTGTGTACAAATTGGGGAAGGACGATCATCATGGTTTGAGACCAAGAGTGGAGTTCAGCAAGGAAGTGCACTGTCCCCACTACTATTTATCACTGTTGTGGTTGCTATAATGAAGAACGTCAAGGAGAAGGCAGGTGAACTGAATGCATTTGCCTTTGCTGATGACGTCATGATATGGGGTGAAACTGAAGAGGAAGTACAGATCAGACTCGATGAATGGAAATCTCAGTTCCAGAAATATAGCCTCAACATCAGCAAGACCAAGACAGTGGCGATGGCAGTCAACACAGATGCACAACCAGCAATTGTAAAACTAGGAGGCCACCAACTAGAGTGTGTGGACAGTTTTCCTTACCTTGAAGTTGTAATCTCAGGAGATAATTTGGTGAGAAATGAAATCACCAACAGGGTGCAGAAAGGATCAGAATTCTACCAACAATTAAGATCACTTATGGGATGACTTGATTCCAAAACCGGCCATACTGATGATGTTTAATTGTTATTTCATACCAATATTGACCAATGGTATTGAAACATGTACCCCACAAAAAGAGAATCATCAAGGCTGGAAGCATCAGAGATGGAATTTCTTAGATCCACTATCCAGAATACAAAGATGAACAAATTAAGGAATGAGGAAGTGAGGAAAAAAGCCGGAATAAAGACATCCCTATAAGATCACATTAGCGCATCTAGACTTTGATGGTACGGGCACGTGATGAGAATGGAACCAATTAGAACAGCCAAAATAAATTTGGAATGACAGGTGGATTGGAAAAGGCCTCAAGGAAGACCTTGAACCAGATGGATGGACGTGATTAAGGCTGATCTAGTGACCAGAGGATGGATAGTGGATGATGTTCTCCGTGAACAGGTGTATTTGAACAGGACTAAGTGGAAGAGGCTCATTACCAGTATCTGGGAAACTGGAACTGTTAAATGATGATGATGATGATGATGATAATGATGATGATCTACAGTTATACTCCATCAGCCACCTACTCCACAGTGCGTTTGCTTAATCAGTGCAAACTCTGACGTGTGATACAAAGATTGCGCAGTTTAACACAGTAGTGTCTTCCTATTCGGTTACGTTATAGTTGTTCTCGAATGGATAGGAACTCGATACTTCGTGTAATATCCCTTGTGCTTTATAATCACTTTCAAACGATCGTATACGTTACAAACGATTTTTGCTGGTTTTTCAGATCCAATTAGCTCCCATTCTTTCTTCAGCTTCTTTTTTAAATCTTATGTCTAGTTTACTGTACTTCTAATGGACGTACTATTGAGTGCATTCAATGAATCCTGCAGAGTTAACACTTACGATAGAAGTGATGTCCCTATAACTGTTACAAAGAAGCCTATCTTTTACTACGTGTCATGTGTCTCTCAGGCTGTTATCGAGAAATTAGCACTCATGTATAATTTTTTTTGAATGTTGAACTATCCCTCCTTTTCCATACACTGTTATCGAAAGTAATCTCTGCCACATTAAATGTCGAAATACAGCCCCATGCCAAAAAAAAGACTATCCGCCGTGTTTTACGGTAGGTTACAAATGTTTAGCCTATAGCTGTTAGATTTCAGTTCTGACAGCACCTCGTCACAACAGTCAAGATTAGGTATTTTGTGTATGATAAATTTATTAGTGCATAACAGTGTTTCATTCTGGCAGTGTGTTAATTCTGTAAATATTAGCTGTTTCAGTTCACCGCCTTTGTTTTCACTTATTTCGACAATCTCCTGACAAATGATCAGGGTACTGAGTATTATATTCAAATGTTTTATGTTTTTATGTTATATTTTCTGACATGTTCCACAGCCACGAGAATCTTCCCATTTTTTTGGTCTATGGAACGAAAACTGAATCTAATCTAACTTGGCTCTAGTCATATCATATTTTTTTCTGTCTGTTGAAAAGACGTCGATTTACTCTCATCAACATAAATAAAATCATTCTACCATCCTTCCCCATTATTTATGTAGTCATTTACGAACTGGAGCCTTTTTCGTTTGTTCAGTTTGTTCGCGTATGGCTTTCTCCTTGTCGCTGTTTTGCGTCCTTCTACTCTGATAACCTTCCAGACGTTTGATTTACTTATTTGCTTACCATATTCTTGCGACAGCTGGACTTCAGTCTTAGGTGCATATCATCAAGGATGACGCTTGATCTTTCTAATGATTAATCACCTCTCTATATCATTTAGCTTCCTTCGGTGCACTCTTTGAGCGACTGATTCTGTTTGGTCGTCCACCTCAAATGGATTTATAATATACCCAACCGTGCTCCCAGGCAGCCTGTTAGAAGTGCCAGATCAGACGAAGGCTGAGATCACTTTTAAACTGGGGTATTCAGCTCTTCCTCATTACTGGGCGATACTGGCTAGCACCACCAACAAGGCAATGTAAAGCGCGAATTGAGGATAATACCGCAGCAGTAGCGCCCAGTAATGAGGAAGAGCTGAATACCCCAGTTTAAAAGCGACCTCAACGGTTGCGGCTATCTGAGACATCACCTTAGCGAATCAATCGAAAGGATTTGGGCCAGCATCCGCACAAAGTTTTACTGACTCAAGAGTTGAAGCCAAGCAATCAACAGATGGCGTCGTGAGTTCGCTGATGGCGCCGTACAGCTGCCGACTGGGCCCTACAGCGGCTGGGGGCTGATTCTGATTTCAGTGGAAAAATCATCTTCTCAGACAAGGTACACTTTTATCTTTTTGGCTTCTCAGTAACCAAACTTGAGGTGCCAACGCATTCAGAAAAACTCACCGATTTCTTCCGAGATGATGAGAGAAGAACCGTTACCATCAATAGCAGCCAATACAGATCCACGTTAGAGGAATTTCTGTGGCCACAACTTGAGACTGTCGACACTGGAAACATCTGGTTCCGGCGGGATGGCACTACGTTCCACGCAGTTGATGCTATGCTCGATTTGCTGAGGGATAAGTTTGGCGACTGGATCATCTCAGGACATGGATCAGCGAACTGGCCGCCATGGTCGTGAGATCAAAGCCCAGGTCTATGCTGACAGGCCACGAACTTTGGAACATTTGGAGGCGAACATTAGTTAGGCTATCCTTTACATAACGTCAGTAATGTTGGACAAAGTGATTAACATTTGGAGGCATCGTGTGCGTCAGTCTGTTCAACGCTCTGATGGAAAACTGAACGATATTTTGTTCAGGAAATATCTGCAGTGTCTAAGTTTCAAAATGAAGCACAGTTTACTTCGATGCCGGACCGAGACTCGAACTCGGGACCTTTGCCTTTCGCGGGCAAGTGCTCTACCATCTGAGCTACCCAAGCACGACTCACGCCCCGTCCTCACAGCTTTACTTCTGCCAGTACCTCGTCTCCTACCTTCCAGACTTTACAGAAGCTCTCCTGCGAACCATGCAGAACTAGCACTCCTGAAAGAGTGAACAAACGATGAGCACCCACAACTGAGCTTCCAGTTTGGTAAAATTTTTCAGTTATTTTTAAGCGTTCAGGAAACGTGAGGCACTGCATGACCAAACTGCAAATTGTACTGGGTATTTTCACACCTAGAAACATAGAAACTGGAAAAGAGAATTTTAAAAAGTAATCACTTTTAATGAAGACGCTTTGCACTGCTAAATGTCCGGAACCATGTCAAGTTCTCTCACTTCACTTTCTGCATTGTCGCACTCAGAGGGAAAACATGTCCCGGAAATTACGTATCGTGGCTTTGGGTAGGCAGCTTTTGACGCAAAATCTGAAATTACTCTAGCGCGTTCAGGGGAAGTCCCGTGACTTACCCTGACGATACACGGAGCGCATCCAGGGGAAGCCCAGGACTACTGGCTTCAAAGGAGAGATGCATCTATCGTCTTTTTCATGCAAGCTGTATCTTTTGGAATATCTTACTTCAGTTTATTACACCTTGTAAGTCGGCTACTCTGTAAAGAACTGGTCTGCTAACAGTAGTAGTTAGACTAAGCCCTGGTTTATTGAACCTTTTTTCTGTCACGCGAATGTTCATGACCCAATAATCTATTTTCCGACGAGAGCTGACGATGAAGTTAGCAAAAGAAATAATCATAGTAGCGTACATCTATTAAAAAAACCGTCAAACGTGAAACTGATATGTATAGCATGTCTAAATGAACATCAGGATGTGATCACTCTTAAAAGCTTCTCAAAATTACCTTGTGTAAATGTGGTTAGCTAGTAGCTAAACGCAGAGCCACGGGATGATTTCCTTTAAATTTAATCTCAGCACTTTAATTTGGAAGTGGTGTAATATTGAAAGTACTTCTTCAAAATTATTGAAAAAGATGCAGTTCAAGAACAAAATCTGCACATACTGTTGCAAAAGCTGAAGGTCTCACTATCAAGTTCTGTACAATTTATGACATGGAAAATATCATCAATATAGTCATTATAAAATCTGCCACACCAAATCTGCGCCATGGGGTCTGATCATACTTACCTTCCACAATCTGAGAGTTAGATATGCAGACGGCGGGATATTCATTACTAATGCGTGGGAGACCCTGTCTGTGACTGAATTATTTCATTGTCTCATCTTACATGAGCAGTGAGTCGACAAAGAGAATACTGCGCCCAAGATGGCGTCGCATCCAATGTGAATAAAGATTGCGCGAAAAAATTAAATTACTGAAGGGAGCATAACTGAGTAACCACAACGCTAAATTAATGCTCTATATTAATCTCAAAATAATCAAACTGTAGATATGCGTCAGACAGGCGTTACAATACACGTAAATATGAATCAAATTTCCAGAAATCACAGTATCTATACACGTCTTCCAGTAGTGCACCGAATAACCTTAAGTGCACGAAAGAATGACGAAGCTGAGTACATAGTACATTAGGTTGAATAATTACGACATGGTTCTGTAATCAGCCTCCAATTTATGAAAAATAGTAGATCCCTGAGCCTCTGTAATAATACGCGTCTAAATACGAGACCACGCTCGCAACTTATCTCCAGTCCTGCGTGCGAAATGGTAGCAATTTAAATGTGCAAACACTGACGTCATCTGACTCAAATGTCCTGCACCTTGTGTAGTAATAACAACTGCAAGTAACTGTAACGGTCTCACCAGATCTGCAGCTGCAGTCACCATCTCCGAACTGCTTCTAACTCGAGGCCTCCACTTCCAGAACAAAAGTCTGATCTTAAACTGAGTCGCCTCTCTGGCTTACTCAACCGCTTGGCTGGAACCGAACACAGCTCGCCAAATGTGAATCAATTCCCAACCGCACTACTTGAAGATTATCCCATGGCCTAAAGAAAACAAAAGTATGCATTAAAATCAAACTTTTTTTAACACAAATATTTCAACCTTTATGAAATGTTGGTTTGATGATACAGAGTTCGTCCACTTTATCATCATCATCGCTCATTTGACATCTACTGTTGGATAAACATCACCTGCAGCTCTGTATTTTCCACGCCTCACGTTCTCACGCATCCATGTGGTCCCTGCATGTTTTGTTGATGCCATCTGCTACTTTATGTTAGGTCGTCCTCTTAGGCTTTTCTTATCCATTGAAATCCAGCAAAAAACGTCATTGACTCATCTACCAGTCCCACATCTCGCCATTTCGTTTTCCTTGCAGTGGTAATTACATTTTCCACTCCAGTATGTCCCCCGATCCATTTGTTCGTTTTTGTACCTCTCGAAATTATTCTCAAATTGTATACCTCCATTGTTCGCCAAAAAACGTCCGATTTTTGAGTAGTATTCTCATTACAGTTCATTTCGCATTGTGATAAATCAGAACTGGTAACGTGGACTGATTATAAAGTTCCAATATCATACGCATCGACATGTATGTTTTAGAAATCCTGTTAATTTTCCAAAAGCTTTCGCGGTCATTTTTACTCTGCTGTTTATCTCACTTGCTGATCAATCAATTATTAATCATCATTTGGATGTTGTAGCCCTTGTTGTTTTCCGTGCTTGCCTAGAAAAAGCTGGAGAGAAATTCCGGCTTATGCAAGACACCGCTTCATGGTTTTGTTATTACCCAAGGATTTTTCAGCACATCATGTGCTATCTTGCTTCTTATCGCTAGTGTGCTTTACAAAGATATTCTGGCTGTATGTAAAGTACACCAGCGGCAGGACGCAACAATACCTTTACTGCTCCATAGGAGTGGAAATGCCATCGCTGACAGTGCTGTTAAAGCGGAGTTACTAAAAATAGCCTTCCGAAATTCCTTTACCAAGGAAGCCGAAGTAAATATTTCAGAATCCGAATCAAGAACAGCTGCCAACATGAGTAATGAAGAAGTACATATCCTCAGAGTAGTGAAGCAACTTAAATAACTTAACAAAAATTAGTCTACCGGTCCAGACTGTAAACCAATTAGGTTGTTTTCAGCGTACGTTGATGTAATAGTTCCATACTTACGAATCATAAACGACCGCTCGGGTCGTCGAAAGCTCCGTGTCCAAAGACTGGAAAGTTGCACAGATCACACCGTTACTCAAGAAGGGAAATAGGAGTAATCCACTAAATTACAGGCCCATACCACTAACGTCTATGTAAATCAGGATTTTGTAACATATATTGTATTCCAACATTATGAATTACCTCGAAGAGAGCAATTTATTGACAAACTGATGACAGAAATTCAGAAAATATCGTTCTTGCGAAACACAACTAACTCTTTATTCTCGCGAAGTAATGAGTGTTATCAGTAAGGACGTCGAATTGATTCCGTATTGTCAGATTTCCAGAATGCTTTTGACACCGTTCCTGAAAAGCGACTTCTAATTAAACTGCGTGCCCATGGAGTATCGTCTAAGTTGTGCGACTGGATTGGTGATTTCATGCCAGAAAGGTCACAGTTTGTAGTAACTGACGCAAGGTCATCGAGTAAAACAGAAATAATATCTGTCGTTCCCCAAGTACATGAGTACTAAAAGGAATCCGCTAAATTTTGGTTACACAATAAACCATACAAATCTAAAGGCTGTAAATTACACTAAATACTTAGAGATTACAATCACAAAAAGCTTAACTTCGAACGCAAACGAAAGACTGCATTTTATTGCCGGAACACTTAGAAAATATAACAGCTTTACTAAAGAGACTGCCTATACTACGACTGCCGACCTCTTCCGGAATATTGCTGTGCGGTGTGGGATCCGTATGAGATAGAGTTGACGGAGTACATTAGAAAAGTCGAAAGAAGGGCAGTTGGTTTTGTATTGTCTCGAAATAGGATAGAGACTGCCACGGATATGATACGCGGCTTAGGGTGCCAATCATTAAAACAAATGCGAGAGTGGAACGTTAGGGAGATAGGTTGAAGGTGGTCGAGGAATCCTCTGCTAGGCACTTAATCTTGAATTGCAGGGGAATCATGTAAATGTAGTTCTTCAGTGGGATTTTTTGTTTAATTTCATTCTCGCATGACGTTGTTGTTTGTGTGTGCTGGTAGTTTTCATATGTGCTACACAGCTACAGCGTGTAATGGGGGTTTGGATGTTGCCGACTCGGGCAGCGCCGTGGTTAGCACACTGGAGTCACATTCAGGAGGACGTCGGCTCAAAACCGCGTCCATACAGCCTGATTTAGGTTTCCCGTAATCGATTCAGGCAACTGCCGGAACGGTTCCATCGAAAGAGCACGGGCGGTTTCCTTCCCTTATCCGAGTTTTACTCCGTCTCTAACGACTTTTCGCTCTTACTTCATTTGCTTAGACGTGTTAAAGGACATAGCTGTAACAAAGCGTGAAATGACGTCAGAAACTTTGTGTTTTGATGATTATTGTTTCCGATGCGTGTGTAAGAGGAAGAAGTGACAACAGCTAAAGAAATAAATTCTTTAACACGCCATGAACACGTGCTAGAGTAATAACAAAACTATAAATCGGTGTTTTGCATGAGGCAGAACTTCTCTCTACGTTTTTCATCCAGTCATTGTCTAAACTGGCCTAGATGTAAAAACGTCAAGCCGGCCGGAGTGGCCGAGCGGTTCTAGGCGCTTCACTCTGGAACCGCGCGACCGCTACGGTCGCAGGTTCGAATCCTGCCTCGGGCATGGATGTTTGTGATGTCCTTAGGTTAGTTAGGTTTAAGTAGTTCTAAGTTCTAGGGGATTGATGACCTTAGAAGTTAAGTCCTATAGTGCTCAGAGCCATTTGAACCATTTAAAAACGTCACGACGCTTCGCAGACTTAGTTGTTAATTTGTACCATTTTCTTTTCTTCTTGCCGGTTATACGTTTTCTAGTCTTATTGTAGATGATATTTAGGCTTGCTTTTGAACTTCATCTCCTATGTTCTTCCTTTTGCTGTTGAAGTATGTCTGCAGCCGAAGCGAATAGTAGAATGTCATCAACAAAATGAAGGTAGCTCGGATATGTTTCCTTAAGAGGTATTAGTTATTCATTTTTCTAGTACAAAGGTCTGAAAACAACATCTAGGGCTAATGAGAATACATTTAGTCGTATGGAATCTTCTTGTATGACTCCATTTTCTGCTCAAAATTTTTCACTTTTCTGCTGATGTTTAATGGGAGCTGTAGCTGTGACGTATGATTCCTTCAATAATATTAGTTGAATCGAAACTTTATTTTTCAAGAATTTTTAGTAAATACTTTGTTTAAATTCAGTCCATAGATTTCTAAAAATCTTAGAATTCCAGACATTAGTTCACGCATCTATCGCTTTATCCAATACTTCTGCCTGCTCATTCTCTTCCTTCATTAAAATGAAAAGTTTTTCCAGTGATAATTGTTTAGTGCATACCGTGTGCATTAGGTACAGGAAGGTAAAGTTTCTTTATGCCTTGATTTTCTTCTTTTTTGTGAACTATAAGGTTCTGAAAGTCCTATTATTTGCTTATTCACTGCTTGACAAAAAAAAAAAAAAAAGGGGGATACACCCAAAAGACACAATCGGCTGTGTCACTTCCTACACGCGCACACCATCGGCGAATATGTAAATGATTAGAGTTGCAATTCACTATGAGAGGGAGAACGACCACCAAGGTGCATTAGTGATGTTCGTGTTTAGTATTGTTTCCCGTGTGACCATTTCACGAATGTACCATGAATATCAGGAATCCTGTACAACATCATATCTCCGACATCGCTGCAGCTGGAAAAAGATCCTGCAACAACGGGATCGACGACGACGGAAGAGAATCGTTCAACGTGACAGAATGCAACCCTTCCGCAAATTGCTCCAGATTTCAGTGGTGGCTGATCAACGAGTGTCTTACCGGTACCCATCCATTCGCTCGATACAATTTGAAACGAGACTCGTCTGACCAGGCAGCATATTTCCGGTCATCAACAGTACAATGTCGGTGTTGACGGACCCAGCCGAGGCGTAAAGCTTTGTGTCGTGCAGTCGTCAAGGGTACACAAGTAGGAACTCGGCTCCGAGTGCCCATATCGATCATGTATCGTTGAATGGTCCGCACGCTGGCATTTGTTGATGGCGGATCATTCAACGAAACATGATCGATATGGGCACTCGGAGCCGAGTTCCTACTTGTGTACCCTTGACGACTGCACGACACAGAGCTTTACGCCTCGCCTGGGTCCGTCAACACCGACATTGAACTGTTGATGACCGGAAATATGCTGCCTGATCAGACGAGTCTCGTTTCAAATTGTATCGAGCGAATGGATGGGTACGGGTAAGGAGACAACCTCCTGAATCCATGGACGCTGTATGTCAGCAGCGGAGTGATCAAGCTGGTGGAGACTCTGTAATGGTGTGGGGCATGTGCAGTTGTAGTGATATGGTATCCCTGATACGTCTAGATACGACTCTGACAGGTAACACGTACGTTAGCATCCAGTCTGATCACCTGCATCCATCCTATCTACATCTACATGACTACTCTGCAATTCACATTTAAGTGCTTGGCAGAGGGTTCGTCGAACTACAATCATACTATCTCTCTACCATTATACTCCCGAACAGCGCGCGGGAAAAACGAACACCTAAACCTTTCTGTTCGAGCTCTGATTTCTCTTATTTTATTTTGATGATCATTCCTACCTATGTAGGTTGGGCTCAACAAAATATTTTCACATTTGTAGAGAAAGTTGGTGACTGAAATTTCGTAAATAGATCTCGCCGCGACGAAAAACGTCTTTGCTGTAATGACTCCCATCCCAATTCGCGTATCATATCTGCCACACTCTCTCCCCTACTACGTGATAATGCAAAACGAGCTGCCCTTTTTTCCACCCTTTCGATGACCTCCGTCAATCCCACCTGGTAAGGATCCCACACCGCGCAGCAATATTCTAACAGAGGACGAACGAGTGTAGTGTGAGCTGTCTCTTTAGTGGACTTGTTGCATCTTCTAAGTGTCCTTCCAATGAAACGCAACCTTTGGCTCGCCTTCCCCACAATATTATCTATGTGGTCTTTCCAACCGAAGTTGTTCGTAATTTTAACACCCAGGTACTTAGTTGAATTGACAGCCTTGAGAATTGTACTATTTATCGAGTAATCGAATTCCAACGGATTTCTTTTGGAACTCATGTGGATCACCTCACACTTTTCGTTATTTAGCGTCAACTGCCACCTGCCACACCATACAGCAATCTTTTCTAAATCGCCTTACAACTGATACTGGTCTTCGGATGACCTTACTAGACGGTAAATTACAGCATCATCTGCGAACAACCTAAGAGAACTGCTCAGATTGTCACCCAGGTCATTTATATAGATCAGGAACAGCAGAGGTCCCAGGACGCTTCCCTGGGGAACACCTGATATCACTTCAGTTTTACTTGATGATTTGCCGTCTATTACTACGAACTGCGACCTTCCTGACAGGAAATCACGAATCCAGTTCCACAACTGAGGCGATACCCCCTAGGCCCGCAGCTTGATTAGAAGTCGCTTGTGAGGTACGGTGTCAAAAGCTTTCCGGAAATCTAGAAATACGGAATCAACTTGAGATCCCCTGTCGATAACGGCCATTACTTCGTGCGAATAAAGAGCCAGCTGCGTTGCACAAGAACGATGTTTTCTGAAACCATGCTGATTAGGTTTAACTACACTCTTGGAAATGGAAAAAAGAACACATTGACACCGGTGTGTCAGACCCACCATACTTGCTCCGGACACTGCGAGAGGGCTGTACAAGCAATGATCACACGCACGGCACAGCGGACACACCAGGAACCGCGGTGTTGGCCGTCGAATGGCGCTAGCTGCGCAGCATTTGTGCACCGCCGCCGTCAGTGTCAGCCAGTTTGCCGTGGCATACGGAGCTCCATCACAGTCTTTAACACTGGTAGCATGCCGCGACAGCGTGGACGTGAACCGTATGTGCAGTTGACGGACTTTGAGCGAGGGCGTATAGTGGGCATGCGGGAGGCCGGGTGGACGTACCGCCGAATTGCTCAACACGTGGGGCGTGAGGTCTCCACAGTACATTGATGTTGTCGCCAGTGGTCGGCGGAAGGTGCACGTGCCCGTCGACCTGGGACCGGACGGCAGCGACGCACGGATGCACGCCAAGACCGTAGGATCATACGCAGTTCCGTAGGGGACCGCACCGCCACTTCCCAGCAAATTTGGGACACTGTTGCTCCTGGGGTATCGGCGAGGACCATTCGCAACCGTCTCCATGAAGCTGGGCTACGGTCCCGCACACCGTTAGGCCGTCTTCCGCTCACGCCCCAACATCGTGCAGCCCGCCTCCAGTGGTGTCGCGACAGGCGTGAATGGAGGGACGAATGGAGACGTGTCGTCTTCAGCGATGAGAGTCGCTTCTGCCTTGGTGCCAATGATGGTCGTATGCGTGTTTGGCGCCGTGCAGGTGAGCGCCACAATCAGGACTGCATACGACCGAGGCACACAGGGCCAACACCCGGCATCATGGTGTGGGGAGCGATCTCCTACACTGGCCGTACACCACTGGTGATCGTCGAGGGGACACTGAATAGTGCACGGTACATCCAAACCGTCATCGAACCCATCGTTCTACCATTCCTAGACCGGTAAGGGAACTTGCTGTTCCAACAGGACAATGCACGTCCGCATGTATCCCGTGCCACCCAACGTGCTCTAGAAGGTGTAAGTCAGCTACCCTGGCCAGCAAGATCTCCGGGTCTGTCCCCCATTGAGCATGTTTGGGACTGGATGAAGCGTCGTCTCACGCGGTCTGCACGTCCAGCACGAACGCTGGTCCAACTGAGCCGCCAGGTGGAAATGGCATGGCAAGCCGTTCCACAGGACTACATCCAGCATCTCTACGATCGTCTCCATGGGAGAATAGCAGCCTGCATTGCTGCGAAAGGTGGATATACACTGTACTAGTGCCGACATTGTGCATGCTCTGTTGCCTGTGTCTATGTGCCTGTGGTTCTGTCAGTGTGATCATGTGATGTATCTGACCCCAGGAATGTGTCAATAAAGTTTCCCCTTCCTGGGACAATGAATTCACGGTGTTCTTATTTCAATTTCCAGGAGTGTAGATCGTTCCCTTCCAAGTGATTAATAATGTTTGAATACAGTATATGCTCCAAAACCCTACTGCAAACCGACGTCAATGATATAGGTCTTTAGTTGGATGGATTACTCCTACTACCCTTCTTAAACACTGGTGCGACCTGCGCAATTTTCCAATCTGTAGGTACAGATCTATCGGTGAGCGAGCGGTTGTATGTGAGTGCTAAGTAGGGAGCTATTGTATCAGCGTAATCTGAAAGGAACCTAATCGGTATACAATCTGGACCTGAAGACTTGCCCGTATCAAGCGATTTGAGTTGCTTCGCAACCCCTAAGGTATCTACTTCTGAGAAACTCATGCTAGCAGCTGTTCGTGTATCAAATTCTGGAATATTCCATTCATCTTCTCTGGTGAAGGAGTTTTGGAAAACTGAGTTCAATAACTCCGCTTTAAGGGCACAGTTGTCGGTAACAGTACCATCGGCACTGCGCAACGAAGGTATTGACTGCGTCTTGCCGCTTGTGTACTTTACATACGACTAGAATTTCTTCGGATTTTCTACCAAATTTCAAGATAATGTTTCGTTGTGGAACCTATTAAAGGGATCTCGCATTGAAGTCCGTGCCAAATTTCGCGCGTCTGTAAATTTTAGACAATCTTCGGGATTTCGCGTTCTTCTGAACTTCGCATGCTTTTTCCGTTGCCTCTGCAACAGAGTTCGGACCTGTTTTGTGTACCACGGGGGATCAGTTCCATCTCTTACCAATTTATGAGGTATGAATCTCTCAATTGCTGTTGCTACTATATCTTTGAATTTGAGCCACATCTCGTCTACATTTGCGTAGTCAGTTCGGAAGGAATGGAGATTGTCTCGTAGGAAGGCTTCTAGTGACACTTTATCCGCTTTTTTTAAATAAAATTATTTTGCGTTTGTTTCTGGTGGATTTGGAAGAAACGGTATTGAGCCTAGCTACAACGACCTTGTGATCGCTAATCCCTGTATAAGTCATGATGCTCTCCATCAGCTCTGGATTTTTTGTGGCTAAGAGGTCAAGTGTGTTTTCGCAACCATTTACAATTCGCGTGGGTTCGTGGACTAACTGCTCGAAATAATTTTCGGAGAAAGCATTTAGGACAATCTCGGAAGATGTTTTCTGCCTACCACCGGTTTTGAACAAGTATTTTTGCCAACATATCGAGGGAAGCTATTGAATAGGATTGGGGAGAAGAGAAGTTTGTGGCACAACTTGACTAGAAGAAGGGATCGGTTGGTAGGACATGTTTTGAGGCATCAAGGAATCACAAATTTAGCATTGGAGGGCAGCATGGAGGGTAAAAATCGTAGAGGGAGACCAAGAGATAAATACACTAAGCAGATTCAGAAGGATGTAGGTTGCAGTAAGTACTGGGAGATGAAGAAGCTTGCACAGAATAGAGTAGCATGGAGAACTGCATCAAACCAGTCTCAGGACTGAAGACCACAACAACAACAACATCGAGGGAAGGTTGAAGTCCCCACCAACTATAACCGTATGAGTGGGGTATTTACTTGTTACGAGACTCAAATTTTGTCTGAACTGTTCAGCAACTATATAATCGGATAATCAAAATATCCACGGGTGTACTGCCGGTCTACAGTGTCCAACGGGCACAATATTTCGGCGATCATACATGTCGCCATCATCAGGTGAACTGACGGACTGAGCTCCTGTGAACGTGCCGGCACGGAGATCCGTACACTATGGCTGCTCAGAGCCATTACACCGACGTCATCTCAGACGCCGTCGCAATCTGTTGCACCGCGCGACCGTGGTGCGGGGCGCTGACGGCGGAGTGAGCGCGCCGCGGGCGGAGGGTATTTAAATCGGCCGCCGCCGCGACCGAACCCAGTTCCCCCTGAGCAGCCATAGTGTACGGATCTCCGTGCCGGCACGTTCACAGGAGCTCAGTCCGTCAGTTCACCTGATGATTGCGACATGTATGATCGCCGAAATATTGTGCCCGTTGGACACTGTAGACCGGCAGTACACCCGTGGATATTTTGATTATCAAATACGCCGGGAGAAACTCAAGAATCATATATAATCGGAATCTGGGGGTCGGTAGAAAGAGCCAATTATTAACTTATTTCGGCTGTTAAGTATTAAGTCTTGTTCATTGTGCATTCCGACCGACTTGGGCAATTCCAGTAGGACAATACGACACCCCGCACGTTCAGAACTGCTACAGAGTGGCTCTAGGAGCACTCTTCTTAAACACTTCCCTTGGCCACCAAACTCCCCAGTTATGAACATTATTGATGTCTTGCAACTTGCTGTTCAGAAAAGATCTCCACCCCGTCGTACTCCTACGGATTTGTGGACAGCCCTGCAGGATTCATGGTGTCAGTTACCTCCAGCTCTACTTCAGACATTAGTCGAGTTCATGTCACGTCGTGTTGCGGTACTTCTGCGTGCTCGCGGGGCCCTACACGATGTTAGGCAGGTGTACCAGTTTCTTTGGCTCTTTAGTGTATAAGGAGCGTGAACAGTGTCAGATGTTATCACGGACACGGAGATGCCGCGTACACGTGTGGAGCAGTGCTGTCCGCAACTGACAAAGTTTGAAGAGGGCCTTATTTTGGATCTCCAGGTGGCCGGCTTGTCGAACCGAGCGATATCCATATTTGGGGGGCATTGGGATGTGGCTGTGATCCCGTGTTGGACTGCACGCGAGAAAGAGGGAAGGTTGCGGTACCCCAAGTCTGACGACCATGAAGGAGGATCGCTGTAATGAGCACGAGGCACATCGTGACTCCTTCTCATCTGCACCTGTCATCCGGAACACTTAATTGTCTCCCTGGAACATTCTATGTCATCCCGTACCATTGGTCGGAGACTAATAGCAAGCGGACCAGGCAGTTACCGTCCCATGCGTGGGCTGTCGATAACACTGTAACACAAACGGCTGCAACCTCAGCAGAGCTCCCATTCTTCGAATATTTTGGCGCAGCGTTATTACTCCTGGCGTCTAGGTATGGGGAGCCGTCGGCTGTGACCTCAGATCGTGGGTGGCAGTGACTGATGGATCTCTGACGACACACCAACAGAGACATCCCGTGTTGTCGTTCGTGACGTTTTCCAACAGGAGAATGTTCGTCTCCACACGTTACGTACAATACTGATGCTGAGGTATACCTGTAGCTAGCAAGACCTCCAGATCTGTCTCCCAGAGAACACGTGTGGCACCAGCTCGGATGTCAGTTTTGTCAGACTGCGAGTATCCAGACTATCACAGATCAGTTACAACAGTTGTGGGTCAGATTGACTCAGGAGGGGATACAACAGCTTTATGACCCACTTCCCAAACAAATCAGTGCATGCATTCTGGCCTCAGTTAATGCAACTGCATACTACTACGTGAGCTCATACCGCCAAGGTCTCTGTAAATTGAGCCGACACTGATATAACATTACATGTCCTCTCAATCACACGAAGTTTCATTTCGTTTCCTCTTTCTGAGTGCTTCATTTTTATTGTCAGACGGTGTAGGTATGACTACCTGTATTACTTATACACCCAAGAACCAAAGAAGCAGGTACAGTTGCCTAAAATCGTGCGGGGCCCCCGCAAGCCCGCAGAAGTACTGCAACATTACGTAGCATGGACTCCACTAACGTCTGAAGTAGTGCTGGAGGGAAGAGTACGACGGGGCAAAGATCTCTTCTGAACAGTACGTTGCAAGGCATCCCAGGTATGCTCAATAACCTTCAAGTCTGGGAGTTCGCTGGGCACCGGAAGTGTTTAAACTCAGGATAGTGTTCCCGGGGCCACTCTGTAGCAATTCTGGATATGTGGGGTGTCGCATTGTCCTGCTGGACTTTCCCAAGTCCGTTGGAATGCACAATGGACATGAATGGATTCAGGTGCTCAGACAAGATGATTACGTACGTGTCACCTGTCATAGTCGTATCTAGACCTATCAGGGATCCCATATCACTCCAAATGCACACGCACCACACCATCACAGAGCCTCCACCACCTTGAACAGTCCCCTGCTGACATGCTAGATCCATGAATTCATGAGGTTGTCTCCATACCCGTACCCGTTCATCCGTTCGATACAATTTGAAGCGAGACTCGTCCAACCAGGCAACGTGTTTCCAGTCATCAAAAGTCGGTCGTAGGTGTTGACGGGCCCAGGCGAGGCGTATAGCTCGGTGTCGTGCAGTCATCAAGGGCACAGGAGTGGGCCTTCATCTCCGAAAGCTCTTATCGATGATGTTTCGTTGAATGGTTCGCACGCTGACACTTATTCATGGCCCAGCACTGAAGTATGCTCCAGTTTGCGGAAGGGTTGCACTTCTGTCACGTTGAACGATTCTCTTCAGTCGTCGTCGTTCCTGTTTTTGCAGGATCTTTTTCCCGCGCAGCGATGTCGGAGATTTGATGTTTTACCGGATTCCTGATACTCACGGTACACTCGTGAAATGATCGTACGGGAAAATCCAGACTTCATCGCTACCTCGGAGATGCTGTGTCCCGTCGCTCGTGCGTCGACTATAACACCAAACTCACTCAAATCTTGATAGCCTGCCATTGTAGCAGCAGTAACCGATCTAAAAACTGCGCCAGACACTTGTCTTATGTAGACGTTGCCGAACGCAGCCCCGTAATCTACCTGTTTACATATTTTTGAATATTTATTTGAATACGCACGCCTATATCACTTTATTTGGCACTTCAGTGTGGTTGTTTCTGTCAAGAATCAATAGGCGACTTTGATCTGGCTTTTGTCGTGAAGCACGTTTTGTGTTCCACTGGTAGCGAAGGGTAGAAATAATGTCCAGTCGATACCCAGTTATCTAAGGACAGAGAAATCATCCTGCTGTTTATTTATTTTATTTGATTTTGAGGAGCCATGTAGAATTCAAATTAATGTCGCCGAATTCGAGTGGGGCGTCTTCGCCAGTGTGTCAGATGGCCCTCAGCATAGATGGATGTTGGGGACAGTTCCGAGCCGAGCTACGGCTGGGTGGCTGACGGGTCTGGCGTCGAGGCTGACGTAACAGCAGGCAGCCAAGGGCGCGCGGAAGTCCGCCGGCGCTGCAGTTTGGCGAGGCCGCGTCCCGCCTGACCGCTTTCTGGAGTCTGGAGCGGCGCTGCCGACACGACCTCGTTTCTGCCATCTTCAGAAGCCTCTTCTGTCTCCTTTGGTGTTTTTTATTATTTCCGCTCTCTGTTGTAATCGCTCAATTCTGACGATGCTGTCGGGCTCGACCTTGCTGTAGGCGATGTGAAAGACGGCAGCTGAAAGAGTTTATACCTTTAGTCCAGAAGGAACTGGCGGTATGTGGCGGAGGGTGCTTATGGATCACTGTCATTTTCCTCTTTTACTGCTCCAGTAGCGAATGGTCCAGTGGGGAAGACGACTGTCCGTAAGCCTCTACTCAATCTCTAATGTTCTCAAAAATGGTTCAAATGGCTCTGAGCACTATGGGACTTAACATCTTAGGTCATCAGTCCCCTAGAACTTGGAACTACTTAAACTTACCCAACCTAAGGACATCACACACATCCATGCCCGAGGCAGGATTCGAACCTGCGACCGTAGCAGTCCCACGGCTCCGGACTGCAGCGTCTAGATCCGCACGGCCACCGCGGCCGGCCTAATGTTCTCATTTTCTCGTCTAGATCATTTCGGAAGATATACTTGAAGGTAGGGAGGAGGAGGGGGTTAGGAGCAATACACTATCTGATCAAAACTATCCGGACACCTACTAGTGGACATTAATATAGAGTGTGGTGCCCCTTAGCCTATATGGTAGCTGGAACTCTCCTTGGACACTTTCGCTGATGTGATTGAATGCCTGTGAAAGAATGGCAGTCCATTCTTCCTCGAGAGCAGAATCCAGAGAAGGTTTGACGCTGCGGTCTGGGGTGAAGTCGACATTCTAACTCTCAAATTATGTAAATCCGAAGATTTTTTCCGTTAAGGACGTGTCCTTTTGAACTACGTAAGGTAGTAAGACAAGGGTGCATTCTGTCAGTAGTTCTGTTTAACATATATCGAAAATACACTATGTGATAAAAGTATCCTGACACCCCCAAAAACATACGTTATTCATATTAGGTGCATTGTGCTGCAACCTACTGCCGGGTACTCCATATCAGCGATCTCAGTAGTCATTAGACATCGCGAGAGAGCAGTATGGGGCGCTCCGCGGAAATCACGGACTTCGAACGTGGTCAGGTGATTCGGTGTCACTTGTGTCATACGTCTGCACGCGAAATTTCCACACTCCTAAACATCCTTACATCCACTGTTTCCGACGTGATAGTGAAGTGGAAACGCGAAGGGACACGTACAGCACAAAATCGTTCAGGCCGATCTCGTCTGTTAACAGCGACAGACGACAATTGAAGAGGGCCGTAACGTGTAATAGGCAGACATGTATCCAAACCACCACACAGGAATTCCAAACCGGATCAGGATCCAACGCAAGTACAATGACAGTTAGGCGGGAGCTTAGAAAACTTGAATTTCATGGTCGAGCGGCTGCTCATAAACCACACATTACGCCGGTAAATGCCAAACGACGCCTCGCTTGGTGTAAGGAGCGTAAACATTGGACTATTGAACGGTGGAAAAAAGTTGTGTGATGTGACGAATCAGGGTACACAATGTGGCTATCCGGTGGCAGTGTGTGGGTACGGGGAATGCCCGGTGAACGTCATCTGCCAGCGTGTGTAGTGCCAACAGTAAAATTCGGAGGCGGTGGTTTTATGGTGAGGTCGTGTTGTTCATGGAGGGGCTTGCACTCCTTGTTGTTTCGCGTGGCGCTACGACAGCACAGGCCTACATTAATGTTTTAAGCACCTGCTTGCTTCCCACTGTTGAAGACCAATGAGGGGATGGCGACTGCATCTTTCAACACGATCGGGCACCTGTTCATAATGCACGGCCTGTGGCGGAGTGGTTACACGACAATAACACCCCTGTAATGGACTGGCCTGCACAGAGTCCTGACCTGAATCCTATGGACCTCACCGACCGACACCGATACCTCTCCTCAGTGCAGCACTCCGTAATGAATGGGCTGCCATTCCCAAGAAACCTTACAGCTGCTGATTGAACGTATGCCTGCGAGAGTGGGAGCTGTCATCAAGGCTAAGGGCGTCCAACACCATATTGAATTCCAGCATTACCGACGGAGGGCGCCACGAACTTGTAAGTCATTTTCAGCTAGGTGTCCGGATACTTCTGATCACAGAGTGTATGTAATTAGAAAAATTCATGTCTAGACTGATCGGATTCGAATTGGAGAACGAAAAATCATTAATTTAAGATTCGCTGATGGCACCACGCTGTGTGCAGGATCACAAATGGAAATTGATAGGGTTAGAAGAGAAAGTGAGAAACTTGGGTTGTCAGTGAATAAGAATAAGACTAACATCACTATACTGATAGAGGTGAGACACTACCAGCTACTGGTGTAGTACGAGAACATGAAGAAACTGATCACTACCTGGACACAGTTATTCAGAAAGAAGGTGACTCTTCACAAGAAATCTGGCGTAGAATTGCCCTGGGTAGGGATGCTGCATCGAAGCTGACAGTGATTTGGAAAAACCGAGACCTAACCAGACTAACTAAATTGTGAGTTCTAAAATCTCCTGTGTTTCCAGTTTTTCTTAATGGCACTGACAAGTGGACAATAACTGAAGGAGATCGAAAAAGAATTTGTACTTTCTACATGTGTACATGCACGCCATTACTGAGGATACCATGGGTGGACAATGTTGTTGTTGTGGTCTTCAGTCCTGAGACTGGTTTGATGCAGCTCTCCATGCTTCTCTATCCTGTGCAAGCTTCTTCATCTCCCAGTACCTACTGCAACCTAGATCCCTCTGATTCTGCTTAGTGTATTCATCTCTTGGTCTCCCTCTACGATCTTTACCTTCCACGCTGCCCTCAGATACTAAACTGGTGATCCCTTGATGCCTCAGAACATGTCCTACCAACCGGTCTCTTCTTCTTGTCAAGTTGTGGCACAAACTCCTCTTCTCCCCAATTCTATTCAATACCTCCTCATTAATTATGTCATCTATGCATCTAATCTTCAGCATTATTCTGTAGCACCACATTTCGAAAGCTTCTATTCTCTTCTTGTCCAAACTATTTATCGTTCATGTTTCACTTCCATACATGGCTACACTCCATACAAATACTTTCAGAAACGACTTCCCGACACTTAAATCTATACTCGATGTCGACAAATTTCTCTTCTTCAGAAACGCTTTCCTAGCCCTTGCCAGTCTACATTTTATATCCTCTCTACTTTGACCATCATCAGTTATTTTGCTCCCCAAATAGCAAAACTCCTTTACTACTTTAAGTGTCTCATTTCCTAATCTAATTGCCTCAGCATCACCCGACTTAATTCGACTACATTCCATTATCCTCGTTTTGCTTTTGTTGATGTTCATCTTATATCCTCCTTTCAAGACACTGTCCATTCCGTTCAACTGCTCTTCCAAGTCCTTTGCTGTCTGTGACAATTACAATGTCATCGGCGAACCTCAAAGTTTTTATTTATTCTCCCTAGATTTTAATACCTACTCCAATTTTTTTTTGTTTCCTTTACTGCTTGCTCAATACACAGATTGAATAACATCGAGGAGAGGCTACAACCCTGTCTCACTCCCTTCCCAACCACTGCTTCCCTTTCATGCCCCTCGACTCTTATAACTGCCATCTGGTTTCTGTACAAATTGTAAATAGCCTTTCGCTCCCTTCGATACACAGATTGAATAACATCGGGGAGAGGCTACAACCCTGTCTCACTCCCTTCCCAACCACTGCTTCGCTTTCATGCCCCTCGACTCTTATAACTGCCATCTGGTTTCTGTACAAATTGTAAATAGCCTTTCGCTCCCTGTATTTTGCCCCTGCCACCTTTAGAATTAGAAAGAGATTATTCCAGTCAACATTGTCAAAAGCTTTCTCTAAGTCTACAAATGCTAGAAACGTAGGTTTGCCTTTCCTTAATCTAGCTTCTAAGATAAGTCGTAGGGTCAGTGTTGCCTCACGTGTTGCAACATTTCTACGGAATCCAAACTGATCTTCCCCGAGGTCGGCTTCTACGATTTTTTGCATTCGTCTGTAAAGAGTTCGCGTTAGTATTTTGCAGCCGTGACTTATTAAACTGATAGTTTGGTAATTTTGACATCCGTGAACACCAGCTTTCTTTGGGATCGGAATTATTATATTCTTCTTGAAGTCTGAGGGTATTTCGCCTGTCTCATACATCTTGCTCACCAGATGGTAGAGTTTTGTCAGGACTGGCTCTCCCAAGGCAGTCAGTAGTTCTAATGGGATGTTCTCTACTCCCGGGGCTTTGTTTCGACTTAGATCTTTCAGTGCTCTGTCAAACTCTTCACGCAGTGTCGTATCTCCCATTTCATCTTCATCTACATCCTCTTCCATTTCCATAATATTGTCCTCAAGTACATCGCCCTTGTATAGACCCTCTATATGCTCCTTCCACCTTTCTGCTTTCCCTTCTTTGCTTAGATCTGGGTTTCCATCTGAGCTCTTGGTATTCATACAAGTGGTTCTCTTTTCTCCAAAGGATGTACAAACTAACCAAAAAATCTGTCCTTCAAGATCGCTCGATGGGGAAGAGGTGGTCCAGTATTTGTCTCCGTAGATTTCTGCAGTTCTTTGGACTTACTCTTCGACGACAGGAGGACAAGTTGGGAAGATTATCATCCGAGGCAAAATTGAAGGGAAAGTATTGCAGGGAAGATCACTGAGACAGTGAATGGAACAGATAAAGGAGAAGAGACACCAAAGACGGGACCGGAGACTATTAAGAGGATCGTGTGATGGGGCACCGGTTTTCAACTGTGATAGACGGTGTATCGGTACAGGACGTGTTGACTCCGGTCTGTCAGGAAGTCCAGGATCCAGTCACAGAGCGGATCCACGGTGGACCGTAGATGTAGTGTGGCGACCTTGACTGCGTAGCAGCGCCGGAAACATTAAACGAACGGCCTCGCCGGCGCAGACAGACTCCCCCTTGAGCCTCCCCGGCCCGGTCTCCACATTGTGGCCTCGTCGCCTTTGTCGTCGCGAGATGAATGGCTAGGTGCAGCTAGCAGGCAGCCGCCCTCGAGTTCCCACGGTCCAAAAACGCGACGTGTGCACTGAGACAAAGCGTGAGTAAGCGACATGAAAGCAACTCTGTGCTGTATGGGGAGTCAGGATATCTGCGCCGTAGCACTTGCAGAAGGAAATCTGCAATTTATTGAGCAACTCAGTAGGAGAGCGACAGACTATGGATCCTAAGGTTCTGGGCCGATCCCTGGTCAGTCTTACAATTTTAATCTGACACTTGGCAAGTTGAATTTAAGGTGTGGCGTGTACTCACGTGAGATATCTGCTACCATTTTATGAAATTACAAATTTTAAACACTGCTGTTATGGTCGCTGGAGAAAAAAAACTTGTTAAGTCACTTGTTATTCATCAGTTAGATTTTACAATGAAGAGCCAAGGAAACTGGTGCACCTGCCTAATATCGTGTCCCCCGCGGAGCACGCAGAATCGCCGCAACATTACGTGACATGGACTTGACTAATGTCTGCAGTAGTGCTGGAGGGAACTGACACCATGAATCCTGGTAAGAGTCGAGGAGGCGGAGATCTCTGAACAGCATGTTGCAAGGCATCTCAGATGTGCTCAATAATGTTTATATCTGGGGAGTTTGGTGGACAGCGGAAGTGTTTAAACTCAGAAGAATGTTCCTAGAGCCAGTCTGCAGCAATTCTGGATGTGTGGGGTGTCGCATTGTACTGCTGTAATTGGCCAAGTCCGTTGGAATGAATAATGGATACGAATGGATGCAGCAGATAAGACAGGATGTACATGTTACCTGTCAGAGTCGTATCTAGACGGATCAGGGGTCCCATTACAGACCCAACACACACCACCAGCTTGAACAGTCCCCAGCAGGGTCCATGGATTCATGAGGTTGTCTCCATACCCGTACAAGTCCATCCGCTCGATACAATTTTAAACGAGACTCGTCCGACCAAACAACATGTTTGCAGTGATCAACAATCCAATGTCGGTGTTGACGGGCCCAGGCGGGGCGTAAAGCTTTGTTTCTTGCAGTAATCGAGGGTACACGAGTGGCCCTTCGGCTCAGAAAACCCATATCGATGACATTTCGTTGAATGGTTCTCACGCTGACACTTGCTGATGGCCCAGCATTGAAATTTGCAGCAATTTGGGGAATGGTTGCACTTCTGTCACGTTGAACGATCCTCTTCAGCCGTCGTTGGTCTCGTTTTTGCAGGATCTTTTTCCAATCGCAGCGATGTCGGAGACTTGATGTTTTACCGGATTCCTGGTATTCACGGCACACTCGTGAAATGGTCGTACGGGAAAATCCCCACTTCATCGCTACCTCTGAGATGCTGTGTCTGAGATGCTGAGATGCTGACTCTCCCTGCCGCGAGGGATTAGCCGAGCGGTTTAAGGCGCTGCAGTCATGGACTGTGGGGCTGGTCCCGGCGGAGGTTCGAGTCCCCCTTCGGGCATGGGTGTGTGTGTTTGTCCTTAGGGTAATTTAGGTTAAGTAGTGTGTAAGCTTGGGGACTGATGACCTTAGCAGTTAAGTCCCACAAGATTTCACCATCATTTGAATTTTTTTGAATAAAATGATTTTTTTTTCGAGCGACTCTTATAGCAGTGTTTAGATTTAATAAAGTATCAGGACTTTCACCTCTGCTAATGTTTTCATCGTCGTTAGGAGTCCAGATTAAACGGGAGGTCCCACTATAATAGCCTGGGTGAGTGCCAACGTTGTAGGAAGGTAATGTCGTACCACTTCCAGTAGGATCGTGTCCAGTAAAGCAGTGTAGTGTTCAAAACAACCTTCGTGTTGATGACACCTCTATGTTACAGTGATACTTTGGTTTTCGTTAATAATCAATCGAAGAATAGTAAAGCAGTTATTGTCGTATGAATCGAGTGGAATTCATTTAATTTGTTCTAGACACTGCAAAATACGTTCCAGAATTACATTTCGTAAAGAACTAGCTGAATACCCAGTGCTGCTGGGGTATGTATTTATTCCACATTTCTCCTCCTGTCCCCTCTCTCTGTTCATCTCGTCCTTCCTCTATGTCCACCCATCCCTTCCACCCTCTCTCTCTCTCTCTGTCCACCTACTCCACACTCCCCTCTCTGTCCATCTCCTCTTCCTCCTATCTGTATCCGTCTTCTCCTTCCTCTTCTCTGTCTGCCAGTCTCCCCCCCCCCCCCTCTTTTTTCTCCACGTTATCACTCTCACCCCTATAGGAGGCTTTTGGTTCTTACTCGTATTTCTTTCCAGATTGTAACTAATATGTATACCAAATTTGACAGAAATGGTTGCAAGGGTTTCAAAATCGTTCAAATGGCTCTGAGCACAATGGGACTCAACAACAGAGGTCATCAGTCCCCTAGAACTTAGAACTACGTAAACCTAACTAACCTAAGGACAGCGCACACATCCATGCCCGAGGCACGATTCGAACCTACGACCATAGCAGTCGCGCCGTTCCGGACTGAAGCGCCTAGAACCGCTCGGCCACCGCGGCCGGCTGCAAGGGTTTAGGATGAGCTTTTTACCCGCGGCTTTGACCACGTACGCACATATCAAATTTATTTCACATATATTTAATATATTTCACACGTATTTCTACATATCTTTCTCCTATTTGTCTAGCGAATTTCGCCCTGAAGTTTCATTTGCACGCGTCTCAACGTTTATGACGTCTATCTCCTGAACTATGTGTCATACAGTGGTACTTTCAGTGGTATACGTGAATATTGTCTGCAAAATGTGTCGCGAATATAGTTAGTAGTTACTCCATATGATTCATGAGACAGTCTTACTGCATTAAGATAAAAAATGTAATGCCGATAAACATTTTTGCGTTCATCGTTTCGTGGGGGTTATCAGCAAGTAAAAGTTTCGTTAAGGTTTGAAATTGTATGTAAAGTTTATTGCAAGTCTCTAACTGTTGTCCTTTCTCAAATACTGGATGAATGGTTTGGGTTGTTTTGGGGGAGGAGACCAATCTGCGAGGTCATCGGTCTCTTTGGATTAGGGATGGATGGTTAAGGAAGTCGGCCGTGCCCTTTTCAAAGGAACCACACCTGCATTTGCCTGAAGAGATTTAGGGAAATCACGGAAAACCTAAATCAGGATGGACGGACGCGGGACTGAACCGTCGTCCTCACGAATGCGAGTCCAGTGTGCTAACCACTGCGCCACCTCGCTCGGTACTGGATGAATGAAGTACGGGTATTCGCAGTAGTGGTTACCCAGCAGCACTGGGTATTCAGCTAGTTCTTTACGAAATGTAATTCTGGAACGTATTTTGCAGTGTCTAGAACTCCCACTGCCATCCCTTTGGTAGGTAGGTGATTCTTACCCACACAGCGATTTTTTTTCAGACGGGAAGAGAGATATGTGCGAAATTTGGATGAGATCGTTCTGGCTGCTTAGGAGGAGATTTGCAACGTACATACATTTTTACAACATATATGGATAAATGTAGTGTTCAGTACTTAACACAATAAGAAATTATTGTGTAGCGAATAAAAAAATTACTGTCCAGAAGAAATTAATTTTTAACATAGAATTTTACTTCATGCTGATAATGCTTACGTTGCGTCCGTTTATGGTTAAATAAAAAAAATGATAGCCATACGGGCTTTGCCTTCATTTTTTGAAAGGCAACGTCAGTGGCAAGATTTGTAGCTGCAGCTCTGCAAGAGAACCAGCGTTGTGCTTGTAAGAACAAAACATGAAGAAAACAGTGCTAATTTTGTCAGAGCTGTGCTGGTGGTAAGCGCTGCCACGACCACGTTGACCAGCACAAGGGAGGATCGAGGATCGCCATGTTGCATATCACCCCTATCGCATTTAGCTTGTAGTTTCTTGAAATTTGAAATAAAATTCTGGTTCAAGAGCTGAATGAGTGGTGTGGCATAATGCGCCAAGAACTTCACTGCAGTGGACCTCAACGTCCTGGCAACATGCGTTTTGATCATGAAAGTTGTGTGGGAGCATGGTTCATTATTAGTATGACCTTGCAGGGTACCTTATTATCCTGAAAGTATTCTTTCACACTTAGGACAAAATGGAAAACGAGTGAGTCTCCCTTTGCTTTTATAACATTTTTCGCGAAGAAACGGAAAACCACAGAAACAGACGATAAGCTAAGCCAAGGAAAAACGAGAGATTACCGTGCTTCCTGGCAATCTTTCCCATGTATCACGGTATGACGACAAACGGAACAAAGTAGTTGGGGAATTTGGTGAAATGTAGCCAAAACACGGAACACATGTCACAGAGTTGATAAAACACGAAAACAAATTTACGGACGAAATATTGAAGTATGGTTAAAGAACTTGTTGGAGCTGTGAAATATAATGTAACATAAATGATGTCATTACGTAGCCTGATTACGCTAACTAACAACACATGCCACACAGTTATTTGTGCTGTCTTTGCTGATGGTGTACTGTTACTAGAATTCGTTGTAGGTATTGAGCGCATTTGTGTGACGCCACAACTGACGCTACCGCCTCGCCTCACCACACAACATAAAGCTTGCAGGCAGCCTGTTTAGACATGTTTACCTCATAACAGTTAGTGTTTCGTCTTATACTGTGTTACTGTTCTTAGTAGTAGCCGGCCGCAGTGACCGTGCGGTTAAAGGCGCTGCAGTCTGGAACCGCAAGACCGCTACGGTCGCAGGTTCGAATCCTGCCTCGGGCATGGATGTTTGTGATGTCCTTAGGTTAGTCAGGTTTAACTAGTTCTAAGTTTTCGGGGACTAATGACCTCAGCAGTTGAGTCCCATAGTGCTCAGAGCCATTTGAACCATTTGAACTGTTCTTAGTATTCTTAACTTAGTTATTAGATAAATAAATAAATGAGGCGCTGAGAACCACAAGGACCTAATACACACTGTCATCGATTTTGAGACTATCTTGCATGCATGGCCCTGACATCTGTTGGTCTTATGGTGAACCAGTTCTGTCTATATCTGTAGGCCCAGGTTGTTTATATGAACATTAATGAAAAGATGCCTCACTGATTTCTCGGATATTCATTTCCATATGGGCCCAAAGCACAAGGCATAATTTTGTCCCTTTGCATGGCTCAGTGTTATCTAGGGTTGCCAACATAAACAAGTGTCTACATCATGTTTGTAGTAGCAGTGCTTCTTGTAATCTGGCCGGTCGCGGTGGCAGAGCGGTTCTAGGCGCTTCAGTCCGGAACCGCGCTGGTGCTACGGTCGCAGCTTCGAATCCTGCCTCGGACATGGATGTGTGTGATTTCCTTAGGTTAGTTAAGTTTAAGTAGTTCTAAGTCTATGGGACTGATGACCTCATATGTTAAGTCCCGTAGTTCTTCGAGCCATTTGAACCATTTATACTTGTAATCGGATGTATAGCGGCAGTTCAGTCTGGAACCGCGAGACCGCTACGGTCGCAGGTTCGAATCCTGCCTCGGGCATGGATGTGTGATGTCCTTAGGTTAGTTAGGTTTAACTAGTTCTAAGTTCTAGGGGACTAATGACCTCAGCAGTTGAGTCCCATAGTGCTCAGAGCCATTTGAACCATTTTTTATAACGGCAGTTTTATCTAAACCTCGAAGCACAGGATGTGCTAAATGAAACTGATGACAACGAGGACCGTGAAGTTTGTAATAGGTCATAGCTGTGTATGTGGTGCATCTAGTATCCGTTCTTTATGTTGTGATTCTAGTTTGACATTGAGTACAAGCTTTACTACGATTTTATGGATGAACATTAATAATAAATACAGTCCTAAATATTAATTAATATATCATAACACATGGGTTGTTGAAATTTGGTTAAACATTATTCAGACTTATGAAACTGATGATTGGTCTACAAATATCATTTTGACAAACATCTATATTTTTCAAAAATTTTGCATGTGCGTTTCGCGCTCTTATGGTTCTCCGTGCCTCAAATAAATTTGCTTTTATTTAAAAATAAAAGATACATAATATACACAACGTAAAGACGCAGTCCTTGCAATACCTTCAGATGACCAGTTAGTACGTACAGTGATGAGCCAAAACTAACTGACCACGACCTTCGTAGCTTGTTTGTTTGTCTTTGGAACGAAATACATCACTGACTCTGCGTATTAGGGATCCGAAAGTTTGTTAGTAGGTTTGTGGAGGTATGTGGCATTAGGTGTCTACGCACAACTCATGTAATTCGCGCAATGCGTAGGCATTGATGGCGCCCGACTGCGACCCATGTGGGTTGCATAGCATTTACATCAGGCGACTTTGGTAGCCGAAACATCAGCATGAGTTCACTGTACTGCTCCTCAAACCACTGTAGCAGTGTTCTGGCTCCGAGACACGGACAACTGTACTGCTGAAAGATGATATCACCGTCGGGGAAGGCATCAAGCATGAAGGGATGCAGGTGGTTCGCAGCTGTCAGTGTGTCTTCGATTATCACCACAGATCCCATGCAAGCACAGGAGGATGTCTCCCATAGCATAACACTGCTCCCACCAGCCTGTGTCCGGGGCGCGCTGCACGTTTGGGGCCGCCATTCGTCTCGATGACGGCTTTTGTGGAGACGACCATCGACCTATTGTAGCAAAAATGTGATTCACTCGAAGAGCCGGCATATTTCCATTGATCGACGGTCGAATCCCGATGTTCCCGTGCCTACGCGATGTCAACGCGTCACATCTGAACACTCAGGGGTGATCTGCTGCGGAACTCCATGTTCAACATTGTACGATGAACGGCGTGCTCCGAAACACTCGTGCGTGCACCACCATTGTACCCTTTCGGCAGAGATGCCACAGATCACCATCTATCCTGCTTTACAGAGCAGACGAACCTCAGAGCCCCGATTTCTGTGAAGAGTTGTTCACGTCTCAACCATTTGCCGCCTAGTGGTAGTTTCATTGTCCTTCTACCTCTTTTCTTAGGAACTCGCGACAGTAGCACGTAAACATTCGAACAGCTTCGCCATTTTCGAGACACTCGCTCACAAGCTCTGCGTAAGAATGATGTGCTCTTCTCAAAGTCACTTATCTTAATGGATTTCCCCATCCGTAGGCCATATATTAGCTAGGGGGATACCCCGTCTGTGTCCGCTCCGCTTACATAGTTTTGTTACTGCGCAACGTGCCCGCAAAGCCACCAGGCGGCATCCAACTGATCATTATTTTTTGGCTTATCAGTGTATAGCCAGGATTAGCTATGCGAGTATTTCAGTCCCTCTTTTCTGGTTTAGGTACCCAACATGTTTGGTATTGTTACACTACTGGCCATTAAAATTGCTACACCAAGAAGAAATGTCGGTGATAAACGGGTATTCATTGGACAAATATAGTATACTAGAACTGACATGTGATTATATTTACACGCAATTTGGGTGCATAGATCCTGAGAAATCAGTACCCAGAACAACCACCTCTGTTCGTAATAACGACCTTGACACGCCTGAGCATTGAGTCAAACAGAGCTTGGATGGCGTGTACAAGTACAGCTGCCCATGCAGCTTCAACACGATACCACTGCTCATCAAGAGTAGTGACTGGCGTTTGTGACGAGCCAGTTGCTCGGCCAGCAGTGACCAGACGTTTTCAGTTGGTGAGAGATTTGGAGAACGTGCTGGCCAGGGCAGCAGTCGAACATTTTCTGTATCCAGAAAGGCCCGTACAGGACCTGCAACATGCGGTCTTGCGTTATCCTGCTGAAATGTAGGGTTTCGCAGGGATCGAATGAAGGCTAGAGCCACGGCTCGTAACACATCTGAAATGTAACGTCCACTGTTCAAAGTGCCATCAATGCGCACAAGAGGTGACCGAGACGTGTAACCAATGGGACCCCGTACCATCACGCCGGGTGATACGCCAGTATGGCGATGACGAATACACGCTTCCACTGTGCGTTCACCGCGATGTCGCCAAACACGGATGCGACCATCACGATGCTGTAAACAGAACCTGGATTCATCCTAGAAAATAACGTTTTGCCATTTGTGCACCCAGGTTCGTTGTTGAGTACACCATCGCAGGCGCTCCTGTCTGTGATGCAGCATCAATGGTAACCGCAGTCACGGTCTCCGAGCTGATAGTCCATGCTCCTGCAAACGTCGTCGAACTGTTCGTGCAGATGGTTGTTGTCACGTAGACGTCCCCATGTGTTGACTGAGGGATCGAGACGTGGCTGCACGATCCGTTACAGCCATGCGGATAAGATGCCTGTCATCTCGACTGCTAGTGATACGAGGCCGTTGGCATCCATAACGGCGTTCCGTATAACCTCCTGAACCCACCGATTCCATGTTCTGCTAACAGTCATTGGATCTCGACCAACGCGAGCAACAATGTCACGATACGATAAACCGCAATCGCGAAAGGCTACAATCCGACCTTTATCAAAGTCGCAAAGGTGATGGTACGCATTTCTCCTCCTTACACGAGGCATCACAACAATGTTTCATCAGGCAACGCCGGTCAACTGCTGCTTGTGTATCAGAAATCGGTCGGAAACTTTCCTCATGTCAGCACGTTGTAGGTGTCGCCACCGGCGCGAACCTTGCGTGAATGCTCTGAAAAGCTAGTCATTTGCATATCGCAGCATCTTCTTCCAGTCGGTTAAATTTAGCGTCTGTAGGACGTCATGTTCGTAGTGTAGCAATTTCAATGGCCAGTAGTGTAATTTGCTCCTAATCCACATTGTAGGTTTTTGTAGATTTTTGTCACCTGAAGATGAGAATACAGTATCGCCAAACCGATCGTGTATAAGCTTGGAATAAAGGATTGTCAACAGCTAATTGAATTTCCAGCATTTTTTTAAAATTTTAATGAAATATTTTAAAGAAATTTGTCATCACGTATTTTGATCAGAACCGTACCGAGGGCTTTTTAGAAGTTGAGAAAGCCAGACCTCCGCAGCCTGCTGGATGTGGCGAGCGAAGAGGGCGGCGCGGCCCGCCTCCCTGCGGTGGGCGCCGCGGCGCGAGGTGGCGGGCGTCGGCAGGCCGCCGTGTCCAGGCGCCGTGCTTCCGGCTGCAGGAGGCCGTGACTCCTCTGCGCAAGGCCGCCGCGCCGCGCCGCGCACCTGTCGCCCCAAACTCTGATCGTCTCTGGAGAAAAAAAAATACTGCCTATTTTTCAATATACACTCAAGAGCCAAAGAAACTTGTGCATATGCCGAATATCGTGTAGGGCCCCAGCGGACACGCAGAAGTGCTGCAACACGACGTGGCATGGACTCCACAAATGTCTGAAGTAGTTCTGTCGCACAGATGACAAAGTGGTAGATATCGAAATAGACGACAGAGGGATAGAGAAACAATTAAAATCGCTCAAAAGAGGAAAGGCCGCTGGACCTGATGGAATACCAGTTCGATTTTACACAGAGTACGCGAAGGAACTTGCCCCCCTTCTTGCAGCGGTGTACCGTAGGTCTCTAGAAGAGCGTAGCGTTCCAAAGGATTGGAAAAGGGCACAGGTCATCCCCGTTTTCACGAAGGGACTTCGAACAGATGTGCAGAACTACAGACCTATATCTCTGACGTCGATCAGTCGTAGAATTTTGGAACACGTATCGTGTTAGAGTATAATGACTTTTCTGGAGACTAGAAATCTACTCTGTAGGAATCGGCATGGGTTTCGAAAAAGACGATCGTGTGAAACCCAGCTCGCGCTATTCGTCCATGAGACTCAGAGGGCCATAGACACGGGTTCCCAGGTAGATGCCGTGTTTCTTGACTTCCGCAAGGCGTTCGATACAGTTCCCCACAGTCGTTTAGTGAACAAAGTAAGAGCATATGGACTATCAGACCAATTGTGTGGATGGATTGAAGAGTTCCTAGATAACAGAACGCTGCATGCCATTCTCAATGGAGAGAAGTCTTCTGAAGTAAGTAAGTGTGATTTCAGGTGTGCCGCAGAGGAGTGTCATAGGACCGTTGCTATTCACAATATACATAAATGACCTTGTGGACGATATCGGAAGTTCACTGAGGCTTTTTGGAGATGATGCGGTGGTGTATCGAGAGGTTGTAACAATGGAAAATTGTACTGAAATGCAGGAGGATCTGCAGCGAATTGACGCATGCTGCAGGGAATGGCAATTGAATCTCAATGTAGACAAGTGTAATGTGCTGCGAATACATAGAAAGAAAGATCCTTTATCATTTAGCTACAATATAGCAGGTCAGCAACTGGAAGCAGTTAATTCCATAAATTATCTGGGAGTAGGCATTAGGAGTGATTTAAAATGGAATGACCATATAAAGTTGATCGTCGGTAAAGCAGATGCCAGACTGAGATTCATTGGAAGAATCGTAAGGAAATGCAATCCGAAAACAAAGGAAGTTGGTGACAGTACGCTTGTTCGCCCACTGCTTGAATACTGCTCAGCAGTGTGGGATCCGTACCAGATAGGGTTGATAGAAGACATAGAGAAGATCCAACGGAGAGCAGCGCGATTCGTCACAGGATCATTTAGTAATCGCGAGAGCGTTACGGAGATGATAGATAAACTCCAGTGGAAGACTCTGCAGGAGAGACGCTCAGTAGCTCGGTACGGGCTTTTGTTGAAGCTTCGAAAACATACCTTCACCGACGAGTCAAGCAGTATATTGCTCCCTCCTACGTATATTCCGCGAAGAGACCATGAGGATAAAATCAGAGAGATTAGAGCCCACACAGAGGCATACCGACAATCCTTCTTTCCTCGAACAATACGAGACTGGAATAGAAGGGAGAACCGATAGAGGTACTCAAGGTACCCTCCGCCACACACCATCGGGTGGCTTGTGGAGTATGGATGTAGATGTAGATGTAGATGAATATTGCAGGACTATCCATAAATCCCTAAGAGCACGAGGGTGTGGAGATCTCTTCTGAACAGTACGTTGCAAGGCTTCCCAGATATGCTCCATAATTTTCATGTCTGGGGCGTTTGGTGTCCAACAGAAGTGTATAAACTTATTTTCAATATAACAATGTTTCTTTATGAACACATTGACGGGGTGGCTATGGGAATTCCTCTTAGTCCAATTGTGGCTAACTTGTTCATGGAGTACGTTGAACAACTGGTGCCGCAAACAGCTAGAAAAAGGCCAGCCAGACGATATCGTTATGTAGACGATACATTTGTTATATGGACCCATGGGGAAGAGGAACTGGATGCCTTCTTGTTACATCTGAATAGTGTTAATCCAAGAATTCAGTCACTATGGAAAAGGAAATCGATGGTCACTTGATCTTCTTAGATGTGACTGTAATCAAACGAGAGGACGGATCATTGGGTCATAAGGTTTCCAGAAAAGACACACACACACTGATCGTTATCTGCAGAACCATTCTAACCTCCACCCAAGACATAAAAGAGGGGTGATTAAAACATTAATAGACAGGGCGCACAAAATATGTGGACCAGCTCACTTGGATGATGAGATTGAACACCTTAGAGCGACCTTAAAGAAGAATGGGTATTCCATAGAGAGACAGATCGTGCACTGCGCCCTAGACTGACAACCAGGACGGACGAGGATCGACACCGACCCAAGGGGAAAGTGTTCTTACCATTCATCAGTAAGGTCACTGATCGCATTGGAAAAATTTTAAGCAAGTACGATGTGGAAACTGTTTTCATACCCACCACGAAAATAAAAGAATGTTTAAGATCCGAAAAAGATAAACGACATCCTGTAGCTACACCAGGTGCCTATAAAATTCCGTACAGTTGTGGAAAGATCTATATAGGCACAACAAAAAGAAACGTCAACAACCATCTGGGTGAACATAAAAGGAACTGCCACCTCGGACATATTGATAAATCGGCTGTAGCGGAACACGTGTTTCAGGAAGGTGATCATGAAATAAAGTTTAGTGAGACGACCGTCATAGCAAAGACGTCGCATTATTATGCGCGAATGTACAGAGAGGCCGTTGAGATTGCCAAACACTGCAATAATTTTAACAGAAAAGATGAAGGCATTAAGCTGGATAAGATATGGAAGTCAAGATTGCAGCAACAGCGTGACAGTCGATCAATTTCAACTGAGAAAGTTGGCAGTATCAGAGATCATAGCACAGCCGACGTCACTTGACTGACAGCGGCGCCCTCTGGATGTCTTTTAAATACGGCGCTCACTAGTACTCTCGTTGCAGTTCGCCGATTGTCCCCGGAGGATGCCTTCTGCAGTCGAAGGCGAAACGTCAGGGGAGAGTCTTATGCATGGACCACTGCATCACAGCCCGAAAGTGTTAAGTGATGCAGTGTATAAACTCAGAAGAGTGTTCCTGGAGCCACTCTGTAGCAATTCTCAACCTGTGGGGTGTCGCATTGTCCTGCTGAAATTTCCCAAGTCCGTCGGAATGCACAATGGACATGAATGGATGCAGGTGATCAGACAGGATGCTAACGTACGTGTCACATGTTAGAGTTGTATCTAGACGTATCAGGGGTCCCACATCACTCCAACTGTACACGCCCCCACACCATTACAGAGTCTCCACCAGCTGACATGCAGGGTCCATGGATTTACGCGGTTGTCTCCTTACTCTTACACCTCCGTCCCCTCGATACAATTTTAAACGAGACTCCTCCGACCAGGCAACATGTTTCCAGTCATCAACAGTCCATTGTCGGTGTTGAAGGGCCCAGGTGAAGCGTAAAGCTGTATGTCGTGCAGTAATGAACGGTACACGAGTGGGCCTTCGCCTCCGAAAGTCCATATCGATGACGTTCCGTTGAATGGCTCGCACACTGACACTTGTCGACGGCCCAGCATTGAAATCTACAGCAATTTGTGGAAGAGTTGCACTTTTGTCACGCTGAACGATTCTCTGCAGTCGTCGTTTGTCCCGTTCTTGCAGTATCTTTTTCCGGCCACAGCCACGTAGGAGACTGGCGTTTTACCGGATTCCTGATATTCACGGTACACTCGTGAAATAGTCATACGGGAAAACCGCACTCCATCGTTACGTCGGAGATGCTGTGTCCCATCGCTCGTGCGCCGACTGTAACATCACGTTAAACTCACTTAAATCCTGGTAACCTGCCATTGTAGCAGCAGTGACCGATCTAAGAACTGCGCCAGACACTTGTTGTCTTATATAGTCGGCATATTCTACCTTTCTACGTATCTCTGCATTTGAATACGCATGCGTATACCAGTTTCTTTGGAACTTCAATGTAGTTTCTAATGCCCCGACAATTCTTTTAACTTGTTTGAAAAACAGCTCATGGAAGAAAGACTGGCCAGAAATTTAGAGAATCATATCGTGTTCATTGATCTAAAGCAAGTCAATGACATTAGTTTCCTCTGTAAATTGTGGGCTGCAGTGTTAGAGAATGGGAGTGCCTTGTTTATACGTTCAAGCTGTTAGAGCTTTATATAGAGGCACAACTTCTAGAATTAAAGTACTTACAAAAATATCTGGAGGGATATAGTGACATAGCTCGTTGAAATATGCTTTAAAGTGTTTTTTGCACGTAAAATACGGTCTGAGGTGTAACATTAGTTTTGCGTTATTAGAATTTCACGTAAGTAAACTATCTAAATTTTACTGACCAATTTTTTTTCATATGAGTTACATTCCCTGCTGCAGCAGTCAAAAGAAGGGAACCGACGGAAAAATGCTTCCATCGGAGCACAAAATATCGGATATCTTCCTGTTTATTTAAAAGTCTCTGACTGAGTAGTGGGGTACCAGCTGTCTAGTTCTACCTTCCTCAGCAACTCTAAAATTTTTCCCAAAAATTTTGTCGTGCTTCTTTATGCTGAAAGAGGAGAAGACCGTGGAAGTGGCAAATAGATGGAAATGTAATAAATACTGGAAGATAGTAGACAGTGGTTGTCTTATAGAAAGAGCGAAGGAGACAATGGCATAGTGAGAGAAAGAGAGAGACAGAGTGGCTGTGGAACGTAATTGATGATCACAGAACAGTGCTAGGAAAAGATTGAAGGAGACAGTGCCAGTGTGGAGGGAGGAATAAAGCGAAAGAGAAAGTTGAAATGGGTGAGAGCCAGGGATAATTAGACAGAATGTATGACAATGACAACGAGGAAGAGAGGTATAGTGAAAGTGAGAAGAGACCGTAGCAGTATGGAGTTAGTAATGAGACAGCAGCAGTAAGAGAGAGCGAGAGAGAGAGAGAGTGACAGCGAGAGGGGACTGTAGTAGTAGGACAGAACGAAGGGCAGTGTGGTTGTGACGCAGGAGAGAATGACAGAGAGACCCAAAGAGATCATGGCAGTGAGTTGAGATGAATGAGCGAGTGAAAAAGGGCCACTGGGAGTGGACGGGTATGAGCGACTTTCAACGATGGACTAGTGAGTGTGAGCGAGTTACAGTTGGGGGAACACGTGGGAGTTTTAGGTGAGCTGCGTGTTAAAGAAAGCACGAATGTGTTCGCACACCAAGATTTATGGGAAAATTTTTGAAGGTGCCGGGGAGGGTAGAACGAGGCAACAGGTACCCCACTTGTCAGAGTCTTTTGAATAAACAGGAACCTTTTCCGTGCACACAAAGGAGCATTTTTCTAGTGGTTTAAAATATATCTGAATTCTGAGTGTCATAGTAGTGGTGTGTCTATAAATGATAAGCTGTTTACTACACATTTTGCTGATGACCAAGTCATTGTTGCAGATGATGAGGATGGCATGAATATATAGTTAGAAAGTTACACAGAGAACATCAGAAATGGGCTTAAACTTCAATTTAGAGAAAATTGAATATTTGGTTACTGAAGGAATAAAGTCTGTGTATTCCTATAAATACGAGGGCTGTTTTGAAAGTAAGTTCCGATCGTTGGTGAAATGGAAACCATTGTGGAAATACGATGAAGTTTTGCTCATATGCGTTGAGTAGTGTCTCTAGTATGTCGATCGCGGCACGTTGCTCTTTTCAATTCTGAGCGCACAGTGAACACGTGAAGATGCCTAGAAAATAGTGTGGCTCGCCACGTATGAGGGCCCGAGAGAGATTCCGCCTCAAGTCATGCTGCCAACACAACGTAACTGTCATGCGCTTCCTCCTTCGTGACAGTTCTCGGCCGCATTCTGTAGGGGCAATGAAGATGCTCCTGCAGAGTTTTCGATGGGAAGTGTTTGATGACTCACAACAGGCCCGTATTTTGCTCGTGCTGAGTTTTATCTCTGTTCATATGAACCACCGCCTATGAAGACAACATTTCGTCACAGGCAACGAGCTATAGTCGAGCGTAGGGAATTGGCGGAAAGCACAGGCGGCCTCCTTCTATGACGAGGGTATTGGAAAGGTGGTACAACGCTACGAAAAATGCCTAAGTCGGCACGGCGACTATGCAGAGAAGTAGCTGTAAGGTGTAGCTTACTACTGCAAATAAAACATTTTTGATTTTCACAGTGGTTTCCATTTCGCGACCAATCGTATTTGGGCTATTCATTAACAAGAACGGATCCATTAAAAGCGAAATTAAAAACCGCATTGCCTAGGTAGGCAAGCAACCAAGTGGAATTTTATGGAGCACACGTACTAGACCAGAAACGGAAATTAGGATATTTAAAACTAGTGTAGCAACGTGGAAAGCAGAAATATTGAAAGTACCTGAAAAAATTAAGAGGGGCTTATTGCGGAAATGTGATTGTGGAGATGTTACTGTAGGTTGTCATTACGGGAAAAAATTAATGATGAAGAGATACGTAAGTGAATGAACCTCTGTAATGCACACAGTCGACACAAAACTATTGCGATGGTATGGGCATGTATGCCGTTCGGATGAGGACAGTTGGCCTAACAGGCTGATGCAATGGATTCCAGCTAATATAAGAAGAACAGAACACCCGGAAAGGACGTGGGTAGATGATGTCAGAAGAGCTAGGTATGTCAGAGGGAAATTTGCAGGCGGGAGAGTGGGAATATGAAACTCTGGAAGCTAGAATGCGATAAAAAACTGCGCAATTTAAAAAATAGGAATTGTTGAGGCCTCTAATCTCTTTCCCAACAACGAGTCCCTGTCTTAAATAGTTTTCTTCTTCTTACCTCTGCATCATTTCTCCATATTTAGTGTAACAGCAACAAGAAACAGTACGGAGTCAGTTCGGACGAATAGGATGGTGAGAGGGGGGGGGGGGGGGGGGGTGTAGAAGCAATTATGGAGTTTTGCTGGTCGAATCGTGCAATATCCAGGTTTCTGTGGCATGAAATGTGATAGAAGCCCCACGCTGAACTGCATGGGAACGTCAGGGTCGGCATACCTAAATTTACATGCATTCCACAATTAAATGCCTGGCAGCAGGTTCATCGAACCACCTTCAAGCTATTTCTCCACCGTTCCACTCTCGAACAGCGCGAGAAAAACAAACATTTAAATCTTCCCGTGAGAGCTCTGATTTCTCTTAATACTATGATTATTTCCCCCTATGTAGGTGGGCGCCAACAAAGTATCTCCCCATTGTGGGGAAAAAGTTGGTGATTGTGGGGAAAAAGTTGGTGATTGAAATTTCAAGAGAAGGGCCCTCGCAGCGAAAAACGGCCTTGTTTCAATGACTGCCGCCCCAAGTTGCGTATCGTATCTGTGGCACTGTCTCCGCTATATCGTGATAATACAACGAGTTGTCCTTCTTTGAATGTTTTCGATATCCTCCATCATTCCTAACTGATGCATATCCCACACCGCACAGCAGTACTCCAGAACAGGGCGGACAAGCGTAAGTGTAGGGATTCTCTTCTAAGTGACATGTCAATAAACGCAGTTTTTGGATCATCTAATCCACAACATTTCGTATGTGATGGTTCCATTTTAACTTCATAAACTGTAATCCCTTGGTATTTAATTGAATCTATAGTCACTGAATTTGTTATTTGTTATGTAACGGAATTGGAGAGGGGAATGGGACTGTATCTATAATTAGTTTTCAGACTTTGGCCTCTGTCCAGGCCTGTAACCGAAGTTTAATATATTTTCTTATGCCATTTCGAAATGATAGCATTCACCTCATCTGTGCTGCAGTCTTTTTCTGAAATTACGAAAATTAGTTAGGAAAAGTGAAGTTTTTTAAACATGGTCGTGACCTAGGAGCAAATATTCTATTCAGATTTAAAAATCTTGAAGTGGAGAAAATCCTGTCAGTACTGTATTTAACAGTATATTTATTACTATGCTACAAACCAGTAATGAGTAAATTGAATCAGATTAACAAGTACTATTGAGCACCATCTAAAAGTTAAACACATTTTGAAATAGGAGGTTTTGGAATATAAAAGAAATTTCCATTTTCGACAAAGGAGGTAGTTTTAAGACATAGAAAAAACTCAATGTAATTGAAAATATAACCTGTTCTATGCTAGAAGACCTTCCTCCGTATCAAAATAGTGCATGAATGACGAAGCACAGCTTAACTGTCTGCACGTTATGTAACTAATTTTTAAAATACACATAATTTTGCTCCCAGAATGAGATTTTCACTCTGCAGCGGAGTGTGCGCTGATATGAAACTTCCTGGCAGATTAAAACTGTGTGCCGGACGAGACTCGAACTCGGGATCTTTGCCTTTCGCGTGCAAGTGCTCTACCAACTGAGCTACCCAAGCACGACTCAAGCCCCCTCCTTACAGCTTTACTCCTGCCAGTACCTCGTCTCCTGCCTTCTAAACTTTACAGAAGTTCTCTTGCGAACCCTGCAGAACTAGCACTCCTGAAAGCTGTGAGGACACGACGTGAGTTGTGCTTGGGTAGCTCAGTTGGTAGAGCACTTGCCCGCGAAAGGCAAAGGTCCTGGGTTCGAGCCTCGGTCCGGCACACAATTTTAATCTGCCGGGAAGTTTCATATCAGCGCACACTCCGCTGCAGAGTGAAAATCTCATTCTGGAAACATCCCCCAGGCTGTGGCTAAGCCATGTCTCCGCAATATCCTTTCTTTCAGAAGTTGCAATATTTACAAACGCTGCACTTAACACAAACTCATGTATCACAACAACACAAATATTAGAAAATGCCGGAAACTACCTATAGTGGTTTCTGTTTTCGCTTTCCTTCGTGTCATTTATCCTCCAGGTACGCTGCTCTCACCTACTTACACTACTGGCCATTAAAATTGTTACACCTAGAAGAAATGCAGGTGATAAACGGGTATTCATTGGACAAATATATTATACTAGAACTGACGTGTGATTACATTTTCACGCAATTTGGGTGCTTAGATCCTGAGAAATCAGTACCCAGAGCAACCATCTCTGGCCGTAATAACGACCTTGATACGCCTGGGCATTGAGTCAAACAGAGCTTGGATGGCGTGTACAGGTACAGCTGCCCATGCAGCTTCAACACGATACCACAGTTCATCAAGAGTAGTGACTGGCGTATTGTGACGAGCCACTTGCTCGGCCACCATTGACCAGACGTTTTCAATTGGTGAGAGATCTGGAGAATGTGCTGGCCAGGGCAGCAGTCGAACATTTTCTGTATCAAGAAAGGCCCGTACAGGACCTGCAACATGCGGTCGTGCGTTATCCTGCTGAAATGTAGGGTTTCGCAGGGATCGAATGGAGGGTAGAGCCACGGGTCGTAACACATCTGAAATGTAACGTCCACTGTTCAAACTGCCGTCAATGCGAACAAGAGGTGACCGAGACGTGTAACCAATGGGACCTCATACCATCACGCCGGGTGATACGCCAGTATGGCGATGACGAATACACGCTTCCAGTGTGCACTCACCGCGATGTCGCGAAACACGAATGCGACCATCATGATGCTGTAAACAGAACCTGGATTCATCCTAGAAAATAACGTTTTGCCATTCGTGCACCCAGGTTCGTCGTCGAGTACACCATCGCAGGCGCTCCTGTCTGTGATGCAGCGTCAGGGGTAACCGCAGCCACGGTCTCCGAACTGATAGTCCACGATGCTGGAAACGTCGTCGAACTGTTCGTGCAGATGGTTGTTGTTTTGCAAACGTCCCCATCTGTAGAGTCAGGGATCGAGACGTGGCTGCACGATCCGTTACAGCCATGCGGATAAGATGCATGGCTAGTGATACGAGGCCGTCGGAATCCAACACGGCGTTCCGTATTACCCTCATGAACCCAGCAATTCCATATTCTGCTAACTGTCATTGGATCTCGACCAACGCGAGCAGCAATGTCGCGATACGATAAACCGCAATCGCGATAGGCTACAATCCGACCTTTATCAAAGCCGGAAACGTGATGGTACGCATTTCTCCTCCTTACACGAGGCATCACAACAACGTTTCACCAGGCAACGCCGGTCAACTGCTGTTTGTGTATGAGAAATCGGTCGGAAACTTTCCTCATGTTAGCACGTTGTAGGTGTCGCCACCGGCGCCAACCTTGTGTGAATGCTCTTAAAAGCTAATCATTTGCCTATCACAGCATCTTCTTCCTGTCGGTTAAATTTCGCGTCTGTAGCACGTCATCTTCGTGGTGTAGCAATTTTAATGTCCAGTAGAGTATTAAGTAGTTCGTTCTCTCTTCAGTTTCAGCTATCTAGATAATTATGAAAATTAAGTGACTGTTTCTCTGAATCACTTCAAGCGAATGGCCAATGCCGGTGTCCTTGACCGTTCACTGTGGATTCGGGCTTGCGCTCCGCCTCCTTCCGTCGCGTGTGAGGCCGTGGCGCGTGCCTCTCTCCGACGTACCTGTGTTGCAGGCAGCGGACGACGCGTGGGCGTCGCGCGCGCTCTCCACGTTCCGCACGTTCCCTGGAGGCGCGGGGGCGGCGTCGGAGGCGGCGGCGGCGGCGGCGGCGGCGGCTGCGGCGGCGGCAGCAGTGGGGATCGCCGACCGGCCGCCGCCCGCCGCCCCTGGGTTCGCGTACAAGGTGAGCTCTCGCTGGCCTGCTAACAGATCAGACGACACTGGCTGTCGTTGACAAGCTTCACGTGGGACAAAGGCAACGGAAGGATGTGGGATTCGTGTTTTATGAACAATAATTGCAGCCTCTCTCTATGATCTACATCTACATTTATACTCCGCAAACCACCCAACGGTGTGTGGCAGAGGGCACTGTCATTACCTCCCTTTCCTGTTCCACTCGCGTATGGTTCGCGGGAAGAACGACTGCCGGAAAGCCTCCGTGCGCGCTCGAATCTCTCTAATTTTACATTCCTGATGTCCTCGGGAGGTATAAGTAGGGGGAAGAAATATATTCGATACCTCATCCAGAAACGCACCATCTCGAAACCTGGACAGCAAGCTACACCGCGATGCAGAGCGCCTCTCTTGCAGAGTCTGCCACTTGAGTTTGCTAAACATCTCCGTAACGCTATCACGGTTACCAAATAACCCTGTGACGAAACGCGCCGTTCTTGTTTGTATCTTCTCTATCTCCTCCGTCAACGCGATCTGGTACGGATCCCACACTGATGAGCAACAGTCAAGTATAGGTCGAACGAGTGTTTTGTAAGCCACCTCCTTTGTTGATGGACTACATGATGTGGACTGATGTAGTTTTATATTCAGTTAAATTACAGTTTCCAGGGATCAATACTGAATCATGCTGCATTTACGTAATTACCTTACGCTAGATATTTTTATGCACTGACTTGTATTTGTTTACATTCGATCACTTCCTCTCTCCGTTAAAAACTGAAAAACGCCATATTCTTGCACACTCAATAATTCTGCTGTGAAATAAGAATTGTATCTGTTAAATAGGAATCACTCCGTAATGGTGGCAAAATTATAGTTTTATTTGGTCACGAATCGGCGTTCGGCTTCTTCGGCCATCTTCAGGTGACGAATGAATGTCGCAAACACAAGTAAAATGACGGGCAACTTACACAAGAGAGATATGAAGAGTGTTTCCAAGATAAAACTTGGCTTCTTCTTTTTTATTTTTTTGTCCTGCAGAAGTTGGTACCGGACGAGTGCGAGTAAGGTTTGGACCTGAGGCTGCCGCACGAGCTTAGTTATGCGTACAGGCAGTTCACCCGTCCAGGACATTGAGAATCTTGACGAGTCCTGGCTGGTATCGATATCTATACTGGCAAGATATCGGTCCAGAGAGTGCCGAGACCATATGAAAAGCTCTGTAGCAGTTCCAGAGACTACCCTGGAAATAAAAAAGACAGCAAGCGTGGGACTACAGATAGAGCATTTAATAAAATATTATTTGCTGGCCGGAATGGCCGAGCGGCTCTAGGCCCTACAGTCTGGAACCGCGCAATCGCTACGGTCGCAGGCTCGAATCCTCCCTCGGGCATGGATGTGTGTGATGTCCTTGGGTTAGTTAGGTTTAAGTAGTTCTAAGTTCTAGGGGACTGATGACCTCAGAAGTTAAGTCCCATAGTGCTCAGTGCCATTTGAACCAAATGATTATTTAATTATTAAAACTTGACTACAGCTTACAATTTCCGTTTGCATAAACTACCGTTTTTCTGTAGAGCTTCTTGACGGAAGATGAATGCAAGTTTTAATGGCAAAAAGATTTGTTATTTTTTTTTTACATTTTGTAATTACAATTTAACAAATTCTGGAATTTTCTCCTTTACTTGTACTGTGAAACCTTTCTTCTTCCCAAATTTCATGATTTTAGGTTAACGGGAAGTTCCTTACAGTTTTTCTTGAGTGACTTTGCAAGTATGAAAGTATGTGACATTTATGGCCATATATTTTTATTGCTTTACCTCAGAAGCTCAAATTTTTTACGCCGTGAAGGGACCATGGATCATATTTTTTAACAAACAACAAAAAATATTTTTAGATGATATACCACATCAAAAAAAGTTTTGCATCACCCCGGTTCCCAGAACTCCTGAAGACAGACGCTGACTGTGGAAATTGTATCACAGACACAGTCCCTCTGACCGCTCAGAGATGTCACTAAACCCGCCCAAAGATGTAAAGAATCACGCATGAGCATTGCCTATTAGGCGGAGGGGGTCCGACAGTCCATCAATTCCAGTCATTCCACCAGGAAGGAGGTACACGGCACGTGTTGTCTGTAGTTCAACCATGCCTAGACGGTAAATACCGCGGTTTGATCGCGTCAGCATTGTTACTTTGTGCCAGGAAGGGATGTCAATAAGGGAAGTGTCCAGGCGTCTCGGAGTGAACCAAAACGGTGTTGTTCGTACATGGAGTAGATACAGAGAGACAGGAACTGTCGATGACATGCCTCGCTCAGGCCGCCCAAGGGCTACTACTGCAGTGGATGACAGCTAGCTAGGGATTATGACTCAGAGAAACCATGACAACAACGCTACCATGTTGAATAATCCTTTTCGTGCAGCCACAGGAAGTGGTGTTACGACTCAAACTGTGCGCAGTAGGCTCATGATACGCAACTACACTCCCGACGTCCCTGGCGAGGTCCATCTTTGCAACCACTACACCATGCAGCGCGGTACAGATAGGCCCAACAACATGCCGAATGGACCGCTCAGGGTTGGCATCACGTTCTATTCACCGATGAGTGTCGCATATGCCTTCAACCAGACAATCGTCGGAGACGTGTTTGGAGGCAACCCCGTCAGGCTGAACGCCTTAGACACACTGTACATCGAGTGCAGCAAGGTGGAGGTTCCCTTCTGTTTTGGGATGGCATTATGTGGGGCCGACGTACGCCGCTGGTGGTAATGGAAGGCGCCATAACGGCTGTACTATACATGAATGCCATCCTCAGATCGATAGTGCAACCTTATCGGCAGCATAATGGCGAGGCATTATTCTTCATGGACGACAATTCGCGCCCCCATCGTGCACATCTCCTGAATGACTTCCTTCATGATAACGACATCACTCGACTAGAGTGGTCAGAATGTTCTTCTGACATGAACCCTATCGAACATGCCTGGGATAGATTGAAAAGGGCTGTTTATGGACGATGTGACCCACCAACCACTCTGAGGGATCTACGCCGAATCGCCGTTGAGGAATGGGACAATCTGGACCAACAGTGCCTTGATGAACGTGTGGATAGTATGCCACGACGGATACAGGCGTGCATCAATGCAAGAGGACGTGCTACTGGGTATTAGAGGTACCGGTCTGTACAGCAATCTGGACCACCACCTCTGAGGGTTTCGCTCTATGGTGGTACAACATGCAATGTGTGGTTTTCATGAGCAATAAAAAGGGCGGAAATGATGTTTATGTTGATATCTATTCCTGTTTTCTGTACATGTTCCGGGACTCTCGGAACCGAGGTGATGCAAAACTTTTTTTGATGTGTGTAATTACAGATTAACAATTTTCCGATTTTTTTCCCCTGTAGTTGGACTGTGAATCCTTGCTTCCTGTCACACTTCATGATATTAGGTCAGCGGGGAGTCCCTGCAGGTTTTGATGAGTGACACTTTCAACTTTTCTGGTCCTCTCGTCCTCAGTTGCGTAAAATATTACGGTGTGTTGGTAATTATTACTTTGCGACCGGTTAATCACAACTGGATGAGGCATAATTTTTGTGCCACACTCGTTCCGCTTATATGCTTTGCAAGGCATTTTCATTGGCAGATTTTTTGGGCGTTGACCTATATGTTGCCTTTTTGATCCTTTACTATTGCTTTTATGCTTCTTGTAACTACCATTTTAAATTTTGTTTTCAGATTTCACAGCACTGGGAACCGAACTCTCGTTCCGATGTTTTGTTCCTAGTGCTATGAAGTCTGAAAGCAAAGTTTCGGATGGCAGTTATAAGAAGCACAACAGCAATAACAAAGGATCAGAACGGCGACATGTAGGTCAACATCCACGAAATCTGTCACTGATGGTACCTTACAAAGACTAAAGGCTGAACGCGTATGGCACATAAATTGTGTTTCATTCAGTTGTGGCTAGACGATCCCGAAATAATAATTGTCAACATATGGTAACTTAAAGAGTGAGTTCGCGAGTACTGAAATATGTGATATAAATATCCGTATCGTTTTATTGCGTTAACTTAGAAATTTAAATTTTGCACAATGCCAGGAGACTGTAGATAGTGTGTGACATAAATTTCAACAATACCCGTTCCTACGAAAAAGGGATATTAATAGTCGGACAGACAGACGGACAACGAGTACTGTATCTTTGGCGTCATAACGTATTGTTGTTGTACTCCGTACTTAATTGCTGGTCTCTGGAACTTGAGGAGCCGAGCGCGCCTTTTCTGCGTGACAGCATTGTGTCTCTGTATAAGGATAACAATGCCTCAGTGCTAGGAAACACGCGTGGGACGAGACATGGAGTGGAGTTCATAGTCAAAACTGTTACGTCGGTTTGTAGAAGAAAAGTATCTCAGTTACTTCGCGGAAAGGCGCGTGGGATTAGTTTAGAGATTTATGTTTGGTGCAGTGTCTTGTATGAGAACCAGTCATTGTCGAGGAGGAATATATTGATAGTAGAACGTAAATGAAAGAGCTTCTGTGGCCAGTGATAATCTGTTTAATTAGTGTGGAAACGCATCGTGGCAGTGTCTAGTCCAGTGTGAATGTAAAACAAACTGTTAAACAAGACTGGATGAACGGAGACATTGTTAGGGAAGTGTGTTACGTGCGAAAGGAACAATAAACCAAAAGTAATTTGAACTGTACTGTTAATATTTGTAAAGTTGTGGAACCACTGAATCCAAGAAACGCTTTTTATGGCGGTCGTACAAACACAATAAAATTAAGAGCTCAAGCAGATGGTGTTAACACAAAAATAAGATACATTGATGTGTGCAGTCTCTATCCAACAGTACAGTATTATGATTATTATTGTGTAGGTCATCCATCAAAAATATATAAACCAAAATGCTATTCTAAAAGATGGTTTGGGCTCATAAAATGTAAAGTAGTGGCACCTAGAGGATGTATCATCCTGTTTTACCTGTATGAATGAAGACTGATAAAAATGAAAAATTGTTGTTCCCTTTATGTGTAAAATGTGCAGAAGGAAGAATAAATAAATATTGTGTTGTGTTGTATGGAACTGGGGTCGTAGAAACGACGGACAGGCTTCGTCCCGCCGTAGCCGTCAGTGGTTCACAACCCCACAACAGGCCACAGCAGTCCACTCACCTCACCGCCGCCCCACACCGAACCCAGGGTTGTGTGCGGTTCGGCCCCCAGTGGACCCCCCTACCCGAGAACATCTCACGAGTGTAGCCCCAAATCTTTGCGTGGTAGAGTAATTATAGTGTACGCGTACGTGGAGACAGTGTTTGCGCAGTAATTGCCGACATAATGTGACTGAGGCAGGATAAAGGGAACCAGCCCGCATTCGCCGAGGCAGATGGAAAACCGCCTTAAAAACCATCCAGAGACTGGCCGGCACACGTGACCTCGACACTAAGGGAGAATTCGTGCCGGGGACCGGAACGCCTTCCCGCCCGGAAAGCAGTGCGTTAGACCGCACGGCTAACCGGGCGGGCCTAAATAAATATAGTCACAATGTTGACAAAAATGTTACAGATTTACAAAAATTTTATGCGATACTACTGGATGATCCATTAGATAATACAGATATAAATTCTATTAATGACAAAATGTTTCAGATGAAGTACAATTCCCTCAAGACTCAGAACACGTAATACGTTAGATAAGCTAGGAAAATCTATTATATATTTTGATACAGACAGTACAATATATATTGCTAATGGTGAAAATACTGTGAACACAGGTTGTATGCTAGGTGAATGGACTGATGAATTAAATAATAACTGCATTACAGGTTCGGCTTCAACTGGACCTAAAAGTAATTATATTGAGAAAAATGATAAAAATACAGAGATGAAAATAAAGGGATTCACTTTAAAATATGAGAATATTCAAAAGCTGAACGGTGAATCTATGATAAGATTAACTGAGGACAAGTTAAGAAAGAATTCTCATTTCAGTATGATAAAAGAATAGTTCTAGAAAATTATGATACAGTACCATGCATATTTTATATTTTGTTAATGAATTTTTATTCTATAAGGGGCACTCAAATGAAACCCGGTCACTACTGAAAAGTAACGGTAACGATTTTATTAACTCAAAAATGTAGTTATACACAGTACACATACTCAAAAATAGTCGCCAAAACTGGTGACACATTTGGCCGGTGTGGCCGAGGGGTTCTAGGGGCTTCAGTCAGGAACTGCGCGACCGCTACGTTCGCAGGTTCGAATCCTGCCTCGTGCACGGATGTGTGTGATGTCCTTAGGTTAGTTAGGTTTAAGTAGTTCTAAGTTCTAGGGGACTGATGACCTCAGAAGTTTTCCCATAGTGCTCAGAGCCATTTGAACCATTTTTTGTTGGCAAAATGGTTCAAATGGCTCTGAGCACTTTGCGACTTCTGAGGTCATCAGCTGCGTAGAACTGAGAACTAATTAAACCTAACTAACCTAAGGACATTACACACATCCATGCCCGAGGCAGGATTCGAACCTGCGACCGTAGCGGTCGCACGGCTCCAGACTGTAGCGCCTAGAACCGCACGGCCACTCCGGCCGGCTTTTGTTGGCACATTTATCCCACTGCGACACAAGCCGGTCGATTTCATCCTTGAAGAAGCTGGTAGGCTGTTGTCGGATCCAGGGCTGGACCCAGTCACACACTTCGTCTTCCGTTGCGAGTTGATGTCCGCGAGTAGCTTTAGTTAGAGGTCCAAACACATGAAAGTCACACGGTGGAAAGACGTGGCTGCACGGTGGATGTTCCAGCGTTTCCCATCGAAACTGCTGCAGTGTCGTCTTCACCGCAATGGCCGTGTGTGGGCGGGCATTATCATGCAGGAGGGTGACGCCATTGGACAACATTCTTGGGCGTTTTGACTTAACGGCTCGTCTAAGGTCCTGTAAAGTGGCTTGATAACGCTGGGCAAGGATGGTGGTTCCCCGTTCCAGGAAGTTGAGAAGCAGTGGCTCCTTGTGGTCAAAAAATTACATCATGACCTTACCAGAACTAGTGTGCACGGCCTTTGATTTCTTTGGAGGTGATGAAGTCGTATGTTTCCAATGCTTTTGTGACGTTTGCTTTCCGGTTCAAAAGGTGACACCATGTTTCGTCACCTGTGACAATATGCGACAGAAAGCCGTATTCCTCCTCATGGTAATGTTGCAGATGACTCAAAGACAGTACCATTCGAGTATTGCGCTGTTCGGCGGTCTGTTGTGGGGAACCCTCTGCGCACAGATTTTTCGAACGTTCGAGTGTTGATGCATTACCGTGTGGGAGGTGCCCACGCTAATACCCAGTAACCGATGGATCTTGTCCACGGTGATTCTGCGGTTGTCCAAGACACACTTCCGGTGTGATGACACGATGAACCTGTCCAGGACGAGCATCGTCTTCCAGTGACTCGCGCCCCTCAAGGAATCGTTTGCGCCGTTCCAGAACACTTGAACGACTCAGACTGTACTCACTGTACACAGCGTTCATTCGTCGATACATTTCACGGCCTCAAATTCCTTCGATACAATTTCTTTGAGTTTCATCCACATCTGATCTAATTTTCTGTATATGCGATATCACAGTGCCAGTGCTTTTCTTAACAACAAGAGCACTGCAATATCGTATTTATCTGCCGATACTAGGCAGCGATTTTCAATTAAAATGACCTCCACTGTAAGGGAGTAACGTAATGTGTGTACGAGTACAGGTTGTGATGCAGGAACGACAGCGTATGGAGATCTGTATCTGGCCGTGAGTCGTGCACGGATGGGCAAGGCGCTTCAGGCGACCGCCCACGTCAAGCGGGAGCTCAGGGTTCGAGTCCAGATCTGGTACAAATTTTCATTGCCATCATTCCCTTATGCAGCTGATGTTCGTCCGCACTCGCAACTTCGAACATGTTTCATTTATTTCATAACGGCTGTAGTCGATTGTATTTATCCGCCGATACTGCGCAGCGACTTCCAATTAAAATATCCTCCACGGTAAGGGCATTACGTAATCTGTATAAAAGACAGTTTGGACGCAGGGAGACCGACGACGTATGGAAGCTTGGATGTGGTCGTGACTGCACGGAGTTACGGCGATCACTCACGTGAAATGGGAAATCCGGGTTCCGTTGCCGTCATTCCCTTATACAGCTGATAGTTACTCTTATTCGCAACTGTGAATATATTTCATGTTACCTTACATAATTAGTTTCGAATATGTTACAATTTGTAGAGAAATCAGATGGCAATTATAAGAGTCGAGGGACATGAAAGGGAAGCAGTGGTTGGGAAGGGAGTGAGACAGGGTTGTAGCCTCTCCCCTGTGCTATTCAATCTGTATATTGGGCAAGCAGTAAAGGAAACAAAAGAAAAATTTTATGTAGGTATTAAAACCCATGGAGAAGAAATAAAAAATTTGAGGTTTGCCGATAACATTGTAATTCTGTCAGAGACAGCAAAGGACTTGGAAGAGCAGTTGAACAGAATGGACAGTGTCTTGAAGAGTGGGTATAAGATGAACATCAACAAAAGCAAAACGAGTATAATGGAATGTAGTCGAATTAAGTCGGGTGATGCTGAGGCAATTAGATTAGGAAATGAGACACTTAAAGTAGTAAAGGAGTTTTGCTATTTGGGGAGCAAAATAACTGATGATGGTCGAAGTAGAGAGGATATAAAATGTAGACTGGCAATGGCAAGGAAAGCGTTTCTGAAGTAGAGAAATTTGTTAACATCGAGTATTGATTTAAGTGTCAGGAAGTCGTTTCTGAAAATATTTGTATGGAATGTGGCCATGTATGGGAGTGAAACATGGACGATAAATAGTTTAGACAAGAAGAGAATAGAAACTTTCGAAATGTGGTGCTACAGAAGAATGCTCAAGATTAGACGGGTAGATCACGTAACTAATAGGAGGTATTGAATAGAATTGGGGAGAAGAGGAGTTTGTGGCACAACTTGACAAGAAGAAGGGACCGGTTGGTAGGATATGTTCTGAGGCATCAAGGGATCGCAAATTTAGCAGTGGAGGGCAGCGTGCAGGGTAAAAATCGTAGAGGGAGACCGAAATGACTACACTAAGCAGTTTCAGAAGGATGTAGGCTGCCGTAGGTACTGGGAGATGAAGAAGCTTGCACAGGATAGAGTAGCGTGGAGAGCTGCATCAAACCAGTCTCAGGACTGAAGACCACAACAACAACATGCTGAGACTGTCTCATAGGAAGCCGTAATGCGAATATTCATATGCTTTTTTTTAAAAAATAGATACATTTTGTGTTTATTTTTGGTAGATTTGCGTATTACGGTATTCGGTCTTGGTACAACTTCGTTTTGGTCACTATTCCCTGTATCTACCGTGACGCTACGTACTTGAACAGGATTATTTGTTTTTAAGAGGTCAAGTACGTTTTTCGCAACCATTTACACATCGAGTGGGCTCCTGAACTAACCGTTGAAAATAATTTTCGGAGAAGACATTGAGTACGGTTTCGCATGATGTTTTATGTCTACGACCGACTTCAAACATTTATATTGGCCAGCATATCGAGGGTAGATTGCAGTCACCACCAAATATAACTTTATGACGAGGGCACCTATTTGAAATAAGACCCCAGTTTCCTTTCAGTTGGTCAGCAACTTTATCATCTGAGTCGAGGTGTCTGTAAAAGAAACGAAATTATTAATTTCGTAGCTGAGTACCCGGCATTACTCGGGTATTTATTTACTCTAATCTTCTATTATTCCATCTCCTGCTTCTCCCTCTCTTTGTCCGTCTTCTCCTTCTCGCCCCCCTCCCTATCTCCTGCCTCTCCTTCCCCTCCCTCTCTTTCTCTCTCCTCCTACCCACTTTCTTAGTCCATCTTCTCCTCGCCCTCTGTCCATCTGCTCCTTCCACCTCTGTCCATCTCCTCCTACCCTCAGCTAATTTCATCTCTTTCTTCCCCCTCTCTTTATTCGTCTCCTCCTCCCCCTCAATTTCGTCTCCACATCCCTCCTCCCCACTTTAATTTCATCTTCACTTCCCTCCCATATTTCTCCATCCCCTCCTCCCCGTCTCACTTTTCATCTCGTCCTCTCTCCTCTAACTGCCCATCTCCTAATTTTTCTTTTCTCTGCCGTTGATCTCCTTTTCCTTCTCTCTGCCTATTCTGCCTCTTCCCTTTCTCTGTCCACTTGCTCCACTCTCTCTTAGTTCATGTCCTCCTCCACCTCCCTTAGTTCATCTCCTCCTCCTCCATTTAATTCTGTTTCCACCTCCCTCCTCTCTTTCTTCATCTCCTTCTCCTCTCTACCTGTGTCTCTCCTCCTCCTCCCTCCCACTGTTCGTCTCGTCCTCTAACTGCCCACCTCCTCCTCTTTCTTTTCTCTGTGGATGATCTGCTTTCCCTCCTCTCTGCCCATTCCCTCCTCTTCCCTTTCTCAGTCCGCTTCCCCTCTCTCCCTGTCCATCTACTCCTACCCCCTATCAGTGCCCTCCTCCTTACCCCCTGTCTGTGTTCATCCCCTCCTTCCTCCTCTCTGTCGGTCCATCGCTTCCTCCCCTTTTTCTGCCCACATTATCACCCCCCCCTCCCCAAAGGAGACTGCTGGTGCTTACCCCCACAGCATTTGTGTCCACATCGTAACTAATATGTTTAATAACATTTTCTTCATCGATCCATGGGTTTAGAATGAGCTTTTTAAATGTGGTTATGCCCACGTCAGCCGGACCGGTTCTAGGTGCTACAGTCTGGAACCACACGACCGCTACGGTCACAGGTTCGAATCCTGCCTCGGGCATGGATGTGTGTGATGTCCTTAGATTAGTTAAGTTTAAGTAGTTCTAAGTTCTAGGGGACCGATGACCTCAGCAGTTGAGTCCCATAGTGCTCAGAGCCATATGAACCATTTTTTACGCCCACAGAAACCTGTGAAATGTGTGTAGCACGTATTTATCATATTTTTCACATATTTTTATACATATTTCAGCTGTATCTCTAACGAATTTCGCCCTGCAGTTTTATTTTCACACATCCTATCTCCCGCACTACGTGCCGTACAATGATATAATTTTTGAAAGTACATTCAGTGGTATATGTGGCTACTGTCTACAATATGTGTTCTAAACAGAGTTCGCGATCGTATGGGTAGCATGAGAATGTGCATGTGGTGTGGATGACGAAATAAAATACAATCTCTTTCGTCAGCTCGCCGAAACTCAAATTTCTAAACTGTTCACAATTTCTGTATCAGCTTGCCACTGCGTGGAAAGATCTGCCCGCACATTACACAGCACAAACACTTCAATGGGCCCCCGTAAATGTGGTTGCACTTACAAGTTTGACTACTTTTTGTCTATGGGGCGCCAACTCACATTCATCGCAATGTACGCAATGTTCCACAAAAGTATTTAATAAAATGCAGGCAGGATTTGCTATGCAGAAATCACAAACAAATTCAAGTATTTTTTAAAGTTTCTCAAATTCGAGTTTATTTCCAATAAGAAAATACAAAAATCGAGTCACAGTTTATAATAAATTTGTTTCAGAGCCTGACAGAGTTCCTTATGATCTTGGAGGCGGTTGAATAAACTAAGATTGAGTTGTCTCCAGAAAACCGTTACAATTCCACAGTATCTTAAACTATAAATTCCACAATGGCTACACACTGAAACCTTGTAAGTGCGGCTTGTATCACACGCAACCCGTAAAATAAGTCCATCAGATGCCGAAATATTTCAATGTCCAGAAGTAGGAACTCTGAATAATTCACACACGCGAACTGGCGGCTATTTCGCCGATCATTAGGTAAAACTTTCGCGAAAAAACAGACTAACACAGTCTCACCAACTCCAACAGCGTCCGAACATAGACTCCCCTCTGAAATGCCGCTGTTCACCTAGGGAACCTCAGTCAATAATCACTGAAGTTAGTTAAAATGCTGAACATGAAAATTTCTGGAATTATTAATGTTAACCTTCTACACACATATGATACATCAGCTCACACGGAAATTTACGAGGAATATTATGCTGTTGTGATTTCCATAATTTATTTATAAAAAATAATTTCTATGGTTATCTTCCATCTTAGGATTTATAAGTCTAAATGTTAACAAGCAATTTAAATTATACTTTAAATAATTACCTAGATACCAAAAAATTAATGGTACAGCCGCTACTTTTAATGTAGTAAGAAAAGATGTTTTTAATTGCGCGAAATCTTTTCGGCCTCTCTTGTAAATATGTGAATAACTTAAGTAAATCTACTGTTGCACTCCAATACAGTTCTACGATATGTATCCGTAGACGCCTTGTTGCTTGCAATCGTATGATACGTTGCGAGATATTTGCTTCTACAGTTCAGGAATTATTTATAACATTTAACCTACAATAACTCCCCATCTGTGGAGCATAGTGTAAAACTGTCAGGCGGATTTCAGCTGTCAACACGAATATGAACCGATCCTACGTTAGCCGCCGCCCGTGCGTCTGCGGTTGCGTGTTTCTGACTGTGCAGTGTACTTCCTCCCTTTACAACAGGCTGTCATGTTACAGTACCTCCACTTGCTACATAATGCAATTGCTAAATTTTGTCGCAAGTACTGAATTATTGGAAATAATTTATCCCAAAAACTCTTACGAAAGCCGAAGGAACTTAACAAAATGAATCTATAAACGAACTTATATGGCAGCACTTACTGGTTTAATCCAAGCGTAATTATCCTAAACAGGAATGAATAACATTATATGTCAAATAATAATTGAACAGATGTGATGTCCGTGGACGAGTTCCATTTCAATTTAACTTCACATTTTTTCTTATTTCTTTCACTGTAAACAATTTATTCAAAAACTACACGACATCTTACATTGTCTCCATATGCGTCTCATGGTAACTGCGATGCAGCTTATACCTTTGGGGCAGTTTTCGAACTCTCCTGCCAGCCAGTTGATATGACACCAGCAAGAAACAAAATTCACCAAATCAGTTTCCTACAGCAAAAGCTTCTGGGTACCGAGGATTGGTCGGATTAAAAACCCACCCTCTTTGACATCCAGACTTGACACAATTAAACTAAATGTCAGGGTGAAAACTAACAGTCAAACAGATGATCATGTGTGCAAGCATTGCACGCTAAGTACAGATCTATCCTTTAGGTAGCAACAACTTATTCTGTTCAAGGACAGAGGAGCCCAAATCATTGCAATTGTACAACACAGAGGCAAAGTTTCTCCACCCAAAGTGAAATGAAAATGTGACAAGGATAGTACTCTGAATATCTAAACCCATGATTGATTTCATTGTAGGTGTCAGCTGCAATCTTGGCTACTCCTTTTGCAAACATGAAGTTAACTGCTGTTCATTACTATTTGGCCTAAATTTTATGCAAACGAATAAAAGTAAAAATTGATAAATATCCCGTTACACAACACAGTACGGAACTTCATTCTAACCTCACTGAATAAAGTAACCCACGAACGTACAGACAGAAAACTATATACCACAAAAGTATTTTAATCAATCCACGTAACAAATTGTATACTATTTTATTCCCATATTCTCACCAGTCAATCCCATCTGAACTACAAACTTCAAGCCCAAGCTCCAAAAAGAGGCTTGATGCGTGACCAAAATAACCATCTGTACAAGAGTGCATCTCTTTTTATCACATTCCAAAATAACCGTTAGTAAAATTTCAGCCACAAAACTCCTCAACCTTCTTCCATATCCTGCCATACTCATGTGGTGCACAGTAATCGCAACTGCTGTAGCTTGTAACAAAGCCGTCTTAAGTTCTCCACTAGCTGTACCTCACATCTGTCAATATATCTATCCCATCCCCAAAATTCTTAAATCTATGTTACACATTAAATATTACCACTTAAAGAAACAAACAAATTTCCATGTAAAAAATTACATTTCTAAAATTCTTAAGCTAAGCCACATATGTACACTAAAGTGGCCACAACAAAATCATTTAACTGACATACACATGACAAAATAACCCCCAGAATATTAACTTAAATATTTGCAATTTAACAAATGTATATATTTAATGCAATGGCTGTTTGTACAATTGGAGCTCAGTCACATTCCTGAGTCCCAACTGTCTCTGTGACTTATGGTACTACAACCTATAGCCGTCTGGGTGAGGACAGCTTACTACAACAAACGGACTTTGGTGCCATTCAAAAAGCTTTTTGGTCCCACCATCTGTTTCCTTTGACTGTTCCTTTGTTTTTACTAACACCAGGTCACCAAACTTGTACTTTGTTGACATATACTTATAGTCATGCCTTCGTTTCCTCTGTAATGTCCGTCTTGCCATTTTCTCCACAGTTAATTTCTGTCTCTCCTGTTCAGAGACAGGTGTACCTGGCGGTAAACCCACTGGCTCGGCTCTCACGTTGGTTGCTTTCTCGTTCCACATCACTTCACGTGGTGTGAATCTCGGAGCACTACTTTTCACACTGTTCATCACATCCTCAAATGCGGTTACATATTCTGCCCAGGTGGTGTGTCTGCGGCTGCAGTATGTCTGGTACGAAAGTCGAAGCACACGGATGTACTGTTCAGTCAGATTTCCTGCTGGATCATAAACTGAGGTCCTGATGTGCTTCACACCTGTCTGTTCCATGAAATTTTCCCATGCCTTCGAGATAAACTGGGATTCATTCTCAGGAAGCACTGCCTTTGGCTTACCTAGATCCTTAAAGTAGGACTCCAATTTCTTTGTCATAGTTCTACTAGTGGCCTTTTTCATTCCATACAATTTTACATTTTGGGAAGCACGTTTACAAGCAGAATGACTTTTTGTCCACCCCTACAGGTTGACAACGGGCGAAATACACCAATCGCAAGAAGTTCCCTCGCATCTTTTCCGCAAGGTGATCTGCATTTCCTGTTGACTAGCAATTGTGCTGTGTTTTACCCTTTGGCATCTGTCACATGCACCCAGTTGGTTCCGCACTCTACGGTTCGTGTTCTTAAACAGTAAGTAGTCTTGTAACACACCTAAATATTTCTATGTCCCATAATGTCCATGACTCAGATGAACATCATGTATGAGGCACTGTACAAGTGCGGCTGCAAAGATCGGCATTTAGATTTTGAGCGGCAGTGACGGCGGACGGCGTTAGCAGTTCACAAGCAAAGATGAAAAAATAGCATCCGGCCACGAGCAGACGAATCGGCGGCCATCTGAAGTAATGACTTAATTGACAAAAGTAATGGTATCGCGTTAGGTTCGTTTGGATAAATAATTCCAAAATGATTTAAAACGGGGTTGTATGGTTAGTCCAGAGTGGTTGATGGCAGGTGTCATTGAGGAGAGTCGAGAAGTGCGTGTTACCAGTATGGGTGAAGTGGCCCACAGTTACAGTAAGCTATGGTACGAATAGTATAACGTGCAGTAATATGCATAGAATTTGGTCACTTAGTGGTCAAATTGTCAAAGTAATTACTGGCTCCACATAGTTGATTTTTTAGTTCTGCGTGTTTCTGTTAGCGGAATACTCTCTAGTGGTTCACATTGTGAATGATTGTATTAATAATGAGAGGCATCTGTGTGATTAGAAGTAAAGAGTGCCTTAAAGATTTTATTGGAGGTAGAAATGTTTCACTGTGGGGACTGTACGGAGATCAAGTACTTATTGTGGAGTTGTAACTGAATCTAAGGTCATGTATTGACCGGGATGGTTCTGCAAATTCTAAATAATGTTCCGGTGTCGCAAAGTAATAATTGAGTGTTGCAGTGGTTGGTTTTAGTGAATGTGGTTAGTGCACTCTTGTAGAATCGAGTGTTTGTCGTGGAGATATTTAGGCTTTACACGCACTGAGGGGATAGTGTAGTGCGTTATTGTTGTGAAAGAGCAGAGTTTTATTTCGCTTTGAGCAATAGGGACTCAGTCTGCGATATTTGATATTGAACTGGCACTAGAGGATTTTGGAACGAAACTTTCCATTACAGAGTTAATAGCTCATAAATCGCCAAGGTGTTTCTCGTAACTATAATTAAGAAACCTTTGGAATCACACACGCAGGCACGTCATAGCAATATCAATGCGTCCACATTTTCTTAGTGGCGAGTGACCATTAAATTAAGTAAAGATAGTGGGTGGCGATCGGCCAACATCTGAAGAGGCGATAACTTTGCTTTGAATGTATAACTTCAGTACTCAAAATGGTGGTGGCACTTAGGTTTTTTGTTTCTACTTTTTACTACTGTTAAATCTCTTTACTGGAGAATAGTTGTCCAGTATCGTCGACCGACTTCTTGTGTACGAGAAAGTTCAACTAAAGCTTCGAGTGCATCTAAATAAAATCAGACTTCCGATTCTTATTTAAACAAAAAGAAAAGCTATCCCCATCCCACACTATTTTAATCCCTGTGGAATGAAAAAATGGGAATTGTAAGAAATTAAATTAAACGAAACGTTCAGAAAACTGGCAAAGGAAGAAAATGTTCATTTAAAGAATGGCCTAATATCTGTTGCTACTAGTTAAGAGAATGAAAGAATTAAAGTTCAGAGATGCAGTAAGCTAGCATTACGTCTAACTTGTGAAATTATCTGAGCAGAATTGCAGATAAAAAGGTAAAAAAAAATTAAAGGTAGGATATTTATCCTAATAGATAATTAATATCGAAAGATATACTTTATAGTAAAACATTTTATAAAGAAAAATAAACAAGACATAATAGTAAAGAAATATTTATTTTATACTGAAACAAAACTGAGACAAACAGTGTCGACTAAGACTATATCGCTGATTTTCCAGTCAAATATCTCTCTGGTTTATAATTGTCGACATATGCATTAATTTATGAACAACTCGGCATTTAAGTATTAAAATATAGTTAAAGAAATTTGTTTATACAGTACATCTTCTCAGAATTAATTGTGTATAACAGATGGCTACTGGATTTGAAGTTAATTAAATATTTTATTGACTACTTACAAGTAACGTATGCTTGCACACGAAACTCTATCATCTACCGGTACTGCAGTATAATCTGATCATGTAGACATACCATCTCATTACAGTTTTGGTTCCCAAAGTCAGTATTAAAAAGATTTTAACTTATAATTAGTTATTTCATTGAGGTAATTCAGTATTTACAAATAAGCACAGATATTATTTACGAGGAGTAATGTCGAGTAATACTAAAAGATGATACGTAGCCAATAGAACATTCCTTATTGTATTACAAAAATGTAGAGTGCTTGTCAGTTGATGTTGCTATATAGAAAATGCGTGAGATGTATAATCTATCCTATACTACTACATAAAGATAAGTTGTTGTTTAAGGGGTTCCGGAAAGACTCAAAATCATGAAAAGTTCAATTTTTACTTTTTTGCGTTTTCTGAATCTGCAGACTATTACCTTTTAATAGATATATAATTTATTCAATTCCGAAGACTACAACTATTTTTAATTTTTTTTTTGAAATGTGTTTACATGAGCGTGACCCACTGTGGCGCTGTTAAACTGCTGTCAAATGGTGTTATTATTAACGTCCGTGTTCATCAGGTACATTTTAGTGATATGAGATAAAGTATGTGTTGTGGCTAACCTGTGATGGTTCAATATATATCGCTGGTGTGATTGTCGATTGTTTCATGTTTATTTACTCTGTCGTTATCTCGAAAATATTCGTAATTAATTCTGTTTCTTGAGTCTCTGTTTTGTTGAAGTATAATAATGAGTAAAAGTAAAGTTATTAGAAATCCTCTGAAGGCTTTTAAGAAAAGGAGAAATGTTGGAAAGCCAAAGGTATGTGTTATTACTGTAAACAATAAAGACGATAACCAAGTGAGTGAACCTAACCTCTCAAGTACACCTGCCCATAGCAGTCAAAGTGGGAAAGAAAATACTTCACAGAAGAAGCTTGGTTCAATGAGTGAAAACTATGAATGTTTTATGGGCGAATCGGATGTGAATGAAATATTTGATATGTCGGTTCTCAAAGGAATTTTTTCAAACTGTGTAAGATGTATTCATTGTAGTGAAGTTGGTCTGGAACTCTCCATAATAAAGCACGTAGCACTTGCTAGTGAAATACAACTGAAATGTGATAAGTGTTCATACATGACCACCTTTTGGAACAGTGTTGCAGTAACTGCAACTGAAGAAAATGGTAGCAAAATCTACGAACACAACAACGAGCGATGCTTGCTTTAGACAAGGAACGCCTGTGGGCTGCAGACAGGGCTGTAAAGAGTCTAGAAATACAAGCAAGAGTAAACAGGAGGAGGAACAAGAGGAAGCTGGAGGAGGAGTTTGCAGAGGATGAAGATAATCCATCCTATGGACCTGGAATGCACTAAAAAGTTAATCCAATCTTTGTCGCTCGATTCCCAAAACTTTTATTTTCTCATACTAATTACATGTTTTCTAAGGATCTTCCAAACATATTTGTTTCAAACTTTCAGTAAATGTTACACAGTACCTTCTGCATAATTTAACACAGCCTTTTTCCAAAAAACTGTATATTTTTAATATATAAAAAAAAATGCAAAAAAAATGTTGTCAATTTTCATTACAATTGAAAAAAAATCATCTTTAATAACTGAACTAAAATTTTGTAAAATCCCTGTGTTAAGTTGTAGCCCATATTCCAATAAATAATCTGTAAAAAGTTCAACTTCCTACCTCAAATACTTTGTGAGGAAAGATGTAATTTATAAGCGTTATTTTAACATTGCAAGTATAGGGCGTTCCGGAGCCCCTTAATGTTGTTACAAAAAATCTCGAAAAATTCTTGACCAATTTACTACAAACTTTCACTAACCTATGAAACTTTCACACATAGGCTACATCTTTTCTATATACTATATAAAGACGAAGCATTGTTAACAAAATTCTCTAAAAATGCTTGACCGATTTACTTCATATTTTTACACGACAATCTAATAAATAGTTGAACAGACTTAGACTATATATTTTTAAATATATATGTAATAATATATAAAGAAGACATGCTGTTAGCAAAACTCTTCAAAAGTTCTTATTGGCTGAGTTCAAATTTTTGCATGATGCTATAATAAACTTTGAACAGTTATAGGTTTTTTGCTAAAAACGAGTGCAGTTTCGTTTTGTTTCTCGCAATCAACTTTAACTACGATACCACGGCATTTAAACCATTAGATAAATAGTTTTTCCCATATACATTCTTTCTCCTTATGTACAATTTTAAGGAAAAAGTGTATACGCAAATATGCTTATTTTGTTCCTTGCAGTCGATTTTAAGAAGAAACAGGAAAGTTATATTTCCAGCTTACTACGTTATGATTAGAGTGTTACTACAAAATCTGAATCGTTCGAAACTTCATAATCCTACCTATTCGGAGATTAAAACAATGCAAAATACTTTCATTGTAGCTACTATTCTCACAGATCCAGCAGCAGGAGAGACCTCTCATATCTTGTATATCAATGATCCCAACCGATTTAGCCATGCATTTCAAGTAACTTCTTTTCCCAGTCAAGGTTTCGCACGCAGTAACAGCCAGCCGGTGTGGCCGAGCGGTTCTAGGCGCTTCAGTCTGGAACCGCGTGACCGCTACGGTCGCAGGTTCGAATCCTGCCTCGGGCATAGATGTGTGTGATGTCCTTAGATTAGTTAGATTTAAGTAGTTCTAAGTTCTACGGGACTGATGACCTCCAGTGTTATGTTCCTTAGTGCTCAGAGCCATTTGAACCATTTTCGCAGCAACAATAAATAAGGCTCAAGGTCAGAGAGAGGGTGAAGAGAAGACGGACAAAGGAGGAAAGGAAGCGGTAATAGGAGGAGGAGGGAGGAGGTAGAGAGAGAGAGGGGGGGTAAGAAGGAGGGGTGAGAGATAAGAGGGGGGAGATGGACGAAGCGAGGGAGGAGGAGGTGATGGACAAAGGTAAGGGGAGGAGGAGATGGCTGTAGAGAGGGGGGAGAATGAGATTAGGATTTATCTCCAATTCCCATACACATTATGAATGGCTGTGCTCTAGTCAACAGAGTAGCGCACACCATAGTAGCTGGTAAATGAAACGTGGGTTCTGTATATCACACATGGTCCTGTTGATTGACAGTCCACTACATCGCAACTCTAAATATATTGCCTCCACGAATTTTCCTTGGTCGTAGCAACTAGCACCACTATTACGTTGTCGTATACTGAGTATATCCAGTGTGACTACCCCACTCTGACATTGCTGAAAAACACCCTCAATCATCACCACCTTTCGTAGCGAACTCCACTCTTGCTTTCCAGATAGTATCCCCTAGTAACTGCGATAGTCTTGTCATTGTTATTATTGCATCTAACCCTTGAATCGGCGTTTGTACTGCTTCCATATCCTGGTTTAGAGTGGTAGTGAGGCTCTGGCTTAATCTGTGACTTCCTTAGTAAGCTGTCGAAGCATGCGTGTGTTGCTCAGCACGCCGCTTTCCTAGTTCACAATTTGCTCGGAATGCCACTTCATAGTCGTTTTATTGGCCTCCGGTAACTTCTTTCCCCCATCTGTTGTCGTATTCAATTCGTTCATGTCTCTTGCGTCTGCTGTTCCAAATTTGTTCTTTAGTATTCTATATCTAGCATCCATCTAGCCCATTTTCACCCTCCTGGACTGATGCATTACGACTCTCATCACTTTCTGCGTCTACTCCTTTAATCACGCATATGCCCTGAGTAACTTCATGTGCTCCTTATATACCTTCGTCAGCATTCCGTTACTGTACGATGACTGTCGTACCCCTGAAAACACCTTCAGCGTCCATATCTCGTTCTGGAATTCCCAAACAATAAACAATAAACTCAATGACCATCTGTGGCTGAATAATACTACTTTTCGTTGTCTGGAAAACAGAACTTCTCCGTCCAGATGATGATCTTTCAGCACTCGATTCCCCTCCCAGCAAAGAGGCACAGCACTGCCAAAACTAACATTCTTCTTTTCTGGTCACTCTCCCATGTGTCAGTCTGAGGACGACGATCAGTATCATCTCCCCTCCTCTCAGAACCGCATATTAATATACTAATGATAAATCCTACCCTAACACAAACATACATCGTTGTCTAAAACAACATTAATGCCCTATACTATACACAAAAGAACAAGTCCCAAAAGTCACAAAACACAATGCATATAAATTATTTCCTTGGCCTCAGTACATATCGAGCTTGAGGCACCTTAACCTCCTCCTCTTGTTGCTCATCCTTCCGCTTGTTCTTCATCTTTGGGTCTTTCCTCACTTTCATTCTTACTCCTCATAGAATTGCTACAGATGTACCATTGAGTGGTCGTAGATGTCCAACATGCACAATTGTTGACCTCGTCAGCAGCTGCAGGTTGACATTTACCGGTGATATGGAGTCAATTACTTGGTTATGGGTCCTGGTACCACGCTACAAATTTGCTTATTTCTCACTTCAGAGTATATGGACTCGTTAACATCACCCATTGACCTACTTTATACTGAGGTAACGTTAACACTCGCTTTACTGCCTCTTCCTGCTCCTCCAGGGCCTTAGTACTTGCTTGCTGACTCTTTCTCCACACTTCTCTTAAGATTCTTGCAAATTCTTGGACCGACTCTTCACTCCTGCCTTGTCTAATCATGTCGAGTGGTGACGACATCTTCTTCCCATACACCACCTCGAGTGGCGACAACCTTGTGCTAATGTGCACTTTGGAACTTTACGCACTCACTACCACTACCAACAATAAATACGTGTCCTAGTCTAAACGTCTTTCCAATTGTCCAGTGAACTTCTCCTGTCCTCTTGTTAACTTACACATGAAGTGGACTAGATACACATTTTTTTATTCCTTGACAAAACTCTTAGACATGAATTTTGTCCCCTGGTCCATAATTATTGTCTCTGGAACCCAAAACTTCAATATCCATCTATTAACTAACACTTGGGTGACGGGGGCTGTTGTTGGGCTGGCATCGGCATCATCCCGATGTAACGAGAAAAATGGTCTATAATGGCAATACGGAACTGCTACCTGTTGTTGTTCGGTTGAATGGTCCTAACACAACCATCCCAAAGAAACTAAACGGTTCCATTGCTTCTGGCAACCTCTGCAATAGTACCTGGTTCCGACTGAAATCTGCACACTGCACGCATTCCACACAATTTTTGAGTAGTGATTGACAACAATCTTCTTTCCCTTCTACTGGTACTTCACTGCCCCTTTCCAATTCATCATCCTGCATCCATCATTGCCTGACAAAACGTGATCAAGCATTTAATGTAGTACTTCTTGCTTCAATTCTGCTGACACAATGACCTGTGATCCTAATTTAGTTTCCATACGCAATAACCCAGCGTGGATGCTAAACTGTTTTTGCTTGCCATACTGTTTACACTCCTCGCTGACGCTCTGTACTGTTTAACATTCCACAATATCCTGACCCAGTACCAGTACTAATGCTATTTTCCTGATTAACCGATCCACATTACCATGTTTCTTCCCAGATTTGTGGATTATTTCGTACTCAAATTCACTGATTTTTAATGTCCTTCTCCTCAGCCTACTGTATGGAACCTTCAAACCTAGTGACCACTTCCAAACAGCATGGCCCATCATTACCTTGAAGTTCCTTCTGTACGGATAACACTGGAAGTATGTTACTTCGTACACTGAGCTAAGCATATCTCTCTTCGTTGTAGAATAATTCTTCTCTGCTGTGTTCAACTGTCTTGATGCAAAGGCAATAGGATATTCTTTACTATCGACCTCTGGCTCAAAACGCACCCAAGAACATGGTTCAATGCATAGCATGACAATATGAACTTTTTCTGAAAATCTGGAAACACCAACACTGGACTCGATGTTAATACTTCCTTTAATTCGACAAACGCCCCTTGACATTCCTCTGACCATATACACTTAACATCCTTCTTCGACAACTGTGTAAGCCGTCATGCGATAACCACACACCTCTTCACAAATGATCTGTGATTTTTGAGCCCCAGAAAAGATTGTAATTCCTTGGTTGTTCCTGGTACGAGAAAGTTATGCACAGCTCGCACTAATCAAGGATCAGTTCTTACACCATCCTTACTAATTACATAATGAAAAGAGTTGACTTCTTGCGCAAAGTGACATTTCTAAGTACTTAGTGTCAAGTGAGCTGCCGGTAACCTCTTGAATGCTTCCCTTAGTCGTTGCTTAAATGATTTCAGGTTTTTTAGTACCCTGTCCAATAAACTCTCGAACGTTGCTGGAGCATTTTTTAACCCAAACTGCATCGTTCTGTACTGATAATGTCCCCAAGGTGCTGTAAACGCAGTTTTCGCTCTTTTGACCAGAGCCACGTCTGACAGATGGTATCCACTCTTCAAGTCCATAGTCAAGAAGTACAGGCTTCGCTCAAGATTATCAATCGTTTCTGTGATGTTCGGAATTGGATAGACATCTGTCTTAGTTTTATTATTTTAATGGCAATAACTGCAACAAAATCTATATTTCTTTGAGTAGTCCACAGACTTCTTCAGTACAGTTACAATTCCCGCCACCCAGGAGCTAGTACTCTCTTCTGTTATAACCCTCAGCCAATTGTTGATTAATAAATTCCTCCAGAATCGGTTGCAGTGATCGCAGTATTCTGTACGGTCTCCGATGTGCTGCTGCTTCTTTCCTTGTCGCAGTCCTGTGTTGTGTTAGTGGTTTAGCAGGCAATGGCCTGTGTGGCAAGAAAAGATCTTTATTCTAGCAACAGGTCCTCCATCTGAGTCCTTTCTGTTCCCTTTAAATGCTTCGATTTTTCGCGAAATACCGTCCTACCAGCATCCCGTGTCGTCTTATATCCTATACCTTCTGTGCAGCAATCTTCCTCATCTGGGATATCCAATGTGGTCAACAATCTTCCTTTCAATAACTTAACCTACTTGGCACAATAATTATCCACATTGATGGGTATTACTTTCCCTTCACTCCTCGTTTATTTGTGTACACTATTACATCTCGGCAAAGAACACGCTGTATCCAGTACCTCAATATTCTCCAGCATTTCCACTGTAGACAAAGTATCACTTGGTAAGTCAGGTTCCACATTCACACAAAGCGATTTTCCTGTGCCACTCGGCACGCAGTCATGTTAATGAAGCCTTAATGTTATTCGTCATGATGTAATTGGATTGCCTGTGCACCAGAGGCTCCTCGCAACAGATCAGCATTGTCAACAGCTTCCCCTAGCCGGAAGGTCTTCCCACTATGCTCCACTATACATAGCTTAGCTAAACGTCACTTATGGCATGATGTTGATGTAAAAAGTCTAACTCTACGATTATGCCCTAGCACTCGCTTACATGGGACTTCACTTCGACACAATGCCTAAACTTGGTCGTCTCAAACGAAAAAGTGATCAGAAGCGATCGTATATGATTATCCCCTACTCCACACAACTTGTGGCATTGGAATCCACATACCTATTAAGTCTGTTGAGGCCACTGACACAGGCGCCCCTGTGCCCAAAAAAACGTTATTTTCCCTACCATCTATCACACTCACTATTTCACATTCCACCTCTGCATTCGTTTTTACTGCATTTATTTTTACTGTGAACTCCTATAAGCGGCTGTGAAGTTCCCTCTTAAGTTTAGCGGGTACTCATTACCCCCAGACCACCTCTCCCATTACCCCTATACCCATGCCGTTGATCTGCACCACCTCTACTTCTGTTGCCATTATGTCCCCGTTAATCCTTCATTGCTGGTACCATTGCCTCTGCACATGCCATGGACGTCCACAATTAAAACGTTATACGTTCGACGCGAACATGGTTCTCAATCCCTTGTACCTATTGACACATCCATTTCCTCGTACCACAAACTAGTCTAGTTGCTGTACGGAGATCTTTAGGTGCCCAGTGTGCACCCTCCTAAACATCTCTGGTACGAAACTTCTGAGTAAAACATCAAGACCATATTGCTTGGCCTCCTGCAGCAGTACTTTATTTACCGAGTCACTTTGCGTTATCTTGTAATTATATACATTAAGTTTCCTAATCTTATCCTAAAATCTTCAACAGCTTCATTGTGCCTTTTGGAAACCACACTCAACTGCTCACGGGAAGACAATGCACTGTTCTGTTTCTTATACCTTTGTTCTGAGCCTTGCCTGAGTTGACCAAAAGTCTCCGCCTCGTGCAGTGCCTCTGTGCACTGTACAAGTAACTACGCTTTTCTGTCCAAATGACTTACGGGAATGCAGCCGTATGGCATCGACGACAACCGCAGGTTGTCGACGACTCACCCGGCTGTATCCCTGTAAGTTATTTGAACACTGTATAACACGAGAGAAACTCGGGTCCCGCTACGCTTCTCCTGTTAAACGTAATTTTTGTATCTGTAAAAACTCCTTACGTGACGAAGCCCTTGTGTCAGCCGATGACTTGATATCCGCCCCAAACACTCAAACATTCTGGGAAAACCTACCAGAAAATGTAGAAACAAGATTAGCAGCAGAAGGATCCACTCCTAGAGCTTGTGACTTCAACACCTCTATTTCCTCATTATGCTCGACCAGCTTATTATCCAAAACAAATTTATGTGCCCTTAATTGAGATACTTGATTCAGTAATGACTCTATAACCTCATCTCTGGTGACACGTTGTGTCTCTGATTTTGCCATTGCCTCACCGTTACAAATTTTCACGAGTGAGGATGAATAATCCACTCAAGTTTTTGGCTCTCTTGCTGATACTGACGTTTCGTTCGGTAGGCTATCTATACTGAGTCCTGATGGGTACACGATTCTATCACCTAACACCATGTGAAGACCGCTTTTTGCGGTTCACTGTTACAATCTTAGACCATCCTGAGTATCATTCTGGGAAAAGCATGGCCGGTCAGATCTCCAAACCCGACTCTTTCGGTCTAAGTTTTAGAGCATTACGTGGGCTGTTGTTTACGAGAGTCCGCGTACCATCAGAGGAACGCTCTGTTCCAAAGGTTATTAGTACAGTAAAAATGCTACATCGTTAGTGTGGTGTCACCGCCAGACACCACACTTGCTAGGTGGTAGCCTTTAAATCGGCCGCGGTCCATTTGTATACGTCGGACCCGTGTGTCGCCACTATCAGTGATTGCAGACCGAGCGCCACCATACGGCAGGTCTAGAGAGACTTACTGGCACTCGCCCCAGTTGTACAGCCGACTTTACAAGGAAAGGTTCACTGACAAATACGCTCTCATTTGCCGAGACGATAGCATAGCCTTCAGCTACATTTGCTACGACCTAGCAAGGCGCCGTATTCAGTTGATAATTAATATTATGAAGCATGTACCGTAACGAGAGATGTGCTACAATTGTGGATTAAAGTTAAGTATTATATCAACTACTTACTTTATTTGCAATTCTCAAGATATTGTCCTGTTCCAGACCTCACTCCAGTCAGCGTGTAATTAAACGCGTGCATTTCGGCCTCCTCTAGAAAAACAGTGTTGGCTCTTCTGCCAACACTACAGTTACAATGTGTTTTCGATCTAGTGTATCAAGTTAACGTATTGGTCCTCATATGCAGGAACTTTTTTAGCTGACTACATAAGGGGCTTAAAAAGTGCCTGATTTAGTTCTCTGTGAAGAGGGGAAACTGATCATCTCGGTATATAAGGGACAGTCAGATAAAACTGAACACCCGTGGAATGGTTCCACTCCAAAGTAATCACCTCACAAATTAAGAAATTTATGCTACTGGTGGTCGAGACAATCAATTTCTGTTTCGCAGAGCGCTGTTCGTCGCTGATGAATCCACAACCGCATCCACTCTTGAACTTCCTCTTGCGACTGCAACTGATGTCCACGCACGTCTTTCTTCAGACCGCCAAAGATGAGAAAATCATACGCTGAAAGTTCTGGGCTGTACGGAGGATGTTGCAGTATTTCCAACCAAATCGCCGAAGCGTAGCCTTCGTCTGACTGGCAGTGTGAGGGCCGACGTTATCGTGCGAAAAGACGCTTCCTCTGCACGGCGAGTCCATAGAGCGTGTAACCACAATCAGTGCGCAGCGCTTCGAAGACACTTTGCAGAAACAGAGCCGCACCATTAAGTTAAAACGCCCAGGAAAGCTGTCGGGTGGAGCCATCCTGTTGCACGATAACAACCGCCCCATACTGTCAATTTGACGAAGGATACGCTTCAGCGAGTTGGTTGGGAAACACTGCAACAACTTCCGTACAGCTCGGATCTGTCACCGTATGATTTTCTCATCTTTCGCGAGCTGAAGAAATACCTGTGTGGACGTCGGTTTCACTCGGATGAAGAAGTGCAAGTGCGGGTGCGGTTGTGGATCCGTCAGAGACGGAGCGTTATCACAGTGATTGATCATATCGTCTCCCGGTGGCGTAAATGTTTTAACGTGAGTGATGATTAGTTTTGAATGGACTCTTTCCATGGAACCTCTGCGGCAGATGTTCCTGTTTTCAGTTGACTGTCCCTCACATACACTGAAAAGTCTAAGAAACTGGTACACCTGCCTAATATCGTGTAGGGCTCCCGCGAGCTTGTAGAAGTGCCGCAACACGACGTGGCATGGACTCGACTAATGTCTGGAGTAGTTCTGGAGGGAAATGACACCACGAATCCTGCAGAGCTGGCCATAAATCTGTAAGTGTACGATGGGTTTGAGAGCTCTTCTGAACAGCACGTTGCAAGGCATCCCAGATATGCTCAATAATGTCCATGTCTGGGGAGTTTGGTGGCTAGTGGAACTGTTTAAAATCAGAAGAGTGTTCCTGGAGCCGCTCTGTAGAAATCCTGGATGTGTGGGGTGTCGCAGTGTCCTGATGCAATTGCCCAAGTCAATCGGAATTCACAATGGACATGAATGGATGCACGTGATCAGACAGTATGCTTACGTACGTGTTACCTGTCAGAGTCGTATCTAGACGTATCAGGGTCCCACTTCACTCCGAATGCACACGCTCCACACCTTTTCAGAGCCTCCACCAGCTTGAACAGTCCCCTGATGACATGCAGGGGCCATGGATTCATGAGGTTGTCTCCGTACCCGTACAAGTCTATCCGCTTTATACAATTTGAAACGAGACTCGTCCGACCAGGCAACATGTTTCCAGTCATCAACAGTGGAATGTCGGTGTCGATGGGCCCAGACGAGGCGTAAAGCTTTACTCGTGCAGTCATGAAGGGTACACGAGAGGGTCTTCGGCTCCGAAAGCCCATATCTGTGATGTTTCGTTGAATGGTTCGCACACTGACAGTTGTTGATGGCTCAGCATTGAAATTTGCAGCAGATTGCGGAAGGGTTGTACTTCTGTCACGTTGAATGATTCTCTTCAGCCGTCGTTGGTCCCGTTCTTCTCGGATCTTTTCCCGACCGCATCGATATCGGAGATTTGATATTTTATCGGATTTCTCATATTCACAGTACACTCGTGAAATGGTCGTACGGGAAAATCCCCACTTCATAGCTGCCTCTGAGATGCCGACCACGTTCAAACTCAATTACATCTTGATAACGTGCCACTGTAGCAGCAGTACCCGATCTAACAACTTCGCCAGACACTTGTTGTGTTCTATAGGCGTTGTCGACCGCAGCGCCGTATACACATCTCTGTATTTGAATACACATGCCTATACCGTTTTGTTTTTGGCTCTTCAGTGTATATAGGTGGATGGAAAAGTGGTACGCACAACCCTGTAATAACGGTACTCAATGGTAATCTAGCGCATACTCCAGCTCTCTATTTTTGGAGCGTGGTGCCAAACGGCCATTGACGTACACACGTCCCTCACATTTGTTCCTTGATGAACGGCGAAATAGTTTTGAGATTTTACGACGAATGGCTCTGGGTACGCCTGCCGAGACTCAGTACCCATTCCGTGTTGTGGCTTTCTTCGATCTGATTCGTCTGTCTGTGTGGCGCGGCAGGCTGTAAACCATTCGACACAGACTATTGTCGTCGTTTCGGTCACCTACCCAATCGTTGGTCTGACGTATTTTTCCATTCTTGTCGTTCGTCTGCCATCCTATTCTCTGCTGCGTCCCATATAACCGATAATATATTCATGCTCAGACCTGCCCTGCAATTTCTTCCTTCCACCGCACCTTAATCTTCTAATGATGTCTTAATGCATGCTGAACCTTTCTCTCTTCATTACACGCTTTGTCTCATTCGAGGATATCTTCATTCCTTACTCGATCGAACCTTCTGATATTCAAGAGTAACAATACGTTTCACTGTCTTCTAATTGCTTTGTTTTCGCCTTTGTCATTGCCCACGTTTCGTAGCCGTTCAGCGGTGTTCTCCAAGAATTTTTCGTGAATATCTTTCTGGTCTCAACGTCTCTATTCTTGGATGTTAAAAACTGTTCATCCTATATAAAGCCCTTTGACGTGTTCCATCCTTGCTAATACGCCTGTCTAGCATCTTCCTTTTTCCTGTATCTTTCGTGCTTCCGAGACAGAAAACTTCATGCATCTCTTGAAGAGCCTCTTGTCCAAGTTTCACATTCAGCCATGCAGCATATCCTGATCTCAGTTTTCTTTCTTGATTATAATTAGATACATATTATAGTGTTCTGATAGCACAAGTTCCATTCCGTTAATCAACCGAATAAAATCCAATTCACGTTCGAATCTTGCTGTTACGTCATCAGCGAACTGTACGATTTTTACTGCCCGCAACAAACGGCTCTCACATCGAGATAATTCTTCACTTCCCTCATCGTCTTCTCAATATGCAAATTAACCCTGCCGTACACTTTCCCTCTTCTGATTTTTTTGTACTTTTCCGTCAATGCTCACTGCTCTGGTCTGCTTCGTGTGAAAAGAATGGCATTGCCCTACCATCTCCGTAGCTGATACTGCGTACCTAAAACTATTAAACATTTCAAATTGTGAAAAGCCTTCTCGAAAGGTACATATGCATTCTTTTTCCTTATTTTTTCCTAGATCTGTCTCCTTGTCGTTAGGGGCAGTTTGAAAGTTAGTATTCTTGCACCCTTGCATCACCTTAAGAAAAACTTGTCCTCTTCTACACTCCTGGAAATTGAAATAAGAACACCGTGAATTCATTGTCCCAGGAAGGGGAAACTTTATTGACACATTCCTGGGGTCAGATACATCACATGATCACACTGACAGAACCACAGGCACGTAGACACAGGCAACAGAGCATGCACAATGTCGGCACTAGTACAGTGTATATCCACCTTTCGCAGCAATGCAGGCTGCTATTCTCCCATGGAGACGATCGTAGAGATGCTGGATGTAGTCCTGTGGAACGGCTTGCCATGCCATTTCCACCTGGCGCCTCAGTTGGACCAGCGTTCGTGCTGGACGTGCAGACCGCGTGAGACGACGCTTCATCCAGTCCCAAACATGCTCAATGGGGGACAGATCCGGAGATCTTGCTGGCCAGGGTAGTTGACTTACACCTTCTAGAGCACGTTGGGTGGCACGGGATACATACGGACGTGCATTGTCCTGTTGGAACAGCAAGTTCCCTCGCCGGTCTAGGAATGGTAGAACGATGGTTTCGATGACGGTTTGGATGTACCGTGCACTATTCAGTGTCCCCTCGACGATCACCAGTGGTGTACGGCCAGTGTAGGAGATCGCTCCCCACACCATGATGCCGGGTGTTGGCCCTGTGTGCCTCGGTCGTATGCAGTCCTGATTGTGGCGCTCATCTGCGCGGCGCCAAACACGCATACGACCATCATTGGCACCAAGGCAGAAGCGACTCTCATCGCTGAAGACGACACGTCTCCATTCGTCCCTCCATTCACGCCTGTCGCGACACCACTGGAGGCGGGCTGCACGATGTTGGGGCGTGGCGGAAGACGGCCTAACGGTGTGCGGGACCGTAACCCAGCTTCATGGAGACGGTTGCGAATGGTCCTCGCCGATACCCCAGGAGCAACAGTGTCCCTAATTTGCTGGGAAGTGGCGGTGCGGTCCCCTACGGCACTGCGTAGGATCCTACGGTCTTGGCGTGCATCCGTGCGTCGCTGCGGTCCGGTCCCAGGTCGACGGGCACGTGCACCTTCCGCCGACCACTGGCGACAACATCGATGTACTGTGGAGACCTCACGCCCCACGTGTTGAGCAATTCGGCGGCACGTCCACCCGGCCTCCCGCATGCCCACTATACGCCCTCGCTCAAAGTCCGTCAACTGCACATACGGTTCACGTCCACGCTGTCGCGGCATGCTACCAGTGTTAAAGACTGCGATGGAGCTCCGTATGCCACGGCAAACTGGCTGACACTGACGGCGGCGGTGCACAAATGCTGCGCAGCTAGCGCCATTCGACGGCCAACACCGCGGTTCCTGGTGTGTCCGCTGTGCCGTGCGTGTGATCATTGCTTGTACAGCCCTCTCGCAGTGTCCGGAGCAAGTATGGTGGGTCTGACACACCGGTGTCAATGTGTTCTTTTTTCCATTTCCAGGAGTGTAATTTAGTTTGAATTTTCCCTTTCATTCTTGAAAAAAGTACTCGTGCTAGTATTTCTGATGCATGTGATACTAGGCTGATTGTGTGGTAATTTACATGTCCATTCGCGCTTGGTTCCTTTGGGACTGCAAACTATATTCTTTTCTAGTTACTTAAACTCCATTCACAAGCTTATATACACTCCTGGAAATGGAAAAAAGAACACATTGACACCGGTGTGTCAGACCCACCATACTTGCTCCGGACACTGCGAGAGGGCTGTACAAGCAATGATCACACGCACGGCACAGCGGACACACCAGGAACCGCGGTGTTGGCCGTCGAATGGCGCTAGCTGCGCAGCATTTGTGCACCGCCGCCGTCAGTGTCAGCCAGTTTGCCGTGGCATACGGAGCTCCATCGCAGTCTTTAACACTGGTAGCATGCCGCGACAGCGTGGACGTGAACCGTATGTGTAGTTGATGGACCTTGAGCGAGGGCGTATAGTGGGCATGCGGGAGGCCGGGTGGACGTACCGCCGAATTGCTCAACACGTGGGGCGTGAGGTCTCCACAGTACATCGACGTTGTCGCCAGTGGTCGGCGGAAGGTGCACGTGCCCGTCGACCTGGGACCGGACCGCAGCGACGCACGGATGCACGCCAAGACCGTAGGATCCTACGCAGTGCCGTAGGGGACCGCACCGCCACTTCCCAGCAAATTAGGGACCCTGTTGCTCCTGGGGTATCGGCGAGGACCATTCGCAACCGTCTCCATGAAGCTGGGCTACGGTCCCGCACACCGTTAGGCCGTCTTCCGCTCACGCCCCAACATCGTGCAGCCCGCCTCCAGTGGTGTCGCGACAGGCGTGAATGGAGGGACGAATGGAGACGTGTCGTCTTCAGCGATGAGAGTCGCTTCTGCCTTGGTGCCAATGATGGTCGTATGCGTGTTTGGCGCCGTGCAGGTGAGCGCCACAATCAGGACTACATACGACCGAGGCACACAGGGCCAACACCCGGCATCATGGTGTGGGGAGCAATCTCCTACACTGGCCGTACACCACTGGTGATCGTCGAGGGGACACTGAATAGTGCATGGTACATCCAAACTGTCATCGAACCCATCGTTCTACCATTCCTAGACCGGCAAGGGAACTTGCTGTTCCAACAGGACAATGCACGTCCGCATGTATCCCGTGCCACCCAACGTGCTCTAGAAGGTGTAAGTCAACTACCCTGGCCAGCAAGATCTCCGGATCTGTCCCCCATTGAGCATGTTTGGGACTGGATGAAGCGTCGTCTCACGCGGTCTGCACGTCCAGCACGAACGCTGGTCCAACTGAGGCGCCAGGTGGAAATGGCATGGCAAGCCGTTCCACAGGACTACATCCAGCATCTCTACGATCGTCTCCATGGGAGAATAGCAGCCTGCATTGCTGCGAAAGGTGGATATACACTGTACTAGTGCCGACATTGTGCATGCTCTGTTGCCTGTGTCTACGTGCCTGTGGTTCTGTCAGTGTGATCATGTGATGTATCTGACCCCAGGAATGTGTCAATAAAGTTTCCCCTTCCTGGGACAATGAATTCACGGTGTTCTTATTTCAATTTCCAGGAGTGTAGATTTGCTCCACTCTTCGGCATAATAACCGCAAGAGGTCCAGTGGTCTTTCATCAATATCCGAACATTTAGTCTTTCTGAGGTCATGGAAAGCTTTTTGAAATTTAGAAATAAGCAACAATCTCCACTATCATCTTCTCGCGCTGTGTCGTAATTTTCAGTTGGCCAAATTTCCTGTAGACTACTATAAAATTTCTCCACCTGTGGTTTTCATCTTCATATGTTATTTTCTGCTGAACGAGGTCGTCTCTTTCTGCAGACGTTCATATTATTTTGTTCAACACCTTACATTCATTGTTAAACTTCCTTTGTAACTTATGGAGGTGTGTGATATGTCTTAGAACATTGTGTCTGTTGATACTGATGTAAGTTGTGTTTAAGAACAGCAGGCAGTTGCACTAGCAGAGACGTATGTTATCAGTGTGTAGAGAATTCTAAAACTATTTGAATAATTTGTATAAAGTTTATTTGATGGACGTCATAGTATTCCAAAAGTCATATTTACTGGTCGATCTGGGCAATGAGATTGTGATTGACACATTAATATTTGTTTCTGACCTCTGCCTAACGGGGTCGACGATTTGTAAATACTTGGTCGAGCTAAAAACGGCCCCTTTTAAGTAATTTCGTGACCAGACGTGAGTTGTGGAACGCTTATTTCGGACGTCTACAGTCGGAAACGTAGTGTGAGAGACAAGCAGCTGAGGAATGCGAACTATCGCGCAAACAGCGGCCTTCTGCGACGTGTAACGACAGCTTTTGTGAAGTGATGAGAGCGTGCACTGAAGTATCCCAGCCTTGAAACACGACACGTGCAGTGTCCATCGGATTTTTCCTTAGCAGTGTGGAGACATGTCGCCGTCGCAGGGAGTCAAAGCCCTGTCTCGTGAGCCAGTTGTTTGCTGCGGACGGGAGATCAGCATGATACAGTTCAGTGATGAGGCAGAAAAAATGTCGTGTTCGTAACGAAATGGAGCGAGCGAACATAAACAGGAAGAAAAGTATGCTAATGGTGTGCACGGAAGATGGCGTGCACAAGAGGGTCTTGAAGAGATCCATGAACATTTTTTTGTCTACGAAGTAGACTGGATAAAGAAGAAAGATGGAAGAAAGATATAGTAACAAGGATTGCTTAAGGAAAGAGACCTTTCTACAAATATAGCCTACTGCTATCCTCCAAATACACTGTGTGACAGGAAAAATGGAGGACGTAGAAGAGAAGGAGGAAACGAAATGAAACTTCAGGGGTAGAGTGGGTATGTGACGCTATTGCAGTGATTACAAAATCTAGGCGAACGTACAAAGAACTTGGTAGTAATAATCTGTTTGTCATTATGAATTTGCACCTCCTATGGACTGGATGCATGCACCGATTCGCTTGGAAGGCTGTCATAAAGCCGTTGTATCGTGTCGTAAGGCGAACTGGTCTGTAATTCTTGTAAACGGTCCCCTCTGACAAGGGGAAGGCCTCAGACACGGCCAACCGATTAGGCTAAAATTTTGCAGGTCGCTTGTGTACAACGTAAAATGAGAGGACTTTAAGATATTTTGGGTCAACACCCCCGCAATTTTGAGAAAATCACCCCTAAAGGTTATGACGAACAATCGACTCTAAATTGGAGGGATCGATGGATAAATGTAAATAGAGAATTTTTCATCATCAGGTATGGGGTCCGCAAACGCAAACTTTTCCAGAAATCGAAGAAAGAAACTTTTACGACTGCCGCTTCTGTACCCTCAAGGTAAACACTTTTCGCCGACAGCGGCGATAGCGCAACGGCCAAGGTAACTGGTTGGGAATCGGAAAACCCGGGTTAGAATCTCGTAGAAACTTAGCGGATGTTATTCTAAGGCAGGTTTGTTTTTGTCGACTCTTTGGAAGGAACAGTGTAGCTGTCTAAAGATTGCATTCATTAGATGTTCTTGGTGCCGTGAGTATATTTGTTTCCAATGTTTATATAACAAGTACCATCCATCTAGTTTTTCGAAGAATAGTGAGAACACGTAACAGTGACTGGAAGAGCCATTGTAAAGTGACCTGGAGTATCGTTTTAGTTGTTTACTATCCCAAGAGGTTTGAGAAATTTATTTGCCTACCTTATTATTATCATTCCTTATTGATTTACTTACCTTATTAACCCTCCTATTCCTATCAATTGAGATATGGAAAAATACAAACGAAAAGAAAACATACGATAGGTTTCTTCGAGATTCGAACTCGGAGTCTCCGATTCCCAGCCAGTTACCTTGGCCGTTGCTCTATCGATGCTGTCGACGAAAAAGCGTTTACCATGTGGGTACAGAAGCGCCAGTTGTAAAGGTTTCTTACCTCGTTTTCTGGAAAGTTATGCGTTTTTGGACCCATACCTGATGATGAAACATGCTCTATTTACAGTTATTTATCGATCCCACCAATTTTGAATCGATTGTCGTCATAACCGTTAGGCGAGATTTTCTCAAAATTGCGGGGGTGATGACCAAAAATATCTAAGATTCCTTCGTTTTAGGTTGTAGACAAGCGACCTGCCAAATCTGAGCTGAATCGGTTGGCCGTGTCTGAGGCCTTCCCCTTGTGAGACGGAGTCGACGTCCGAGATGGTTCCACTCCTCTACCATCGGGGAAATAGACTAAAGCGTCAAAGAAACTGGTATAGGCATGCGTATTCAGATACAGATATGTGAACTGGCAGAATATGGCCCTGCTGTCGGAAACACTTGTATAAGACAACAAGTGTCTGGCGCAGTTGTTAGATCTGTTACGGCTACTACAATGGGTGGTTATCAAGATTTAAGTGAGTTTGGACGTGGTGTTATAGTCAGCGCACGGGCGATGGGACACAGCATCTTCGAGGTAGCGATGAAGTGGTGATTTTCCCGTACGACCATTTCACGAGTGTACCGTGAATATCGGGAATCCGGTAAAACATCAAATCTCCGACATCTCCGCTGCTGCAAAAAGATCCTGTAAGAACTGGATCAATGACGATTGAAGAGAATCGTTACACGTGACAGAAGTGCAACCCTACGGCAAATTACTGCAGAATTTGATGTTTGGCCATCAACAAGTGTCAGCGTGCGAACCATTCAACGAAACATCATCGATATGGCGTTCGGAGTGAAGGCCCACTCGTGTACCGTTGATGACTGCACGACACAAAGCTTTACGCCTCGCCTGACCCGTCAACACCGACATTGAACAGTTGATGCCTGGAAACATGCGTCGGTGAGTCTCGTTTCAAATTGTTTCGATCGGATGGGCATGTACAGGTATGGAGACAACCTCATGAATCCATGGGCCCTGCAAGTCAGCAGGGGACTGTTGAAGCTGGTGGAGGCCGTGTAATGGTGTGGGGCGTGTGAAGTCTACATACGACTCTGGCAGGTGACACGTTCGTAAGCATCCTGTCTGACCACCTGCATCCATTCATGTCCATTGTGCATTCCGACGAACATGGGCAATTCCAGCAGGACAATGCGACGCCCCACACGTCCTGAATTGCTAAAGAGAGGCTCCAGGAACACTCTTCTGAGCTTAAACACTTCCGCTGCCCACCAAACTCCCCAAAGATGAACATTATTGAGCATATCTGGGATGCCTTGCAACTTGCTGTTCAGAAGAGATCTTCACTCCCTCGTTCTGTTACGGACCTGCAGGATTCATGGTGTCAGTACCCTCCAGCACTGCTTCAGACACTAGTCGAGTCCGTGACACGTCGTGTTGGGGCACTTCTGCGAGCTCGTGGGGGCTCTACACGATATTAGGCAGTTCTACAAGTTTCTTTGGTTCTTCAGTGTGTATGGGAATGTTTATGGTCACAGGAGAAACTCAATATGATTCAGACAGATCATATATATACTCGTGCCAGATATGGAGGACCATTGTTCTGTTGAAAAACGCCACCACAGTACTGTCGCATGAGAGGTAGTGCACGAGGGTGCATGAAATCCGTGAAGTACCATTGTGCCGTCAGATTTCCTTCGATTGCTACCAGCCATGACCTGAAGTCATGCCCGATTATTCCCAACATCGCAACGCCAGGAGTAACATCGCCGTGCCTCTCGAAAATATTCGAAGAATTTGACTTCTTTCCAGATTGCTACTGTACCCGCCGACGAGGGTCACAGAGGATGGTGCAGAACCGTGATTCATCGACGAACACAGTGGGACGCTATTCGTGAGCAGTCGCGGCACCACTCCAGACACAGCCGTTTGTGCTGTGCTGTTAGCGGCAGCCTAGCGGCGTGGTATTCCTCGACTGGCTGTCGCTAGTCTCCGGCCAAAGGTGAGGGATGACACAAAGTTGCAGGGAGTCCACTGCTTGTTTTCGGCTGACAGGCGCAGATGTGAAGGTTGTGCACAGTATGCCACCAGATCGTGGAACCTTGACAACGACTCTGGCTGCTCCCTCGTTCCCAGGAGCTAAGACTGGGGCACTGTCACATCGGAATGCTGGACAAATGCACGATTCGACCAGCTGGCCAAATGAATGTCTACAATGAGGCCCCTTTCCACATCTGTCACGTCCTGTTAAAACTGTCTTACATTGTACATGTTGCGACTTCCGTCCGTTCTCTTTTAAAAGATGGAGCGTGACGACAGGGGCTGCCTGACTTCGGATTACCAATTAACAGGTACATTTGACCTCACCTACTAATCTTCTGCTGTTTTGACCGTGGCCCGCATCGGACTCATCTCTTCTAGCAGCATCTTCTGATTATTAATTAAATAGCTGTAGGAGGCAACAGGGGAATTCTACAAACCAGAAGTCGGACAGGTCAGGTATAATCTCGCGTATATTTCCATAAACGAACACATGGAGATGCGAGGTAGCCTGTTACAAATGAAATATTGTATACTGCACACGTGGGAATAGCACAAACCAAAAACAGGAAACATTTAGCTGCAGGACAAGACAAAGGGAACAATTAACCAATATAAACGAACTTATGTTAACTCGTCCAGCCCTTGATCAAAGAGAGACAGAGAGTGTACAGTAATATCACCAAATCGGCGATTGAGGACCCTGTAGATCATGCGCCGACCCCACAACGCTCCTCCATAGATGGTGATCTTGTGCACTCTGGATCCAGTTGTCACGGACTCCTGTCTTTCTGTAGCTCATCCTCCTATCGCTTCCTGGCTCTTCCGACTGGACGGGTACCATCAGGTCTTCCCAAAAGTACGAGAGGTGTCTGGCCTCCTAGCAATGTCGCCTGCCAAGCTTATTCTCCGCGATTTCAGTGTTTGGTTGCCTCATCAGCTCATACTGTTCTTGGATTCCTCTACGTCTCCACGAGCTCCCTTCCTGGACAGGCCCAAAAATTCTTCTCATAATTTTTCTTTCGAAGACTAACAAGTTTTCTTCATCCTTCTTTGTTGTGCTTAGAGTTTCTGTCCCGTACAACAATGCTGGCACTATCACTGCATTGTAGGCTTTAAGTTTGGTCCTAAATGACAGATTCTTGGATGACATTATCTGCTTTAGACTGAAATAAGTTTTAGACCTATTCACAATACGTTGGTTTATTTCCTGTCTTAAATTATTTTGCCTCTTTAACCATGTACCAAGGTATTTAAAATTCTCCACTTTAGCAAATTTCCATATTCCTACCTGTAGCGAGGTGTCATTAGGGGCTTCTCTTGATACCTCCATTACCTCAGTCTTTTCCGCATTAATCCATAACCCGCTCTTACCTGCATTTTGCGCTAGGTCCTCTACAGTTTCTGCCATCTCTTCTCCTGATTCTGCTAGAACTGCGATGTCGTCTGTATAACCCAATAAATCTGTCCTATTATGCCAAGCTTTCTCAGAATGTTGTACGTACTTAATCTGTGGATACTGTCATAAGCCTTTGAGAAGTCCACGAACGTCACCGGAACCGATCGTTGACTTCTCAGCACTTTTCCCAGATTTGCCTCATGGTGAAAATTTGATCGATGGTCAATCGTCCTTCTTGGAAGCATGCCTTGTACTCTCGTACACTATCTCTTGCAAATGTCTTAAGTTTATCAAGTATTACTAAAGATAGAGCTTTATAAGATGCACTTAAGAGAGAAATGCCTCTCTAGTTGTTAAAATTGCTATTACTGTTCTTTTTATGCAGTAGGATAATGAAGGCTGATTTCCACTCTTCTGGCATTTCCTCTTTTTTCCATATTTTTTTATGATATTGTATAGCTCTTTCTGAAGTAAATGATAATTAATCGAAACCTTCACCTGCCAGCAGGTGTTGTTGATATACCTCAACGGCGACAGCTGAAAATGTGTTCCCCGCCCGGGACTCGAACCCGGGATCTCCTGCTTACATGGCAGACGCTCTATCCATCTGAGCCATCGAGGGGACAGAGGACAGCGCGACTGCAAGGACTTATCCCTTGCACGCATTCCGTGAGGCCCGCATTCCCATCTGTCCACAACCTACATTCGTAATGTTCCTGCCTTCAACAACTCTGCCGTTATCCTATCTTCTCCTGATGCCTCATTATTCTTTACTTTCCTCATTGCGCTTTCTACATCTTGTTGAGTGACTTGAATGTTTGCTGCGTCTCCTTCACTCTCTATATTATTCTCGTATGGGAAGACACTCTGTGAATCTTCAGCATTTAATAACTCTTCAAAATATTTTCTGCATCTATTCACAATTTTTTCCTCGTCTGTTACCATATTTCCATCCTTATCATTAACAACCAAAACTTCGTTTCTGTGACCATTCCTCACATGTTTCAACATCTGAAACATTTTCCTGCTGTCTGATATTGTATTTGCCTTTTCGATTTCTTCAGTCATATTGCTCATAAACTTCCTTTTTTCTGTTCTCAGAATCCTATTTGTTTCTCTTCTTACGGTCTTGAGTGCTTCTTGTTGTTGCGCACATTGTCTGTCCAGCATGTGCACCGCCCATGTTCGCTTCCTGGTCTACACAGCTTATTCACGTGTCTCACTGAACCATTTCTTCTTAGTTGTCAGCTTTTTATTTCCTTGAATTTCTTCAGCTGCATCAGTTACAGAGGTCCTTATTTCTTCCTATCGCTTGTTAACACTTATTTCATCAGCGTGGTCTGATGCCAATACTTCATACTTGTTACGTACTTTAATCTTATACTGCTGGTATATCTCTGTATCCTTAAGTTTCTCAATATCAAACTATTTCTTGGTCACGTTGTTGTTTTTAATTTGGTAGCACAGCTGTAACAGTAATTTGGCTGTGACTAGGAAGTGGTCTGTGTCCGCATCTACTCCTCTGTACGATCTCACATCCATCATACACTTCTTGTGCCCCTCATCGATCAGCAGATGATCTATCTGATTGACGGTGCTACCATCTGGGGAAATCTATGAGCCTTTGTGGATCTGTTTGTAGGGGAAAGAAGTTGAGCTCACCACAAGATTCTGACGTAACGCAAAACTGATTAACAGCAGGCCATTTTAATTTGTTTTTGCATGCAAACACTCTCTTCCAATTGTTGTTCTATAGATCTCTTCTTGTACCACTTTGGCATTGAAGTCTCCCAGAATAATCTTAAGATTTCTGTTGCTAATGCTCTCCACTGTTCTTTCCAGTTCTTCATAGAATTCACTCATCTGTTCTTCATCACTTACGTTTGTTGGTGCATATGAATTAACAAAGGTGAGATCGCCATACCCATGTCTAATAGGTAGACACGATATCCTGTTTCTGACTACACTGAGGGCCTTCATTAGCCCTATAACCTGCTCACTCACCGCTCCATGTTCATTCTTCTCATTTTCTTCACAACCTCCATAAAATATTACTGATTTCTTCTCGCGTAATATCCCTACCCCTAGCCATCTTGTTTCTTGTAATGCAGTAACGTCCATTTTATACTCTTCTAGTTCAGAGACTACTGTCTTAACAGCTCTAGGTCTAGACAGATTTTTAATATTCCACGTGCCAACTCGTAAACCAGTGTATCTAGACATTTTCGACTTATGGGGTTCCATCCCATTCTGTGGACCATTAGTGAGGTTTTTTGCAGGGGGTAAGATGTCCCCTGGCCGCGTTACAGGTGTTGCGCAGGGTTATCCCAGTAGTGGACCTGCCGCTGTTCTGCTCTGAGCTGGCAGGATTTCTTTTCAGGGTTTGCTCCCTTAGGAAAGCTGGCTTCACCACGCCTCTAGAGCCTTCCTTGCCCTCTTGGTTGGAGGCAGAAAAGAGAAATGAAAGGCACCGTTGGGCCTCGAAACCTAATACCGTTGGGGCCGAAAAAGTAAGAGTTGGCCAAGGGAGGCCGATAGGAAAGAAAATATAAGAAGTTGTAGATAAATTGTAATGATTATTATCCACGAGGAAGGATAAACTGAAGCCGGACAAAGGGCAGTACGAAATACCGGGTGATCAAAAAGTCAGTATAAATTTGAAAACTTAATAAACCATGCAATAATGTAGATAGAGAGGTAAAAATTGACACACATGCTTGGAATGACATGGGGTTTTATTAGAACAAAAAAAGAAATTGGTAGACGCTTGATAGAACTCTTGCGCGCGTCGTTTGGTGATGATCGTGTGCTCAGCCGCCACTTTCGTCATGCTTGGCCTCCCAGGTCGCCAGACCTCAGTCCGTGCGATTATTGTCTTTGGGGTTACCTGAAGTCGCAAGTGTATCGTGATCGACCGACATCTCCATGTATGCTGAAAGACAACATCCGACGCCAGTGCCTCACCATAACTCCGGGAATGCTTTACAGTGCTGTTCACAACATTATTCCTCGACTACAGCTATTGGTGAGGAATGATGGTGGACATATTGAGCATTTCCTGTAAGGAACATCATCTTTGCTTTGTCTTACTTTGTTATGCTAATTATTGCTATTCTGATCAGATGAAGCGCTATCTATCGGACATTTTGTGAACTTTTGTATAATTTTTTTTTGTTCTAATAAAACCCCATGTCATTCCAAGTATGTGTGTCAATTTGTACCTCTCTATCTACATTATTCCGTGATTTATTCAGTTTTCAAATTTATACTGACTTTTTGATCACCTGGTACTATCCCGCAAGCGTGGTTAGCTTTGTCGAGCCTACCGATCGATATGCAAATCGTTGTATTTCTGATGGTTCACGACCGAGATGATAGCGGTCGCATTACCTTTAATGCGAAACAATTATAACCGCAGATGTAAAGTTGGCTGCTACTGAAAGTAGCTAAGGAAGCACAAAGACGTACAAATGGCGGCAGGTTCTGCGGGCCTACTCGAACTAACAAGTGCAAGCAACTGAGGACGAGAGGACTTCTCCCGTCAGCTTCGTTACCGACAGTATCGCAACCCAGTAAGCGTTCGCCGGCACAAAGTGGAGCTGTGCCCAACATAACCAGAGTGACGGTTAAGATTTGTTTCGGCCTGCAAGGCCTGGTCTCACGGTTCCGAGGTTGGATTCCCTGGAGTGGCAGTAATTCGGTGAAAACAGAGGGACAGATTGTTGTCCCTCCACCACGCAGATGCCTGCTGTGGAATTCAAAGTAAAGGCTCTAACTGCCTTTTTGGTCGTCCGCCATATTGTATATTACTAGGAAAAATGAAGCAGGAACTCGGAAAAGTAATCCGCCCCCACGAGACAGCTGTCCTCTGGTTAGGCAATCCTTTGGTGATGTCTGACTGCCGAGGAAAATTACACTGCGCAACAAAACCAAAGGATCACGTTTTCGAACCCTATAATTGTTTCGCATTCGAGGCATAAGCTTGGAATTTGTCTCAAAGCTATCTAAAACCTTTCCCTGTAATGGTGTAGAAACGTGACGCTTCAAAGAGAAAGGTGTCAACACATGTGAAAAAACAGCCACTGTTCAAAAGTTCATGTGGGCTATACGGTGCGTTAATGATGTCACACTGGCACCAGATTTCACCACAGTTCTGCACAACGCCACCGTGGACGTGACACACGATCAGAAGCTGATCGCAGCTGCTCTTATCCACGTTTCACCCTTTCGTCTGACGTCACTCCTATGGCGGTCAGAACCGCGACACCCAACGTTGAAATCGTGCGGTTTTCTGACGAGTGGCCGAGGAAACATTTCACACACACCGCGGCTCAGAATCAACAGGAAAAGCCCTCGGGGAGTAGCAAAAAAATGGCTCTGAGCCCTATGGGACTTAACATCTCAGTTCATCGGTCCCCTAGAACTTAGAACTACTTAAACCTAACTAACCTAAGGACATCACACACATCCATGCCCGAGGCAGAATTCGAACCTGCGACCGTAGCGGTCGCGCGGTTCCAGACTGAAGCACCTAGAACCGCTCGGCCACCAGCGGCCGGCGCGGAGTAGCGTAAAGAGTGTCAATGAAAGCACCCATTCCCTCTGGGTGTTGAGCTCCCACACATTTCGCTGTAAAGAACGACAGTTCACGGTGCGATGGGCAATAGGAAAATGTTCTTCACAACCTTTGCCGCTGCTGACACTGTGGGACGTTTCAACTCTTCTCTAAGGACCTTGTGGGGCGGCGTCCCCATTGAAAGCGATCACGCTCTTTTGGACTGCAGCGCGACAGCAATTTTTGCTTTGGTGTACAGGTTCGGGTCACTCGGGACCGCTGAAAACCATTCGACGAAATATGAACGTTACTGGAAGCAGCAAAGGCTACATATGCTTTTCCAGATCTCCTGTTTTCTGCTGCCCTGTGGCGTGACCACGCGGTAGTGGAACATCAACATGTGTATCAACAAAACGGCAAACGGTCTCTCTAAGATCCCCGAGTTCGACACCCACGGTGCCACCTGTGGTATCGATAGCACAGCGTAGATGCAAGTCCATAAGTTGGCACTACGAGACACCGACGACAGCGCACTCTAGCCGGCACTATGGAGCTCTACGATCGTCGCTCCAGATTCAGCCCATTTGATTCCGAGACGATGACCTAGCAATATTGTTTTTACTTCATAGGTGGCCATTACTGACTTTGTTATTCAATGATAGTTTGTCCTACTACTAGTGGCTATCAACGTTGATGCCTATCCAGTCGCACTACGGGCTCTTCAGTGTAAAGATACGTATGTCATTGACTAATAATTAAATGTACTTTCACGTAAGAATCTGTTCCGAGAATCTTACCTCACTTGCTCCTGCTACATTAGGCGTACCCATTCAGTTTACAGGAGCAGACCCACGCGCCGCCTTCCAGGCGGTATACAAAACCACCAACGCAAGTTTGTTGAGCACGTTTCAAATTTACCTGTCAGACACTTCGACATCAATTCAGCCTGGCGGTTGCTCTAGCGCCTGAGGACTAGGGTAGGGAATCCCTTCGACACTCTTTGGTGCGGTTTGCCTGCCTTCAGGCGCTAGAGCAGCCACCAGTCTGAATTGCTGTCTAAGTTTGTGACAGTTAAATTCGTAGCGTTCTCAAAAAAGTTGCGATGGTGGCACTGTGGTTGTCGAATTCGGGGTGGGGGTGGGGGGGGGGGGTCTCAGAGGGATCTTTTGCCGTTTTATTCACAGAGATGTTAATTGCTGTACTGGGGATCTTTGCACAAGCGATCGGCAACCCTTCGGGCACCTCGGACACGCGTGCAGCCTACACGGCCCCTGCACGCCTCAGCGACGCAGACTCGCCTGTCGACACCAGGCGGCGGTACCAGTGCTAGCAGAGGCTGCCACTTCCAGAGGGGCCATTCGCCACACACCTGACCGGAAAATAGTTCCTCGCTGCAGTATTCCGCCGCCGGCCTATCTGTACCTACAGATTGGAAAATTGCGCAGGTCGCACCAGTGTTTAAGAAGGGTAGTAGGAGTAATCCATCGAACTACAGACCTATATCATTGACGTCGGTTTGCAGTAGGGTTTTGGAGCATATACTGTATTCAAACATTATGAATCACCTCGAAGGGAACGATCTATTGATACGTAATCAGCATGGCTTCACAAATCATCGTTCTTGTGCAACGCAGCTAGCTCTTTATTCGCACGAAGTAATGTCCGCTATCGACAGGGGATCTCAAGTTGATTCCGTATTTCTAGATTCCCGAAAAGCTTTTGACACCGTTCCTCACACGCGACTTCTAATCAATCTGCGGGCCTACGGGGTATCGTCTCAGTTGTGCGACTGGATTCGTGATTTCCTGTCAGGAAGGTCGCAGTTCGTAGTAATAGACGGCAAATCATCGAGTAAAACTGAAGTGATATCAGGTGTTCCCCAGGGAAGCGTCCTGGGACCTCTGCTGTTCCTGATCTATATAAATGACCTGGGTGACAATCTGAGCAGTTCTCTTAGGTTGTTCACAGATGATGCTGTAATTTACCGTCTAGTAAGGTCATCCGAAGACCAGTATCAGTTGCAAGGCGGTTTAGAAAAGATTGCTGTATGGTGTGGCAGGTGGCAGTTGACGCTAAATAACGAAAAGTGTGAGGTGATCCACACGAGTTCCAAAAGAAATCCGTTGGAATTCGATTACTCGATAAATAGTACAATTCTCAAGGCTGTCGATTCAACTAAGTACCTGGGTGTTAAAATTACAAACAACTTCAGTTTGAAAGACCACATTTGTGGGGAAGACGAGCCAAAGGTTGCGTTTCATTGGAAGGACACTTACAAGATGCAACAAGTCCACTAAAGAGACAGCTTACACTACACTCGTTCGTCCTCTGTTAGAATATTGCTGCGCGGTGTGGGATCCTTACCAGGTGGGATTGACGAAGGACATCGAAAGGGTGCAAAAAAGGGCAGCTCGTTTTGTATTATCACGTAATAGGGGGGAGAGTGTGGCAGATATGATACGCGAGTTGGAATGGAAGTCATTAAAGCAAAGACGTTTTTCGTCGCGGCGAGATCTAAATCAGTCACCAACTTTCTCTTCTGAATGCGAAAATATTTTGTTGGGCCCAAGCTAAATAGGTAGGAATGATCATCACAATAAAATAAGAGAAATCAGAGCTCGAACAGAAAGGTTTAGGTGTTCGATCCTCCCGCGCGGTGTTCGGGAGTGGAATGGTAGAGAGGTAGTATGATTGTGGTTCGATGAACCCTCTGCCAAGCACTTAAATGTGAATTGCAGAGTAATCAAGTAGATGTTAAGGTCGGCGACAGAACTGCATGAGTGAGTTCTTCCGGCTGCGAGAGCCTCTCCTAGCCACCAGGCGGGTGATATTCACCCTATCGTCTTAAGCGGTCGGCACACGGACCGTGCTGTCGAACGTTAACGTTGACGTTGACGTTGATCTTGCCAACAAGTTCAACGTGCTGCTTAACGTTCACGAACGATGCGACTTGTGCATACGGTACGTGGGCCCCAACGTGGTAAACGCGATCGCAACGCACTCCAGCGGCAGTTGAGGGATGTTTCTTGTTCGTAAATCACACTGTTTGCCTGCCGGAGTGGCCGTGCGGTTCTAGGCGCTACAGTCTGGAGCCGAGTGACCGCTACTGTCGCAGGTTCGAATCCTGCCTCAGGCATGGATGTGTGTGATGTCCTTAGGTTAGTTAGGTTTAATTAGTTCTATGTTCTAGGCGACTGATGACCTCCGAAGTTAAGTCGCATAGTGCTCAGAGCCATTTGAACCATTTTTGAAATCACACTGTTTACTCAACGGGCGCGCGTAAAATTCCCACGTTAGCTCTGTTAAAACGCACGTTTCCACCATCGTCCACGAAAAGGAAAGTACCAATCAATAAAGACACAGGTTTATAAAAGTTGCAATACAGACAGTGCGTTACAGATTTGGAATATTTCTCCGCATAAGATAAACATTATTTCATCATTCCCACATTTTAGTACAACCCAAAGGTCAGTCTTAGTTGATCACCGTTCCTACCCAGTAGCAGAATCTTTGCAACACGTGAATTACGAAGCGTAAAAGAAAAAGGAGCAAAATATCTTTATACAAGTAGCGCAAGCTGTTCTGTAGATTAAGCCAATCGAACAAAGTCACCCCTAAAAAAAAGTTGAACTTATATTTACATAACATTAACTATTATAGTATATACTTATATTAAACTAATAATAAAGTATCAGAACCTAATAAAAACGCGAAAGTTAGGAAAAAAAATGGAAGTATCAAGACAGGAACCGCCGCGTAATAACTAACGCAATACTGGGCAGTGACGCCACTCATTAAGCTAAATCAACAAATCTTTTGTATATAATCATATAATGTTACCCCTTGCTGAAAGCCGTAATCGTAGATATGTTACTAATTGAAATTCAATTATAGCAAATTGTACCAAGAACAATGCGTTTTGGGTGGATCTTCAGTCTGTCACTGACTTCAAATAGCCTACTCTCATAATACGCAAGTTACAATAATTCTTTTGCCACGAATATGATGTTTCTCATTATTTTATTGGAACGAATCACACAGTTAACAACGGGTTTTCCAGTGATTCTCAATTTGCTGGTGCTCAGAAACGGCATATATACGTATAGGCTTGAAATGAATGCCAATATGGCGCCTCACAACTCTGTACTGAAGGGAGACGGCGTGCATGTGACGTAGGTGGCGTTGTGCCATCTCATTGGTCAACGCTCAGAATATCTGACATGCCAGATATTGCTCTGCACGTTCGGAAAGACTCCCGAGCGTGCTATTCCACGATATGACGTCAGAGACTCGGCACGCTCAACGCTCAACGTTCGGATGCACGGTCCGTGTGCCGACGACATTAGGACGCACTCGAAACTCATCCTAGGGACCGATGCCGCCGTATTCAGCCTCCATCGTTTTTCGCTTGGCGCGGCCAGACCGTATCCAGGATAGACTTTTCTGCTCATATGTTGCTATTATTCAGGGAAGCTTCATCTGACAGAATATTTCCTATGCAAGTGTATTTGTCTATGAAGGTCCTAATTGTGTCAGGCTGTGGAATCATCATACTGTCAAGTCTTCATACCTGTGAGATACTGTAATTATGGTTATGTTATTATCGACGGAGCAGACGTTTTTTCCTTGGTCAACAAACTTTTGTAAACTTTGATTACGGTTTTCCCTATGCCGGTTTCAGCGACACATCATTAATGTTGCGCTTCCGCCTTATCACGCCATATGAGGGTCGAAAACGGTAGGGTTGAAAAAGCATAAGCATCCTTTGATGCTTCAGACCACGGTCAGATTTCGTCTAATGGTAGTGAACGGTCACTAGCGGATCCAACCTGTGTGCGACAGCAAAACCTGGGCTCACACTGCACTCGGAAGGGGTGCCATCACGTTCAGTGGGGGAGTAGCCCTACAACATTCTTAGAGAAGTGTCGGAACGTCCGGAGTGTCAGCAGTGTAAAACTTTGTCAGTAACATCTCGCCGTTCCTCATCGCACTGCGAACTGTCGTCTTCGTTCGCGAAATGTGTGGGAATCAAGGGATGGGGTGGTTTCACTGACATCCTGAGGGCTTTTCTTGTTGGTTCTGAGCGGCAGTGAGGGTGAAATATATTTCCTAGGCCAGCCTTTAGAAAACCGCGCGATTCCAACGCTGGGTGTCGCTGTTCTGGTCGCCATAGCAGAGACGTCAGAAGAAGGGATGAATGTGGATGAGAGGGGCGGTGCCCCAACCTTCTAATCGTGTGTCACGTTCAGGGTGGCGTTGGGCAGAATTGTCGTGAAATTTGGCGCCAGTGTGACATGAGTAGCCCAGCTTACAGCTCACATTAACCTTACAGCTGTCGCGCCACCTCGCTGTTTGAAGCGTCACTGAGCCCACGGGTGACGTTTCAGGGCGCTACGCTCTTGTGCCGTTACAGAGGAAGGTTGTAGACACCTTTGAGCCAAATTTCAAACTTCTGCATCGGAATGGGAGACATCTACATCTACATTTATACTCCGCAAGCCACCCAACGGTGTGTGGCGGAGGGCACTTTACGTGCCACTGTCATTACCTCCCTTTCCTGTTCCAGTCGCGTATTGTTAGCGGGAAGAACGACTGTCTGAAAGCCTCCGTGCGCGCTCGAATCTCTCTAATTTTACATTCGTGATCTCCTCGGGAGGTATAAGTAGGGGAGCAATATATTCGATACCTCATCCAGAAACGCACCCTCTCGAAACCTGGCGAGCAAGCTACACCGCGATGCAGAGCGCCTCTCTTGCAGAGTCTGCCACCTGAGTTTGCTAAACATCTCCGTAACGCTATCACGGTTAACAAATAACCCTGTGACGAAACGCGCCGCTCTTGTTTGTATCTTCTCTGTCTCCTCCGTCAACCCGATCTGGTACGGATCCCACACTGATGAGCAATACTCAAGTATTAGTGTGCTCTCTGCCGCCGTTGGATAAGCAGCTGCCAACAGCAAGTCGTATACTCTTAGCTCACTTATTTGTTACATAGTTTAATTCTTAATTTCTTTGCGTGTTTTTCGGTACTTGCATTGTTTAATTCATAAATTTCGGGCGTATTATAGTATTTGAGAGTTGTAGCATCGCGCTTTAGTACCTGAATAGTGTAAATTCGCGTAGTCATCTGTCTTCTGTTTCTGTTTTCGTTTTGAACGGCCAGTGTCGGTTGGTCACAGCCAGTGTGCTCCCTGCCGCAGTTGGATAATCAGCAGCCAGCAGCAAGTCGTATACTCTTAGCTCACTTATTTGTTACATAGTTCAATTCTTAATTTGTTTGCGTTTTTTTTTTTTTTTAAAGACTGAAGACAAATACGGGGTTTCGAAAAAGTGAAAAAGTGACCCTTTAATCTTGTTGCGCAGTGTAATTTGGTATGGATTGAGTATTAATTTATCGACTTTCTGAATAATAATCGGAACGACCTTCGTGATGTGTCAAATCATCCGTAATTTTGCGTATAGTAAAATGTATTTTATTGTGACACTCTCTCTGTTCGTGGTAAAGGCTGGAGCTACTGCGACCTTGTGGCAGGCTACTGAATAGTGTCTGATCTTCAACGCGAATACGCGGGATCTCTGTGTCCTTCACAGCGACCACTCTCTCCGTATCTGTTCAGGTCCCTAATGTACACTACAAGGACTGTTAACGACACTAAACACCATCAACACAAATGCATTGTGGTTGGTCTTCTAACTGTCTCAGAAAATTACATCTCCATTCATTTACATACCCGATGATGGTGTGTACGCAAACGGAATTACATTGACATCTGACCGTGTCTTCTGAAAGCTTTACTTGTTTTTTCGGGCACTGTATATAAACGTTGAGATTAATGAAAAGTTATGTTTGGAGCAGAGCTCTGTATGTATATGCAACGTGTACAGGGGAGAAGAGAAATGAAATGAAGTCTTTGAAAAGTGGTGTTACAGAATACTGTTACAGATCAGACGAATTAATCCAGTAAAGAATGAAGAATTTGCGGAACGACTGAATGAGGAAACATTCCTAAAAAAACAACAAACGAAACAAAAAAGGAAGGAAAATTGCGATTTAATGTCCGGTCGACTACGAAGTCATTGGGGACAGCCCACAAGCAAGGACTGGTGGAAAAGGGGGGGGGGGGGGGGGGAGAGTAATGGCCCTTATCCAGTTCATATAACCAATGAAAACCTGAGGCTGGGTCGGAAAGGGGATTTGAAGTACGAGTCACTCGATATTGCAGACTGACTTTGGGGCGTCAACATTCAGAGGAAAGATTAAGTTAAGTTTTAGTGACACAAAATTCTTCTCTAGCCGAATGATTCCTGCACCAGCTGAACGAGCTTGATGCAGTGATAACGCAAAAGTGGTGCTGAATGATTCTTGAAGGTGGGGGAATTTTGATGACTGGTAAGAAATGGTGATTGGTGTTTCACTGGGATAGTTTCTGGACTCGCTCTTTGTCCTTACATTGAACGCCTGTCCTAATAACTATCAGCCGTATTTTCTCTTGTGCTTCGGTAGGTATTTACAGTTTCTCTTTTTAAATATGTGCGTGGAGTCGGCCCAGACGAAATAATGTTCATCATATCTTGTATATGACTCACAGTGTCAACGGAAAACGTCAGTTTGTTTCCAGTACAGTCATAAAATGTAATTTTATGTCTCCCTTTGATAGAGCTGTCCCATATAGACTAGTGCGATATTCTGTTTAACGATATGTCTTCTGTTTAACGATATGTCTTAACATGGACAGCAAAACACATTAATATTGTGAATATTTGCAATAACATTAATATTATTAATATTTGCTCAGTTGCTACATCAGTTAAGCTTTATCATACAGATAATAAAAATTAAGTCTTTTGCAACTCAATGTTATATTTGTGTGTACCAAACGTGTGTCGCCTATTGATACTAGGTATCTTCAGTGCTGTATAATAGAAATAAAATTATTTAATCACTTATATTTTAGATGAGGTATGTCGTGATTCTTGGCAGTTCATTTACATCTAACTATTCTATTTGCAACTATATGGTTCCGTTTTTTCACTTACACTCATTTTATGTGTTGTTCTGTATGTGCTAAATGCACGTGCTACAGGTTTCTTCCAATTGATATTTCACATTTAAAAGTTTCTCAGCACGTGGTCTATACGTAGCACACTACACATGTTCTTGGTCGCATGCTGTAGTGCTGACTGAAGGATCATGGGAGCTGTAGAGGGTGAGAGTTGGGTTTGGGTGTCGTGATGGGATTGGAGGGAGGATGGGTGAGTAGGGGGAGCGCTGTGTGTATGCATGTGTTAATCAAAAAATAATAATAATAGTAAACTATGAATCGGTTTGAATGTTGTTCTTCTGTTGTTGCTCGTCTGGTGGTTGAGTATATTTTTCTTTTAATTTATGGCCTTCTGGATGAAATATTATTCTTGTTTAGTGATTTTCCCTTTTTTTTGGGATAAGATTTCCGAAAGAATGTGAGCAAGGACATTTCGAATGTACGACAGTACAGGCTATATGCATAGAAATGTTTAAATGAGACATATCAATTGGAATGAAACTGCCCTATGAGCATGTAGTGCATGGAGGACAACACATAGAAGCATTAAAAGGGCATAAAATGAATGCAAGTGAAGAACTACAACTATATGGTTGTAAATAAAACAGTTCTATTTGAATGCTCAGCCAGCTATCACAACAGGTCGATCAAAATATGTATAACTAAATATTTTATTTTCTATTGTAGACCAGTGAAGATGCGTAGCTTGGACAGGCGAAACATGTTTGGTACAGAAGATGCAGATCTGTCTTTATATATATGAAACGTATACTGTCGAGAAGACAATTGAAATGAAGTCTTTGAAGAGTGGTGTTACCTGACAACACTTCATTTGCACTGAATACACTGCTAAGCACTGAAATGCTCTTTATCTGTGTAGTTCTCCTGTAGGGTTTTCGTCACGTGATTCAAATTACAATTTTACGGCTTGAGGCAACAGTTTGGCCGCTGAAGAAGCTTGGTTTTCTTCCTGGCACGACATTTGGCACATCTCAGAATAATCATGTATGCACAAAAGAAGAATTAATAAGTCGAAAATTTTATGTGAATGGTTTGTTACCTAGTCCCAACATTCACTCGCGAAATTATCTCAGATGCAAACATTTAAGTAAAATACACATTGCATAGACAGCTGTTGTGACATCAGCTGGCAACAGCGAAGGAGAACAAGTTTAACATGCGATTCAGCCAAATAAATAGGTATCATACGTTGAAACACTACAATCATTTAGGAAGAATCTAGCGTAAACTGCCGCGCGGGATTAGCCGCGCGGTCTAGGGCGCTGCAGTCATGGACTGTGCGGCTGATCCCGGCGGAGGTTCGAGTCCTCCCTCGGGCATGGATGTGTGTGTTTGTCCTTAGGATAATTTAGGTTAAGTAGTGTGTAAGCTTGGGACTGATGACCTTAGCAGTTAAGTCCCATAAGATTTTACATACATTTGAACATTATTTTTAGCGTAAACTACATTCTGTATCTGTGGAGGAAACGATGAACAAAATGAGACATGAGTTTCTCCCGCTTTATACAACGTAAAAATAACTTACGGGTGCGCAACTCGGTAATATCGTCGACAGCCGCTGTTATTTCGCCAGGTGATCACCTTGTAAGTTTCCAGAAAAAACTGCAGCACATAAAAGTTGTGCAATGGAATTTAAAAAGGGTTCCTTTTCGTCCGATTGCAACATTGGTACTCCAACATACCGTGTAACACAATACTTTGATACTGTCTTGAGCCCTTTAGTTGGTCAATGTCAGCATCACATTGGGAAGCTGGCGGATTTCTTACGTCGATTAGAGGGAATGTGTTTGAGTGTCTGACGCTCTAGATTGCTTTGAGTGGTCTCTCTCTTCACTCGTGTTCCTCTGTCTGATTCGTTACGGTTAATTGGAGATAGTTTTGGTATTGAAATAACAAACCTAGTTCGACCTGTGTTGACTTCCTCGTAGCTTTTATTCGGCGACCAATACTATGAGAGAACAGATGGAATTGCGATGGGAAGCCCGTTATACGTATAATTCCAAATTTGTTTGTTGAAGACTTCGAGGAACGTGCGTTGGAGTCGGCGACTTTGAAACCTGCTTTTTTTCTGAGATATGTATACGATGCTTTTGTTTTGTTGTTTGGCCTCATGGCAGTGGGAATTTGAAAGGAATTTTTAGAACGCCTGAATTCAATCCTACCAAATATTCATTTCACGATGGAGGTGGAAAGGGACTGCTGCCTTCCACTTCTTTGATATTTTGGTCAGAATGAAGGTTGATGGTGCGTTGGGAGATGCTGCTTAAAGGAACCCTGCTCTCACTGACTTGTATCTGAGGGCTGGTAGATGTCACCGTACAGCTCAACATGAAGAGGCACTTCGCACGTTGGTTCGCAGTGCCCAGCTCATTTCAGACCCTAAGAATTTGTCACCTGAGTTAACCTATCTTGAGATCAACTTTCGTCGAATTGATATAGTGAAAGACAGATCAGACGTTCATTGCACGGTGCACCGGCTGAGTGATGAAGGCAGCAAAGCCTTTCTGCCTTACGCGGGCAGCCTTTGCAACAAGGCTGGTCATATTTTGCCGAAATATGATGTTAAATGTTGTTTTCCGACCTCCATTTAAGATTAGGATTCTCTTAGGCTCCGTTAAGGATGACCTTGGTTTACTTAATCAGGTGTTCATCGTTTTCCCTGCAGTTGTGGCAGGTCGTATTTCGGTCGGGCTATTAGGACCGTGGAGAACCGATGTAGTGATCGTAAGCGTCACACACTCTTATAACAGCCGAGCAAATCAGCTATTGCAGAAGATTGTCTGTGCACCGGTCATCCTATGGAACAGTCTAGCATGCACCTCCAGCTATTGGGATCGTATTATTAGGACTGAAATTATGTGTGTGTGTGTGTGTGTGTGTGTGTGTGGGTGTGTGATCTTTCCGGAATTGCTCTGCAAACCGAGGCTTGCCACTTGCTGCAGTCTTGCCTTTAAAATGGGAGTATATACACCTGCCGAAAAATCGGCGATTGTCGACAACGTCATTCGGCTGCATTACCGTACGTTATTTGAACGCTAAACAAAATGCAAGAGTCTGACGCAAAGCTATGACGTTCAACCTTGATCAAACTGAGATTCACGGAAACCCTCTGATTTGACTGGTGTGCTATATTTCATTTCTGTGCCTTGATCCACAAGCATTTCCTTGCGCCCTCCTTTGTGAACCTACCTACTGTAAACATAAACGTCAGTGAGTGTAAACATGGGACCGAATATCCATACTGAGAGTAAATGTGTTATTTTAGCTGAGGCAATTGCGTGTAGGAGGTCAGAGCGGACTTTCTGGTTCTGTTCGTGCATCCATAGGTAACAACAGTAACCACTCTCACAGAAATTTACGTTTGTATTTCGATTAATAACACTACAGTATAAACGCGCTGCTCACACTGTTTTGGTCTCAAACATATGGCGGAGTGCATAAGATGCTGGCATCACGTTTACGGCGTCAGGGAATCTCCATAGATTGATTCTAACCACCATGGTTTCTGCATATCTGGCAATCGTAGATAACACCAGCATCGACGGATAGAAAGTTAAATCGAAAGAAGCTTTGTTTCGAGCGCCATCTTCTTTCTGGTGCACAGTGGGGTTGATTATGATAACGTGTGTTAAGTGTACTTTGTAAGTTTATGAACAGAGGTTAACAAAATCCGAGGAACCATAGCAATGGAGGCAACTGAACACACCACAGGAAGAGCGCCGTTTCATATGAACAAGGTTAGAGAGTACTTAAAATTAATGTGAACAGCACAATAACAAACGAAGTGAATAATGAAGTAAAAATCTTCCGGGTGTGGTACCGCGTGGCAGTGTAGAAAACTATACTGGAGAAACGAACGTTTCGGCCACGGTTACATTTGCATCGTCTGCTGGCGTGTTTTAGCTGTGCAGAATCACAGTACGTCAAAATTTCAAAAGAACGTTGTTACGATTGGTCTGTTGAGGCGGAAGAAGCGGGAACTCGGTTGTAATGAGCTACTACGGTGGACGGAGTGGAGACCTTCTGTTCATTGCTTATTGCATTCTGTGCCAAGACTGGTGGTCATCGGCGAATGAAGCGTGGGTTCCTGGTTTCCTCCTGCTGGTCGCACTGCAGATTTGCTGTGTTGCCACGGACGAGTGTAGCGCTCGTGTTCCCGTACGCCCGCTGCTATTGGCCTATCGGTATCGCCATTATATACTTCTCCATACTGAATATTCTCTCATATTAGTTAATCTCCACAGAGTTTTTTTTCTATCGTTTTGGCCTGCTATGGACCACGAAGATTTTTATTTCTCCCCTGGTTGTGTTTTCCTCTTTTGCCAGTAGATTTTCATTTCGGCTGCCTGTGCTTCTTTTCTCTGTTTTGACCATTTGCAGGCAGGACGTGGAACTGGCGTCGTAAGCGAAATAAGGTTTTTAGTAATTTTGACTTTCTCGCTGAAAACTTCTCGATCCTGAATGTCATCAAATGAAATTTCAGCTTCCTGTAAATTCTTTTTATCTTGGCTTGCCCGTTTTGAATACGATTTTGTTTTTGAAATTGATGAATGTATGCGATGAGTAAGTCTTTGCGGGTTCATTCTTTCCAGATGACCAAAAAGCATCATTCTCCGCTTCTTCACGCTGGTAACAATGTCTTCTGTATTTTTATTTCAAGTTTTCTTAGTGGTCCTTTCTTCTTAATGTTTAAACATTCTGATGCATACAAAGCTGATGGTCTAATGGCGATGTTATAATGACAAAGTGTTAGGTTTAAAGACAGGCTTTTGATTTTGTATAAGTCTTTGCACAGATGAAAAGCCCCTTCTAGTTTAGAACACCTACTTTCTACAGCTGCATTTTATGAACCGTCAGGTGTAATTATTTCTCCAAGATATTTAAATTTCTTCGACTGCTTGATTTTATCTTGTTGTATTTCAATATTAGGAGCAGCGTGTTTGATGTTTGTGATGAATTCAGTTTTGTTAAATGCTGCTTTTAGGCCAGTCTTAGCAGCAATTGATTGTAGGCTGTACACTCGAACCTTACCTCTTAGCTTCATCAATATTATTTGCAATGAGTGCCAGATCATCAGCAAAAGCCAAACAGTTTCCACTGAGGCCATTTCTTTTGTGTACAATTTGAATCCCATAACCTGGCGGTACGGTTGTTTTCCACTCTCCGACTATCTTTTCCAGGACACAGTTGAGAAGCAATAGAGACAGCAGGTCACCTTGTCTCACCCCTGTACAGATTTCAAATGGTTCTGGTAGTTCGCCCCTGAACTTGACCTTTGACACTGTGTTATTTAAAGTGGCGTTTATCAGATTGATTGTTTTCCTATCTAGACCAAATTCGGCAAGGGTGTTCTTTATTGTTTCTCGATAAATTGGGTCATACACTTTTTGAAAGTCGACAAAGGTCACAACAAACGTTTTTGATTTGGCTTATGGTATAACAGATTTCAGGTTATGGATCTGCTCTGCACAGGATCTTGATGTCCTGAAGCCAGCTTGATACTAGCCCAGTTGTTGATCTAAGTCTGATTCAGCTCTGTTTAACAACATGCTACGGTCCAATCTGGAGGTGGAATTTCAGTTTCCCAAATCTTCACTATGATATCATGGCGATGTTTTATTGTATCGTGATCTGCGTATTTCCACATTTCAGCGAAGATGCGATCCTCACCTCCAGATTTGTTATTTTTCAAGACTTGTATAGTTTTCATGATTTCATTTAATGTAGGAGGGGGACTATCTGCAGGAGGAACAGTAGGATAGAATACAAGCTTTCCATTTGGATTCTCAGCATTCAGTAGGGATGAACAGTAATTTCCAAAAGCTGCAGCACATGATTTGTCATTCAGACTTAGCTTTCCATCGAGTCCTCTTATATGTAACGTAGGAGGTTTGAACTTCGATAGTTGTGATTTAAAGGCTATATAAAATTTACGAGTGTGATGTCTTCTAAAATTCGCTTCTATTTCATCTATTTGGTTTTTGTTGAAGAGTCTCTTAGTTGTTCTCAATACTTTTGATGTATCTTTCCTAATCTACGCAGTGTACTTTTGTTAAATGTTTTTCTATTTACATTTTACTCTGAAGACGAGGTTTGTACCTCGAAACATGTTGCTTCAGAAAATAATTTAAGTAAATCAACAAAATTTTGTGACTGGTAGAGTTATATTATTATTATTATTATTATTATTATTTTGAGCTTTTCCTCATTACAGAGGCTTGTCTCCAACATAATAATTTGCTTGGAAATTACAATACAAACAATAAACGTTCTTAGACTATATTTTAAAATATTCCTCCAGGTGTTTCGATCTTGTTTGTCCTCTTCCTCTGCGCCCATTCTCCTCATTGTGTGCTGTACATTTCGGAGCCAGGTGGTCATTGGTCGTCCTCTTCTTCTTCTCCCCTCCGGTTCCCACTCCAGTATCAATTTTGGTATTCTGGTTTTCTCCATTCGTCGTACATGCCCATATCACTGTAATTTCTTCCTATCCATTACGTCATATATTCTTTCTTTTATTTCCATTCTCCTCATTATTTCGGTGTTCCTTATCTTTTCTTTCCTGTAGATTCTTGCCGATCTTCTCCAGAAGTCTATCTCTAGAGCATGTTAATTGTCCAGGTCTCCGTTCCATACAGAATCACACTCTCTAATATGGATTTGTATATTAACTTTTTAGTTCCGCTCATTACATTCCTGCTCCATAAGACTGAGTTAAGCATCCTAATAACCCTCCGTCCGCTACTAATTCTTTTATTGATTTCTGACTCTGATTTTCCCTCGATTTCTAAAATGGATCCCAAATAACAGAAAGTGTTTATCTTTTTGATTTTCTTTCCTTCAATGTATAGCTCATCTGAATCATTAGTCAAGTATTCTGTTTTTTGGTAATTAATCTTCAAACCCCAAGCTTTGTATGCTACTGCTAGTTGATTGCACATATAGTTAGCATCCTCCCCATCTTGTGCTACGACTACTTGATCATCAGCAAACAATAAATGATGTAGGTAAACTCCACATCTTATTTCTAATCCCGTGCTGTTACATTTACGAGACCATCTTCTAAGGCTAATATCTATATAGATTTTAAATAATGATGGTGACATGGGAGAGCCCTGTAAAAGGCCTTTGCTTGTTCTAAATTTCTGTGAAAGTTTATTACCAACTTTCACTTGGCAAATGTTCTCTTTATTCATCTGTTGTATTATTTTAATCAAGGAAGGATTTATGTCTTGGAACAGTATCACACGCTTTTTCTAGATCTATGAAAATTAATCCTATATTTTTTGATTTTTTCCTATGTTTCTCTAAAATCTGTAGTAATGTGAAAATGTGGTCTACACATGATCACCCAGCCGTGAATCCACATTGTTCTTCTTGGGTTCTAAAATTTTTTTCCTGTTTGTTTTTAATTACTTTCGCAAAAATTCTCATTAATGTGTTTGTAACACAAATTCCTCGATAGTTTGAACAAATTTTGCGATCCCCTTTCTTAAATATTGTAGTAATGTAACCTAGCTTCATCTCGTTGGGTATTGAATCTCCACGTATCATTTTGTTGAAGAGCTGTGTTATCAGTTTCACAATTTTGTCACCACCATATTTCAGACACTCCAGATTGATATTGCCTGGTCCCGGTGATTTACCATTCTTTCCTGTTCTCAACGCCTGAAGTACTTCACTTTCTAAAATCTGGATCTCATCATCTTCATTTCCTTTTTCTTCCACTGTTCCTTCTTCTAGATATTCTTCTCTGTCCTCATTTAATAATTTTTGGAAATACTCTTCCCATTTCTTTTGTGTTATAAGTTGGAGATTAGTTTTGCTTTTTGTATCCTGTCGAAGCCCTTTTAATACTGACCATGCTTCTTTTGCTCTCCCAAATCCTAATTTGCTATTCACATTGGCACATGTTCTTTCCCATGCTTCATTTTTTGCCACCCTTATTTTTTTCATCGCTTCATTCTTCTTTTCTTTGTATATTGATCTTGTTTCTTCTGACTGGTAGAGGTATCCGAAAAATGTTTTAATATTTTTCAAACAGTCTCGTTACGTCGCCCTGCGCAGGTGGACGTGGTGCTGCTGATGGACGCCGCGGACCGCCGCTTTGGCTTCTCTGTGGTGGGCGGCCAGGGCGACGGCGCCTCTGCCCGGGTGGACCACGTGCAGCCCGGTGAGTACCCGGCAGAAGACGCTGGCCACGGAGTCGGCGACCACAGCCACGCTCACTGTGGCTAGGGGCCGATTCACAATGGCAGCTCGAGATCTTTCGCTTAACGCTGTTGGACGTGCGGAATGCTTGACTGAAAGGAGTTCGGGTTTACAGAGTTTCATTTATTTACACAGGGTCCGTCATAATTAACACCAGTAACTAACACGGCTGAAAATATGCGGTAAGAGAAACAAAAACTTTCCACTACACGTGTTGTTTTTGTTGTGGTCTTCAGTCCTGACACTGGTTTGATGCAGCTCTCCATGCTACTCTATCCTGTGCAATGTTCATCTCCCAGTACCTACTGCAACCTACATCCTTCTGAATCTGCTTAGTGTATTCATCTCTTGGTCTCCCTCTACGATTTTTATCCTACACGCTGCCCTCCAGTACCAAATTGGTGATCCCTTGATGCCTCAGAACATGTCCTACCAACCGATCCCTTCTTCTAGTCAAGTTGTGCCACAAACTCCTCCCCAATTCTATTCAGTACCTCCTCATTATTTACGTGATATACCCATCTGATCTTCAGCATTCTTCTGTAGCACCACATTTCGAAAGCTTCTATTCTCTTCTTGTCTAAACTATTTATTGTCCATGTTTCACTTCCATAATGGCTACAATCCATACAAATACTTTCAGAAACGACTTCCTGACATTTAAATCTATACTCAATGTTAACAAATTTTTCTTCTTCAGAAACGCTTTCCTTGCCATTGCCAGTCTACATTTTATATCCTCTCTACTTCGACCATCATCAGTTATTTTGCTCCCCAAACAGCAAAACTCCTTTACTACTTTAAGTGTCTCATTTCCTAATCTAATTCCCTCAACATCACCCAACTTAATTCGACTACATTCCATTATCCTCGTTTTGCTTTTGTTGATGTTCATCTTATATCCTCCTTTCAAGACACTGTCCATTCCATTCAAGTGCTCTTCCAAGTCCTGTGCTGTTTCTGAGAGAATTACAATGTCATCGGCGAACCTCAAAGTTTTTATTTCTTCTCCATGGATTTTAATTCCTACTCCGAATTTTTCTTTTGTTTCCTTTACTGCTTGCTCAATATACAGATTGAATAGCATCGGGGATAGGCTACAACCCTGTATCACTCCCTTCCCAATCACTGATTCCCTTTCATGTCCCTCGACTCTTATAACTGCCATCTGCTTTCTGTACAAATTGTAAATAGCCTTTCGCTCCCTGAATTTTACCCCTGCCACCTTCAGAATTTGAAAGAGAGTATTCCAGTCAGCACTGTCAAAAGCTTTCTATAAGTCTACAAATGCTAGAAACATAGTTTTGCCTTTCCTTAATCTTTCTTCTAAGATAAGTCGTAGGGTCAGTATTACCTCACGTGTTCCAACATTTCTACGGAATCCAAACTGATCTTCCCCGAGGTCGGCTACTACCAATTTTTCCATTCGTCTGTAAAGAATTCGCGTTAGTATTTTGCAGCTGTGACTTATTAAACTGATAGTTCGGTAATTTCCACATGTCAACACCTGCTTTCTTTGGGATTGGAATTACTATATTCTTCTTGGAGTCTGAGGGATTTTCGCCTGTCTCATACATCTTGCTCACCAGATGGTAGAGTTTTGTTAGGCCTGGCTCTCCCAAGGCTGTCAGTAGTTCTAATGGAATGTTCTCTACTCCCGGGGCCTTGTTTCGACTTAGGTCTTTCAGTGCTCTGTCAAACTCTTCACGCAGTATCATATCTCCCATTTCATCTTCATCTACCTCCTTTTCCATTTCCATAACATTGTCCTCAAGAACATCGCCCCTGTATAGACCGTCTATATACTCCTTCCACCTTTCTGCTTTCCCTTCAAGCCGTTTGCTAGAACCTATTTGGAATGTAAACTTTCCGATTATCTCGCCATCTTCTAGGAAGAGTTTAGTTAGAAATATACTCCGAGGAAAAAAAAAAAAAGAAAAAAAGTCGCACCACGAAGGAATTATCCGAACAGGACGGAAATCTGTAGATGTGATGTAAATGTACAGACAAACAAATGATTACAATTTCAGAAGAATTGTTGCATTTATTCAAGAGAGCAAGCCAATAACGCGTTAGTCAATCTCTGGCCATTATGCACCCAGTTACGCGGCTTGGCATTGAATGATAGAGTTGTATGCCTCCCTGAGGCATATCGTGCCACACTTCTGTCCAGCTGGCGCGTTAGACCGTCAAAATCCCGAGTTGACTGGACGGCACTGCTCCTAATCCTCCAAACGTTCTCAATTGGGGTGAGATCTGGCGACCTTGCTGACCAAGGTAGGGTTCGGCAAGCACGGAGACAAGAAGTAGAAACTCTAACCATGTGCGAGTGGGCATTATCTTGCTCGAAATTAATGCCAGGATGGCTGCCATGAAGGACAACAGAACGTTGTGTAGAATATCGTCGGCCGACTGCTGTGGCCGAGCGGTTCTAGGCGCTCCAGTTCGAAACAGCGCGACTGCTGCGGTCGCAGGTTCTAATTCTGCTCCGGGCATGGATGTGTATGATGTCCTTAGGTTAGTTAGGTTTAAGTAGTTCTAAGTCCTAGGGGACTGATGAGCTCAGAAGTTAAGTTCCATAGTGCTCAGAGCCATTTGAACCATTTATCATCAACTTGGATGCATCAGTTGTTAAGGTGATTGTCCGATAATTGGAATTGTCTTTGGAATTGCCTGGATGATGATTTTCCGAAAGTCTGTTTGTATATCGCCATTTTCCCCAATGACAATAGAAATTCCGGTGGAATGTTATCCATTCAGTTTGCTTTATTTGATCTTGAGTCGTGGGAAGCTCTCTTAGGTTCTGATTCTAGTACGGGTTCCCCTATCTCTTCCCCATCGACTCCTGTTTCCTCTTCAGTCCTCCAGTGTACTCTTTTCGTCCATCCGCTCTCTCCTCTGCACTTAACAGTGAAAAGCCCACTGTGCTGTTTATGTTACCGCTCTTGCTTTAATTTCACCATAATTTGTTTTGACCTTTGTATACATACATAGAGGCTTTACGTACGACTGCGGCGCTATATAAAGCCCGATATTTGTGACATGTGAGCAGAGTAACTTTTGAAGATGCTCGCGTTGGTTGAGTGAAACACGTGAAAATAAAGAAAAGTTACAGGATGATAGGAGCTGTAGTGGGCAAAAACTGTAGAGGAAGACAGGGATTGGAATACAAGTAATTGAGGATAAAGGTTGCAAATGCTACTTTGAGAACAGAAGATTGACACACGAGAGGTATTCGTAGTGGGCCGCATCAAACCAGTCAGAAAACTAATGGCTCAAAAAAAAAAAAAGAAAATGATAATTTGATAATGGCGCTATACACAGCCAGATATTTGTAACATGTGGACCTTGGCTAAGTAATTCGTGGGGATGCTTGTGTTGGTCGAGGGAAGGATGGCAAAGTAAAGAAAAGTTACATGTTACTTTAGCGTACTCTACAATTTTAGTATATGAAAGTTGGCAAATATCACAGACAACTTCCAAGGTTTAATGATACATCACTTGTTGTGAAGCATTTGTATTCTTTGTGTATTATTGTTTTGTTCTAATGTGCGTTGATTTCACACCCTTGATCAAGACACTTGCATCGGCAGCAAACATTACTACATCTATCTCGTTATTTTCTGACGTCGGTAGGAGAAAATCAGTGGTATAAGGATCGAGCCTTGGGGATCACCGTACATAATGGTTCCACACTCTCATTTCATTGTTTCACCTGCACCCGTTAGGGCAGGTACAACGTCATACTGTACTCGTTTTCCAGTTTCATCCCTTCCGTCGGCGGCGACATCTCTGAAAAGGACGCAGCGCCGAATAACGTGGCCCGGCATGCCAATTTCCGCACGTCGTGATCGGTGGCGCCAGACTCCCTGGTGCGATGCGCGCCAGTGAGCGAGTGGTTGCAGCCTTGGCCGCTAGATGGCAGCAGCCGTCGCCGGCCGCGCCGCCATCGATCGGCGCAGCTTCTCCCCGCTTGGACGCCGTTTTAGCAGCAACACCCCGGGCGGGGGCGGGGCGACCCCTTTTAAAAGAGAAACCGTCTCCTTTTTTCCGCGCTAATTAAGCTTCAATTGGCCCCGCCGCGCCGCGTTCTGAGGGCGCCCCCGCCGCATAAAGGCCCGCCGCAGACATATGTGTGCGGTGCCGTGTTTTGTTTATAACCCACTGGGAGACGGAGAGGGGGAGACGGAGAGAGACAGAAAGAGAGAGAGAGCTAACGGCAGAAAGAAACGGGTGGCTGGGAGGGGGCGAAAGTAGCATCCGCTAATAGGCTTCAGGCGGCGGCCAGAAAGGGCTAATCAGAAAGAAAGGGATTTCCGGCTAAGAGCGAGGGATAAATAATTTAATTTATGAAGAGTTTGCGCCCAGCAATCTGGCTGTCCGTGCACGTGAGCGGAGTTAGCTCGCTGCGGCCTGGTACCACACGCCCCAGTAGAATCCCCACACTCGCTGCCCAGCTTTGGTTCCACTTTCGCCCCATGTCGCGTCGCTAAGCTGTCTGAATTCTGAGGTCGACGGATAGTAACACCAATGTTTTACAATAAATGAAACATTATATCGGACCAGGACTAGAACTGGATCTTACGACGGTACCCGAAAGGTTATGACTGTGTAGTTGCTCTCTCCTAAACAGCTTTCCATATAAGCAAACCAGTTGCTTTTGTACCTGTGGTTACTCGCACTTTAGGCGCTTGGGCTATGCACAGCTCTGTTTAACAAGATTAGCTCGATGCAGTCATAGGATCAAGCCGCGCACGTCTGCTTTCATTCCCGGCAACTAATTTTCTGCAGACAATAACCTGTAGCTGCGATCCTGCACTCAAATAGTCTATGTATTGGCTAGAATTGCGATTTCATAAAATATACAAAAATACAAAACAAGACGTAATGAATAATTTAATAATAATAATAGCCTATTTACAATTTGTACAGAAAGCAGATGGCAGTTATAAAGAGTCGAGGGACATGAAAGGGAAGCTGTGGTTGCGAAGGGAGTGAGACAGGGTTGTAGCCTATCCCCGATGTTATTCCATCTGTATATTGAGCAAGCAGCAAAGAAAACAAAAGAAAAGTTCGGAGTAGGTATTAAAATCCATGGAGAAGAAATAAAAACTTTGAGGTTCGCCGATGACATTGTAATTCTGTCAGAGACAGCAAAGGATTTGGAAGAGCACTTGAATGGAATGGACAGTATCTTGAAAGGAGGATATAAGATGAACATCAACAAAAGCAAAACGAGGATAATGGAATGTAGTCGAATTAAGTTGGGTGATGTTGAGGGAATTAGATTAGGAAATGAGACACTTAAAGTAGTAAAGGAGTTTTGCTATTTGGGGAGCAAAATAACTGATGATGGTCGAAATAGAGAGGATATAAAATGTAGACTGGCAATGGCAAGGAAAGCGTTTCTGAAGAATAGAAATTTGTTAACATCGAATGCTGGAGATGAGATGGGTAGATCACATAACTAATGAGCAGGTGTTGAATAGGATTGGGGAGAAGAGGAGTTTGTGGCACAACTTGACTAGAAGAAGGGATGGGTTGGTAGGGCATATTCTGAGGCATCAAGGGATCACCAATTTAGCACTGGTGGGCAGCGTGGAGGGTAAAAATCGTAGAGGGAGACCAAGAGATGAATACACTAAGCAGATTCAGAAGGTTGCAGTAGGTACTGAGAGATGAAGAAGCTTGCACAGGATAGAGTAGCATGGAGAGCTGCATCAAACCAGTCTCAAGACTGAAGACCACAACAACAACAACAATAATAATAATATGTATGTCTGTAATTGACGTAGACGACTGATAATTTTATTGAATAATGTGTATTCAAAAAAGGACATCTTAAATGAACAAAAATTGTTCCTACGATATTCAGTCAAAATACAGACAGAAAATAGCCTTATCATACGCAGCAAATTACTCATCAAAAATATCTGAAAATTAAGTCAATATGGGACTCACTATCATGCACTATTCACCAGATCCAAACAGTTCAGATTTCAACATGATGATTCACAAATTAACACACATGATTCACAGAATAGTAACTCATGTTCTGTCTGTTCTCAGTCTCATAATACAAGCGAAAATAGAGTCCTGTTCTGTAGCACTTCCTGGCGTCTCGAAATACGAAGTGCCTTCACAAGTTAAATTATGGTAGCAGTCGTTCACCTGCAAAAATAAAAAATCTCCGCGATAGAATGCCGCTCATTACCACACGCAGGCAGTTTGCTTCCCTCCAGAACTCGCGTAAAAGTGTCATGAATCGCTATCTTGAACTCTTCACTCGATAAGTCCCAGTCTCCATTTGACTCCAGCAGTATTTCGTTGCTGTCTGCTTTTCCACTGGCTGAAGGCCATCCGCACAAAAAATGCATTCTTCTTACGTGCTACAGTCATAATTTGATTCATCTTGACCACTTTCCTGCACTAAACTTATATATTACAACAATATTTAAATAAAAGAAATGTTATAAATATTTGGTCACACTCAGAACATTCACAATAATTAGAAATAAAAGACTGTTCATAAATGAATTAGCTAGGCTCACATTAAATAACAACGAATTGTCATTGAATGTTATTTAAACAATCACTTATGCCTTCTTGACAGAAGCGTCTTTTGGTCCTCTTTTCAGTTATGGCGTCTCCTAACATATTGATTCACCACTTTACAATAAGCACAGTTTTTTTAATAGCACTTGTAGTCAACATTTCAATAAAGTTAGTAAACTGTTCATTAAATAAAAACACTAGTATGGCAAAGTATGAGATACCGACGCTTCGTTGATTTGCTCTGTAAATGTGGTGAATACAATGGTCTGAAAAACATTTGCATAGTGAAAAAGATATAAAAGACGTCGCAAATGAAACAAATAAAATAGATACAGCTACGTAGCTTTCAGGGATAATAGCTATAGTGCAATGGTACTATCTGAGCTACTGTTGGTTGAAATCGCATGAAGCGATTACAAGTTATTAATTCAGAGGTTCATTGTGTAAATGTTGATTCACTGTGAAATATTAACTTGTGTAGTTTTAAAGATATTGAAATATTGTTGTGTCACTAGATGCACCTCATTAATCTGAAATTGTCCGTGTATTCAGATCTGCATTAATACTCTTCTGTGAGTTATTGTCGAATCTCAAAGAACTGTGACTTAGCCATCTATAAGACCACCTGACACTCCGCCATTTCTCGCAGCATCTCCTGCACAAAGGCCGTGCGAGTAACAGCGATCAAAATTATCAGCTTAGGGGTTTTCCCCATTTCTGTCAATGCGTTCCTTCACTCTGCACCTGCATTTGCCTTTACTGCTCGCACAACGTCTTCGTCCTGGCGACTGGTAAAAAAAAAAAAAAAAAAAAAAAAAAAACGGCCTTAACTCGCCTACATACCCGTAACGTTAGTCTTACGCTTATCGTGATCAATCGCCATAATCAATTGCAGACCTAGTTCAAAATTTCGTTGTTCATTGTTTCTGGTGCCAACCGAAGATGCTACACCACAGTTCGGCAGTGTGTGTCGAAACCATGGACATGCAACAATTTGCAACGACGAATCGCAGACGCTGGAGATTCCACGCCCTTTAACTCAGCACAGCAGCATCCTCGCACTGAAGTCAATATAGAGCCAGCCTTGGAAGCGCTCTACCCCAGTTCGTGATCTCAGCCGAAGCAGACAGCATTATCATCGAGTAGAACTAAAAAGTTACTCAAGTCTCAGATGGAATTGTACTTTTGTAAATGTTGAGCATTCTATTTTGGGAGATGAGTTTGTTAATTTGCGCATCAGGTGTTGCTTTAATAGTCAATTAGAGTTGTGAATTATTAAGCACTCCTGTGGCAAAGCATTGTATCAAATTAAGTAGATCTTTTTATTTGTTTATGTAATAACGTTGGTTAATATTTTATTTGTCGTAGTTCAATGAGCCACCTTCCAGAGCAACCAAACAACCACCGTTATGGCCGGACGATTGAATTCGTCTGGTCATAATATTGTCACTGGTATTTCCACGAATGATTTTCGAGCACTACTACTAAACGTTGTCGCAAGGGGTATGTGGGTTGTTGTTGTTGTTTTTTGGGTGAGGTCTCATCGGATTAGGAAAGGAAGTCAGCCGTGCCCTTTCGAAGGAACCATCCCGGCATTTTCCTGGAGCGATTTAGGGAAATCACGGAAAGCCTAAATCAGGATGGCCGGACGCGGGATTGAACCGTCGTCCTCCCGAATGCGAGTCTAGTGTGCTAGGGGTATGTGGGGGTAGTACCATTGGTGGAATGGAGGCGCTGGAGGGCTGTGTTAGCACCGCCACAAGGGATATACACGGCGAATTAGGAAACCACTGAGAAAATTTCGTGGGTTTTTAAGGTATATTTTCTCAGTACTTTGACGTAATGTAGCCATGATCTCTGGTGGTTTGCTACTGTAGCACCGGGAACAAATTACTTTACTTGGTGCAACTGGGTAAAATGAAGACACCTTTACTTGGCTAGTGTAAGAAGTAAGAGAAGTGGGTCAGGTCAGAAGGCTGCGCAAAATTTACGCCACCAGGGCTACCTGCTGAAGCGTCTGGGTGGTTACATCACTGGCAAAACGAGGGCGCCAGGAGCCTAAATAACATCAACGCAGCAGAAAGGCAAAGGCACCGCAGTCTAGGCGACCGCAGAATTGTTATGGCCTGTGTGATCAAACCCGTTGCAGTAGCAAAACAAGTACACTTCGAGAAGGTATAAATATCGCTAACTTTTAGTTGAAGGCATCGTAGTCTATCAGATATCTGAAAGATATCGAAGCAATTCAAGGGAGAGCTGCTCTATTTGGTACTAGTGCGTTCGAGCAACACGCAGATGTTATGGAGATACTTCGCGAACTAAATGAAATCCCTGGATAGAAGGCAACGTTGTTTTCGGGGAGTACTATTGAGAAAATAGAGAGAACCGGCATCCGAAACTGGCAGCAAAACGAATCTACTGCTACCAACAGACATTTTGCGTAAAGTACCACGAAGATAAGATACGAGAAATTAAGGCTCCTATGGAGGCATTATAGATAGACGTTTTTTCCTTCGCTCTATTTGCATAAGAGAGAACATAATCACATCGGTCAACTTTTCACATGAATCACCTGAGTACAAATGACAGCTCCGCCAGTACCTAGCTATAAAAAAAAAAAAAAAAAAAAGTTTGTGAAATCTTATGGGACTCAACTGCTAAGGTCATCAGTCCATAAGCTTACACACTACTTAACCCAAATTATCCTAGGGACAAACAGACACCCATGCCCGAGGGAGGACTCGAAACTCCGCCGGGGCCAGCCGTACAGTCCATGACTGTAGCGCCACAGACCGCTCGGCTAATCCCGCGCGGCCAATACCTGGCGTACGCAAGGGTTCTGAGCACTATGGGACTCAACTTCTGAGGTCATCAGTCCCCTAGAACTTAGAACTACTTAAACCTAACTAACCTAAGGACACCACACACGTCCATTCCCGAGGCAGGATTCGAACCTGCGACCGTAGCGGTCTCGCGGTTCCAGACTGTAGAACCTAGAACCGCACGGCCTCTCCGGCGTACGCAATTCTACCAACATCTATACACAGGGTGTTTCGCTAAATGTGTTTGCCTCTGTAAGTTACGAAGTAATAGGCGACGGACATATTTATTGCGGTAGGTCACCATAAGAAACGTTTCACTTTCTGCGGAGTTATAAACATAGTTTATTGTGTTACCATCCAAAGAGTTACAGCAAACAGATACAATTTTTTTTAATAGAACAATAGTTGTTTCTGTCATGCCCTGGAATCAGTAACATCAGATGTGTATACATCAATTTAAATTACATTCTTATCAGTTTTAGTTTGGGATCTACAACCCTTCAAAGTTTCAGGGGCAGATACCACACACTGTACATAATACATGGCTGTGTGGTGCTTTGGTTCAAATGACTCTGAGCACTATGGGACTTAACATCTGATGTCATCAGTCCCCTAGAACTTAGAACTACTTAAACCTAACTAACCTAAGGACATCACACACATCCATGCCCGAGGCAGGATTCGAACCTGCGACCGGAGCAGTCTCGCGGTTCCGTACTGAAGCGCCTAGAACCGCACGGCCACCGCGGCCGGCTGTGTGGTGGGTGATGGATGTTCTGGCGGTGGGAAGTTGATTTAAATGGGATGTTCAAATGTGTGTCCATGTTCCTGAATGCACTATGCAATGCGCCTTCTAAAGGATCTGCCGACGAGATGTAACATCGCCGATGGTTCAAATGGCTCTGAGCACTATGGGACTTAACATCTGTGGTCATCAGTCCCCTAGAACATAGAACTACTTAAACCTAACTAACCTAAGGACATCACACACATCCATGCCCGAGGCAGGATTCTTACCTGTGACCGTAGCAGTCGCGCGGTTCCGGTCTGAGCGCCTAGAACCGCTAGACCACCGCCATCGCCGATGTCACGGAGCAACATGCGTCCTCGATGCGCCGTTTTAGATCATCTGGGGATGTGGGCTCAGTGACATAAACACGATCCTTTAGATATCCCCACAAAAAGAAATCTAATGGTGTTAAATCGGGCGACCTTGCGAGCCATGAATGTGGACTATGGCGCCCCAACCACCTTCCTGCAAACCTGTTGTTTAGTTCTTCCACAACAGCACGCGTAGAATGGACTGGGTGACCATCGTGCTACATCCACATATGGACTCTCGTGTGTAGACACACATGTTCAAGGAGACCACCCAAACTGACCTCTATAAACGCGCGATATAACTCACCTGTCAGCGTACCTGGGAAGTAGAGTGGGCCGATGATTTCATCGCCAAGGATTCCCCATCATACATTAATAGACCACCTACGTTGACGGTCGACGGGTCGTACCCACCGAGGATTGTCTGTGGCCCAGTAGTGCACGTTATGGCGATTCACTGCACCACAATTTGTGGAAATGGACTCATCACAGAACATGACACCTTGTAAAGAGTCCAGAGTGAAATTACGCATGGCCCATTCACAGAATGTAACCCTCGCACGGAAATCGTTGCCATGCAGCTCCTGGGTCAGTGACAGGTGGTACGGGTGAAACCTGTGGCCGTGTACTATACGCCACACAGATGTGAGACTGACACCAGCGACAGCAGCAACGACTCGTAAGCTGACACGAGGATCGTGGTGTACTGCAGCTAAAACAAACACCTCCGTCTCCTCACTTCTTGCTGTTCTTCGTCTCTTACTGCGACGCATTACCAAGCTACCTGCTTCCCGAAGTCGTTGTTCGTCACGTAAGAATGTAACGGCTGCGGGTCGCTTCGCCTAGCATATCTCACGGCGTACGCCGTGGGTGCTTCAGTGGCATCGTGTCGGCACTCGCCGAGCATCAGAAACATGTGAACGTACTCGTTGTTCGTGTATGCCATCTTCATCTGATGTCAGTAACTGAACCCCGTTTGTTTGTGTGGCCCCCAACGGCCGTGTGCGGCGACAGTCGGCAGTCTAACAGCGCATCCAGAAGCTTCTCGCTCCGTGACACCGGCCAAGTTACAACTCGGCCGCACCACATTAATTGAAGGGCTTATTTCAATAGTGGTACAAATTCATTTTTGTTCATATTGAGATACAGAGTCCTAAGGTTAAATGAGCGCTGTAAGGTCTGCAGTTGAGATACGAGAAATATTCAAGCACGTGGCTTCTTGCTAGAGATGAACCTTTCATTCTGTTTGTTTGGCTCATTAATTTTAGAAGCATTATAGACAGAACAGTGGAGGTAATGGACTTGTACAACTATTGAAATAAGCCCTTCAATTTAGAAGGCGCATTGCGTTATGCCCAGCGTGTGTTGCATCGCTTCTGAAACTTTGAAGGGTTGTAGCTCCCGAACTAAAAGTGATAGGAATAAAATTTAAATTGATGTGTACACAGCTGGTATTACTGATTCCAGTGCATTATAGAAACAACTATTGTTCCAATTAAAAATTCTGTCTTTTTGCTGTAACTCTTTGGATAATAACACAATAAACTATGTTCATAGCTACGCAGAAAGTGTAACGTTTCTTATGGTGACCCACCGCAATAAATATTTCCGTCGCCTATTACTTCGTAACTTACCGAGGCAAACACATTTAGTGAAACACCCTGTCTGTCCATATTGCTGTCCCTTGACTTTTGCCACCTCAGTGTGTCTCCATAAAATTCCTAATTTCTTCTTACGTGAAATGTACTTTAGAGGCAATAGATTTATTCTGCAGTCAGTTTCAACTGTCGGTTCTCTAAATTTTCTCAATAGTGTTACTCGAAAAGAACATTGCCTTCTCTCCAGGGATTCTCATTTGAGTTTTCAAAGCGTCTCCCTACTACTTTGGTGTTGGTCAAACCTACCGGTAACAAATATAGCAGCCCTCCTCAGAATTGCTTCAATAACGTGCCGGCCGGTGTGGCCGAGCGGTTCTAGGCGCTTCAGTCTGGAACCGCGCGACCGCTACGGTCGCAGGTTCGAATCCTGCCTCGGGCATGGATGTGTGTGATGTGCTTAGCTTAGTTAGGTTTAAGTAGCTCTAAGTTCTAGGGGACTGATGACCTCAGATGTTAAGTCCCATAGTTGCTCAGAGCCCAGAGCCAATTGCTTCAATAATCCGACCTGGTGGGGATCCCAAGCACTCAAGTAATACTCAACTATGCTGCGCGCTAATGTTCTGTACATGGTTTCCTTTACAGATGAACCATACTTTCCTAAAATTCGCCTGCCCTAATACAGTCTTTACATGCTCGTTCCATTTCACATCGTTTCGCAGTGTTACGATGACCTCTCCATTGACAAAATATTCCAGACTAGCTCCCATTCGGATCTCCGGAAGGGACTGCCAACGAGGACGTGATCATGAGAAGAAAAACTAATATCCAACGAAAAGATAGCGTTCTCATGGTCTCGCCGTGGAATATCAAAAGTGTGAACATGGTACACTGTTAATGCAGCATTCGATTTTTTTAGTCATGCGTCTTCTATTTCGATGCAATGCGTCACGAATTCCTCTCATGAGGCATCCTTTTCACCTCAGTGTAGCATCTGCAACCTACGTCGTCAATTATTTGCAGAATGTATTCCAATCTCTGTCGTCCTCTACAGGTTTACCCTCTGCAGCGCCCTGTAGTACCATGGAAATTATTCCCTCGCATCTTAACAGATATCGTATCATCCCGGCCCTCCTTCTTGTCAGTGTTTTCCATATATTTCTTTTCTAGCCTATTCTGCAGAGAACTTTCTTATTCCTTACATTTTCAGTTTAGATAGTTTTCAACATTCTTCTGTAGCACCATGTCTCAATTACTTCGATTCTCTTCCGTTTCGGTTTTCCCACAGTCTACGTTTCACTACTACACAGTGCTGAATTCCAGACGTACGTTGTCAGAAATTTCGCCCTCAATTTAAGTCCTATGTTTGATACCAGTAGACTTCGCTTCGCCGGGAAACTACTCCCCTTTTTATATCTTCCTTGGTTCGTCCGTCAAGCGTTATTTGCTGCCTTGGTAACAGAATTCCTATCTTCGTCTGTTTCGTGATCACCAATTCTTATGTTAAATTTTTCGGTGTTCTGACTTCTGATACTTCTCATTACTTTCCCCTTTCTTAAATTTACACTCAATCGATTTTCTGCAGTCATTAGACTGTTCATCCAACATATTATGTAATTCTTAGTCACTTTCAATGAGGATAGCAACGTCATCGCAAATCTTATCATTGACACCTTTTACCTTGAATCTTAATCACATTCTTGAACTTGTCTCGTATTTATTATTGCTTCTTCAGTGTATGGATCGAACAGTAGCGGCGAAGCACTGAATCCCTGTCTTAAACCATTTTTAATCCGAGCACTTTGTTCTCGGTCTTCTACTCATAATCCTCCCTCTAGGTACATATTGTATATCGCCTGCCTTTTCCTATAGCTTACCCCATTTTCCTCAGAATTTCGAACATCATGCACCATTTTAAATTGTCGAACGCTTTTTGCATGTCAACAAATACTATGGAAGTGTCTTGATTTTTCTTTAGTCTTGCTTCCATTATTAATGTCAGAACTGCATCTCTGATGTCTTTACCTTTTGTAAAGCGAAACTGATCGTTGTCTAAGATATCCTCAACTTTCTTTTCCATTCTTCTGTTTATTATTCTTGTCAGCAACTTGGATGCATGAGCAGTTAAGCTTATTGTGTGACAATTCTCGCGCTTGTCAGCTCTTGAAGTCTTCGGAATTTGGGGGGATGATGTGTTTCCGAAAGTCTGATGGTATATCACCAGTTTCATACGCTCTACACATCACCGTGAATAATCGTTTTGCTGTCACTTCCACCAATGATTTTAGAAATTCCAATGAAGTGTTATCTATCCCGTATGCCTTACTTGATCTTAAGTCGTGCAAAGCTCTCTTAAATTCTGACTCTAGTACTGGCTTCCCTATCTTCTCCCGTCGGCTCCAGTTTCTTCTTCTGACACATCATCAGACAACTTCTCCCCCTCATAGAGGCCTTCAGTGCAGTCTTTCCGCCTATCTGCTCTCTCTTCTGCATTTAACGGTGGAAATCCCATTGCACTCTTAGTGTTACCTCCCTTGCTTATAATTTCACCGAAGTTTGTTTTCACTTTTCTATACGCTGAGTCAGTCGGTTCGACAGTAATTTCTCTCTCCGTTTCTTCACATTTTCCACGTAGGCTCTTCGCCTTAGCTTCCCTACACTTCTTGCACATTTCATTCCTAATTGACTTGTAGTCCCGTATTCCTGAATTTCCCTGAACATTTTTGTACTTCCTTCTTTTGTCTATCATCTGAAGTCTTTCTCCTATTATCCATAGTTTCTTCATAGCTATCTTCCCGGAACCTATGTTTATCATTCGAACTGGCGTGTGTGTGTCTGTTTTTTTTTTTTTTAGATGACCATTCCTTTCCAGCTGAAATAACTACTGAGCTACTTATTATCGCAATATCTATACCCTCAGAGTATTTCAATGCTCTCTCTTCATTCCATAGTGCTTGCGTACTCCACTTCTTTGCTCATTGATTCATGCTGACATGTTACGACGGTCGTAATGGCCCACATTTTTTCAAAAAAGCCATTAATATACATAGACTAACGTCCTAGTTTTTGCTTCACATTTGATGTTAAGTCTGTGCGCCGGTGAAGTTTCGAACTGTTCTGGCAGATGGCAGAGCCGTAGTACAGCGTCAAAATGGCGCCTACATACGACTCACGTTACAATCAGTGTGCTTTTATTGAATTCTTGTGTGCAGAGAAAGAAACCGTGGTGATCATCCATAAACGTTTGTGTGCAGTGTGTGGCAATGCTGCAGTTGATAGGAGTATAGCTGGGCGATGGGTAAAGAAAGTTACAGCCTCAGGAAATGCAGAAACATTATCAACTTCGCTCTGGACGTCCTCTCACAACCAGTGGACATGATTGCCTCATCCACCCTACAGTCCAGACCTGGCACCCTCGGACTTCCATCCCTTTGGGCCGTTAAAGATTCTCTACAGGGAACACACTCTGAAGATGACGAGAGTGTCAGTCACGCAGTGAAAACATAGTTACGCCTGCAGGACAAGAACTTTTAGCAGCATATAATACATGCTGTTCCACAACTTTGGCGTACGGCCATAGAACGTGATGGAGAGTACGTAGAAAAATGGGGCATGGACAAGACATGTTGATGTATATTGTCACCAAATTCTGACTCTTAACAATAAATATGTTCTGAGAAATAAAATGTGGGGCATTACTTATTGAACGACCCTAGTAAATTCTAATCTGAGTCTGCTCCTGGATACTTCTTAAATCCAGTATCTGATTTCGGAACCTCTGGCTGACGATGATGTAGTCTAACTGGAATCTTTCCATCTCTCCAGGACTTTTCCAAGTATACCTCCTCCTCTGGTGGTCCTTGAACAGACTGACCGCTATCACTAGCTGAAATGTACTGCAGAACTCAATTAGTCTTTCTTCTCTCTCATTCCTACTACCAAGCCCACATTCTCCCATAGCCCTATCTTCTCCTTCTTCCCTTAAAACCACGTTCCAACCTCCGTGACTATTAGATTTTTATTTGCCTTTACGTACTGAATTACCTGTTAAGGGTCCCCATATACATTATCTAACCATGGGGCTCCTGCTTGCGACGTGGCATGTATACTTGAAGTACTGTTGTCGGTTGACTTTAGATTCTGATGAGAAAACCCCTATTAGCGAACTGTTCACAGTAACTCACTCTCAGTCCTGCCTCCTGTTCATGACGAATTCTACTCCAGTTATACCATTTTCTGTTGATGTTCCCCTATAAGCCTTGTCTTTTCTCTATTTCACTTCACTGACTCCTGCTAGATCTAGATTGAGCTTTAGCATTTCCCCTTTCAGATTTCCTATCTTCCCTACCATGTTCACACTTTTGATATTCCACTGCGAGACCAGGAGAACGCTATCTTTTCGTTGGATATTAGTTTTTCTTCTCATGATCACGCCCTCGTTGGCAGTCCCTTCCGGAGATCCGAATGGGAGCTAGTCTGGAATATTTTGCCAATGGAGAGATCATCGTAACACTTTTTCAGTTGCAGGCCACATGTTCTGTGGATACACATTGTGTACTTGTAATGCAGTGGTTTCCATTGCTTCCTGCGTCCTCGTGTCTTTGATCACTGCTTATTCTTCCATCTTTTAGGGGCAGCCACCCACCGCAATGGCAAGAGAATGCCCTGAGACTCTGTCCATTCCTCCAGCCTCTTTGACAAGGCCCTTGGCAGAACGGGGGTGACTTCTTATACCAAAAATCTTCGGTCTCCATTGTTGATAATTTTTATTCAAACTTGAAGCTGTGGTGGGGTTCGAAACCCGGATCTAAGACTTTCTGATTATTAGTCAGAGATGATACTCCCAATCCACGGATGCCCATAAAAATTCTGAGCACTCACAGAAATGGTCAGAGCTATGCCAAAGCACAAGCGTAAAATCAGCAGAAATCATACTGGAAATGACAAGGTTCGCGGGACATGTGATCAGGATGAATGTGGACGGAAAGACCGAAAGTGTATAGAAAACAATGGCTGAGAGAAGATGAAAGACAGATACCAAGTGGATTGTCGAATTCAGGAGGGACGGGGGGGATTTGGGATTCAAGGTGGAAAGCAAATATAATTGGAGAAACGAGTACAGAGAATGGTGCCGGAAAAGGATAAGGGTGGTCAGTCAAGCAGACACGAGGAGAGGAGAGAAGAGAAGAAAGGAAATGGTAATTGTCTTGTAATACTTTATTATGGATATATTACGTAACTAACATATCCTTAGTAAAGCAGTAAAAGATAATAATTATTTCCCTTTTTCTCTCGCTCTCGTCCTACTTCCAAACATACTCTATCAAGTTTGTTTGTTCGCTGTTCAAGCTGTCTGCACCAGAGACAAAGAGTACAACGTTGTTAGCTAATAAACGAAGATGGTTCATAAATGTTCGATTCACAGATATTCCGTACTAGCTATCCCAGTTAAGTGATCTGTAAGTTTGCCAGAGGAATTCTGAGATTGTGAAATCTCTTTGAATTTCTTCTGTTTCATCTTCAAAAATGGTTCAGATGGCTCTGAGCACTATGGGACTTAACATCTATGGTCATCAGTCGCCTAGAACTTAGAACTACTTAAACCTAACTAACCTAAGGACAGCACACAACACCCAGTCATCACGAGGCAGAGAAAATCCCTAACCCCGCCGGGAATCGAACCCGGGAACCCGGGCGTGGGAAGCGAGAACGCTACCGCACGACCACGAGCTGCGGACCTGTTTCATTTTCAAATTTCTCACTATTCTGATGAAGTCTAACGAAATGAGATTTTCACTCTGCACCGGAGTGTGTGCCGATATGAAGCTTCCTGGCAGATTAAAACTGTGTGCCGGACCGAGACTCGAACTCGGTCCCGAGTTCGAGTCTCGGTCCGGCACAAAGTTTTAATCTGCCAGGAAGTTTCAAGTCTAACGGAAGCTGTAGCTTTGACCTATATATTACGCAGTGTACTTGCACTGTTGAACCAGTGCCTTGTTTCTAAAGGAGTATCAGTAAAGATTGTATTGAAACTGAGTGACATGTTTAATGGACACCTGTGGATCCCAGATGAATTGGTAATTGAAATTGGAAATAATCCATTGTGGTACACTGTCGATTCAAAACGTTTCGAGTCTGATTTTATTCCCGACGTCTAAGCGACGTCAGCGGATTAACTACGGTGAGAACTTGAGCAAAAAAGGTAAACAAAGGTTTTGTATTCCACCAATCTGTTTTGAGGGGGCAGTGGTAAGTAGTGAATGAGCGGGGCCGCAGCGTGTTAACGTTGTTTTGTCGCACATGACAATGGACATTCTCCAGAATCTTTGGAGGATTAGGTAAGAGTGTGCAAAGTTCGTCCTGCCGACCTTGACTCCCGCCCAAAAACGGCGACGTTTGAGTGCCTGCCTTAACACAACTGAGATGGAAAACGCAGACAATTCTTTTCTGGCAAAACAGCCACTGACGATAAGGCTTAACGCTATGAATACGATCCTGCCACAAACCAACAACGTGCGGAATGCATCTCTGATGTTTCGCCAAGATCAAAGAAGGCGCGAATGTAACGCGCGAGTTGAACATCCCAGTGACGGGCTTTTGTGACAGTTTCACATGTTTGTATGGACGTTCTGTGCATTGCACTCAAGGGGGTGGGGGGAGGGGTGAGGGGGAGGGAGACAGGGAGGCTGTGTGGAACACACCATCTTAACTACTTATCTTGTTTCTTAAATACTCTCTTTTTTTATTATTCCAGTTCGAAACCTTTTAGACTATCGGAGTCTATCCACTTTAAACCTAACTTATTACCTTGCTTGATTAAAAGTTAATGATTTATGCATGTACATATTCTTAATTTTGATAAATATTTTGCGCTTATCCAGAGCAAACCGCTGTTTAAATCTTTTCTAGCTAATTTATTGTAAAGTAGAAGGACTTTAATGCAACATTGATTCAGTTTTGGAATATTGTCTCACTCCACAATCATTCTGCAACAGTTTTGCAAGTTACTTTTGTTTATCAGATTATTTTCAATATTAAACGTTTCAGTAGAAATACCACTGTCTCCTGGTCCTCTAGTTTTCTTCGTCCCTCGAAAGGCTTTATACACATCGTCTGATATTATTTGTGGAATACTATTATTCTTGATATGAAACTATATATGTTACATGTTGAACAATACAAAATGCATATCCAGAGCAAACTGCTGTTTAAATCATGTCTAGCTAATTTCTTGTAAAGTAGAAAGATTTTAATGCAACATTGATTCAGTTTTGGAATATTGTCTCATTCCACAATCATTCTGCAACAAATTTTCAAATTACTTTATCAGATTGTCTTAAATATTAAACGTTTCAGTAGAAATTATGTTAAAAGTTCCTCGATATTTACACCGCGCTATTCTTGCGGTATGTTGTCAACCGATATTTCGGCAATAACGATATCATTGATTAGCTAATTGTCGACATCTGCGCCGATAAAGGTGAAACATACTGCCCTTAATTAGTGAAAGGTTAACATTCTGCCACAATACGCAGAGCACTTCTGGAAAATCGCATAAGACAAAAATGTCTGATCAGAAGATTCTGCAAGAATGACACGGTACCACTACCCAAGGATTTTTAACATTATCAACAACGTTCTTCTTTGCGTAGATCTTCGAATGATTGCAAGTTAGTGAAATAATTTTTCTTGAATCTCCTTGAGAATGCTGCGGGAAGACTTGAGTAGCCTCGCCGTTAGGACTCGTCATCGTGCCGCCCTATATCTATTGTGAACGTGTCTAAACAGACTAGTTCGCTGACTGCTGCGTGGGCGGTGTGGGACGGTGGTGGTCTGCAGTCTTGCTCTCTGGAAGTGCAGCCCGGTATTAAGCGCGGCCCAAATAGGCGCCGGTGAGCTGACGGGATGGCGGCTTTATTGCTCCGAGAGAGTTTCTAACAGGGACTGCAACGGGGAAACCAACTCCCGGGCAGGCGGATGCATCGGCGCCCTTGTGGCTAGGCTACACTTACTGCAGCTGTGTGCGGCAGCTTGCTTGTCTAGCAGGCTGTAGCCATGCCTTCTGAACGACTATGTTGGTGGCACGCAATGGCTGAAGTGGTTGATAGTACACACACTGTTGAATGGAAGTTTTCTCTACCTGCGCAAATAAAAAATTACTTACTGAGAAATGCAAAAGAATGACTTACAACGTGGTAGTGAAAGCAGAGTGCCTCTACACAAGAAAGAACTCACTGAATTGTAAATTAGACAAATTATAAGTGTTACAAAATATGCAAGAAAAAATTCAGGTCCAATAAGAAGCACTGGGAGCCTGCAAATTAATTAGTAATGATGTTATAAATTAAGACAGAAATAAAGGTAACAGTTACAACAAGGACAGCAAATTTTATGTTTTATGAAAATTTATACAGAACGAATCACAAAACACTAAGGAAAAAGACCCTCAAATATTCCTGGGACATCAAATTATCAACGTACTGTATAAGAGAATTTGAAAATGATTTAGAAACATGAAAGTTAAAAGAAGATGAAGGAGTATAAATAAAGCAAAAGTCGCAATTTCGACGGTCGGCCCGGCACACAGTTTTAAACTCCCTGGAAGTTAATGTAAAAATATATGCTTTTTAGACTTAAGGTATTGAAGTGTGGAGGATTATAAGGTAGAAGTGATTAAGGAACGGGTGTGGTTTTGTCTGAAGAAAGAGACATAGTCAAGGATGAAAGGAAATAGTGAATTTTAAGGAATTTACTTAATCAGATGGTCTCTTCTTGACCGTAACGAATGAAAACTCAGGGAAAGGCAAGTAGGACCTTCGTATTAGATTCTTATTTTGGAATACTGCTGATTAATACATTAGTGGCTATGCTTGGTATCAAAAAGTCAGGATTCTCTCTGCTATTCCCCATTAGTTTCTAAAGATCACTTACAAAAAATGACTGCCTTCCATGGGCGAAGGCTTGTAAGGAAAACACTGCTCACTAAATTTGATAACAGCTGTAGAATAATATGCGGAAAAACGCATGAAATATCAGGTTTCTGTCCTTGAATAGAATAACGCCTCATTTAGTGTATGGCGTTCAAAACTGAATGGAAAGCATTGAATTTGTATAAGAAAATACATGCTGAGTTAGCCTGCTCTGATAACAACCTCTAGGTAGCTGCCATTTTCAAGCTAGAACTGGGAGTAGACTAGTCTTCTGATGAGATCCCAGTGCGGAGATTTGCCGAGATAATTTAAAATAGTACAAGGGATATGGTATTACGAAAGATATACTGCAGACGTCAGTTACATATGAGAAGTGGTGTTTGAGGATCAGAGAAGCTTATGAACAGGAAAGTGAGTAAATAGATAACGTATTATAAACTGAGGAGTGAAACAACGTTAATGGGTAGAAGAGAAAACAAACAACAACGATGGTACGTATTCACATGCCGAATCATGACCAAAAGAAGACGACAATAAGGAAATACTGTACATGACACAACACTTATTAACATGTGAAGGGGAGTTTTGAATGGTTCAAATGGTTCTAAGCATTATGGGACTTAACATCTGAGGTCATCAGTCCCCTAGACATAGAACTACTTAAATCTAACTAACCTAAGGGCATCACAGACATCCATGCCCAAGGCAGGTTTCGAACCTGCGACAGTAGCAACAGCGCGGTTCCGGACTGAAGCACCTAGAACCGCTCGGCCACAACGGCCGACTAAAGGGAGTTTTGATAATCTGTTAAATGAAAGAAGCAGGTTCTTTCGCTCTGGATTTGGCTGCTCGATATCAAATAAGATCTTAATAAAATGTTCACGCAGCGCAAAGACTGATGTGTAGCTCTTGATGTAGAGAAATGAAAAAGTTGTGTGTTTGACAAAAGTAAAAAAGTTGTAGACTTTCACTTAACTATAAATTAGCTACTGCAGGTGGCAGGTTTTGGATTATTGGTGCGAGACTGTGGAAATGTAGGCTGTCTAACAAGAAGATTGCGTAACCCAGAAAAGAGTGCTGTAGAAGTGTATGTTTTGGAGATTTCTTAGTTGGAGGGAGAATGTAAAATGCTTTCAAAATCTCTCCGGCTGTTCTCGAAGAAATGCGCATAGTATCTCGAGAAAGACCAGTAAGATATTTTGAAGAATATATTTCATATGTTCAGTATTTGATCGTCACTAAAGGCTGTTTTAATACGTGACACAATATAAAACTGTCCTCTGCTATACACTTGGCAGAGTATGTATGATACGAAACGTAATAAAAATACACTCCTGGAAATGGAAAAAAGAACACATTGACACCGGTGTGTTAGACCCACCATACTTGCTCCGGACACTGCGAGAGGGCTGTACAAGCAATGATCACACGCACGGCACAGCGGACACACCAGGAACCGCGGTGTTGGCCGTCGAATGGCGCTAGCTGCGCAGCATTTGTGCACCGCTGCCGTCAGTGTCAGCCAGTTTGCCGTGGCATATGGAGCTCCATCGCAGTCTTTAACACTGGTAGCATGCCGCGACAGCGTGGACGTGAACCGTATGTGCAGTTGACGCACTTTGAGCGAGGGCGTATAGTGGGCATGCGGGAGGCCGGGTGGACGTACCGCCGAATTGCTCAACACGTGGGGCGTGAGGTCTCCACAGTACATCGATGTTGTCGCCAGTGGTCGGCGGAAGGTGCACGTGCCCGTCGACCTGGGTCCGGACCGCAGCGACGCACGGATGCACGCCAAGACCGTAGGATCCTACGCAGTGCCGTAGGGGACCGCACCGCCACTTCCCAGCAAATTAGGGACACTGTTGCTCCTGGGGTATCGGCGAGGACCATTCGCAACCGTCTCCATGAAGCTGGGCTACGGTCCCGCACACCGTTAGGCCGTCTTCCGCTCACGCCCCAACATCGTGCAACCCGCCTCCAGTGGTGTCGCGACAGGCGTGAATGGAGGGACGAATGGAGACGTGTCGTCTTCAGCGACGAGAGTCGCTTCTGCCTTGGTGCCAATGATGGTCGTATGCGTGTTTGGCGCCGTGCAGGTGAGCGCCACAATCAGGACTGCATACGACCGAGGCACACAGGGCCAACACCCGGCATCATGGTGTGGGGAGCGATCTCCTACACTGGCCGTACACCACTGGTGATCGTCGAGGGGACACTGAATAGTGCACGGTACATCCAAACCGTCATCGAACCCATCGTTCTACCATTCCTAGACCGGCAAGGGAACTTGCTGTTCCAACAGGACAATGCACGTCCGCATGTATCCCGTGCCACCCAACGTGCTCTAGAAGGTGTAAGTCAACTACCCTGGCCAGCAAGATCTCCGGATCTGTCCCCCATTGAGCATGTTTGGGACTGGATGAAGCGTCGTCTCACGCGGTCTGCACGTCCAGCACGAACGCTGGTCCAACTGAGGCGCCAGGTGGAAATGGCATGGCAAGCCGTTCCACAGGACTACATCCAGCATCTCTACGATCGTCTCCATGGGAGAATAGCAGCCTGCATTGCTGCGAAAGGTGGATATACACTGTACTAGTGCCGACATTGTGCATGCTCTGTTGCCTGTGTCTATGTGCCTGTGGTTCTGTCAGTGTGATCATGTGACGTATCTGACCCCAGGAATGTGTCAATAAAGTTTCCCCTTCCTGGGACAATGAATTCACGGTGTTCTTATTTCAATTTCCAGGAGTGTATAAGTAATGGAGAGGGTACGCACAATGTTTGTCAGACAGGTAGTTTTCTCTGTAATTTATAAAAGAGGAAATGGAAGAAATATTTATTAGATATGTTAACGTAATACACGTTGCTCTTTTAAAAGGTTATCAACATAGTTATTTTAACTATTGTACAGAGAGCTACAGTAAAAAGCTATAATTTTTTAAATATAGCATTATTTATTCCTATTACAAGCTTGATGTATTTAACTCAAATGTGTACAAATCAGTTTAAGTCAGACTTCTATCAGTTTTAGCTGGGAAGGTACAAACGTTGAAAGTTTTAGGGGTGGATGCAACTTACTGTACGTAACTGACTGTGTTCAGATGGATATTCCGGCGGCGGAATGTCCGTTTAAGTGAGATGTGCAGACGAGCGCTCATTTTGGTGAGGCACAACTCGATGCGCCTTCTAGACGACTTGCGGACGAGCTGTAAAGTTGCTGGTGTCACTCAGTAACATGTTCCCTGGAAAAGCTGTTTCAGTTGCGTATTCAGGAAAATGGGGACTCGTTCGAGCACGTTACTTATATAAACATTCTGCCACCAGAACACGTCTGAAAACAATCAATTATTTGCAGCATGAGGCACGCATCCCTAAAAGTTTAAACTTTTCTTACTCTGTAACTAAAATTGACGGAAATTTGATTTAAATTGTTTTTCATATTTGTTTTACTACGTATTAGTTACTGGGTATCTACTAACTGCAAGTCAGTAAACAAGAAGAACCCGATCGCCACAGGCATAATTTAAAAAAATTATATTCTCTTCAGGGATATTTTCTGAGTATTTTAGTACAAAGAATCCGCTATCTTCAGTGCGTACACAGTAATTGTATTTCGTTTGATTTCTGACCCCACTTTGTCTCTGTGTCTGTGTTGTACTCAAAGTATCGGCACTATACTGCAAATGTCAACGGTGAGCAATGTGTGTCCCATTTGGAAATAAACTCGTTCTGTTCATTCAAGTCGAATGATGTAAGGCGAGGCAGTTAGGCACGTAAAATGTTGCTTTTGTATTGTGCTTGGGCGTGCGGGTTCCCTAATCTGCAGAAACGAGTGGACAGAAACCTGCTTTGTATTGCTCAAACACAGTGGACCACCACCTATACATCTGCTCCCTGTCGTAGAGCGAAAACGTCCAACACACTACGTACAGCCTGTGGAACAACGTCAGAGGAAACGGCTAAGAGTCCCCAGACCGGAATAACCAGGATAAGACTGCTTTTTATTACCGTTGTCGCACCCAACATACATTTTAACTTTACGAGAGCATTAGTTATACCTTACGTTTACTATTATTTGCAGCAAGACGGCCAGACCGTGAGTTGTTACTGTACAGGGAAAACAAACGGCAACGGAGCCAGGTAACTGACACTCAACAACTCATCAAAGTTGTGCAGTAGTTCAAGGTAACTGCTTACCGCGTGCCGCAGCGGTATAGGGGAAGCGCCAGTGCTTCAGTAGGCCTCGTCGGGTCGGAAGAAGTGGCTCTTGACCGACGCCGCGGATGTGCGCTAGGCCCCGAGCTTTGCTTAGGCTGTCTCTGTTGATCAGCCCTTCGGCCACTCGAAATACAGTAGCCTGCTCGAAAACGCAGTCCCAAAATGACGAGGTTTGTCCTAAAACTTCAGTTTCTTCGTAATTGAGTCCCGTGTAGACATGCAATGTTCTGCAACCGCAGATTTTGTCGGTTGCTTAAGTTCAGTGTGTCTTACGTGCTCTTTGTATCTTCTTTCGATTGTTCGGAAAGCCTGCTCGGTGTATCGCATTTGTGTGGGATACGGTAAACACCCAGGCTACGGAGCCGCAAGTCGTCTTTCGCCATGCACGCGCTCAAGGAGTTGGACGGAAAACGCATTTAATGTCACGTCGAGCCAGGAGTTTGCCTATTTGAGTCTATACTTTGCCGGCGTACGGTATATACGCCATTGTCTTATCCTCCTCGTCGAGTTCTATTTGCTTGGCCCGTACCTCCTACGTGAAGCCACGTCGTATTGGCCTCCCCCCGTATCTGTCCTTCGTTTTTAACACCTGCTAAATGTGTTTGAGCTTCTTTTGTAGGCTTTTTTCTCCCGACATTGCACGGCCCATGTGTGCCGGCGCACGTAGCACACCCTCACACCATGGAGGATGGTGGCAGCTGGCAGCGTGGACATACAGGTCGGTGCACACGCTGCTTTCCATAGTGCGTCCGTTCCGCACTTTACGAATACAACTGTACCCGGCTGCACACCCGAGAATAATACAAACAATCGACTCGCTGGAAAAGCTTAGGCTCACATTTTACGGTGCATCAAAAAGAACAATCAGCTCTAAAAAAAATCATAACTATTATGATATTTGAGATATGTGCGTGAAAAACGTACTGTTGGAAAGAGCGATTCTCGTCTTTTACATGGTTCCCGCTAGATAACAGCAGTGTGCGTTCACTTCAATTCTAGTAAAAAGGTGTCGTGCTAACAGAAATCATTTTGTGTTCTACGTTTTGCGCAGAGCGAGTCAGTAATAACCGTTCAGCGTGACTTTCACACTACGTTTGGTGTGGATCCTCCTACACCACAGACCATTAGACGATGGCATGAACAATTCCGAGAAACAGATTGTTTGCCTAAAGGCAAATCGCTCGGCCGGCCCCAAGTGTCCGACACAGTCGTCGAACGCGTCCGATACTGTTTCAGAAGCAGTCGGCAGAAATCCATTCGCCGAGCAGCTCAACATGCCCCTGATGTCCGTCTGGCGTGTGTTGCGTCGACGTTTACACGTGAAAACATACAAAATTCCGCTACTGCAAGCTCTTGGTGGAGGTGACAAAAAACAACGTGTGGAGTTTTGTTCAAAATGGCTCTGAGCACTATGGGACTTAACATCTGAGGTCATCAGTCCCCTAGAACTTAGAACCACTTAAACCTAACTAACCTAAGGACATCACACACATCCATGCCCGAGGCGGGATTCGAACCTACGACCGTAGCGGTCGCGCGGTTCCAGACTGAAGCGCCTAGAACCGCTCGGCCACACCGGCCGACTGGAGTTTTGTAATTTCGTTCTTGGCAAGATGGAGGATGACAGTCTTCTTCTTCGCTTAATGATTAGTGAAGAGGCAACATTCCATTTAAATGGAAAGGTTGACCGTCATAATGTGGGGCACGGAACAACGACACGAACTTGTAAAACATGAGAGGGGCTCTACAAAATTTAATGTCTTTTGCAGTTTCACGGGAAAAGGAGTATGGTCCATTTTTCTTTGCCGAGAACATTGTTACAGGAAGTACATATCTCGATATACTTGAGATCTTTCTTTTCCCACAGTTGGAGATTCACTCAACGACTTCATTTACCAACACGATGGGGTACCACAACACTGGCATCTGGAAGTGCAGGAATTTTTAAATCAATGGGGTTACTGAACGATGGATCGGTCGCACTGGACCAAATGATTCAGCCTTACTTTATTGGTCTCCAAGGTCACCTGACGTGACTGTATCTGATTATTTCTTGTGGGGCGTTCATATAAAAAGTCTGTTCATGTGCCTCCGTTACCAACAACAATGAATGGACTGAGATATCGGATAACAGCAACTGTGGAAGCTTTAACTCAAGACATGCTCGCTGCAATGTTGAAACAATTTTAATACCGCACTAACATATGCCGTGCATCTCAAGCGGGGCATATTAAACACCTATGAAAATGTATGAAAAAACTTTGTTAGTTTCCCGTTCACCAAAAATCAAAATTCATTTCAAAAATACAGACGTGCCAAATTAGGTGATTCTTTTTGATGCACCATGTATTTTAACGCTGATTTGGATAATGTAAGACAGTGTGACTGTGCGAGTGAGAATGGATGAGATCGAAGGATGGTGAGTGCGATTTTATCTCTTTTCTCGCATTTACTCCGTTTGAACAACAATTGTTTCTACTAACTTCGTATGGGTGCTGGTAACCTCGCCTTTGAACGTTTCCCACCCACAAACACAAAAACAAACTCTCTCTCTCTCTCTCTCTCTCTCTCTCTCTCTCACACACACACACACACACACACACACACACACACACACACACAGTAATGCCTATTTTTTCATTGGTCTCTTCTATTGTTGTTGTGGTCTCTAGTTCAGAGACTGGTTTGATGCAGCTCTTCATGCTACTCTATCCTATGCAAGCCTCTTCATCTCCCAGTACCTACCGTTGCAACCTACATCCTTCTGAATCTGCTTATTGTATTTATCTCTTGGTCTCTCTCTACGATTTTTACCCTCCACGGTTCCCTCCAGTACTAAACTGGTGATCCCTTGATGCCTCAGAACATGTCCTATCAACCGATCCCTTCTTCTAGTCAAGTTGTGCCACAAATTCCTCTTCTCCCCAATTCTATTCAGCTCCCCTTCATTAGTTACGTGACCTACCCACCTTATCTTCAACATTCTTCTGTAGCACTACATTCCGAAAGCTTCTATTCTCTTCTTCTCTAAACTAGTTATCGTCTATGTTTCACTTCCATACATGGCTACACTCCACGCCCATAATTTCAGAAAAGGCTTCCTGACAATGAAATCCCTACTCGATGTTAACAAATTTCTCTTCTTCAAAAACGCTTTCCTTGCCATTGCCAGTCTACATTTTATATCCTCTCTACTCATACCATCATCAGTTATTTTGCTCCCCAAATAGCAATACTACTTTACTACTGTAAGTGTCTCATTTCCTACTCTAAGTCACTCAGCATCACCTGATTTAATACGATTGCATTCCATTATCCTCGTTTTGCTTTGGTCTCTTAAAGCAAAACGAAAATGTGTGCGTGCAGTTCAGTTTGCGCCGTATAGTGAGGAAGCGCCCCCGTGCCGGCGTCGCGCTAACCACGGGCGTTATTGCTTGCGTGGCGACGCTCCGTCAGCGTCGGAGCGCCTCACCGCCTCTAATTGCGGACCCAGCCCAGCCCAGCCACCTCGCGCTGTCTGCCGTTATTGAGGCTGGCCCGCCGGCACGACTAATAGCCGGCCTCTGTAGCTGCGCCCGCCCGTTCCTCTCTGTACAGCGAGCAGGGCCGCGGCAGCGGGCCGCTCCGCCACAGTCCCTCTTCACTGGCGTCATCTTGGTGGAAAGGGCAACTCGTCGTTGGGGTCCGTGTTGTTTATGTCACTTCTCGGTTACGATTTGTAAGATGGTAAGAACTATGCCCCTTACATGAAGTCATTAAAGAGCCCCTAAGTCACGTTGAGCGAACAGTAGGGCTGAACAAAAATGACTGACAAGGCACAATGCATCTTGTAGAGGGTATAGTATGGAGGTATTGGAATAATTAATGTCGGGTGATGGTTTTAAAGTAATTCACACGACATGAAAACTTTGTGGAAACGCGTCGATTTACTGGAGGCTAGTTTATCCCAGGGAAGTATTCAGAGTTGACCGTGGTCAGCTGGGGAGCGGCGAAGGGAAGCGACAATAGACAGCTTAGGGCGGTTCCAGCTCTGAGAAAGCGGTAACGGGGCGCGGCCTCCAGCTGCCTTAAGATGAGTGACAGTGAATGGGTGGTTGACCCCATTCTGGTGTACCGGGAAGCAGACAGAGAACTTGTATGCCTGTTGATAAATGTCCGTCATCCCATTTTCAGTGAAACGTGCGAGAAAGCCGCGCAAAGCTACGGTGGAGCGGTAAACAGAGGGCAAAATATGCGTGTTCGTGACTATACCAGCTTCACGCTGAATTCACGGTCCGCAGAGTCTGAGTCAGGTGAAGAGCGTCAGAATGAAATACGCCGGCCTCCGATGGGAACATAGGACCGAGGAATTTGAAGTACTCTCCTGGGAGTCAGAATTCCGGAAAAATTGGTGTTTTGTGCAGACACTAACCTTGATGGGTGGCCTGGGAGTGGCTAAATAGCAGAAGTTGAGAGGAAGTGAAATTTTGTGGGAATTTGTTCACTTCCCAGAGCAGGCATTGGTCGGCGCTAGGAAGCGATGCATAATTAACGCGACTTGCTCTGCAATTGGCGTAAGTGATTTTGCTGGAGGGGAAACCGAGGTGAAGAGCGGACTGGGAGAAGTCTCCGTAGTGGTCTTCCATTCCCAACTTGCCTTGAGTTCGGACGTGGTGTTCTTTACTCAGCTTGCCTGAGACAGAGTGAGCATCTCTGCAGTTTAGGACTTAGCAAATGGAACGATTGAGCTTGGAGATAGGAAGTTTTGGTTCAGCTATGTACTGAGCAAGATAGCTAGGAGTGAATAGATGAGCGCAGCCTTGCAGCACCACGAGGCCGGCCGACGTCCTCACAATAACGACGCCCTGCCACGCTCAATTCGGTGATATTGCACCCGCTCCGGCTGATTAATTTGTTGGATCATGTCGGCAAAGTTTCCACGAGGGTTTCATGGGCCGTGTATTGGGGAATTCATCTCACACTTCGCATTATGCCTGGGTCAGTCGATAGGAATTAATTTTGATTTATCGCGCTTTACTCCACGAAAACGCAATTTATTACCACTGCCTGTTAGGAGAGTCATGTAATGTGATGATTGAAGGTCGGGAGTTAAAATAAATTTCTGCTAATCAACTGCATCTGTTTTCACAAGTAGTTGAAATCCCAAGTCACTTTCTTAATTAATTTTATGTTAGACATTTGCATCTGGTGTTCAATAGCTGAATATAACATCAATGTGCACCCATTTTTAATTAAAAGTGATCAATTCTGAATCAATTAATGTCAACACTGCCACCGCAGTTCAATCAGGAGTCATAGGGCCTTATTACTTTCTTTGCGTTATCCGATATTGCGGCAGTTTTGCACTCTCTGTTGATCTGTTATTCAATTAGCAGGGGTGAACACACGCCAAAACCAGATAAGTGACGGGTGAGGTGTTACAGATTTATCGTATGGTGTAGAACTGCGTATGCAAACCGGTAGAAGAGACAGACGGTCACGTCATATGGGACAGGACTCTGCGAAATCGGTGCGACTGGGCTAAGTTGTCCTTTATCGTTGATACATCTTAGGAATGAGAGTTGGTGCCAAGATGCATAGCATGTATTATTCATTCTTAATGTTTAACTGTCAAACGGTACAGTAGTTTCCGCTCCATAGGCAGCAGGTTTCGCTGCTCGCTCGCACCGGGAAATACAAACGGAGGCGCCACCGCCGCCAATTTTATTGCAACAGAACCCATGTGGACGGGTGGAAAAAAATGCGTCAGGCTTCATAATACGTATTTATATGTGTCGTGTATTATGCATTTCTTGTACGTGAATGTGAATATGCACATGAACTTTCCTAATCCTCCTCACACATTTGCATAAAGCGCGGCCATATCTTAATCGGGAAGTAGTTCTGTAGCATAGTAGTGCCAACCTTACTCCTGGGTAGGGGATCAGAGGCACAGCACAGGCAGGTCGAAGTCAAAGACGTTCCAGTGTCACAAGATTTGGGATGGAGAGGTTGGTCACGGCCAAGTGGATCGACCATCCCTCCCACCGGGGCCCAGGAAGACCTCTGGGTGCCCCCGATATTCTGGGAGTGTTACAGAAGACGGATAAGTGAGCAGATATGCCCTCAGTGTGTCTGTACGGATGTTCACGCGTGGAAGAGAGGTATTTGAATATTTGCACTAATTCCTTTATTTCCAGCTTCGGATTGTGTAAGGAAATGACTGTTCTCGTTCAATTTGGGAAATTTGACCCCCCTGTGTTAATGTATCTGGTCCCCAGTTTTCCCGTTATCCTCCTCACATAGTGGATGTCCCATGTAAAATATTGGGAGACTTTGGTGGTATACATTTGGCCAACGCAATTCCGTCTTGCCCGTAGAAATGTGCGTGCAGATTAGTATATAATATACCCAGGCTGTAAGTTGTAAAATTGTAATATTTGTAAAGTGGAACAATTGCTGCATTCGCTGTTAAGTCGGATGATAATGTTTAAAATAAATAGGTAATCAGTTGTCATCAATCTTTAACATACTCTAAAAACGACATAGGAGTCAAGTTAAAGGAATTCTAAGATAAAAGATATAGATTGCAGGCACCCACACATCTGCGTGTGAGCCTTCCAGCCCGTTGCCTAGTATCGTACAGAGAGGGCACGATCTGTAGGTAGCGCTCTCAAGCTCCCCTCCCCAGTTATCCGATGCGCAATTTTCATTCAGGGCATGACGACACCAACTTTCATCTGGCGTCCCTAGGCAAGGAGGTTTGAATGTAATCTTTCAACTGATTAAAGAAACCAATCTGACATTTCTGAACAGTTTAGACATTTTCATGTCTACGCAGGGTATCCCGGAAGTGTTGCGACAAACTGCGAGGGGTTTTAGGGGGCGTCTCGAGGAAAAAGTCGAGGACAGAAACCCGTGTCCGGAAACACAGTTCCAAGATGCTACGGAACGTCGAGCCGGCGCCTGCCACCCCTTCGGCAGAGAACGTGACTATGTACACTGACGGCCCGTGGGCGGAACGTCTCGCTACGTTGTTGTTGATTGGTGGTGACTGACTGCCACAATCGTCACGGAGCGAGCTTCCCCGTAGGAAGGCCTCGTCTCCTGTGGTGCGACGCTGCGTTGCCTCGGTGGACGACGGTTTCTGATGCGGATTTTCATCTGCATTTGATTTTGCTCCTGTTCATCGAAAAACATTGCAGTTTTTAGAGGGTTACAGTTGCCAGTGTCTACAGCACTATGGATCTCGTGGAGGAACAGAGCGAGCTGAGTTTCGCAAGATCTCTTTGCGAAATGCATGTCGGTTTTATGTAGGGGAGATTTTCGTTCTTCAAAAACGTCCTAATACCTGAGCATAAAATATGGTCCATAATTGTACAACACAATGAGCTCAACGATACAGTCCTGTAACCATGTGCATCTGTCGCACGGCCCTTTCGAAAACGGGAATAATCTGCGCTTTTTCCCAGTCGATAGGTACTCTTCGTCGAAACTTCCTGCCAGATTACAGCTGTGTGCCGGACGGAGATTCGAACTCCGCTTCTTTGCCTTTCGGTGGCAAGTGCTCTACCAACCGAGCTAACCCGAGCACGACTCACGACCCGTCCTCACAGCTTCACTTCTGCCAGTACCTCGTTAGTGGAGCACTTGCCCGCGAAAGACAAAGGTGCCGAGTTCGAGTCTCGGTCCGGCACACGGTTTTGGTCTGTCAGGAAGCTTCATATCAGCGCACACTCGGATGCAGAGTGAAAATTTCATTCTGGATACCCTTAGTCGGTCCATGGATGAAGGGTATCAGACGGATGCCATATTGCTTGACTTCCGGAAAGCGTTTGACTCGGTGCCCCACTGCGGACTCCTAATTAAGGTACAAGCATATGAGACTGGTTCCCAAGTATGAGAGTGGCTCGAATACTTCTTAGGTAATAGAACCCAGTACGTTGTCCTCTATGGTGAGTGTTCATCGGAGTTGAGGGTATCATGTGGAGTGGCCCAGGGAAGTGTGGTAGGTCCGCTGTTGTTTTCTATCTACATAAATGATCTTTTGGACAGGGTGGATAGCAATTTACGGTTGTTTGCTGATGATGCTGTGGTGTACGGGAGGGTGTCGTCGTTGAGTGACTGTAGGAGGATACAGGATGACTTGGACAGGATTTGTGATTGGTGTAAAGAATGGCAGCTAACTCTAAATATAGATACATGTAAATTAATGCAGATGAATAGGAAAACGAATCCCGTAATGTTTGAATACTCTATTAGTAGTGTAGCGCTTGACACAGTCACGTCGATTAAATATTTGGGCGTAACATTGCAGAGCGATATGAAGCGGGACAAGCATGTAATGGCAGTTGTGGGGAAGGCGGACAGTCGTCTTCGGTTCATTGGTAGAATTTTGGGAATATGTGGTTCATCTGTAAAGGAGACCGCTTATAAAACACTAATACGACCTGTTTTTGAGTACTGCTCGACCGTTTTGGATCCCTATCAGGTCGGATTGAGGGAGGACATAGAAGCAATTCAGAGGCGGGCTGCTAGATTTGTTACTGGTAGGTTTGATCATCACGCGAGTGTTACGGAAATGCTTCAGGGGCTCGGGTGGGAGTCCCTAGAGGAAAGAAGGCGTTCTTTTCGTGAGTCGCTACTGAGGAAATTTAGGGAACCAGCATTTGAGGCTGACTGCAGTACAATTTTACTGCCGCCAACTTACATTTCGCGGAAAGACCACAAAGATAAGAGAGATTAGGGCTCGTACAGAGGCGTATAGGCAGTCATTTTTCCCTCGTTCTGTTTGGGAGCGGAACAGGGAGAGAAGATGCTAGTTGTGGTACGAGGTACCCCCGCCACGCACCGTATGGTGGATTGCGGAGTATGTATGTAGATGTAGATGTAGGCGTAGATGTAGATGTAAGATTGCCTGATGCTAGAAGAGGAGCAAGTTCCTTTCCATAATGTTTGTAGAATCTTATATCTATCTCGTCCAGTCCTGACAAGTTTTGTATGTTTCTCCAGCCACCGAGCCGCGTACCTAGCAATCGCGTGCCGAGGCGATTCCCGCAACGGGAGGAAGAACGCGAGGGCGGAGCGCGAGGCGGCGGCGGTGGTGCGCCTCTGCCGCTGACTGTATCGACCGGCGGGGCTTTGACAAACCGTCGCCGGCAGTTTTCCGGCCGGCCGGCGAGGCACGGCGCGCCTGCAGCGGGCGGCCGCTAATTGCCGATCGGCCGGGCATTCCTCGCTCCGGCTGCACGTGAAGGGGCAGTCGGGCGGCACTCATTAGGTCGCTGCCGGTGCCGCGGGATGCCGGATGCATGCTCTTCCCGAGAAGCCACCGCGCTTTTAGGATAAAAGGTCGCGTGTATATTGGGCCGGACATGCGAGTGATGAATAGCCGGCGATATTGCCTGAAGGCGCTTCCACCCCGTCACACACCAGCGGCTTTTCGACCAGTATTTCGAACTGCACTTTCTCATGAAGTTTTTCCACGGAAAATATACTTTTACACTACTGGCCATTAAAATTGCTACACCAAGAAGAAATGCAGATGATCAACGAGTATTCATTGGACAAATATATTATACTAGAACTGACATGTGATTACATTTTCACGCAATGTGGGTGCATAGATCCTGAGAAATCAGTACCCAGAACAACTACCTCTGGCCGTAATAACGGCCTTAATACGCCTGGGCATTGAGTCAAACAGAGCTTGGATGCCGTGTACAGGTACAGCTGCCCATGCAGCTTCAACACGATACCACAGTTCATCAAGAGTAGTGACTGGCGTATTGTGACGAGCCACTTTCTTGGCCACCATTGACCAGACGTTTTCAGCTGGTGAGAGATCTGGAGAATGTGCTGGCCAGGGCAGCAGTCGAACATTTCCTGTATCCAGAAAGGGCCGTACAGGACCTGCAACATGCGGTCGTGCATTATCCTGCAGAAATGTAGGGTTTCGCATGGATCGAATGAAGGGTAGATCTACGGGTCGTAACATATCTGAAATGTAACGTTCACTGTTCAAAGTGCTGTCAATGCGAACAAGAGGTGACCGAGACGTGTAACCAATGGCACCCCATACAATCATGCCGGAGGATACCCCAGTATGGCGATGACGAATACACGCTTCCAATGTGCGTTCACCGCGATGTCGCCAAACACGGATGCGACCATCGTGATGCTGTAAACAGAACCTGGATTCATCCGAAAAAATGACGTTTTGCCATCCGTCACCCAGGTTCGTCGTTGAGTACACCATCGCAGGCGCTCTTGTCTGTGATGCAACCACTTAAATGTGAATTGTAGAGTAATCATGTAGATGTAGATGTAGATGTAAAGGGTAACCGCAGCCATGGTCTCCGAGCTGATAATCTATACTGCTGCAAACGTCGTCGAACTGTTCGTGCAGATGGTTGTTGTCTAGCAAACGTCCCCATCTGTTGACTCAGGGATCGAGACGTGGCTGCACGATCCGTTACAGCCATGCGTATAAGATGCCTGTCAGCTCTACTGCTGGTGATACAAAGCAGTTGGGATCCAGCACGGTGTTCCGTATAACCTCCTGAACCCACCGGTTCCATGTTCTGCTAACAGTCATTGGATCTCGACCAACGCGAGCAGCAAAGTCGCGATACGGTAAACCGCAATCGCGACAGGCTACAATCCGACCTTTATCAAAGTCGCAAACGTGATGGTACGCATATCTCCTCCTTACACGATGCATCACAACAAAGTTTCACCAGGCAACGCCGGTCAACTGCTGTTTCTGTATGACAAATCGGTTGGAAACTTTCCTCATGTCAACACGTTGTAGGTGTCGCCATCGCCGCCAACCTTGTTCAATGGTTCAAATGGTTCAAATGGCTCTGAGCACTATGGAACTCAAATTCTGAGGTCATTAGTCCCCTAGAACTTAGAACTAGTTAAACCTAACTAACCTAAGGACATCACAAACATCCATGCCCGAGGCAGGATTCGAACCTGCGACCGTAGCGGTCTTGCGGTTCCAGACTGCAGCGCCTTTAACCGCACGGCCTTGTTCAATGCTCTGAAAAGCTAATCATTTGCGTATGACAGTATCTCCTTCCTGTCGGTTAAATTTCGCGTCTGTAGAAATTTTAATGGTCAGTACTGTATATTTATCAGTAGTGTCTTTTGAGCCCTGTTAGAAAAATACATGGGATGAGTTAGCTGACGTTTACCTGGAGCCTTACGAGTTTTGTGATGTTATTCCCTGTTATTTCACATTCAGGAGGGATTGACGCATTTGGAACGTAAAATAAGTTCTCAAATATTTCGGCAACGTGCTACGAAACGTTGAACCAATAAGAGACAAGAAAGCTGTCAACATGACAACCAGAAATTTTTTTTTTTTAATAACTAGCCGTTCCCGACCGAGCTGTGGCCGAGTCTGGTTAAATCGCAAAGACAGAAAAGAGAACGCACACGTTCCTAGTACATATGGAAACTGGATGAACGTGCTAATCTCCTGCTACCCCCTTTCTCTGTCCGTCTCGTCCTGCCCCTCTCTTTTTTACATCTCCTCCTCCTTCTTGCTCTCTCTGTACACCTTCTCCTCTCCCTCTCTCTCCCCATCACCTCCGCCATTTCTATGTCCCCATCTCCCCATGCCTGCTCTCTCTGCCCATCTCTTCCTTTCTGCTTTCAATATGCACCCTCTGTCCATCCCATCTTTCTGCCTCTCTCTAACCTTCAGCCTTCTTTACTGTTACTGCAAATTCAGATACTGGAGTAGTATTCTAATCGTAATTCGATAAGCCAACAACTTTCCTGTTTGCTAGGAACGTTTCAGATATATATATATATATATATATATATATATATATATATATATATATATATATATATATATATGGCTAGCCAAAAAGTATTTTATATGAACGGACTAGTATCGTCGAATGAACTGAATATGAATGATGTACTCTTTCGAAGAACAAGTCGATACGCTTCTCATTCAGTGAGAGCTAGAGACTCATACGCTGAAAGATATCCTCAACGTACTCACCGTACTGACCACACATTTAAATATGTGTGTGATAAATTGAGGACAACTGGGTCTTTAAGGCATCGGAAAGATATCGGGCAAAGGAAAGTTACCAACGAAGAAACGGTAATTGGTACTCTTGCCACTGTGGTTCGAGATCCTTGTGTTAGTTCGCATCAAATCGCAAGGGAATCTGGCATGAACCAGGGTAGTGTCCTTCGTGTTCAGCATCGCCCTAAATATTATCCTTACCATATCAGTCTCCACCAGGAAGTAACTGGTACGGATTGTATGCGTCACATTGAATTCTGCCGACGGGCTCAATTACAGATCCCGAGGGATGACATGTTTATTAATTTGATTTTATTTACTGCCTAGGCTACATTCACGAACCATGGAAATGTTAACTTGCGTAACATGCATTATTGGGCAACTGAAAATCCATGTTGGCTGCGGATAGTTGCACACCAAAAACCGTGGTCGGTGAATGTATGGTGCGAGATTTTGGAAGACAGAATTATAGGCCCCTATTTGATCGAAGGAAATTTTAATGGTAGGAAGTACAGCACATTCCTGCAAGAAACATTAGGTCTGTTATTGAAAGAAATACCTTTAAGAACAAGGAACATAATGTGGTGTCAACACGACGGGTTACCGGCACATTTTTCATGCCGTTAGTGTGAGGGCGATGCTATGGTGAGAGGAAGGCATGGTCTTCTAGGCGGCCTCTCATTGACTGTTGCGGATTGCTGAGGGCCCTCGCTAATGTTTGTGTTGCCGACTTTGCTGTGGCACCGCGACTTCTGGACGATACCGCACCTCTCTGAATGGCCTAGGGTTAAAGCGGGCCGACAACGGCACGTTGGAGGTTCGTCAAAAACGTGTTGTAGCTGCAAGGGTTTGTTATAATCAAATGTCAGTCAGTGACTTATTGTCTATTAAAGCTTTCAGGAGATTGTAAGACAACGTACAAAATTATATAATGTAGTGTAATGGATAGAGTCGTCGAGTTATGAAGTGTTGGATAGTAGGTTCACTTGTCACTCTGACCAAAATTTCTTTTATTCATCTTCGCAATTTCTAAAATGTTGTTGGAGTGCCTTAGAAATGTTTCCATTAAATTCGATTTTATGTAAATATAAGTGCTCTCTCTCTCTCTCTCTCTCTCTCTCTCTCTCTCTCTCTCTCTCTCTCTCTCTCTCTCGCTCACTCACTTAGGAGTGCGATGTAGTGAAGTTCTATAAGCTGATGTCCTCACTGACTGGCCATACAACTTCCCCTTTCGTCTTGTAGCATGTTCATATATATAGACTTTTTTACTTATATTTACTACAGATAGAACAGCACGACTGGGATATGGACAAGTGAGGGAATCTGCATTTTACTGATACATAGTTTTACGCCCATCCAATTTCATAAATAAACTGTGTGGGTTGCGTGTTCGATACAACCGGCAGCTGCCGCTGGGGAGCGCTGAAGTTGCAAATCACGTTTACCAGCTCGTCCTGTGTGACGCAGGTGCTGTCTCCCGTGTGTTTGGATCTTCCACGTGGGGATGGATTTATCGAACTGTAGGTAATGTTACTAAATGGCTAACCCAAGGCGTGGTCTCAACTGCAGGCTGCCTATGTAACGACTGACAGGGGAATAAAAATTTGATTTTCGGTATTTAATATAATTATTGACGGAATTTAAAAATTTAAAACGCTGTCTTGGTTTACTCATTATGCGTAAGTGGTATAATCTTACGTTAATAGTTTAACACAGTAAGTCAAGCATTAAAGTTAGAAACTATGGCCGGCGGTTGTGTCCGAGCGGTTCTACGCCCTTCAGTCCGGAACCGCGCTGCTGCTACTGTCGCAGGTTCGAATCCTGCCTCGGGCATGGATGTGTGTGATGTCCTTAGGTTAGTTAGCTTTAAGTAGTTCTAAGTTCTAGGGGACTGATGACCACAGATGTTAAGTCCCATAGTGCTCAGAGCCATTTGAACCATTTTGAAACTATGTATTATCGTAAGGGAATGTAATTCACGATGCACAAAAATACCTAGACTCTACTCATTTAGTATCCGACAATAAGGGCACTTGGCGACTTTGAACAAACTTTATTCTTAATTTCAAATCATTGCAAAACTTCTTCTCGCTGACACTCCCCCTTCCACCAAAAAATGATGAAATGAAAAAAGTTTATCGTGCACTATGTTTTCGGTGTTGATTCAATAAAATTTCAGCCACAGGTAAGAAGTTTTTATTTATCCGCAACACATTTTGCAGACAGTGCCGACGTACACCACTGGATGTACGACTCGTAGCTCAGTAGATAAGACGTCATAGACACTGAGATGCGTCAGAAACTAACTTTTCCTTAAAACGGGCCTCAAAGCACCCACACTGTACCCATCCAGTGTTTAATAATGAGGGAACACACTGACTTCCAATAAACTTTCCACATAATTTCAAACGGGCACTTTTTCTGTCTTACACACTTAATGTAAAATATTTCATACATTAAGTAATTTGTGAAATAATCATCTGTTTGATACTCTGTTACAATTGGAAGTTCGTTCTTTAAAGAATGGGGGGTGATCTTGCAGAATACCTTACATTCTTATTGACGTCGCTCAGTTCAATCTTAATTTATTAGTAGTTTAATTTAGGTACATGTTCATGCACACCGGCTTTGCAGTATCAATGTGCCAATACAAAACAGAAAAACTGCCGGTTGTCATATGTCTTATTGTAAATTATGTGAATGAGCAATTATCTTCTATGAAATGACAAGCGAAGTACAGCTGTAGATAGGTACATGATAATGTTTTAATTAATGAGTCCACTTATGCAACATCGCTCTGTTTAGAAGCTAAAAGCTTAAGTAATAACCTGAAAACCGGCAGTGACTTTCCATTAGTTTCAGAATGCTGCTCGCTGCACAATCTAAGAATATACTGTGTTTTTAGATTTATATTCCTGCTTAATATTCGTGTCAAATATTCCTTCACTTTCGCTTTTCAGAGTGTTTCGTGCTTCTGGGAATAGCTATAAATTCTAAATTAAAGTTCTGACGCCACATGGTCATAGTGAAACGAAATAAAACTACACAACCACGCTTAATGGCTAGACAAATGAATCAGAGCCATACTGTAACAAATAGCGGTTTCGTTGCGTAAGATTCTACGGATTGCTTGGGCAATGCGATCTATCAGCGATCAGGTGAACAAGTAAATACCATCTTTCAGAAATGCGTTCGACAATGAACAGCATTTTTTGCTATTAAACGAGGGGCAACCATACGGAGTATCTTCAGAGGTACACTGGAGACTCATTGAAGTTTCGGCTAATAGAGCCCTGTACGTTGCACTCGATGGCGAATTTTTAAAAGAAACGAGTCAGATCGTGCGTCTTCCAACGAAGCATTACAGTTAGACTTAATTTGTCAGTGTGCTCGAACTACATATCAGATCAGATCATGAACAACAAATGGTTATAATTAAACTAAGGGTGCAGCGTGGGCTGAGTACGACGCAGGACGCTGAAACATCGTAGATATGTTCATTAATCGGTGCGCTCACGGAATGTGCTGAAAAAATAATAGTTCCACTTTCGGCCAGCGAGTGAAAAAATGGCGCTGTAAGCAGTCAGAACGTAGTGTGGATGCAGGAAAAGGGGAAGAACGACCTTACATATGATAACGGTGATTTAGACACGTTTATTAAGATATGTTCACAAGTTACAACGCGTGTTCAGTATAGTCTCCCAACTTAGCAAAATGCTGCATCCATAACACAGCGTGATCGACAGGTGCTCGCGGCATATCACATATAATCGTATGCTGTACTTCTGATCGGAAGAGTTCGGGTATATCCTCACAACCAGAAGTCGCGTTGGTTTATGTCGGAGGATCTGGATGGCCACACATCTTGAAACTGACTAGAGATGATGCGCTCATTACCGAAGGTTTCACGGAGCAAATCTTTCAACTGGAAAGCGACATGAGATGTCATCCACTTTGCATGAAAATAATGGTGAGGATATAATGTGGAATGTCACTGCACATCTAACAGGCACGTAAGGTAGACTCTATGAAGAAAATGGTTCAAATGGCTCTGAGCTCTATGGGACTCAACTGCTGAGGTCATTAGTCCCCTAGAACTTAGAACTAGTTAAACCTAACTAACCTAAGGACATCACAAACATCCATGCCCGAGGCAGGATTCGAACCTGCGACCGTAGCGGTCTTGCGGTTCCAGACTGCAGCGCCTTTAACCGCTCGGCCACTTCGGCCGGCACTCTATGAAGAAAAAAGAACCGAGAATGAAGGAGCTTGTGAAACAACAGCGCCGGCAGGAGTGACCGAGCGGTTCTAGGCGCTACAGTCTGGAACTGCGCGACCGCTACGGTCGCAGGTTCGAATCCTGCCTCGGGCATGGATGTGTGTGATGTCCTTAGGTTAGTTAGGTTTAACCAGTTCTAAGTCTAGGGGACTGACGACCTCAGATGTTAAGTCCCATAGTGCTGAGAGCCATTTGAACCATTCCCCATGTCATCCATTTCCACGCTTGCCAAAACACGAAGAGCAAAGTCACAGCGTTGTAGCCTATCTTGGGGCTTCATTTGGTGCTCATTTTGAATCTTGCAGGGATAGCAGTGTAAAATTCGCCGTAGAATCCTTTGAAGTGTTGACCAGGTTAGAGCCAGCTCCCGTGACACAGCTCGAGCGCCGGCTGCAGAGTTTGAGGCTCACGCTGCACATTCGGCTATAGGTACAGCGACTTAATCAACAGCCACCCTGGGCCGCCTCCCTCTCCCTTCTACACCACCTAATTCACCTGCCTCTTGAAATTTCTTGATCATATTCCTTAGCCCACTTATTGACTTGCGGCCTCTTCGTAACTTTAAATGCGAACATTTTAGGTTAGGCTTTACCTTGACTGTTATTGACATTAAATGAAGCAACAAGTTTACTGTTACCATTCACCGTTTTATTTATTTCCACGACGCGTTTCAAAGGTTTTTAACCTCCATCATCGGGTGGATTAACATTAGTTAGTATGACATTTGTGTGTGTGTTGTGTTACGCTTTTTTGGAGGAACTTGTGGCACTGCCTAGTGGAGAAACAAGACTCTCTCTCAGAACATGGTTTTGGATAACTTCTGACAAAAAATTAAGCTGATGTCTAATGGTAAACATAAAATAAGTAAACTATAATACTTTCAGTGGTCAAAGGTTACTTTCGCTGTCGTAACACATCACTTGTATACTGTCACATTTGTAAACAAATATGGCGTCTGGAATCTGCTGGGTGCAAGGTTCGTATAGCAGAAGAGAAGACATAATCGCAAAGTGCAAAGAATATACATAGTAATAACATTATTACAGAATAATTGTTTAAAGTATTTGGAGGTGTTTGTTTTGAGGTGTGTGTGTACTTCAGGTGGCATATAAATCCAATTTTGACAAGTTAAAGCAGCTCCACATTCGTACTCGTTTGTACAATCAGGTGAAATGTTAAAATGGCTTAAATTTCATGCTTGTTAACAACAATCAGGTGAAATGTTACAGACTAGAAGTACAATAATCCTATTGGCTACAATAGTAAAGTCATACGTAAATACATAGATGACACTATTTGACTGGGATTAATAGACAGATGTGAGATGCTGGAGGGAGAAGGAGACTAAGAGAGAGAGAAAGTGACGAGAGAGAGAGAGAGAGAGAGAGAGAGAGAGAGAGAGAGAGGAGAGAGAGGGGGGGAGGGAGAGAGAGAGGGTGGAAAGTGTGATTATATGAGAGCAAACATTTACAGGGCAAGGGGTCCTTAAGATTTCATGTTGCATATATTAGCTGCCTAAAGGTTGGGATAATGCATTGGTTAATGCTATAACATATGCAGATAGATATACATGTGGCAATAGTTGGTGTACATACGGTTTCAAGCTGACAAGGGGTACAACCTGTTAGAGTGATGAATTATCTGTAAATGATGTCAATCTCTTGTGGCTGTCAAAATTTATGGGCCGGCCGCTGTGGCCGAGCGGTTTTAGCGCTTCTGTCCGGAACGGCGCTGCTGCTACGGTCGCAGGTTCGAATCCTGCCTCAGGCATGGCTGTGTGTGTTTGTCCTTAGGATAATTTAGATTAAGTAGTGTGTAAGCTTAGGGACTGATGACCTTAGCAGTTAAGTTCCATAAGATTTCACACACATTTGAACATTTAAAATTTATGGTAAATATTAAGGTGTGTGTGTGTGTGTGTGTGTGTGTGTGTGTGTGTGTGTGTGTGTGTGTGTGTGTGTGCGTTTTAAGAATGTAAGCAGTTGCTGAAAACAGAGATGATACTATTGTAAATATTGTCATTTTTGTCATTTAAGATGGATTCCGGTTGTTTCGTTTGGTGTTTGTATATTTAGAGTGTTTCGAGGTTGTGTAGTTTTCTGCCTTTTGGTTGGATGTGCAGAATGCTAATATTTGTGTTGTTAACATGGTGTTTTGTTTCATGCAGGTGTGTAGCTATTGCTGATGTGGGGTATTTTTTGTTTTTTAGTGCTGCTATGTGTTGAATCTAACCTCAAATGATCTGCCTGTCTGGCCTATGTAGAAGCAGTCACAGTCCAAACATTCAATTTTGTATACACCTGTGCGATGAAGTGGGTTTCATGTGCCGATGTTGTGGGGTAACTTCTGTCAAATCTTGTCTGTTGTAAAGGATATGCTTACGCCTTTTCGTTTGGAGACATTGGCAATCTGGTATGAAATGTTACCTAGAAAGGGGATTGTATGGAAGATGTTATTTTCTTTTTGTTTTTTGTGTTGTGATTGCTTTGCCATTATTGAGTGTTTTAGGGTGTCTACTATGGAGCTGTTATAACCATTTTCAATAGCTGTTTGTTTTATTATTTCAATTTCTTGATCACATTTATCTTCAGAGAGTGGTAGTTGGATAGCTCTATTAATCATATACCGGAATGCTGCCATTTTGTGTGCTGCGGGGTGGCAAGGGGAGTTGTGGATTGTGGTATGTGTTGTGGTAGGCTTACGAAAAATTTCAAACTGATGTCTGTTATTATTTATTCTAATGGTAAGGTCTAGGAAATTTATACTGTCATCTTTTTGGTGTTCAACTGTGAATTTTATGTTTTCATGGGAGTTGTTGAAAAACTGGTTCAACTCATTGATGTCATCTTTAGTGCCTTTGATTAAAATGATGGTATCATCTACATGTCTGTAGTAGTAGATGATATTTTTGAGGAGGTGGTGATTAAAATTCAGGATTTTGTCTTCTAGGTTACTTATAAATATTTCTGCTAGCAATCCGGGAGGTTTGAGGCCATTGCCAGACCATCTGTTTGTTTGTAGATTTTATTGTTAAATTTAAAATAGTTATGTGAAAGTGTGAATTCAGGCAGGTCCATTAGTTCAGTAATGTGAGTTGAAGGGATTTTTTTGTGTTTATGTAGGTTGACATTGATTATCTGTAGTGTGGGATCTGTTGGCACAGAGGAATAAAGGTTTTGTATGTCAAATGAGGCAAGTGTGGCTCCATCAGGTACTCGTATGTTTTTGACATGTTGTGTGAATTCTGTTGTGTTTTTAAGTGTTCTCTCATTATTGAATGTGTATGATTCTTTGAGAATTCTGAAGAGCATTTTATTGAATTTGAATGTTGGGCTGTTCCTACAGTTCACTAAAGGCCTGATGGGGGTTCCCATTTTTGTGGATCTTTGGTTGTGATCTAAGGCAAGGTGCTTGGGGGCTCATTGTTACAATGTTACTTGCTTCTTGGATGGTGAGTAGAAAGTTAATGTTGTTTGAAATGTGTTTAATCTCCTTTTGTATTCTGGCTGTTGGATCTTTATGTATTTCCGTTATGTTGCTGGTTTGGAAGAAGTCTAAAGTTTTTTCTATGTATGTTGCTCTGTCCATTACAACAGTTGTGTTGCCCTTGTCAGCTTTTACAATTATTCCATTATTCATGTTTAATTTATTCTTAATGGTACGTGTAAGGGCTTCTTCTCTTTTCTTGTAGGCTGGGAATGGTTTTGCAATTTCCTTTTCAATGATTTCGTTAATTTTGTGGCAGGCTGCTATTCTGTCATTTTGTTTCTTAAAGACGATTTTCGAGATCTGTGTGACACAAGTGATGAGCTTTTCTTGGTTCTTTTGGTCTAGTGGAGCTTGAACGTTGTGTTTTAAGCCGTCGCAGTGAATATTATGTTCGTGTGGTTGAAGAAAGGTGTGTAGAATGCGTGTTTCTTTTGGCTGTTTTGGTTCAGTTTAGGAGCTAATTGTTGCTTTATAAGATTGGTTAGTTTTTTCTTCTGTGTAGCTTTCGTTTTCTGTACGATGAACTCGGTGTATTCTTTGACTTTTTTGGTTATGGAATCATATTCTAATCTATGAAGCAACTTTCCCAAATGTATTTCTGCATTATAAAGCTGTGTGTTGAACATTTGTTTTTTAATATAAAGTTCTTTCAGTTCATTTTTCACCCAGAGTTTTCGTGCGTTTTCCAGTGTTTTCTTTGCAGTTGTCGTGTTTGTTTTGATGTCAATCTTGACATAATTTGGAATGACGTTATTCTTGAGACAATTCCTATTGAAGTGTATGTTTTGTGTCGTCATTGCGACCTTTTCTGTACTGTTTTTGTACTCGAAAATAGCCTTGATTGCCTGACTGGGCAGATTAACTTTAAATTTAACTGTTTCTGTTGGTGATATTCCTGCAATACAGCGGTGCTATTGCCGTCGTCCTGATAAATCAACATTACCAGCAGTGCACAGTCTTTCTTCGCAATAGCCATTGCTTTTCGTACCGGAAAGGTCAACCATCTTAGCCCTTTACACCAACAGCCACCTCACAAAAGCAATCAAAACGCGCCACCATGTGGTAAACAACACACTGACGTCAAAATAAAAATTCACATTCTGACTGCTTACAGTGCCAAATTTTCTTCTTAAGGCAGGAAGTGGAAATATTATCTTTTTCAGCATTCTCTGCAAGCGCACCAATTAATGAACATTGAAACGTCCCTTAGAAAAATTAGTGAATTACTGTGCTGATAAACCTCTTACAGTATTTGATTTTCAAACAGCTGAGCAAAACTGAACGTACTCAGACATTACTCTCTTTACTTATTCTGATCAACACTAAACTGACACACAATATTTTTCGCGCAACGCAATCTGACTTTCAAAGATCCCTACAAAAGAATGGCCCTGACTAACATTAAACTATACCTTTCACAAATCACTTACCTCACAAAAATCTTCGTTACTCGAACTACTGCAATACAGCGAGCGCAACTACTGCCAGCTAAATAAAAGATTCAAACTACTGAAGGCACTAACTACTGATAGGCATAGTTAGCAAATGAAAGATTTTGTTAGAGAACAAACAATGTATTTGCCTTAATAGTGTTCAAAAGTCAATATATATATAGCAGTTCATGAAATCCAGTCTTACAAATTTACTCTCTCTGATGGACACACGTCCAGATCATCCGCTCTCAAAATTCCGCCGTCTCTCTCCCCACATCCACAACTGCTGGCGGCTCACCTCCAACTGCGCAAACTACGCGCTGTCAACAGCCAACTGCCCAACACTACAATAGCCAACAACAATGCAAACCAGCCACAGACAGCACGCAGCACAGCCAGTGACTTTCATACAGAGCTCTACGTGGCGGTGGCGTTACCAATATAAGAACCTAAACAGCCTACTTACATAGCCCCCATGCTCCCCACAAAAAATTTTACAAATTATTTTGGGCAGTGGCCAATACCGATTTGAAAAAATTTTTCATAATTACAATAAAAAAGAAATCAAATGTACACTCTTATCGATACAATGTTGGTCAAAAGCTAAAATTTTCTCACAGTCCATAAAGACAGTCCTGATCATTCATCACAGTAAAATTGCAGTGTTTTTCTTAAAGTCTGAGTAGTAAAAGAAAATGCACGCTGAAGTAGTGGATTTCCATGCAGTCTTGAAGTAGTAGTGTTGTCCTTCCAACGGAAAGACCATGCTGACTCTTGACATGCAGACAGGTGATGGTCCACAACAGAGCAAACCCACAGCAGAGTCTGTCGACGTTTTGAAGAATATTGGTAGGTAGGTCATCACAGAGCAGACCACTGTAGTCCTGTTAGGGATTATGGTATTGGTGGGCCACCAGAGGTGCAGACCCACTGCAATCCTTGTAGAAATAATGGTATTGGTGAGTCATCAAAGGTGTAGACCCACTGTAGTCCTTGTAGAGATGGCAGCAGCCGTTGCACAATCACCATCGAAGAGTCTTGTGGACAATATAGCAAGTCCATAAACCACCACTTGTGCATGCACAAAGTTTTTGGAATTGTCCTTAGAATCAGCAATGCTGTTAATCAGTCCCTTGCTGAATTATTAACACACGTCCAAACACTAACAGTCCTCTTTTTGTTTCACATATTGTGCATATAGCCGGCCGTGGTGGCCAAGTGGTTAAAGGCGCTACAGTCTGGAACCGCGCGGCCGCTACGGTCGCAGGTTCGAATCCTGCCTCGGGCATGGATGTGTGTGATGTCCTTAGGTTAGTTAGGTTTAAGTAGTTCTAAGTTCTAGGGGACTGATGACCTTAGAAGTTAAGTCCCATAGTGCTCAGAGCCATTTGAACCATTTTGTGCATATACTATGACCAACAGAAATATGTGCAGTGAAATGAATGCTTAAAAGTTACTTAATTTGATGAACTGATGTCAATTACAATTTTATAACATGAGAATACAATAACAAAGGTACAAAATACATCATTAAAGAACATAACAATACAGATAACATTTGTAGTAGTACAGGCTTTACAAAAGAATAGAAATAAACAGATACATCAGTGTTACAGGAATTATGACATAAGTAAATATATAAAATAATGAGAATAGTTTTCCAAACATTACTTTCACACATGAGCATTAAAACAGAACAGAATAAATAATGTCTAAACATCTTTACAAAGAAAATAACATATTATTTGAAAAATTCTACAACATAAATCTTATTAACTAAACATATAAAGACAGGAGAAACACAAATACACAAGGGTACACACACACATACCAGAATAACACAAGAAGAAAGGGCAGGGTTTGTTTTCAGTGTAACATTTGGTATTGCAATCCAACCAAAAACTTCATTCCATAGATCTTTCGTCTTATTTCAACATTTGTTTCCACCAAAAAAAAAAGTCCAATCCAAGCATGCTTTCTGTATTTATATGTTCATATATTTCTTACCTCATTATTTATTTTCCATTATCTTACCTCATCATTTATTTCCAAGAAAATCCTAGCTAAACCTGTTGTCCCTAAACCCTACTTTTTTGTTCATATCCTCTTTCAAAATACTTTTTTGGCCAAATCATTTTCTTATAGCTTCTCAACGCATTTCTTCCAATTCATCACAACTCGTTCTCTTATATAGCCTACCCCATCTACTGAGCTCAGATACGGAACTAAGGGACGAGGCAATGCAGCAGCACAAAACAATTAACACAAACAGCAATGACAAGAAATGCAAATTGGCAAAGCAAGCAGCAGTATATCTAAATTAGCAAAGCAAATGCAATATTACAACTAATATAAGGCAATGTGCAGCAACAAGAAAAACAAATCAGTAGTAAAACTGGCTTAACAGAGTAATACAAAGTGAAATTTAGTAGCACTATGCCTGGCAAACAGCAGCAGCAAATGCAATAACTTATATCTAAACATGACGAAGCTCAAGCAGAAAAAATATTACACTAGAGATGGCCATATTTAATACATATGTCACATCTTAACACTAGAGTGATGCATCACGAGAACTTACTCTAGCAGACAAGTTGCCAAATTGTAAAAAAATTATTTATGCGATTCCTGTGAAGGGAACTGTCTATTTATGTTCCCTCGTTTTCTTGGAAGTAGGTCATAAAATTATTTTTATTGGATCTGTAGGTATAAAATAACTATATGAGTACATCTATTAAATTTTATTTTAACCAATGCTGCAGTGCACCTAGAAACTAGATATTGAACAAAATGAGCAATCTCTCAACTAGAAAGACAACAGATGTAAAATGTTTCTCATCATTTCATTACGCATTTTAGTAAATATCATACATTAAGAGCTCCACAGTGTAATCATATGTTTTCAAGTTTGAGTGTGTCGTATTTGCGATGCTTTCAACAAAGGAATGTCAATAGCGAGGATAATGGCCTCTTTTTTTTCCACCTGTGACTCTGAAAGGCACACACTAATGGCTTTTTTCCAGGTGACTGTCGTGTAGCTGGGTGTTTACAGTGACCTACCTTCCTTACTGAAATATTTACGACACCAATTTCCACTACAGCGACAGTTTGATACAAACAAAATTTCACAGGTCGAAATATTTGCGTCACAAATCTGTAGAAACAAAATCCTATAAATATAACAGCGTCCAAAAAATTTTCGTCGGCATTGTAATACATTCACGCATTTACACACATTTCATAACTCTTAAAGTACGAGTCTTTGTTTCCAACATCCTTTTTCACAAATCAGCATCCCTAACCACTACTCATTATTCCTTACCTTATTATACATATACATATTCGTCGACAATTCTTCAATATCTCTACATAAAAAATATGTAGCATAATCAAATTCCTCATATAGCATCAGCTTATTGATGATAAACATACCTCAACAGCATAATACACATCGTCGTCGTAATAATAACATCATAAAAACTCAGCCAAATCTCAAAAACGTCGTAGCTTTCTGCAATAATTTCAAAACCTAAAAAAAATTCTCTGCTCATTTCAATAGTGTCATCTACTTCAAACGTACTTTAAAAATCATGATCCCTTACCAAATACGACATTCAAAGCTCTCATAGTATCACAATGGTTCCAAAAAAAATATGAACAGTTCACAAAGTACAGACAAAATACAATTTCATAAGTACTTTAAAAATTATGCTTCCTTACCAAATACGACATTCAAAGCTCTCATAGTATCACAATGGTTCCAAAAAAAATATTAACAGTTCACAAAGTACAGACAAAATACAATTTCATAAGTGTGAAGTTATGCAACTGTGTAATTGCGTAAACATGTGTCACTGACGTAACAAAAAAATGTTTGTTTCTCTGTTAAATAATCAGATAGCTGTGTAATTCTGTGTTAGAGAAATATGGTACCGATGTGTAAGGTTGTATAAGCAAATACCATATTAGCTAGGGCTCCTTGTGCTTGCCAAACACATGGTACACAAAGTAAGCGTGTACCCCCCTGAGGATTAATGTAATTATACCCTCAGGTGTTACAGATTACAGCAATGGAATGAAATGTATCACGGAAAACTTTCTGTGATTCAAAAATCTTTAAAAATAAATGTTTTAAGTACAAAATTAATCACTCAAATGTGTGTCCTATAGCACTAAATGTGCGTCTTGTTGTAAGATAATTCTTTGGAAGTGTCGTAGTTATCGTCCTCTGTAAGCAAAGTTCTGCTGAAGTCAATGTACTCACCTCATCATAAACAAAAGTGAAATGCTTTGCGTATAGATATCGTAGTTATTATGCTTATCGCCGTGATGAAGAAAGTACTGTACTGTAACGTATTGTTGTGCTATGGAAAAGGCTGTCTCATTGTAGCTATACTACAAAAGTTACTACTAAAACATGTTTTACTTTCCAGAATAATACATAAAAGCTGTGCAGATATAAAACAGACACACCGCAAAAGCAACAATGTAAATTGTGTCACACATTAGTAGCGTCATGATATAATCGTGCAGCTGTCAAAGAAACCAAATACTAAGTCATCTTTAATCTCACAGAAAGTACTTCAAATAAACAATGTCTTTTCAACTAAACCAAAATGTTGCATTAAAATCTCATTAGCAGTGCCAGTATATGTTCTAAGTATGTGAGCCTTATAGTCGTTACGTGATCGTGCAACTAACAAGCAAGAATGAACACACTCAATAACACTGTGTCGTCTGTTCACTATAACAGTGCATTCGTAATTTCTGTTTAAATAAGTTCTCTTGGTTCTTGACTGGATATTTAACTTCAAACATTGTTGCATGTTAACAGTTTCTAAGTCTGACGAAGCATTCTAGTAACGTGAAGTGAAAAGTTTTATGGCAAAGACAAAGTTAAAAAGCAGATTATCTTTCAATAAACGGTTTTATATGTGAAATGTGGTGCAATCCTTTATCCTTTCTAGTGCGCAGAGTTTCAACTTCAAAGTAATTATCATGTTGTATACGTCGATAAGGAATGCTAAAATTTTTCTCAAGGTTAGCGTCTATGTTATTTTTCGCTGAGCCAGCCGGCGCACGTGGCTGCCTGCGGTGCGAGTCATTGTCTGTCTCTTTGTTGGCGCGCTTCGTTATTGGGATTAGGAGACCTAACTTCTACAAATTCACCTTGTCGAGAGAGCCCTGCCCTGTTTAAACCCCACCAGTTCTGATGTAATTCAGGTCTGTCGTTATGATTATATAGTCTGTCGTCATGTTGGTAGTTCCTGTAGTTTCTTTCTTGTCGGTTAAGTGGTGGAGAATTTCTCCCTGAATTATCACTGCATGGTGGGCCGTTGCCTCTGAAGTTATTCTGTCTCTCGTGATAACAATAGTTCTGGTTGCCATATTGTCTGTTTCTATGATTGTCTCTGTCATATTCATTACTACGGAAATGTGATCTTTCTCTGTAAGTATTACTCTGCCAGTGGTTGTCATATGGGTGGTGTCTGTTTTGTTCACGATTTGCGTTGTAAGGTCGTGTCCAGTTATTATTTCTTTCATCGCGGAATTGTGACGGATGTGACCTGTAATTGTTGTGCTCCTGTTTTCGCGTTCCGCGATTGTCAGTGTCAATTCCCAATTCTTGTAACAGTCCCTGAAAAGCTTCAATGTCGTCTTTGCAACGTCCTGCCAAAATAGTATGTCGTAAATGTTCAGGCAATTTGATTAAGCAAATGCGGATGAGTTCTGAGGGGCTGTAAGGGTTTGACAGGTACTGATTCTTGTGCAACATGTCTTCAAAATACACTCCTGGAAATGGAAAAAAGAACACATTGACACTGGTGTGTCAGACCCACCATACTTGCTCCGGACACTGCGGGAGGGCTGTACAAGCAATGATCACACCCACGGCACAGCGGACACACCAGGAACCGCGGTGTTGGCCGTCGAATGGCGCTAGCTGCGCAGCATTTGTGCACCGCCGCCGTCAGTGCCAGCCAGTTTACCGTGGCATACGGAGCTCCATCGCAGTCTTTAACACTGGTAGCATGCCGCGACAGCGTGGACGTGAACCGTATGTGCAGTTGACGCACTTTGAGCGAGGGCGTATAGTGGGCATGCGGGAGGCCGGGTGGACGTACCGCCGAATTGCTCAACACGTGGGGCGTGAGGTCTCCACAGTACATCGATGTTGTCGCCAGTGGTCGGCGGAAGGTGCACGTGCCCGTCGACCTGGGACCGGACCGCAGCGACGCACGGATGCACGCCAAGACCGTAGGATCCTACGCAGTGCCGTAGGGGACCGCACCGCCACTTCCCAGCAAATTAGGGACACTGTTGCTCCTGGGGTATCGGCGAGGACCATTCGCAACCGTCTCCATGAAGCTGGGCTACGGTCCCGCACACCGTTAGGCCGTCTTCCGCTCACGCCCCAACATCGTGCAGCCCGCCTCCAGTGGTGTCGCGACAGGCGTGAATGGAGGGACGAATGGAGACGTGTCGTCTTCAGCGACGAGAGTCGCTTCTGCCTTGGTGCCAATGATGGTCGTATGCGTGTTTGGCGCCGTGCAGGTGAGCGCCACAATCAGGACTGCATACGACCGAGGCACACAGGGCCAACAACCCGGCATCATGGTGTGGGGAGCGATCTCCTACACTGGCCGTACACCACTGGTGATCATCGAGGGGACACTGAATAGTGCACGGTACATCCAAACCGTCATCGAACCCATCGTTCTACCATTCCTAGACCGGCAAGGGAACTTGCTGTTCCAACAGGACAATGCACGTCCGCATGTATCCCGTGCCACCCAACGTGCTCTAGAAGGTGTAAGTCAACTACCCTGGCCAGCAAGATCTCCGGATCTGTCCCCCATTGAGCATGTTTGGGACTGGATGAAGCGTCGTCTCACGCGGTCTGCGCGTCCAGCACGAACGCTGGTCCAACTGAGGCGCCAGGTGGAAATGGCATGGCAAGCCGTTCCACAGGACTACATCCAGCATCTCTACGATCGTCTGCATGGGAGAATAGCAGCCTGCATTGCTGCGAAAGGTGGATATACACTGTACTAGTGCCGACATTGTGCATGCTCTGTTGCCTGTGTCTATGTGCCTGTGGTTCTGTCAGTGTGATCATGTGATGTATCTGACCCCAGGAATGTGTCAATAAAGTTTCCCCTTCCTGGGACAATGAATTCACGGTGTTCTTATTTCAATTTCCAGGAGTGTATTTCACAAGACCGAAAAATTCAGATTGTTCGAAATGTTTCATCATTATGATGCTATGTTTTACTCGGTCTTGTGTAGCTCGAGACCAATATACTGAGAGGAAGGCATGATAAAATTCTCCTTCACTGTGACAATCGCGAATGACCAATCGCATTCTTTCAGCTGGTTCATTCTCTAAGTAGCCCCACATAAATTCTAATCTGTGCTCTAATGACCAGTTGGGAGGAAAACAATGAGAGAATTGATGAAGCCACGCTTGTGGATGAACGTCGTTGCCGAAATTCTTAAATGTTTTGAATTTACGTGTAGTAATGAACAGCTTATAGTCAAAATCATCGTGTCGGCGAGTCGCATATCGGTCATTGTTACGTCGTGTCGGCGGTTCCATCTCAAAATTCGGTGCACCTTGCCAATTTCTTTCATAATATCCGAAATGCCCTGTGTTATTATTTTGCGGTTTTTCCGTATTTCTAGGTCCCTCTTCCTGTGTTGGAGCGCGAGTGTCCTCTGAAATATGTAATTTTTGTATTACTTGTGCCAACTGATCTTGTTCTTCCCGGATTTCTCTTTTGTGTTGCGTATTAATTTGATTCTGATTTTGTTTGAATTTCTTAATTTGTTCATACTCTTCTGTGTCAGTGATGGCTACAGGTCGTGTGTGATTCAGATCATCATCTATCTTTGTAGATAAGTCAGTGAACTGCTCCGAAAGTTCGGCTACTTTCTCCGATAGTGTACTCATTTCCTCAGTTTGTTTTTCTGAACCAAGTTTCAAAGTGTCCATTTGTGTTGAAATCGTATCTAGTGTGTCCTTTAAGTTTTCTTGAGTTTTTGCAAGTTGCGTAACTGAGTCGGTAGATGCAACTGAGTCAATTTTAGCTTGCAAGGTCTCATGATTTTCATGAACAATAGTTTGCAGTTCTTTTATGGCTGCTTCGTGATTCTGTAATGTATTTTCATGTCGCGAAAAAATAGGTTGGAAATGCTCACAAATTTGTGTTTTTACGTCATTACCGACTTTTTGACATTTCGATTCGATTTTATGTAACTCAGTAGTTAAATCTTCACACGTTTGTTCAAGCATGGTGTGAAGATTTTGTTCCATTGCGTCTAACTGTTGCTGTGTTTGTCTCTAGTATTGTTCCATTGTGTCTAACTTTTGAAGATTTTGTTCCATTGTGTCTAACTTTTGAAGCTTTTCTCCCATTTGTTGCATTAATTGTAATAACAATGCACTGGTGTGTGAAACATGTTTCTGAGTGCTTTTCGGCAGTGAATTTGCACTGGCAACATTCACATTTTGACAAGTGGAAAACGTGTCTTGACTCATTTGAGAAAAAGGTGATAACCCAAAAGTATTTGCAATATTGTGTTCTGTCATTCCCGATTCCTGAGGCGAGCTGTTGCCGACCGATCGATCGATAATGCTTCCCTGTTCACTACTTGTTTCACTGTCTACACCACTATTTGACGCCCGCTCCATTTCCCTATGCACAGTTACCAAATTACTACTTAGAATGTCTGTTAATTCATTACACAGTGGTGCTGATAAGCTACGCTCGTCGTCACTATTATTTCTCAGCGTACTTTAGAGCCTAGTGTTACGTTTTTCACGCGCCATTATTGTCACAATATTTCACACGATAACACAGAAAAGCACAATTTGAAGAGCAAAATAAGAGAACACATTAACATAGCACTGAAAATAATATGTAGTTAATTACAAGCGCAGCTGCGAAATACTTGGTGCAAATCTACATGCATGCCACAACTGTTTTACTGTACAACAATGAAAAACTACAACTACAAGGGAAATTCTCTCTATAATTACGTGCTAGCAATGAACAATAGCTACACTAATTGCACAAACTACAAGAAAAAATCAGAAGATTCCAGTGAGGTATCCTCGGCTAAGGGTCGACATATGAAACGTCCCCTTAGAAAAATTAGTGAATTACTGTGCTGATAAACCTCTTACATTATTTGATTTTCAAACAGCTGAGCAAAACTGAACGTACTCAGACATTACTCTCTTTACTTATTCTGATCAACACTAAACTGACACACAATATTTTTAGTGCAACGCAATCTGACTTTCAAAGATCCCTACAATAGAATGGCCCTGACTAACATTAACCTATACCTTTCACAAATCACTTACCTCACAAAAATCTTCGTTACTCGAACTACTGCAATACAGCGAGCGCCACTACTGCCATCTAAATAAAAGATCCAAACTACTGAAGGCACTAACTACTGATAGGCGTAGTTAGCAAATGAAAGATTTTGTTAGAGAACAAACAATGTATTTACCTTAATAGTGTTCAAAAGTCAATATATATATATATATATATATATATATATATATATATATATATATATAGCAGTTCATGACATCCAATCTTACAAATGTACTGTCTCTAATGGACACACGTCCAGATCATCCGCTCTCAAAATTCCGCCATCTCTCTCCCCACATCCACCACTGCTAGCGGCTCACCTCCAACTGTGCAATGCTACGCTCTGTTAACAGCCAACTGCCCAACACTATAATAGCCAGCAACAATGCAAACCAGCCACAGACTGCACGCAGCACAGCCAGTGATCTTCATATAGAGCGCTACGTGGCGGTGGCGTTACCAATACAAGAACCTAAACAGCCTACTTACAACACAGCTGCGAAGTTTCAGCGTTCTGCGATTTGTACAACCCATTTTGCAGTCCTGGGAACGCCATCTGTTCAATGAAACTTGTTAATTACATTAACAGATAGTTCATCTGTGGGTTCTGATGAGTGAGTTTGCAAGTATCGCGATGTTGTTGTTTTTGCAGTTTTCAGTCCAAAGACTGGTTTGATGCAGCTCTTCATGTTACTCTCTCCTGTATAAGCCTCTTCATCTCCGAATAACTATAGCAACCTACATCCTTCTGAATCTGTGTACTGTATTCATCTCCCTTCAATACTAAACTGGTGATCCATTGATGCCTCAGAGTATGTCCAGTCAACCGATTCCTTGTTGTGGTAAAGTTGTCCCACAAATTTCTTGTCTCCCCAGTTCTATTCAGGACTTCCTCATTATTTATGTGACTGACCTATCTACTCGTCAGCATTCTTCTCTAGCTGCACATTTCGAAAGCTTCTATCCTGTTTTCATCTATCTGTTTATTGTCCTTGTTTCACTTTCATACATGGCTACACCCCAGACAAATACCTTCAAAAATGACTTCATAACACTTAAATCTATATTCGATGTTGATAAATTTCTCTTCTTCAGAAACGCTTTCCTTGCCATCGCCAGTCTACATTTTATTTCCTCTCTACTTCGACCATCCTCAGTAATTTTGCTGCCCAAATAGCAAAGCTCATCTACTACTTTAAGTGTCTTGTTCCCTAATCTGATTCCCTTAGCATCATCTGATTTAATTCGACTACATTGCATTATCCTTATTTTCCTTTTCTTGATGCTCATCGTATATTCACCTTTCAAGCCTCTGTCCATTCCGTTCAACAGTTCTTCCAGGTCCTTCGCTGTTTCTGACAGAATTACAGTGTCATCTGCTAATTTTTTTTCTTCTCCATGAACCTTACTTCCTACTCCAACTTTTTCTTTGGTTTCCTTTACTGTTTGTTCAGTGTACATACTGAACACTGGAAATAGGTTACAATTTTGTCTCACTCCCTTTCCAACCACTGCCTCCCTTTCGTGATCATCGACTCCTACCACTGCCGTCCGGTTTCTGTACAAGTTGTGAATAGCCTTTCACTCCCTGTTTTTATCCCTGCTACCTTCAAAAAGTCTCTCTTCATCCCTTTACACACGAAAGGGTTATCAGGAACTGCTCCAACTACTGAACTATTGCCCTCATATCTCACGCAAGTAAAATTTTGCTCTGCAGCTTGAACCAACGGTCGAAGAAATATATTCAGCCTCACATATCCACAGAACAATCAGGTTTTGTTGAAGGGAAAGGAACTCCCGAACAGATCCTCAACACAAGACAAATAATAGAAAAATCGCGAGAGTTCTGTGTCCCTGTTTTCATCTGTTTCCTTGACTGTAGGAAAGCCTTTGACTGTGTTGTCTGAGAAAAGTTGTGGCAGGTGCTTGCAGAGTTCGGTGTCGCATCCCACCTGACAGCATTGATCAGAAGTCTATACAATAATCACTTCGCAGTTGTAAAGACAAGTGCTGGCACGTCTGAGTTCTTCAGAGTATCAAAAGGTGTGAGACAGGGCTACGTCCTATCCCCACAACTGTGCAACATCTATGCAGAACATGTCATCAGGAAAGCTCTTGATGGTTGGACCAAAGGCATCTCAGTTGGTGGGAGAACTATCAACAACCTCCGTTTTTCTGATGACACTGTGCTTTAAGCCAACAGTGAAGATGAACTTATTGAGCTACTAACAAGAACGAAGGACGTTAGTCTAGCATATGGATTAGACATCAACCTCAGCAAGTCCAAACTCATGATAACTGATCGAGAAGAACAGATCCAGCTCACATCTCGATTAAAGGAACTGGAAGTCGTGCATTCCTTCAACTACCTTGGGTCAACCATCTGCAGCACGTGAAGTTGTGAAGATGACACAAGAAGACGGATCACGGTAGGGCTAGTGGCTATGAGGAAGCTCACCAAGATCTGGCAGAGCCGAGCAATAATAAATAGCACAAAGATCCGGCTAGTTGAAACACTCGTGTTTTCTGTCGTCTTTTATGGTTGAGAATCATGGACACTCAAGGTCATAGATAAACAGCGCACTGATGCGTTTGAGCTTTCGTGCTGGCTTAGGATGCTACGCATAAAATGGACCGAAAAAGAATAAATGTGTCCATTATTGAATAACTCGATATCTCCAGACGCCTTTCTTTTCGAGTCACCGAAAAAATTCTCTAGTTCCTTGCCCATATTGTGAGAAGAGATGGAGAAAATGTAGAGAAAATAATCTCGCAAGGAAAGATCGAGGGCACGAGACCAAGAGGAAGAGCAGCGAGCAGGTGGATAGATCAAATGAAGAAGATCTCCAATCTACCTCTTCAGCAGGCACTAAGAGAAGCGGGCAACCGTCCGATGTGGACACGTTTAGTTCAGGGTGTCACGACGCTCAGCAATGAGCACAACGACTTACGATGAACTTCAAAATTTCAGAGAGTATTCCAGTCAACATTGTCAAAAGCTTGCTCTAAGTCCACAAATGCTATAAATTTAGGTTTGCTTTTCCTTAACCTATCTTCTAAGGTAAGTCGTAGGGTCGGTATTGCCATGCGTCTTCCTACATTTCTTCGGAATCAAGACTAATCTTCTCCGATGTCGGCTTCTACAGATTTTTCCATTCTTCTGTACAGGATTCGTGTTAGTAATTTGCAACCATGACTTATTAAACTGACAGTTTGGTAATTTTCACACCTATCAGCAACTGCTTTCCTTGGTATTGGAATTACTTGTTGAAGTCTGAGGGAATTTCGCCTGTCTCACGCACCTTGCATGCCAGATGGAAGAGTTATGTCATGAGTGGCTCTACTTAGGCTATCAGTAGTTCTGACGAAATGTTGTCGGTGCCTTGTGTCGACTTAGATCTTTCAGAGGTTTGTCAAATTCTTCTCTCATTATCATATCTCACATCTCATCTTCGTCTACACCCACTTCCCTTTGTATGATATTGCTATCAAATTCATCTCCCTTGTATAGGCCACCTACATACTCCTTCCACCTTTCAGTTTTCCATTCTTTACTTAGGACTGGTTTACCATCTGAGCTCTTGATATTCATACAGCTGCTACTCTTTTCCCCAAAGGATTCTCTAATTTTTGTGTAGGCGGCATCTATCTTTCCCCCTAGTGAAATATGCTTCTGAATCCTTAAATTTGTCCTCTAGCCACTCCTGCTTAGCAGTTTTGCACTTCCTATCAGTCTCATTTTTTGTACGTTTGTAATCCCTTTCTCCTGCTTCATTTGGTGAACTTTTACATTTTCTCCTTTTGTCAACTAAATTCTATATCTCTTGTGTTATACAAGGATTTCTACTAGCCCTCATCTTTTTATCTACTTGGTCCTCCGCTGCTTTCACTCTTCCATCTCTCAAAGCGACCCATTCTTCTTCTATGTATTCCTTTCCCCTATTCATGTCAGTTGTTCCCTAATGTTCAGTCGATAACCAATAAATTGTGGTCAGAATCCACACCTGCCCCTGGAATTGTCTTAAAATTCAAAATCTGGCTCCTAAATCTCTGTCTAACCATTATATAATCAATCTAAAAACTTCGTGGCTACAGGTCTCTTACACGTGTACAACCTTCTTTTATGATTCTTAAACCAAGTGTTAGCGGAGATTAAATTGTAGAGAATTCTACCGGGTGGCTTCCTCTTTCATTCCTTTCTAATAGTCCATATTCATCTACTATTTTTACTATTTTCCCTTCTCTTCCTTTCCCTACTGTCGAATTCCATCCCCCTATCACAATTGCCGGCTGGAGTGGCCGAGCGGTTAAAGGCGCTAAACTCTGAAACCGCACGACCGCTACGGTCGCAGGTTAGAATCCTGCCTCGGGCATGGATGTGTGTGATGTCCTTAGGTTAGTTAGGTTTAAGTAGTTCTAAGTTCTAGGGGACTTATGACCACAGCAGTTGAGTCCCATAGTGCTCAGAGCCATTTGAACCGTTTGAACCCTATCACAATTAAATTTTCGTCTGCTCCAACTATCTGAATAATTTCTTTTATCTTATCAAACATTTCTTTAATCTCTTCATCTGTAGAGGTAACTGGCATATAAACGTGTTCTGCTGTGGTACTCGTGGGCCTCGTGTCTGTCCTCGCTACAATCACGCTTTCTCTGTGCTGTTCGTAGTAGCTTATCCGCACTCCTATTTATTTTGGGCTCTGAGCGCTATGGGACTTAACAGCTGAGGTCATCAGTCACCTAGAACTTAGAACTACTTAAAGCTAACTAACCTAAGGACATCACACACATCCATGCCCGAGGCAGGATTCGAACCTGCGACCGTAGCGGTTGCGCGGTTCCAGACTGAAGCGCCTAGAACCGCTCGGCCACACCGGCCGGCTCCTTTTTCTTAATTTATTATTAAACCTACTCCTGCATTACCCTTATTTAATTTTGTTCTTATAATCATACATTCACCTGACCGGATGTCTTGTTCCTACTGCCACCGAACTTCACTAATTACCACTACAGCTAACTTTAACCTATTCATTTCCCTTTTTAAATTTCCTAACCTACCTGCCCGATTAAGCGATCTGATATTCCATGCTTCGATCCGTAGAACGCCAGTTTTCTTTCTCCTGATAACGACATCCTCTTGAGTAGTCCCCGCCCGGAGATCCGAATGGGGGACTATTTTACCTCCGGAATATTTTACCCAAGAGGACGCCATCATCATTTAATCATACAGTAAAGCTGCATGTCCTCGGGAAAAATTACGGCTGTAGTTTCCCCTTGCTTTCAGCCGTTCGCAGTACCAGCACAGCAAGGCCGTTTTGGTTATTGTTACAAGGCCTGGTCACTCAGTCATCCAGACTGTTGCTCCTGAAAATACTGGACAGGCTGCTGCCCCTCTTCATAAACCACACGTTTGTCTGGCCTCTCAACAGATACTCTTCCGTTGTGGTTGCACTTATGGTACGGCTGTCTGTATCGCTGAGGCACGCAAGCCTCCCTACCGACGGCAAGGTCTGTGCTTCACGTGACATAAACGGCCGTATCTTTTGATTCCCGTGACTCAGAAGCTTAAACATTTTATGCCGCCAAGAGACGATAGGTCTCGGTAGGTGACATAAGTTTGGACTGCACACGTCCATCTGTTCCTCAGAGAAAGACGTCTTAACAGACGGACTCGCAGGCGGACAACAGAGCGGTAGTGTAAGAGTTCTGTTTGAGGTACGGGACCCAGTCATTAGGAAATCAGCCGCGCGGGATTAGCCGAGCGGTCTAAGGCGCTCGAGAAGAGTGTTGAAAAACAAGTGGACTGATATGGAATGAGGCAGTTCCGCGCAGAATCGGCGAAGGAAGGAACACATGGAAAACAGTGTCAAAAAGAAGCGATAGGGTGATAGGGCGTCTGTTAAGATATCAGGGAACAACTTCCATGGTACTGGAGAAAACTGTAGAGGATAAAAACTGTAGAGGAGGACAGAGATTGGAATACATTCAGCATATAATTGAGGACGTAGATTGCATGTACTACACTGAGATGAAGAAGGTGTCCTTAGTTGCTTCATCGATGTTGAATCTAAATGGTGTCATTCCACACCCATGGCTGTGACGAGTCATCAAAACATAGGCTACTTCCCTTCTAAATCTCTGAAGAATGTTATTCTCAGAAGTTTGTGGTCTCTGGTCAAAAAATATGGAACCAAAACTGCCACAAACTTTCATATTTTATTTGCAGTACACTATGTCACCAGCGAAAAGTCATGAAAACATTGCCTACTTCGCTTCTAAATCTCTGGATAAGGTTGTCCTCAGAAATTTGTGGTCTCTGGTCAAAAAATGTGGAACCAAATCTGCCACAAACTTTTATGTTTTATTAGCAGTGCACTATGTTCTCCGACGTCACCCACAGTGATACGTCTGTCTTCTCTAATGAACTCGTCAACTCCTTCCTCGTTGCATATCGTGGAGACAGTTCATGGGCAAACGTTAAATTTTAGTCTGTCCATTTCTCATATTTGAAACTGCTGGTGCCTACGTGCCTGTCTCTATAAGGATGCTCAAGTCGGACACAAATTTCACAGCAGAGTTCTCCTCTTTAACAGGGAATTAAATGACAGTACACTCTGGAAACAAAACATCGATGTCGTCCGTTTTGTATGAATAGCCTTTGGCCACGTGATAAAAATTAATGACACCAGTGTCGTAGAGCCAGTTCTGATACAATCAGGTTTCATACCAGGAAAAAGCTGTGTGTCTCAGCTGCTCAGTCCTACGCAGTTTACTGTGGATGGCTCTGAAACCCAGAAAATTACAGGAATAGTTTTTATCGACCTGATGGCTGCTTATGACAGTGGCAATCAATGTGCACTGTCACAGGAGATCTACAGGATAACAATAGATTACGGTTTCGCCAAACTTGTTCAAAGTCTACTTCAAAGCGGATGCGGAGGCTTATCAGGAAAACCATCCTTTAAATGGGCCCCAAGGTTGAGGTCCAGAAGAATTTTCATCAAGATCACTGCAGCGTTGCAAACAATAGTACAGCAAGGAAACAATTGTGGATTTCTCGACTTGAAAATAATTCGCCCTGGCGACACCCTTCGGAAACCGTTTCACCAGGACATAAACAGAAAGGGATCCTCTGGTGGTCACTCAACCGCCTTCGATCTGGTGTTGGGAGGTCCACCAATTGTGACTGCGAAGACGAACTCATCATGGAACACCTGCTGGTCTGTGAAGTATGGCCTGCACCTTGCGCAGAAGATGATCTTCTGCTCGCGGCCCCGATGCTGCAGCATTTCGGGCAACAGTAAGGTAGTTTAGTAATTTTTTTCTCTGCTCTGTTTTGATGGTAATTAACAAGTACTTTATTTGCTTCTGACTAGAGTAAATAATAAGACTGCACACTGTGTCAGGACTTAGCGTAAAGACTGCAGATTGTGACAAGACAGTCGTTGTTATTACATTTTTGGAACTACAGTCGTCCCAGCGGGCAGCTCACGACTTTGAGTACCACCCTCGTACACACCGCTGGAGCACGGACTTTCCGAGGATCGAAAAGAGTCGTTTCGACAAGGCCGCTTTGTGAGCGAGATGGTTTGTCGTGGACATTTTGATTTTTTCAGTGTGACAGCCATTGTTGAACGTAAGAGTTGTGCGAATCGACACTGCCGGTTTTTGTGGGGGACGGAGAGGGTCCTTGACAGGGAGGAGACTGTTTTGCTCTGGAGAGCAGGCAGCCGCCTGCCGCTGGTGAGGGAGGGCCCGCGGCCTACACGGCACAGACGCCGGCTAATTGCCACTTTGGCTGCTCCTCCACCCTCCCCCTCCCCCTCCCCCTTCCCCCACACTCCTCGCCACTCCCACCCTCAGACTCATCCTCCTATCCTTTCCACTCTTGCCGCTGGAGGTGAGAGGGCGGTCCCGCACACGCAACTTGCAAATGCGTAAACGAATGTTGGACCATTTCGGAAAGAATCTTGCTCATTTCGTTCGACTATTTATTGTTATCGCGCAGAACATCGTTGCTCACCAATTTGCGAAAGCTAATTACTCAGAAACAGTGCGGCTACTGGCCTTCTAGAGAAACCGCAGATATGACATCCACAGTTCTTCAGTTTTGGAAAAATTCTGGAAACAAAATAGACCTTTTTACGTTAACTTAATTGATCTCGCTAAGGCATTTGGTTGTGTAAACAGTATTATTCTGAAGTAATATCTTGTCAACATTCATTTAAATTATGCTTTTCGTGTTTTACTGTTAGTCGTTATTCTTTAACTAGTTTTTCTACCAAGCAACGAAGTTCTCCGCTGCTACGTGACGGTTTTGGACAGTTCTCAATTTTGTAAATTCCACTTCTTTATCTTAGGTACGGAAATTAAATAAGCGCATAACTTTCAATGTTGTGCTATTCATTCACTGGTGATGTTCTCGGAGTCAATAGTGGTGATAGACTAGAACCCTGTCAGGTAACTGATTGAGCTAAAGTTCATTTACATTGAAACAGTTGCTGCACTAAACACTCTGGTATTCAGTTAAGAAAAACTACTGCAATGGGTTGCCTTGTACAGTCTAAAGATGAAACTGGTGGGATCCTACTTCGATAATGCAACACATTATTCGTCGCAAAGTATGGCAGCAGGCTCATCTTGATCGTCGCTCCGTATAACAAGTTCGGGGCCACAGTACTGCTCTTGAATATTCATACTCCTTGATGACAACGTGCTGTGCCCATTTACAGTCATATAATATCCCTGACCATGTATTAAAAATCTTGCATTTTATTCGCTACGTTCCCGCACACCGCGTCTGCACTTGACCACTTGTTGCTAGCAACTCTCTCCGCCGACTTCTTCTGCCCGATTCCGGGCTTACGCGCTCAGCGGCAATACTCCTTACTTAAAATGTATTTTTTGGCTCTATACAATAGCAAACTTTCCTGATTAGCCAGCGTTTTTGCTAAATCATAATTACGATATTCTTTGTAATTAGTTCGTTTGAATTAATTATTTGACATATACACTGCTGGCCACCGTAAATGCAACACCAAGAAAGACAAGAGGTAGCACAACAAAATTTATTTTGTAGATAACATGTTGACAAAGTATCAAATGATTACGTTTACAGACGTCTGTGACATGTGGTTCCTGCCAGAATCAGTAGCCAGAGTAGCCGCCATTGTTGGAGATCACCGCTGCCACTCGTCTCGGCGTTGAGTCAAAGAGACGTTGGATGTGTTCCTGGGGTACAGCAGCCCAAGCAGCTTCCACACGTTGCCAAAGATCATCTGGTGTGGCAGCTGGGGATGTAATCTGGGTCACTCGTTGAGCAACCATGGACCACATGTTTTCTATCGGCGAAAGATCCGGAGAGCGAGCCGGCCATGGAAGCACTTCAATCTGGTTATTGACGAAGAACCTTTGGACAATGCGTGCCACGTGTGGTCGCGCATTATCCTGTTGAAATATGGCTGTGGCCGAGCCCTGAAGGTAAGGAAGGACAACTGGCTCCAGCACCTCGGATATGTAGCGCCGGCTATTTAAAGTACCGGCAATGCGTACTAGAGGCGTGCGAGAGTAATATCCAATACCGCCCCATACCATAATACCCGGTACAAGACCAGTGTGGTGGTGCATAATGCAGCTGTCCAGCATCCTCTCTCCACGGTGTCTCCACACTCGAAGCCGACCATCGTGGTGCTGCAGACAGAAGCATGCCTCGTCAGTAAAGACAACGTCATTCCATTCTGCCGTCCACGTCCGTCTGTCATCACACCATTGGCGACGGAGACGTCTGTGGTTCTGCGTCAATGGTAGACGAAGCAATGGACGTCTTGCGGACAGACCACTCTGCTGTAAACGGCGTCGAATGGTACGCGCAGACACTGGATGATGCGTTACAGACGCAATGTGCTGTGCTATGGTTCGGGATGTCACTGAGTGACCGTCACTGCCATGCGCACAATTCACCTATCAGCACGTGCAGTGGTGCACCGAGGTGAATGCGATCGACCACGTCGGTCCGTCGTACCCTTCTGCATCCAACGGTCACATATCCGCATTACAGTTGTTTGGTTTCGTCCAACACGACTAGCGATTTCTCTGTATGATAATCCACAATCTCGGTAAGCCACTATCCTTCCTCTGTCGGATACTTGATCAAACGATGTTCGCTGTTGTCTACGAGGCATAACCGATCGTCTTGTGAAACAGCAACAAGGTAAACACACGTGCCGAACGTACACTCGTCGAAATCGCCAAGCCTTAAATGGCGCTATGAGGTGGCGCCACAGGCGCGCGTGATGTGCGTCTGCGCTGAAATTCTAATCAGTTGCATATCTCATCGCTGCAAACCCATGGTGTAAATTTCACTTGATTCGGATGCTTCCTTCAGGGTGTTGCATTTACGGTGGCCAGCAGTGTAATTATATGGCACCATTAACAAAATAATAGAAGGTACATATGACAGAAATTGCATCATATCTACATTATAGTTACAGCATTAATTTATTAGACACTGTGTTGTGTTACAATATGACAGTAGCTGTTATTGGTAACGACTCTGTTGGTGAGCCACTGTCTATCAATAATGGTATTAAGCAAAAATGGTTCAAATGGCTCTGAGCACTATGGGACTTCACATCTGAGGTCATCAGTCCCCTAGAACTTAGAACTACTTAAACCTAACTAACCTAAGGACATCACACACATCCATGCCCGAGGCAGAATTCGAACCTGCGACCGTAGCGGTCGCGCGGTTCCAGACTGAAGCGCCTAGAACCGCTCGGCCACCCCGGCCGGCTGGTATTAAGCAAGAATGTGTGATTGTCCGCACGTAAGTTTCCTAGTATGTTGCCATGCAGTTAGTCAAAGATGATCTTTCTCCCAAAATACAGGTAATTTACAGGATGTTTGGTAAATTGTTTTATCAGAGCCGTCTTAAGGCAAGAACTCAAAAATTTCTTTAGCATGAGTTGATTTACAGCATACTGATGATAATGGAACCGAAGCTCAATCTGAAGAAGAACTAAAGTAAGGGGGGATGTGTGCAAAAGTGATCATAACTTTCATTGTTCGATTTTCATTGCATTCGGAAGTGAAATCTATTGACGACTATGTCCCAAAGTTTCGTTTTCGAAATCGTATGGCAAGTGATCAAAAAGGACATCTACTCGTCCTATTAGGTCCGCAGCTCGTGGTCTCGCGGCCGCGTTCTCGTTTCCCGAGCACGGAGTCCCTGCTTCGATTCCCGGCGGGGTCAGATATTTTTACCTGCCTCGAGATGACTGGGTATTTGTGTTGTCCTCATCATTTCATCATCATTCATGAATGTGGAGAGTTTGGACTGACAAAAGGTTGGGAATTTGTACGGGTGCTGATAACCGCGCAGTTGAAAGCCTCAGAAAACAAACATCATCATCATCGTCGTATTAGCAGGTGCAAATACAAACAGGCCCAGATTCTCACACACACAAGAAATGAGTTCCTGAATGTTTGATGAATGCCATCAACCCCACATTTAGTTTCCTGGCAAATCCTAACTTACTGAGACAGTCTGTTTATGGCAAAACTTAAAACCCAAATGAGTCTCTGAATATGGTCATCTGGGAACGTTAGCTCCCAGAAAACATTCTGATCATCTACAGTTGTAAATCTTACTGGATATGATGCTGTGATTATTTGTAATGGTAGAAAATAGAGCGTATGAAAGTGTGGCCGCGTTTGGACTTCCAAGGTTGGTGTATTCACTCTAACAATTCTTAAGTAAACTGACTGTCATCGTGTGGCGGGATGTGATATATCTATCCATGACATAGCAAAGGAAACAAAACAAAAGAAAAGAAGTTATATGACAAGTCTTGAGGGCAAATATGATCCTGAATACAGTGCTGGAGCATTCTGAGAAAGAATAATTAAAAAAATACAAGTCTAATCTTTAATCTGATTTTCCCAGAAACTTTTTCTCAGGACCTCTTTGATGTAATGCCTTGAAATTTGACCCATACTTTTCTCACAGCGCAATAAACAAACACATAGAGTTAAATTTTCAATTGTTTTGTGTAAGCTTGGATACGTAGATACAGGTACAGAAATACCGATTCATACTGAAAGATGTAAAACGTTATAAAATATTTTTTATCGAAGATATTCAAAATTGCTTACGTATAAATGCTTATATGGATGTAGGGATAATACAGTTCTACTTTGGCCGTGATAAGTGAAATAGATTATGACAAAAGGGATCATAAATAATTATAGAATTATTAAAACTGATAACTTTTTTAATAATTTCAAAATTCGAAGAAAAATTTTGGAAACTGAATTTAAAGTTTCATTATACAATTACTAATTACCAAACAAAATTTCACTTATTCATCTGTAATATCTTTGGCAAACCATTTGATAATGTTAGAGTATGCATTTCGAACACGTCCCAACACCTAAATGCCTTTTCCACGACATACAAAAAGATCTGTCACAAACTGAATACCAGTAAAACACAGATCCTGCACCAACCAGCACCTGGGGAAGGAACATCGGTATTACCATGGACGGAATGACACGACCGGCGGAGCAGTGTCACCATCGATGCAGAGAGTCTTCAGGTGGATGACGCCTTTTGTTAACTTGGGAGCGTCCTCTCAAGTGCAAATGTGGATCCGGATATTCAGTACAGAATTAACCGTGCCGCAGCATCTTTTGCCAGACTGAGATCTCGCGTATTTGACAACCACAATGTCAATGCTGCAACAGAGCTCCTTGTATATAATTCAACTGTACTTCCAACACTGCTTTATGGACCTGAATCCTGGACATGCTACAGAATGGCACGTTAAAAAGTTGGAATAATATCGCCAGCGATATCTGAGGGGTATTCTGCATATAACAAGGTAAAACAGACGCTCAAATAGCATTGACAAACATGTGTTTTATTCTCCGTTAACAGTGGGCAGAATCTGTGTGGGAGGTCGGAGGAAACGATTTAAGGCAATGTCACATTGATGTCAGCTAAGCCGTCGACTCTTCTACCTGGAGATCGCTAGTCCATTGTGGGGCACCTCTTGAAATCTTCCCGTCTCCTCTATATCTCTGTTGTGTTTTGCCAACTTTCCCTTCTATATCTCTTTCGTGTTTCGCCAACTTTCCCTTCTACAATAACGTATGAAACCTTCCTATCTCTTGCTTAATAATAACAAATGAAATCTTCCCTTTGAAATTGATTCTCTTTCTCAATCTTCGCATACAAATTTAATTGCTGCTTATTAAAAGTGATTTTCTGATTATTTCGACGAAACATACAATGTGACGTCGTCGTGGCCCTCAGTCGTTACCTGCAATAACCCAAAACTGTTCCTTACCTTTTTTACTGTTACTGGATCGCCATCTGACTGCTACATCGAACTGCGACATGAATATACTTACTCTGATTTACTATACTCTATTATCTGATGGTGGACTGTCATAATAAGTGGCTGTATTTATTACCAAAGCTGACGTTATTCTTTAATAGCAAAGCTGACGTTATTCTTTAATTAATTTGACTGAAGTTACGTAATTCATAGTTACACGTTTTCTTGACAACAAAAAAAATTTTGCAAAGTTTTACGTTGATGGTTTTTGGGGTGGATTATAATCAGTAATGCAACATTGCTGGCAAAAATTAATTATATTCTGAATGAAATGATTTTACAAACGTTCAAATGGGACTTACTTTATACAATAATCTTACAACTAGCAATGCGCAAACATACCTTCAGTAGTCTTGAGTTTCTCAAAAAAATTAATTCAATAATATTAGTTCCTCTTATGATAATCGTTAGTTGATGCCTCTGTACATCCGTTTATAATCTCTTGTAGATCATAGCTGGTGGCTGGCAGGCACATCGCTCCTCTCAACCTCTCGCTTCAGACTTGCTACCAACTCGCTTCACATCTCACTTACTACTGACTTCCTCTCCCGCCCTTTTTAAAATTATATCACTTTGCGGTCTCTGTTGCCAACAATACTTTGGTGCAGACATACCCTGCTACCACAATTATTTCCAACATGACAGATATTAATTATTCCTACTTAATTCTATTAATAAAATTTAAACATCTTTCATAAATTGTGGTTTGACAATATACAATAGAAATATACACGTCTTACACTCTTTTCGAGGGAAACAGGCGATAAGCAGCAACTGGTAACAGGAAGTGCAGACAAGGAAAGGAAATGCTGACACGAAGTGGGAGGAGAGAAATTGGTCCACCTGCTGCCACCTGTCATTACTACGGCAGACTCTGTACCTCTCGCATCGGACTGTGCAGACCACTCCTGACTCAACAGATGATTGAAAGACAAACTTACTGGATTATGAGTATGCTCTATGATGCTGATGACGACGGTGACGATGTTATGGTGACGATGATGACTGCGAATGGCCGGCCGGAGTGGCCGAGCGGTTCTAGGCGCTACAGTCTGGAGCCGCGTGACCACTACGGTCGCAGGTTCGAATCCTGCCTCGGGCATGGATGTGTGTGATGTCTTAGGTTAGTTAGGTTTAAGTGGTTCTAAGTTGTAGGGGACTGATGACCTCAGCAGTTAAGTCCCATAGTGCTCAGAGCCATTTTGAACTCCCGTGTGGTGAGAGTTGGGAACACGCAATGAACCCAGCAACATAAGGCCGCATTTATGCTGCAGCCTAGCAGTTCGCACAATTCCAGCACGGCCCGATACTTGAGCTGGGATTGCTTGCTTCTAAGTCACTCTCCGCTTCACAGTAATGGGAGTAGTGTACTCACCTGACAGCGATATCCCAGCAGCAAAGCTGTAACATAGACGCAGCCTGCAGCCTTGACATCAACAGCGTTGTAACAGTGACGTGACTTCAGTTGTGTACCTGGGAACCTTTGGTTTCCGGACCTATGTTTATTAGGATAATTTCCTGCCAGTCAAACACACTGTAAAAGCCAAGAGCCCTTTATGTATTGCCCCATAGATCTCCCGGCCGAACGTATCGAGACGAATTTCATTAGAATTCTATTTTTGAAATCCACCCTGATTCCTTCAGATAAGATTTACGTACTTCAAACAGATCATTGTACACGCGGTTAAAAAGTGTTCCATAATTCTAGAACAAATTAGCGTAAGCGATATGGACCTGTGACACCATTTTATGTGTCTTCTGTTGTGAAATTGATTGTTAATATCGACTTTGTGCATAAGTTTCGTCCATGCGGCTAAATGAAAGGCTCTTTGGTTGGTGTCGAAGGTGGTGAGCTATGTTTCGTAACATCTTCAGCGGCTGTATCCGAGATACTTTCCACATACGTGCCGCGGTGCAACCGTGTTTGGTTTTTTCTGTACGGTCCAAGATGTCCTATTGCTGACATTTGCGGGCACATTTTACACACATAGTTTGCGTTTACATTCACGTGTTTTTAAAAACACGTATTAGGGCAACCAAGAAGTTAAAATACGCCGAAATAACGATTTATTTTTGCTGTCTTAGGTTATGCCGAAGTCCTTCCTGAACAAGGCTAGTATGGTTGTTGAATGTTTGCTGTATGTTTGATAGAAAAGAGAGAGTATTTTTTAAATAACATCATGCCCCGATTTGCCAGTTGTCAGTTCATCTGCGTTTATCCCAGCCGCAGCAGGAATTCTCTAATATTATTTTTTCTTTGGCCACTAACTTTCACCTTAGTCATCCCGCTGCTAAGTGAGTGTAGATAACAGTTGAAATATCAATTTGACGTTCTGTTCAAGTTTTACTCGTCGAAATGATTAGGTGGAGACGCTCGATTTCAAGAAGTAATCTAATTGTGTTTATAATCGTAGTTTTTCTGTATAGTTAGAAAGTATGGGCAGAATAATACGGAAAATAGCAATAGCTTAGAACTAATAAGATAAGCTTTGTGGACCACCTTCTTTCACAGGATCGCTACAGATGAGTACCGCTGTCATTCTCTCGCTCCAAAGGACCCCAAGTCATTGTGTAAATATCAGGGAGCGACTGTAACCAGTGATATGTGTACGCACAATCACTCCCTACTCATGTCAATAGCAGATATTATAAAACCTATCCACAGAGACTTCGAGAAAACTTTCTTGTTAAATGCACCCATGAGAGAATTAACATTTTCACCTAAAGTTTCAATGACTGTGTGTTGGAAATCTTGCCTAAAGCAGTATTCGTGGGCCTTAGACCCTACAAATTGGTGTCACGAATGCAGTGGTGTGTTTCAATGACTGGTCAGTCAGAAGGTTGACAGTCTTCGCTGATATGGGCATAGAACTATCGGTGAACATGAAGAATGTGTTTCTGTCTGCTGACCAGCTGAGGGCGTGGGAGGCTGGAAAAGGTACCCTACAAATGACGAAGAAGGCCTCCAAATCTAAGCTGGAGTATACAGAATCCCGCAACGGTTAAACCTATGGACCTGGCGAGTTTGTGCTTTGAATGTTGGCTGAAGAAATCGTATCAAAAATTATACATGCATTTTCCCGAAGGCGAAGTTGTTTTGAAGGAACACTATTGAAAAAATTTAGAGAACCGGAATTTGAAGCTGATTGCAGAACGAGTCTACTGTCGCCAATATACATTTCCCGTAAGGACCACGAAGATAAGATACGAGAAATTAGGGCTCATATGGAGACCAAGTGCTAAGCGAAGAAGGGAAAGCAGAAAGGTGGAAGGAGTATATAGAGGGTCTATACAAGGGCGATGTACTTGAGGACAATATTGTGGAAATGGAAGAGGAGGTAGATGAAGATGAAATGGGAGATATGATACTGCGTGAAGAGTTTGACCGAGCACTGAAAGACCTGAGTCGAAACAAGACCCCAGGAGTAGACAACATTCCATTAGAACTACTGACAGCCTTGGGAGAGCCAGTACTGACAAAACTCTACCATCTGGTGAGCAAGATGTATGAGACAGGTGAAATACCCTCAGACTTCAAGAAGAATATAGTAATTCGAAAGGTGTTGACAGATGTGAAAATTACCGAACTATCAGTTTAATAAGTCAAGGCTGCAAAATACTAACGCGAATTCTTTACAGACGAATGGAAAAACTGGTAGAAGCAGACCTCGGAGAAGATCAGTTTGGATTCCGTAGAAATGTAACACGTGAGGCAATACTGACCCTACGAATTATCTTAGAAGACCGATTAAGGAAAGGCAAACCTACATTTCTAGCATTTGTAGACTTGGAGAAAGCTTTTGACAATGTTGACTGGAATACCCTCTTTCAAATTCTGAGGGTGGCAGGGGTCAAATACAGGGAACGAACGGCTATTTACAATTTGTACAGAAACCAGATGGCAGTTATAAAGAGTCGAGGCGCATGAAAGGGAATCAGTGGTTGGGAAGGGAGTGAGACAGAGTTGTAGCCTATCCCTGATGTTATTCAATCTTTATATTGGGCAAGCAGTAAAGGAAACAAAAGAAAAATTCGGAGTAGGTATTAAAATACATGGAGAAGAAATAAAAACTTTGAGGTTCGCCGATGACATTGTAATTCTGTCAGAGACAGCAAAGGACCTGGAAGAGCGGTTGAACGGAATGGACAGTGTCTTGAAAGGAGGATATAAGATGAACAACAAAAGCAAAACGAGGATAATGGAATGTAGTCGAATTAAATCGGGAGATGCTGAGGGAATTGGATAAGGAAATGAGACACTTAAAGTAGTAAAGGAGTTTTGCTATTTGGGGAGCAAAATAACTGATGATGGTCGAAGTAGAGAAGATATAAAATGTAGACTGGCTATGGCAAGGAAAGCGTTTCTGAAGAAGAGAAATTTGTCAACATTGAGTACAGATTAAAGTGTCAGGAAGACGTTTCTGAAAGTATTTGTATGGAGTTTAGCCATGTATGGAAGTGAAACATGGATGATAAATAGTTTGGACAAGAAGAGAATAGAAGCTTTCGAAATGTTGTGCTACAGATTAGATGGGTAGATCACGTAACTATTGGGGAGGTATTGCTAGAATTGGGGAGAAGAGATTTTTGTGGCACAACGTGACTAGAAGAAGGGATCGGTTGTTAGGGCATATTCTGAGGCATCAAGGGATCACCTGTTTAGTATTGGAGGGCAGTGCGGAGGGTAAAAATTGTAGAGGGAGAGCAAGAGATGAACACACTAAGCAGATTCAGAAGGATGTAGGTAGCAGTAGGTACTGGGAGATGAAGAAGCTTGCACAAGATAGAATAGCATGGAGAGCTGCATCAAACTAGTTTCTGGAGTGAAGACCACAACAACAACAACGGAGACATACAAATAGTCGTTTTTCCGTCGCTCTATTTGCAAGTGGAACACGAAAGGAAATATGTGTTAGTGGTACAGGGTGCCTCCCGCCATGCACCGTACGGTGGCTTGCTGAGTATGTATGTAACTGTAGATTCAAAGTTATCATCATTTCCTGAACTACAAAGGAGTTGCTGTCTTATTTAATGTTGTGTACTGAGAACATTGTGTTCCGATAGCTCATTGTGAAACTGACACATATTTGTTTTGTTTTGAGGACGGTGTGGGCTTGTAAATGCATTCCGTTGTTTTTTGACCCGCCTGGGTAGCCACGCGTCTCGGCTCCCGGGATTCAGACAGGTGCGCCGGGATGGGACCTAATCCACTGGGAGGACTGATGACGACGAGCGGTCTGCGTGTGTTTTTTAGGCGGTTTCCCACATACGACTAGGTGAATACCGGGCTGGTACGCAAGTCCCGTCTCAGTTCCTCGATTCACAAGTATTTAGCAGATGTATGAATGCAGAGTCTCGCGGCTATAACATTGAATAAAATGTTCTCGGGTTTCCAACGGCGTCAATTGCTTAAAGCTACAGGAGCTTTCGGCCAAGCACTTCTTGGCCATTGTCAAGTGATATGACTGCCAGTGGGCTGTTGGTGCGCCCTTATATACGCCAGCTGCCGGCTGTGACGTCACTGGTGCCCGTGACATTGCCATATATGGGCATGTTTTGAGGCGGCGTTCGATGTGCCCTCTTCAACCGCGCGATCGCTGGATCCCACGCAGCGCTGAGCTGCAAGCCACCGTCTCTATTTAGGGTGTTTGCGGTAATTTTTATTTCAATAGCTTCCTTTATTAAACGGTCCCAGAAGCCATTACTGCAAACCACGACAGAGGTATCGTCAAATTTTATGTGGTGACCGTTTTCTAATGTATGCTCAGCTAACGCAGATTTCTCTGGATAGCGTAGGCGATGATACCTCTCATGTTCTTTCCTGCGTTGTTCCACAGTGCGCACTATTTGTCCCATGTACTTCTGGCCACACTCACAAGGTATTTCGGAGACTAGAGGTGTTCTGAGACCTACTGCATCTTTAACATGTGTCAGTAGTTGGCGGATTTTCGTTGGAGGCCTGAAGATTGATTTGATCTAGTGTCTTTTCAACAGCCGGCTTATCTTGCCCGACACAGAGCCACAGAATGGCAGCAAAGCAAGTTTCTTTTCCTGCTCTTCGTCGGTGGTCTTATTCTGATATTTCCCAGAAACCACTTCTTTCACTTGATGGGCGCTGTAGCCGAAAGCTCATGTAGTTTTAAGCAATTAACGCGGTTGGAAACCCGAGAACATTTTATTCTATTTAGCAGATGTTGGCACGCTTTCACAGGTATAAGACTACAAGCAGACAGTTAGGGTACACGTGTTCCGTCCCAGGGGGTAACAGGGTGGCGGCACGTAGGACATCCGGCCACCCCACGTGAAGGCAGGACGAAGGAGAAAGAAAAAGAAGACATTAATAAACTTTCATTGTGAATTGTTTTCCCTTTAAACCAAGTCATTGCTTTGTCGCTCGCAAATGATACAGTGTTATGCTGCTACGCCATCATATTACTTTACGTACTGTAATGGACGGTCAAGGAAATTAAAATATACTGAGGCATTGAAATGCTGGTAAAATTGGCAGACAGAGTGTCCAATTTGCCGCTTTGAGTGTTTTATTGTAGTCATTTGGAGACTGCAAAAACCGGTTCCGTACCCTGGAGGTACATCCTCAGAAACATTTAAGGTCTAATGTCCCACATCATCTAAACGGGTACTCCTACGTGCAATGAGGAGCACTACTGACCACAAGCACCGGCGAACTCCAGACTTAATAAAGCCAGCTGTCACTGATAATTTACTTTCGGAAAACGCCAGACATCCATGTGCTAACGTGAACCCAAACCGTCTGGATTGTTGACGCTGGACCTTAAATACACATAGGGAGGTACGTACATGGTACGAAACCGGTTATACCAGTCTCTGAGCGACTACAACAAAACAGCTAAAGCTGCAAACTGGACCGAAACTCGGAAGTCTTACCAGCATTTTAACATTTCAGTATATTTTAATTTGTTTGAGCTTTCATTTCATTATGTATAGTTATTTTAGCTATGGATGCTCCACTTACAAGATTGTTTGCATATTACGAGGGTGAGTGAAATGAAAACCTTACATTTGTAATAACAAATCGAAATTTCGCGCCATTATCCTGTAAGTTGGTAAGCGTGCTGCAAACAGCGTGCAGAATCGCCTGTACGTGGCAGCATAGTGCAAATGCACACATACCGTCGCAGTATCAGTATAAAAATGGCCGCCCCACTTGCGAATTGCACCAGGGAAGAACAGCGTTCTGTTATTCGGTTTTTGTGTAGAGAAGGTGTGAAACCTATTGAAATTCATCGGCGAATTCATCGGTACGGTGATGCATGTTTGTCACAGCAGCAAGTCTACGAATTGAGTAGGAAGTTCGCAAATGGTGTGACTTCAGTGGAAGATGCTCCTCGTCCAGGTCAGGCACAACGAGTTGTGACTCCACAAAACATTGCAGCAGTAGAAGCCGTAGTGAAGGAAAACCGCCGAGTGACTGAATGACATTGCAGCATGTTTACAGATTAGTCATGGGTCGGCACACCACATTGTTCATGATGTGCTCCAGTTTCACAAAGTGTCTGTAAGATGGGTGCCATGGCAGCTGACTCCTGAAATGAGAGAACGACGTGTTGATGCTTGTGAAGAACTTCTTCGGTGCTTTCAACGAGAAAGTGACGGCTTCCTTGCAAGAATCATTTCTGGGGACGAAACCTGGGTTCACTTCCACCAACCGGAAACGAAGAGAGCTTTCAGGGAATGGCGCCATTCCTTATCAACAAAACCAAAGAAGTTTCGAACAGAACCATCAGCAGGGAAGGTTTTGCTGACTCTCTTTTGGGAGGAAAAAGGCGTCATTTTGGAGCATTACATGCCTAGAGGGACCACTGTCACCAGTGAATCATACACAGATCTCCTAAAAAAATCATCTGCCGCCTGCAGTGAATTCAAAGCATCATGGATTGCTGTCTGCAGGTGTCCTTTTGCAACATGACAATGCAAGGTCCCACACTGCCCGTACAACAGTTGCAACAATCACATACCTTCCTCGTCCACCATACCGATCAGACCTTGCCCCAAGTGATTTCCATATGTTTGGACCACTCAAAGACGCAATGGGAGGAAAGAAGTTCCGTTCTGATGAAGAGGTACGCCACGCGGTGCATGAGTGGTTGCGCGGAATTTTTTTCTAAAGGAATTTATGCACTTTGTAAGCGCTGGAGGACTTTCATTGAGCGTGGGGGAGATTATGGTGAAAAGTGATACAGTTTTATACCACTTCTGCACAATAAATAATATTTTAAAAAAATATTTAAGGTTTTCATTTGACTCACCCTCGTACTTTAACTTAATTACATTTAAGGCCAGTGAATATTCTTCTGAATCAGAGACCACTCACTTAACTAAGTGTGGAATAAGTATTCTCTCTTAGCACGAAAACAGGTTGCAGATGCGGAAAGGCAGGTCGACGACTGCTGTTGCGGCTGTTGCTGCTTACTGAATGTGCTGCGGACTGATATGGCAGCTGCAGACGGTATTCATAACTTACGTATTGATTTTGATGCTTAGAATCAGTGAGCACTGCTGGCTGCTAGGCCCATACAACAGATTCTTACGTCCATTCTCGTTCAGATTGTTAATGAACCAGTACGTATTGCTGGTTGTTCAAACGGTAGCTTTTTTTAAAGCTTCAGGGGTTTTCTATTAACTGCTCATGGGCTTAGTTTACTTCTTATCACAGTTTGTGTTCTGACAGATTATCACTGTTTCACTTTATGCCCGAGAAGGGCGAAGGGAGCCAGACGTAAAACTCGCCGAGGGTGCCAAAATAACCTACAGCTGGCCCTGTGTACAGCATCCAGCGTCTCGCTCGACTAAAATATGGAAGTTCCGTCTTCACAATTTCAGGACAGGCGACCTGTAATATTAACTGCCAGAGCCTGACGTAGCAGCGAGAGATTCCACAGGTTACATGTTCGCGACTGGCATTTTATCTCGCCTAACCCCCCCCCCCCCTCTCCCCCCCTCACCGAGTTCCACAACTTGTTCGACACATTACTCGGAAGATGTCGCCCCCGACACGGCGGACGCGTATCCAATATTGCGTTCCGATGTTTCCCGGTATTGCCGCTAGGTGGCAGCAACAGGACTGGGAAATCAATCGAAGGAAGCGCCCCGAGCAGGGGTAGCACTGAGAGCAATTCGTTGTCGGAGATTATTGCTTGATTGCTGTAATGGCGTTAAGTGGGGGGTTGTTTCAGCCCAGCCGGAGAGGCAGCTTTGGAAACTTGGGTGCTACAAAGCTTCTTAGTCTGCAGAAGTCATCTCTTAAATGGATGGAAAAATATTAGTCAACTTTAAATTATTTAGTTCAAAAGCCAGTGCATACTTTGTAGCATGAGTATTTCACAGTTTAACCCGCCACCTGTTCCACTTGCCAATGGTTTAAAGAAAAATGGCTGTGGTTACGTCTACTTATAAGTCGGGCTTAGAATGTAAGGTCACGGAATTATAAGTACAATAATCATCTTGTGGTGGTGCAGTCCTATGCTATGCAGTGCTATGAAAATAGGATGATGAATTCCGACTTATACAAGACACCGGTTCAATTGCCTTTTACTAACACATGTTTCAGCACTATTTGTGCTGTCTTCAGTGGGTTATTTTATTTCCTTACTGTAAAATTGTTGTTACATATTAACATTTAGAGAAACTTTTGGTATAAAATATTCACAATTATGAGTATCCTGAGCTAAGAGGGAGCATATTGACAGATACAGGTATTAGTGACCACAGTATTGTTGCAGCGAGACTGAACAGCATGACACACAAACGTACTAAAGAAAAAGCAAAGCACATCTGTTTAAAAAAGCAGCCTCCCTGAAAGACAGTCTCCACTCCTTACGATCTGACTACGTGAGAGTGGACCAGTTGTGATTTAAATTCAAACAAATAGTAGTAGTGGCAATTGAGAGATATACAGAGTGAACATTAATAAACCGACAAACTGCAAGGACGGATTCCTGACTGAAAATGGAGAAAAAAAGTCCTATGAAGATGTGTCCGGAAATGGACAGTGTATGTGCAATAACAAATTGTCCCGGAGCACAATACAGAGCTGCGTAGCATCCACGTAACAACAGATGTTCAAAGTGGCCCCCATGAGATGCAGTGCACTCATTCACACGTACCATCATGAACTGCCACATAATTGTGATGTTCTGGTGCAAAAACCATCGACAAAATCATTCCCGTGGAGGGAAATCGGCTGCTTTAGATTAGATTAGATTAGTACTTGTTCCATAGATCATGAATACGACACTTCGTAATGATGTGGAACGTGTCAGGTTAATAAAAGGTGTCTATACAAGATATTACATTAGACAAAATATTACATGACACTCAATATTCATAATCATTGCCCTCCTTACAGGTGATAGGGATAGCAACGGTTGCCACGCAGCATTGTATTATACTGCATACACATATTTCTCCTATTTTGTTCCAAAAAATTTGCTCACGGTGGTCTAACACATTCCAATGAAGCACGTTGTACTCGGACATCTGTAGTCCGCTATCAAACCATCCACATAAGTCGCGCCACAGCAGCATTATGTGAGTATGCTGGCCCCGTTGCTTGTATGAGTGGCTTAGTGGAAGATGCTGTTTGCGTACGAGTGTCCAGTGGTGCATGCAGCGTTATGGTGTTATGATATAACTTATGTGGATGGTTTGATAATGGACTATTAAGGTCCGAAACTGGTCTCCATTTAAATAAAAACAAACTTCTATGCAACTTTGACGGTGTTGTAATATTATTGAACCATGATAAGTTGCTGCCTACTGCCATCCGGCGTGCTGGAAGTAAGCAAATGTTGTACTCTCTTGATAGTTACGGCGTACTGTTAGTCCTTTTTAGTAAAAATCTGTAATCTTAGATTGAATGTCAGCTAGTCCCAAACTTTCTTGTACGTACTGTAGTGCCGTTATACTGATACACAAGATACTTGTCCATGCCACGTAATTTGATAACAACGTACGCGATAGTATTTCCGGTTGCGTAGGATATGCGTGACTTCGAAGTGTTTGGTTAGCTATACCTTCATAGAATGAAGGCTTTCACAACCGGATGACATTGATGCTGGTAAACCTTTCGGGATGTGAGGTCGTGGTCCAAGAAACTCTTTCGTTCGTGACGTTTCGTCCAGGACTGCGCTGGACATCTTCAGAGGTGCTCCTCCGCTGAGTCGGCAGGGAGGAAGTTGGTTGGGAGAACTGACTCGGCTTATAGAAAGTAAAAAAAACCTTCGGTGAAATTAAAAGCAATGTGTGGTTACATTAAGAGTGCGTAGGAAATTCCACTGTTAATGCAGAAGTGAGAGCGGATAAGTGGAAAGAGTGCACTGAATACCTCTGTGAGAAGGCTAGGGAAGGTTTAGGGGATCCAGAATTAGAGCGAGAATTTAAAAGAGCTCTGGAGGACTTGAGATCAAATAAAACAGTAGGAAATGATAACATTTCGTCGGAATTTATAATGTCGTAAGTTGGAAATGGCAGCCAGACGGGTATTCATGTTGGTGTGTAAAATATATGAGATGGTCATATATTATGGGACTTTCGGGAAAACATCATCCACTCAATTCCGAAGACGGCAAGAGCCGACAAGTGCGAGAAGCTTTTAAGCTGACTAGCTTAAAAGCTCATGCATGCAAGTTGCCGACGGGAATAATTTACGGAAGAATGGAAAAAAAAATTGAATATCTGTTACATGACGATCAGTATGGTTTAGGAAAGGTAAAGGTTCCTGATAGGTAGTTCAGACGTTGTACCTGTTAATGGAAGTAAGACAAAAGCAAAATCAAATCACACTAGTGGAGCTAAAAAAAGCGTTCGACAATGGAAACTGTAGGGAAAGACGGGTAATACATGGTATAAACAAGAAACAAGAAGCAACAATAAGACTGGAAGACCAAGAACAAAGTACCCCGATTAAAAAGAGTATAAGACAGAGGTGTAGTGTTTCGTTCCTATTGTTCAAGCCGTACATCGAAGATGCAATGGTGGATATAAAGGAAAAGTTCAAGAGTGGGATTAAAATTCAGGGTAAATGGATATCATTAACTGAATTTTTCGTCTATGTATGGCAGAGTAATATTAAAAAGGAACACACTACCTAGTATTCTGCAAAAATTAATTTATTTGGTCATGAATAGGCTTTCAGCACCTCAGGTCATCTTCAGGTGACGACTGAATGTCGCAAACGCAGATAAATAAGGCGTGTGACGTACACATACAGGAATGACACAGAAAGTTTACATAGAAAAACATTTAGGAAAACATAAACTTTTGCCACATACACTACTGGCCATTAAAATTGCTACACCATGAAGATGACGTACTACAGACGCGAAGTTTAATCGACACGAAGAAGATGCTGTGATATGCAAATGATTAGCTTTTCAGAGCATTCACACAAGGTTGGCGCCGGTGGCGACACCTACAACGTGCTGACATGAGGAAAGTTTCCAACCGATTTCTCACACACAAACAGCAGTTGACCGGCGTCGCCTGGTGAAACATTGTTGTGATGCCTCGTGTAAGGAGGAGAAATGCGTACCACCACGTTTTCGACTTTGATAAAGGTCGGATTGGAGCCTATCGCGATTGCGGTTTATCGTATCGCAACATTGCTGCTCACGTTGGTCGAGATCCAATGACTGTTAGCAGAATATGGTATCGGTGGGTTCAGGGGGGTAACACGGAACGCCGTGCTGGATCCCAACGGCCTCGTATCACTAGCAGTCGAGATGACGGGCATCTTATCCGCATGGCTGTAACGGATCGTGCAGCCACGTCTCCATCCCTGAGTCAACAGATGGGGACGTTTTTTAAGACAACAACCATCTGCACGAACAGTTCGACGACGTTTGCAGCAACATCGACTATCAGCTCGGAGACCGTGGCTGCGGTTACCCTTGACGCTGCATCACAGACAGGAGCGCCTGCGATGATGTACTGAACGACGAACCTGGGTGCACGAATGGCAAAACGTCACTTTTTCGGATGAATCCAGGTTCTGTTTACAGCATCATGATGGTCGCATCCGTGTTTGGCGACATCGAGGTGAACGCACATTGGAAGCATGTATTCGTCATCGCCATACTGGCGTATCACCCGGCGTGATGGTATGGGGTGCCATTGGTTACACGTCTCGGTCACCTCTTGTTCGCATTGACGGCACTTTGAACAGTGGACGTTAAATTTCAGACGTGTTACGACCCGTGGCTCAACCCTTCATTCGACCCCTGCGAAGCCCTACATTTCAGCAGGATAATGCAAGACCGCATGTTGCATGTCCTGTACGGCCCTTTCTGGATACAGGAAATGTTCGACTGCTGCCCTAGCCAGCATATTCTCCAGATATCTCACGAATTGAAAACGTCTGGTCAATGGTGGCCGAGCAACTGGCTCGTCACAATAGGCCAATCACTACTCTCTATGAACTGTGCTATCGTGCCGAAGCTGCATGGGCAGCTGTACCTGTACACGCCATCCAAGCTCTGTTTGACTCAATGCCCAGGCGTATCAAGGCCGTTATTATGGCCAGAGGTTGTTGTTCTAGGTACTGATTTCTCAGGATATATGCACCCAAATTGTGTGAAAATGTAATCACATGTCAGTTCTAGTATAATATATTTGTCCAATGAATACCCGTTTATCGTCAGCATTTCTTCTTAGTGTAGCAATTTTAATGGCCAGTAGTGTAGAAATAATTACGTAAATAAAAAGGACGGACGGAGGCTTTTATGTCGAGATCCATTTAACAAATGATAAGAAATAAAATGAATTTACATTTTGAATCTAGTACTTGTAACGAAAAATTAATTTCACAATGGGGAGAAAGGAAACTAAATCTAATTATTTAATACGAATGCTGCGTCATGTGTTTGTAGATTTCCTATATTTCCTGTATGGTCATCTTCTGTTTTTTTTTCTTAACAGAATGTAAAACTTCAGATTCTACGTCATATGATCTAAAATATGATATACTAAAGTATGATCAGTAAAGGTTGAATCTTTCTTCCTTAATTTCGAGTCTCTCTCATGTAGCCTGGCTGCCACAGGTCTGTCTGATCGACCGATATGTATTTTTTCACATTGCTTCCATGTGATTTTGTACACACCGCTCTGTGCTATGGGATGTAATGTTTGTTTGGTGTTGACTCAACGTTTTTGATGTGCTAATGGTATTATAAAATACAGGTCCGTACCTATGAATCTTCAACTTTTTTGCAAGTTTGTCTGAAATTTCGCCAGTATATGTGATTGTACAGCAGGCTTTGTAACTGGTGAGTGATTTCAGTTGGTTACCGTACAGAAGCAGCGTTATTTTCTGCATTTTCTTTTTAGTAGCGTATTATCAATCGTGGCAGAACCATAGCCACTGCAGTAAGCGATATGTTTGACGGTCTGTAGTGCTGTCCTGGCTTGCATTTTATAACACCAATAGATTATAAAAAATTTTATTCTAAACACAAATTACAACCCTTTGCACATAGCGGTGAGCCCAAAATCACACGAAAGCAACGTGAAAAAGCGTATGCTAGTCAGTGAGGCAGAGCCGTGGTAATTGGGCTATCTGAAAATGAGAGAAGCCGGAGATTAAGAGAGAAAGATTCAATCTTTACTGATCATCTTTCAACAGAAAACTATTCCTAGCTTTTACGTTCTGTTAAGAAAACCAGAAAGACGACCCTTCTGGGAATAATGGAAATCAACAAACACGTTATACGGAATGCTAGCTTAGTATTAAATGATCAGACTCAGTTTTCTTTTTCCCCTTAGTTAAATTCAGTTTTAGTTACAAAAAAAAAAAAAGGATTCAAACCGTAAATTCATCTTTTTCTCTTCAGTTGTTAAATGTATCTCCACATAACACCTGGTTTCACTTGTTGTTAAAATTTATGTGTTTTTTTTTTGCGTGTCAAGAAATGTTACGTTTTCCTAAATATTTTCTTATGCAAACTCTCTGTGTCACTTTTGTATCTTCTGTGTATCTGCTACGTCACACATCTTGTTTATCTGTATTTGCGATCTTCACACGGCACCTGAAGATGGCCTGAGTAGCTGAAAGCCGGTACTTGACCAAATAAAAGTAATTTTGCCAAACATTAGGAAGTGTTTTCGTTTTGTTAATACTGGAAAGATATCAGCGATAAGACTCGCTGGTGACATCGCGATCCTCAATGGAAGTGAAGAAGAATAGCAGGATCTCTTGAATGGAATGAACTGTGTAATGAGCTCAGAGCATGGATTGAGAGTAAACCGAAAAAGACAAAAGTAACGAGCAGTAGCAGAAATGAGGATAGTGTGAAACTTAACACAAAAAATTTGTGAATGACGAAGTGGACGGACTTAAGGAATTCTATTACCTTGGAAGCAAAAATTCCCATGACGAGCGCAGCAGGGAGGACACAAAAAGCAGACAAGGACAGGCGAAGAGAGAACTCCTGGCGAAGAGAAGTCTACTGGTGTCAACCACCGGCCTTACTCTCAAGAAGAAATTTTTGAAAATCTACGTTTGGAGAACAGCATTGTATGGTAGTCAATGATGGACTGCGGGAAATGGGGAATAGATGAGGATCGAAGCATTTGAGATGTGGTGCTACAGACGAATGTCGAAACTAAGCTGGACAGATAAAATAAGAAATGAGGGGGTACCCTGCAAAATAGTCAAAGAAAGGAACGTATGGAACACACGGATAAGGAGAAGGGACAGGGTGAAAGAGCGTGTGTTAACATCACGGAATAACTTCCGTGATGCTAGTGGGAATTGTAGAGGCTAAAAAGTGTAGGGCAAGACAGAGGCAGGAGTACATCCAACAAATAGTTACGGAGTTGGGGTGCAAGCGATGAAGATATTAGCGCAGGAGACGAATTCGTGGCGGGCCCCATGAAAAGAGAACTAGTGTGACATATGAGTAACGCTTCGCATTCCTCTCTTTGGCAGCGAACGTAAGCCATAGGACGAGGAGTAAATTAAAATCCACGTTAATAAACAGTTATTCTGTGGAATACAGTTCCCCACCTCATTTAGAAACTTGACGGCAAGAAAAACCAAAGACGAAATTATTAGGCTGATTATACCCAGGATGGTCCCAAACTGAAACTTGGAGAGGTTCTTCGCTAAATAAGAAAAATTACGTAAATATTCTATGAAATCCAAGGAAGGCTTTTTCTAAATCTGCTATCAAAGTTTTCTTTACGTTTCAGCTGCCATTAACCTTCTTCGGCCGTAATGAATCCCTTTGGGTTTGTCTGGAACCGAGGAAATTTAACTAATACGATGAGCGATATAAATATATGGTATAATTTTAGACGCCCCATTTCAGAGGTGTGAAAATAACCTTGAGCGCTCTCATCTGGAATGGTTTTACATCTACATCTACATCTACATCCTACATCTACATGATTACTCTGCAATTCACATTTAAGTGCTTGGCAGAGGGTTGATCGAACCACAATCATACTATCTCTCTACCATTCCACTCCCGAACAGCGCGCGGGAAAAACGAACACCTAAACCTTTCTGTTCGAGCTCTGATTTCTCTTATTTTATTTTGATGATCATTCCTACCTATGTAGGTTGTGCTCAACAAAATATTTTCGCATTCGGAAGAGAAAGTTGGTGACTGAAATTTCGTAAGCAGATCTCACCGCGACGAAAAACGTCTTTGCTACAATGACTTCCACCCCAACTCGCGTATCATATCTGCCACACTCTCTCCCCTATTACGTGATAATACAAAACGAGCTGCCCTTTTTTTCACCCTTTCGATGTCCTCCGTCAATCCCTCGTGGTAAGGATCCCACACCGCACAGCAATATTCTAACAGTGGACGAACGAGTGTAGTGTAAGCTGTCTCTTTAGTGGACTTGTTGCATCTTCTAAGTGTCCTGCCAATGAAACGCAATCTTTGGCTCGCCTTCCCCACAATATTATCTATGTGGTCTTTCCAACTGAAGTTGTTCGTAATTTTAACACCCAGGTACTTAGTTGAATTGACAGCCTTGAGAATTGTACTATTTATCGAGTAATCGAATTCCAACGGATTTCTTTTGGAACTCGTGTGGATCACCTCACACTTTTCGTTATTTAGCGTCAACTGCCACCTGCCACACCATACAGCAATCTTTTCTAAATCGCTTTGCAACTGATACTGGTCTTCGGATGACCTCACTAGGGTTAACTACGAGAACTTCAGGAAAATCCGAAGACATTGGCTTGGGCACCTCGTTCATCTGGCATTAAATGAACAAATTCCTAATAAAATTAAATAACCGGTAGCTTCAAATTATCCCAAGTGGATCTACCGCGGCTCATTTCAGGTCTCCCCAGTGGAGCGTACGCCTCGTCCAACTTCGCCCTTCGCCGTCACAACACAGTGCCGACAGCGCTCGACTGTCAACGAGTCTTTACGAGCACAGCGAGTACTCGCGTCGGGCCACGTGGTCGCGAGTATGCGACTCTGCAGCGACGAGCAAATGGCCGAGTCTCGAGGCTGAATGTCTAGGTAAAGCAAGTGATGCGAAACGGGCTTCGTAGCTGATTGTCACTTCCGCGTAGCCGCTGTAAAACAGATTACTATAGAAGTAACTGTGTCACGGACGAGTGCTAAGGATGTGCTGAAAAAGGAAACGGGAACCGAGGTCGTGCAGCGGTGCGAGAGCAGAGCCGTGGGGGCGGAGCGCGGCGGGTACTTACGGCTGAGGAGGCGGCGGCGGCGGCGGCGGCGTCCGGCAAAGTTTCCCCAAGACTCGGCGGCCCGCGCTGGCCGTGGCCGGCGCGACCGCGCCGCCGCATTCCGGCGGGGCCTGCGCGAACTACCTCCATCCACCCCGCCTCGCGCGTGGGCGGCGGTGGGGGCGGGGGCGGGCCCGGTATTGATCTCGCGCCGCGCCGCGGCCTGGCCTTCCGCGCGCTCTGGGGGCGGCGGCGGCGGCGGGGGTGGAACAGTCAGCTGGCGGCTCGGCTCCTCCATCCACCCTCGTGGCCGCCGCCGGCACCCACCCTGCTAACTACTGGACCCGGAGCGGACCCCTGCGGAACACCCCTTGCGCCTTACTTACACCTTAAACCTGCTAGCGGAATAACCACCGTTAATTGAAGAGTGCAGGCTGAAATCATTGCAAATGCCATTTTTTTCACAAAACACGTTTCCAATGCTATTGTACATTCGGCACTCTGTTGTATTTTCCTAGCCTTGATACAGGTGCCAAATCGTGCGTTAGTACCGGGTGGTTGGAATTAAAGAGCAGCTACTCACGGAGAACCAGTGTGAACTGAATTATCGTATAGCAGAGTAACTTCGTAAATATGCTAATGCGTTAATGCAGAACTGATGTACCGGTGATCAAAAAGTCAGTATAAATTTGAAAACTGAATAAATCACGGAATAATGTAGATAGAGAGGTACAAATTGACACACGTGCTGGGAATGACATGGGGTTTTATTAGAACCAAAAAATACAAAAGTTTAAAAAATGTCCGACAGCTGGCGCTTCATCTGATCAGAATAGCAATAATTAGCATAACAAAGTAAGACAAAGCAATGATGACGTTCTTTACAGGAAATGCTCAATATGTCCACCATCATTCCTCAACAACAGCTGTAGTGGAGGAATAATGTTGTGAGCTGCACTGTAAAGCATGTCCGGAGTTATGGTGAGGCACTGGCGTCGGATGTTGTCTTCCAGCATCCCTAGAGATGTCGGTCGATGACGATACACTTGCGACTTCGGGTAACCCCAAAGCCAATAATCGCACGGACTGAGGTCTGGGGACCTGGGAGGCCAAGCATGACGAAAGTGGCGGCTGAGCACACGATCATCACCAAACGACGCGCGCAAGAGATCTTTCACGCGTCTAGCAATATGGTGTGGAGCGCCATCCTGCATAAAACCCCGTGTCACTCCATGCATGTGTGTCAATTTTTACCTCTATATCTACATTATTCCGTGATTTATTCAGTTTTCAAATTTATACTGACTTTTTGATCACCCGGTACACTACAAAAATATTCGTGCCAATTTTGGCCACCATGTGCAAATGTGGAGCTATACAACATCTCGTCAACGTCTCTGGTGCTCTTACTGAACAAATTCTAGAATCGGCATTCAATAATAAAATCAACATTGTGATCTTCTCACTTGTTTGACTTTTTCTGCCGAGGAGCCGTTTCTTAATCCATTACATTCGGGAACATTTCTATACCTCTGTCTTGGATTCACAGTGCCAGATTTGCACTTGCTAGCCAAATTTCGAATAAACTTTTTTTCAGTGTAAACCGGTTCCACGTTAACGCATTAATCTACGAAGTTTAGCTGACATACGACAGTTACACCCACTCTGGACCACTGTGAGTTGATGTACTTTAATTATATTCACACTCTAAGTACCGAAGAGACCTACCGTAGTAAAACTATTCCACCTGGTGTGCAGGATGTACCAGCCAAGGTAAATACCGTCAGCCTTCAAGAAGAACATAGTCATACCAATTCCAAACAAGGCAGGTGCTGACAGCGCGAATTCTACCGAACTATCAGTTTAATGTGTCAAGCTTGCAAAAAACTTCCTCGAATTATTTAAAGAAGCATGAAAAAACTGTTAGAAACCGACCATCGGAAAAATCATGTTGGAGTATGGTGAAATCTAGGAACACGAGAGGCAATACTGACCCTGCGAGTTATCTTAGAAGGTATGTCAGAGAAGACTTATAACATTTGTAGATTTAGGGATCTAGGTGGTGTAGTGACTAGCACACTGGACTCGCGTTTGGGAGGATTATGGTTCAAATCCGCGTCCGGCCATCCAGATTTAGGTCTTCCATGATTTCCCTAAATCGCTTCAGCCAAATGCTGGAGTTGTTCCTCTGGAAGGGTGTGGCCGATTTCCCTCCCCATACTTCCCTAATCCGAGCTTGTGCTCCTTTTCTAATTACCTCCTTGTCGACGGGACGTTAATCTCGTCCTCCTCCATTTATACATTTAGAGAGAGCTTTTGACAGTGTTAACTGCGATACAGACATCGAAATTCTGGAGTATCAAGTTATCTACAACCTGTACAAAAGCCAGACTGGAACGACATGATAGAGAAGCGATTATTGACAAGGGTGTGAGACAGGGTTGTAACCTATCTCCGATGTTTTTCCGCCTGTACGTTGGGCGAGGAGCAAAGGAAACCGAAGAGGAATTGTGTGAGGGAATAAAAAGTTTGAGGTTAGCCGATAACACTGTAATTCTGTCAGAGGCAGCGAACGACTTTTTTTGAAGAGCACTTCAACACAATGAACCATGTCTGGAAATGTGACGAAGATCAACAAAAGCGAAGTAAGGATAATGGAATGTAGCTGATTTAAATCAAATGATGCTGAGGAATTTAGATTACGAAATGAGACACTTGAAGTAGTAGATAAATTTTGCTATTTTGGCAACAAAAGTAGACAGGGTATAAAATGTAGACTGGCAATGGCAAGAAGAGCTTTTCTGAGGGAGAGGAATTTGTTTCGAGCCTATGTATCAATTTTTACCTTTCTACCTATATTATTTCGTGAAGTAGTTTCAAATGTTATCGACCTTTTGGGTCACTCTGTATGTGGACAGTTTACTCGAAAATGCAAAATAATTTTTGAGTACTAGATGATGCGGTGTTTTCTTTTTATGGCTTATAATAAACGCGTCGTCGTCCGAAGAGCGAGGTGGCAACGCAACGTCGGTATCTCGCAGTGGCGTAATCACTGGGCAGAGCGCAGTGGTAGTGGTACAGGGTAACCTGTGCCACGCACCTTATGGTGGCTGGCGGAGTATGTATGTATGTGTAGATGCCGGACATACTTAGAATAGTTTCTGGATTATCTATTTTCTGTCTGTCCACCACCCCCACAACCACTGCTCGTAAGATGCGGTTACCACCTAGAAGCTGGAACTATGGGTGATAAGGCAAAATTTAAGTTCTAAAAAAAAAAAAAAAAAAAGGCGAATCGTATCCTTTTGTATTTTAAATTAGCTCACGTTGTTTGCGTCATGAGAGACGACGCTGCGTTGTGGATCACGTATGGCTCTGATCACTATGGGACTTAACACCTGAGGTCATCGGTCCCCTAGAACTTAGAACTACTTAAACCTAACTAACCTAAGGACATCACACACATCCATGCCCGAGGCGGGATTCGAACCTGCGACCGTAGTGGCCACTCGGTTCTAGACTGTAGCGGTAGGGCTGGTCGTTGCGAATGTCCGTCGTAGCTACAGTTCTCTCACAGCGGCTGGTGTCACAGTTTGAGACTCGGAGGTATGCTCTCAACCCGTGACACGCGAGCACTGTAGGCTCGGCTCAAAAACAAAACCACGAGTGCTCTTTATGAATATTCATGCTTAGAAAGGACTACGCTTCATAGATGATGTTTTGAGTAATGCAGATTATAATTTTGTTTTTGTGGTTCCACATCCATCGTTTACAATTATTTACGTCGAAGGGATTACGTATTTTTCGTAAAACCCCAGAGAATGTAAATGGGTGAAAAAAAATTCACCTGCAGTAACAGGTGTAGCACCATCTGTTTAACTGAAGAGACACTCATAATTATTTTCATCATTCCCATCATCATATTATCGTCGTCATCATGATCATCGTGAGTCACAGTGCGAAAATGCCTGCATCAAGGTCGCCTCTACACTTACAGTCTGCGTGTTGCTCCTGCATGTTTCTCCCTAACGTCACCCAAACACTTCTATCTTCGTCTCGGTGTCTCATGTTGGTCTGTCTAGGAATCCAGCAAAGAACTTGTTCGATGCACCTAGGATCCGTTTGACTTGCTAAATGTCCAACCGATGTCAATGGCAGTTTGTGCTGACAGTACAATTTCCTCTCCAGTGTGTTTCGTGGGCCATTGGATTCTTCGCAGCCTCTGCGAGTAATCTCCATTGTCCTTTTTTTGCACTTATCGTTCAGAACCTCTGTTTTTCAATGATTACCGCATTGAACGTCAATCTGTTGAAAGGGTCCTGTACCCAGCCACCTTTCACTAGTCCGGTAGCCCATTTTCACAAGTATTTCTCTTTCTTTTCCTTGTTTCTCTTTACTCTCATAGTGGCGTGGTTGTGTGTCACGTTGCTAGGCGGTGGCGTAGTCTGCTGCAGAAAGTCTGCGATAGTCGTACAGATTCAGCAGCTGTTGTACAGAATAGCCAACTCTGGTAGTGGCCAAGTAGGCAAAGAGGTTTGCGCTACTTGTGAGAAATCCACCTGCGTTAGGTTGGTGGCGGAAATGGCATCTTTGGATTTTCCGGGCCACACGGAGCGTGGAAAAGGCTGAAGATGAAAGCGGGAGGCAGTCTACCGCCCCGCCGGTTCGGGAAGCGTCCACAGCTGTGCTCCAGTCGAAGAAGGGTGAGTTAGGCTGACCGCGTGGCGAGTTGTTACTTGGCGAGAGGAGAGCTGTTAGCTTTTGGTCTCGCTTTTCAACTCTGAAAGATTGCTTTGCCTTGTCGCAGCAAGGAATGCAAAACTTTGGCAGATTTTTCTTTTAGTAAATTTCTATAGCAGACTTGGATCCGCTGGAAGAGCGCCACACGAAGGTTTCGATTAGAAATGAGCACTCGCTTCTGTTTGAATGTCTGTTTGCCTTCAGCTATACCTGTAAAAGCTTTTATTTTACTAAATATTAATAGCTTTGCCTTCTCGTAAATTTTACTCGCTTTATGTATCTTTCGTCCGTGGGGAGCGAACCACGTGGTTGAATATTAGAGTTTGTTGGGCAACCGTCATCACTAGCTGTCCGATCTCATGTTAGTTTTAAAGAATGTTAACTGGTCATGATTGTGTGATGTGATATTGTTGCAACTTGGCCACGATACCTAGAAATTGCGTTCCCACAAACTACGTGGGCACGCGGGTGTACTGCGAAACGTGTACCGTTTCACGAGTTATTGCGATCAGTTATCTGGCAACAGCAGTTGTATGAATGATTCACACGAATGATTTTAGGTGTAGATTATAACGGTGAATGTATCGATGCTTTTCTTCAATATTTCAGGAATTAATGTTATAAGGAATTGTGTACATGTCTCACATCCATATCTTAGGAATAAATGATTTTATCCGCAATTTTCTCTTGTATTCCGAGGTTACGTTTTAGCACGTAAGCCACTCACCTCATAGCTTTCCCGTTAGCACATCCAACGCGTTTCCTTGCGCACAGGTCCAGTGATAAGTTTCCCCTTTTATTTTAAAACAAATGCTTTAGGTTAAGTGTTATTTTCAGGTGTGTTGCTGGGAGCTGATCTTATGCACAGTGTTCATGCATTTTATATTTTATTTTAACTATTTGATTGTCGTGAACAGTGCACGGGCAATACTATTAATTACATCGCATCCCTATGAGCGACATCACAACGTATGCACTTTTATGAGTTTTGGTCTGTGATCAAATTAATTTGTTTTCCGACTCGGCCAAACCTTTGATTAATTGTACGGTTAGAGTCGGTGGCGACCCTAATCTTAACGTAATAACCCGTAGAAACTGGTTAGTTACACTGTCACTACCATTAAAAATTGGCAATACTCACTCCTCGTTTATACTCATGGGAAGCTTAGTTTCGATAACTGTATTTAGCATATCAAAACATCTGCAGACTATTTGTAATCCTCTTTTTACTTCTGTTGCGGTCCAATCAATTATTTCAACTGACGCAAATACCTGGTAGAGCAGTCTAAAAAAAATGGTTCAAATGGCTCTGAGCACTATGGGACTTAACTACTGTGGTCATCAGTCCCCTAGAACTTAGAACTACTTAAACCTAACTAACCTAAGGACATCACACACATCCATGCTCGAGGCAGGATTCGAACCTGCGACCGTAGCAGTCGCGCGGTTCCGGACTGCGCGCCTAGAACCGCTAGACCACCGCGGCCGGCGTAGAGCAGTCTGCTTAGATTATTTGTAATGATGCTGTCGTTTACCGTCTAGCAAAGTCATCAGAACGTCAATGCGAATTAAGAAATGATTTAAAGAAGATATCTTCAACGAATGAAACTTATGTCCTTCACTTGAGTAGGAAAAAGAATGCGTTAAGTTTCGGTTACATGATAAATAACACAGTTTTAAAGGTAGCAGACTGAACTAAATACGTGGGGACAACAGTTACGAACAAATTAAGTTGGAAGCATCAACCAGGAAATATTGTGTGGAAGGCGAACCAAAGACTGCGTTTTAACGGCAGATCATCAGAAGCAACAAATCTACTAAAGAGACTGCTTACACTACTATTGTACGTCCTCTGTCCGGGTATTGCAGTGCTGTATGGGATCCTTACCAGATAGAATTGATGGATGACATTGAAAAAGTTCAAAAAGGGCATATCGTTTTGTATTATTGCGGAAAAGGGGAGTGAGTGTCACGGATATGATGTGCAAGTTGGGGTGGCAATCATTGAAACTAAGATGTTTTTCATTGCGTCGAGATGATTTCACACAATACTTTTTGTGACTTTGTTGACTACGACCTGTAATGGAAGAAATGACCACTCTATGTAAATATGTGGGTGTTCATTTTTTCCACGTGCTATTACAGAGTCGATCGCCAAGGAAGTCGCCTGAAGGTGGTTCTGTGACCCTTCCGTCAAGCACTGGAGTAGTAGAGTAGTTACGTAGATGTAGGAGACCGTAGAATTAGTAAACAATTTTACAAAATGTGTACGAGCAATTAATTTGACCACGATGCGCGTGTTACTGTAGCATATGGCTACCGTCACACACGTACACACACGCGCATACACGCGTATAAAGGGATGGAGAGACAGAGAGAGAGAGAGAGAGAGAGAGACAGAGAGAGAGAGAGAGAGAGAGAGATTATTTAACGACGCAACTTGCAGCTTACGAGTATACACGGTTAAATGAAACAGCGCCGGCGCAGGCGGCTGCAATTTTCCAAATAGCCCCTAAACAACGGGAACTTCGCAGGCGCGCGCTCCGAGGATAAACAGCGAGCCGGGCGCGTCCTCCGGCGCAGGTGTCTCCATAACGGACCGGAAACAAATCGGCTCGAAATGGAAAGTACCCTGCAGGGCGATCACAAATTAGTGTGCCCTCTTGTTCAGTCCTCGCTTTCTGATACTCTCATCGTCGACGGAACGTTCAACCTGCATCTACATCTACTGTAGAACTGTAACTGGAAGAAGCCGACCTCCGGGAAGATCAGTTCGGATTCCGTAGAAATGTTGGAACACGCGAGGCAATACTGACCTTACGCCTTAGCTTAGAAGAAAGATTAAGGAAAGGCAAACCTACGTTTTTAGCATTTGTAGACTTAGAGACAGCTTTTGACAATGTAGACTGGAATACTCTCTTTCAAATTCTGAAGGTGGCAGGGGTAAAATACAGGGAGCGAAAGGCTATTTACAATTTGTACAGAAACCAGATGGCAGTTACAAGAGTCGAGGGGTGTGAAAGGGAAGCAGCGGTTGGGAAGGGAGTGAGGCAGGCTTGTAGCCTCTCCCCAATGTTATTCAATCTGTATGTTGAGCAAGCAGTAAAGGAAGCAAAAGAAAAATTCGGAGTAGGTATTAAAATCCATGGAGAAGAAATAAAAACTTTGAGGTTCGCCGATGACATTATAATTCTGTCAGGGACAGCAAAGGACTTGGAAGAGCAGTTGAACGGAATGGACAGTGTCTTGAACGGAGAATATAAGATGAACATCAACAAAAGCAAAACGAGGATAATGGAATGTAGTCGAATTAAATCGGGTGATGCTGAGGGAACTAGATTAGGAAAAGAGACACATAAATTAGTAAAGGAGTTTTGCTGAAATGGCTCTGAGCACTATGCGACTTAACTGCTGAGGTCATCAGTCGCCTAGAACTGAGAACTAATTAAACCTAAGTAACCTAAGCACATCACACACATCCATGCCCGAGGCAGGATTCGAACCTGCGACCGTAGCGGAAGCTCGGCCCCAGACTGTAGCGCCTAGAACCGCACGGCCACTTCGGCCGGCGGAGTTTTGCTATTTGGAGAGAAAAATAACTGATGATGGTCGAAGTAGAGAGGATATAAAATGTAGACTGGCAATGGCAAGGAAAGCGTTTCTGAAGAAGAGGAATTTGTTAACATCGGGTATAGATTTAAGTGTCAGGAGGTCGTTTCTGAAAGTATTTGTATGGAGTGTAGCCATGTATGAAAGTGAAATGTGGACGATAAATAGTTTAGACAAGAAGAGAACAGAAGCTTTCGAAATGTTGTGCTACAGAAGAATGCTGAAGATTGGATGGGTAGATCACGTAACTAATGAGGAGGTACTGGATAGGATTGGGGAGAAGAGGAGTTTGTGGCACAACTTGACTAGAAGGAGGGATCGGTTGGTAGGACATGTTCTGAGGGACCAAGGCACCAACTTTGTAATGGAGGGCAGCGTGGAGGGTAAAAATCGTAGAGGGAGACCAAGAGATGAATACACTTAGCAGATTCAGAAGGATGTAGGTTGCAGTAAGTACTGGGAGATGAGGAAGCTTGCACAGGATAGAGCAGCATGGAGAGCTGCATCAAACCAGTCTCAGGACTGAAGACCACGACAACAACAACAACATCTACTGTCTGGAAGCCGTCTTGCAGAGTGTGACAGAGGGTACTTTGGGTAGCACTGTCACTGCCCCTTCTTATTCTAGTCGCGAAAGTCTCACGGGAAGAACGATTGCTGGCGAGCCTCCTCGTAGGCTCGAATGTCTCGAATTTTATCTTCATGCTCTCTTCGCGAGATACACCTGCGAGGAAGCAATGCATTCGTTGACTCTCCTAGGAATGTACGCTCTCTGCGCTTTAACAGTTAACCACACTTTGATTCAGAACGCCTCTCTTGCAGTGTCTACCACTGTAATTGACTGATCATCTCCGCGACACTTTCCCTCTTACGAAATAAACTTGTACCGCAACGCGCTTGTCTTCTTTGGCTCTTCTCCACTTCTTCCATCAGTCCTGTCTGGTGCGGGTCCCAGACTAACGAGCAGCATTGAAATATCGGTCGAACGAGGTTTATGCAAGCTATTTACTTTTGTTGGTGATCTACGTTTCCTGACGATTCTTCCACTGACTCTCCATATACCATCTGCCTTCCCTCCGCCTAGTTTTATGTCATCGCTCCATCGCTCCATTCGCTTATTCCATGGTATTTCATGAATGCGACTTCTTCCAGTGATTGTTCTACAATCGTCTAATCTTTCTGCCTATTTATGCAGAAAAAGTTACATTGAGAGTTAATTGTGAGTCCATCCACCAAGCATCGATCATCTGCAGATCTTCAAGCATTTCGGTAATATTTTCCAACGCTGACATTTCTCCGTATACAACAGTCCCCCGTGCATAGCCTCTTCTGATTTCCGACGTTATCCATTAGGTCATATTTATACACCCTCTGGCAAAAAAAAGCCCAGTTGGATAAGTGAGTGGCCTCTGAGGCCTGAGAACATTCAGGGGCCGTCACTGGAATCAACAAATTAAATTAATAACGTGGCGTAGCAGCATGACACCATATCACGTACAAGTTCAGTTGGCTTAAGAGGAAACACTCCGAAGAGGAAGTTTATTAAGAAACACATTTAAAAAAAAAACAACAGTGAAACACGAAGTAATTAACCGAATTGGACGGAAATCGGCATTTGTGACCTAAATGTACGGACAAAAAAATGATTACAGAAGTAGAAAAACTGGATGATTTATTCAAGAGAAAGAGCTTCACAAAATGAGCAAGTCAATAACGAGTTTTTTCCACCTCTGGCCCTTACACAAGCAACCGTTCAGCTTGGCATTGAGTCATAGAGTTGACGGGTGTTCTCCTGAGGGATATGGCGCCAAATTATGTGCAATCGGCTCCTTAGATGGTCAAAAGCCCGAGATGGTTGGAGGGCCCTGCCCACGGACTAACGCTCGAAATATTCTCAGTTTGGAAGAGATCTGGCGACCTTGCTGACCGAGGTAGGGTTTGGAAAGGACTGACAAGGGGAGGGCCTCAGACACGGCCAACCGACTCGGTTCAGGTTTGGGAGGTCACTTGCGTACAACCTATAACGAAGGTCTCTATTTTGGCTCAACGCACCACCCCCCCCCCCCCCACCCCTTTTTGAGAAAATCACCTCTAAAGGTTATGATGAGCAATCGACTCAAAACTGGCGGGAACAATACTAATTGTAAATAGAGCATTTTCATCATGAGGTATGGGGAAAAGAAACTTTTACAGCAGCCTCTTATCTACCCACATGGTAAACGCTTCTCGCCGAGAGCGCAACGGCCAAGGTAACGGGCTGGGAGTTGAGAACCCGGGTTCTAATCTCGAGGAAACTGTACGGTTTTAATTTTTTTTAATTGTAGTTTTTCGTATCACAATTCGTAGGAATAGGAGGGTTAATAAGGTACCCAAAAAATGGTTCAAATGGCTCTGAGCACTATGGGACTTAACTTCTGAGGTCATCAGTCCCCTAGAACTTAGAACTAGTTAAACCTAACTAACCTAAGGACATCACACACATCCATTCCCGAGGCAGGATTCGAACCTGCGACCGTAGCGGTCGCGCGGTTCCAGACTGAAGCGCCTAGAACCACTCGGCCACACCGGCCGGCAATAAGGTACGCTACTAAACACGGAATAATAATAGTAATAAGGTAGGCAAACTAATTTCCCAAACGAGGTAAATTAGTAAAGAATTAAACTTTTCAGCCTTTCCACTTGAAATCAACTCCGTGTAAGAGTGCTGCGAATTCCTCACGAGGGATCACAGATAGCCAACCGCGCGACGCATGTTTACAGCGAGGTACGAGACAGAATGCACGCGGGGAGAGTTATGTTGTCCCGGTTGCCTGTTCGTCACATCATAGCTGTGAACCTCGGAGAGTGAGTGTGTCCAGCACGAACCTTACAGAAGGCAATCGAAAAGAGTTGTTTCTCGTCATTAGGCTGCCGTGAACCTCTAGAATATATGTAATGATTTATCATCGTTAATCCGCCGAATAAAATATGTTTTGTGAAAGAATACAGTGATCTTCCGTAAGTAACGTATAACTTGTACCGAATGTAGTTTGTAGTAATTAGCTTTTCTGTTTATGCCGTAGTAACTAGTTATTGTTTCTTGTGTCATATATTTTAGTTGCATAATCCGAATAATGGAGGATGTACACCCTTCGACCAGCGCTGAATATATAGTTGAGAGCCTGTCACAGGCGACGGCAAGCGGGAAGTTACCGACGCTGTGTTTTGGTTTCTAAAAGTGCTGCAACACAGTGTGATAGTAGGCACACGAGCGATGGCACACAGCATCTCAAAGATAGTGATGTACGACAATTTCACGAGTGTACCGTGAATACCAGGAATCCCGTAAAACATCAAATCTCTGTCATCGCTACCGAAAAAGATCCTGCAGGAACGAGGTCAACGACGGCTTAAGAGAATCGTTCAGAAGTCCAAGTCTTACGTAAATTGCTGCAGATTTCAGTGCTGGGCCATCAACAAGTGTCAACGTGCGAATCATTCAACGGAAGATCATCGACATGGGCTTTCGCAGCCGAAGGTCCACTCTTGTACCCTTGATGACCGCACGACACAGAGCTTTACACCTCGCCCGGGCCCGTCAACACCGACATTGGACTGTTGATGACTGGAAACGTGTTGCCTGGTCGGACGAGTCTCGTTTCAAATTGTATCGAGCTGATAGATGTCTACGGGTATGGAGGCAACGTCATGAATCAATGGACCCTGCCTGTCACCAGGGGACTGTTCAAGCTGGTGTAGGTTCTATAATAGTGTGTGACGTGTGCAGTTGGACTGATTTGGGACCCCTGATACGTCTAGATACGACTGTGACAGGCGACATGTACGTACGCATTCTGGCTGATCGCCTGCATCCACTAATGTCCATTGTGCATTCCGACGGACTTGGGCAATTCCAGCAGGACAATGCGACACCCCACACGTCCAGAATTACAACAGAGTGGCTACAGGAACACTCTTCTGAGTTTAAACACTTCCACTGGCCACCAAACTCCGCAGACATGAACATTACTGAGCATATCTGGGATGCCTTGCAACGTGCTGTTCAGAAGAGATCACAACCCCTTCGTACTCTAACGGATTTATGAACAGCCCTGGAGGATTTACGGTGTCAGTTCCCTTCAGAACTGCTTTAGACATCAGTGGAGTCCATGCCACGTCGTGTTGCGGCACATCTGCGTTCTCGCCTGGCCCTACACGGTATTAGGCAGGTGTACCAGTTTCTTTGGCTCTTCAGTGTGTTTCTCAGTGTTGAAAATTGCTTTACAAGAGTAATGTGAAAATAAAGTTGGTCGCATTTTCCTCCATTATGCAGTTCCACACCATGAAACTGTGTACTATTGGAGTGACCTACTGCCGATAGCATATCTTCCTCTCCGTTGTCGAACTGGTTTACAGCTCCTGTTGATGTGCTATGGACGCAGGTCAATATACAGTACTGATTATACCCTCTCTATTTTTCCTTATGACGTATCTTATATCTTTCTGGTGGTGTGCAGTTGAGAAAACCGTAATTAGCTTATGATCTGGCCATTTCACTGCAGATACACACTCTTTCGTACTGATGATGATGAACGCTTATGTTCGTATGCAGTTGGAAAACATTTTGCAACAAAGAGCACAAGGAAGCGATGTAGGCAGTGCAGGACACGGAAGTAGGAGATAGAGTCTACTACAAAATCCCACTACGTATTCTGCCATGTCTTGGAAAATTTCATAAAAGTGTTAAGCAGTGAATAAATAAATTTGTTTGACGTAATATTGGTCCTTGCTGTCTTCTTTTTTTACAGATTCCAATCTCGTAGTAAAAAATATTATTTTAAGTGCGACGTATATGCCCACTGGACTATAAATAACAATCGATATTTAGAAAGATGGACCAACTCAGTCAGCATCCACACATGAAGCGGGATATCAGTTTTTGCAGTAATATGTGCCAGAAGTGTAAAATTTAGCGCTTCACGAAACGATAAAAATACAGTATCCTGTGGGAACAATATCAATTAATCGTATATGGAATCAGTTAACTCGAAGAAATATGTGGTTGTAACGATTTGTAGCGTTGTGAAGTAGAACTGTCATACAGGTAGGTATAGCAGGTGATAGACTTCAGTTCATTACAAAGATACCGAAAAAATACAGTAAGTCTCCAATGCTGCTTACAAAACACTCTCGAGACCATCCTGGAATGTTAAAATAGTGAAGTGTGCATGACGCATACCAAGTAAGAGTAACAGGCGATATTGAACGTGTACAAGGAATGGCAGAACGAATGGTCACAGTTGGTTCGACTCATGGGCAGGCATTACAGAGATGCTGAAAGAACTGAAGGTAGGCGGAAACAGTATCGCGAAAGGCTAGTTACTAAATTTCAGGTATCAGTATTAACTGAGCATTCTAGGATTATACTACAGTACCCTACATATTGCTTTAGAAACGACAACCAAGACAAAGTCAATTCTTATCTAACTCAGCCAGCTCTTTATACTCACAAATTAAAGAGTCATATCGACAGGCCATCTCAATTTGCTTCCATATTTTTAGATTTCCAGAAGGCTTTTGATAACGTTCCTTACAACCGACTTCTAATCAAATCGAATGCCTTCAGAGTATTATCTCAGTTGGGCAACTGGATTCGTGATTTCCTGTCAGAAGATCACAGTCATAGTAACTGGCGGAAAGTCATCGAGTAAAACAGAAGTAATACCTGACGTTCCTCAACGAAGTGTTGTAGGCCCTCTGCAGTTCCCAATCTACATAAACGATGGAGAAGACAATCTGAGCAGCCTTCTTAGATATTTTGCAGATGACGTTGTCTGTTACCGTTTCGGCGTAGAGTCATATCATCAAAATCAATTGCAAAACTATGTACACAAGATATCTGTATGATGTGAAAAGTGGAAATTGAATAAATAAGGGAAAGTGTTAAATTATCCACGTGAGTACTAAAAGGTATACGTTAAATTTTCGTTACTCTGTAAATCGCGCAAATCTAAAGGCTGTAACTTCAACAAAATGCTTGGGGATTACAATCAGGATTAACATGAACTGGGATGATCACACAGGTAATTTTGTGGGTAAAGCAAACCAAACACTGCGACTTATTCGCAGGGCAATTATAAAATGCAACAGGCCTGCTAAAGAGACTGCTTACGCTGTGCTTGTCCGCCCACTTCTGGAGCACTGCTGCGCGGTGTGGGACCTGCATAAGATAGTATTAATGGAGCACAATGAAAAAGTTATGAGAAGGGCAGCTTGTTTTGTATTCACGTATATGATATGGGAATTGGTGTGGCAATCATTAAAACGAAGTCGTTTTACATTGCAGCAGGATCTTCTGATGAAACTTCAACCACCAACTTCCTCCTCAGAGTCGGAAAGTGTTGGCGCCCACCTACATAGGGAGAAATGACTATCATAATAAAATAAGAGAAACCAAAAATTGCACGCAGAAATTTAAGTGTTGTTGTTTTCCGCTCGCTGTTCGAGAGTGGGACGGTAGACAGCTTGAAGGTGGTTCGATGAACCTTCTGCCAGGCACTTAACTGTGAACTGCAGCGTTATCATGTAGATGCAGACGTAGGTGTACTTTAATTATAGCGAGTGAAGAGGCGTTTAAATAGTATTAATCACGCGCTCCTTACGCGAATGGGACGGGATGGAATCGTAATACGTGATAGAATGGAACTACCCTCTGCCATACACTTCACAGTGGTTGGGAGAGAACAGCTGTGGCTGTAGATGTCTTTGTGAATGTGCCGACTGACACTTTACCTTGGTAGGTATGTGCACCGTATATTGTTCTGCAAACTGAAATTAGAGCTGTGAAGAGCACGTTTCTACATTTATTCACGGTAGAATCTGTAAATCGTCCATTACGACCATTTCTCAATGCTGTTTTTAAGGGTACCCCATATTTCCTTAACCAGAGTTAGTAGTATTATTATTGAAACTAAAATGGCAGACAGACGAAGGGAGAGGCGAAATACCGTATTGCGTCCTCGACATATCGATCTAGCGAAACTCTAATCGCTCTAAGTGAATTTTATCCATAACAGATGGAGCCGAAGTCCATGACTGTTCCTTTGTAGGGTGAAGAATAATAACCGCTGGTAGTCACAACAGAAGGTGATCTTATTTAATGCACGGCCTGTTTCGGGTTTGTGCCCATCTTCGGCTGGTTTTACATTCAATTAAATATTTCAGTGTCCAACATTAAACAAAAAAACAAAAATGTCCAAATGTGTGTGAATTCGCAAGGGACCAAACTGCTGAGGTCATCGGTCCCTAGACTTACACACGACTTAAACTAACTTATACTAAGAACAACACATACACCCATACCCGAGGAAGGACTCGAACCTCCATAATAACAATAATAAAAATAACAATAATATGTGATGACGAATATAAAGATCCTACTGAAACGAATGGAAGTTTCTAAGCGACATGTGTTGTTAAGTATTATAGTGTGTACAGATGGAATATCCATGACATTTACTCATTAGATCAATCAATCATGTTTTTTACGAAAATATCTCGACTTGTTACACTTAACTGTAAGTATTGGTCCGCAGCTCGTGGTCGTGCGGTAGCGTTCTCGCTTCCCACGCCCGGGTTTCGGGGTTCGATTCCCGGCGGGGTCAGGGATTTTCTCTGCCTCGTGATGACTGGGTGTTGTGTGCTGTCCTTAGGTTAGTTAGGTTTAAGTAGTTCTAAGTTCTAGGGGACTGATGACCATAGATGTTAAGTCCCATAGTGCTCAGAGCCATTTGAACCATTTTTTTGTAAATATTGGTACTTCGATGTTATGTCTTTGATACAATAGGTGTTACTAGCTTCGGAAGCTGAGCCTGAAGATGGGCACATATCCGAAACCGATCGTGCCTTAGATAAAATCACTTTCTACTGAGACTGGTGGCGGCTACTTTTGTACACCCTGTAATCAGTCTGTTTGTTCTTGAGACCCACAGAGTAATGAATAATTGCACGTAGATTGTTACTGTATTACTTAATATTCGGAAGGCATTTACCACAGTTCCGCGCTGTAACCAAGAGCGCAAAACATAAACTTGCGGAGCAATGAACCAGGTGCGTGACTTGATTAGGCATCTCCTAGTGAATCGTTCTTAAAGTGGAAAATCATCGGCTATAAAAAAATTTCGGGAGTTCCTCATGGGCTTGATGCAGGACCGTTACCGTTTATGGTACATATAAATGATGCAGAGGATGGCGTCGCTACCTCCTTGAGGCTTTATCACAGATGATACTGTCATATATAGGAATGTCAAGACGCCAGAAAATTATAGCAAAACTGTGGATGATGTGCACGTGTTGCAGGGATCGCTTGCTGATCCTCAACTAAATAAATGTAGTATACTCCGCATAGATAGGCGGAAAAAACATGCTGTTGGCAATTGTCCCCTGAACACACTAACAATCGTAAAATGTTTACGAATGTGTTTCTGGTGCGACATGAAGTGGAACGACCACGTAAAATTAGTTATGGGAAGAAACTGATTCCAAGCAAACGTATGAGTACGAAGGGAACGTAATTCGCTCACAAAATAAGTTGCTCACAAAAGCCCTCTTACGCAAATGTATTGAATAGTGATCGTCAGTATGGCATCCGTATGAGGTAGAATTAATGAAGGAAGTAAAGAAGATACAAATAAGGGCAGCACATTTCTTCTCTGATTAGTTTAGTAGGAGAATAATATTTTTCATATTGTTTCACTGTCATTATCGTTTAATTTATCGATGGACAGTTGCAGTCAATTCTGATCCAGTGATCAAAAATAGCAACGACAAATTTTTTGTCCGGAGAGTTTCTTTCTATTCCACTTCGAAAGATAAGTTCCGTTGGCGCACTGTTTGGGAATGTATAGCGACATGTGTGAAGCATCGGTATGTAACTTCGATCAGTACGCACCCAAAATCTCGGCAGTGAAATCACTGCTACGTTTTGCCTCTGTGAGTATGGTTTGGATTAGCGGCTGCAGACGCAAATCTCGTAGGCTATAAAGTACGTAGAGGGACGGAAATATTGAGAACACATTCATCGTGACATTTGTTTACTGAGTGACTGGTATGAGCGACAGTGATACCATAATGTTTCGGGAAGGACGATATAATGAGGAATTTTGGGGTAGCGTCTAGTTATCCGACATGTGGCCTGTAATTAAAAACGACTCCCATTCGTATCTGCTGGAGGGGACTACCAGGGGGAAGGTGACACCGAGAAAAAGATCGAATAACCAACGAAAGGATAACGTTCTAAAAGTAGAGGCGAGGAATATCAGAGGTTTGAATGTGGTAGAGAAGATAGAACATTTGCAAAAGAGTCACGATTTTTGTCCGAAGACGAAAGATTCCGGACTAGTCCCCCATTTGGACCGCCAGGAGGGAACTGCTAAGGGAAGGGTCAAATAATCAACCAAAGGATAATGTTCTACGAGTCGGGGCGTGGAAGATCAGAAGTCTGAACACGGTAGAGAAGCTAGAAAATCTGGAAACGGAAGTGCTAAGACTCAACCTAGATATAGTGGGGTCAGTGAAGTGAAATGGAAAGCAGACCAAGATTCCTGGTCAGTCGAGTAAAGGATAATATAAACAGCAGCAGAAAATGGTATAACGGGAGTAGGATTCATTGTGAATAGGAAGGTAAGACAGAGAGTGAGTTACTGTGAACAGTTCAGTGATGTAGTTGTTCTCATCAGAATTGACAGCAAACCAACACCGACAACAATAGTTCAGATATGCATGCCGACGCCGCAAGCTTAAGATGAAGAGGTAGAGGAAGCATAGGAGGATGGTGAACAGGTAATTTAGTACATAAAGGTAGACGAAAATCTTAAACAATGGGAGACTGGAATGTGATTGTAGGGGGAGCAGCAGAAGAAAGGGTTACGGGAGAATATGGGCTTGGTAGTAGGAATGAGATTGGCGAAAGACTAATTGAGTTCTGCAATAAATTTCAGCTAGTAATAGCGAACACTTTTTTCGAGAATCACAAGAGGAGAAGGTATATTTGGGAAAGGCTGGGAGGTACGGGAAGATTCCATTTAGATCACGTCATGGTCAAGCAGAGATTCCGAAATCAGATACTTCATTGAAAGATGTACCCGGGAGCAGACGTAGACTCAGGTCACAATTTAGTAATGATGAAGAGTAGACTGAAGTTTAAGAGACTATTCAGGAAGAATCATTGCGCAAATAAGTGGGATTCGGAAGTACTAAGGAATGAAAAAATACGCTTGACGTACTCTGAGGCCGTAGACACTACGATAATAAATAGCTCAGTAGGCATTTCAGTTGAAGAGAAGTTGATATTCCTAAAAAGGGCAACTACATGAGGTTTAAAGAAAAACGTAGGTACAAGGAAAGTAATTACGAAGAAACCTTGGGTAAGAGAAGAGATAACTTAAGTTGCTCGACGAAAGAAGGACGTGCAAACATGGCCAGGGAATTTCAGGAACGCAGAAATACAAGTCAGTTAGGGACGAAGTCTATAGGAAGTACAGTGAAGCTAAGGCGAAATGGCTACATGAAAAACCTGAAGAAATTGAAAATGAAATCATTGTCAGAAGGACTGACCTAGAAAAGCCAAAGCAGTCTTCGGTGAAATTAAAAACAAGGGCGGTAACATTAAACTGCAATAGAAATTCAACTGCTAAAAACAGAGGAAAGAGCGGATAAATGGAAACAGTACAATGAAGGTCTCTATGAGAGGGAGGACTTGCCTGATGACGTGATAGAAGAAACAAGAGCCGACAGGGAAGAGATCGAGGATATAGTATTGGAATTTAAAAGAGCTTTGAACGATTTATGATCAAATAAGGCACTATGAGATTGGCCATATACCATGAGACTTTCGGAAAAAACATCATCCACACAATTCCGACTACAGAAAGAGGCGACAAGTGCGAGAATGATCGCATATGAGCTTAACAGCTCATCCAGCCAAGTTACTGACAAGAATAATGTAAGAAGAATGGAAAAGAAAATTGAGGATGTAATAGATGGCAATAAGTTTGGCCTTAGGAAAGGTAAAGGCTCCAGAGAGACAGTTCTGACGTTGCAGCTGATAATGGAAGTAAGATTGAAGAAAAATCAAGACACGTTAATAGGAGTTGAACAATTTAAAAGAGTGTTAGATGTTCGAAAATCTGAGAAAAATAGGGGTAAGCTATAGCGAAAGACGGGAGGTGTACAGTATTTACAAGAGCCAAGAGGGAACAACAAGAGTGGAAGACCAGGAAAGAAGTGCTCAGATTAAAAAGGGGGTAAGACAGTGATGCAGTCCTACGCCCCTACCGTTCAATTTACACATCGAAGAAGCCTTGACGGAAATAAAGAAAGGATTATAATTTAAGGTGAAAACATATCAATGACACGATCTGATAATGACATTACTGTCCTCAGTTAAAGTGAAGAACACTTAGAGGATGTTTTGAATGGAATGAACAGTCTAATGATTGCAGAATATAGACTGAGATTAAACCGAAAAAAGATGAAGGTAATGAGAAGTATCAGAAATGAGAACAGCGAGGAACATAGCTTTAGAACTGGGGATCACCAAGTAGACGAAGTTAAGGGATTCTGCTTCCTAGGCAGCGAAATAGCCTATGTGAACACAACAAGGGAGGCATAAAGATAAGTCTACCAGAATCAAATACATGTTTCAATTTGAGAAAAAACGTTTCTGAGAATGTACGCTTGGAGCGCAGGATGTTAGGACATCTGTTGAGACATCAGGGAATAACTTGCATGGTACTAGAGAGAGTCGTAGAGGCTAAAAACGGTACAGGAAGACGGACCGGAATACATCCAGCAAATAACTGAGGACGCAGGTTGCAAGTGCTGCTCTGCGATGTAAAGGATGGCACAGGAGAGGAATTCCTGGCGGGCCTCATGAAACCAGTCAGAAGACTAATGGCTAAAAAAAAGTATTTTAATAGTTCTTGTTAAACAAATCATCTGATTACAACTTGTAGAGACGGATTATGATAACGTTTGTGTTACACGAAGGTGGTAAATTACAATAAAACTACTTTGAATGATCAGGGAATCGTCGAACGGTTTTGCTCGTGTTCCACAAGCAGCTTTTTTACGACTGTGGTATGTAACAGATTGGACATAAAAATGTGACTTTTATTTCATCTGCTTGTAGGGCTTCATATGATGAACGCTTTCTGGGATGCAAATTTCATTCTTCCCTTGATCGCCTTTCAAAATAAGCAGTAACTGTGGATTAGTAAAAGAGTTTTCTGGTCTGACTGGATGAATAAATTCAAATGAAAAGACCTGAATTGCAACAGAGAAAAAACTGAAGAAGAGGGCGAGTTTCATTACGATAATGCACTTTCCGAACACAGGTTATAGGAAATCTGAAAACCAAAGATTTTGAAGCACGAGTTGTTAGTACTTCCACTCTATTCACAAAATTTAACACTGATTTCCGCTTTTTTTCCCCATCTAAATATACAGGGCTACAAAATGTTTTGATTCCACTGAACAGAGGGAATATTTTGCACGCCATTCAGAGCCGCAGTACAGAGATAGAATTGGATAAATGACGAACAAAGTGCGCACAAGCTATAAGGATGAAACAGAGCAATAAAACAGTGCTCTGCTACCATTTCAAGAACGTTCCTCATTTCTCTTGTTAAACGTCTCCAAAGTAACACACCCGTTTGATTCTCCTTCTCAGAATTGACTAGTATCTATTCTCGGAGGGATGTTGAATGCACTCAGATAAGACGGAGTACGCTCCTTGACTGAATAGTCTTAGAGGCACCTTAGCCCCACGATTCTCGTCGTCCTAATGGCAGACAGTACAATATTATGTTCGTGTGAAGAGTATGGAATCTTATTCATCTTTGTCTACATCTGAGATGCTTTCACACTTTTGCTACTATCGATTTACATACAGCAATGGCAGAAACAATTAGTGCAATTCTCCTTCTTACTTTCCTCAGGTCGTAGAGTTTTGCCTGTTGCACGATCTTCTTACACGCTTCTACTACAGGCGATTAATTGCCTTTCTGATCTCTCTGCCTCTTCCGTCGTCTACCTAATCACCTTTCCACTATTCTACGATAGCTCATTGCTATTTTGGAGACATTTTTGTGATATTTACTTTACAGTCATTTCTATGCCAATTGATCTGTTCGTTAATGATTTTAATTCCAGTTCGTGTTGTAAATTTATCAGCGTTTCTTTCCTCACCGCTTTATTCAGTGCTATGTATGTGGTCTCAAGTCTGCCTTTTTATTTTCTTCGGTATGTCTCTTTCATTTACGAAGGAGGTAGCAGATTTTTCTTTCGGAAGAAATTGAACTCATTTAGTCTCACTGTTTTCTGGTCGTGTTTAACAATTTTGCTTCGAACTAGAACTTCATCTAAAATGCCATAACATCATTTTTTTGAGACGAAAGCCAAGTTATAGGTACATTCTCCTGTCTAATTTTTCAGAAGCTGTATAAATATTAAATGTATTTTTCTCCGTGTGATTCTTAAGCAGCGAGTGGTTATAATTAAAGAGCAGTTACTGACTGAGGTCCAGTATGGGCTGTAATTGTCGTATGATAGCTAAATTTGGTAGATATGCTAATGCGTTGATGCCAGAACGGATTTATGCTGATAAAAGAAGTTCCAATTTTGGCACCAGTTGCAAATGTGGCATTGTTAGTGCAGGAAAGACGTATAGAAATGTCTCCATATGCAATGGGTTAGGAATGGGAGGTGCGTAGAAAAAGTAAAACAAGAGAGAAAAGCATAATGTTGATTTTATTATTAAACATCTTGCAGGAAAATAGTCGCTTCCACAGAGATGCGCTCTTGCGAAACAGGATTCACACGCTGTACAGGCAGGTCTCGATAAAGTTGAGACGTAACTTTAGACCTGACAGACCCTCTTCTCTTCAAAAAAGAACGGATCCAAATTAAAGGTTCTTGCGAATCCGAACCACACAGTCACACACTGTGACGATTTTCGGCACGATTGTGTTCCGGTCACGAGTGTTAAGGTCGATATTGGCCTCGCAGGAGATACTGGGGGCGCCGAGTTGGCGGCGAATGGCCCTCTGGCGATGAGGAGAGGAGGGTTGGAGAGTACCGAGCGAGGAGGACAGAACGGCAGAGTGCTGGGGGGTCCGGAGGGTCCGAACTGTGCATTAATAATTTCTGCACTCTGTGGCAATCAATCGACGGTGAAACCGAGACGCTTGAGAATTCAAAGCTGCTGTCGAATGATAAGCCGTAGCTCCTGCAGTTATCTGGACGCAATTTACGGCGAGCTGGGGCCGATGTCGCTTGTGGGTGTTTTGCCACGGCAGATAAACAAGACAGCGTGGGCCCAGCCTCAACACGCTCTTAGTATGGGTTGAGGTTGTACTTGACAAACAGATCAAATTAATAATTGGTTCCGTTTGCCGACTTCCTGTCTCAGATCACACAGTTGCTGAACAGTTCAAAGAAGTCCTAAATCTCGCTTCAAATAGGTATCACACTCATACAGTTATACTTGCTGGTGACTTCAATCTTACCTCTATATACTGCCGAAATTACATGTCAGAAATCGTACTAAATGCTTTATCCGAAAATTATTTTGAATAATTGTTTCAGGAACGCACTCGAAATGCAAATGGATGCGGAAACATACTCGACCTCTTAGCGACAAAAAAACACGAGTAACGGGGAGCATTGTGACGGATGCAGGGATCAGTGACCACGAGGTCGTTGTAGCGAGACTGAATACCTAAACATTCAAACCCACCAATAAATAAATAAATAAATAACTTAATGACGGAAAATACATCTATTTAAAAAAATTAACTTCGTACGAACAGCCAGCTTGCCAAAAGCACTCGGCAGACCGATATGGTCATCTATCCAAGTGCTAGCCAAGCCCGGCAGCACTTAACGTCGGTGATCTGACGGGCACCGGTGTTGCCACTGCGACAAAGCCGTTGGCACACATCCGTTTACGAAAGCAGACAAAAATTTGCATGACGCCTACCTAAGAGAGAGCCTCCATTCCTTTCGAACTAACTGTGACAATGTAGGCCACATGTTGCTTGTATTCAGCAAATTAGTATCGACAGCAGTTCACTAAATAAATTAGTAATAGACCGAACTGCACCCTCGTGTTACACAAAACAGGCCGGAACAGTGTCTCAGAAGTAACGAAAACATCATGCCAAATTTGGAAGGATGAAAAATCTTCACGATTGGCGATGTCTTACAGAAGCTCGAAATTTTATCGCGAATTTTATTGCGAGATGCTTTTAATAGTTTCCACAACGAAACTGTGTCGCGAAATCTGGCAGAAAATCGAAAGAGATTTGCAAGGTGCCGGGGTGGAGAAGACTTTGTACCTCTTTAATTCAGACGATTTTTGCATGAGAACGAGACATCCACTCGACCCCCTCCTTATGTACCAGCTAATTAATTATGCACACAACGGTAACGGAAGGAAATGATGGTCGACCCTGCTAGTTGATAAGGAGTGCACACTCACAATAATTTAATAAAAATCGTAATCTAGTAAAAAAAGAGAACTTTATCATAATAAACAACAGGAAGTGGGATTCTGCCCATATCTACGAAATGATATGCGGATTAAATATTACAATGAGATTTATTATATATCAGAACATAAATGCACATGATTGTCGACACACACAGTAGGTTAAAGGATAGGGTATACTGAAATATTTTGAGAATATGAGTTGGCTCGAGAACAAGATGCTCCTACTCTCTGTGATGCAATAGACTGGCGATGACTGGAGGTTCTAATGAATCAAATATTAATCTCTTGACTATATAGTAGCATCGCAATTAGAAGTGAGAGCTCAAATGGGATCACACGGAGAAACAAGCAAGGTGGACTTGTAGTAGCAAAGCGAGCACGCGTGCTGCTGAGGGACTCGGTATAAAATTGATAAGGTCCTACAGTGCCAGAGCCCCCAAATACTGTACCAGTACTGAAATCTGCAGCACGTCGTCGGTAGGCAGCGTCCTGATGACGTAGGCGCCGACGTCGGCCGTTCAGCGACTCTGTGTCAGCCCCTGGCCGCGAAGGCTGTCCGAAGAATTCCAAGTTCTTCCGAAAAAGAGCGACCAAGTCGCAAGACCGTCCGACTCCGACGAAGATGAGATCCCGAACTCCCCCTCTGTGATGCGATGCAAGAGCGAAGCCAGCACTGCTCAACTCCCTACTGTCCTCGAAAACCGCGACTCAGCATTCAGTGTTGATTCCAAAATTCCCCCACACTGCCTCGGAACATCATTCGCGCCAATAGCGACTGTTTCCTCCAATTTCGCGCAGGGCTTTATGACGTCAACTAGCCTCAGTTTAAGTTGACCAGTACGCCTCCGCTATTCAGCTGAGGGCACTCAACCTGCCGTGTGACCGGCTACAAAAACAACCTGCCTAGACCACCGGCCCTCCGGCGCCAGATAGTCGCACCCAGCAGGGCACGGTCCACAAGTATTCGCAGAATCAAGAGGACAATGCAGTCAGTCAGTGCCAGGAACCTTCGTTCCGGACGCGCCGGAACGATAAACACATAAGGTGCGGCGACTCTCAGACGTCTCGCAGGTCGTTTTGCCCTGCATACAATAGGCGAAACTCGACCGACGTCAGTGGTTCTGCAAGGCACTTAAGCCTATTGTACGAACCCCTCAGAATTTAGGGAAGTGCAGCCCCTAACCGGAAATGTTGTGTGCTGCTTCTTTCAATGCTTGCCTCGCACAGACCACCCAGGGAAGCAACATGTTTAGGAATCAAGTGAAAAGTATTTTTTGAGCTCTCAGTACAAATACTCTCATTACAGTAACCTTATTCGGTCTGATACTACCGTGCAATGACATATAACATTAATAAAATTGATGAAAATGAGAGGAGACATGCAAAAGAGGGCATGGAACCTCTCAGATTCTCGTCAGATATAAAGTACACTAGTGAAAAGTTCCAGTGAATACCTTCACTGCACGTTAGGGAAGTTAATGTTACCAATGATACTACTCCGAAAGAGGTGTTACTAAATACAGTTTTCGGAAAGACCTTCACCAAAGAAGACGAAATAAGTATTTCATAATTCGAATCAAGAACTGATGCCAAGATGAGTAACAAATATCCTTGCTGCAGCAAAGCAGCTTAAATCACTTAATAAAGACAAGTCCTCCTGTCCAAATTGTATCCAAAGTAGATTCCTCTCAGAGTATGCAGATGTAATAGCTTCGTATGTAACAATCATATACAACCGCTCGCTTGTCGAAAGATCCGAGTCTAAAGACTGAAAAGTTGCACAGGCTACACCAATATCCAAGAAATGAAATAGAAGTAATCCGCTGAATTACACACCCATATCATTAACGTCGATTTGAAGTAGGATTTTGGAACATATACTGTGTTCAACCTACCCCCATGAACCATGGACCTTGCCGTTGGTGGGGAGGCTTGCGTGCCTCAGCGATACAGATAGCCGTACCATAGGTGCAACCACAACGGAGGGGTATCCGCTGAGAGGCCAGACAAACGTGTGGTTTCTGAAGAGGGGCAGCAGCCTTTTCAGTAGTTGCAGGGGCAACAGTCTGGATGATTGACTGATCTGGCCTTGCAACACTAACCAAAACGGCATTGCTGTGCTGGTACTGCGAACGGCTGCAAGCAAGGGGAAACTAAAGCCGTAATTTTTCCCGAGGGCATGCAGTTTTACTGTATGGTTAAATTATGATGGCGTCCTCTTGGGTAAAATATTCCGGAGGTAAAATAGTCCCCCACTCGGATCTCCGGGCGGGGACTACTCAGGAGGACGTCGTTATCAGGAGAAAGAAAACTGGCGTTCCTCGGATCGGAGCGTGGAATGTCAGATCCCTTAATCGGGCAGGTAGGTTAGAAAATTTAAAAAGGGAAATAGATAGGTTGAAGTTAGATTTAGTGGGAATTAGTGAAGTTCGGTGGCCGGAGGAACAAGACTTTTGGTCAGGTGAATACAGGGTTATAAATACAAAATCAAATAGGGGTAATGCAGGAGTAGGTTTAATAATGAATAAAAAAATAGGAGTGCGGGTAAGCTACTACCAACAGCATAGTGAACGCATTATTGTGGCCAAGATAGACACGAAGCCCATGCCTACTACAGTAGTACAAGTTTATATGCCAACTAGCTCTGCAGATGACGAACAGATTGATGAATTGTATGATGAGATAAAAGAAATTATTCAGGTAGTGAAGGGAGACGAAAATTTAATAGTCATGGGTGACTGGAATTCGAGAGTAGGAAAAGGGAGAGAAGGAAACATAGTGGGTGAATATGGATTGGGGGAGAGAAATGAAAGAGGAAGCCGTCTGGTAGAATTTTGCGCAGAGCATAACTTAATCATAGCTAACACTTGGTTCAAGAATCATAAAAGAACGCTGTATACATGGAAGAATCCTGGAGATACTAGAAGGTATCAGATAGATTATATAATGGTAAGACAGAGATTTAGGAACCAGGTTTTAAATTGTAGGACATTTCCAGGGGCAGATGTGGACTTTGACCACAATCTATTGGTTATGAACTGTAGATTAAAACTGCAGAAACTGCAAAAAGGTAGGGATTTAAGGAGATGGGACCTGGATAAACTGACTAAACCAGAGGTTGTACAGAGTTTGAGGGAGAGCATAAGGGAACAATTGACAGGAATGGGGGAAAGAAATACATTAGAAGAAGAATGGGTACCTCTGAGGGATGAAGTAGTGAAGGCAGCAGAGGATCAAATAGGTAAAAAGATGAGGGCTAGTAGAAATCCTTGGGTAACAGAAGAAATATTGAATTTAATTGATGAAAGGAGAAAATATAAAAATGCAGTAAATGAAACAGGCAAAAACGAATACAAACACCTCAAAAATGAGATCAACAGGAAGTGCAAAATGGTGAAGCAGGGATGGCTAGAGGACAAATGTAAGGATGCAGAGGGTTATCTCACTAGGGGCAAGATAGATATTGCCTACAGGAAAATTAAAGAGACCTTTGGAGAAAAGAGAGCCACTTGTTTGAATATCAAGAGCTCAGATGGAAACCCAGTTCTAAGCAAAGAAGGGAAAGCAGAAAGGTGGAAGGAGTATACGGAGGGTCTATACAAGGGCGATGTACCTGAGGACAATATTATGGAAATGGAAGAGGATATAGATCAAGATGAAATAGGAGATACAATACTCCGTGAAGAGTTTGACAGAGCACTGAAAGACCTGAGTCGAAACAAGGTCCTGGGAGTAGACAACATTCCATTGGAACTACTGACAGCCTTGGGAGAGCCAGTACTGACAAAACTCTACCATCTGGTGAGCAAGATGTATGAGACAGGCGAAGTACCCTCAGACTTCAAGAAGAATATAATAATTCCAATCCCAAAGAAAGCAGGTGTTGACAGATGTGAAAATTACTGCACTATCAATTTAATAAGTCACAGCTGCAAAATACTAACGCGAATTCTTTAGAGACGAATGGAAAAACTGGTAGAAGCCGACCTCGGCGAAGATCAGTTTGGATTTCGTAGAAATGTTGGAACACGTGAGGCAATACTGACCCAACGACGTATCTTAGAAAATAGATTAAGGAAAGGTAAACCTACATTACTAGCATTTGTGGACAATGTTGACTGGAATACTCTCTTTCAATTTCTAAAGGTGGCAGGGGTAAAAAATAGGGAGCGAAAGGCTATTTACAATTTGTACAGAAACCAGATGGCAGTTATAAGAGTCGAGGGGCATGGAAGGGAAGCAGCGGTTGGGAAGGGAGTGTGACAGGGTTGTAGCCTGTCCCCGATGTTATTCAATCTGTATATTGAGCAAGCCGTAAAGGAAACAAAAGAAAAATTCGGAGTAGGTATTAAAGTCCATGGAGAAGAAATTCTGTCAGAGACAGCAAAGGACTTGGAAGAGCAGTTGAACGGAATTGACAGTGTCTTGAAAGGAGGATATAAGATGAACATCAACAAAAGCAAAACGAGGTAATGGAATGTAGTCGAATTAAGTAGGGTGATGCTGAGGGAATTAGATTAGGAAATGAGACACTTAAAGTAGTAAAGGAGTTTTGCTATTTGTGGAGCAAAATAACTGATGATGGTCGAAGTAGAGAGGATATAAAATGTAGACTGGCAATGGCAAGGAAAGCGTTTCTGAAGAAGAGAAATTTGTTAACATCGAGTATAGATTTAAGTGTCAGAAAGGCGTTTCTGAAAGTATTTGTATGGAGTGTAGCCATGTATGAAAGTGAAACATGGACGATAAATAGTTTGGACAAGAAGAGTATAGAAGCTTTCGAAATGTGGTGCTACAGAAGAATGCAGAAGATTAGATGGGTAGGTCACATAACTAATGAGGAGGTATTGAATAGAATTGTGGAGAAGAGGAGTTTGTGGCACAACTTGACAAGAAGAAGGGACCGGTTGGTAGGACATGTTCTGAGGCATCAAGGGATCACCAATTTAGCATTTGAGGGCAGCGTGGAGGGTAAAAATCGTAGAGGGAGACCAAGAGATGAATACACTAAGCAGATTCAGAAGGATGTAGGTTGCAGTAAGTACTGGGAGATGAAGAGGCTTGCACAGGATAGAGTAGCATGGAGAGCTGCATCAAACCAGTCTCAGTACTGAAGACAACAACTAACCAACTGTGTTCAAACATTATGAATTGCCTCGCAGAAAACGATGTAATGACAAATAGCCAACATGGATTCAGATAACGTCGTTCTTGTGAAACAGAAGTAAGTCTCCACTCCCATGAAGTAATGAGTGCTATCGACAGAAGATCTCAAACTGATTCCATATTTTTAGATTTAGAGAAGAAACCTTCCTCAAAAGCGACTTGTAATGAAATTTCTTGCCTAGGAAGTATCGTTACAGTTCTGTGACTGGATACGTGATTTCCTGTCAGTTCGTACTAACTGGCGAAAAAGAGACGTAATATCTGGCGTCCCGCAAGGAAATGTTATAGCCTTCTGCTGTTCCTGACCTACATAAACGAGTCAGCAGACAATCTGAACAGCTCTCTTAGATTGTTTGCAAATGATGCTGTCCGTCTTGTAAAGTCATCAGATGATCAAAACCTATTTCAAGATGGTTTAGACAAGATATCTATTTAGTGCGAAAGGTGACAATTGACTATAAGTAATGAAAAGTGTGAAGTCATCCACACGAGTACTAAAAGGAATCCGCTAAACTCCGTTTGCACCATAAATCACACAAATCTAAAGATTGTCAATTCTACAAAATACTTAGGGAATACAATTACAAATAACTTAAACTGATCATATAGCAAATATTGTGGGGAAAGCGAACTAAAGACTGCGATTAACTGGGACACTTAGTGCAACAGGTCTACTAAAGAGACTGCCTCCACGACGCTTGTCCGCCCTCTTCCGGAGCATTGCTGTGCGGTGTGGTCTTTGCATCAGATAGGACTGACGGAGGACGCCGAAAAAGTTCAGGGACGCCAGATATTACGTCTCTTTTTCGCCATTTAGTACGAACTGACGCAATTTCACGTATCCAGTCACAGAACTGAGACGATACTTCCTAGGCAAGCAATTTCATTACAAGTCGCTTTTGAGGAAGGTTTCTTCTCTAAATCTAAAAATATGGAATCATTTTGAGATCCTCTGTCGATAGCACTAATTACTTCATGGAAGTGAAGACTTACTTGTGTTTCACAAGAAAGACGTTTTCTGAATCCATGTTGGCTATTTGTCAATAAATCTTTTTCTGCGAGGTAATTCATAATCATACTTCAAATCGACGTTAGTGATATGGGTCTGTAATTCAGCGGATTACTTCTATTTCATTTCTTGGATATTGGTGTAGCCTGTGCAACTTTTCACTCTTTAGGTACGGATCTTTCGTTCTGTTTTATCGAAAAATAGAGGAGAGACTGTCCCGGATATGATACACGAGTTGGCGTGGCGTTCGTTGAACCAAAGACGTTTTTCGTTGCTGTAGGAATTTCTCATTAAGTTTCAATTTTCTGCTCAGAGTGCGAAAACTTTTACTTGGCACCTACCAACATAGGGAGAAATGATCGTATTAATAAAATAAGAGAATTCAGAGCTCTGTTAGGAAAGACTTAAGTGATCGATTTTGTCGTGCGCTGTTCGAGAGTAGAACTGTAGAGAAACAGCTTGAAGGTGGCTCGACGAACTCTGTGCTAGCCACTTAGTTGTGAATTTCAGAATAATCACATTTGTGTAGAACCAAAGTCATCATATTTTGGAAATAAAGAAACAAACTGTATTCTGCTAAACATATTTTTGTCAACAGCTCTGCCTGAGTGCTTTGCGTAAGATTCGGAAAAACAAAATCCTTTTTGGAGTATAAGTTTTTTGCTCGAAAATTTTACTACTTGTGACATTATATGTTCTGAGAAGTTGCTGCTGTAACAAGTTAATTGAGAAGCGCCGGATGATGAGCTAATTTATGTATACAGTTGCGGGCAAGCGTGGTACAGTGAGGGATAAAGTAATGCCCGCGCCGCCGCCGGCTGCACATACGGACGCAGGCGCGCCTGGCGGGTAGGCAACCCGGGCCAGCGGCGGCCGGGCTCGGGGCGCGGGGCGATCTATGCAGCATCCGCGGCCGCGGCCGGGCGCCGCCGAGCGCCTCCGAGCGCCGCCGGAGACGGCCGAGCGCGCCGCCCGCGCTGGACCGGCCACTGTCGGGGTGGCGACGCCCCTGTCCGGGTACCGCGTCCGCCCGACTCGCAGTGCCGCTGCCCGACGTGACGTGACGTGACGTGACGCGACTTGACGCGACGGGAAGGGACGTGACGACCGCGCCGCGCCGCGCCGCGACGGCATGCGACGGCGCCGAGGCCAGGCCGCTCGCCCCCGCCCGTGCAGTGCGTGGGCCGCGTCGTCTCCGTGTCCGCCGCGGCTCCGCTGCTCCTCCAGAAAGTAGCCCTTCGTCCGCGTCTGGCCTCTAACGGGCTCTCGCCAGAGGTGCATCGCAGAGTCTTCGCCGCTACCGGCTCTCGTACATGCTGAGGAATCGTCCGAACTGCGACGCAGGTCTAGAGACCGACGCCTCCCCTCGGTCACAGCTGTCGCGGTGCTCTTCTAGCGCTATGCTCCCCGCCTGACTGTAGGCGACCATGACACTCGTGTGGTTCAAGGACAGCAGTAACTGTAGCATCGCCGGCAGCCTAAATGTTGTCGTGTGTCGAGTCGACATCTTTCGATGAGCGAGAACAGCGTCCCGATTGATCCGAGATAGTTCTGCGTGGGCACATGTGCGTGACAAGTTAGCTGTTTCGCTATTATAGCTGGGCGCCCTATATTGTAACAGTTCTCAGGTCTCGACGGTCAGCGACGTAGATACTACGTAGGAAACTGGATCGTAGTGTTCGTGTTCCAGCTAAATACTGTCTGTGATTTTTCTCGTCGAAGTATCAGCTAAAAAGACAACTGTGCGGACTTCTTTTAGTCCGCTCACTGCTCTATACGTCATTCGATTTAGAACATTTTCTTTGTTGACTATTCTCTCTTAACAGAGGCCGAAAATAACTGTATTGGCAGCTGGTTCCATAGTGTGTTCATAATATACCGTTAGACGCTTGTTTAGCGAGTAACTATAAACATTTTCCTTGAAAAGGAGATATTACGATTATAATTAGTCCGCTGGCAAAATATTCACGCACAAAAAGTACAGTTTTTTGTAAGACAAAAATAGAAGAAGATTTTGAATACAAACGCTGCTGTTTTACTAGTTTCATTTGTAACCTTAAAAATAATGTTCACTAGTGAAGTTAAGTGTGGCAATTCTGTAACCTGTGAGAGGCTTAAATAGAACACTACAGTGGACAGGAATAAGGAAATAGTCTATCAACGGGCATTCTCACTCGTCTACAAACAGAGTCGTCAACACACCGTAGAAACTACGCATTTTGTCTAAGCTGCGAGCAGACTGAGATAGGCAGAAATAACCTGTTGCGTTGAGTGAGCTGTTCTCGCGAATTTATTCTCATTATCGGCTGCTCGGCCGGAATACGAAGTGCACGGTCTAGAGAAGAGATATTTATACCCCGGCGGCCAGGCGAAATTTGTAGCACAGTGACTGAAAGAGCATTTGGACGAGTACACATGTTACTGTAGTTGCTGTGACGGAAGTGACAGACTGCTGAAGTTGTGAAATTGCCCTGACCCTTTATAATTAAGTTTTCCTATCTGTTGTCAGTGATGGGATAATGAGATTTATCACTTTGGCCAACGAAGCTGGTCACTAACGCTCTGTCAATACCATCTATGAAAAGATGTTTTTAAGACCTGTAGAGGCAAGAAATATTGTAGAACCTGAATTGTCTGCGGTATTCCTCCACACCTACTAGCAGTTTCTTCACGCATTTTCGCGTTTTGTTGAAATGTTCATTTAGTTTCAGTTTCACACTTGTGAAGTCTAGAAGCTGTAGAAAGCATCACAGCGTTCTGAGGGACAGAAAGAGGCTTCTGCGCTGTGAAATATTCGCTCTCTACTTATTTGCTACACCACGGGTGACATTAAGCAGATGTCGACATCACCCCATATTCAATATAGAGTGGAGACATATTCTAATTAATAGAGTCTGACTAATGAAACAATCAGCTGGTACAGAGAAAGAAAGATACACACAAACTAGGCAGCTGTTTCAGAGATTGAACTGAGGGTAAAGAATTTAAAATCATTATGAGTTAATTTGTGATCATCTTGCAGTATAAGTAGGGGAAAACAGAGTCAAGAAAAAAGTAGTGTGATACGTCTGAGCAGTTAGCTGGGACACTTGGCACTCGGTATTTTCTAGGACTGAATTGTAAGGGGACAGCTCCAGAAATTGGGATGCAGTGCGAGTTGTAGTCTGTGTGTATTGCTGCGTAGCTACTGATGTTTGGAGTGTGGAAACAGAAGGTGTGAAAGCTTTCGTAGCTGCTGGTGACTGTGGAGTGGAGAGGGCAGTAGTCAAAGTGTGAGTGGTATTCGAGTATCGGAGAAGCGGCGTGGGGCGGCGGCGCCGGTGCTGCCCCCACCAGGGTCGGTCATGGCGGCGGAGGCGGCGGCGGCGGCGGCGGCGAGGGCGGCGGCGGCCGACGGCACGGCCCGTGTCCCGCGCGGCTCCGTGCGCGGCCCCCAGTTTGTGATCGCTGGCGACCCCGCCAGGAGGCCGGCGCTGTTGCTCCTGCTGTGCGCCCGTCCGCGTCACCACTCCCCGGAATGTTCTCCTCACTGCGTCTGCTCGTCGTAAAACGATTCGCCGGACAGTGACTGCCGGGTGGTAAATGTCGGAATCGCGCAGATCGAACGTTCCTGTGTCTGCAAAGTGATGCAGTAGCTACGGAAACGCCACTGTTATTTACAATAGCGTGTCTGGTAGAATCGTGAATTAATTCAGCGTGTGTAGAATCGTTCAGTATCGTGTGGTTATTAATAGTCTTCTTTGAGAATTGGTAGAAGAGCTCTAGGGCATGGCTGAATTTTAGGCATTTCTACTGGAATGAAGTATTTTGTCATACTGGAAGCTTTTGTGAGAACAGCACCTGGGGTTTAGTCAACTAAGTGGTGATCTGGAGTTTAATCTTGCGACACACAGTCACAAAGAGTACAGGAATGAAGAGGTGTTAACACTTACATTTCTCACAACGTTTCCCCATAATTACTTTGCGACTGGTGCTAGTAGTATGTCAAATACTCTTCGAGGCTGCCTGCAATGAGTTTTGAAAAACTCACTGTATAATTTAATTGTGCATAAATGACTCAGCCGACCCTACATCATTATTTACGTTACGAGAATTTTGGATTAACTTCCTGTGCGTGTGTGTAGCCGTCAATACCATGTGGTTGTATTTTGTCTTGTGCATAAGAAAGGGTAGGTTAATTCTACTGCAGGAGCCAATATAATAACTTTAGTCTGTGGTAAAAGTCTTAGAGAGATCTGCCACACTTATTACAATAACCACTTTCAGCGTGTCTATCTTAGAGTCTGAAGGTAATATCGCTTACAGGCAAGCGAGAAATTGTAGCTGGTACATTGCAGAATTAAATATCTTAGTGGGGCCGTGTGACATGACGGTTCAGTAACAGAGGTCACCCTAGCTACAGTGTTGCTCTCACTATTAGAGAGATAGCAGCTGTTCCTTAAGCCACCCTAGAGTGGTGCTATTGTATCTTCTCGATCTTCTGAAGTTATTAAGTAGAAATGGGAGGAAGACGATTTCTCTGTGGAAAAGTAGATTTGTGCATACATTGGGTACCTTTGCAGGAAACAGTCTCTTTAGAATTGTTAAAGTGAAACAAGTTTAGAAATAGGCAGTCCCCTAGCAACAACACGTTTACAATGAAAGTGGAAAATAAAGTTCAAAAAATGAGCTGACAGTGCCGTGATAGCGTTTCACCTTCCGTAAGGACATTGTCTACATTTTTGTTTCAAACAAAAGGAAACAGAACTTAATTAAAAAGGACTGATTAACTCACAATTCTGTGTTTATAAATTGTTATAAATACATTTTACTGACACTAAATATAATTCACACAAAACATTTCCAGTAAAAATTGCCTTTGTGTTCATAACCATGCTGAAAAAAATGGATGTAACACCGCCTCATAACCGCCACAACGTAACAAGTGCTCCGGAACGTTTTATAAAAGGGGAATCCCCGAATCCTAATAACAACCTAACTATAAACGAATCAGATTTCATAATCTTCGCGAGTTCTAGCGTTGCGCCTGTCGAAAAATGCTGCTCGCCCCAGCTAGAACCGCATAACTAATAACATGCCACTAAAGCAATGCCATAAAACTTTCCGGACCGACATATTCCCGGTATTACCAATAACATTCAGTAAACACTGACCGTAAAAAAAAAAAAAAAACCGAATGCAATAAATAGCGTTAGGTCAATCAACCACTGTGAAGCGAGTGTGAGTGTCTAGTGTTTTGCGGAAGTTTTTTTCGCTATTCGGCCAATGAACTGGAAAACGCGGTTCGTCGATGTATGAAGTGTCGTCTGATAGAGTGAAATCGTAACTGAGACAAGTGACTGAGGAACAGGAAGAAAGAGAGCACAAAAACTCGTAAAATGGTCGATCTTGGTGGATACGTCATCATTCTGGTGGAAACCAAGGACAAGAAGATAAAACTATATGGTAAGTCACAGCTCTGCTACCAGTGGCCGGTTTCATCTTACAATATAACTTTTTCTTGTGTAGTTCACGCCTGTTCGTAGGTGCACATTTCCCACAGACGACGTCACTTCTCCAAAGTTGCATGTTATTGTAGTTGTGATGTTTTTAGATGTGTGGGAATATAGATAGAGATGATGAACTATATGTTGTTCTTGTGAACGCAAAACTGTGCTGTACTGTACCATACTAGTTTCAAATTGTTGTGACAACAAGTGAACTAATGTCAGTGCATAGTTGCATTATTATTGGGCGACAACGACAAAGTAAACGATGAGAACAGTTTATTATAAACCATAATCTAGCTGAGGTTAGACATTCGTGTTGCTGTTTTTCGGCGTGTGCGAGTTGAATGTGTTTTTTGAAAGACTCTATTTTCGGCCAAACAATGTTTTTTCTTTTTCTTGTTATTTTCCCCTACACATTTCGACTCGTATAAGTCATTTTCTGCGTATTCGATCCTCGTTCCTAGGATTTTTCGGTTAATTTTCACTTTTTGCACTATGTTTCGGAGTCAACATTAAACGCTAGGTTTCCGTGTAGCTGGCTGGGTGAGTCGGTGCAAAGAGCTGAGTTCAAAGGCAGCGACAGACCACCTGCACCTGGGCCGTGCGTAGCAACGCACTGCGGTGTTCAAACCTGTCTAGGGCCTGATAGAAGCTTTAATCCACTTTCACAGTATTAGACAAACTTTTGATTGGTTTTCTATTTTGGGCTTAGAACTATAGCACGCGCACCTATTTTGTTGTAGCCGCTGTGTTGATTTAAATAAATAGGAGAAACCTTTTTTAACAGGCAAATATGATTCCACTGATTTTGCAGATGACACTCTCTCAAGTCATAAAATCCATAGCAGCACACTGTACAACCCAGACTTTAAATTAATACAGCTTCAGGTTAGAAAGCACTACAAAATAGATGCACATGTTACGGTTTAAGGCCCAAATTAGAAAATCACTCAAATGTTTGTGTAACATTTCCACGCAGAAATAAAAACAAGACTAACACAGGATGGGATGTTGGTGTCGGAAGATGTATGGTTAGGAAAAAACCATTAAAAATCCTCGAAAGTTATTTTGTTCAAGTATTTTAGTTATTAATTTTTATAAAACAGTGTGCTAAGGCACTGTCCGTTTCTTCGGTTCTTCAGATCTATGTGAATCTAACATTTAAAAGTTGGAGGAATGATTTCCCCACGCAGAAGGCGGAAAAAATATAAAGAGAGAATTACGAAACAGAATTATTTTCTGTCTCCCTTCTACCTTGTGGTATTCGTGGGCATTGCAACCAGTACCTGTGGCAGCTTGCCTACAATATTGTGTGCTACTGTATTGTGAAATTTAGAGACATCAAGAACTTTGAATAAAATAGCACCAACAAACAGGTGTGATGTTGATTCTTTCAAGGTAAAAAACACCTCCAGGGACAATACGTTTCCAGTTGAATTGTGGAAGCAAACAACCCACGGTAAATTGACACGATGTACTGGATGCCAAATAAGCATTTCCAGGCAGTCTTCAGACTTCATTTGTCATAACATTCACTTCTAGATTTCGTTGCGACAGAATTATGAAATTATGCATGTTGCTAGTAGATTCGGACTTAAGTGAGTCAACCAGTTGATGATGCAGCTATACAGTCGACTATGTGGCAGCAGGAAAGAAATAATAGGCAGATATGTTGTGTCAAATATGAAACAATTCAGGTGAATTTCGAGGAGCGAAAAGAAACACTTGTCACTTTAGATTTCTCCATTAAAGTGGAAACTTACGACCTTATAGCCCCAGGGTAATAAACTACTTTCGCAAGTTACACCATCGCTCGCTTCCACTGACATGGGTGCTGTACCACAGCGTAAATTGCCTTTGAACTGATTCGCCACTATTTTCGAGTCCATTGTGATGGATCAAACGAAGGGAAAACTTCTTTCATACGGTAATAATTTTAGAATATCTTATTCATTATTACTATCATCTAAAGTTTTGTCCAGATTCATGAATTTCAAAGTGGAATTATACATTTTTGTTTAAATCTTGCTTTTATCAGACACAGAGCCACAGTTTTTATCTCGCACATTCTAAAAAATTCACTGTGCCTCTAGCAGCATCACTTTTCTGCAGTTTAAGATAATGCCCACGGTGGAAAACTGTGTCGAACATGTACGCCAAAAAATAATCAATACGAAGTGTGGTTACTAAATAAGGTGTTCAACTAAATGAAACGTTGACACTGACAACTGATTTAAGTCAATAAAACAGCTACGTGTGTGGAAGGAGAGCCAATTGAAGCCAGAAAAGTGGTTCGTTGAAAAATGTTGAAGGGATAAAATCAGAGCTAGTAGACTCACTAAGGCCAGTGCCTAGTAGATAGACCGAACTGCTGACGTATTTGCTATTCAGAACTATCAACTTGACCTATCTCGACGATTTGAAAACTGTAGGAAATTGTCCCCAATCAGAACAAGGGACGCTACATCCTGAACAACAGTGAGTAACAGTTCTTGAGTGAAAGAGTTACTAAGTGCGTAACTATTGTGATTTCATGCCAAATCCAGTGAAATCTTGATGCTATGAATGAAACACACACAACACTGGTGTAATATTCTACAATATTTATTATTTGTTACACGAACTGCTTGTCAGCTGTAAAGCCATCATCAGATGCAAAGATAAGTATGTGGTGCAATGAAATTTTGTTGGAGCAAGTATTTTAAACTAGTTCATTTACAGATTTCCTCTATTTAGAGAGTGGGAAGGTTAGCTAGGCAAACTTAACTAACACACAATTATTTCCATTTCACTGATAGGATATATAAACAGTTGGATGGTCTAGCTATGTGATCCTCCTTCAGTCCCGTCCTTGCTGACATCTTGATGGACAATTTTGAAACACAGTTTTTGGAAAATAATCCACTCTCTTCTAAGGCTGGATACTAATTTAGGTATGTTGATGATGTGTTGTCCTTACGGACACGAACTACCAGATAACTTCAAAAATTCTTCAAGCAATTAAATTCTAAACATAACAGCGCAAAACTCATAATGGAGTTTGGAGGTAACTGCATAAGTTATACAGCTCTAACTATAGACACCAGAGACCGTGTTCGAACTTTCGAGATTTTTAGGTAACCTATTGCCAGAGATATGGTAATACCGGCCAATTCTCAACGCCCTTAAACATGCTGCTTTTCATTCTATGATACATCGCCTAATACCCATCCCCATGCGTGATGACAATTTCCAAACGGAATACAATCAAACAAATAACATCAAACAATGGCTATCCTCCTTCCTCAGTGGACTCCATAATGCACGAAAGTGGAAACGAACTATGTACTCTCTTCTTTACCCTGTCGTTGACCCCTCACCTCAGGAATACAATAAGTGGTGTACAATTCAAACTTAGGGTAGTCACACCGAATGTAGCCGGAAAGCTTAAATCCAGGAACGTAAGAATATCATTTTATTTGCAGAACGCTGTTGGACACTTCGTGTCCGATGATAAAGACGGCACTCCAGCGTTGGAAAAGAGTAGACTATATAAAATTACTTGTAACTGTGACAAATTCTTTCCAGGTTAGTCTGGAAGGACAGTATGTACCCGCCTGAAGGAACACCACAGAAGTTGTACGCTTATAAAAGGACCACCTGTTTAAAGAGGGTCATAGTTACAAGGTGAAACACGAAGTATTATATAAAATTCATAAATGAAGAAAGCTATATTGAAATAATGGAAATTAATAAACGGATGTCCATCATCCCAAGCTTAGTACTGAATGACCATACACAGTTCCGTTACTGGCCACTTGTAACTGCAGACACTACTCATAATCCCATCCAGCCCGCGTTGTAAATTACACCTTTTACTCACACGCCCAATTTCCTTTGTTTCATTTCCTATAATTTCTGTCATTGTGTTAAGAAAATTACTTTGTATAATCGTAGCTGCTTCACTCACCTGCTTGCTATGACTATTACATCTTATCTGTTTGTAACTTAGGATCTATTAAAGACAAATTTATTTTTTCAGCCACGTCTCTGGAATACATATATATATTGTTCAAATATGTTCTTCTATCTACAACTGTTGTAATTTGTCTATAGTTCATTAATTAATGTGTTACATATTTTATCTTAGATATATAATTTACATAGCGTTTACACTGAAATAACACCTCTTGTTTTGTTCCTAATTCTAATATTAACATTTTTCTTCTCTGGAAATGGATCTTTGATCCATCAAGATTTCACTGCATCACGTACTTATCTTTGTACCTAATGACGGTGTAACAGTCGAAAACCGTTTGGTGTAAGAAGTAATAAATATTGTAGAATGTAACACCAGTGGCCGGCCGCTGTGGCCGAGCGGTTCTAGGAGGTTCATTCTGGAGCTGCGTGACCGCTATGGTCGGAGGTTCGAATCGTGCCTCGGGCATGGATGTGTGTGATGTCCTTGGTTAGTTAGGTTTAAGTAGTTCTAAGTTCTACGGGACTGATGACCTCAGATGTTAAGTCCCATAGTTCTTTGAGCCATTTGAACCATTTGTTACGCCAGTGTCGTGTGTGTTTCATTCATAACGTATAACACATTCTTTTATTATTTTTATTTAGCGTATGGCTAATACAGACATATCATGAAATTACATATATATATGTACATATTGACACACAAGAAACTTAAGTTTGTCTTTACAACTGAATATCCAGTCCTTCAATCCAGCGCACTGCATCTGGAGTTGCTAGCAGGAAGTCCTCTTTGGCGCCGTGATAAGCTCGAATCCTGCATTCACTGACAATGTGGTGAACAGTCTGGTATGGAGCCCCGCAGTCACAAGCTGGATCAGGCAGCTTGTTCCACTTAAAGAGAGCATTCTGTTGAGAGTAGACCACGTCTTGCGTGGTAAGTCGAATCCACTTGGAAGTTTAGCACCTGAGAAGATGTTATGCAGGTGCACATCTGTCACTGCTTCCCACCGACCTTTCCATTCTTCAAGAGGTTTGAAATTCTTAGCCACCATGTCAGCAGCATCGCACAGAGTTGGATGACTTGATTTCAGTCTCTTGCGATTTAAAAGTGGCAGGTCGCTATGCACGGGTAAGTTAGAATTCCTGGAGATCTTGTGGAATTCTCTCATAAGGGCAGTACATCTGCGTAGATCAGGAGGCATTATACCAGTTAACAGTGGAAGCCAATAAACTGGAGTAGATCTGATTGTGCCAGATATTATGCGCATTGTCGTATTCAGCTGGGTATCAACAAGCCTTGTATGATGACTATTCATCCAAACAGGTGCACAATACTCAGCACTTGAGTATACCAAGCCCAGAGCTGAAGTTCGCAGGGTGGTTGCTGAAGATCCCCAGGTAGTTCCGCATAGCTTATGGAGGATGTTGTTTCGAGTCCTCAGCTTTTGAGCTAAGTTAAGAAGGTGTTGTTTGAAGCATAGTGTACGATCCAGGGTGACACCAAGATATTTTGGGTTCCAGTTGTGATGAAGAATTCTGCCTCTGAAACTTACCTCCAGTTTTACGTTCGCCAACTGGTTATTTAGATGGAAGCAACACACTTCTGTTTTACTCACACTGGGCTGGAGTCTCCAGATTTTGAAGTAATTGTCTAATGCAGACAGGTCATTGGCTAAAATCTCTTCTGTTGTCTTCATTTCCTGGTGTTTGACGGCTAGAGCCAGGTCATCGGCATAGCAGTATTTTCTGGACGAAGTGTAAGGTAGATCAGATAGATATAGGTTGAACAGTAAGGGTGAGAGAACTGATCCTTGAGGCAATCCGTTGTTCAGCTTCCTCTCCTTACTTATGTTGCTTCCAGTGATTACCTGGAACTTCCGATCACTTAGCATGCTGTTAATCAATCGAGCCATTGTTCTGCAGGGTATGATGCGGAGAAATTTGTAGATAAGGCCTTCCCTCCATACAGTGTCGAAGGCGGCAGTTAGATCAACAAATGCCACAGATGTTTTCTGCTTCATTTGGTATCCTGACTCTATGAAGGATGTGAGAGACAATACTTGGTCGCAGCAGCTACGCCCTGGTCTGAAGCCTGCCTGATCAACTGGAACGTTCTCTAAGATAGCGCTACTTATTCTGTTATATATTAGCCTTTCAAAAAGCTTGTAGCAGCAGCTGAGTAGGGAAATGGGGCGATAGTTTTCTACCCTGTTGCTGGGTTTGCCAGGTTTCAGAACAGATATTATCTTCACCTTTTTAAACTCAGATGGAAGTTGACCAGTCAGCAGGATGTCAGTGAAGAATTCTGCCAGCCATTTCTTAGCTTTTCCTCCCATATGAATCAGGAATTCTGGGTGGATACCATCGAATCCAGGTGCCTTAAGAGGTTTGAGGTCCTTCAGTCCAGAGTCAATGTCTGAAACTGTGAAGGGGTGGGTATACTCAGATGAGGGAGATGCCTTCTTTTTAAGTTCACGAAGCTGTCGTCTGATATGTCTTGTATGTTTCTTGTCAGGAGGTACTATTGAGGTGGTAATGATGTGGGAAGCAATTTGGTCTGGTGTTACTTCGGAATTTTTTCTGCATGCTGGTGCACTTCCTCCCAGTTTTCTCAGAAGACTCCATGCTTTCCTGCTCGAGTGGGTAAAGTCCATAGTTTTGACTGTTTCTGCCCATTTCTGCCTCCGAGACATGTCCAAGCTGGACAATAGTTCCGTAGCTATCTCTGGGTCACCACTTTGCTGGAAGTATTGGTACAGAATTTCACTTTCCTCATTCCATCCTGGAACATATTCTTTTCGGTATCCTCTTGGCATACACTTTTTAGCTGTTGCTGTTACTGCACCAATGAAGCGTTGATAGTTATTATGTGATGGAGGCATCCATCGAATGGTCTTATCCAGTTCCGTTGAAAACTTCATCCAGTCGGCTTTCTGGAAATTCCATCGAGCATGCGGAGTTGATCGTATGACAGGAACAATGCAGCCAATTTGTATTATTACAGGTCTGTGTTGGCTGTGAGGAAAAGCATCTATCACTTTTCTTGTGGTGTTGATGGGAAAGCCAGTTTCGTTGCAGCTAACAAAGCATAAGTCAGGATTTGAATCCTTGTCCCAAGCAGCTGACCTGAAAGTACCTTGATCTTTGGCATCAAACACTAGATGAAGATTATTCTCTTCGATCCATTCTGCAAGCATGCTCCCATTTTCATCATTTTGAGAGTACTTCCAAAGTTCATGGTGACTATTGAAGTCTCCTAAGTAAATTGCAGGATGTTCTGCTGTGTGTAGGACAAAATCGGGCCATGTTGTTTTGGGTGGTTTGTAAACATTTGTAATAGTAATGCCGTGCAATTGTATGACAACTGTATGTATATCTGCCTCGACACTTACAGAAATCAGCGAAGCTTCGTTTATGTTGTTACGGACATACGTAGAAATTCCATACACCTCGTGGTAAGTTACACCAAGTGCAGAATATCCAGGAATTCGACCTCGGCTTCGGAATATTTCTTCGCTGGAAACACGAGTTTCTTGAATGGCGACGACATCGATATTGTTGTCCAGCAAAAATTTTGACAGGTAGTCACACTTTGCCCTGCTAATGCTTTCGATATATTCAGTTGAAGGAGTCTGATAGTTGGTCCAATGTTTCTTGTTAATGAGCTCTGAAAAGAACTGTTTCTGCTATTTAGTTGATATGTCATTGCCAGGAGATCCTATGGATAGTCTGGCTGCCTGTAATCACTGTTGCTCAATTAGCACCACCCAGGAGGCACGTGTAGGGTATTTTAAGGTTAAACCTACGGACGTGAGCAACGCTACCTCCCACCAAGAACCGACGGAGCAGTCAGTCAGTCAGTGCAAATCTTAATGTCTTCCTGGCACCTGAGGGTCCATGAATATGAACAAAAACCAGATATTTACGTGATCTCAACAAGTTTTATGAATATTTATATCTTTAAATATCAAACTGAAAATCGTTGTGTATATTGAGTTTTTATTTTATGTATTTCACGTAGAAAATGTGTTTACTATGAAAGTAGTCCTAGTCATATTTTTTCAGAAATATAAAGGTATAAACTCTCATCTGAGTGTTTCTGACCACTTACTGTTATTGAATTCTGTTTACTGTGTTTTTTTTCTTTACTTCGGGTGATAGAAAGTATTGTCGAAATAATTAGATTTTGGTATGGATTATAATGAAAACCGCTCGTACATGAATCGATTGGATAATTGCTTATGCAACAAGTTAAGCAGATTATACATTTTGAGTCGTTGTCAGTTACAGAGAGAAAGAAATTCATTAGTTATCCTATCAGTTATACTGAAGTCTTACAGAATAACTTCATGATCAAGTACACACCCAGGATCTGAGACAAAGCGGGGAGACAACTCGTATTAGATTCGCAGTGAATGGCGAAGGACATTTCTGTTTATACTCTTGACTAAATCTTCTCGAACTCCTATCTGGGTAGCTGTGTCCAAATTCCGCAAAGTTCCAACGAGTGTCACTGCGTCATCTTCTGCCGAAGTGTCAAGATTACGCGGGTATAGGCCGTACCTATATCATGATGGGAGTAACAGTGATCGAAACGTTGCGGAATTTCAACGCTACCACCCGGATGGGGTTACGAGAAAATGTTATCAGTGGCAAAATAATTTTGAGATTTCACGACAAATGACTGAGGATTCATTTGCAACCAACCAATATCCGTTACATGCTTCGGCTTCCTTTAAACTGATACTGAAATCGTAAGTCCGTCAGTCTAGCAGGATAGGTTGCGAAGATTTTTATTCTCGTGAGGGCATTGGTTGGAGGGGGGAGGGGGGAGGGGGGGGGGGAGCGGTGAGTGAGGGATGGGAGAGTTGCCCATCTCTTGTTGCACATGCACTTTTTTCTGACCCAAACCCTGTCTCCAGATAGCAAACTATTCTGCAGATGTTTGTAAGAAGACCAATGTACGTCTTATACACGCCAAAGTTATGGGAACATGTCTAAGGAGTTACTTTCAACAAACGTATACTGCTGTTCATTCCACGCCACGAAGGTAAAAGTCTTATGTTGAACTAGTCACGGACTTTCGTCTGTGTCCACGTAAAAGAAACACACATTGACACACACTTGTGTTTTATTTCTATATAACGACGCAGAAAAAATTTAAATCGATTATATTTGTGTCTCGTCTTACGATATGTAGATTTCTTGTCATCAAGAAATGCTGGCTAGTATCTGCTTCAATAGCTGCGGGGCCAGGATTCGATTACCGGCCGGGTCGGAGATTTCCTCCGCTCAGGGACTGTGGGTGCTGCGCTGTCCTCCCGACATCCCACCCTTGAGATGGCTGTACGGACGCCTACCAAAAGCCAATAATTAGAAAAGAACTACTGGACAATGAAAGAGATTCCGGACTGGTGGCAATTAGACGTATTAACGCCTGTATTTAAAATAGGGTATAGGGAACACTGCGAGAAATGTAGTAGCTTTTCTTTACTCGATACTAGATATAAAATATTTTCGAAGGTAACAGCAAAAACACGCATTAATTTTGGGAAATATATTGTTGGAGGGGAAAACTGGATTCAAGGAGGGTAGGTCCTTTTGATGCATCACATTTGTGATCAGACTAATAATTGAAAAGCATACAGAATTTAACAGAGAAACAAATCAGCTGACTAGGTGAAAGTCTTTGGCTGTGTGGAAAGGAGAATGTTGAGCGAATTACTAGAGAGGCGCGGCACTCATCACTAACCGAACAAATGAACCAAGACTACTAAACTGCCATTGCTACAAAATAGAATGTTAAAGTGGCGACAAATCCAGGCTCACGACCAGGATGCAGTTTGTCAACGATACTTTTTAATATCTATTTTCATGATATGTATATGCAATCCTTGAAAGAAACAGAGTTTACAACCACAACTTTAACCAACGAAACTGTCTAATGATAACATTTTTTGCTGATCACCACTCCTTGCTTCTTATAACTGACATCGATGGCACTGCAAAAAGCCGTCGATAAGTTAAATATTACTGTCCAAAGTACAAAAGTCACGGCTTTTAAAGGTAAAGACCTGCTCCCGAGCAGAACTGTAATAAAGGAACACAAAACAGAGGAAGTGAATGCTTTCTAATTCGTAGTGAACACCATCCCGTTCACAAAAAATGTAGGGGAAAGAATCGAAAGATTCAGTTACATTAATGAGACCGTACACAGAACACTGAATGAAAAGCTGAGGAACGAAAAACTAATAAATATCTACAAAACGGTGGCTATAGAATCAATAAAGAATACAAGATGCAGAAATGGCGTTTTCAGTCTAACAGATGTCATGTGACAGGCGTGCCATGATAAAAGGCCAATGTTTAGCAGACAGACTCTTGTGATGTCACTTCACCTCTTCGTGAATTGTTGTTGTTTGAGATAATATGTTATCCCAGCGAAATTGGTTGCAAAATAAAACAGTATCACCAGCGTAGCAGCTTTCTTGGATTGAAAATGTCGTTTTGTGCTTTTGTTATATGTAATAGCATCCGAACATTTATTCATTTTTGTTCCAAATGATGTTATCCTTCTCATTTCGTTTAACTATTCCGGAAGCTATTATGTGATGAGATGGTCAACTTGACTTTTTTCATTGTCCTCTTCTTTATGATCTTCCACGCATTTTTCTCAATGCGCCGTGTTTGTGTTCTCTTATTTTCTATTTTACATCTGTTCTGGCCGTATGTTTGGTATTGCAAATAATGTTCTTTTCGCACTTGTAATACGTTAACTTGTATTCAAATGAAGTTAGTAACAGGAAAAATAGGTTGCTCTAGAGTGTATCATGGGAGAAATGAAATCCAGGACGAAGTAGCAGTATTAATGGTACTATCAGCAGTAATTTTATTCATCCGTGGATCACTTTTACAAGGATATTGTACAAATTGTGGTAATACAGTTTAAGAACAAACAAAAGAACGCATAATTCATGCATGCAGGCATTTACAAACCAATCTCACAGGTCTAGGTTGACAAGCAGGGGGCAGAAAGTGGACTGCAGCCTTATTGTAGGAACCATCACGGCATTTGCCTGAAGCAAATAATGGCGGCCAAAATCAGGATGGCCAGAGGAAGGCTGGAGTCTCGACCCACGCGGATGCACGGCCAGTCTGTTTAAAACGGTGAGCACATCTTTCTGTCTACCCCTAGCGCACAATAATCTTTCGAAAAGAAGTTATTAACGACGTGAAAAGCTAGGGCCACACTGCCATTCATTTGTCACTGGCCATCACGGCACGCGCTGAACAGCACACATTATTTCACAGTGTAAGACTACACACACCATCAGTTCCAATAGACACCATAGCGACGACGTTTGTTTTCCGTTTTGTGTACCACATCTTCTCGTTTGCTTCCTTGAAAATCTGAGTCCGGACTCTTCCATAGTGAGTGAGACGTTGAGCTCAGAAATAGTAGCTCCCAGAGTAAGATTTTCGAGAAAAGATAAAAAAAACTGTACTTGCATGAAGTGGCGGAGATGTATTATAATAATTACAATTATTATTATTATTATTGCTTTCCTTTCTCAGACGTTATGTCTGGCTAAAAATGGAAAGAGACGCGGACCTTGATCAAGCGTGACTTCCTTTTAACTGTACGGTATATGTTACATTGCATTTAGGAACTTTCGGGTAATTGAACATGTATCAATGATTACAGATTTCTGTAGTTGTATATATACGTTTGGATGTAACTGTATTGCGTTGATGAACTGGTGCATATTGTGTGGTATGACTCCTGTAGTTGATAGTATAATTGGTATAATGTCAACTTTATCCTGATACCACATGTCTTTGACTTCCTCAGCCAGTTGGATGTATTTTTCAATTTTTTCTCCTGTTTTCTTTTGTATATTTGTTGTATTGGGTATGGATATTTCGATTAGTTGTGTTAATTTCTTCTTTTTATTGGTGAGTATGATGTCAGGTTTGTTATGTGGTGTTGTTTTATTTGTTATAATGGTTCTGTTCCAGTATAATTTGTATTCATCATTCTCCAGTACATTTTGGGTGCATACTTGTATGTGGGAACGTGTTGTTTTATTAGTTTATGTTGTATGGCAAGTTGTTGATGTATTATTTTTGCTACGTTGTCATGTCTTCTGGGGTATTCTGTATTTGCTAGTATTGTACATCCGCTTGTGATGTGAGCTACTGTTTCTATTTGTTGTTTGCAAAGTCTGCATTTATCTGTTGTGGTATTGGGATCTTTAATAATATGCTTGCTGTAATATCTGGTGTTTATTGTATGATCCTGTACTGCAATCATGAATCCTTCCGTCTCACTGTATATATTGCCTTTTCTCAGCCATGCGTTGGATGTGTCTTGATCGATGTGTGGCTGTGTTAGATGATATGGGTGCTTGCCATGTAGTGTTTTCTTTTTCCAATTTACTTTCTTTGTATCTGTTGATGTTATGTGATCTAAAGGGTTGTAGAAATGGTTATGAATTTGCAATGGTGTAGCCGATGTATTTATGTGGGTGACTGCTTTGTGTATTTTGCTAGTTTCTGCTCGTTCTATAAAGAATTTTCTTAAATTGTCTACCTGTCCATAATGTAGGTTTTTTATGTCGATAAATCCCCTTCCTCCTTCCTTTCTGCTTAATGTGAATCTTTCTGATGCTGAATGTACGTGATGTAGTCTATATTTGTGGCATTGTGATCGTGTAAGTGTATTGAGTGCTTCTAGGTCTGTGTTAACTTCATTTCACTACTCCAAACGAGTAGGTCAGTATTGGTATAGCATAAGTATTTATAGCTTTTGTCTTGTTTCTTGCTGTCAATTCTATTTTCAGTATTTTTGTTAGTCTTTGTCTATATTTTTGTTTTAGTTCTTATTTAATATTTGTATTATCTATTCCTATTTTAGTCTGTATCCTAGATATTTATAAGCATCTGTTTTTTCCATCGCTTCTATGCAGTCGCTGTGGTTATCCAATATGTAATCTTCTTGTTTAGTGTGTTTTCCCTTGACTATGCTATTTTTCTTACATTTGTCCATTCCAAAAGCCATATTTATATCATTGTTGAATACTTCTGTTATCTTTAGTAATTGGTTGATTTGTTGGTTTGTTGCTGCCAGAGATCATCCATGTATAGCAAATATGTAACTTTGTGTTGTTTTGTTCCAATAATATTGTATCCATAATTTGTATTATTTAGCATGTTGGATAGTGGGTTCAGAGCAAGGCAGAACCAGAAAGGACTTAATGAGTCTCCTTGGTATATTCCACACTTAATCTGTATTGGCTGTGATGTTATATTATTTGAATTTGTTTGGATATTAAGTGTGGTTTTCCAATTTTTCATTACTATGTTTAGGAACTGTATCAATTTAGTATCTACTTTGTATATTTCCAATATTTGTAGTAACCATGAGTGGGGTACACTATCAAAAGATTTTCGGTAATCAATGTATGCGTAGTGTAGCGACCTTTGTTTAGTTTTAGCTTGATATGTCACCTCTGCATCTATTATCAGTTGCTCTTTACATCCTCGTGCTCCTTTGCAACAGCCTTTTTGATCTTCATTTATAATTTTGTTCTGTGTTGTATGTGTCATAAATTTCTGTGTAATGACTGAAGTTAATATTTTGTATATTGTTGGCAGGCATGTTATGGGGCGATATTTAGCTGGGTTTGCTGTGTCTGCCTGATCTTTAGGCTTCAGATAAGTTATTCCTTGTGTAAGTGAATCAGGGACAGTGTATGGGTCTGCAATGTAATTGTTAAATAATTTAGTTAGATGTGCATGTGTTGAGGTGAACTTCTTTCGCCAGAAATTTGCTATTTTATTATTATTATTATTTTATTATTATTATTATTATTATTATTATTTACTTGTGTTGCATTTTTACCATACCCTTGCTCTGTGTTCTCCAAGGAATCTTTCGCTGTTTAATACCTATTGCTTAACATGCTCTTGTAACCATCCTTTTTAATTACTTTGTTATAGTAATATCTTTAATAATTTACAGCAATTTATTTTACAGATTTCTTCCTTGATAGTAAATGCTGTTCTGAGCTGTATATTTATTCGTTCGTGGTAAATTTAAGTCAAGTCCCTCTTTTGTGTCATAGTCATGAGAGATGTTTGCCCTTAATGAGCACGACGTTAAAATTAGAGAAATTCTATCCAATATGGAGGATAGCGGACAGTCTTTTTTCCCGGGTAACTGCAAATGGAATATAGTGTTGGGAAAATGGTATAGGTACTTTACTTATCCTTCGCCACACACTATATGGTGTATTGTGGAGTACAAATTCTGATATAAACTATAGTTTCTTCCAGGGTATATACACCTGCTTGACTATAAATCTAATCCACTTGGCTTCCAGAATTTCCAGTTGGTAGCAGTTTGCACTTGTCTCGTGCCCGAGAATGTTGACGTGGTACAATATGTGTAATGTTTTTATATGACTGACGTGGCACTGGTAAGCTAGCAAACCATATTCTAGTCGTTGTAATATGTCTCTTATCAATGGTGAAACGTATCATATCGTTTGATACCATTTTTATGTTGCAACTCTGTACCCTTCCAAAATGACGGAAAGTCGAAACGCGTAAGATTGATGAAAAATAAAAGTGTGGTCAAGACATAAGTAAAGTTATTAAAATTGTATAAGAAATGAGCGGACGGATTATGCAACGAGCTGGATGCAATGTAGTTTTTCAGCGTTTACTCGACAGCGCCACGCAAGTTTGCTGCGTCCGTCCTTCCCTGTCGCTTATGACCTTGATATTGACGGAACGTTGCAATTCCGACCCCTCTCCCTTTCCTTCTCTTGACTGGACGTTACACAATAACAAAGCTGGGAGCACGATTTATTGAAGCATTTGTCATGGTATAAGATCGGCTTTTCGAAGCGAAAGCTCTGTTGCTTGGCTGTCATCGACACTATATTCTTCATCTGTCATATAGCCTGGAGTTATCGGATTTGTAAATTTACGGCTTGGGTCAGAGGGAGGAGGAACAGCGGCTGGAGAGATTGTTTCCCATTGGCAAGGAGGAGGAACTGGAGAAGTCGCTCAGATGAGCAAAACAGTAGTTTCCTCTGCCCTAACGGAAAGTACGGAATCAAACTGCAATGAAATGAAAACCCTTAGCTGCATACAGGCGTTGATATAAGTCAATGGGGACAGTTGAAAATGTATGCGCCGTCCGGGACTCGAACCCGGGAATTCCTGCTTACATGACAAACGCTGTATCCATTTTTTTTAAAAAAATCTCATTTTTTGTTCGTTGCCCCGGACGTCGTAAGACATCTGTTTAAGTTCGTTGTTGATCGATTAACTCAGTTTTTTTATTACAGAGGGCAGCTAACCCTCTGACCGAAAACGCTGAAACCGCGCTGCTCCTACGGTCGCAGGTTCGAATCCTGCCTCGGGCATGGATGTGTGTGATGGCCTTAGGTTTAAGTACTCCTAAGTCTAGGGGACGGATGACCTCCGATGTTAAGTCCCTTAGTGCTCAGAGGCATTTTTGAACACGCTGAGCCAGCGTGCCGGCCTCTGAGCCAACGAGGGCACAGAGGACAGCGCGACTGCAGGGACTTATCTCTGGCGCGCCCTCCGTGAGACCCACATTCGCAACTTATTGTCCCGCACTATATTCATAGTGCCCCTGCCGATCATACTCATTACTCGCGGCGTTACTGCCGATTCCCGTAAGGGTTCTTATACTGTTTGTGCATTCGCACTGAAGAAGAAGGTCAAATGGTCGGTGAGCCTTAACTATGTATATATGAAGATGGTATCTGTTCTTTCGGGCACGCCGAAAAACAGATACCATCTTCATATATACATGTATGGAATCGTTTGTTACAGTATTTGCTGTGCAATACAGTTAATGGGATCACTTTTTCGGAACCCAGTACTTGCCTACTATTGCGACGCAGAAGTTTGAAATTTGACTGAAAGATGCCTAGAACCTTCCTCTGTAATGCTGCGCCCTGATACCTCACCCTCAGGCCCGGCGACGCTTGTAAAGGCAAGGTATCGGCACATGCAAAAGTAAGGCCAAAGGTCAGAACTTCACTTGAGTTGATGGTATGACACTGGCTCCAAATTCCACCACAGTTCAGCTCAACAACCCTGTGGAGGTGTCACACGATGGGAAGACCAAGTCACACCACTCTTACCCACATTTTATCCCTTTCCTCAACGCTTCTGCTATGATCAGTTCCTTCTCTAAATCCTTGCACAAACGAATAAATGGCTGACATCGAAATAAGTGTCCAAGGAATAGAAAAGCAACTGGAATCACTCAACAGAGAAAAGTCCACTGGACCTGACGGGATACCAATTCGATTCTACACAGAGTACGCGAAAGAACTTGCCCCCCCTCTAACAGCTGTGTACCACAAGTCTCTAGAGGATCGGAAGGTTCCAAATGATTGGAAAAGAGCACAGGTAGTTCCAGTTTTTAAGATGGGTCGTCGAGCAGATGCGCAAAACTATATGCGTATATCTCTGACGTCGATCTGTTGTAGAATTTTAGAACATGTTTGTTGCTCGCGTATCATGTCGTTTCTGTAAACCCAGAATCTTCTCTGTAGGAATCAACATGGATTCCGGAAACAGCGATAGTGTGAGACCCAACTCGCTTTATTTGTTCACGAGATCCAGAAAATATTAGATACAGGCTCCCAGGTAGATGCTATTTTCCCTGACTTCCGGAAGGCGTTCGATACAGTTCCGCACTGTCGCCTGATAAACAAAGTAAGAGCCTACGGAATATCAGACCAGCTGTGTGGCTGGATTGAAGAGTTTTTGGCAAACAGAAAACAGCATGTTGTTCTCAATGCACAGACGTCTACAGACGTTAAAGTGACCTCTGGCATGCCACAGTGGAGTGTTATGGAACCATTGCTTTTCACAATATATATAAATGACCTAGTAGATAGTGCCGGAAGTTCCGTGTGGCTTTTCGCGGATGATGCTGTAGTATACAGAGAAGTTGCTGCATTAGAAAATTGTAGCGAAATGCAGGAAGATCTGCAGCGGATAGGCACTTGGTGCAGGGAGTGGCAACTGACCCTTAACATAGACAAATGTAATGTATTGCGAATACATAGAAAGAAGGATCCTTTATTGTATGATTATATGATAGTGGAACAAACACTGGTAGCAGTTACTTCTGTAAAATATCTGGGGGTATGCGTGCGGAACGATTTGAAGTGGAATGATCATATAAAATTAATTGTTGGTAAGGCGGGTACCAGGTTGAGATTCATTGGGAGAGTCCTTAGAAAATGTAGTCCATCAACAAAGGAGGTTGCTTACTAAACACTCGTTCGACCTATACTTGAGTATTGCTCATCAATGTGGGATCCGTACCAGATCGGGTTGACGGAGGAAATAGAGAAGATGCAAAGAAGAGCGGCGCGTTTCGTCACAGCGTTATTTGGTAAGCGTAATAGCGTTACGGAGATGTTTAGCAAACTCAAGTGGCAGACTCTGCAAGAGAGGCGCTCTGCATCGCGGTGTAACTTGCTGTCCAGGTTTCGAGAGGGAGCGTTTCTGGATGAGGTATCGACTATATGGCTTCCCCCTACTTATACCTCCCCAGGAAAATGTAAAATTAGAGAGATTCGAGAGCGCACGGAGGCTTTCCGGCAGTCGTTCTTCCCGCGAAGCATACGCGACTGGAACAGGAAATGGAGGTAATGACTGCCATCCGCCACACACCGTTGGGTGAGTATAAATATAGATGTAGATGTAGATGCGAAGTGCAGCGTTGAAATCGCACGCTTTTTCTATGTGTGGCAGAGGAAAACATTTCAGATTCATCTCCGGTCACTGTCGACACGAAGAGGCCTCAGGGGCGGCATATAGGCCGTCATTGAGACAACCCACGTCGCAATCAGAAGAGACAGTTCGCAGTGGCACGGGTAACAGGAAGGCGTGTTCAACGCCTTTGACACTGCTGACAGCCCCTAGGCGATTCAACCGCTCTCCAAGGACGCAACCCCATTGGACTGTTTTGCGACCGCAGTCTTTGCTCTGGTATACAGGATCGAACCACCAGGGACCGTTCAAAACCACTCGACTAAATGTGAACTTGATCCGAAGCAGCAAAAAACGGTTCAAATGGCTCTGAGCACTATGGGACATTACTTATCCTTCACCACACACTATATGGTGTATTGTGGAGTACAAATTCTAATTTAAATTTTAGTTTCTTCCAGGGTATATAAACCTGTTTGACTATAAATCTAATCCACTTGGCTTCCAGAATTTTCAAAAAAAATGGTTCAAATGGTTCTGACCACTATGGGACTTAACATCTGAGGTCATCAGTCCCCTAGACTTAGAACTACTTAAACCTAACTAACCTAAGGACATCACACACATCCATGCCCGAGGCAGAATTCGAACCTGCGACCGTAGCGGTCGCGCGGTCCCAGACTGAAGGGCCTAGAACCGCTCGGCCACACTAGCCGGCCCGAAGCAGCAAAAGAGTGGTTAAGTTATTTCAGCCCCCCTGTTTCGCGCCCTTCTGTGGCAGGGTGGAGGGTCGTGGGGGTGGGGGGGGGGGGGTATGTGGGGTGGGCCGGTGTGCGACATATGCATGAATAAAACGGCAAAGGGTCTTCTAAGATCCCCCCCCCCCCCCCCCCCCCGCCTTCACCAGTTTGACAACACCTGCGGTGCCGCAGTGCACCTGTACACAGACAGCCGGAATGTCAGGCAACCATCTCGACATCCCTGAGCTGAGAGACGCTATGTTGCTGAACTAGCGCCTTCTGGCTATATGCTAAATCTAAGGGACGTCCAAAGGGATGCCTGTCGTGCTGGCTGGCTGTGTAGAGGAACATTTTTAAAGTGCTCAACAGGGTATGTGGGCGGCGCCAGAGTGGGGGTGTTAGAGCGTCCCTTCGCCGCTTTTCCCCACGCACGTGTCAATGCCGCTACCTCCTCCCCTCTGATCACACAACAGGAGGGCTGAAAAAGCATAAACTCGCTTTACTGCTTTGGATCACTTTCAGATTTCGTCGAATGGTTTTGAACGGTCCCTGGTGGTTCCACACTGTACACCAGGGCACTACACTCGAAAGGGCTGTAACCACATTCAGATACCACGCATATCCCGCTGATGTGAAACACTGTGTGTAAACTGAAGGGGAATGACTGCAGCGGGACACTGAGCGGAATCAGCGGCGACGAGCGACCCGGTATCTGCTGCTAACTGGGCAGGTGCGGTGACCACAGCGCCATCCGGGACGCAGCGTTATCGCAACGGCGCGGACTGTGCCTGTACACCCCTCCCCACGGCCGATCAACACCCCCACCGAGCGCCACCTATTCGGGGGTTGCGACAGTTGTGAGGAGACCCCCCGGCCGAACAGGTAGCGGGCGGTCTACAGGGACACCAAACAGGTGGCACACCGCAGTTCAGTACTGCATCGTCACATCACTGCTGTCACACAAGAGTGCAAAACGATCGCTGAAACGCATCAGGAAAAAAGCATGGGATCTACACAAGATCAGACCGATGCTGCAGGAATATTTCTGCAAGAACATCATTTCCTAATGAATGACGGGAGCAAATTTTTACTTGCAGATGACGACAGAGGACCAAATGATAGGATATTGATGTTAGCCAGCGAAAGGGGAAAATCCTGTTTAACACACTACAATTTGTCGATGGAACGTTCAAAAGGTCCAGCAAGCAGTTTGGACAGTTATTTTTGTTCATGCCGATATTTATAGTTCAGAGGAAGAAACAAACACACTTCCAACTATGTACGCCTTGCTACCCAATAAAAAGCGAGAAACGTACGGTCGCTTTTTCACAGCTGTTGAGAGCAACGTACCTGGGTGGAATCCTACAGGTATCATGATGGATTTTGAAGCTGCAATCATCCAATCAGTAACACATTTGTTTCCTGATGCAAAAATTAATGGCTGCAACTACCATTTCAATCAGTGCTTGTGGAGGCAAGTGCAGAATGACGGCCTTGTTGCTGCCTACAAGGAAAACGAAGAAATTCGTTTTCACATAAGATTGTGTTCCGCTTTGGCTCACATGTTAGATGATTAGATGATTGGTGGCTATGCATTCAGTATAGCACGCCAGATAATGGAAAACCGCAGAATTTTTACGACTATTTTGTTGAACAATGGCTGGATAATGAAGACATGCCAAGAGATATATGGAACTGCGCAGGAAGGCGTCACCACACCAACAATGTTTCAGAAGGATGCAAACGGAGGATAAATACATTAATTTCGAAGGTTCATCCAAATTTTTACTCCTTAGTAAAATTTCTCAGAGAAGACGCAGAATATCATGGGCACCGACTAGTTTTAAATCTAGGTGGGAAAAGAAGAAAGAAGTCCGCAATTAAGACAGATGAGATAGTTTCTAAGACCCTTACGAGACTCCACGTTGACGGCAATATAAAATCATTTCTTACTTACGTGGCTTATGCACAGAAATTACAATGAAAAGGAAATGGCAGAAGCTACAGCAACACCTGTAAATATTGAAAAGGGGTTCAGTTCACGCCGATAGCCCTATTGGAAAAATTATAAATAATTAATCATCCAATAAATATTGTAAATAAATATAATGTGGGACGAAGAGAGACTACCTCCTCGTGGTGTTCTCTGGAAACGACACAAAGTCGGCTGAATGTCTCTTGCAAATTGTGAAAGATTCACTAATGAAGTCTGAAAAGTCATAGCTTTTATAACAATCACAATCAGCATTTTTGTGTCAAGAATTTTAGAAGCAATGTCTGTTTGAGTGGACGATGAATACATCTTGTTTCAATACAAAAATTGCATTCATTAACGCTAATTGCTAGTAGGACTCACATTAGACCTCAGTACACTTCCCTGCGTGGTACGGAAAAATTGAGGTTTATTTCGAAATAATTAAAGAAAAAGTTTCTACCGAGAACCAAATTCTTTAGTTGGCTCCTCTTAATATTCGGTTAAAGGTTGCCACTTCTGGCATATCAAATTTTGGGTGAGGGGTTGAAAGACGGAGCGAGACTCGAACTCAGGACCTTTCCCTTGCGCGGGAATGCGCTCTGCCAACTGGGCTACCCAAGCACGAATCACGCCCCGTCCTCACAGCTTTACTTCTGCCGGTACCTCGTCTCCTTCCTTCCAAACTTTACAGAAGCTCTGCTGCGAACCTTGCAGAACTAGCACTCCTGAAAGAAAAGATATTGTGGAGACATGGCTTAGCCACAGCCTGGGGGATGTTTCCAGAATGAGATTTTCACTCTGCAGCGGAGTGTGCACTGATATGAAACTTCCTGGCAGATTAAAACTGTGTGGTAGAGCAATTTCCCGCGAAAGGCAAAGGTCTCGAATTCGAGTCTCGGTCCGGCACACAGTTTTAATCTGCCAGGAAGTTTCATACATTTTATTGCGTGAAAAATTTCGCTTCGCTGGTGTCGGAGGTGTTTCAGAGTCGTACGTAAGCGAATGGGACGGGGCGAGAGGGGGCAGACGTAGTTTCGTTCCCTCCGCTCCCCTCCCCTCCTCATACCGCCCCTGCCCGAGGGCGACGGTGGCCGACGCGATTGCGGGCATTCCGCCGGCGCTGCTCGGAGGTCAGCGATGCCGCGGTCGGCCCCACGTATGCGGGATGCGCCCGCCGCGGTATGTTGTGTGGCCGGGCAGCGAGTAGGGGGCTGGGTGTAGCTCGGCGCCCAGAAATCCGGAGGCGCGCACAGCCGAGGCCTGTGTTGCATTAGAGTTACGAGGCGTACGCAGAAATGACGTGTATCGGCTTCAATACCTACAGGGTGAAAAGTAATTAAACCGACAAACTCTGGGAGGTTGTAGGGGACATCAAAACAAATATTTTTCCCTAAAGTCATTTTTTCCTATGAGGAGTATTTAAACCGGTAGAGGAAGATTTCTCTGGCGGCAAATTAATTAAACCAACAAACACTTTTCCATTTTTTATGACCAAGAGACAACAACTAGGTAGCAGATATGGCCAAAATAAACAGTCCCCAACAACACCGACCCATACATTAACGAAGAACCGCACTTGATGAGCGCTAGTAACTGTGGCATGTGGGTTATCCTCACTCCAAACATACGAATGGTGCATGTTGAAGACTCCATCACCCCCGAACGTTGCTTCATTGGTAAAGAAAACAGAGGATGCGAATGTAGGATGATTTCACACTGTTTTTTTATTTATTTTTATTTATTTATTTATTGTTCCGTGGGACCACATTTAGGAGAAGTCTCCATGGTCATGGAACGAGTCAATACATGAAATTATAACACGATTGTAGAAACACATAAAATGAAACAAGTCGTTAGTTTAAATAAAGAAAATCAAGAATGTAACACTGGAATTTGCTTAATTTTTTATCTCTTCCAGGAGCTCCTCGACAGAATAGAAGGAGTGAGCCATGAGGAAACTCTTCAGTTTAGACTTAAAAGTGTTTGGGCTACTGCTAAGATTTTTGAGTTCTTGTGGTAGCTTATTGAAAATGGATGCAGCAGAATACTGCACTCCTTTCTGCACAAGAGTCAAGGAAGTGCATTCCACATGCAGATTTGATTTCTGCCTAGTATTAACTGAGTGAAAGCTGCTAACTCTTGGGAATAAGCTAATATTGCTAACAACAAACGACATTAAAGAAAATACATACTGTGAGGGCAATGTCAAAATTCCCAGACTATTGAATAGGGGTCGACAAGAGGTTTTCGAACTTACACCATACATAGCTCGAACAGCCCGTTTTTGAGCCAAAAATACCCTTTTTGAATCAGAAGAATTACCCCAAAAAATAATACCATATGACATAAGCGTATGAAAATATGCGAAGTATACTACTTTTCGTGTTGAAATGTCACTTATTTCAGATACTGTTCTAATGGTAAATAAAGCGGCATTTAGTTTCTGAACAAGATCCTGAACATGGGCTTTCCACAACAGCTTACTATCTATCCGTACGCCTAGGAACTTGAACTGTTCCGTCTCGCTTATAACATGCCCATTCTGTCTGATTAAAATGTCAGTTCTTGTTGAATTGTGGGTTAGAAACTGTAAAAACTGAGTCTTACTGTGATTTAGCATCAAATTATTTTCCACAAGCCACGAACTTACTTCATGAACTACATTATTTGATAATGTTTCAATATTACACACAAGATCCTTCACTACCAAGGTGGTGTCATCAGCAAACAGAAATATTTTTGAATCACCTGTAATACTAGAAGGCATATCATTTACATAAATAAGGAACAGCAGTGGCCCCAGCACCGACCCTTGGGGAACGCCCCATTTAACAGTGCCCCATTGGGACTGAACATCATTACCACTCTCAATATTGCGGAGGATTACCTTCTGCTTTCTGTTCTTAAAGTAGGAGGCGAACCAATTGTAAGCTACTCCCCTTACTCCATAATGTTCCAACTTCTGCAGTAATATTTTGTGGTCAACACAGTCAAAAGCCTTCGTTAAATCAAAGAAAACACCTAACGTTCTCAACCTTTTATTTAATCCGTCCAAAACCTCACAGAGAAAAGAGAATATAGCATTTTCAGTTGTTAAGCCATTTCTAAAACCAAACTGTACATTTGACAGCAAATTATGTGAATTTAAATGCTGCAGTAACCTTGTATATACAAGCCTCTCGATAACTTTAGTAAACACCGATGGCATAGAAATAGGTCTATAATTGTCAACATTATCCCTGTCTCCCTTTTTATAAAGTGGCTTCACTACCGAGTACTTTAATCGGTCAGGAAACCGACCACTGCTAAAGGAAAAGTTACAGATATGGCTAAGTACTGAGCTAATATACGTGGAACAATACTTCAGTATTCTGCTAGATACCCCGTCATATCCATGAGAGTTCTTGGTCTTTAGTGATTTAATTATTAACTCAATCTCCCTCTTGTCGGTATCATGGAGGAGCATTTCAGGTAACAGTCTCGGAACACTTTTTTCTAAGAGCGCTATATGATTCCCTGTTGGGACTAGGTTTCTATTTAGTTCACCTGCTATATTCAGAAAGTGATTATTAAGTACTGTACATATATGCGACTTATCAGCAACACGGACATCCCCACTACGCACTGATTCTATATCCTCGACCTGTCTCTGCAGACCAGCCACTTCCTTTACGACTGACCATATGGTTTTAATTTTATCCTGAGACTTAGCTATTCTATCTGCATACCACATACTTTTTGCCTTCCTAATAACTTTTTTAAGCACCTTACAATACTGTTTGTAATGGGCTGCTGCATTTAGATTTTGACTGTTTCTAACGTTTTGATATAATTGCCACTTTGTTCTACAAGATATTCTTATCCCTTTAGTCAGCCACCCAGGCTGCCTGTTTGTGCTAGTACCCTGTTTTAAACGTTCTAACGGAAAGCAACTTTCAAAGAGCACGAGAAAAGTCTTGAGGAAAGCATTATATTTATCGTCTACTGTATCAGCACTATAAACATCTTGCCAATCTTGTTCCTTGATAAGGTTTACAAAAGTCTGTACAGCAACTGGATCAGCTTTCCTAAAAAGTTGGTAACTATATTTAACATGTGTTGAAGCACAAAAATCTTTTAGACTTAAAATTTGTGCATCATGATCTGAAAGGCCATTCACCTTTTTGCTAACAGAATGCCCTTCTAATAATGACGAATGAACAAAAATATTGTCTATGGTTGTTCTACTGTTCCCTTGCACTCTCGTTGGAAAGAATACGGTTTGCATAAGATTATATGAATTAAGGAGGTCTACCAGCATCCTTTTCCTTGCACAATCACTTATACAATTAATATTGAAGTCACCACATATAACTAACTTTTTGTATTTCCTATAAAGTGAACCAAGAACCTCCTCTAGCTGGTACCACTGCGAAAACGGTGCTCTGGGTCGATAATCAACTGGTTCCAGGTTGTGGACACGCTGTATGTGAAATGGACGTAACGATTGCTCTCGAAGGACTGTTCTTACATTCGTCTGAACTCGTCCCCATGTTACGTGCAATTGCACGAGTGCTGATTGAAGGATCCCGCTCCACATGCTGCAAGGCAGCTTCCTCAATTTGCAGCATTCTTACCGTGCGACGGCGCACATGTCCAGGTAATCTGTTAAACGACCCGGTCTCACGCAGACGTGGGTACACAGCACCAAAGGTCGTATGATGTTGGATACGGCGATTAGGATATCGTTGTTGATAAACCCGCTGTGCAGCTCGTCCGTTGTGGTGCGCTACGTAGTACGCACCAACCATATCAGTGTACTCACTCCAGGTGTATCGCTCCATTAGTAAACAGAGACAATGCTCTACTACACTGGTGGACAGCAGTTGCCTACAACTGAAGATCGTAATACGGCCTCTATCAACTGAAGAGCGTAATACGACCTCCAACGGTTTAAATAATCCTCGTAGGAAAAAATGACGTTAGGGAAAAATATTTGTTTTGATGTCCCCTACAACCTCCCAGAGTTTGTTGGTTTAAATACTTCTCACCCTGTAGAGTAGTAACTTCCAGCAGTTACACATCTCGGTCACCTCTTGTTCGCATTGACGGCACTTTGAACAGTGGACGTTACATTTCAGATGTGTTACGACCCGTGGCTCTACCCTTCATTCGATCCCTGCGAAACCCTACATTTCAGCAGGAGAAAGCACGACCGCATGTTGCAGGTCCTGTACGGGCCTTTGTGGATACAGAAAATGTTCGACTGCTGCCCTGGCCAGCACATTCTCCAGACCTCTCACCAATTGAAAACGTCTGGTCAATGGTGGGGGAGCAGCTGGCTCGTCACAATACGCCATTCACTACTCTTGATGAACTGTGGTATCGTTTTGAAGCTGCATGGGCAGCTGTACATGTACACGCCATCCATGCTCTGTTTGACTCAATTTCCAGGCCTATCAATGTCGTTATTACGTCCAGAGGTGGTTTTTCTGGGTACTGATTTCTGAGGATCTATGCACCCAAATTGCGTTAAAAATCGCATGTCAGTTCTAGTATAATATATTTGTCCAATGAATACCCGTGTATCATCTGCAATTCTTCTTGGTGTAACAGTTTTAATGACCAGTAATGTAGTTGTTACTTTTCCTCATCATGATTCAAGTTATCCCTGAGCTAGTCCCACAGAATCTAATCTACGTGTGAGGCGGTAGTAGAGATACGATTTTGCAAGAGATGGTCCCCTTCTCACGAGAGAGTCACCTCAGTGTTCATTGAGCGCGACGGCTCGCAGTCCCGGACTCGTGTTGTACGGCAGGACGGGACACAAAAGACGCATCGGAGGCACGGAAGACACGTAAGGGATTGGAGTCTGGGGGCCGTGGAGGGAATAAGAGAAGCGGGCGCGAGACGGGCCGCTATCGCCGTCGTAAAGAAGGCCCGGGCCGCGGGAAAGCGACGGCCGGGGGCGGCGAGCAGTCCCGAGGGCGGCAGGTATAGGGGCCGTGCACCGCCGGGGGCTGGCGGGGTCTTCCGGCGGCGGAATGCGAAAATAGGGGCGCCCCAGGGGCCGTAGCTGTCTGCCGTGTGCGGGCGCGCGATTCACTCCCTGCCAAGAACCGCCACTCAGTGGCCCCTCCCTGGTTCAGGGGTGGGCGGGGGGCTCTGGACGAGCGCTGTACGGTTCACAACCTCTGAGTGGGCGTGACAGATGTAGGCGCCCGTGGCCTGCCTGTTCTCACTTGGTTCCTCACATATACGAAATTCTTCTAGATAAGATTAAGTATTGTGGTATGAGTGGGACAGTGGACAAATGGTTTGATTCATATTTAACTGGAAGAATGCAGAAGGTTGAAATTAACAGTACAGATAATCTGCAAAAATCAGCAGAGTCCTGTAACTGGGGAGGTATCAAGAATGGTGTGCCTCAGGGTTCAGTCTACAGTCCCTTATTGCTCTTAATATAACGGGTGGTCAAAAAGTCAGTATAAATTTCAAAAATTAATAAACCGCGGAATAATGTAGAAAGAGAGGTAAAACTTGACACACATGCTTGGAATGACATGGGGTTTTATTAGAACCAAAAAAAAAAAAACAACACCCCATATTGCTAGACGCGTGAAAGATCTCTTGCGCGCGTCGTTTGGTGATGATCGTATGCTCAGCCGCCACTTTCATCATGCTTGGCCTCCCAGGTCCCCAGACCTCAGTCCGTGCGATTACTGGCTTTGGGGTTACGTGAAGTCGCAAGTGTATCGTGATCGACCGACATCTCCAGGGATGCTGAAAGACAACATCCGACGGCAGTGCCTCACCATAACTCCGGGAATGCTTTACAGTGCTGTTCACAACATTATTCCTCGACTACAGCTATTGTTGAGGAATGATGGTGGACATATTGAGCGTTTCCTGTAAAGAACGTCATCTTTGCTTTGTCTTACTTTGTTATGCTAATTATTGCTATTCTGATCAGATGAAGCGCCAGCTGTCGGACATTTTTTAAACTTTTGTATTTTTTTGGTTCTAATAAAACCCCATGTCATTCCAAGCATGTGTCTCGATTTGTACCTCTCTATCTACATTATTCCATGATTTATTCAGTTTTCAAATTTGTACTGACTTTTTGATCATCCGGTATATTAATAACTTGCCACACTATACTCATGAAGATGCAAAGCTAGTTCTTCTTGCTGATGATAAAAGTATAGTAATCACACCCAACAAACACGATTTAGCTGAGGAAATTATAAATAATGTCTTTCTGAAAATTATTAACTGATTCTCTGCAAGCTGACTCTCTCTAAATTTTGTGAAAACACAGTATATACACTTCTATACAGTAAATGGCATAACGCCATTGATAAATACAGATTATGAACAGAAGACTGTTGCTAAGGTGGAACATTCAAAATTTCTGAGCCTGTGAATTGATGAGAAATTGAACTGGAAGAAACACATTGATGAGCTGCTGAAATGGTTAGGTTCAGCTACTTACGCTATTAGCGTCATTGCAAATTTTTGTGATAATCATATCAGTCAATTAGCCTACTATGCCTATTTTCATTCACTGCTTTTATATGGCATCTAATTTTGGAGTAACTCGTCATTAAGAGAAAAGTATTCACTGCACAAAAGAGTGTAATCAGAATAATAGCCCAAGATCAGTTCGCAGACATTTATTTAAGGAACTCGGGATATTCACAGTACCTACGCAATACATATATTCACTTATGAAATTTGTTATTAATAACCCAACCCAATTCAAAAATAACTGCGAAGCACATTGGTACAACACTAGACGATGGGATGAAATTCACTGTTCTGAGTTAAATCTGACTTTGGCACAGAAGGGGTGAATTATGCTGCAACAAAAAGCTTCGGTCATTTGCCAAATAGCATTAAAACTCTGACAGATAACTAACCAACATGTAAAAACAAATTGAAAGAATTTCTGAATGACAATTCCTTCTACTCAATAGATAAATTTTTAGATATGAAATAGTATCTGTAAAAAATATATATAAAAACAAAAAATAAAAAATTAATTAATTTGCGTAAAGAAAACTTAGGTTAAAGTGCCACGTTCCACTCATTACGAAATGTCGGATCAGTGATCTAAGGAATACGTGTTTGTGTTTGTACGTTCGGTGGTTCAGCTGCACCTACCACGGTTTTCATGCAGCTCGCAGCACTTTCAAATACCGTGCACGGAGTATTAGTCCGACAGAAAAAATGAACAGGACTTTTTGTAGGGAATTTAATGTAGTTAAACGCTGTACTGAGATACGTTTTCGCTAGAGGCCATAGTTTTCGAATTTTTCAAGAAAAACATACATATGTGACCTTCAAACGCACTTTTCTTCATTAACTCAAAAAGTGTGGCCTCCAGAAAAGGCGTGACTCAGTCCAACATTTAACTACATTAAATTTCCTGCAAAAACGGCATGTCATTTTTCCTGTAGGGCTTATAGTTTACGCATACCAGACGAGAGAATACAAGAATCTCGATGGGGATTGTTTATAAATACCTTTTTGCTACCAGTCAAGATTTTCTTTTATTTATGTTTTACCCGACGCATTTTGGGAAATGATTCTCAATTTCAAGTGCGTTTTTCTCCATGTATTGAGCCTTTTCTGCGTAACATTTTGATGTGTGAGGTTCTGCTGTGTTCTGTTGGCTTTACTGCCATATACTCGTATAAGAAACGCGTAATTTTTATTTGATTATCGATCTTTATATGTAGTTAGTGGAGAAATTTGGAAGAACTTGTACTTACAATTTTTCTGTGGTCCATTTGTGCAGAATCTAACAGATGTTAGCCAATACACACAATTTCCGCGCGCAGTATATGTCGACAATAACCTATACAGACAAACAGTTACAGAGATTACAATGTTTTATATATATATATATATATATATATATATATATATATATATATATAAATAATAGTATTAGATATACTCACAATACAGAAAACATAAAGATAAAATATTAAACGAAAAGCTTGAATTTCTTCAGATGCTCCGACACTATGCTTACTTAAAAATAGCAACAGGTAGAAATAAGCATCCTGCGAAACATATATGAGCAAATTATGATTATTAAAGTAAACACCCTTTGTATAAAAGCTTCTCGTACTCTGTGCAAGACCTATAACATTATCTCTGTCGACTATATCTAAAAACATCTTTGTAACTTTCTATGGAGAAATCACACAGCGAACCAGTTGCAAATAACTGTTTAATACGTTTACCTAGGTTTCTACGCCTCTAACGATGTCTTCATCAGAATGAAAATTTAAAAGCCCTATAAAATAATAGGTAGAAAAATAAAATTGAGAGAAACATTAAACAAGATGAAAATGTTATAACACAGAAAGGTTACTTACGTAAAGTTAAACTGCGAGAAGGGAATAGTCAAAGTTTAGAGCAGACATGCTTAAGTCAAAAATTAAAAATTAAAAACATTCCAGCTTTTGGTACGTACACCTCGCAAGCAACAACATCAGACTGAGCGGCACAGTCGCTTACATTGCTGCTACGAAAACAAGAGACAAGCTGCGCTGCTTGTCGGCCACCGACAGTCACATACGACCATTTGAGACATTATAACAGAAATAATAGAATTAAATAACAGTTGATTATAAAAAACAAAATTCGGATGTTGAGAATTTAATGTATTTTTGAAAATAAAAGTAGTCAAGTAAAACAAGTACAACTAAGAGCCATCATTAGGCTTTACTGAAATGCCAATTATGTAAAGTACAGAGTATTGTGGAATATTCACAGAAACTGCTACACAGTCCAAAAAACATCTGCATGAAGGAAACTTTAGTAGTACGCATCTATATGAGATTTTAAGAAAAAGATGTTTCAGAACAAGAGGTAGGAAAGTATAGTAAAAACAAGTGAATCAAAAATCCGCGAGTAGTGGATTAAAGCCATTGAAAAAATTTTTCTTACGTAATTGTAACTGTTCGTTGAGGAGGATGAAGCCATCGTGCTTAGAAATATGTTCGGAAATCTTCAGTTCTTCGAGTATGTCAAGCCTGTGAGTTTCCTTTTCCCTATATCAAACGGAAATTTCTTCAACGCTTTTCGCTTTGTGGCCGGAAATTAACAGATGATCATCAAAAGTGAAATTATGTGCATTACTGCCTCTTTTTCCCAGTAAATGTTCCTTATACCTAACACTGAAAGATCTTCCGGTTTGTCATATACAATAAATAGGACACGTATCAAAACTGATTTTATAAACTCCTGAACTGTGTACAGAGGCAACTGTCGACTTAACATAGTGAATAAGATTTTTCTGCAAACTATTTTTAGTAGAAAAGGCAACTGTGCATCCATATTTTCTACTAGAAGACGAATTATATAAGAAACAGGGCCTGAAAATGGAATCGAAAAAAACATTGTATACTCTTTACTGTCAGAAACAGTGCTGATACCTAAAGTGGTCATTTCAGCGTCAGTTTTAACTTTGAAGGTGTTTTCAACTAACGAGGGATCGTAACCGTTTTTAACTGAAATAGTTTTTATTAAATTCATCTCATCGTTAAGCTTGCGTGTTGACAAAGGCACAGAAACTGCACGATGAATGGCTGAATGGAAAAGTGCGTTTTTATGGGAATGCAGATGCACTGAACTAGCGAGCACAATCTGATCTGTGTTAGTACCTTTTCAAAAAGTACCGAAGGAAAGTCTGTCGTTGTCTATGGCAACCTTAGTATTGCCATGCATTTTATGCCCTTTATTTTGTCGGTGGAGTACACTGACATTTTGGTCTTCTTTTCCAAATGGATGTTGTGTATTATGTATATGTGTGGCTATTGCTGAGGTTGTGTGTTTCCTGTGTGTGTTTGTGTGTGTGTGTGTGTGTGTGTGTGTGTGTGTGTGTACACTTTAAGAATGTCGTACTGTGTGGAAGACTTATAACATTATCTCTGTCGACTACATCTAAAAACATCTTTAACTGTTTGTTTATGTAAGTTACTCTCGATGTATACTGTGCACAGTATGAGGTTTAACATGTGTGAGACTCTGCACAAATGGATCACAGAAAAAGTTTAAGTCCAAGTTCTTCCAGATTTCCCACCAATTACATATAATGATCGAAAACGAGCTAAAAATTTCGCGTTACTCATTTATGACAGTAAAGTCAACAGAACAAAGCAGAATCTTGCACACTAAAGACATTATATTAAAATGCATAGTACATAAGGAAAACGCGCTTGAAAATGGGAATCATTTCCGAAAACCTGTCAGTTAAAATATAAATGAAAGAAACTCTTGACTAGAAGCAAAGCAAGGTACTTTCAAACAAACCCATGATTTTACAGTAGCAGTCTTTCGCAGCCATTTATAATGGATTAAATCAGATGAAAGTCCGACATGTGGTTTTGAAGGCAGTGCGGTTTGTATAATACCTATCGATGTGGGCAGATGAATCACTTGTATACCCCTCCGCAGCCTGCTATGCCTTGTAGCTAAAGTGATCGTCAGATGGCAGTACTTAGTGTTTCCTGTACGAGATAGGACCTCTAGTCCCTCAAGATAGTGTATTCATGAGTCATGAGAAACCTTTGTTGGATATATAGGGTGCTTGTTTTAGCCCAGGACAACTATCTCGAGAACAACCCATCGTATGAGAAAAATTTTCTAGGTGAAAAGTTAACATTAGTAAAGGGAACATCTGTCTATACTACAACTGGCGACCTCGTAACCAGCCCTCCGTCATGGGCGGAGTCAACTTTGACGAGGGGTGGTCAGCAGCTGGATAGTTGTGGCACAGACACATATTCCCTTTTTTTTAAATCTTCTTATTAACCAGTTAGGACCACGTAACAACTTCAGTTCCCCCCCTTTCCTTGTTGTTGTTTTCAATTTTTCCATTACCCCTTCATCTTTTCCCCATGTTGTCTTTTCCTTTCTTCTATTCATGTTGTTTCCTTCTTCTGCACTGAAACCCTCATAAATTTAGCATTTTATTCTTAAAAAGATTTTTGTCTGTTATTTTCGATTCTTTGGTGTTGCTTATTTTAGTTACTACCTTATTTCCGTAATCCATGCTACTGTCGATTTCTTCTTCCAGAAATACAGGAGTATTTGTTTCGTCAGCCTGGCCTGTTCATTCGGTAGAGGTGTCCAGAAAAAGATTAATCTCCAGCCATTATTTCTGTCGTTTTCTCTATATTTTTGTAGAGCTCCTTATTACTCCTCATTTTACGGTCATCTGTAGTTCGTATTAAAACCATTAATTTTCTTTTAATCTGTACCTTTACTCTGTGCAGCTTATAGTTCATCGTTAGGCATTCACAGCCATATAAAAATTCTGGTCGTGTGGTATATAGTGTTTTAGTTTTGTTTTTCTAGATACGCATTTCATGTTGTAAATATGCTCTTAATTTTCTTAACTCTTGCATCTACTGCAATTTTTTCTAGTCCATTCTGTTGTATAGTTTCTCCAAAACATTTAAATTTAGTTGGTCGCCCTGTTGTACCTATTTGTGTTTCTGAGAATTTTTGTGCACTTTTTTATATTTGAAGTCAATTCTGTTTTTCCAGCTGAAATTTTGAGACCAGTTCTATTTGCTATTTCCTCCAGAAGATTTACTTTAATAACTGCGTCTGTCAGATTTTCCGAAAGCATTGCAAAATCGTTCGCAAAAACCAGGCAGTCCCTCCTAGACTTATTGGTTGAATTTTGCGATTCCTTAGCTTCAAATTCTAGATGCTACTATTTTTTTTCAGTTAAACAGTAAAGGTGATAAACAATCGCCTCGTCTAACACCGATTTCTATTTCGAATGACTGAGATACTCCTCCCATAAAATTAACTGAAGATATCGTATTTGTTAGGGTTTCACGAATTATGTTTGCTAATTTTGCTTTAACACCAAATTCTATACTAATTTTATCCATCGTTTCTATGTCTATCGGATCAAATGCTATCTTGCTAGCAAATGATACTCTTTTACAATTGCTGGTTAATGTTCTCTGGCGAATTATCGATTTTAAGTTAAAAATCTGTTCTGTCCACGATCTTCCCTTTCGAAAACCACCCTGATATTCTCTCAATTATTTGATGTTTCTCCAACTCTGCCGAGGAGAATTTTTAATAACATTTTGTCTGTCACTGGCAGAAGGGGCACTTCGCAGTAATTGCTGACATTTCGTTCGACTCTCTTTTTATGTACGGGGTGGATTAATGCTTCTGGAATCTTGCCAGTTTTCTAAATGTTCTCAAAAAGCAGTTATAGGCCGTTTATAATCGTTGGTTCTGACAATTTCAGTTATTCTGCTGTAATGGTGTCTTCACCACTTGCTTTGTTGTTTTTGAGTGATCTGATGATTTCATAAATTTCTTGCTATGTTGATGGGAAATTTTCCTCCACATTTTGTGATATTGCTGGAAATTCCAATTTAACTGTTGGATCTGAACAGTTTAAGAGCCTGTCAAAAGTTTTTGCTAGTATTTCACAATTTCCTTTATTATTTAATCCTATTGTGCGATCTTCATCTCAGAAAAAATACTTGGTGCTTGATACCCTTTAAGTACATGTTTAAAATTTTCGTAAAATTTCTAGTATAATTTTTGGTAAAATTTTCTTGTACTTCAGAGGTTGTTTGATTCTTCGAGTTACTATTGGTGTTTCTTTTCCGTGTTGCCTGAATTCTTCTAAATGCTGATCTTTTGTGAACATTTCCATTTGTGAGATCGTTGTTCTAGTGCTTCTTCACACTCTGCAGGCCGCGATGTCTTCTTATATTCTTTGCCAGTCCTAAAGTTTTCTCTGGTACTTTCGTATTTGTACCTGAAGTTCATGTCAACACCTTTTCTTGTTGTGTCAATTTCTACTCTAATTTTCTCTATATTTTATATTGTAATATTTGCTATAACAGAGTTGTATCTCATTATTTTTTGGTTGTATTTTTTCTTTTAGATGGGAGAAATCGTATTTTAATCTTAAAGAGATAATGATATGAACCAAATTCCCGGTTCCTTTTAGATACGGCTGCGTGATCCAGCTGAAATTCTCCTACGTTGGTATTTGGATATATCCAAGTTTTGGCTTTTCTTGGTAGTTTGCGAATATATGTGATCGTTTGTTTTAGTTGGAACATTTTACACATACTGATGAGGCTTCCATATTTCTGTTTGTTCTTAAGTGTGTCTATGTTCACGTACAATATTCTTAAATTTCTTTTCCATCCCAACTTGTGCTTTGAAGTAGACAAGCAATATTTTAACGATGTCTTTAGATATAGTAGAGAATTTAGATTCTAGAAGATCCCAAAATTGATTGACTTTCTGCAGATTTCTTCTGTTATCATAATTTATATGTGCGTGGCAGTTTATAATGATATGTCTTTTATTCTTGCTCTTTATTGTTAACATGGACAGTCTTTCTGATTTCGATGTAAATTCTGTTTTGCTATCTACGATTTTTTTGTTTACGTAAAATGCAGTTCCAAACATTGGTATGTTTTCCATTATTCTTACTGCTGGTCTGCCTTTGTAAATTCTTATTGTTATGTAACAGCTACATTCTGATCTAAGAATTTCGTTTCCTGCACTGCTGAAATTTGTGTATGACTGTTCTGTAAAAATAATTCAAATTACTTCAGAGTCTCAATTTTCAGAAGAGAATATACATTTAAGGTTTAAAAATCGTACTACTTCTTGAATTTGAACTTCGACGGCTTTTCAGTTCCTTTGCTAATATTAACTTTTCAAACTCTTCATCTAGATTTTTTTTTCGTACGAGGGATCTTTTTCGAGTTATTTAGTTGTATTAAGTTAAACAAACATCCTGTATATGAAACTTAATAATTTATATTGAAAAGGACACATAAAATGGTAGCCATTATCGTGAACAGGATTCAACTTCTCAAACTGTTCTGGAACTTGTTCATGATTTGCTCGGAAAAGATTACGGCATTTACCTCGAAAACCCGCACACCAGTCCACATTTGTTTCGAAGACTAACGAGTAATAACAACGAGGATGCAGATACAGTGTGGCGAAAGAGGAACGAATTTCCTGACTTGGAAAGAAATGAAAAACTGTAGAATGTCAAATACGTAACGGCGAACATAAGCATGCAGGTGCTGCTGAAATGGAAGAAAGAGATAAACTTCCTGATGGTCAGCACCTGCGAAAGTCAAGTGTTTTCATGGACTTTATTAGAAGGCGTCATCATAAACAAAATAATTCCTTCTTTCGCATGAGATAAGAATTCTTATGGATTTAATCCTGGAAATGGTAACTTTTTTTCTTTTTTTGTCGTGGTTGTGGCCTTCAGTTCCAAGAATGAATTCGTGTAGCACCCCACGTTAGTCTGTTCTGGACGAGCCTGTTCACGTCTGCGTAACTACTGCCGCCTACGTCCATCAGAAGCTGCCTACAGTGGTCAAGTCTCGGTCATTCTTTACAATCCCCTCCCCTGCATTCCTGCATTACCAAACTGGGATTACGTCATGTGTCAGGACTGTCCTATCAGTCCATCCCATATTTTAGTCTGTGCCATAAAGTTCTTTCTCCCCACTTCGATTCAGTTCCTCCTCATCAATTTTCTGATCTATCTATCCAGTCTTTCACATTTTTCTGTAGCATCACGTGTCAAACGTTCGCAATCTCTTCTTGTCTGAGGTATATAGTCCACGTTTCATTACTCTCCAGACAAATACGAGTGTATGCTGAGAACTAATGCTTCGGGATTTTTTAATCTGTCCCCTCCCTCTCTTGCCATAGATGAATTTCTACCGAACTTCGTAATCTCAGTTCATTTGCGTGATCACGCTATGTGCTAACAAAATTCACCTTTGGGTACCGTTATGAATGTACGTATACCAGAGGCAATGATGTTCTCACTTCTCCTTCTGATCAACGGTTCTTCTGTGAGAGCCTCGACATAATAACATCTCCAACGCTTTGAATGTACCTTATTTCATCCTGTTGTTTCCAGATATGTCATGATGCTTAGTGTGACTAAACACATGAGCCCAGTTGTAGATGATGCAAATGGCAATGTGGGACTCATTAGGAGGGTATTTGAAATCTTTAATGTGCCTACGAAATCGAGTATCTGTGATATAGTGGAGTATTGCTCACGCTCATAGAACTGTTATCTGATATGACTAAAAATGTACACCGAATGTATAGAGAAGCAGACAGCGACAATTTAATTGTTTTGATTGACAGGCGAGAGAAACAGCTGTGCCATGAAATACCTGATCACCTGATAGACAGTCCAAGAAAGACGTGAATGATTTGTGATAACTTTCTTAGATAAATCCAAGATATAGTTTTCGTGGATAAGTCTGTGGATATTCTTTTACTCCCACACAAACTTTGGAGCTAAAATCAGAATAAGAACGGCACTTACAGATCCTGATTAACGAACGCCCCCGGTTGTAGCATGACGCAAGCGACCCTCCCTACTCCCTTGGCTCTGCACCTAATTGTTCGAAGTAAGGGTGAGAAAATCTGACGTTTAAAACCGATACCGGTATTTTAGTTTTGAATATCCGGTATTTTTCGGTATTTGTTTGGTCTCGGCTATAACGCGTGTTCTATATTTTTTTGCCCAGTGACCGTGTAAAAACTCGAAATATCAATTAGCCATAGCATCATTGTTAAAATTTTTCGTTTTTAAATAAACGATTTTTTTATTTGTAAAATTTGCGTTGGTTTGAGATATTGCGTTATTGTAGGAATTTGCTGCTGTGTACCAACGTCTGCTTGAAACCGGGTCATTTAGCAGATTACCTGGACAGGGACACCGTCGCACGGTAAGAACGCTGCAATTTGAGGAAGCTGTCTTGCAGCATGTGGAGTGGGTCTTTCAATCAGTACTCGTGGGATTGCACGTAACATGGGGACGAATCAAATGGTTCAAATGGTTCTGAGCACTATGGGACTTAACATCTCAGGTCATCAGTCCCCTAGAACTTAGAACTACTTAAACCGAACTAAGGACATCACACACATCCATCCCCGAGGCAGGATTCGAACCTGCGACCGTAGCGGTCGCGCGGTTCCAGACTGAAGCGCCTAGAACCGCTCTGCCACCAGCGTCCGGCGGGGACGAATCAGACGAATGTAAGGACAGTCCTTTAAGAGCAATTGTTACGTTCATTTCACTTACAGTGTGTCCACAACCTGGAACCAGTTGATTGTCCACCCAGAGCACAGTTCCTCTACCGATTTAAATACTCCTCATAGGAAAACATGACATTAGGGAAAAATATTTGTTTTGATGTCCCCTACAACTTCCCGGGGTTTGTCGGTTTAAATACTTTTCACCCTGTATTGCTCCTCAAACCACTGTAGCAAGGTTCTGGCTCCGAGACACGGACAATTGTACTGCTGAAACATGACATTACCATCGCATGAGACATCAAATATGAAGGGATGCAGGCAGTTCGCAGCAGTCAGCGTGTCTTCGGTTACTACCACAGGTTCCATGCAAGCACAGGACAATGTCTCCCATAGTATAGTACTGTCCCACCAGCTTGCGTCCGTGGCGCGCTGCGCGTTTCGAGCCGCTGTTCACCCTGATGAAGGCGTTTGTGGAGACGACCAGCCACCTAGTGTAGCAAAAATGTGTTTCATCCGAAGAGCGGACACTTTTCCATAGATTAACGCTCAAATCCCGATGGTCCCGTGCCCACTGCAATCGTAATCGACGATCTCGTTGCGTCAACACCTGAAGACAGAGGGTTGGTCTGCTGCGGCGCTCCATGTTCAACAATGTACTATGAACGGTGTGCTCCGAAATACTTGCGCGTGCAACAGCATTGTGCTCTTTCGCCAGAGATTCCACAGAGAAGGCAAACCTCCGAACCCCACGTTCTGTGAAGAGTCGTGGACATTCAACTATTTACCGCCTAGTGGTAGCTTCACTGTCCTTCTACCTCTTTCTGTAGATGCTCACGACAGTAGCACGTGAACATTCGACCAGCTTCGCCGTTTTGGAGATACTCGTCCACAGGCTCTGCGTAATAATAATCTGTCAAAGTCGCTCATCTCAATGGATGTCCCCATTTGAAGCCCATATCTGCGCTAGGGTGATCCCCCGTTTGTGTCTGCTCGGCTTACATACTTTTTTTACCGCGTCACGTACCCGCAACGCCACCTGGCGGCAGCCAATTTGGCGGCAGGCAGTGGTCGTAAAGTTTTGGCTCTTCCGTGTACATGTGCAGCGCGTGAGACGTGCCCCACCCAGCTGGTCTCTGTGCCAGTTTGTCGCTGTCGCCGCCGGACACACGTTGCACTCCAGAATGGCACGAACTCTAGCGTGAAAGCTTTTTACGGAGTGACGTGGCAACGAAGCAGAATTCTTCGATTGCTTTAAAAGATTAAAGTTTTGCTGCCATTTCTGTGACATAATAAAGGAGGAAGAAAATTTTGGTAACAGTAATAAATTTGAACCTCAACGATTCATTCAAAGTATGCGGTAAAAGAAGAAAGAAGTTGATCTGCTACCTGTGTCTACATAATACGCCTTTCCTCTGCTTGTAGCATTGAAAGCGAAAATATTAACAAGAAAATCAAAGTTCTTCAAACTCAGTTTCCACCCTTCACCACTAACTATTCGTAATGCCCAAACAATGGTATGATTCCCGATTTAAACTTCAGTTTTGAGCAGCGTTGCAAAAAATTAGTCAATAGGACAATACCGGTGATTTTCTGTAGTATTTAATCACTTACCACTTCTCGAGAAAGTCACCGAACAGTGGGCAGAACAAGTTTTCTTTCATTTCAAAAGTTAATTTAGTACTTCGATTCTATCTGTCTTGAAACAGAGAGAATCCGAATTTCTCGATCTTTGTTCGATTTCTATGTTTATTACAGGAAACAATATGAGCAAATAACGGAAAATGGGTTATTTCGGAAACTTATTTTGAGCGGTTTTAACAGTCAGGTTAAACTGGTGTGGAAGGAACCGATATAACTGAAAACCGCTTGTTTCGGTGATAAAAAAATGACTCTGAGCACTATGGGACTTAACATCTGAGGTCATCAGTCCCCTAGACTTAGAACTACTTAAACCTAACTAATCTAAGGACATCACACACATCCATGCCCGAGGCAGATTCGAACCTGCCACCGTAGCGGTCGCGCGGTTCCAGACGTTTCGGTAATAACCATCATCCTTAGTACGAATACATATTTCCCTGCTAACTTGTACAAGGCGGTTACCAAGCGACGAATGTTCGACACGTAATGCAATCCACTATTTTCTCGGCCAGTTTTGGACAAAAAAGTATCTTTGTTTGCAACATTCTTAAATATTCCCGCGAAATCTCATATAATTTCAGTAGCTACACTGTAACAGTCTTCAAAACGGCGTCTGCAACTGGGGTGTGTTCCAGCTAAAGGCTTGAATTGTTTTTCACGGAAAACCAGATCATCAGAAATATTCACAGGCATTTAGAGAATGTCTACAGATGCCTAGCAGTGAATAAAAGCACCGTAAGTTGCCGCGCGAGAAGTCTGTCGTCAACAGAACAAGCAAAAGGAAGTCTGTCTGATCTCTCATGAGCAGACCGGCTGCAACACAGCTACGACGCATGCAATGTTGCGGATGTACACTGAAGAGCCAAAGAAACTGACGCTGCTGCCTAACACCGTGTAGGACCTCCGGGAGCACGCAGAAGTAGACTCGAGTACTGTCTGGAATAGTGCTGGAGCGAACTGACACCATGAATCCTGCAGGGCTGTCCATATATCCGTTAAGACTACGAGCGTGTGGAGATCTCTTCCTAGCAGCACGTTGCAAAGCGTCCCAGATATGCTCAATAGTGTTCAAGCGTGGGGAGTCTGCTGGCCAGCGGAAGTGTTTAAACTCAGAAGAATGCTGTTGGAACCACTGTGTAGCAATTCTGGCCGTGTAGGGTGTCGCATCGTCCTGCTGGAACTGACCAAGTCCGTCGGAATGCACAATGGATATGAATGGATGCAGGTGATCAGACAGGATGCTTACGTACGTGTCACCTATCAGAGTCGCATCTTGACGTATCAGGGGTCTCATATCACTCCAACTGCACACGCCCCAGACCATTACGGATACTTCACCAGCTTGAACAGTCCCCTGCTGACATGTAGTATCCATGCATTCATGAGGTTGGCTCCATACTCGTACACGTCCATCCGCTCGATACAATTTGAAACGAGACTCGTCCGACCAGGCAACATGCTTGGGTAGCTCAGTTGGTAGAGCACTTGTCCGCGAAAGGCAAAGGTCCCGAGTCTCGGTCTGGCACACAATTCTAATCTGCCAGGAAGTTTCATATCAGCGCACACTCCGCTGCAGAGTGAAAATCTCATTCTGGAAACATCCCCCAGGCTGTGGCTAAGCCATGTCTCCGCAGTATCCTTTCTTTCAGGAGTGCTAGATCTGCAAGTTTGGCAGGAGAGCTTCTTCAAAGTTTGGAAGGTAGGAGACGAGGTACTGGCAGAACTAAAGCGGTGAGGACGGGGCGTGAATCGTGCTTGGGTAGCTCAGTTGGTAGAGCACTTGCCCGCGAAAGGCGAAAGGTCCAGAGTTCGTGTCTCGGTCCGGCACACAGTTTTAATCTGCCAGGAAGTTTCATATCAGCGCACACTCCGCTGCAGAGTGAAAATCTCATTCCGGAAACATGTTTCCAGTCGTCAACAGTCCAATGTCGGTGTGGACGAGTCCAGGCGAGGCGTAAAGCTTTGTGTCGTGCAGTCACCAAGGGTACACAAGTGGACCGTCGGCTTCGAAAGCACTTATCGATGATGTTTCGTTGAATGGTTTTCACGCTGACACTTGTTGATGGCCCAGAAATTTGCAGAATGGTTGCACTTGTGTCACGTTGAACGATTCTCTTCAGTCATCGTTGGTCCCGTTCTTTTTCCGGCCGCAGCGACGTCGGAGATTTGATGCTTCACGGGATTGCTGAGATTCACGGTACACTCGTGAAATGATCGTACGGGAAAATTCCCACTTCATCGCTACCTCGCAGATGCTGTGTCCCACCGCTCGTGCACCGACTATAACAGCACGTTCAAATTCACTTAAATCGTGACAACCTGCCATTGAAGCAACAGTAAGCGATCTAACAACTGCATCAGACACTCGTTGTCTTACATAGGCGTTGCCGACCGGACTGCCGTCTTTTGCGTGTTTTCCGTGGAATCCTACCCACATGCCGGCCTGTGTGGCCGAGCGGTTCTAGGCGCTTCAGTCTGGAACCGAGCGACCGCTACGGTCACAGGTTCGAATCCTGCCTAGGGCATGGATGTGTGTGATGTCCTAAGGTTAGTTAGGTTTAAGTAGTTCTAAGTTCTAGGGGACTGTTGACCTCAGTAGTTAAGTCTCATAGTGCTCAGATCCATTTGAACCATTTGAATCCTGCCCACTTGTCTCTTATAGGATGCCTAGGAAGCTGTTTTCTCTGATAGCTATGCAACATACAAGCAGACACGGGTTCCCAGGTAGATGCCGTGTTTCCTGACTTGCGCAAGGCGTTCAATTCAGTTCCCCACATTCGTTTAATGAACAAAGTAAGAGCATGTGGACTATCAGACCAATTGTGTGCTTGGATTGAAGAGTTCCTAGATAACAGAACGCACCATGTCATTCTCAATGGAGAGAAGTCTTCCGAAGTAAGAGTGATTTCAGGTGTGCCGCAGGGGAGTGCCGTAGGACCGTTGCTATTCACAATATACATAAATCACCTTGTGGATGACATCGGAAGTTCACGGAGGCTTTTTGCGGATGATGCTGTGGTATATAGAGAGGTTGTAACAATGGAAAATGGTACTGAAATTCAGGATGATCTGCAAGGAATTGACGCATGGTGCAGGAAATGGCAATTGATCTCAATGTAGACAAGTGTAATGTTGCTGCGAATAAACAGAAAGAAAGATCCCTTATCATTTAGCTACAATATAGCAGGTCAGCAACTGGAAGCAGTTAATTCCATTAATTATCTGGGAGTAGGCATTAGGAGTGATTAAAAATGGAGTGATCATATAAAGTTGATCGTCGGTAAAGCAGATGCCAGAGTGAGATTCATTGGAAAAATCGTAAGGAAACGCAATCCGAAAACAAAGGATACAGTACACTTCTTCTCCCACTGCTTGAATATTGCTCACCAGTGTGGGATCCGTACCAGACAGGGTTGATAGAAGAGATAGAGAAGATCCAACGGAGAGCAGCGCGCTTCGTTACAGGACCATTTAGTATTCGCGAAAGCGTTACGGAGATGATAGATAAACTCCAGTGGAAGACTCTGCAGGAGAGACGCTCAGTAGCTCGGTACGGGCTTTTGTTGAAGTTTCGAGAACATACCTTGACCGAGGAGTCAAGCAGTATATTGCTCCCTCCTACGTATATCTCGCGAAGAGACAAAGAGTATAAAATCAGAGAGATTAGAGCCCACACAGAGGCATACCGGCAATCCTTCTTTCCACGAACAATACGAGACTGGAATAGAAGGGAGAACCGATAGTGGTACTCAAGGTACCCTCCGTCACACATTGTCAGGTCGCTTGCGAAGTATGGATGTAGATGTAGATTATGTTAATGGAGTTTATTACAATATTTCAATTGGCAATACTTAAGTTTGTATTTACAACGTTTGGTGCAAGAAATTGGCGACATGCGAATAATCTACGTCCTTCGCTATATGTAATGTCCATGGCAATTAGTCGCGCAGGTTGCTATGGATCACAAGTGACGGCTCTTGTAGTGCTCCCCGGGTCCGCGAGTGCGGCCCAGGCTAGGCGGCGCGTCGCTTTTATTGTTCCCGTGTAGGCGCCGCTACTGTCGTGCTAGACACTGCGCTGTTGGCTGGCGTCCTCTCACAGCCCCCTCTGCTGTATCGTTCTCGATCTTCGTTCCGGCGCTTGTCGCTACTCCGGAACAGCTTACATATCTCTGTATCTGAATTCTAGGCAACGGCCTTGCCGCAGTGGATACACCGGTTCCCGTGAGATCACCGAAGTTAAGCACTGTCGGGCGTGGCCGGCGCTTGGATGGGTGACCATCCAGCCGCCATGCGCTGTTGCCATTTTTCGGGGTGCACTCAGCCTCGTGATGCCAATTGAGGAGCTACTCGACCGAACAGTGGCGGCTCCGGTCAAAGAAAACCATCATAACGACCGGGAGAGTTGTGTGTTGACTACACGCCCCTAATATCTGCATCCTCAACTGAGGATGATACGGCGGTCGGATGGTCCCGATGGGCCACTTGTGGCCTGAAGACGGAGTGCTGCTGTATTTGAATTCTCATGCCTGTACCAGTTTCTTTGCTCCTTCAGTGTACTTTTCCAGCAGTCAGCCTGTTCAAAAGTTCGTACTCGCTCCGTTTTTCGAATCGTAGCTGAAGCGCATAAAAGAGGAAAGAAGATAAATCTGCCCTGAATTGCTTGCTCGTTATGTAGCTGACAGTGACGGTTTCTTGTCAGACACTGTCACTGGTGATGACATAATTATTCACTATTTTGAACCAGAAAGAAAATGGTAATGCATGGTGTTGCGTGACACTATCGTTTCCTTCCGAGAAGTGCAAAACAGTAGTCTCAGCTGGTATAATCTTGGCAGTAGTCATCTGGGACTCTCAAGGGGGTATTCAGTTCGATTTCCTCCCTCGTGGTAAAAGGATCAACTGCGAAGTATGTTGTGAGACTCTTAGGAAACTGAAGAAACATTTACAATGTAAACGCATTGATGCTTCACCACGGCCATACCCGTTCGTTGGAAGGGACACCACGAAACTTCGGTGGAGTGTTCTTCGGCATATGCTTTACAGCCTGGATCTCGCACATCGTGACTTACACCCTTTGGCCCACTGAAGATGGACTGTGCAGGAAGCACTGCACCAATGGCGAGCGCGTGTAAGTAACATTTTCGCTGGACGCACACCTGTAGAGAGGAACTATGACGGCATACAGGCTGTGCGTTAAGGTGGCGTGAGGCCACGAAACTGAACGGAGATAGAGTTGAAAAATAGGGTTTCATAGCCAAAGAATTAGGGTTTCTTACTCGTTTTCATTAGTCCAGTTCCCCCGAAAGGGCGGGCCGTCAACGGATAAACACGGTCTTGAAAAGATGTTCTAAAATTCATAACCCCAAAGATGATAATTAGTGATGATCTTTTTTAAAACACACTGGTGGTATTTTACGTAAAAACATGGCAATAAGTGAAGTTTTAAAAAAGTACACCTTAATGGACAATATTGATCATTTTTAAAACTTTATAGCACTAAAGGAAACCAAAGAAAGATTTAGAGTAAGATTTAAAGTCGAAGGAGAAGAAAAAACTTTGATGTTTGCCAACGATATCGTAATTCTCTCAGAGACACCAAAAGACTTGGAAGAACAGTTGAACGGAAGGGACAGTCTCTTGAAAGGAGGATATAAGTTCAAGAAAAGCAAAACAATTATAATGAAATGTACTACGCCAAATAAATCAGATGACGGTGAGGGAATTACTTGAGGAAACGAGAAACGAAACGTATTAGATGAGTTTTGCTACTTTGGCAGAAAAATAACTGATAATGAGCGAAGTACAGCGGGTATAAAATACAGATCGGCAACGGCAAGAAAGTCGTTTCTGAAGAAGAGGATTTGTTACCATCGAATATAGATTAAGTGTTGGAAAGTATTTTGTGAAGAGTACTTGCACGGAGTGTAGCCGTTTGTGGAATGAAATGGACGACAAACATTTTAGACAGGTAGAGAACAAAAGCTTTTGAACTGGGTCGTACAGAAGAGTGCGAATGTTAGATGGGTAGATCATGTAACTAAGGAGAAGATATTGAATAGAACTGGCAAGAAAATAAAAGTGTGGTGCAACCTGACTAGAAGAAGGGTTCGGTCTGTAGGATACATTCTGAGACGTCAAGGGATCACTAATTTATTATTAGAGGACAGCTGGCTCTTAATGTAGAAAAAGTAAGTTAATGCAGATGAGTAGGAAAAATAAACCCGTAATGTTCGGATGCAGCATTATTAGTGCCCTGCTTGACACAGTCATGTAATTTAGATATCTGGGCTTAACGTTGCGAGGCGACATGAAATGGAACGAACTTGTGAGTATTACGGTAGGAACAGCGAATGGTTGACTTTCGTTTATTGGGAGAATTTTGGGAAAGTGTAGTTCATCTGTAAAGGAAACCGCATGTAGGACGCTAGTGCGACCCATTCCTGGGTACTACTCGAATGTTTGGGATCCGCACCAGTTCGGATTGAAAGAAGACATCGAAGCAATCCAGAGGCGAGCTGCTAGATTTGTTACCGGTAGGTTCGATCAGCATGCAAGTGTTACGGATATGCTTTGTGAGCTCAAGTAGGAATCCCTGGAGGGAAGAAGACATTCATTTTGAAGAACACTTCTGAGAAAGTTTAGAGAATCGGCATTTGAAGGTGACTGCAGAACGACCCTACTGCCGCCAACATACTGTACATTTCGCGTAGGGACCACGAAGACGAAGACCAAGGGCTCATTTGGAGGCACACAGATAGTCGTTTTTCCTTCGCTCTGTCTGCGAATGGAACAGGAAACGAAACGAGAAGTTGTGGTACAGCTTACTCTCCGCCACGCACCGTACGGTCGCTTGCGGAGTATATATGTAGATGTAGAAGTTTCGGGGGTAAAATTCGTAGGGGGAGACGAAGATATGAATACAGGAAGCAGATTCAGAAGGAATTAACTTGTGATAATTATTCGGATATGAAGATACAGTGTTTGGTCTTAAAACCACAACAACAACACAAATGATTTTATTTCATAGTTTAAATAAAATTACTGATGATTATGTGAATGATGCTATTGTGTAATGGCGATTCTGGTGTTGCATGAAAATCACTATAGTTACGACGTAGATAGAATGTGGAACGCGACCATTATGTCCTGTAGAGCCGCAGGTAGTGTCTAGACATCAACAACGTGGAGGAAGGGGAGGAAAGGAAATGCAAGAACGTTGTGTGGTGGAGCGTTGTTACTAGGGGTATATCGCGGGACGGAATTCATCGTTGGTTGAAACTGGCGGAAGAGCAGTGGTAAAGGTTGGACATATATACAAGGTGGAGCATGGCTGTAGTGGCACTGCAGGGTATGGGTGTCAGTACAGGGTTTTGCGAGTGATGTGTTGGATCCGAAGGTGTTCTAACAGGAGAAGGTGTGCTATCTGTGTGAACTGGCAGAAGTTTTGGAGTATGGGAAACTAGGTGCGGCCTGTTAGTAGTTGTAGTCTGTTTTTTGTCAGAAGATAAGGAGGTGTACATTCCACATTAATTTTCTATCCTGGATTAGTCATAAATCCTTTACTGTGTTAATCGAGATGTGGGTTGTTTGTAGATGGAGAGATGGAAATCTGGACGACCGAAGATGGTGGCTTGGCTTTTCTGTGATTTTACTTGAATATTCCGTGTGGTGCACAGCTGTACCATGAGAATCACAGGTATTGGAGGGAGGCATGGGAGAGCTGAAGGGTTTAGTGAGGCTGTAAGTAGATGGAGTCGTCAGCATACTGCAGAAGGCATGGTTGGAGCTGGCGGTCGGGAATGTCCGCAGTGTGCAGTTTGTAAAGGAGGAGGTACGACACAGAGCCTTGTGGCGCACTTGCTGTGCGGTTAGCGTGGGGAGCACGCGTAAGGTATGTTGGATGGCGGTGAAGGAAAGATGGGGTCTTTATGGGGATGCTTAGGTTTGTAGCCCGAAGAGAAAATCAAAACACGAAACCTGATCAAAGGTTTAGTCAGACCAGAACTGTGGGATCTTGAATTGCTCTGGGAGAAGTCTCATCAAAATAGAATACAGGAAATATTACGTTAAATGAATTCGCAACTGCGAATAAGAACAACCATCACGACAATGGAAATTTATGCCGGGATGGGACACGAATCCGGATTTCCCGCTGATGGCTAACGGTCGCCTTATCATTCGGCTATCCGTGCACGACTCACAGCCGAACCGACACTTCCATATGTCGTCAACCTCGCGTCTACGACCTGTGCTCGTACATACCTTATGTATATTCCCGTACAGGTCAGACGTGGTACTTGTAAGTCGCTTGCCTAGTATCGGCAGATAAATACGATATTGCAGTGCCTGTGTTTTTCTGATCACCATGCGAAGCTCCTTTGGGCGTGCATGCATGTCCAAAGGTCACTTTATTACGTAAATGAAGGAAAGATTTACTTACATCTACATCTACACCTGCATCCATACTCCGCAAGCCAATTGACGGTGTGTGGCGGAGGGTACCTTGAGTGCCACTATCGTTTCTCTGTTCTATTCCAATCTCGTATTGTTCGTGGAAAGAAAGATTGTCCGTATGCCTCTGTGTGGGCTCTAATCTCTCTGATTTTATCGTCATGGTCTCTTCGCGAGATATACGTAAGATACACTGCTTGACTCCTCGGTGAAGGTATGTTATCGAAACTTCAACAAAAGCCCGTACCGAGCTACTGAGCGTCTCTCCTGCAGTCTTCCACTGGAGTTTATCTATCATCTCTGTAACGCTTTCCCGATTACTAAATGATCGTGTAACGAATCGCGCTGCTCTCCGTTGGGTCTTCTCTATCTCTTCTATGAACCCTATCTGGTACAGATCCCACACCGGTGAGCAGTATTCAAGCAGTCGGCGAACAAGTGTACTGTAACCTACTTCCTTTGTTTTCGGACTGCATTTCCTCAGGATTCTTCCAATGAATCTCAGTCTGGCATCTGCTTTACCGACGATTAATTTTATATGGTCATTCCACTTTAAATCACTCCTAATGCCTACTCCCAGATAATTTCGGAATTAACTACTTCCAATTTCTGACCTGCTATATTGTAGCTAAGTACATAGATCTTTACTTTCGAATTCATTGAACGCCCTTCGCATAGACCTCCTCACACTACATTTCGCTTCGTGTAATTTTTGTTTGTCTGCAAGGCTTTGACTATGTTTATGTTTGCTGTGAAGTTCCCTTTGCTTCCGTAGCAGTTTTCTATCTCGGTTGTTGTACCACGGTAGCTCTTTTCCATCTCTTACGATCTTCCTTGGCACATACTCATCTAATGCATATTGTACGACGGTTTTAAACTTTGTCCACTGATCCTCAAGACTACTCTACGTGAGATAAAGCTTGACTTTGACACACTTCTTTCCCACAGGATAGCTCGATAGGTTACGACTGTCATTGACTAGGAAAGCACCACCTGGTGCATAGATTAATAAACTGTTCTCTTGAGTTCGACATTTACAATAGCGCAAGTTGATCCGAAACTTGAACAACTCGTTGGTCCCATACTGTGACGCTGACTCCTGCAGATGAGATCACCAATTGGGCTGAGCTACGGCATTCTCTACACTATGTTGATTCCACTGTGCGGGCGCTCTATATTGAGAGGGAGGTCGTGTGTATTGGAGTGCCTTCGATTAGTTGTTGCGGGTTGCAGCGAGCCACCGCTAATGTCTGTGTTGTCGATCATAGAGTAAATGTCTCTGGATTGAGCATTCACATGCGCAGAATAGATTTTGTGTTGTCAACATACATTGCCGGCCTCGTAACGTGTTCTCGGGACGTCGTGTGTTTGTCCGTATAGCGCCCTATACAGCGTGTTACAAAAAGGTACGGCCAAACTTTCAGGAAACATTCCTCACACACAAATAAAGAAAAGATGTTATGTGGACATGTGTCCGGAAACGCTTAATTTCCATGTTAGAGCTCATTTTAGTTTCGTCAGTATGTACTGTAATTCCTCGATTCACCGCCAGTTGGTCCAATTGAAGGAAGGTAATGTTGACTTCGGTGCTTGTGTTGACATGCGACTCATTGCTCTACAGTACTAGCATCAAGCACATCAGTACGTAGCATCAACAGGTTAGTGTTCATCACGAACGTGGTTTTGCAGTCAGTGCAATGTTTACAAATGCGGAGTTGGAAGATGCCCATTTGATGTACGGATTAGCACGGGGCAATAGCCGTGGCGCGGTACGTTTGTATCGAGACAGATTTCCAGAACGAAGGTGTCCCGACAGGAAGACGTTCGAAGCAATTGATCGGCGTCTTATGGAGCACGGAACATTCCAGCCTATGACTCGCGACTGGGGAAGACCTAGAACGACGAGGACACCTGCAATGGACGAGGCAATTCTTCGTGCAGTTGACGATAACCCTAATGTCAGCGTCAGAGAAGTTGCTGCTGTACAAGGTAACGTTGACCACTTCACTGTATGGAGAGTGCTACGGGAGAACCAGTTGTTTCCGTACCATGTACAGCGTGTGCAGGCACTATCAGCAGCTGATTGGCCTCCACGGGTATACTTCTGCGAATGGTTCATCCAACAATGTGTCAATCCTCATTTCGGTTCAAATGTACTCTTTACGGATGAGGCTTCATTCCAACGTGATCTAATTGTAAATTTTCACAATCAACATGTGTGGGCTGGCGAGAATCCGTACGCAATTGTGCAATCACGTCATCAACACAGATTTTCTGTGAACGTTTGGGCAGGCATTGTTGGTGATGTCTTGGTTGGGCCCCATGTTCTTCCACCTACGCTCATCTACCTTTACAAGTACGACACAACATGTGGTTCATGCACAATGGAGCTCCTGTACATTTCAGTCGAAGTGTTCGTACGCTTCTCAACAACAGATACGGTGACCGATTGATTGGTAGAGGCAAACCAATTCCATGGCCTCCACGCTCTCCTGACCTCAACCCTCTTGACTTTCATTTATGGGAGCATTTGAAAGTTCTTCTCTACGCAACCCCGGTACCAAATGTAGAGACTCTTCGTGCTCGTATTGTGGACGGCTATGATACAATACGACATTCTCCAGTGCTGCATCAGCGCATCAGGGTTTCCATGCGACGGAGGGTGGATGCATGTATCCTCGCTAACGGAGGACATTTTGAACATTTCCTGTAACAAAGTGTTTGAAGTCGCGCTGGTACGTTCTGTTGCTGTGTGTTTCCATTCCATGATTAATGTGATTTGAAGAGAAGTAATAAAATGAGCTCTAACATGGAAAGTAAGCGTTTCCGGACACATGTCCACATAACATATTTTCTTTCTTTGTGTGTGAGGAATGTTTCCTGTAAGTTTGGCCGTACCTTTTTGTAACACCCTGTATATATAGAATGTCACTACATCCCTAGTACAGATGGATTCTTTTCGTACGTGTCGTGGATTATTAATATATGTTGCGCAGACATTTTAACAGTATCCATTTGATACAGGAAATAAACCAGCTACGTAACTTTTTAAGGGCAAGTGATATTACATCCTGCTTCTTTGCAATAGGTGTCACAGTTCAGATGCACTCGATTTTTGGTAGTTTCCGGTATGATACGGCACTTTATAGTACTACAGAGCCTGACGTACATTTTTGCAGCGATAGTCTTGCAAAACTACTTGACAGTACGCTAGTACTTTGGCAAGTATCAGAAAAACACCGAATTTGCCACACATTAGCGATTATATCCTTGCTAATTCGTCCTTCTTTTTGCTATTTCTGCGTATTTATTTTCTCATTTTTGCGACCTAAAGCACAATTTTTCTTACTGGTGACACTTTGAAGTATTTATTTAACGCATTTTACATGCTTGCTCCCAGTTTATTAAATAAATAGTAGACTGAGTAGTGTATATACATAATCGACAAGTCACTGATAAATGCATGGAGGATAGTATTTACTGAAACAACTAACCATTCCCTTTCCTGTTCCACCATCAGATTTACGAGAGGAAGCGATTGTTTGTAAGCTTTTGTACGAGCCGTAATATCTACTATGTAGTCATAAAATCGTAGAAAAATAGGTCTACAGAATCAAGCCTTAATTATAATGCGTCTCCAAATTTTTAAACATATACAGTGTCTTTTACTAATATGATAACTATAATTAGAGCTACATAATATGTACCAATGAAAAGTTACTATCCCTCCTATCACATATTTTTCTTTGCATCCGTAGCAACAACAGTAATTCCCCATAGCTATTACACTATCAACAAACGGTGAAACACAACAAAAACTATTGATATTATAAAGTTCAAACGCTGCAGAAAGCACACACGCACAGCGAAGACCCGAAAACACGTGACAAGCCTGGTTTAATGTTGACAACATGCACAGAACGCAATGCTCACTCCAGAGATATTTACTCTATGTTGTCGATTCGCGTTGCCGTCTTTGGTGCGGACAAAAAAAGGTTTTTTGATATCGAGGGAGGCAAATGGGACGAATTTTTGTTCGTTTAGTTGTCGGGAGATACTGTGGGTTAGGTAAAGAAGATTGTCGTCGAAGGAATAGTTGGGATGAAAGCCACATTGGGTGTCGGGAGAAGGTAGTGGGTTGCAAGGTGGTGATAGATTTGTTGCTTAAATATGGTTTCATTGCTTTACAGAAAACTGACGTGAGACTAATAGAGTTGGGGATTTTTTTTCCTTTATTGTAATTTTAATTCCTGTAGATCAGGTAGGCTGGCAGCAGCGTCCTACGCTGCTCTTCAGCGTTAGAGTGGACAATGAGAAAACATAAAGAAGACACATAACAGACATATTGACGGGCAAAAACACGAAGCCGTTCACACTCGACGAAAAATACACTGAAACACGTTGGCACGGCGCACAAACACTGACGACTTCGACGGCACAGGTGAACGTAGGAGCGTGACGGCGAACACTAAACAGAAAACACGACGGCACACACACGAGAAACGGATGGCGATGATCTCCGGCGCGCGAATGTCCACGTAACGTGTGCGAGTCCGGGGACCTGCCAAGAGGGGAAGATGGGGGGAAGGGGAGGGAGAGGCGAGAGCAAAGATGCCAATGGCAGAGAAGATGGTGGGAAGAATGGAGGTATGGGGGTAGGGGAAGCCTGGGGGAGGAGTGGGGAGAAAGGGAGGGAAGGGGGAGAAAAGCGAGAGAGGGTGCCCAAAGGAACAAACACAGGAAGAGGGAGGGAGGATCAAAGTTGGTAGGAGGGGTAGATGGAGGAGAGGAGGCCATCATCAGGGAGGAGGAGCTGGCGGAAGCCACCTCGGGAAAGGGTGTGAAGAGTGGAGAGATGGAGAGCAGGTGGGACGTGGAAGTACAGGCGTGGCAGCGGACGGGGGCGGGAGAGGATGGGAGAGACCAGCGGATGTGGAGGATCGAGTTTACGGGAGGTGTAGAGGATCCGTATCCGTTCGAGGAAAAGGAGGAGGTGGGGGAAGGGAATAAGGACGTACAGGATCCGCGTGGGGGAGGGGAGACGGATGCGATAGGCGAGGCGAAGAGCATGGCGTTCGAGGATCTGAAGGGATTTGTAAAATGTAGGGGGAGTGGAGATCCAGGCAGGGTGGGCGTAGCAAAGGATAGGAGGGAGGAATGAGGGATTTATAGGTATGGAGGACGGTGGAGGGGTCCGGATCCCAAGTACGACTGGAAAGGAGCTCGAGGAGACATAGTCGGGAGCGTGCCTCGGCTTGGATCGTCCGGAGATGGGGGGTCCAGGAGAGGCGACGGTCGAGGGTGACACCAAGGTACTTAAGGGTGGTGGTGAGGCGATAGGACGGCCATAGATGGTGATGTAGAAATCGAGGAGGCAGAAGAAAGGGGTGGTTTTTCCTACAATGTTCGCCTGGGTTTTGGAAGGAGTTGGCGAAAAATGTGGTGTATTTAAATGACTTGGTTTGAGAACAGTCACGTGTTGCGCTGCTGTGTGAGCGAGCCTCACCTGGCAGCGAAGCACCCCGCGGCCGGCCGGCTTTTCCAGCGAGTGCGCCCGGCGCGGCGCCCGGCGCGTTACGCGCGGACCGCACCGCCACACACGCAAAGCGGCGCCGCCATCGGCTTTCAAAACGCACCTGCCGCGCCAGTTATTTAAAGCGCCCACACGAAAAACGCTGCTCGCGGCCCACTGGAGCACGCAGCTCGGTACACACCGCCGCCGCAGAAAGGATTCCAACATCTCTGATAGGATAGGGCGATACTTCACACCTGCCACAAAGGCGGCGCCGTTCTCATCTACGTCTGCGAATGCACAGGGCTAGGCTGCCGGTTTACGGCAAGAGACTGTGCTCGACCCGATGTTGTTGTTGTTGTGGTGGTGGTTCAAATGGTTCAAATGGCTCTGAGAACTATGCGACTTAACTTCTGAGATCATCAGTCGCCTAGAACTTAGAACTAATTAAACCTAACTAACCTAAGGACATCACACACACCCATACCCGAGGCAGGATTCGAACCTGCGACCTTAGCTTTCGCCCGGTTCCAGACTGTAGCGCCTAGAACCGCACGGCCACTCCGGCCGGCTTGTTGTGGTGGTGGTCTTCAGTTCGAAGACTAGTTTGATGCAGCTCTCCATGCTACTATTCTACCATCAGCAGGCCTTTTCATCTCCGAATAACTACTGCAGCTTACAGCATTCTGAACCTGTTTACTGTATTCCTAAACTGGTGATGCCTTGATGTCTCACAATGTGTCCTACACTACTGGTCATTAAAATTGCTACACCAAGAACAAATGCAGATGATAAACGGCTATTCATTGGACTAATATATTATACTAGAACTGACATGTGATTACATTTTCACGCAATTTGGGTGCATTGATCTAGAGAAATCAGTACCCAGAACAACCAACTCTGGCCGCAATGCCGGCCGGAGTGGCCGAGCGGTCCTAGGCGCTACAGCCTGGAACCGCGCGACCGCTACTGTCGCAGGTTCCAATCCTGCCTCGGGCATGAATGTCTGTGATGTCCTTAGGTTAGTTCGGTTTAAGTAGTTCTATGTTCTAGGGGGCCGGCCGAAGTGGCCGCGCGGTTCTGGCGCTGCAGTCTGGAACCGCGAGACCGCTACGGTCGCAGGTTCGAATCCTGCCTCGGGCATGGATGTGTATGATGTCCTTAGGTTAGTTAGGTTTAACTAGTTCTAAGTTCTAGGGGACTAATGACCTCAGCAGTTGAGTCCCATAGTGCTCAGAGCCATTTGAACCATTTTTATGTTCTAGGGGACTGATGACCTCAGAAGTTAAGTCCCATAGTGCTCAGAGCCATCAGCCTGGCCGTAACGACGGCCTCGATACTCCTGGACATTGAGTCAGAGCTTGGATGGCGTGTACAGGTACACCTTCCCATGCAGCTTCAACACGATACCACAGTTCATCAAAAGTAGTGACTGGTGTATTGTGACGAGCCAGTTGCTCGGCCACCATTGACTAGACGTTTTCAGTTGGTGAGAGATCTGCAGAATGTGCTGGCCAGGGCAGCAGTCGGACATTTTCTATATCCAGAAAGGCCCGTACAGGACCTGCAACATGCGGTCGTGCATTATCCTGCTGAAATGTAGGGTTTCGCATGGATCGAATGAAGGGTAGAGTCACGGGTCGTAACACATCTGAAATGTAACATCCATTGTTCAAAGTGCCGTCAATGCGAACAAGAGGTGACCGAGACGTGTAGCCAATGGCACCCCATACCATCACGCCGGGTGATACGCCAGTATGGCGATGACGAATACACGCTTCCAGTGTGCGTTCACTGCGCTGTCGCCAAACACGGATGTGATCATCATGATGCTGTAAACAGAATTTCGATTCATCCGAAAAAGGGCGTTTTGCTATTCGTGCACCCACCATCGCAGGCGCTCCAGTCTGCAAGGCAGTGTCAAGAGTAACCACAGCCATGGTCTCCGAGCAGATAGTCCATGCTGCTGCAAACAATATCGAACTGTTCGTGCAGATGGTTGTTATCTTGCAAACGTTCCCATCTGTTGACTCAGGGATCGAGACGTGGCTACACGATCCGTTATAGTGTTGCGGATAAGATGCCTGTCATCTCGACTGCTAGTGATACGAGGCCGTTGGTATCCAGCACGACGTTCCGTTTTACCCTCCTGAACCCACCGATTCCATATTCTGCTAACAGTCATTGGATCTCGGCCAAGCCGGCCGGTGTGGCCGAGCGGTTGTAGACGCTACAGTCTAGAACCGCGCGACCGCTACGGTCGCAAGTTCGAATCCTGCCTCGAGCGTGAAAGTGTGTGATGTCCTTAGGTTAGTTAGGTTTAAGTCCCATGGTGCTCAGAACCATTTTTGATCCCGACCAACGCGATCAGCTATGTCGCGATACGATAAAGCGGAATCGCGATAGGCTACAATCCGACCTTTTTCAAAGTCGGAAACGTGATGGTACTCATTTCTCCTCCTTACACTAGGCATCAGAACAACGTTTCACCAGGCAACGCCGGTCAACTGCTGTTTGCGTATGAGAAATCGATTGGAAACTTTCCTCATGTCAGCACGTTGTAGGTGTCGCCACCGCCGCCAACCTTGTGTGAATGCTCTGAAAAGCTAATCATTTGTGTATCACAGAATCTTCTTCCTGTCGATAAATGTCGCGTCTGTAGCACGTCATCTTCGTGGTGTAGTAATTTTAATGGCTAGTAGTGTACCAACGATCTCGTCTTCTAGTGAGATTGAACCAAAAATCTCTTCTTGCCAGTTCAGTACCTCCTCATAAGCTACGTGGTCTACCCACCTAATCTTTAGTACTCTTCTGCAGCACCACATTTCAAAAGCTTCTAGTCTCTTTTTGCCTAAACTGTTTATCGTCCATGTTTCCCTTCCACACATGGCTTCACTCCAGACAAATGCCTTCACATAAGACTTTTTAACACTTTTCAGTAGATATTCGATGTTAACAAATTCCTCTTCTTCAGAAACGATTTTCTTGCCATTGTCAGTCTACATTTTACATCCTCTCTACTTCGAGCAGAATGAGTTGATTTCCTGCCCAAATGAGAAAACTCATCTACTACATAGAAAGATAGATCCCTCATCATTTAGCTAAAAAATAGCAGGTCAGCAACTGGAAGCAGTTAATTCCATAAATTATCTGGGAGTACGCATTAGAAGTTATTTAAAATGGAATGATCATATAAAGTTGATCCTTGGTAAAGCAGATGCCAGACATAGATTCATTGGAAGAATCCTAAGGAAATGCAACCCGAAAACAAAGGAAGTAGGTTACAGTACACTTGTTCGCCCACTGCTTGCGGTGTGGAATCCCTACCAGATAGGTTGATAGAAGAGATAGAGAAGATCCAACGGAGAGCAGCGCGCTTCGTTACAGGATCATTTAGTAATCGCGAACTCGTTACGGAGATGATAGATAAACTCCAGTGGAAGACTCTGCAGGAGAGACGATCAGTAGCTCGGTACGGGCTTTTGTTGAAATTTCGAGAACATACCTTCACCGAGGAGTCAAGCAGTATATTGCTCCCTCCTACGTATATCTCGCGAAGAGACCATGAGGATAAAATCAGAGAGATTAGAGCCCACACAGAGACATACTGAGAATCTTTCTTTCCACGAACAATACGAGACTGGAATAGAAGGCAGAACCGATAGAGGTACTCAGGGTACCCTCCGCCACACACCGTCAGGTGGCTTGCGGAAGATGGATGTAGATGTAGATGTACTTTCTATGTCTCGTTTCCTAATCTAACTGCTTCTGCATCACGCGATTTAATTCGACTACATTCCATTATCCTTGTTTTGCTTTTGTTCGTCTTAATCCGATCCAATACGTCAGACATCCTCACAACTTCCGCCCCCGTAGCTGAGTGGTGTGCGCAGCTGACTGCCATACAAGGGACCCGGGTTCGGTTCCGGACCGGATTGGAAATTTAATCCACTCGGGTGTTGTGTTGCCCTCGTCATCATACCATCACCATCGACGCGCAAGTCGTCGAAGCGGCATCAAATAAAAAGTCTTGCACCAGGCGGCCTAATACCCCACATGGGATGTCCCGACCAAAAATGCCATCGATCATTTCATTCCATCCCCACAACGCTTTGACTTTGTTCACCCTGAGTCTTAATGCACAGATACTGCAACGAAGACTTACGAAGGGGCCAGCTCATAGAAGAAGTACGTGGCCGGGGCTTTGGACGCACACTCTTCGCTGCCCACCCACGCCGGTCTTGCTATCTACTGTACGAGTGCCTTATACGACCTCTCCTCTAGTACGCAGCAGTGGGTTGGGACAGTGCTGCCGACACGTCATATCCGATGGCAGCAACGAATTCGCAGCAGATCTCTGCGATTGGCTCTCCTCTTTCCTCGGGATTTCTGAGCGCGAGAAATGCATCTACTGGCAGACATACCACGACTGAAAGAACGGTATCGACATACCGCAAACGTACCCGTGAGAAACATTACAAGAAAGACGAGTACAGCTCACTCTGTGATGGCTACGCCAACTCAGGAACTAGTATGATACGACAACAACAATAATAAAAGTGAATAAATAAAACATTTGACGGGGCAAATCACAGTCGAGTCCAAATTTGTTTCGTCAATAGAGTGAAAAATTTAGAACTAGGTGAACGTTTATTGCTAACACTAAGGTGGAGCCAGGACAGCAATGAACGTCTGGACGGAGACTGTGGCTATTTTTACACAAATATCGAATACTCCAGAATTGTGGTATTTACACAGACATCGAATATTCGAGAACACACAAGCGTTAAAAACGTAAGACATTTCTAGAGTCTTGCAGAAACGGTAAATACTAAGTAACAAATATTTCCTGGCGGTCGTGTTTGAAGGGGCTACCCGCGCCACACCATTCAGGGGCTCTGACCACTGTGCTACACTTTATCTGTCACAGCTCCCGGCAATAAAAGAAAATCTCTACTCAGATACCAACTACAGATTCCACCAAATTTGCAGCAAGTAATGTCAGTCAAGTCCGCAGCTCGTGGTCTCGCTTCCCGTGCACGGGATCCCGGGTTCGATTCCCGGCGGGGTCAGGGATTTTCTCCTGCCTCGAGATGAGTGGGTGTTGTTGTGTCGTCTTCATCATCATCATTCATCCCCATTACGGTCGGAGGAAGGCAATGGCAAACCACCTCCACTAGGACCTTGCCTAGTACAGCGGTGCTGGTCTCCCGGGTCGCTCCCCTACGCTCTGTAAAGAAGTATGGGACTCATCATCATCATCAATGTCAGTCATATGTAAGGCGCAAATGTAAAGCCACACACGAAGATTGAAAGTAAAACATTAACTATTAAAATGTAATCTTAAACTGGAAATTGAGACTTTCCAATACTGATGCTCACGTCGCATAAGACAACTGCGCGAAAACTGCACGACATAGACAAAAATGACACGTATCAGTGCACAGAGCGCTAACCGTACGCCCTTGGCGACTGAACTCCTTGGTTTTTAAAACCAATTGAAAACATGTGGGCCGGCCGCGGTGGCCGTGCGGTTCTAGGCGCTCCAGTCCGGAGCCGCACCGCTGCTATGGTCGCAGGTTCGAATCCTGCCTCGGGCATGGGTGTGTGTGACGTCCTTAGGTTAGTTAGGTTTAAGTAGTTCTAAGTTCTAGGGGACTAATGACCACGGCAGTTGAGTCCCATAGTGCTCAGAGCCATTTTTGAAAACATGTGGGACCGTCTCTATTTGGCGGTTCGCGCCATGGATCCTCAGGCGAGAAAACCAGCGCGGCTGGCCATACCATGGCACTGCAGTCGGCGTCGCTTCACACCCCTGTCGATACCTTCCACTACCTCATTCACTCTCTTCTTCCGCGTCTCGCAGCGGTTCGAGTTGCAAAAGGTGGTTACTCAGGTTTCCGACAGCTGATCACATTGAAGTCACTGGACAGTGTAGATGCAGATGCCTGTGACAGGAGACGATGAGTGATCACCCCATGTCATCGTAGGTCCAGCTGCCCCGCCAACAAGTTAAGACAACGTGACTTACTTGACGACGACTAAAACATCTAAAACATACCAAATCTTCCTTTGCACTGTCACAACTTTTCTCTTATCGACATAGTGGCGGTGGAAGCGAGAAGAAATTTCTGGAAATCTGAAGATACTTTCACAGTTTCTTTGAAGTCGGTGGGTGCTACAGTTTCTCCTTGACGAGAACTGTATTTTGTGTTCATTAGCGTGACGCAAGTTCCAGCGCGCGGCGAGGAACATTTTGCTACGTGTGGAGCTTTCTACCCGACTTTAACAGTGGAGACGGCGAAGGCCGACCATGCAGCACAGTGCTGGATCTAAAAAAAAAAAAAAACTGTTAATTCTGGCGCTCCACACGTCATGAAAGTTAGGGAAGAGGATAAACACAGTATATTATTCGGAATAGTAATAAGGAAGCAGAAAGAAGTTACACAAATGTTCTTGAAGAAGAAGAACCGCTTAACATTTCTGGTGGCTTAGGCCTGTCCCACCCCTCATTAAATCGACCAAGACTTATACGAATAATTGTAAGAACAGTTATTATTATCTTCTTTAAGTTTGATTTTGGGTTTTCAGATATACTGTGGGAAGAAAGTTTACTTATGTTGTAGATAACGTGGAAGACGTTGCCCAACAATCACCACGAAAGTTCGACGTAGCGGCAAGTGGGCAAGGAATAAAACGAATGCTGCAAACTACCGCGAGCCACGGAAGAGCCCGGGCCGCGAGGGGGTCGAGCTTCCTAAGTCGTTGTTGGAGAACGTCAAAGGAAGAGATATTCTGTCTTGTCTTTGTAAACAGATCGATCGAGTCTTGAAAGGTTCATGTAAAACGTATAGGCGGGTGACACATTAGGTGGAATCCGATGCCTGTAATACTTCCACAGTTATTAAAAAGGTGTTAAACGGCAAAACCAATAGTTCATCATTTATATAGATAAAAAGCAGTAAAGATATAGGAAAGGAAGAGTTGCGGCGTCAGAACGAAAAGTGATACATCGCTCACCAACGAAGAAGGACGTAAACACCGGCGTTACGTCGGGAAAACAAATCAACTGATAAAATAGTAAGTCTGTAATTAAGCATAAAGCCACGTAACGCTGCACATTGTAGAAACAAAACGTCTGCTCTACTTTGCGTTCAAGTTAATAGATTTTTCAGATTCACACGTAGCCAGTTTCATTATCTTCTTCCGTTAATTGAAGGCAAACTATGAAGTAATTCTTTTACCTCAGTGGCGAAACCAATTACACGAGAAGGAGAACCCGCAGTTACAGTAAGGTAAGTTAGTTCTACGTATAACGAAAGCGTTGACGTTACTGGATCGTGCTGCAACTACTGCTGTGTAAAACAAAAGTGTTGACCATATTAGATCGTATCGGACTGCTTTCCTTCTGTACTAATTAAAAAGTGCATGTAGCTTTTACAGGTTCTGAAGGCAGTGAATGAGACTAAGAATGGGTGAAAAGCATTGATTCTGTGAAAGAAATATATTGCGCCAGAAAGAAAGTACGCTACTGGACATTAAAATTGCTACACCACGAAGATGACGTGCTAGAGACGCGAAATTTAACCGTCAGGAAGAAGATGCTGTGATATGCAAATGACTAGCTTTTCACAGCATTCACACAAGGTTGGCGCCGGTGGCGACACCTACAACGTTCTGACTTGAGGAAAGTTTCCGACTGATTTCTCATACACAAACAGCAGTTGACCGGCGTTGCCTGGTGAAACATTGTTGTGATGCCTCGTGTAAGGAGGAGAAATGCGTACCATCACGTTTCCGACTTTGATAAAGGTCGGATTGTAGCCTATCGCGATTCCGCTTTATCGTATCGCGACATTGCTGCTCGCGTTGGTCGAGATCCAATGACTGTTAGCAGAATATGGAATCGGTGGGTTCAGGAGGGTAATACGGAACGCCGTGTGGATCCCACCGGCCTCGTATTAGTACCAGTCGAGATGACAGGCATCTTATCCGCATGGCTGTAACGGATCGTGCAGCCACGTCTCGATCCCCGAGTCGACAGATGGGGACGTTTGCAAGACAACAACCATCTGCACGAACTGTTCGACGACGTTTGAAGCAGCATGGACTATCGACTCGGAGACCCTGGCTGCGGTTACCCTTGACGCTGCATCACAGACAGGAGCGCCTGCGATGGTGTACTCAGTGACGAACCTGGGTGCACGAATGGCAAAACGTCATTTTTTCGGATGAATCCAGGTTCTGTTTACAGCATCATGATGGTCGCATCCGTGTTTGGCGACATCGCGGTGAACGCACATTGGAAGCGTGTATTCGTCATCGCCATACTGGCGTATCACCCGGCGTGATGGTATGGGGTGCCATTGGTTACACGTCTCGGTCACCTCTTGTTCGCATTGACGGCGCTTTGAACAGTGGACGTTACATTTCAGATGTGTTACGACCCGTGGCTCTACCCTTCATTCGATCCCTGGGAAACCCTACATTTCAGCAGGATAATGCACGACCGCATGTTGCAGATCCTGTACGGGCCTTTGTGGATACAGAAAATGTTCGACTGCTGCCCTGGGCAGCACATTCTCCAGATCTCTCACCAATTGAAAACGTCTGGTCAATGGTGGCCGTGCAACTGGCTCGTCACAATACGCCAGTCACTACTCTTGGTGAACTGTGGTATCGTGTTGAAGCTGCATGGGCAGCTGTACCTGTACACGCCGTCCAAGCTCTGTTTGACTCAATGCCCAGGCGTATCAAGTCGTTATTACGGCCAGAGGTGGTTGTTCTGGGTACTGATTTCTCAGGATCTATGCACCCAAATTGTGTGAAAATGTAATCACGTGTCAGTTCTAGTATAACATATTTGTCCAATGAATACCCGTTTATCCCATCTGCATTTCTTCTTGGTGTAGCATTTTTAATGGCCAGTAGTGTATATCGTAGTATGTCATAGTACGTAGGGCCTTCCTCACTGACAACAAATGAGACAGTAGCACGAAGGCAAGATGACGGTTTGCCGCTGCACTAAACGTACCGAGACGCAGAGTCGTCGGCTTAAACTCGATCTCTCTGGTTTTCAAGTCCATCACAGTGCTGCAAATTTGAGTTCTGGCTTTGCATATAAGGTCGTGTATACATTTTTCGACTTTTACTGCTATGTACTTGAAGAGCAAATTACACTGAGGAGCTAAAGAAACCGGTATACCTGCCTAATATAGTGTAGGGGCACCGAGCACGCAAATGTCCCGCAACAGACCGTGCCATGGACTCGACTAATGTCTGAAGTAGTGATGCAGCAAACTGAGATAACGAATACTGCAAGGCTGTCCATGAATCCGCAAGATAACGAGGGGTTGGAGATTTCTTCTGAACAGCACGCTGCAAGGCATCCCAGACATGCTCAGTAATGTTCATGTCTGGGGAGTTTGGTGGCCAGCGGAAGTGTTTAAATTCAGAGGAATGTTCCTGGAGCCAGTGCGTAGCAATTCAGGACGTGTATAGTGTCGCATGCACAATGGATATGAATGAATGCAAGTGATCAGACAGGATGCTTACGTACGTGTCACCTGTCACAGTCGTATCTAGCCGTATTAAGCGTCCCATATTACCCCAACTGCACACACCTTTACAGAGCCTCCACCACCTTGAACAGTCCCCTGCTGACTGGATTCATGAGGTTGTCTCCATAGCCTTACACGTCCATCCGTTCGCTACAATTTGAAACGAGACTCGTCCGACCAGGCAATATGCTTCCAGTCATCAACAGTCCAGTGTCGGTGTTGACGGGCCCAGGTGAGGCGTAAAACTCTGTGTCATGCAATTATCAAGGGTACACGAGTGGAATTTCGGCTCCGAAAGCCCATATTGATGATGTTTCGTCGAATGTTTCGTACGGTTGATGACTCAGCATTGAAATTTGCAGCAATTTGCGGAAGGGTTGCACTTCTGTCACGTTGAACGATTCCCTTCAGTCGTCGTTGGTCCCGTTCTTGCAGGATCTTCTGACAGCCGCAGCGATGTCGGGGATTTGATGTTTTACGGGATTCCTGACATTCATGGTACGGTCGTGAAATGGTCGTACGGGAAAATGCCCACTTCATGGCTACATCGGACATACTGTGTTCCTTTGCTCGTGCGCCGATTATAAGGTCACGTTCAAACTCACTTAAATATTGGTAAGTTGCGATCGTAGCAGCAGTAACCGATGTAACAAGTGCGACAGACACTTCTTGTGTTACATAGGCGTTGCCGACCGCAGCGCCGTATTCTACCTGTTTATAAATCTCTCTAGTAGAATACGCATGGCTCTACAAGTTTCTTTGGCACTTTAGTGTAGTTTCGTGCTCATATTCAAGCTCCAGTAGATTGGAGGACGCAAACGTTTCCCGCAGCTAGAGCCCGCAGAGGCCACTGCTTCGTCCGTTTTACGCGGCACGTTGACAGAAATTCTCGCAGCTATGAAAACATCGCCTTAGCACCTGTGGTCTGCAGGCAGCGGGTGTATTCCCGAGGTGTCCTAATTTCTTGACGGCTAGTCTAAAGCCGTCGGCACACGGACCGTGCTGTCGAACGTTAATGTTGAGCGTGCCAAGTTCAACGCGCTGCCTAAAGCTCCGGAACGATGTGACTTGTGCATACGGTACGTCGACCCCAATGTGATATACGCGATCGCAACGCACTCCAGCGGAAGTTGAGGGATGTTTCTAGTTCGTAAATCACACTCTCAACGGGCGCACGTAAAATTCCCACGTTAGCTCTATTAAAATGCACGTTTCCTCCATCGTCCATGAAAAGTACCATGTCCAATCAATAAGTACACAGGCCGATAATAGTTCCATTACAAACAGCGCGGTATAAATTTGAAATACTTCTCCACATAAGATAAACATTATTCCATCATTCCCACATTTTAGTAAAACTCCAGGGTCAGTCTTACTTGATCAGTGTTCCTACCCAGTAGCAGAATCATTGCAACATGTGAATTACGAAGCGTAAAAGGAGCAAAATATCTTTATACAAGTAACGCAAGCTGTCCTGTAGATTAAGCCAATCGGACAAAGTCACCCCTCAAAAAGAGGTGAATTTATATTTACATAACATCAAATATTATATTGTATACTTATGTTAAACTAATAATAAAGTATCAGAACCTAATAAAAACGCGAATGTTAGGGAAAAAAATTTGGAAGTGCTACGACGTGAACCACCGCCCCCATCAAATAGTCAATACTGAATAGAGACGCTACTCACTACGCTAAACCAACAGCATTTCTATACTGAGTCATATTATAGAAGCCATAGGTAAGAACGTTAATCGTAGGTAATTATGTTACTAATTGAAATTTAATTATAACAAATTGTACCAAGAAAAGTGCGTTTTGGGTGGATCTTCAGTGTGTCGCTGCCTTCAAATAGCCTACTCTCATAATACGCAAGTTACAATGATTCTTTTGCCACGAATATGATGTTTCTCATTAATTTATTGGTTCGAATCACACAACTAACAACGGGTTTTCCAGAGATTCTGAATTTGCTGGTGCTCAGAAACGGCATATATACAAATAGGCTTGAAGTGAATGCCAATATGGCGCCTCACAACTCTGTACTGAAGGGAGACGGCGTGCGTGTGACGTAGGTGGCGTTGTGCTACCTAATTGGTCATCGCTCAGACGCACGCTCAGAATATCTGACATGCCAGATATTGCTCTGCACGTTCGGAAAGACTGCCGAACGTGCTATTCCACGCTATGACGTCAGAAACTCGGCACGCTCAACGCTCAACGTTCGGATGCACGGTCCGTGTGCCGACGGCTTAACGAACTAGCGGGGTACTCGATCGTGCCCAATACCGCGCTGTGTCCTCGCCGTGAGTGCACTGTAGCTGTCCGTGTTCTGTTGGCACCACCTGTTGCCGAATCCCCACTGCAAACAGTGACAGCAACAACAATAACCAAAAAAGGGAGAAAGAACGTATCGTCGGACGGCGCGGCAGGCGGCAGGCGGCGGGCGGCAGCCGCGCGAACAAGAGCCGCGGGACAATGCGGCGGGCCCGCGGTACGTGCGCGCCCAGATACGGTTCACGTGCCGCCGCCGGCGCCGCCTGCCGCAGCTGAGCGCCCGTCCGTCTGCAGGGCTGCGCCGTGGCTGGCGCTCGCGCGCTCACCAGCGCGTGACTACGTGCAATTGCGCTGCTAACTAAAGTGCACCACTGGCCATTAAAACTGCTACGCCAAGAAGAAATACAGATGATAAACGGGTATTCATTGGACAAATATATTATACTACAACTGACATGTGATTACATTTTCAAGCAATTTGGGTGCATAGATCCTGAGAGATCTGTACTCAGAACAACCACCTCTGGCCGTAATAACGGCCTTGATACGCCTGGGCATTGAGTCAAACAGAACTCGCATGGCGTGTACAGGTACAGCTGCCCATGCAGCTTCAACAGGATACTACAGTTCATCAATAGTAGTGACTGGCGTACTGTGACGAGCCAGTTGCTTGGCCACCATTGACCAGACGTTTTCAACTGGTGAGAAATTGGTGAATCTGCTGGACAGGGAAGCAGTCGAACAGTTTCTGTATCCAGAAACGCCCGTAGAGGACCTGCAACATGCGGTCGTGCATTATTCTACTGAAATGTAGGGATTCGTAGGGATCGAATGAAGGGTAGAGCCACGGGTCGTAACACATCTGAAATGTAACGTCAACTGTTCAAAGTGCCGTCAATGCGAACAAGAGGTGACCGAGAAGTATAAGTAATGCCACCCCATACCATCACGCCGGGTGATACGCGAGTATGGCGATGGTGAATACACGCTTCCAAGTGCGTTCACCGCGACGTCATCAAACACGGATGCGACCATCATGATGGTGTAAACAGAACCTGGATTCATCCGAAAAAATGACGTTTTGCCATTCGTGCACCCAGGTTCGTCGTTGAGTACACCATCGCAGGCGCTCCTCTTTGTGATGCAGCGTCAGGGGTAACCGCAGCCGTAGTCTTCGAGCTGATGGTCCGTGCTGCTGCAAACGTCGTTGAACTGTTCGTGCAGATGGTTGTTCTCTTGCAAACGTCTGTTGACTCAGGGGTCGAGACGTGGCTGCACGATCCGATCCGTTACAGCCGTGCGGATAAGATGTCTGTCATCTCGACTGCTAGTGATACGAAGCCGTTCGGATCCACACGGCGTTCCGTATTACCCTCCTGAACCCGCCGATTCCATATTCTGCTAACAGTCATTGGATGTCGACCAACGCATTTCTCCTCCTTACACGAGGCATCACAACAACGTTTCACGAGGCAACGCCGGTCAACTGCTGTTTGTGTATGAGAAATCGGTTGGAAACTTTCCTCATGTCAGCACGTTGTAGGTGTCGCAACCGGCGACAACCTTTTGTGAATGATCTGGAAAGCTAATCATTTGCATATCACAGCATCTTGTTCCCGTCCGTTAAATTTCGCGTCTGTAGCACATCATCTTCGTGGTGTACCAATTTTAATGGCCAGTAGTATAAGACGAGTCCCGCTTACAAACCGTCAGAGCACAGTGACACTGATACGACCAATTAATAAATCTTAACGTCTACACACATACTAGTGTGCAAAAATTATGCACGAATGTTTTTGCCTGGTGTTTCAATGACGAGCATCATAGCATGAAGAAACTTGTAACATACAGAGAAAGAACTACTACAATAGAGCGAGGGTGGTAAACCAAATGGAAGTCAAACGAAGGGGGAAGAACTCTCGCAAGAACAGTGGGACAATGAAGAAACTCGTCGCAGAACACACGAACTACTGCCCAATATCAGGGAGCGACTGCAACTAAAATATTTCACACCTTCAAGAGGACTGCTACACTTTCTTACGGGTCATGGACCTGTGGTGTGCGTACTGTAAGACCTTCAGTACACACACCATCAGATTATTTGACTTGTCGCTCTAACGAAGTAGGCGAGTGTCAGCAATATGTCTCGTGGTCTTATCGTGGGGTGTTTATCTTCTGCTGTTAGGTCAGACGATAGAAATGCCACTTGCGCGCTTAGAGTAGCAGACTGATGGTGACCAACTTTAAACATAACTTGATTAATTTTCACACACATTTATTAAAATAATGACAAGCATAAAAATTACTTAACTTGGTTCTGGATGCTATTTACAATTGACAGTCTGAAGTTCCTTTGGTATTGGTCCGTTAATCTTATTCTCACAGATATCTCTGATACTTGACAAAAGTGTCTATACATTATCTTCATGGCTTTGTACAGGAATATGGTAATCTTATTAGGCGCAGACTGAAACTTGACTATAGACTGGTACAGACTAATGCAGACTGGTACAGACTGGTGCAGACAAATGCAGACTGATGCAGACTGACGAAACGGAGGTCTGTACACTCGTTATAATACCTCGCGCGTTCATGTACCACTGCACGAGTGTGATCCGTGAGGAGAAAAGGTTCTGCGTTAGCAGCAATCTGATTGGCTGCGTTACATATTAATACGCAGATCGGCGGAAGCAGAATTTGGTCCGTGTCTATGGCAGCGCCATCTCGTAGTGCGGAGACGGACGAGCGCCGCGCCTGCGCTGTTGTGCTTAGCGGGGCGCGCTCTAGTGGGAAAGTTGTGTACGGGCCGACTACGGGGAACTATGTACACAACAGGACCCTACCCGGCATACCTATGCCGGTTCGGGAAACGGGCTACACCAGCGTGTGACTGTGGGGCCACACCAGGCACCCCAGAACATGTGGTGTATGAGTGCCACCTCTTCGACGACGTAGCAGCGCAATTACGTCGTTACCCAACCATGACACGTACCACCTGTCTAGGCATGAGGATCATTTCTCAGTCTTGAACAAATTGGCAAACGAGATCTCACATAAACTCATAAAGGAATTCCTAAGGAACAACAATTAAGACTTCACATTGCTACCGATCTGACTCCGTGCACTTGTCCCGTTCTGCCGAGGTGTGGACTTGGCCATCTGCTTCACGGCTGGAATCCTCCACGTCTGGGATTAGGGGGAGGGTGCGCCTTTCTTACCGATTCATACACTCACCGATTCGACATTAGGTTAAATTAGGTTAGATGTAGGATAAGCTAGGATAGCAACACTAGTATAGTACTGCAGCGATCAACAACTCCGGCCAGCCCGGTGCCAGGTGCATGTCCACTGGGATTAGCTCGGTGAACACGGCCAACAACGTAGGTTTATACAACGCTGGCACACCTGTAACGCTGCAGGTAGAAGTAGATTAGCATAAGTAGAAATAGGATAACATAATACAGACATTACAGTTGTGACTCTTTGAAAATAATATGGCTCTTTCTCTTTCTCTCTCTCTCTCTCTCTTTTTTTTTTTTTTTTTTTTTTTTTACGAGGGCCGTTCAATAAGTAATGCGACATATTCTCGGCTAAAACAGCCTGAATAGGAGTAGTCAGAGGCTGATTTACTTTTATTTCTAGACCATGCCCTCGTAGACATATTATAGAATCAGGTTTATCCCCTCAAGAAGGCTCAATTACTTGGGCTAAAATCTAGGTAAAGATTGGTTTCATTACCGCATTCGAGGCTGATAGTTTCTTATATAGTAAACAATTATCGTACAGTTTTCTTACTGGCGTCTTTTACCAAAATATTCGTAAAAGTGACGTACTCAAGAATAGTTCCACACTTAAGTAGAAACTGCTTACTTTGCATGTCATAGTTCGGATTACAGAAGGAGTGCACGACTGTGAATCCTATTTGTACAATCTCTCATCAAATAACACAAGTCTTAAACAATAACATATCGCCACGAGGTATTTTTTGTGATCTTCGAAGGCGTTTGGTTTTATCGAACTGATTGCTTTACGCAGAGCGGGTTTGAATCAAACTTAACAAACAAAATGCAGAAAGTTGCACTGCATAATTCAAACGATGTTGGAAAAATAGAAAATTTTAGAGACTGTGGAAAAATCACACAGTGCATCCCAGAGGGTTCTGTTTGTTCAACAATAAAAATTGGTATTTTCGCGGACAATACTAGTTTTGCAGTAAGTTCCATTAGAGAGAAAGCAATAGAAGAGTGGGTAAATGTTATTTTCCAAATGATTATTAAGTAGTTTTCTGGAAATGGTCTCTCCCTAAAATGTAAAAAAAAAACCACTGCATTCAGTTCTGTACAACAAATATAGTAATACCAACAATTGATGAAACACATGAGCGTGAGTCAATAATGGGGTACAATTTTTGGATGCACGTGCTGATGAAGACGAACTGGAAGAAGAGCATATTACCGAGCCTCTGAAACAGTTAAGTTCAGCTACTTTTGCGCTTCGTATGATTGCTAACATCGGAAGCAAATCTCCTGACATAATTTGCATATTTGCACTCAGTTGTGTCGTTTGGAATAATTTCATCACTGCACAAAAGTGGGCAGTAAGAACAATACGTGGTGGTGTTCACCCACGGACGCCGTGCTAGGTACCCTTTTCAGTGAGTTACGCATTTTAACTGCGCCATTACAGTATTTATATTCACTAATCAAACTCGTTCTAAATAATCCATCACTATTTGAGAAGAGCAATAATGTCCATACATCTACATCTACATCTACATCCACACTCCGCAAGCCACCTGACGGTGTGTGGTGGAGGGTACTTGAGTACCTCTGTCGATTCTCCCTTCTATTCCAGTCTCCTATACTTCGTGGAAAGAAGGACTGTCGGTATGCCTCTGTGTGGGCTCTAATCTCTCTGATTTTATCCTCATGGTCCCTTCGCGAGATATACATAGGAGGGAGCAATATACTGCTTGACTCCTCGGTGAAGGTATGTTCTCGAAACTTTAACAACAGCCCGTACCGAGCTACTGATCGTCTCTCCTGCAGAGTCTTCCACTGGAGTTTATCTATCATCTCCGTAACGCTTTCGCGATTAATAAATGATCCTGTAACGAAGCGCGCTGCTCTCCGTTGGATCTTCTCTATCTCTTCTATCAACCCTATCTGGTACGGATCTCACAGTGCTGAGCAGTATTCAAGAAGTGGGCGAAAAGCGTACTGTAACCTACTTCCTTTGTTTTCAGATTGCATTTCCTTAGGATTCTTTCAATGAATCTCAGACTGGCATCTGCTTTACCGACGATCAACTTTATATGATCATTCCATTTTAAATCACTTCTAATGCGTACTCCCAGATAATTTATGGAATTAACTGCTTCCAGTTTCTGACCTCCTATATTGTAGCTAAATGATAAGGAATCTACAACTTGGAAATATATCTGGCCGGATTTGAATTCAATCGGCAATGTGTGGGCTACCTTCGCGACGTGGACTCCAAACCGAGAAACCTGGAGCCGGTGCGGCTGCGCATGCCTGTCGGTGGCTTTTAGAGCCTCAGTGATTCTCTTCCTGCACCTCGCGCACCGTCTAGGTTCCTGACGAAGGTCGCGTTAATGCGAGTGGACAGTGTAGCTTTCATATGTGCTCCTGTGTTTCATCTTTCATTCGCTTTCTTCTATTCGTGAATATGTAGCTTGGCGCCCACTTTGAATCTGAGGCCTGATTGTAGTCTTTTGAATGGTAGTAGGATTCATTATTATTAGTACTGTCGTCCACATATCTGTCTAGCCACTTTTGCTGCGAACAGTTACTGGCTCCTTAAAACTTCACTTTCAGTTTTAAATTCTCTGACGAGTGATTTGGTTGTACATTCTACCATGAATTTCTTTCTACCTATTGATCGTAATTTGTGGACAAATAAATTAGTCATGTTGCACAAGTGTCCAACGGTCTTGCCGCAGTGGTAACACCGTTTCCCGTCAGGTAACCGAAGTTAAGCGCTGTCGGGCTGAGCTAGCACTTGGATGGGTGACCGTGCGGTCTGCAGAGCGCTGTTGGCGATCGGGGTACACTCAGCCCTTGTGAGGCAAACAGAGCAGATACTTGATTGAGAAGTAGCGGCTCCGGTCTCGGAAACTAACATACGGCCGGGAGAGCGGTGTGCTGACCACATGCCCCTCCATATCCGCATCCAGTGACGCCTGTGGGCTGAGGATGACGCGGCGGCCGGTCGGTACCGTTGGGCCTTCATGGCCTGTTCGGGAGGAGTTTCGTTTTTTGTTGCACAAATAGCTCATCGAGAACATTCTCTGACGTTTTAGCAGGAGGTCTATTCTGTGTAACTTGAACTAACTGAACATGAATTCGTTAAAATGGAAAAAGTTAAGGGGAAGGTATTTAAAATACTCGTAACAGTAAGTAAGTAAATCAGAAACGTTGTGACCTGTGGCGGAACACGACGAGACACCCAGAGACGTGCGGTTTCCGTGGGCAGATGTGGTACACAGCCATACAGTCCCCAGTATGGCGCTAGATAGTTACGGTCAGACGCCACATAGACGGCGCACATGACGGGCTATATTATGCTTCCATCATACGTAGTTCAATTAGTCCTGTCCACCAACCACAACTGTGATCCCACGCCGTAGAGAACACCTAAAAGACTGAGACCCCCCCCCCCCGCTTCAGTGTGAAACAACTTTCGCTCTTCCCGTCATGTGTGTGCTCCACCGACGCCCTTTAAACTCTTATCCTAAATGGAACAAATATTAACTTCTCTCCCTCAGCAAAGAGTTTGGGAGTAATAATAGATGAAAATCTAAATTTGGCAGAGCACGTAACTGCAGTGTGCAAAAAAGCATCATCATCCCTTCATGTCCTACAAAAATATAAAAAAACTCTTCCCTTTCGATCTGAAAAAGAAATTAGTACAAACGCTTATACTCCCAATCATTGACTACAGCGATATTATCCTGCAAGGCCTCTCTCAGGAAAATTCGCGACGTCTGGAACTGGTCATGAATGCCTGCGTCCGATATATCTGTGAGGTTCGACTTTTTGATCACATTTCACCAGCATATGCAAAATTGTCCTGGCTGCGTGCAGACAAACGCAGAGATTTCCGTACACTCTGTCTCATCTACTGCCTTATAAATGTACACTGTCCCTCATATCTCTCCTCGTCCTTAACGCTTATGTCGGAACAACATGACAGAAACACACGTTCCCATCATAATAAAATCCTCTCTGTTCCACTGCATCGCTCAGTCATCTTCTCCAAGTCCTTTACAGTAGCGGGAACCCGACTCTGGAATAGCCTCCCCCGTTATGTTAGAGAACTTAAAAACATGTCCGGCTTCAAAAAACAACTAATGACGTATCTAATAAAGGAGCAGTAATGCCTTCCTCTGTACATGAATGCACTTCACCTCATTACTTCCCTCTTTCCCCCTCCTTAAATCTCCCTTCCCCAAAACTCACTGCCGGCCGCGGTGGTCTAGCGGTTCCAGGCGCGCAGTCCGGAACTGCGCGACTGCTACGGTCGCAGGTTCGAATCCTGCCTCGGGCATGGATGTGTGTGATGTCCTTAGGTTAGTTAGGTTTAAGTAGTTCTAAGTTCTAGGGGACTGATGACCACAGATGTTAAGTCCCATAGTGCTCAGAGCCATTTGAACCAAAACTCACTATACTAGTAAACATCTACTTTACACACCAATATATTAATACACATCTGCACAAATCTTCATTACTATTGCCAATTTTTCTCATGTTTATCATTATTATTGTTTTTTTTACTGTTATTATTATTGCTTTTATCACAATTTGTATGTGTAGCACCCGTTGCAAAAATACTGCCAGCATTTACTTTATTAGGTCTTAGTCATTATTCTTTATTCATATTGTCACTAGAGTAATCTAATTTTTTTATTTAAACTATTGTCATGATGTAACTCTGGTGTGTGAAATGCTGCATGTGTGGAACACTGGTCCGATGTAAAAGAGGGCATGATGGCCCTAATCTGATCAGGTTAAATAAATAAAAAATGAAATAAATAAATAAATAAACCCAATTGTTGCTTATTCGATCGGCCAGCCTCTCATATATGTATTTCTTACGTAGTCGCCCATTTGATTCTGAATCCAGATTCTGAATGTCTAAAAAGCTCACATCTCTTTACAGCTTTACATATATGTCGAATTTTCTAGTCAGTCTCCTGCAATTCCGCCAACATTGGCCAATAGTGTAACTTGATAAGGTCTCTTCTAATCCGTCCATTGGTTCCATAAAAACTCCTTTCCCATTCGACTTTTCTAACGCCCATCTTTGCTCCAAAAGCGGAAATGAGGATGGATGTCACAACCCGCCTAACAAGGGAAATGCGTGTTTTTCTCGCCAGCGCCATCTCACTACAATGGGAGAACAAAAGGCAGAAACAGGTTCTGCCGTTTTAGTGTCGGTTGGCAGAGTCATCCGCCCGGCACTAGCAACACCGACGGCGATGTTTTTCGTTCAGATCACTAGAGGCACTATCTGTCTCCAGATATCATTTCTCTGAACTGCCTCACGCCACAGACATGTTTTTATCGTCCACCAGCGGACGCTCTCTGCTGTCCGCAGGCAGGGCTGGCGAAAACAGTGGGGAACTCGCATTTTTATCACCGTAAGTGCACCCTTCTGGATTGTCTTACGCCAGGAGGGAACGGGATCTGGCGCCCAGCCATCCTCCAGCACAGAGCCCGTTCTGCCCCTCCCCCCGTGTTGTAAGCTCGCGGCCCAGCTGCGAAAAGACACAGGCGCTTGCGTTCCAAGGGAGCGGCCCCCGCGGCTGGTCCTCACTGCCTCATTCTCATCTGGTCCAGTGTCCGCGCTTTACACCACCTGATACAGAATCCCAAATAGCCAGCACAGAAAGCTAGTAAGGGGATGGAACACTTGCACGGACTCACATGGAGGCTGCGGCTCTTGCCGCACTTACCGGATTTTCACAGGTACAGGCACACTAAGAAGTCTCGCAGTTCAGCACAGCTGTTTGTGCGAGCTGGTTCGTGCTCACACCACAGCAGTGAGCAGCTGTTATCGCTTCAGGGTGGCTCGTTAACGCGTTTCGTGGCAAATTTATTTTTAAGAGTGTTGTGTCAGTAGAGTCTTGTACCACAGGGAAGCGAGGGAGAGGATGTTGTTATGGGTGGCCGGTATCCTCTTCCTAAAACACAAATGCACACGTGCATTGATACAGTTCTTTATTTACATGAACATTTACTTAACTTGAGTAGAGTCCATGTGTTTTGGTACAAGCTCATCAGTAATAGTCCTCAGGCAGACAATATCGGTAATCATGGCATTACAAACTTTGGTCTTACTGCTGGTAAAGTGCAAGTCCCACTATAGTCACTAATTTGGTCGCTGTCTACTATCGTAGCCTGTGATTAACTGAATCCAGTCTGCGTTAAACTGACAGAGACTAATTGAATGAGTGAGAGAGTTAGGCCGAACGATTGGGTGAGCGATGGCCTAAACACTTGCTTTCGAGAGGGCGTCGGCCGTGCGTTGCTTGTGGGTGTGTCTCCGGCCTCTCTCGATACAGCGCCTGCTGATCGATCTCCGTCTTTGCCGAACGGTGTCCGGCGACAGTCCACGCCAGCGCAGCCCTAATGAGAACTGACGACGGAGTTCAACATAATGAGAACGGACAATGACATTCAACATTCCAGAATGAGATTTTCACTCTACAGCGGAGTGTGCGCTGATGTGAAACTTCCTGGCAGATTAAAACTGTGTGCCGGACCGAGACTCGAACTCGGGACCTTGAAAATCTCATTCTCGAAACATCCCCTAGACTGTGGCTAAGCCATGTCTCCGCAATATCCTTTCTTTCGGGAGTGCTTGTTCTGCAAGGTTCGCAGGAGAGCTTCTGTAAAGTTTGGAAGGTAGGAGACGAGGTACTGGCAAAAGTAAAGCTGTCAGGACGGGCCGTGAGTCGTGGTTGGGTAGCGCAGTTGGCAGAGCACTTGCCCGCGAAACGCAAAGGTCGCGAGTTCGAGTCTCGGTCCGGAACACAGTTTTAATCTGCCAGGAAGTTTCACATTCAACATTTCTTTTAATATTCTGATGATGGAAATAGTGGGGGGCAGCTAAGTAAGAAACGTGCTATTCCCTGCGAATGTTGCAGACTTACGATGACTGCTGTTTTAGGATGAAATTTAAATTAACAGATTTATATTTCATTACCATTTTATTTGAACGTTGAACATCGAATATTACTTATTTTGCTTTTCACTAAAGGATGAATGACTGGTACCATTTTTCGAGTAATACTACTCCGAAGGCAAGTTCTTAAGTTTAAGTCTGCAAGTGAGCTTCTGTGGGTGGATTTCGTTCTGTTCATTGCGTAAAAAAGTAGCATGTACATGTAAGTCTACACGTCGATATAATCGTAGCTGCACACTTGTAAAGTCCAAAAATTTACTTCGCGGAAACAGAATTCTACGAGACTAATGCTGCTATAAAACGAAGCGCGTAAAAGTCAGACAGTAGGTGTGTAAGTTCTAACTGTAGACAAGTTTGCACACTGTCGAAATAACGTGAAAATCAGTGAAACTGCGCGACCGCATAAAAGCTGAAAAGCAATATCGTAACTTGATCTAACTGCAGATTCATTCGTTGAGTGTTCCTCCTGAAAATAAAAATATATTTTCATCGTGAAAATCTTGGGAACATTGTTGAGGTGTTTGTTACTCTGCTTCCATATGATGAATACTTTCTTCAGTCACAGTTTATTTTCTTTTCTCATTTCCTCTTGTTCAAAGTTTTGAAGCGCATTAACAGAACACTAAGAGTATCAAGACATCATTGGATACAATAAACATGTAGACTAGGCATTCTGCACTCATACGTTTATGCTGATATCTCTGACCACTTTGAAGTTCCTAACCCAACCATCATTCTAATTTTCATCCCCAAGTCCTTTACAGTAGCGGGAACCCGACTCTGGAATAGCCTCCCCCGTTATGTTAGAGAACTTAAAAACATGTCCGGCTTCAAAAAACAACTAATGACGTATCTAATAAAGGAGCAGTAATGCCTTCCTCTGTACATGAATGCACTTCACCTCATTACTTCCCTCTTTCCCCCTCCTTAAATCTCCCTTCCCCAAAACTCACTGCCGGCCGCGGTGGTCTAGCGGTTCCAGGCGCGCAGTCCGGAACTGCGCGACTGCTACGGTCGCAGGTTCGAATCCTGCCTCGGGCATGGATGTGTGTGATGTCCTTGGGTTAGTTAGGTTTAAGTAGTTTTAAGTTGTAGGGGACTGATGACCTCAGATGTTAAGTCCCATAGTGCTCAGACCCATTTGATTTGAACGTAGCCTCGATTGAAGAGATTCCCTACTTCTTCAACTAAACTGATGAAACTGTAGCGTCTGTTTCTTTTGCTCACTTTTTTGCGCTGACGAAATCTTTTCACACTTCATTGACTGCTTCATCTGGAATACAAGCATGGCTACCTTCCCCTTAAAGTGTGTTATTTTTGTCGATAGTCTTCCTTTGCATTTGTTCTTTTTAAAGTTCACAGAACAGCAGTAAGTCATGTCTTGTTCGTGTGTAAAGTCCACTACATACTGATGCCCGTTGCAAATCAGTAAGGGCTTCCCTTTGGTGGTCTCGGTGAACATTATCTCAGCACTAAAACACGGAACACTACTTGCTTCTCAGAGGTCAACTGCAGCACTGAACTCGGGCAGAAAGCCACACACACTACGAACTGGTGCGCGGACAGGCAACCTTGTGCAGGAAATAGCCTTTGGCATTCCCCGAATTCGTCGTAAGTAGCGGCGGACAGGCCAGCGTATCCTACCTCCGGAACACCCTGTCCACTACCTACAGCGTCCTAGGCTCCGTGCAGACGCCAACTCATTCCCTCTCCGTACAAGAGCCACACCGTACAAGTGTCGCGAACTCGCTAGTATCGCCTCTGGAATCACTGCCAAATCCAGTCGTATGATCCTAAGTGCATTTTGTCACATTCTGTCTGCCATCAGGATATTACTCTGTTCTATTTATGATCAACAGCCATTTATGGGTAACTGGAGAGAGTAGGCAACTATCAAATTTTTCATGCCAATGATCTGGTCGTCAACGTTGACTGTAACCAATATTTGTAAATACTTATTCAAATCTGAATTTAAAATTTCGCTGCTATTCACTTCTGGATTCTGCTAGCTTGTCTTTCCTAGTATTACTTGGGAATTATTATTAACAATTTAGACAATTATGAAATCTTTCTTGGTCCCTCCTGCAGCTTACTGATCTCAGCCTATTTCGCAAGGTCAAGCGTAATCTCTTGGTTGTATTTCCTCATATGTTGTTGCCTCATCCTCATTTTTTTCCGCTTGACAACTATTCTCCTACAGACAACGTGGTGTTTTCTTGTTCTATTCTTTGGCATCAACATCTTCTACTTCTTACGTTCATTGATCTACAGATCCAGTTTTACTACGTCTTCTGCGTAGCTTAACTTATCAGAATTTCAGCTATATCACATGACGTGTGTGAGCTCCGTTTATTCCTCAGCCGAACGACTCCCGTTTACCTACACGTCCGATGATCGATTTCACACTATATTGAGTAAAACTGTGGCTCTTGCGTGGGCAGACCTCAGCTGTGATTTCGTTTCACACTTCTGGGTCATCTCTTTTGCTGTTCTGCCCTGTTGATATGTAGAGTCTTGAGAAATGGATTACGTCTTGTTAATTGAATATTTTGAATAAAAGTTGCCAGCCTCCCCTTAACTGCTCTGGACCCCTTACTGTCTCACGACCGCTCATAAAACCCTGGAGCTACAACTGGACCAGGCAGTGAGCACCAGTTGCCGACTCCACTTAACTGTTTCTTGTGCACGAGTATGGCCAGGGTATCAATTTTGCCAATTGCCTACTAGAAACGAAAAAAATGAACTGTGTTTGTAGTGTAATATCGAAAAAATTTCGCTTCCGTCTGTTCGTGATAACACCTTTGAAAATATGAAAGTCTTACAGAGAAACATACATAATATACAGATTTAAAAGTTCAGTATCTAGATTAAGAAACATAGCACGCATATATAAATTCTCTGTAATGCTTATTTAACTCAGAACTTCATCCTAAACAATATTTCTGGTCACATCTCCAGGAGCTACGATGAATTGAGTTAGCAGCGGCGAAGTAATAAATTGAAGTGTCATGCATGATGCAGCAGTTTCTATGCATCTCAGTGTTTATGACGTCACTCCTGATCTACCGGCTGCTCGGAAATTCCCGTTACAAAATTCTAGGAGTTGTATAGTGGAGTGTGTACGTAATATACGTAATATTTTGAATAGAAACCCACGTCCGGAAACGTACCGTTTCCGTACTACGACGGTTTCAATTCAGATGTGTAACGCGCCCACGTCTGCTGAGGAAAAGACAAAAGTCTCAGGGTTGGTTGTCCTGGTATTTAATAGGGTAGACAGGATGACATGTACTACGTCAGACGGTCACCTACTGTCATTTAACGTCAGTGGAGACGGGGGAAGATCTGCCGGCACTAGTTTCGGCCGCTGCACTAGAAACTGAAGAGACGCCAGGAGGAATCGAGAGTGTGTTCCAGAACGTGCTTCGTGGGTACAATGTATGCCACACAGAGCCACTGTTATAATGCTCCAGCACTGTTCTGTTAATGTTTAAGTGTTAATACAAATAAATGTGCTTAAGTGAAAATGGTTGTTTCGTTATGTTTACTTTTGAATTGTTATCTAATAACTGTACTGTGTTAAGCCTAATGCGACTCCTCGAGCAGAAGTGGATGAGTTAAACATCTGAATTGGAACCGTCGTAGAACGGAAACGGTGCGTTTCCTGACATGGGCTCCTGTTCAAAATATTGTGTGTTCACTCTCCTCTTCAAGTTCAAATGGTTCAAATGGCTCTGAGCACTATGGGACTTAACTTCTAAGGTCATCAGTCCCCTAGAACTTAGAACTACTTAAACCTAACTAACCCAAGGACATCACACACATCCATGCCCGAGGCAGGATTCGAACCTGCGATCGTAGCGGTCACGCAGTTCCAGACTGTAGCGCCTTTAACCGCTTGGCCACACCGGCCGGCTCCTCTTCAAGTCCTAGAAGTTTGTTACGGGAATTTCCGAACACCCTGTATGCGTCATAGAATGGTGATAAGTTTAAACATCATGCATGATATGGCAATTTTCCATATCTCTTATATCCAATTAACTATGATAGATAGGTGGTTCTTACCACCACAGCACTTGTTGCCTGTTAGTAAAGGATACGTGTACCAGGTTTGGTTGAAATCGGTCCAGTGGTTTAGGAGGAGATGTGGAGCATACTTGCATATATATGCGCACGCGTACATCCACTTTTATGACATGTATGGATATGGGTTATTACAAAAAATTGTTGAAATGAGAACTGCTCAGGATATCAATGATTATGAAGTTTCTGAAATCAGTTTTTCAACATGAATGTTAGAACATAGTTGTGGCGTGCCGTCATGGAAACATTACTTGTGGCGGAAATAAATAAGTACCCTGCGTGTGCAGCTCTTCATGGAGGACGGAATCGAGGCTCGATTTTCATGCGAGCAGTGAGCAACTCGTATTAGTTTCATGGAAGACGGAAACGAAGAACACTGACTTACAAAACTGGATTTGCACGTATCATTTTACTGTCACACAGGTAACATATTTTCTAAATTAACATACTAGCGAATCCATCAATGTTTCGCAGTTGCTAAATATGAACGGGTATTGGATATACGTCATAATCTGGGATATCCCTGGGAACTGTGTCAGGACGCAAACTGAGTCTCCTCTTTAGGACAGGACCCACTTTTGGAGGTATCTACATCTACACAGACACTACGCAAGCCAATGTACGATGCATGGCGAAGGGTGCCTTACACCACTATAAGTCTTTTCTTTTCCTGTCTCACCCGCAGACAGAGCGAGGGAAAAACGACTGTCTATGTTCTTCCGTATGAGCTATAATTTATGGTTCCTTATCTTGATGCTCCTCAAGCGCAACGTATGTTGGTAGCAGTAGAATCGTTCTGCAGTCAACTTCCCTGAATTTTTCTCAGTAGTGTTTCTCGAAAAGAGCTGTCGCCATCCATCCAGGGATTCCGATTTGAGTTTCCGAAGCATCTCCGTAATACTTGAGTGATGTTCGTACTTAACCGGTAACAAATCTAGCAGCCCACCTCTAAACTGCGTCGATGTCTGCCTTTGATCTGTCCTGGTGCGGACCCCAAACACTCGAGCAGTACTCAGGAAAAGATCACGCTAGCGACCTATACGCGCTCCTTTACAGATGAACCACACTGTCGTAAAATTCTCCCGAAAAACCGGAGTCGACTATTCGCCTCCTCTACCACAACCTCACGCGCTTGTTCCATTTCATATCACTTTGCAACGTTACGCCCAGATATTTAAACTACGTGACTGTGTGAAGCAGGACACTAGTAATGCTGGAGGAGGAGATTACTGTTTAACGTCCCGTCGACAACGAGGCCATTAGAGACGGAGCACAAGCTCGGATTAGGGAAGGATGCGGAAGGAAATCGGCCGTGCCCTTTCCAAGCAACCATCCCGGCATTTGCCTGAAGCGATTTAGGGAAATCACGGAAAACCTAAATCAGGATGGCCGGACGCGGGATTGAACCGTCGTCCTCCCGAATGCGAGTCCAGTGTGCTAACCACTGCGCCACCTCGCTCGGTAGTAATGCTGTATCTGAACATTACAGGTTTGTTGTTTTTATTCATCCGCATTAACTTACATTTTTCCACATTTACAGCTAGCTGTCATTTATCATACCAACTAAAAATTTAGTCTAAGCCGTCTTGTAACATCCTACAGTCACTGAAATTCGACACCTTACCATTCACCATAGCGTCATCAGCGAATAACAGCAGGTTGCTGCCCACCCTGTCAGCCCAATCATTTAAGTATGCAGAGAACAACAGCGCTCCCTTTACACTTCCCTGGGCCCTTGTCTCTGATGATCACTCGTCGTCGAGGACAGCACATTGGGTGCTGTGACTTCAGAACCACATACCTGTGATCTTATTCCATATGCTCGTACCTTCGTTAACAGTATGCTGTGGGGATCTGCCTGTTGCCTTTCATCCATAGTTCGAGAAAAGAGCAAGTTGATTTTCGAGGGATGCTTTCTGAAAATAAATTGCTGGTTTATTGTAGCTTTTTGGTAACTGGAAAATTTATTGTCTTCGAACTCAGAATATGTTCTAGAATTCATCAGCAAACCGATGTTATGGATATTGGTCTGTGATTTTGCGGGTCCGTCCTTTCACCCTTCCTTTATGCAGGGTTGAAAAATCGTTCAAATGGCTCTGAGCACTATGGGACTTAACATCTCAGGTCATCAGTCTCCTAAAACTTAGAACTACTTAAAGCTAACTAACCTAATGACATCACACTAATCCATGCCCGAGGCAGGATTCGAACCTGCGGCCGGCCGGTCTGGCCGTGCGGTTCTAGGCGCTTCAGTCTGGAACCGCGTGACCGCTACGGTCGCAGGTTCGAATCCTGCCTCGGGCATGGATGTGTGTGATGTCCTTAGGTTAGTTAGGTTTAAGTAATTCTAAGTTCTAGGGGACTAATGACCACAGATGTTAAGTCCCATAGTGCTCAGAGCCATCATCGAACCTGCGACCGTAGCGATCTCGCGGCTCCAGACTGAAGCGCCTAGAACCGCTCGGCCACTCAGACAGGCTATACAGGGCTGACCTGGGCTTTTTTCCAGCCGCTTGGAACTTCGTACTCGGCGAGAGATTCGCGATGAAAGAAACCTAAATAAGAGGCCAGTTGAGTAGAGTACGCTTTATGAAACCGCTCTGGGATACTATCCTGATCTGGCAACTTCTTTGTTTTTATTTCTTCCAGTTGTTTCTTTACGCGAGGAATGCTTATTACTATGGTTCCTTAAAGTCAGGTCCAACAGCCGTAAAGTATTTTATAAAATGCATTTTAACCATGAGATGTTTTTAGTCCCATTAGTTATATACGGGTTTCGGTTATTAACAGTCATCCAGGATGTAGCTACAACAAATTAGTTTATCTCTTCCTACACTCCTTTGAAGCTGAACGATATCGGTGTTAGAATGTCTGACCTTGAGTCGTGTTTATTGTTTTTTGCAAACGAAAGCTTGATTGGGAACTGAAGTCGTTTAAAATGAATGGGTAAATCTGTTGGGGTAATTGGTTTACGGGGTATAGGAGAGACCTCTCCAGTGCTGGAACTGTTGGTATAGTATCTTAAATGACAAAATTTCGTATAGTTTTAATCTGCGAACGGGTAGGATTACAAAGTTTCGTAACATTCACATTACGTTGTAGTACTCTAATCGTAAGCCGACCAGCTGTGAATACAACTTTCGCAGTATTCTGGTTTTCTGTTAAAACTGCTGCGAGGAAGAAATCAAGTCAGCATATTTTTGGGCATCCAATTTTATAGACGGAGAAACTGCATATGCGGGAGATACAATTTGTCCAAAGCTTTAAATGCACTGTTGTGTTAGATAAAACGCACTGCGAGAAAGAAATCAGAACCACATGTTCGACAGCACAGGACAGTTACAGTCAGTTTTAACAGAAACCCTATACATCTTGCACTTAAAAAATGTGTAACCTATGTCCGTCGGAATGTTTATTAGAATAACGTGTAAAAATTTGAAATAAATTGTTCAAGAACTTTTCGAGATTCTTATTAGCTACGTTTGCCCTTTGTAGGGTAAGACCAGAAGACTTGGGCCATTTTTTTTCTTCAGCATGAAATGTATGCGTTTTTCTACGTTTTTTGACGTCTGGCAACGTGTTTGTTTAGAATGTCACTTAAAATACAAGAGACTTCATAAAGTGAAAGTATACCTAAGTGACACATCATAGCCATAGGTGTACGGGTGGGAAGGATTAGTGTACTGGGACCAAGTTGAACATGCTGTATATGAAGAAAAGAGTGAGTTAAAATTTCATATTATTGTGGGAAAAATGTGAAATGTTAATAAATTCAGAGTTACACACAGATAAAAAAATGTTTTGCATATCCTAAGTTCCAAGAGTTCCGGAATCTGTACAAAAAATTGGAATAGAGATCAACATAAACATCATTTCCGCTCTTTTTATTGCTCTTGAAAACTACACATTGCATGTTATACCATCATACAACGAGGCCTTCAGAGGAGGCGGTGCAGATTGCTGTACACACCTGTACCTCTAATACCCAGTAGCACGTCCTCTTGCATTGATGAATGCTTGTATTCGTCGTGGAATACTATGCACATGTTCATCAAGGCACTGTTGGTCCAGATTGTCCCACTCCTCAACGGCGATTAGGCGTAGATCCTCAGAGTGGCTGGTGAGTCACTTCGTTCATAAAGAGCCCTTTTCAATCCATCCCACTCTAGTCGAGTGATGTCTTTATCCTGAAGGAATTCATTCCCAAGATGTGCACAATGGGGGCGCGAATTGTCGTCCATGATGACGAATGCCTCGCCAGTATGTTGCCGATATGGTTGCACTATCGGTCGGAGGATGGCATTCACGTATCGTACAGCCGTTACAGTGCCTTCTATGACCACCAACGGCGTACGTCGGCCCCACATAATGTCACCCCAAAACAGCAGCGATCCTCCACCTTGCTGCACTCACTGGACAGTGCGTCTAACAAGGGGAAGGCCTCAGACACGGCCAACCGATTCGGCTTAGATTTGGCAGGTCGCTTATGTACAACCTAAAACGAAGGAAGCTAAGATATTTTGGGTTAACAATCCCGCAATTTTGAGAAAATCACCCCTAAAGGTTACGATGAGCAATCGACTCAAAATTGTAGGGATAGATAGATAATTGTAAATAGAGGATTTTTCATCATCGGGTATGGGGTCCGGAAACGAAAAATTTTCCAGAAATCGAGGTAAGAAATTTTTACAACTGCCTCTTCTGTACCCACATGGTAAAAGCTTTCCTCACTTGGGATCACAGATAGCCAATTGTTTACAGCGAGGCACGGGACAGAATGCACGCGGGGAGAGTTATGTCGTCCCGTTGCCTCTTCGTCATATCATAGTTGTGAACCCGAAAGAGTGAAGGTCTCCAGCACGAGCCTTATAGAAGTCAATCGGAAAGAGTTGTTTTCCGTCACTAGGCTGCCGCGAACCTCGCGGATACATGTAGAGATTTTTCCATCGTTAATGCGCCGAATGAAATACGTTTTGTGAATGAATACAGTGTTCTTCCGTAAGTAACATATGACGAGTACTGTATGCAGTTTGTCGTAATTAGCTCGTCTGTTTATACCATAGTAACTAGTTATTGTTTGTTGTGTCATATCTTTCAGGTGCAGGTTCGAATCCTGCCTCGGGCATGGATGTGTGTGATGTCCTTGGGTTAGTTAGGTTTAAGTAGTTCTACGTTCTAGGGGACTGATGACCAGAGCAGTTAAGTCCCATAGTGCTCAGAATCATTTGAACCATTTTTTTTCATGTGCATAGTCTGTATAATGGGGGATGTACACCTTTAGACTAGCGCTGTACTTGTATATAGTTGGGAGCCTGTCAAAGACGACGGTAAGCAGGAAGTCACCGAATCTGTGTTTTGGTTTGTAAAAGTGTTGCGAAAAAAATGCATTATCAATGCACTACCGGAAGCAGGCAGTTCTGTTTCTCGGCGTTCCAGATGGATAGGAGCGGCTATCGTCGAGGGATTTTTGAAGCTGACGAACGAAATGACTTTTGTTGATACTGAAGCAGAAGGTGATTCATTGTAAGATATCCCGATTAGTGAATCGCAAGATGGTCATAACACTTTGGAAATCTCCACGTCACTGGGAATATCTGCTTCATCTGTTCATGTTGCATTTGGTCCTCGGGTTATAGAAGAGGTTAATCGTTTAACCGATTTGTTGAAAAATGTTTATATTTCCTGCTCCAAATCCGGGAAACTGACGAATGCGTTTTACAGAACATTTCTTGAGAATGTTTTAAAACCATACCTTTCTGATAACAAGTTTTGTCTAATACTGGATTCCTGGAGTGGACAAATTAATACTACAATATGCGTAGTAGGCATCAAAATTAATTCCCGAAAAAGACATATTTTTAAATGTAAACCAAATTTGTTTTCCGCCGACTCCTCGGAAGGAACAGTGTAGCTGTCGAATGATTGCATTCATTAGAAGTTCTTGGTGCCGTGAATATATTTGTTTCGAATGTTTATATAACAAGTACCATCCATGTAGTTGTTCGAAGAAAAGTGAGGACACGTAACAGTGACTGGCAGAGCCATTGTAAAGTGAGCTGGAGTAACATTTTAGTTGTTTACTATCCCAAGAGGTTTGAGAAATTTATTTGGCACCTTATTACTATCATTCCTTATTGATTTACTTACCTTATTAACCCTCCTATCCCTATCAATTGAGGTATGGAAAAATACAAACGAAATGAAGAACATCCGCGAGATTTCTTCGAGATCCGAACCTGGGTTCTCCGATTCCCAGCCAGTTACCTTGGCCGTTGCGCTATCGCCGCTGTCGGCTAAAAGTATTTACCATGTGGGTACAGAAGTGGCAGTTGTAAAAGTTTCTTACCTCGATTCTGGAAAAGTATGCGTTTTCGGACTCCACACCTGATGATGAAAAATGCTCTATTTACAATTATCTATCGATCCCTCCAATTTTGAATCGATTGCTCATCATAACCTTTAGGAGTGATTTTCTCAAAAACGCGGGGTGTTGGCCCAAAATATCTTAGGTTCCTTCGTTTTAGGTTGTACACCAGCGGCCTGCCAAATTTGAACCGAATCGGTTGGCCGTGTCTGAGGCCTTCCCCTTGTAAGGCGTTCAGCCTGACAGGTGTAATGGTACTTGAATTACGTAACCATTACGGCAGTTCACTTGCACCTCTCGATACCAGTAATATTCTACTGTGTTTCTGTAAAAGTAGTTAACGTATTTATGAGACAACATTCAGATTAGATTTCATTTGTGATACATCGATATGTTTATGTTGCAATGATATTATTCTTATGTATATTCTTTCTTTTGTCACCATGATCTTTAACGTGCTTGTAACTCTGATCTTTGGACGCGTAAGCGATTATTAGTTAGTTAGTTGTTAACTTGTTAGAGAGTCGGACCTTGAGAAAGTCAAGTCGTGGATGTCATGTTGGAAAGACGCGTATTGTAGTCCGCTTATAAAATGTGAACTTTAACAGTCACTGTGAGCAAGATGCGGGCATGGGTGTGTGTGTTTGTCCTTACGATAATTTAGGTTAATTAGTGTGTAAGCTTAGGGACTGATGACCTTCGCAGTTAAGTCCCATAAGATTTCACACAAATTTTTTTGAGGAAGATGGTTTCAAGTATGTTTTGTATTGTGAAGTGATGTGTGTGTGTCATGTGATGTTGCAATAAAAGCAATTAGAAGGAAGTGTAACTTAAACTCGGAGTGCTGATTACTTTTTTTACATCACCATTGTGCAGCAAAATTGTAATCTCCAAGAATGGTTTGTGAAGCGCGTCTACAAAACTTTTGAATATAGCAGAATAAAACCTAGGCCTTGATAATACGAGACCAGCGTGGGAAACACAAAATGATGAGTGCCTAGTTCTTTGATTATTATATGAAATGACTTAGTTAACTGTGCTCTAATGACACCTGCCACATAATATGACTGTTGTTGCCCGAAAATGCAGTATTTAGCAGCGTGAGCAACACCACAATCGTTATTAAAATTTTGACCTTTGTTGTGGTAGGGTTGTTAGACAGGGTTGCCTCCAAACACGTCTCCGACGATTGTCTGGTTGAATGCATATGCGACACTCATCGGTGAAGAGAACGTGATGCCAATTCTTAGCGGTCCATTCGGCATGTTGTTAGGCCCATCTGTACCGCGCTGCACGGTGTCGTGGTTGCAAAGATGTGGACGTCGGGAGTGAAGTTGCGCACCATGCAGCCTATTGCTCACAGTTTGAGTCGTAACGCGACGTCCTGTGGCTACACGAAAATCATTATTCAACATGGTGGTGTTGCTTGTCAGGGTTCCTCCGAGCCATAATCCGTAGGTAGCGGTCATCCACTGCAGTAGTAGCCCTTGGGCGGCCTGAGCAAGGCATGTCATCGACAGTTCCTGTCTCTCTGTTATCTCCTCCATGTCCGAGAAACATCACTTGGTTCACTCCGAGAAGCCTGGACACTTTCCTTGTTGAGAGCCCTTCCTGGCACAAAGTAACAACGCGGACGCGGTCGAACGGCGGTATTAACTGTCTAGACAAGGTTGAGCTACAGACAACACGAGCCGCGTACATCCTTCCTGGTACAATGACAGGAACTGATCAGCTGTCGGACCCGCTCCGTCTAATAGACGCTGCTCATGCATGGTTGTTTACATCTGTGGGCGGGTTTAGTGACATCTCTGAACAGTCAAGGGGACTCTGTCTGTCACACAGTATCCGCAGTCAACGTCTGTATTAAGGGGCTCTGGGAACGGGGGTGATGCAAAACTTTTTTTGATACGTGTACTATTCAATATATTAGTCCAAAACCATTTTATCAGTTTATTATAAATCTTGACTGAACACTGGCTTTTCTAATGATTTGTTGGTTTTGTTCAAGCATTAGACTATTTCTCTCACTACTGAAAATTTCACTTATTACCAAATGCTGAACAACATCATATGACCATCGTGAACAAAAAAAACCAAACTGAAATCAGTCGTTATTTTTATTTGTTTCGTAATAGATTTTACTACACCAAATACATTCATTCTCATCTCATTCATCAAAATTTTCGTAATGTTCTACGATGTCTGCGCCTGAAGAACAAGGTGAGGTAGTTGCAATACTTTTCTGTTTTAGCTTCTTTAGTCTGTTCTTCTCTTCACTAATATTTCCCTTTTCTGATCTTTTTGCGCGTTTTTCCCGTTTCCTTTTTTTATCGTCCCTCTTTTTTTTTTGTTACAATTCAAATATTCTCAGCGGAGTTTAGCCCTTTGCATTCAGTTGTTGCATTCCTCTTAAAATTCACGGGTTTATCAGTAGAAGGAACAGGTGATGTTTCTTTCAAGAGTTTTGTCTGTGTTGGTTTAGGTGTAGTCAATTTTGAGGTGGTAATCTTGAAAGTTTTACGGTTAGTAGGAGTGGAGTCCAAAGTTGTGTCATTGAAGGAATTTGACTTGTGCAGTTGGATAACTCTGTTCGTTTGATGTGCTTGGTATCAGTACGTGTTTTGATGAGCTTTGAAGTGGTGAGATTCTGCTCTTCCATTTCTTGACGCAGACGTGTATTCCGACAAATAAGCAGAGTCTGAGACTTCGGCCATATTCAGTGGGATTACTGCAGGCACCTCGATGCTGAATTGAATTGTGCTCCGTGTCTCTCACATCAGAACAAGTGATCCATCTCTCCCAAATAACACGGGCCATCATTCCCGATTGTCTGGGAGAGATAGACCATCCCGATTTCTGTTTGTAAGCAGCGAGCTCGGTGGTCATTTTAAGTTTATTTCATGCTTCCAAATTCGTCAGTTTGCTTTAGAAAAACTGCATCAGTATTGTGGGGAATAAGCGATAATAGAAAAATTATTTACCTACACGATAAAGCTTTTCGGTTTACCAAATCAGAGTATGTGATTTTTCTTCAGAACTAACACGAAAATGACAGCAACACTCCAACACCATGTTCATTCGCAAAAGATCTTTCTCGCAAATAGCGGGTGCTGCTCTCCAGCGGTGCAACTGTAAAATACGCCACTGGTCCGTCTCATGCGGTGGTCCAACTCTGCCGGTCATATCCTGCCCTCATGCACTATAGATTAGTAGTTGGTGACACTGTCGATAAGGTGAGTGACTTGAACATGCGATGCCACTAGAATCTTGTAGACCTTTCAGCCACTTGCCATTTTCAATTGGAAGTAAATAGCAGAAAATAGCGGGGTAGTTTCGAGATTTAACGAAAAATGGTTGTGGATGCCTTTGCTACCACTCAGTATAAATTACATGTTCCGGCTTGGTTGTAATTGATATAAATTGATCCCTCTGTCGCCGGCCGGTGTGGCCGTGCGGTTCTAGGCGCGACAGTCTGGAAGCGCGCGACCGCTACGGTCGCAGGTTTGAATCCTGCCTCGGGCATGGATGTGTGTGATGTCCTTAGGTTAATTAGGTTTAAGTAGTTCTAAGTTCTAAGAGACTGATGACCTTAGGAGTTAAGTCCCATAGTGCTCAGAGCCATTTGTTATTTTTGCGTCCTACGTAAGCTGTCCTGCGACATTTTACACAGTCGCCATTATGACGATGTCTCTGCATGTTTTTCTGCTATGTTGCCGGCTCATTCAGTGTGCTGCGATAGCTTATGCTTCCGCTGCCGCACAGTCAGCGGTTCTTTCTCGTCGGGCTTTCGCCTGACTACTAACCCATTTTCAAATGGTTCAAATGGCTCTGAGCACTATGGGACTCAACTGCTGAGGTCATTAGTCCCCTAGAACTTAGAACTAGTTAAACCTAACTAACCTAAGGACATCACAAACATCCATGCCCGAGGCAGGATTCGAACCTGCGACCGTAGCGGTCTTGCGGTTCCAGACTGCAGCGCCTTTAACCGCACGGCCACTTCGGCCGGCTAACCCATTTTGCCCTGGCTCTTGCGTCACCAGGGAAGGCCTTTGAGGTATACTACAACAGGACGGGTGCAGAGTCAGGAGACTAGCAAATACAGAAAAACGACAAGAGGTTCGATGATAGGTGCACGTGCGACTGCGCAGGGTCTGACTCTGTTTCGTAATTTATTCCCTGAGTGCCCTTAGAACCACAGCCTGCCCTTATGCTACGTATAATATGATTCAGTCTGAAAAAGCAGTTTAAAACAGAGGCTGCACTATGCCTGTCAGCAGGGTACATAGAACGTTCTGTTTCCAGCTGTGAAGAGGGTCTTTCTCATAGGCCTAACTGAGGCCACTGAATAAAACAAGTTCTTCTCTGAAATGTTTGTCCTGTGTTCTCATTTTAACAATAAGTAATGTGCTACCAGGTAGCCCTGACACCTTGACGTAAAACCATGTACTTGTTCTTAGTTTGTTTTATCACGCTCACCCACATATGACATTCTCTGAACAGCAGCTCTTAACAGCCAATAAGCGATTTCAAATTTCAGCGACGGTTATCAGTTCTGAGATCCTCGCTCTGTACTACACAGCTCACCAGTGTTCGGTGATCTGAAATGCTGAGTTACGACTGCGTAACACACCACGCCGAATTTTTAAACTCTTCCGAAGAAAATCACAGAACTGTGTGAAACTGTTGAAACTTCAAGAAACGTTGTTTGTATTAACGTTCTTATCATTTCTCCGAACCACACGTCTTTCCATCGCGAGCGAACTCCAAAATTTGTTATTAGAACTCCTAAATATAATTCGAGCCACTACTAGATCTAAGTGACGCCTTCTCGAGATAAGGGCGCGCATGCCTCTCTCCCCTCAGAACTCGTGAACGTTTATCGTACATTGTGGAACACGGAGCGCCACAGCAGACCATCCCTACGTGTTTACACGTTGACTCAACGAGATCGTCAATTGCGACAGCACGGAACGATGAAGATTCGACCGGTGAATCACGTTTTTGCCACACTAGATCGATGATCGTCTCCACAACCGTCATCATTGAGGTGAACGGCGGTTCGAAACTGCAGTGCGGCACCGACGCTGGCTGGTGCGAGCAGTATCATGCTTTGGGAGACATCCCCCTGCGCTGGCATGGGACCTGTGGTAGTAATCAAAGACAGCTGCGAACCACCCGCGTCCCTTCACGCTTGATGTTTTCCCCGACGGCGATGTCGTCTTTCAGCAGTATACCTGTCCGTGTGTCGGAGCCAGAAACGTACTACACGGGTTTTAGGAGCATTATAATGAATTCACGTTGATGTCTCGGCCACTGAATTCACCTACTGTAAATCCTATGGAACCCATCTGGGTCGCTATTGGGCGCATCACCACGTATGCAAGTCAGCGGCCCGTTATGTCTATAAGTATAAAAAATTTTCAAAGACGATTGTAAATATTTTAACTAAGATTTGAAATATTTTTAGTGTTCCGTAGCTCAGTCGGTAAAATCGGAACCCGTAGAGGGTCACGCTGTTGCCCATCTAGCTGTCTCTCTGTGCGACTGTTAAGACCCCTTTTTTTCTCAGCAAGGGGTATGTCGCATAGCACGGTCTTCGGTCCCATGGCGGTCTTAATAATTTAAGCTTCTAAGCCAGTACAATGACAAATACGGCCACACATGCGAGATATTTTGATAGTAGCAAACTCATTCACCAAAACCTACAAATGTAGGCCGCTGTGGCCGAGCGAGTTCTAGGCGCTTCAGTTTGGAACCGCGCGACTGCTACGGTCGCAGGTTCGAATCCTGCCTCGGGCATGGATGTGTGTGATGTCCTTAGGTTCGTTAGGTTTAAGTAGTTCTAAGTTCTAGGGGACTGATGACCTCAGATGAACCATCTGAAATATCCATAAACATGTCAGAGATGGTGGCGCAGTTTTCATTGACCCGCTGGGAAGAGATTCCCTGCCGCAGTCACGTTGAACAGTTGTCACAGGCAATATCCTGGAAAATTGCGTGCACATTTGTCACAGGCAATATCCTGGAAAACTAAGTGGACGAACGTCAGCCTCCAGGTTGTATCAATAGCAGGGACCTCCTTCTAGTACAGGCTGGTCAACAATTTGGTTTCCATTAACGGGCGTATGTTACGTGTTGGGACTAGGCAAATGCAGTGGTTGTGCGCCCCCAGATACGCTGCAGGACCGGTTGACTTGTCGTGGTCACCTGGCAAACTGGCCCTGGATCAGGAAGCTGTTGGCTTTCCTCGCTTGATCTGTTGAAATTGCATATTTCACTGATATCATTTTGCGGTCGGCTCTTTCTTTTTTTCCGACGACAAAGAGTAATGTTTCATCGGTCAGTTTGTACATTTTTACGTCGCTGTTGAGGCTGGTGAAGACCATTTGGCTTTTGTGCGGCATGCTTGCAACTGCACCGATTTCGAGAACTCTTTACCAACACGCTGATTCTTACGTTTCCAAGACAGGGCTTTGGATAGTTCCGGCAGCTGCTGGTGTCCTCGGTGTCCTTTTGTTTTGTCGTGCCTATTTTTCCCCTGTCTTACTTTGTTTTCCGCTATTTATTTTTAAAGAGCCATGTGAGGGAGAAGCTCAGTGGCAGTGGGAGGGGAGGGGGGGGGGTGGGTGGACAGGTCTAGCAGTTCGACTTCTGCCCACCTGTCTGCATCAGCCCGTAGCTGACTGTGACCATTATCAATTGCTTTTCGTAAAACGTATTTACCGTTTGAACGAATCTCCAGCTACTTCTGATGTCCTTTTTCTAATTAATTCTATTTTACTGTATGTAAACTGTGTCGCATTAAAGTTTATTATAATTATTTCAGTGAAAGTAACTCTACATGTCAACTGGTGTATAAATTGTTGTTGTAGTCTTCAGTCCTGAGACTGGTTTGATGCAGCCCTCCATGCTACTCTATCCTGTGCAAGCTTATTCATCTCCCACTACCTACTGCAACCTACATCCTTCTGAATCTGCTTAGTGTATTCATCTCTTGGTCTCCCTCTACGATTTTTACCCTCCACGCTGCCCTCCAGTAGCAAACTGGTGATCCCTTGATGCCTCAGAACATGTCCTACGAACCGATCCCTTCTTCTAATCAAGTTGTGTCACAAACTCCTCTTCTCCCCAATTCTATTCAATACCTCCTCATTAGTTATGTGATGTACCCATCTAATCTTCAGCATTCTTCTGTAGTACCACAGTGAATAAATTACTGTTAAAAAAAAGCAGTAAAAATAGAAGCATAGTGGGCAGAAGTAGCACGATATAGACCAGGGATTAGAGTGTAGAGGGTTCGAGAAGTGCTGAATCTAATGTTTTTCACATCCGTGTCAAAAGGTATTGGGTGAAAAAGAAAAAAAAGCGATAAAGAGCTTGCCTGGAAGCCGAGAGGTTGCGCAATCGAATATCGGTCGGACCATGTGCTTCTCGGTCTTCGTTTTAATTTAGCGTTCGCCTCCGAACGACGTGAAGAGTGCGCAGAAACAACACGTGGTTCGGATTCCCCGTTAAGCTCTGGGTACCCTTACCCCGATAGGGTGTCTGAGGAAGACTAGGGGCGCCCGAGTCGCCGCAGTGGCGTCCAACAGAGAGACTAGCGCCAGGCCATTGAGCCACACGAAATAATAGTTATTATTACCTGTCCGCCTTTGTAGATGAGTGTCCAGCGTAGACGACTGCCGTGCGCGAGACCCGTGTTCGATTCTCCTCACTGGCGAGGATTTTTCCGGGATGCGCCAAGCCTCGCGACGCAAATTGAGGAGGACGACCGCGTACTAGCAGCTCAGCGGTTCGGGAAGAGTACAAAATGGTCGCACTCGGATGACGGCACAAGGGAAAACTTCTTCTAGGCATCATTCTTCCTCTTACAGAGTGAAATAGGTACATATAGTGAAATTTGTAAACTTTAACGTATTATCCAAGAGCATAAGCGGTATATCGATAGCCGAACGGTGTGGCCGAGTGGTTCTAGGCGCTTCAGTATAGAACCGCGCGATCGCTACGGTCGCAGGTTCGAATCCTGCCTCGGACATGGATGTGTGTGATGTCCTTAGGTTAGTTAGGTTTAAGTAGTTCTAAGTTCTAGGGGACTGATGACCTCAGATGTTAAGTCCGATAGTGCTCAGACCCATTTGGTATATCGATTACAAAGATGTACGTGTGAGAGAACGCTGCGAGGTAGCTATCGCTGAGGCAGAGTACGTGTAACAGACAGCTTACGAGCATGTTAGGTCACGCAGTAGCGGGCAGTGGGTGTTCGATAGTAGCAGGAGTAGCGTGTCAGAGGCTGGCAGTGTGTATTGCGGTTCTCCGGAGTGGGCAGCAGTCGGATAGTATTACATATTCAGTGTTGCGTATTAATGATTTATGGAAGAAATAAGATTTGAAGCAAAATTAGGGAAATGCTACGAATGTTATTGTGAAATTTAATGGAGGATCTTTCTACACGTTGTCACATCGATCTACAATAAGGTAATCAGTATTCATGTATTTATGAGCTTTTGCTGTAGAACGAATTTGAATGACACCAGATTTGTGTGTAACCTCAAGTTTATATTGTATTTTTTGTAAATATCATTTGTTTGCGTAAATCCAATTTTTATGATGTGGCTTAACACTTGCAAGTCAGTTTTGCAATATAGTAAGATTCTCAAGTAAGAAATCACAGTCATTCTCCTCAGGCATGTTCTGCCTCCCAGTTCCAAGTCGATTTTATTTAAACAAATTTTAAATATGTCTCAGTGAAACATCTTGCATTTTGGCTTTCGCAACTGTAATTAGTTTAGTAGTATTGAGAGCAGACCAACGCGTTATCCAAGGCGACACCAACAGGAGGTAAGAAATTTGTTTCACACAGTTCATGGATTTTCGCACAGGGACCACTTTTGTACTTATTCAGACTTAGAAGGCCGTAATAAGATCTGAATGTACTTACCTCTAATTTGTCATTATCGCGCATAGGTTTTAATTAGTTTGGGTTTCGTGCTACTGCTTTCTTGCTAGTAGACAGACTGTTTAAAACAGGGTCAGGTAAATACACAGGAACACGTAATCAGATACAGTCAGCTCACTACTCGATATAACTGTTGTTTGTTACACACAAACATCGCACGTTACTTTAGACATACATGTTGCCACAGTAAACTTTTAATTTTCATCTTACGCTGTCCAGAGTCTGACAAATGACAGCTTAGTTAGAGTCCATCTGATCGCGAGATGAGGAAGAGGGAACGAGTTGACAAGTAGGCAGCGACCGTAGCACAGCCTTCCTCGAGACTCGTCACACTCGCGGAACTTGACTGAAGCGCCAAAGAATCTGGTACTGACATGCGTATTCAAATACAGAGAGATATGAACAGGCAGAATATGGCGCTACGGTCGGCAACGCGTATACAAGACAACAAGTGTGCGGCGCAGTTGTTAGATCTGTTACTGCTGCTACAATGGCACTTTATCAAGATTTAAGTGAGTTTGAACGTGGTGTTATAGTCGGCGCACTAGCGATGGGACACACCATCTCCGAGGTGGCGATGGTTCAAATGGCTCTGAGCACTATGGGACTTAACATCTAAGGTCATCAGTCCCCTAGAACTTAGAACTACTTAAACCTAACTAACCTAAGGACATCACACACACCCATGGCCGAGGCAGGATTCGAACCTGCGACCGTAGCGATCGCGCGGTTCCGGACTGAAGCTCCTAGAACCGCTCGGCCACCGCAGCCGGGCGGTGGCGATGAAGTGGGGATTTTCCTGTACGAGCATTCCACGAGTGTACCGTGAATATCGGAAATCCGATAAAACATCAGATTTCCGAAATCGCTGCTGCCGGAAAAACATTCTGCAACAACGGGACCGACGACGATTTAAGAGAATCGTTCAATGTGACTGAAGTGCAACACTTCAGCAAATTACTGCAGATTTCAATGCCGGGCGAACCATTCAACGAAACATCATCCGTATAGGTTTTCGGAGTCGAACACCCACTCGTGTACTCTTGATGACTGCACGACACAAAGCTTTACGCATCGCCTGGGCCCGTCAACTTCGACGTTGGACTACTGATGATTGGAAACATGTTGCCTGATCTGATGAGTCTCGTACCAAATTGTATCGAGCGGATGGACGTACGTGGGCACGGAGGCAACCCCATGAATCCATGGAACGTGCATGGTAGCAGGGGACTGTTCAAGCTGTCGGAGGCTCTGTAATGGTGTGGGGCGTCTGCAGTTGGAATGATATGGGACCCCTGATACATCTAAATACGACTCTGATAGGTTACACGCACGTAAGCAACCTGTCTGATCACCTGCATCTATTCAATGCCCATTGTGCATTCCGACGGACTTGTGCAATTCCAGCAGGACAGTTGTGAGCGTGTGGGTGCTATTCTGTCATTCTGTGCAACGGATTTATCTGAGATGTACCCTTTACCCTGTGGCTCCTGCAAGATGCAATTTCCACCCCCACACTACTACAGAAGTCAGACAGACGCTCCTAACGTTCTAAAGAGAAATGCCTGAAAAACTTTCAGCTATAAATATCTCCTGGAGTCGTCCGCTGTAAGTAAATGACACAAAAATTCACAAAATTCCTTACGTAATTAGTGAGATACTTGGGTACTGGAGTAGTGCTAGTTAGTGTAAGAACAACATTAAACTAACGAAAATTATTATTTATTTTGCAAAAATTCTGAGACATCACAATGGTACTTTTAGTTATGAATTGAAGAAGTTATTTCCGGGTTATTTTCGGAATGTGAAGTTACCTCATAAGGATAGGATTCACTAATGAAATTTCTATACAAAGTTTAAGATTGTTATTGACTTGGGAGAATGGCTGGGAGTTGCGCCTACTCAACTTGAATAATTATCCGTTAGAATGTTGTTAGGTATGGTCGGGGCTGTCGCGTGTGAAATGCAGTGAAGTGTACTGTTGTGGAGGAAACATGGGGCTCGCAAGAGCTTTAGTGCAAGAGCTGTAGCGCACAATACCGTAAGCTGTGATGACTGTTGTCTCCGCCGCTCTCTGCTCACAAATAAGATAACTCTCGTTCTATCTGGATTGACCTTCGCCAATCATACTCTCCCTACGCCTTGATGAAGTCAAGGGCTCCTATTCGCCCCTAGTCCAACTATTGCCGTGGTACACCGGTCAGGTAACCAGTCCACCGCAATGCCACTCACAAATTCGCTGGCAGGCGTTCAGCTATAACTCTGTCCATTCACACCACACAATAAGTGTGGCGGCCAACACAGTGAACAATTCTTAATCGCAAGGACCCAATATAGAGTCGCACTCCGATTCGCTGTCGACAGAGGTGCTCTCCCAGTGAAGTACTGAGGAGAGACTTGTTCCTCGCTCTCTGAGTACACGTACGAGAGCGCACGCTCTCGTTACGTGTTCTCGCTCCAAGAGCGACAACGGAACAGCCCCTCTCCATGCCAGACGTGAAGGGGTATATCTTTCAGTCTCTTCCATTATTCCTTCAGCTCAAGGCGTCAGAAATATCGTCTGCCAATCAGCATTGCTCTTCTAAAACAGGAGAATGAAGTGTCGTTTAAGGAGACCAATCCGGAAATCTGTAGCATTGGCGTTTGGCGTTTGCTGTCTCCCTGTGAAAGTCTCTGAAACTGCGTGCTATGTTGTAAAGAATGCATAGGCTGGGCGCTCCACACAATGTAGCGGAATTTGCTTTTAAGCCGAACACGGGGTCGTTCCCCCTTTTCACTCGGGCCCGCGCTGTTCGCAACGGGCAGTCACAGGCCGACATGGGCTGGATCGTCCTCTGAAGGGCCGCGGTTTCTCTCCCGCACTAAAAGCCTCTGTGACCGTCGTGTCTGGAATGTATGTGTGCACGCCAGCCTCGAGTATTTCAACGACAGTGCGCTTATTTGTTATTTGCATATCATTTACATGAATTCATACATCACTGACTTTATGTTATCGAGTTTGTGTTGGAATGAAGCGTTTTGATGTGCAGAATATGATTGTGAGGGCGGAATATGTAAGCAATGAAGGTCAGGAGACAACGTCGTCTTACACAGTGCATCCAGAGTTGATGATGATGTTTGGTTTGTGGGGCGGTCAACTGCGCGGTTATCAGCGCCCATACAAATTCCCAACCTTTTCTCAGTCCAATCTGGCCACGTGCATGAATGGTGATGAAATGATGAGGACAACACAAACACCCAGTCGGCTCGAGGCATCCAGAATTGCTACAGAGTGGCTCCAGGAAAACTCTTGTGAGCTTAAACACTTCCTCCGGCCGCCAGACTCCCCAGATATGATCACTGTTAAGGATATCTGGATGCCTTGCAACGTGTTGTCCAGAAAAGATCTCAACCCCCTCGTGCTCTTACGGATTTATGGACAGTCCTGCAGGTTTCATGGTGTCAGTTCCCGCCAGCAGTGCTTCAGACTTTACTGCAGTCCATGTCACGTCGTGTTGCGGCACTCCCGCGTTCTCGCGGGCGCCCCTATACGATATCAGGCAGGTGGACCAGTTTCTTTGGATGTTCAGCGTGTAACTGACAGCGGGAAGGAAGGAAGGCTGCAGTAACGACCGACGCCCGCCAGTGGACCGGTGCCGCCTCGGCCCTGCCTGCCTCGGCCACGTCTCCGCGGTGTGCCTGAGGCCGGGCGGCAGGCCGTGCAGGCGTCGCGACGCCGCGCCGCGCCCCCCGTGCTCTGCTCGCCGCCGCTCGGCGCGTCGTATTGATCAGCGCCGCCCCCGGGCGACGCCGGGTCACGCGTCCAGCCGCGACGCCGCCCCACGGCCTGCCACCACCGCCCCCGCCCCTACGCCGCCCCCGCCCCCTATCCCCCCCCCCCCCCGATAAACGGCCCCGCACCTTCCAGGTAGCGCCGGCCGCCACAAAAGAGACCGGCCGCCACTGTCCAGCCGACGCGAGGTGGTCGGCCTCCACGGCTGTGCGGGTCGCGGCGTCCACAGCCCCAGAGGTTAATCAGCTACTAAAGTGCGCGTCATTTACGACGGCGGCCGAGTTTAGGTTAGTTCTGTGCAACTGACGTCACAAAACACAGTCAGCCAATGAACAGAGAACGACTGCCAGAGCTCGACTGCAGTGCAGAGCAAGGACGAGTGTCTTCAGTTTTAGAAACGTTCAGTCGTAAATCAAGTAATTGAACAAAAGCAATGTCTTGATAGCAGACTTTCTATAAAAGAAAGTTTGGAAAAAGCATTCTTTATACCAACTGCTTTATATTCTATTAATTAATTAAACCAAACAAGCAATAAGCCTCCTAAATCAGACGATAGCAAGGAAATTCATTTTCTCCGACCGCTTTTTCGCAATAAAGAACAGCGGTAATTGTTTATTTCCTATTGTACTTCGACAAACGTGAGTAATTCATAGTCATACCAACAGTGTTTGTCGGTATTTTGCGTGAATTTTTAAAGTACTCCAGGATATGTGTTGAACGACGAGCTGCATTAGCGTAACGGTTAAACTGTTTGGCTACAAAACAAAAGCTCCCGAGTTCAAATTTTGTTCGGTGCTTAATATTTGCTTTATTTAAAAACAATATCGAAGTGTCTTTCTTCGTGAATTTTATTCGTTTGAAGGTAATTTTTTTGAAATTTCTAGTGGCAACTAAAATCCACCATACGGAGAGTATACACTGTGGACCTTTACCTCTGCAAACTCTTCAAAATTTCGTGCAATGGTTTACTACATTTAATGCTGCACAGTAACTACGTTGAACATCGAAACAAAATTAAGTCATTTATGGGGGGAAGGTATCAGTCAAGAAGATATGTAAAAATCAAATTTTTGGGCCAAATAGTTTTTGTCAAATCGAATGACAAGTGTGTCAAAGCAGTCAGAACACCATGTGTCTGCACAGGCAAGCAGTGTAGTGATGACAAAATCGCGCACAGCGCGGAATGCGGAGAGCACGTCTCTGAAGCAGCGAAAGGGTTAATGCGGCCGTGGTGGCTTTACTTCATAAACTGTGCGCTCCCCCCTGAACTTAAGTTTGCGAACTATACTATACTATGGCGCTGCTTCTCTTGGTGCGTGCAAATGGCAACGCAGCAATCTCACGCGTCTGGGTGGGCATGCGCGAGCCGCCAAGATAAAAGAACTGAACTATAGCATGTTCCGTGGACTCAACATCTCGCTGGGACTGCAATCTCATTTCGACCTTCTGCACCTTATTTCTACTTAACAATGGAAAATTGTACTCAAATGCAGGAATATCTGCAGCGAATTGACGCATGGTGCAGGGAATGGCAATTGAATGTCAATGTAGTCAAGTGTAATGTGCTGCGAATACATTGAAAGAAAGATCCCTTATCATTTAGCTACAATATAGCAGCTCAGAAACTGGAAGCAGTTAATTCCGTAAATTATCTGGGAGTACGCATTAGGAGTGATTTAAAATGGAATGATCGTATAAAGCTGATCGCCGGTAAAGCAGATGCCAGACTGAGATTCATTGGAAGAATCCTAAGGCAATGCAGTCCGAAAACAAAGGAAGTAGGTTACAGTACGTTTGTTCACCCACTGTTTGAATACTGCTCAGCAGTGTGGGATCAGTACCAGATAGGGTTGATAGAAGAGAGAGAGAAGATCCAACGGAGAGAAGCGCGCTTCGTTACAGGATCATTTAGTAATCGCGAAAGCCTTACGGAGATGATAGATAAACTCCAGTGGAAGACTCTGCAGGAGAGACGATCAGTAGCTCGGTAAGGGGCTATTGTTGAAGTTTCGAGAACATACCTTCACCGAGGAGTCAAGCAGTATATTGCTCCCTCCTACGTATATCTCGCGAAGAGACCTTGAGGATAAAATGACAGAGATTAGAGCGCACACAGAGGCATACCGACAATTCTTCTTTCCACGAACAGTACGAAACTGGAATAGAAGGGAGAACCGATAGAGGTACTCAAAGTACCCTTCGCCGCACACCGTCAGGTCGCTTGCGGAGTATGTATGTAGATGTAGATGTAGAACTTCTACGTCTACAGTCTGCGTCTACATACTTCCAGAATGAGATTTTCACTGTGCAGTGGAGTGTGCGCCGATAAGAAACTTGCTGACAGATTAACACTGTGTGCCGGGCCGAGACTCGAACTCGGGACCTTTGCCTTCCGCGGGCAAGTGCTCTACCAACTGAGCTACCCAAGCACGACTCACGCCCCGTCCTCACAGCTTCACTTCTGCCATTTGCATCTACATAGATATTGCGCAAGCCACTGTGCGGTGTGTGGCGGAGGCTACCATATACCACAAGTTATTCCTTTTCCTGTTCTACTCGCAAATAGAGCGAAGGAAAACGACTATCTATATGCCTGCATATCAGCCCAGATGTCTCACATTTTATCTTCGTGGTCCTTTGCGAAATGTATGCTGGCAGCTGTATAATCGTCCTGCAGTCAGCTTCAAATGCCGGTTCTCTAAATTTTCTCAACAGTGTTTCCCGAAAAGAACGCCGTCTTCCCGCCAGGGATTCCCACTTGAGTTCCCTAAGCATCTCCGCAGTACTTGCATGTTGTTACAACCTACCGGTAACAAATGTACCATACCATCTCTAAACGGCTTCGATGTCCACCTTCAATGCCACCTGGTACGGATTCCAAATACTCGAGCAGTACTCAAGAATAGGTGGCAACAAGGTCCTACATGCGGTCTGCTTTACAGCTGAACCACTCTTTCCTAAGATTCTCCCAATAAACCGAAGTCGACCATTTGAATTCCCTATCACAGTTTTCACATGCTCGTTCCGAAAAAATGGTTCAAATGGCTCTGAGCACTATGGGACTTAACATCTGTGGTCATCAGTCGCCTAGAACTTAGAACTACTTAAACCTAACTAACCTAAGGACATCACACACATCCATGCCCGAGGCAGGATTCGAACCTGCCACCGTAGCAGCAGCGCGGTTCCGGACAAGCGCCTAGAACCGCTCGGCCACAGCGGCCGACTGCAACAGCGCAACGTAGCATGAGCTTAACAAGTCGATGGAAGTCCCCTGCAGAAATGTTGAGCAACGCTGCCTCTATAGCCGTCCGTAATTGCGAAAATTTTCCAGGTGCAGGATTTTGTGCCTGAACTATCCTCTTGGCTACGTGCCATAAGCGTTCGATGGAATTAATGTCGGGAGATCTGGGTGGCCAAACATTTCGCTCGAACTGTTCAGGATGTTCTTCAAACCAATCGTAAACACTCGCGGTGCATTGTCATCCGCAAAAATTCCATGGTTATTAGGGAATATGAAATCCGTGATTGTTGTCAAACGTTGTCCAAGTAGGCGAACGTAACAATTTCCAGTCTATGATCGGTTCAGTTGGATCAGAGGATCCAGTCCATTCCACGTAAATACAGCCCACACCATTATGGAGCGCCACGTTCTTGCACAGCGCCTCGGTGACAACTCGGGGTCGGTGCCACAATCGAACTCTTCCGACAGCTGTTACCAATTGAAATCGGGAGTCGACTGGCCAGTCCACGGTTTGCCAGTCGTCTAGGATCCAACCAAATAGTGAGGAGCCCAGACGAGGGCTGCAGGCGATACCGCGCTGTTAGCAAGGGCGGTCGTCTGCCGCCATAGCACATTGACGCCAAATTTCACCACACCGTCCTAACGGAGGCGTTCGTCGTTAAGTCCCGCATTGATTTCTGCGGTTATTTCACGTAGTGTTGCTTGTCTGTTAGCACTACCAACTCTACGCAAACGCCGTCATTAAGTGAAGGCCGTCGGCCACTGCGTTTTGTGTGGCGAGCGGTAATGCCTTAAATTTGCTATTCTCGGCACACTCTTGACGCTGTGAATTTCGGAATATTGAATTCCGAAATCGAATGTCCCATGCGTCTAGCTCCGACTACCATTATTCCCGTCGTTTGGTCATAATGACCTCTCATCCTGGTGCTCTTACAGCCACTCACATAGATTGGGAGCTGTGTGACACGTTTGCACTGTTCTGCTGGTAGATACCGTCTTGCCGAGGAAAACATACTGTGAGTAGACATGGATGTGGTCCTCAAGGATGGGTGCATACAAGTGTTCATCCATTGTGCCTTCCAGAAAAGAGAGATCGCCTAGAGAATTCAACGAAAACATTCCCCAGACCACAAATGTTGGAGGGTGTTTGCCTTCAGACGTATCACGTCTTACGTGCCAACGGCCACCAGTCCGGTAGCACATAAAACGTGACTCATCTGAAAACGGCCATCTGTTGCCAATCAGTGCACGCCCTGTTGCGATACTGGCGTGCAGATTCCAGCCTTCCTCGCCGATGAACATCAGCCAGCATGGGTGCGTGAACCGGGCGCCTGCTGTGGAAACCCATACGCAGCAACATTCACTGAACGGCCCTTTGGGGACTCACTGTTGGCAGCCCCTTGCTTCAGCTGGGCGGGCACTTGCTCAACACACCTCCGAAGCCAGCCGTTGTGGCCGAGCGGTTCTAGGGGCCTCAGTCCGGAAGTGCGCTGCTGCTACGGTCGCAGGTTCGAATCCTGCCTAGCGCATGGATGTGTGTGCTGTCCTTTGGTTAGTTAGGTTTACGTAGTTTTAAGTCTAGGGGACTGATGACCTCAAATTAGATTACGTTAGATTAGATTAGATTAATACTTGTTCCATAGCATGATGAATACGATACTTCGTAATGATGTGCAACGTGTCAGGTTAATAAAAGATGTCTGTACAAGATATTACATTACACAAAATATTGCATGACACTAATGTTTAAGTTTTTTTTTCCTTAATTGATATCTAAAAATTCAGCCAATGAGTAGATGGAGTTGTCATCTAGAAATTCTTTTAATTTATTTTTAAATGTTGGTTGGCTATCTGTCAGGCTTTTGATGCTCTTTAGTAGGTGACCAAATACGTTTGTGGCAGCATAATTCACCCCTTTCTCTGCCAAAGTCAGATTAAACCCTGCATAGTGAAGATCATCCTTTCTCCTGGTGTTATAGCTATGCACACTGCTATTACTTTTGAACTAGGTTGGATTATTAACAACAAATTTCATAAGTGAATATATATACTGTGAGGTTACTGTGAGGATCCCTAGATCCTTAAATAGATGTCTGCAGGATGACCGTGGGTGGGCTCCAGCAATTATTCTGATTACACGTTTTTGAGCAATGAATACTTTTCTACTCAACGATGAATTACCCCAGAATATGATGCCATACGAAAGCAGTGAATGAAAGTAGGCATAGTAAGCTAATTTACTGAGATTCTTATCACCAAAATTTGCAAAAAAATGGTTCAAATGGCTCTGAGCACTATGGGACTTAACATCTGTGGTCATCAGTCGCCTAGAACTTAGAACTACTTAAACCTAACTAACCTAAGGACATCACACACATCCATGCCCGAGGCAGGATTCGAACCTGCGACAGCAGCGGTCGCGCGTTTCCGGACTGTAGCGCCTAGAACCGCTCGGCCACTCCGGCCGGATCCAAAATTTGCAATACGATGTTAAGTCCCATAGTGCTTAGAGCCATTTGAACACCTCCGCAGGCGTCGTTCACCCCTGGTGCACCAGAGTTGCCAGGGCATCGGTTTTGACTAGCGCCAATTTGCCACGCATGGCGGTACTCGCACAGTTTCCAAAGATGGCCGTTTGGGACATGCTTCGACCCTTCGCCCGATAGCCAATGATCGTGCGCTTTCAGATGTCCGATATATCGCTCCGTTTCCGCATCACGATAACGACTGCGTTGTTTTCTGCCCCCCCCCCCCCCTCCCACCGCCCCGCGGACATTCTTTCTATACCCTCCGCTGCCAGTTCTCCCACTTTCAGTGGGCGGTTATCGCACGTTGGCATGGATCATAGGCGCTGCTCACGTTGATATGACTGGACCGTGTTGTTGTTGTTGTTGTGGTCTTCAGTCCTGAGACTGGTTTGATGCAGCTCTCCATGCTACTCTATCCTGTGCAAGCTTCATCTCCCAGTACCTACTGCAACCTACATCCTTCTGCATCTGCTTAGTGTATTCATCTCTTGGTCTCCCTCTACGATTTTTACCCTCCACGCTGCCCTCCAATACTAAATTGATGATCCCTTGATGCCTCAGAACATGTCCTACAAACCGATCCCTTCTTCTGGTCAAGTTGTGCCACAAACTTCTCTTCTCCCCAATCCTATTCAAGACTTCCTCATTAGTTATGTGATCTACCCATCTAATCTTCAGCATTCTAATCATTCAGTAAAGCTGCATGCCCTTGGGAAAAATTACGGCTATAGTTTCCCCTTGCTTTCAGCCGTTCGCAGTACCAGCACAGCAAGGCCATTTTGGTTATTGTTACAAGGCCAGATCAGTCAACCATTCAGACTGTTGCCCTTGCAACTACTGAAAAGGCTGCTGCCCCTCTTCAGGAACCACACGTTTGTCTTGCCTCTCAACAGATACCCCTCCTTTGTGGTTGCACCTGCGGTACGGCTATCTGTATCGCTGAGGCACGCAAGCCTCCCCACCAACGGCAAGGTCCATGGTTCATGGGGGGGACCGGACCGTGTATTGCGGCTATTTGTACATTTATAACAGAATTTTCTGTTGGGTATTATTCCATATATTTTTAAAACTAGTTGCAGAACGTGTGGCCAGTGAAACCAATCTTCTTACGTCGTGTGTCATCTTGTACCTTGAAACAGGAGGAGGTTTTCTAGCATGGAAGATATGAAATTTGTAAATGAACTGAAATTCTTTAATATGATAAGAGTTTTACATGACTTGAAGATGGAAATTTGTGTAAGGTCATAGTAGCTTCTACAGTGATGAGCCTGAATATTACGACTACCGCTCACCGCGATTATGACTGCCTCTTGGTGATATTGGGGGGAGCGACGCAGTAAGGGAAGAACGTAAGCAGAAGAGAGACGAATCGGCAGTCGTTATAGCGAAGACAGGGGCCGTAATTGCGGAAATCTACTGATATAAGCGGTTGCAGGAGTAGGTTTAATAATGAACAGCAAAATAGGAATGGGGTTAGCTACTACAAACAGCATAGTGAACGCAATATTGTGGCCAAGATAGATACGAAGCCCACGCCTATCACAGTAGTACAAGTTTATATGCCCACTAGCTCTGCAAATGACGAAGAAATTGAAGAAATGTATGATGAAATAAAAGAAATTGTTCAGATAGTGAAGGGAGACGAAAATTTAATAGTCATGGGTGACTGGAATTCGTCAGTAGGAAAAGGGAGAGAAGGAAACGTAGTAGGTGAATATGGATTGGGGCTAAGAAATGAAAGAGGAAGCCGTCTGGTAGAATTTTGCACAGAGCACAACTTAATCATAGCTAACACTTGGTTCAAGAATCATAAAAGAGGGTTGTATACATGGAAGAAGCCTGGAGATACTGACAGGTTTCAGATAGATTATATAATGCTAAGACAGAGATTTAGGAACCAGGTTTTAAATTGTAAGACATTTCCAGGGGCAGATGTGGACTCTGACCACAATCTATTGGTTATGAAGTGTAGATTAAAACTGAAGAAACTGCAAAAAGGTGGTAATTTAAAGAGATGGGACCTGGATAAACTGGAAGAACCAGAGGTTCTACAGAGTTTCAGGGAGAGCATAATGGAACAATTGACAAGGAGGGGGGAAAGAAATACAGTAGAAGAAGAATGGGTAGCTTTGAGGGATGAAGTAGTGAAGGCAGCAGAGGATCAATAGGTAAAAAGACGAGGGCTAGTAGAAATCCTTGGGTAACAGAAGAAATATTGAATTTAATTGATGAAAGGAGAAAATATAAAAATGCAGTAAATGAAGCAGGCAAAAAGCAATACAAACGTCTCAAAAATGAGATGAACAGGTAGTGCAAATTGGCTAAGCAGGGATGGCTAGAGGACAAATGTAAGGATGTAGTGGCTTATCTCACTAGGGGTAAGATAGATACTGCGTAACGGAAATTAAAGAGACCTTCTGAGAAAAGAGAACCCCTTGTATGAATATCAAGAGCTCAGATGCAAACCGAGTTCTAAGCAAAGAAGGGACAGCAGAAAGGTGGAAGGAGTATATAGAGGGTCTATACAAGGGCGATGTACTTGAGGACAATATTATGGAAATGGAAGAGGATGTAGATGAAGATGAAAAGGGAGATATGATACTGCGTGAAGGCTTTGACAGAGCACTGAAAGACCTAAGTCGAAACAAGGCCCCCGGAGTAGACAACATTCCATTAGAACTACTGACGGCCTTGGGAGAGCCAGTCCAGACAAAACTCTACCATCTGGTGAGCAAGATGTATGAGACAGGTGAAATACCCTCAGACTTCAAGAAGAATGTAATAATTCCAATCCCAAAGAAAGCAGGTGTTGACAGATGTGAAAATTGCCGAACTATCAGTTTAATAAGTCAAGGCTGCAAAATACTAACGCGAATTCTTTACAGACGAATGGAAAAACTAGTAGAAGCCGACCTCGGGGAAGATCAGTTTGGATTCCGTAGAAATACTGGAACACGTGAGGCAATACTGACCTTACGACTTATCTTAGAAGAAAGATTAAGGAAAGGCAAACCTACGTTTCTAGCATTTGTAGACTTAGAGAAAGCTTTTGACAATGTTGACTGGAATACTCTCTTTCAAATTCTGAAGGTGGCAGGGGTAAAATACAGGGAGCGAAAGGCTATTTACAATTTGTACAGAAACTAGATGGCAGTTATAAGATTCGAGGGACATGAAAGGGAAGCAGTGTTTGGGAAGGGAGTGAGACAGGGTTGTAGCCTCTCCCCGATGTTATTCAATCTGTATATTGAGCAAGCAGTAAAGGAAACAAAAGAAAGATTCAGAGTAGGTATTAAAATCCATGGAGAAGAAATAAAAACTTTGGGGTTCGCCGATGACATTGTAATTCTGTCAGAGACAGCAAAGGACTTGGAAGAGCAATTGAATGGAATGGACAGTGTCTTGAGAGGAGTATATAAGATGAACATCAACGAAAGCAAAACAAGGATAATGGAATGTAGTCGAATTAAGTCGGGTGATGCTGAGGGAATTAAATTAGGAAATGAGACACTTAAAGTAGTAAATGAGTGTTGCTATTTGGGGAGCAAAATAACTGATGATGGTCGAAGTAGAGAGGATATAAAATGTAGACTGGCAATGGCAAGGATAGCGTTTCTGAAGAAAAATTTTGTTAACATCGAGTATAGATTTGAATGTCAGGAAAACATTTCTTATTGTATTTGTATGGAGTGTAGCCATGTATGGAAGTGAAACGTGGACGATAAATAGTTTGGACAAGAAGAGAATAGAAGCTTTAGAAATGTGGTGCTACAGAAGAATGTTGAAGATTAGGTGGGTAGATCACCTAACTAATGAGGAGGTATTGAATAGGATTGGGGAGAAGAGAATTTTGTGGCACAACTTGACTAGAAGAAGGGATCGGTTGGTAGGACATGTCTTGAGGCATCAAGGGATCACAAATTTAGCATTGGAGGGCTGCATGAAGGGTAAAAATCGTAGAGGGAGACCAAGAGATGAATACACTAAGCAGATTCAGAAGGATGTAGGTTGCAGTAAGTACTGGGAGATGAAGAAGCTTGCACAGGATAGAGTAGCATGGAGGGCTGCATCAAAGCAGTCTCAGGACTGAAGACCACAACAACAACAAGCGGTTTTGACAACAGGTACATTGTTGTGGCCCTGCGACTGGAAACGAGAGTCCCTGTAGCGTCGAAACTGGTCGTCTGCTGGCGTACTAGTGTCGTTAGAATCTATGGAAAGTAGTTGGAAGACAGTGAACTAACGAGCAGGCTGTGTGGTATTGGACGACCACGTCTCACCACAAAACGTAAAAGTCGGAGGTTCACCCACTGTGTAATCTGGGATAGGCAGCTATCTGTGGCACATCTGACAGAAGTGCACGACGCTGGTACAAGCAAAATCGATTTGGAGCACACCGTTCAAGGGCCATTTGAACATGGAACTCCACATCACACGATCCCTACGTGTTCCTGTGCTGAAACAACGACATCGTCAATGTGTTTGCGGTTACTGAGTTTTTGATGTGGGTCAATAGAAACGTGTCGCCTGTCGAATGAATCGCATTTCTTGTTACACCAGGTCGACGGGTGAGTCCTAACACGCCGTCATCCATGGAATGTTTGCACGAAACGTGCGCTGCAACCATAGATGGACGTCAATGAAGTGAGAATAATGCTATTGGGTACACTGAGTTAAGGTTCCATGGCATCTATGGTGGTAATTGAAGGTATCATGACAACAGTGAATTGTGTTGTGGTCTTCAGTCCAGAGACTGGTTTGATGCAGTTCTCCATGCTACTCTATCCTGTGCAAGGTCCATCTCCCAATACCTACTGCAACCTACATCCTTCTGAATCTGCTTAGTGTATTCATCTCTTGGTCTCCCTCTACGATTTTTACCCTCCACGCTGCCCTCCAATACTAAATTGGTGATCCCTTGATGCCTCAGCATATTTCCTACCAACCGATCCCTTCTTCTAGTCAAGTTGTGCCACAAAATTCTCTTCTCTCCAATCCTATTCAGTACTTCCTCACTGGTTATGTGATCTACCCATCTAATCTTAAGCATTCTTCTGTAGCACCACATTTCGAAAGCTTCTATTCTGTTCTTGTCCAAACTATTTATCGTCCATGTTTCACTTCCATACACGGCTACACTCCATACAAATACTTTCAGAAACGACTTCCTGACACTTAAATCTATACTCGATGTTAACAAATTTCTCTTCTTCAGAAACGCTTTCCTTGCCGTTGCCAGTCTACATTTTATATCCTCTCTACTTCGACCATCATCAGTTATTTTGCTCCCCAAATAGCAAAACTCCTTTACTACTTTGTCTCATTTCCTAATCTAATTCCATCAGCATCACCCGACTTAATTCGACTACATTCCATTATCCTTGTTTTGCTTTCGTTGATGTGCATCTTATATCCTCCTTTCAAGACACTGTCCATTCCGTTCAACTGCTCTTCCAGGTCCTTTGCTGTCTCTGACCGAATTACAATGTCATCGGCAAACCTCAAAGTTTTTCTTTCTTCAGCATGGTTTTTAATACCTACTCCGAATTTTTCTTTTGTTTCCTTTACTGCTTGCTCAATATACAGATTGAACAACCACTGCTTCCCTTTCATGTCCCTCGACTCTTATAGCTGCCATCTGGTTTCTGTACAAATTGTAAATAGCCTACGCTCCCTGTATTTTACCCCCGCCACCTTCAGAATTTGAAAGAGAGTATTCCAGTCAACACTGTCAAAAGCTTTCTCTAAGTCTACAAATGCTAGAAACGTAGGTTTTCCTTTCCTTAATCTTTCTTCTAGGATAAGTCCTAAGGTCAGTATTGCCTCACGTGTTCCAGTATTTCTACAGAATCCAAACTGATCTTCCCCGAGGTCGGCTTTTACCAGTTTTCCATTCGTCTGTAAAGAATTCGTGTTAGTATTTTGTAGCCGCGACTTATTAAACTGATTGTTCGGTAATTTTCACATCTGTCAACACCTGCTTTCTTTGAGATTGGAATTATTATATTCCTCTTGAAGTCTGAGAGTATTTCACCTATCTCGGACATCTTGCTCAGATGGTAGTGTTTTGTCAGGGCTGGCTCTCCTAAGGCTGTCAGTAGTTGTAACGGAATGTTGTCTACTCCCGGGCCTTGCTTCGACTCAGGTCTTTCAGTGCTCTGTCAAACTCTTCACGCAGTATTGTATCTCCCATTTCGTCTTCATCTACATTCTCTTCCATTTCCAGAATATTGTCCTCAAGTACGTCGCCCTTGTGTAGACCCTCTATATACTCCTTCCACCTTTCTGCTTTCTCTCCTTTGCTTAGGTTTTCCATCTGCGCTCTTGATATTCGTACAAGTGGTTCTCTTTTCTCCAAAGGTCTCTTTAATTTCGTTTAGGCAGTATCTATCTTACACCTAGTGCGATATGCCTATACGCCCTTACATTTGGACTCTAGCCATCCCTACTTAGCCATGTAGCACTTCCTGTCGATCTCAATTTTGAGACGTTTGTATTCCTTTTTGCCTGCTCCATTTACTTTATTTTTATATTTTTTTCTTTAATCAACTGAATTCAGTATCTCTTCTGTTAGCCAAGTATTTCTACTAGCCCACGTCTTTTTACCTACTTGATCCTCTGCTGCCTTCGCTATTTCATCCCTCAAAGCTACCCATCCTTCCTCGTCTTTGGCCCATAAGGCAATGATCATACTCCCTTTGGTCAGTCCCGCTTTACGACAACGCCTACGCTGTTTTCCACGTCCTCCCGACACGTTTTGTGTACCCTCCACTGCTAGTGCTACCCCCTACCATTGTTCATATCTGGAGAGTTTCACGGCCAGCGGAAGTGGTTAAACACACAAGAATGTTCCTGGAGCAACTCTGTATAAATTCTGGACGTGTGGGATGTCGCATTGTCCAGCTGGAGTTGCCCAAGACCGTCGGAATACACAATGGACCTTAATAGATGCAGGTGATCAGACAGGATGCTTACGTACGTGTCACCTGTCAGGGTCGTATCCCGACGTATCAGGCGTCCCATATCACTCCAACGGCACACGCCTCCATCTGATTGAACACCCCCCTGCTGACATACAGTGCTCATGGATTCATGAGGTTGTCTCCATGCTGTAGAAACTCTCCCCGTTCGTGGGCGGGCATTGGCTTGCTGAAATTTAAGCTGAGGATTACTTGCCATGATGGACACCAAAACGGAGCGTAGAGTATCGTCAACATATCAGTGTACTGTAAGGATGCCGTGGACGTCAACCAAAGGTTTCGTGCTACGAAAGTAAATGACACCCAAAACCATCACTCGTGGTTGTCCGGCCATATAGCGGGCTACAGTCAGGTTGGTATCCCAGACACGTCTTCAGTGTACAATCTCATTTATTTATTTGTTTAATAGACCTGTTACCTGATCTTTTAAAACAGGTCGTACATCTTACAATTTCCGATTTTCATCTTTTTACAGTTTTCTTTTGTTTTATGTACAACATTTACAAAGAATAATACTTTTCAAAATAACAATAATTTTGAGGTTGAAATATAAATAAATTTTGTTTTTATGAAGAATCTAAAAAGCCGATGGGATAGAGGAGAAGTTTGTTAGTACCATCATCGAATGTGACTGACGGTGAATACCTCCGAATGGTTTCTTCGAGCCGTTGACCGCCACACACACACACACACACACACACACACACACACACACACGCACACACACACACACATTGCTAATCCTAAGCTTAATACATAGTATTGGTAGTCTCATTGATTCGAGGAGAATTGTTTTCAGTGATGACTCCCTCTTGGAACTGAGCGCCGATGACTAACGAAGACAATAACAACTCTGCCAATCAATGCCGAGTTGGATAACTGCTTGCATATGGGCTTTACTGACTTGCTCAATTTTTGAATCTGTTTCTCTTGAATAAATCGCCTAATTTTGCTGAAATTGTAATATTTGTTTGTCTGTACACGTACATCACATCAACTGATTTCCGTCCAATTCGGATAATTCCTTCGTTGCGCGTCGTTTCTTTTTTCTTAGAGTGTAAGTTTAGCGCGCATAGTTGCACCTTCTGTGATACAGGATTTGATTTCGCAATATTATATCTGCATCAAGAATGACGAAAAAAGTCGAATTAAGTGCTATTTTACGTCCAGGACGATCAAATGTTTATTTTTTTAAAAAAAGCTTCCGATTTACCCTACAGTCCTGGGCGACTTTGGACAGTTACGTACAGGATAAAAGTTCTCATTTATCTTTCACAGTTCTCAATGTGTGCTCCAGCCAGACGATAGTCAAACTCGGCACATAACTTCGCGAGGCTGCCTGGTGTTTCACTGCTCCGCTGCGGTTGACCAGAGTTGTTGGCAGGGGAGGCACGTGGACGGAGTCATTCACAGTGAGGCACGTGGACGGAGTCTTTCACAGTCACCCTCCAAAAGAGTCAGGTACCGTAAGACCGTGAGGCCATTACTGCCCATTAGCGGTGGAGGCTGTTCACTGGTAAGAAATGCTCTAAAATGCAGATTCTATTGTGATGGTGATCACTCCTTTCGAAAACTGACATTTCCTGCATCTTCTCGCAGCTGTGGATAAAAATCACATCTGAATGCGTAATTTCAACCGAAGCGGTGGCATAGTGGCTAGTATTGCGGTTTCGCACTTTGGCGTAACGTGTACGAAACCCGATTTAATTTTTTTTTAAATTTTATCTGAACATATTCGTAGAAGGTCACTACAGCAATATTTCACATCATATTAGGAGATAAAAAGACGCCAAATGACTGAAAAATACAACTGGGTTTCAAAATAAGTGTCATACACTGAAGAGTCAAACAAACTGGTACACCTGTCTAATATCGTGTAGGGCCCCAGCGAGCATGCAGAACTACCCTAACACAACGTGCCATGCACTCGACTAATGTCTGAACAAGTTCTGGAGAGAACTGAAACCATGAATTCTGCAGAGCTATCCTAAATCAGTAAGAGTACGAGTTGATGAAGATCTGTACTGAACAGCACGTTGCAAGGCCTCCCAGATATGCTCAATAACGTTCATGTCTGGGAAGTTTGGTGGCCAGAGGAAGTGTTTCAACTCAGAAGAGCGTTCCTGGAGCCACTCTGTAGCAATTGTGGACGTGTGGAGTGTACATTGTCCTGCTGGAATTGCCCACATCCGTCGGAATTCGCAATGGGCATGAATGCATGCAGGTGATCAGACAGGATGCATAGGTACGTGTCACCTGTCAGAGTCGTATCTAGACGTATCAGGGGTCCCATATCACTCCAATACAAACGCCCCACACCATTACAGATCTCCCACCAGCCTGAACAGCACCCTGCTGACATGCAGGGCCCATAGATTCACGAGGTTGTCTCTATAGCCGTACACGCCCATGTGCTCGATACAATCTGTATGCGAGACTCGTCTGACCAGTTAACACGTTTCCAGTCATCAAGAGTCTGGTGTCGGCGCTGAGGGGGCCAGGCGAGGCATAAAGATTTGTGTCGTTCAGTCAGCAAGGGTACACGAGTGGGCCTTCGGCTCCGAAATCCCGTATCGATGATGTTTCGTTGAATGGTTCGCACGCTGACACTTGTTGATGGGCCAGCATTGAAGTGTGCGGCAGTTTTCGGAAGGCGTCCACTTCTGGCATGTTTAACAATTCTCTTCTTTCGTCGTAGGTCCCGTTCTTGCAGGATCTTTTTCCGACCGCAGCCATGTCGGAGATTTGATGTTGTACCAGATTTATGATATTCGTACGGAAAATTCTTCACTTTATCACTGCCTCGGAGCTGCTGTGACTCAGTGCTAGTGCGCTGACTATAACATCACGTTCAAACTCACTTAAAGCTGCTATTGTAGCAGCAGTAACCGATCTAACAACTACGACAGTCACTGTTTGTCTCATATAGTCGTTGCCGACCGCAGCGTCGTATTCTGCCAGTTTACATGTCTCTGTATTTGAATGCGTATGCCATACCAGTATCTTTGGCGCTTTAGTGTACATTTCACATGTAATATTTTAATGGAGTGCAAACTTTACCTATTCTCATAGTCTTATATTTCACACTTCTATCAATTCTTATATTAATTCTTACGATTTATTCTTGCGTTTATTCTTCAGGAAAATTTGGTGCATTCACTTGGGTGATATCGATCGTAGAAACATTCGAAACACAGAAATTCCTAACACCATGAGCATCACGCGAAGGCGGGTTAAAGCAGTGTCATTTAATCGTATGAATCTCACTTGGGAATGAAATGTTGTTTCACATTGCTGAATATTTGACGCACTGGAAATAATTACGCAGCAAACCACGCGTAACGGATGATTTTTCGGGAGACTGGCGCTGACAACAGATGATGAATTAAAATACACTACAGTAATTTCACCGAAAACGATTTGAAATAGTTTTCTCATTGTTTCATCAATTCATTCTTTTATTAATTCATTCACCAGACAAACAATTATTAGACGAATAAGGACAACGTTATCTCTACATGCATGGGAAAACATTCATATAGTAATCTTCTATGGACATGGGTAGATAAATGAAAAACTACAACCAAAATGAAAACAATAATCGGGTCTCGAACACGGCTTGCAAAACCCGTAAAGCCGCGCCGCTTGCCGCTATGTGACCGCACCACCACTTTGCTCGAGCTTAGCGCTCCCTAAAAGAGACACAGAGCGTTTTCCGAGAAACGGACGAGTATCCACGTATAATCTGAGATCCGTGTTCACTTACTTTGACTCCTATTCCACTGAGCGAAATTTCTGGGAAATCGGGTTATGGCACTCGTCTTGTTCCCCCTGTGGGTTGCCCCTGGTGAGACGGAAACGCGAAACGCCTTGTGTTGCTGTGTTAGCGCCGTCTCGACTCTGTTCACATCGGGTAATGACGGAGCATACGAGGTAGCTCCAACTATCGACAAGCACGTGAACTATCAACTTACAACTGGCACCAAGGAAAACATATAATACAGATGCTTAAGTTAAAACCGAACCCAATTTCCTAGCTTAGTTCGTGCAGAAGGTATAATCTTGTGATATCGGGGTCACCTTTGTGACACTTATCCTCTGTTTTGAAGCAGATCAGTTCAGTCCAACAGCGAACGACGGCGGGCAGACGTATTGTTACTGTAGTCTGCTGTTTAGCGCCGACACCAGATTTCCTCACTTTGAGACATTTAGGTTACACCACGAACTTATTTAAAAGGGAAAGCGGCATCCTTTCGCTTTACACAGCCCAAGTCAACGATCTCCATGTTGGGAGCATATCTCAAGAATTACTGGCCGTCAGGAAAAGAAAAAGAAACTGCATATTATCAGAGGAAAGCTGGAAGCCCTTGAAACCTTCCCGTCTCCTCTATACCTCTTTTGTTAATGATAACCTTCCCTTTTACAATAACCTATGTAACCTTTCCTTAGGATTTCTATCTCTTGCTTAATAACAACAAATGAAATCTTCCCTTTGAAATTTATTCTCTTTCTCAATCTTCGCATACAAATTTAATTGCTGCTTATTAAAAGTGATTTTCTGATTATTTCGACGAAACATACAATGTGACGTCGTCGTGACCCTCAGTCGGTAACTGCAATAACCCAAAACTGTTCCTTAACTTTTTTTTTAATGTTACCGGATCGCCATCTGACTGCTACATCGAACTGCAACATGAATATACTTACTCTGGTTTACTATACTCTATTAACTGCTGGTGGGCTGTCATAATAAGTGGCTGTATTTATTACCAAAGCTGACGTTATTCTTTTAATTAATTTGACTGAAGTTACGTAATTCATAGGTACACTTTTTCTTGACACAAATAAAATTTTTGCAAAGTTTTACGATGATGGTTTTTGGGATGGATTATAATCATTAATGCAACATTGCTGGCAAAAATTAATTATATTCTCAAAACGCTTCAAATATTTACTGTTGGTAATGAAATGATTTTACAAAAGTTCAAATGGGACTTACTTTTTACAATAATCTTACAACTAGCATTGCGCAAACATACCTTCAGTAGTCTTGAGTTTAGCAAAGAAAATAATTCAATAATATTAGTTCCTCTTATGATAATAGTTAGCTGATGTCTCTGTACATCCGTTTATAATCTCTTGTAAATCATAGCTGGTGGCTGGCAGGCACACCGCTCCTCTCAACCTCTCGCTTCAGACCTGCTACCGACTCGCTTCACATCTCGCTTACTACTGACTTCCTACGAACGCTAAAGTGCGGTCTCTCCTGCTAACAATGCTTTCTGGTGCAGACAAACCCTGCTACCATTACAAAACGTATCAATGCGCGGTCTTTCCCGCTCTTTTCTTGAAATGTATCCAAACGCGGTCTCTCCCGCCCTTTCTAGAATTATATCAATTTGCGGTCTCTCTTGCCAACAATACTTTGGTGCAGACATTCCCTGCTACCACAATTATTTCCAACATGACAAATATTAATTATTCCTACTTAAACTTATTAGTAAAATATAAACATATTTCATAAATTGTGGTTTGACAATAGAAACATACACGTCTTACATAACCCTCGACTGGGTTTCCTTAAAATTTTCCTACGTCGTTAAGTCATTTGGACTTGACGTAAGGAGAAAATTTGGTTATAGAAATATGTGTAGTAATAAGTAAGTTAATGATAGAATATTTCTTTCAACAAAGCACGTACATATACTGTCATAAGAATTTGTTTTCCTAAGTCTAACAAAGAGAATATTCAAAAGAGTATACATCAAAATATTCAAATAATATGAGTCAGTAAGTTGGAAGTGTACATCAGGTAGTAAAAGTTATTTATATTTCTAATAGTAATGGATGGCAAAAATTAGAACATAGTTTATGTTTCATCATAAATTGGCATCTATTAGTACCATATTCAAGGAAGGGGAAAAAGGAATTGGATAGCATGGTCAAAGCACTGGCAACTGTCTGTGAATGCACTCCAAAGTCCGTTTCTTTCCCTCACTTAGCACCACACCAGGTTTCACCATGTGATTCCGTCCGTCCATAGTTTTAGTGTAACCAAACACTAATTGCCTGAGTTGCCGCAGCTATATCAGGTAAAAGTACCAACTCCAATTGTCCATTAGCAGCGATGGTGTGCATCTTGGTATGCAAGCACCTATTGACGTACATCATGACTGTGGTGTGCATCTTGGTATGCCGACACCTCATAGAAAACATCGTAGATTGAAGTAACGTGGTTCACTATTCACTTTGTTTGCGTTCCATAACCATGGGATGCACAGGAATTAAGGTACAGGTATAATCATTTTCTCAAAAGGTTCACGGATATGGTTGATAACGTTATTACCAAATTTTACATCATCTCTTTCCTCTGTGCTCATAAAAATTATTTATTTTACGTTTAAAAGGGCAAAATATGTCACCTTGTGTGACTGTAGAAAAAGTTTATAGTTTTAAACAATTACATAAAAAACATATTTTCCATCTGTAGTGAATTCAGCCTACAATACATATTACATTACGTGACAGTCAATAACATAAACAAACATTTCTGTAAGTGAAATTTAGTAGTACACTTAGGCATCAACATTTTAAATAAAATAGACAAGTACCTTTATACAAACTATGTCACTTTCTGTGACTCTAAATAAATCATAATCTGGTGCTCATATAAATAATTACATAAAGACACTGTTATATTACTTCACAGGTTGTGAATTCACAGTTTTTGAAATATGGAAGTACATTTTGACAAAATATGTCACTTTCTGTGACTTCAGTATGTTCGGTAATGTGTTCGTCAGTTACGAGTTATATTGTCAGTCGACTATGTATTATGTTTGAGTTGTTTAGCACACATCCTCATTGTTATTTCAGAGGAAACATTTGTATTTATGTAGAGTGCGAATCGGTATGCTGACATTTGGTGTGATCTGTTTTTCCTATGTATGTATCTGATGTAAAAGATATCATGTTCAATGCAGAAAAAAATTTTCGAATAGCAAAGTACATATAGTAAGCAATTTAATGTGGTTTCTCCATCCGTAGTGCTGCTCTGCGCTGTGTCACCTGTTTTCAAAATAAACCATTACTAAATTATTTTCCTTACATACTAACATCTTCATTCTCCTCTCTCCTTTGTACCTCGTGTCATCTCTCTGCATAGCCTATAATAAAATATTCATTGTTAATAATCATCAGCGCACGGCATGACTTCAATATCTCTCAGTATTACCTATAACAAAATATTCATGCTTAATAATCGTCAGCGCACGGCATGGCTTCAACATCTCTCTGCATCTGGAATATCGCGTCAGCTCTGCGCATGACCTGTAAAGCATTTATCCACATTTTTCTTCTGGTGCACACAATCCCTGCTACCATTACAAAATGTATCAATGCGCGGTCTTTCCCTCTCTTTTCTTAAAATGTATCCAAACGCGGTCTCTCCCGCTCTTTTTAAAATTATATCAATTTGCGGTCCCTCTTGTCAACAATACTTTGGTGCAGACATTCCCTGCTACCGCTATTATTTCCAACATGACAAATATTAATTATTCCTACTTAATCCTATTAATAAAATATAAATATCTTTCATAAATTGTGATTTGACAATATACAATAGAAATATACACGTCTTACACCCTTTTCCCAGAAAACTCCTATTTCTTTCGGGATTAGTCTAGGTGCACTTAATAGTGCGTATGTGGCGACCAGTTTCACCTGTGATGTGTAGCTCGTGTTTTAATTTTTTCAAGCACTAGCTAAACGCTACACGCCAGAATCAGCTGAGGGTGCGCAAAAGCTGTCCCTCATTCCAAACTTCCCCAACCTGTCCCTCTGTTCCCCCTACAAAGGAACAGTTCTGAAAGCTAGCTATTGTGTTTTGCTCATTTAAATTTGTCTATTGACAGTAGTTCGAATTTAGCCTGCTGAAACTACATACTGGACATCTGTTCTATCTCCTTATAAATTTACAGATCTGTAACTGAATATTTCTATTGGCAGATATAAAAAAACATACTAGTTAAAGCCTTTAAGTACTTAAAGGTGACAAAAATTTAGCACGGCTGTGGAATAAGTCGCAAGAATTGGAAAGTTAAGTATAATTTTATTTCTCACGGAAGTCCTGTGAACTACAGACTCAGGACTATGGCTCAAATTAACTTTTTCCCTTAGCGTCGAAATTTATTTATTTCATTAACAGTACAGAGTAACCTACCGCCTTGAAATGTAAGGTGGGTCGGATGCCTCTGAATCTAATAGCAAAGACTACTCATTGTTACAGTCTTATTGGTATACAGTTATTAATATTTTTTAAATAATATAAAGAACATAATACATAAAAATTTCTCTGAGGTTACAGCGAATTGAATGCTTGACAATTGTTAAAATGGTTCCATATAATTTGTTACTACCTAGTTATGAGAATATAATTTATATAATGCAAATGTCAAAGAAAAGTTAAAAAAAGAAAATGTAATACACTGAGCGTGGTGAAAATAATTTGCAGTATGTAGAGGGAAGTGATATGCTGCATTTGGATGTGTTATACAGTATAAGTAGCATGTCGGTTGATAAAATCCCTACTTCTATCTCCTTCAGATGAGAAGGTCTCGGTACAACCTCGAGAGCTATTCTCATGTGAAATGCTTTGTGCGAATGTATGTTTACACAGATTATACAGATTAAATGCTGATTGAGCACTTCATACATGGGATACATGAATTTTAGCTTCACATGAGAAGAACACTTATGTTTGTAACTTGTTAGTTGAAATAGAATGTAGTTCATTCCTACTTGAATGCATTATTCGTTAAATAATTCAATGATTATAGCTTTGAATAGAGAAGAGAATATATTTCTGTCTGCACACAGTAAGACGAGCAATACTTTACTGTTTGTGTGCAGTATACTTCAAACACTATGCAGGATGTCATTGGGGAGGAGCAGCCTCGGAATAAAAGTCCTACGAGCCTTCTCTTCCCAAGCGACATTACCTTATTACTACAGTCTTAGTATGAGGTGCCGGTGTTCATTTGTTTTATGATTGTTGTGTTGTTTGTGACTGTGTTGTGTCATGCATTGTTGGTTTTGGTCCCTTACATTTTGATCCCTTCTGAGTCATGTTCACTTAGTGTTCCCTCCTCGGTTTCGGAACCTGTGGTTGTGTGTGTGTCCTCCCAAGTGGTTTGTTGTGTTGTTTGTACTTGTCTACGCCTCCTTCCACATGGGTTTTCGCGTTTGTATTCTTCGTGCAAAGTGTTCGATACAATATCGGCTACGCTATTTATTGTGTTCCAGTCATCGGGATTACGTATTGCTCTGGCGATGTCATTGCCATTCTGTACAGGTGTCACACTTGTGCTAGCGTGCTGCACGGCAGCGTGACATGTTCTGGTGTCACAGTTTCTCCGCATACGCATACTTCATCGTTCGTTAGTCCCACATGGTTTAAATGTACAGGATACGGCCCGTGGCCTGTCAGGGAATGGACCATCTACATTTATACTCCGCAAGCCACCCAACGGTGTGTGGCGGAGGGCACTTTACGTGCCACTGTCATTACCTCCATTTTCCTGTTACAGTTGCGTATGGTTCGCGGGAAGAACGACTGTCTGAAAGCCTCCGTGCGCGCTCTAATCTCTCTAATTTTACATTCGTGATCTCCTCGGGAGGTATAAGTAGGGGGAAGCAATATATTCGATACCTCATCCAGGAACGCACCCTCTCGAAACTTGGCGAGCGAGCTACACCGCGATGCAGAGCGCCTCTCTTGCAGAGTCTGCCACTTGAGTTTGTTAAACGTCTCCGTAACGCTATCACGCTTACCAAATAACCCTGGGACGAAACGCGCCGCTCTTCTTTGGATCTTCTCTATCTCCTCCGTCAACCCCATCTGGTACGGATCCCACACTGATGAGCAATACTCAAGTATAGGTCGAACGAGTGTTTTGTAAGCCACCTCCTTTGTTGATGGACCACATTTTCTAAGGACTCTCCCAATGAATCTCAACCTGGTACCCGCCTTACCAACAATTAATTTTATATGATCATTCCACTTCAAATCGTTCCGCACGCATACTCCCAGATATTTTACAGAAGTAACTGCTACCAGTGTTTGTTCCGCTATCATATAATCATACAATGAAGGATCCTTCTTACTATGTATTCGCAATACATTACATTTGTCTATGTTAAGGGTCAGTTGCCACTCCCTGCACCAAGTGCTTATCCGCTGCAGATCTTCCTGCATTTCGCTACAATTTTCTAATGCTTCAACTTCTGTGTATACTACAGCATCATCCGCGAAAAGCCGCGTGGAACTTCCGACACTATCTACTAGGTCATTTATATATATTGTGAAAAGCAATGGTCGCATAACACTCCCCTGTGGCACGCCAGAGGTTACTTTAACGTCTGTAGACGTATCTCCATTAATAACAACATGCTGTGTTCTGTTTGCTAAAAACTCTTCAATCCAGCCACACAGTTGGTCTGATATTCCGAAGGCTCTTACTTTGTTTATCAGGTGACAGTGCGGAACTGTATCGAACGCCTTCCGGAAGTCAAGAAAAATAGCATCTACCTGGGAGCCTGTATCTAATATTTTCTGGGTCTCATGAACAAATAAAGCGAGTTGCGTCTCACACGATCGCTGTTTCCGGAATCCATGTTGATTCCTACATAGTAGATTCTGGGTATCCAAAAACGACATGATACTCGAGCAACAAACATGTTCTAAAATTCTACAACAGATCGACGTCAGAGATATAGGTCTATAGTTTTGCGCATCTGTTCGACGACCCTTCTTGAAGACTGGGACTACCTGCGCTCTTTTCCAATCAGTTGGAACCTTCCGTTCCTCTAGAGACTTGCGGTACACGGCTGTTAGAAGGGGGGCAAGTTCTTTCACGTACTCTGTGTAGAATCGAACTGGTATCCCGTCAGGTCCAGTGGACTTTTCTCTGTTGAGTGATTCCAGTTGCTTTTCTATTCCTTGGACACTTATTTCGATGTCAGCCATTTTTTCGTTTGTGCGAGGATTTAGAGAAGGAACTGCAGTGCGGTCTTCCTCTGTGAAACAGCTTTGGAAAAAGGTGTTTAGTATTTCAGCTTTACGCGTGTCATCCTCTGTTTCAATGCCATCATCATCCCGGAGTGTCTGGACATGTTTCGAGCCAGTTACTGATTTAACGTAAGACCAGAACTTCCTAGGATTTTCTGTCAAGTCGGTACATAGAATTTTACTTTCGAATTCACTGAACGCTTCACGCATAGCCCTCCTTACGCTAACTTTGACATCGTTTAGCTTCTGTTTGTCTGAGAGGTTTTGGCTGCGTTTAAACTTGGAGTGAAGCTCTCTTTGCTTTCTCAGTAGTTTCCTAACTTTGTTGTTGTACCACAGTGGGTTTTTCCCGTCCCTCACAGTTTTACTCGGCACGTACCTGTCTAAAACGCATTTTACGATCGCCTTCAACTTTTTCCATAAACACTCAACATTGTCAGTGTCGGAACAGAAATTTTCTTTTTGATCTGTTAGGTAGTCTGAAATCTGCCTTCTATTACTCTTGCTAAACAGATAAACCTTCCTCCCTTTTTTTATATTCCTATTAACTTCCATATTCAGGGATGCTGCAACTGCCTTATGATCACTGACTCCCTGTTCTGCACATACAGAGTCGAAAAGTTCGAGTCTGTTTGTTATCAGTAGGTCCAAGATGTTATCTCCACGAGTCGGTTCTCTGTTTAATTGCTCGAGGTAATTGCTCGGATAGTGCACTCAGTATAATGTCAGTCGATGCTCTGTCCATACCACCCGTCCCAAACATCTGAGTGTCCCAGTCTGTATCTGGTAAATTGAAATCTCGACCTAAGACCATCCCCCGGCTTGGGTCGACATGTTTCAGTTGTAGTCTTTCGCGTACACCAGGGAAGAAAGAGAGTACTCTGCGACCCTTGTCGGATGCATCCCACTCTCTCTGCCATGTTTGAATCCACCATTGTTTCATTTGTGTCTTGTTAATAATGTTGGTTCCCGTAATTTCGGTGACTTTATCGAGCCTGTCCCTCTTAAGCCAGTAGAGTGCAGCTGTATAACGTGCACTTGCGACGAAGCATGCGATGGATTCAAATACCGAAATGTGGTGGGTCCTTACCGTCTTAATAGGTAATTTGTACTGAGTTTAGTCTTGCTAGTTTGTGCATAATTTAGGGGGCTTTTTCAACTGTCAATTTTATATGGTGGTTGAAAGTCTGTTTTTCGTCTAGATGAAGTGCGAGATAACGTGTGGCTTGCTTCCTCTGTATGCTTGTATTGTCTAATTTTAGAATCGGATTCCTCTGTAATGTCCCTCTGAGCAGTAAATATACAGTTTTGTTGGGAGCTATTTTTAATTTATTTTCTTTGCACCAACTGTCAACTTTCTGAAGCAGTTGCGTGCCTTTTGTCTTTAGCGCTGGCCTCGAGTTGGCTGACACAACTACGAGCAGGTCATCTGCGTAAGCCACCACGCCTCTCACCCTGTGGTCACTGTCCAGGGTGTTCAGCAAGGGCTCGATTGCGATATCCCAGAATATTGGTCCGCAGATCGAGCGCTGTGGACATCCCTTTGTTACTCTCTTGACAACCTTCCGTGTACCAGCCCTCCACTCTGCCACTCTGCCTCTGCAGTAATCGAGGAGGCTATTGTAGAGGGAAGCTGATAGCCTCATTTCCCTTAAACTGGCGAAGAGGGACGGCCATCAGAAGTTGTCAAAAGCCCCGGCTATGACGATTAGACTGGCGGTGGCGTATTTGTCGCTGATGGTATTTGTAACTGTCAGCGCTTGCTTGACGGCGTCTTCTATTGATCTACCTTCCCTGAAACCGAATTCATGGGGCGTTAGGCCGAGGAGGCGTCTGTGCGATTGTAAACGGTCACACAGGAGCCTTTCCTGTACCTTGCCGAGAGTGTTTAAGAGACAGATAGGTCGGTGCGTTTTGGGGTCTGTTGGCTCTTTGTCTTGTGATTTCCTGATTAGTACTACATTAGCAGTTTTCCAGTTTTCTGAAAGTATTTTGTCTGGGCCGGGTGCTTTTCGGTTTTTAAGCCTGCTGATTGCCGTCGCGACTTCTTCTTGCGCGAATGGCACGGTTACACTGTCACTGCTGTATGGTTGCCTCGTGCTATCCCATAGGTCAGCGGGTGTGGCTCGTCTTGTGTGGGGTCGCCATCCGGGAGGAGCCTTTTCAGAGGATATTCTGCTGTGCTTCTCCATCCTCTCGTCATTGTGCTGTCAGATTGTTTTAGTGTTGACAGAACTGTCGGTGTCTTAACTCGTTCTGTTTCTATCTTGAATGGTTGTCCCCAGATGTCGTTCTGTAGCTGGGTTTTTACAAAATTGGTCCAGTAGTCTTGCCTTGTTGTCTTTAGTTGTTTTTGGTATTTCTGTTTAGCGTCACGATACAGACAAAGTCTTATCTATCTTTCACGAGCTGTCTTTGCTTATTGGTAGTACTTTCTTTTGTCCCGTGAATCCTTCCTTAGTCTTGCCAGTCCTGTCGACCACGGTTGTTTCTGTCCCCACCCAGTTTTTGCGCGTGATATAACTGCTTACTGTGCTCTTTGCAGGAACTCTGACAGTACATGAGTTTTGTAATCTATATTGCCTTGAACAGTGTGTAGCGACGACGCCTCAACAATATCTCGAACTTTTTGCCAGTCGGCTCTTCCTATGAATAAATGCTGCTGTTCGTGGTCCATGTTATGTGTATTGACATATCTGTCCGTGGTTGTGACGATTGCGTTGTGGTTGGTGTGTGTGGCTCTATCTAATACTCTCCACGTATTGACTAGTGGAAAAGATTTAGCGCTCCCTAGAGAAAGGTGACAACGCCGGCGTCTCCGCAGTAGGTAGGTGGCTGACCCTCCCTATTCAGTATGAAGAGGTTGCATTCATTTACCACGTCAAGCACTAGTTGTCCTCTGTCGTCAGTTCTATCTGAGTTCCACAAGGTGGATTTTGCGTTGATATCAGTTAGAATGAGCAGCCTTTTTCATTCTGAGTGTCGTGCAATGTCTTTTATTTTGTCTAAGAAAGGTTCTATATCATACGAGTACTGAGCGTAAATAGACGACATGAGCCATACATCCTGTCCGTCTCTTATTTCTGCTGTGGCAATGTGTTCAGAGCAAAACTGGGTGATCTGTGTTACTATTACGTTTTTATTAACTACTATCATCGCGGCTTTCGCGTTTGGTGTTCCAGCTATTGTGATGTAATGTGAGGGGAGCCCTGAAATTTTCCCGCCTCGCAGAAAAGGTTCCTGAACGCAGGCGATGTCTGCTTTTGTTTTTTCTAAGAGCCTACCCAGTTCCGTGTTTACTAGGGTACTGCCCTGGCAATTTAGTTGTATTACCTTCACAAGGGATATCTAGTGAAGGAAAACACTTGGGTGTGGTTTCTTTAAAATCCAGAAACACACGTCCATGTGCTCTCACGACGTCCTTGTATACTTTCTCTAGGTTTAGGCCCTCTCCCCTTCGCGCACATGCCTCCCCTAGAAGCTTACATAGCTCTTCGGGGTTCGTTGGCAGATTTTCAACTCTTAGGATCATTCTGTCAGTTTTTTCTGTAGTTGGAAAGCAGATTTTATCCCCGTTTTCATGCTTAAAAAATGGCTCCGAGCACTATGGGATTTAATTTCTGAAGTCATCAGTCCCCTAGAACTCAGAACTGCTTAAACCTAACTAACCTAAGAACATCTCACACATCCAAGCCCGAGGCAGGATTCGAACCCGCGACCTTAGCGAAGAGCTGTTTGAAATATATCCTTGTTTTCTAGTCTGCTAAGCCGTAGGTTAACTTCTGAGTTTTCCTATTTTACGTAATTAACGGTATTCAGCTTGGGGTCCTTGCGTATATCTGGTTGGTATTCTTGACTGTTTGTTTGTTGCTACGATTTCGAGTAATTTTGTAGTGCAGCACCTCTTTCATGTTTTATGGTTTCTGGTAGTACGGAGTTCGAAGTGTTTTCGCTGAACATTTCCCCAGATAGTTATGATTTTTCGATACAGTTATGTTTACCGATTAAGCACACCTATGTGGTGTTATTGTTTGTTCTGTAAAAGTACACAGCTTGCCATTACAATTTCAAGGCGCCACGCAATAAACGTCAAACTGCGATGAAGGGCAGCACGTACTTCGATATGCGAATGACTGCCATTTCAGTGCAACCACATAAAAGAAGTGGCGGTGAAGCCGTCTACATTCTGTGTACAGGGTGATTAAGCTGCCCCTAGCGATGTTGTCTTATGCAGTCCACGATCTTATGTGTGGCCTCCAAAAACGAACTGCGAGATTTTCGTATTCTCTCGTTCGCTACAGGCAAACTATTGGTCCTGCAGCATAAAATGAACAGGAACTTTTCGTACGAAATTTAACGTAATTACGTTTTGTACTGGGATACATTTCTACTGAAGGCCATAGTTTTTGAGTTATTCAAGAAAAGCTTACAAAACTGTCCTTGAAGCACACCTCAAGCCTGACACTCATCCCTAACCGGCCAGGATTTTTAGTACGTTGCACGTGACACTCCATCCTATCACTACACAAAAATTTCCGACTACGCGTGAATTGTTCCTCAAATTCGACCTTTCTTGGTCTCTATTGCTTGGACTTTTACGCAACCAGGATAGTCGGCTAGTTCGTGAAGATTATTAATTTTAAAGCGCCCGTGAGTATTATGAAATAAAAACAACTTTTGTAAACGTTATCCTAAAATTAATTACGTCGACAATTCAATACAAACTTAATACTCATAAGCACAGTTGTTTCGTAGTCGGGAGGTCTAACGAATACAACATGCAGGAGGTCGGCGTTTTTCCCGAGGTCGGCGTTTTTCCCGAGGTCGGCATTTTTCCCGAGGTCGGCTTTTAGTTTCAAGATGACACTCCGACATATCGTTTAGTTCGATATACATCAAAATACATTGAAATTTCGAGATATCGGTTTTTGCGAAATCGATATAGTTCGAGATAATGACATATTTCGATATATCGAAATATTTCTGGTTATCTATATATTTTGAGATATCGAAATTTTTGAGACACCGCTATATTTCGAGATATCGATATGATTCTAGCTGTCGATATATTTATAGAAATCGATTTGTTTCGAGTAATGATATATCCAAATACACCGATTAATTACGAGAAATCGACTTTTTTCGAGATATCGTTATATTTGAATCTATCGAAATATTTCCAGATACCGTTACATATCGAGATATCAATCTATTTCGTGATATAGACTTACTTAGAGATTCGATGTATTTCGAGATATTGATTTAATTCGAGATGTCGCTAAATTTCGTTGTATAGCTTTGTTACGAGATATTGATATATTTCGAAATATCGGTTTATTTCGTACTGTCGGCATATTTGGAGACATCGATATCTTTCGAGATATCCCTTTACTTCGAGATGTCTACTTATTTCAAGATATCGACTTACTTCGAGATATCTATATATTTCGTTGTGTCGCTTTATTACGAGTTATCGATATATTTCGAAATATCGGTTTATTTCGAACTGTCGGTATATTTCGAGACATCGATATCCCTTTATTTCGAGATGCCGATTTATTTCGAGATTTCGATTTATTTTGAGATGTCGAAATAGTGTGCTCATGGACTCTCCCTAAGAATATTGACTGGCATTTAGTAAAGGTTTTTAATTAGAATAATAAAGAACGTTCTTGAAAAAACTTGTATTTATATTGCAGATTGAGTAATAACATGTATCACTATCAAAGAACATTTTAGGCAACAATTACAAAACGGAATACAGTTTCACATTAATATAAGACAAACAGCAAAGTTGTCTGTAATCAAGAAGTAAGTTGAATCAGCGCAGTCATTGTTTTGAAGAACCTGGCACTGCACTCACTGCCTCCAATTCATTATAAACAAGCTCTTATATTTTAAGTTTCACAAACATTTGCCGCAAAATTCACAGACTTGTTAGGTAAAATGTACGCAAACGTCAATTTTACCCTATGTAAGTGTTCGACCAAGCTGGTGACGTAATAAGGCCACTCAATGAAGACCAAAAAAGGTCGAATGTGGGAAATAATTACTGCAGTCGCAAAGTTTTGTACAGTGGTAGGAGGGAATGCCATGAACAACATACTAAAAATCCTGACTGGTGGGGCTGGGTGTGGAGCAGGGTGCGTTTGAAAGTCACTTTCGTGCGTTTACCTTGAATTACTCGAAAACTATCCCCACTAGCGAAAACGTAACCCGGTAAAGAATTTAACTGCATGAAATTTCCTACGAAAAGATTTTGTTCATTTTTTCTCTGGCACGGGCAACTTGCAACGTAGCGATCGAGAAAATACGACCTTGTGCGTAGGTTTCGAAGGCCAGGTCCAACGTTGCTGGTTGCATACAACGATATCGGTAGGGGCAGCCCGGTTTCTTCTCCCACGATTCAAATTTATATAGTGGTTGTTTGTGAGAAGATGAAGTTCTGCTTCGTGTAAGAAGGAGAAATGTCTACCTGGAAGGATTAGGAATCCAACAGCAGCAGGACTGTGGCCTATAGATACAGCAGTTCATGCTTTCGATCTACTGGTGCTCGTGTTGGTAGCCATCCCATGACTGTCGTGCGAATACAGAATCGGTAGTTAGCCGTATTGAACGTCACGAGTATCTGAGTGGCCCAGCTCGACTAGCGCAGGAAGGCAGAAGTAATTAAATAATATACTATTTTACGTATACAGTTCTATATATATATATATATATATATATATATATATATATATATATACATTAAAAAAACTTTATAATTAATTTAACAATATCAACACAAAAAATCAACGTCTCTGTACTAGTGTAAAAGGCATTACAGTTGCGTAAATGAATATATGATCCTTTCCAAACATAGGACATCATCGTCAAATGTTACGATATATCATGGCATCTGTGATACTCATATGTTTGTAAGCTCTTTGTATGTATCAAAACATGTGGGAATCTTCTCAGTGACAAATATAAAGTGTTTAATGAGAACAAGTTACGTGTGCAACAATAAGAATGTAGTGGGAAATGCAGTGGGAATGCATTTACATCTGTTGGACGAATGTTATGGAAACAACACTACAAACCGACGTTTCACGTAAGTCACATGCAACAAAAATCTGTAACGCAACCATCTGTGTGTGGCGTGTTTATAATTATGTATTATTTACGTTTTAGGACAATTAATCTGTAAGAAAACACACCACATGTCATAAAGAAAGCCTGTAAACCGTCTGAGGATGAATCACAACGATTCGAAACCGGTAACGGTACCCTTTGAATAAGGGAACTGAAAGTAAATTTGTGGCTGGTTGCTGTCCTAACACCATCAAAATTTGTCTTCAAACAACAGCCACAGTCTCCATCGTGTCATCATATGACAAAATTGCAAGAAGTGGTGTTTGTTTGGGTGCGCAGGATTGCACATCCACAAATGTCTCGAGTCAGGAAACGGTCTTGTTTGCAGCAAGACAAAGATGCAAACGGGCAGTGCGACAACGTCTGGAGTGGCACGGAGTGTCAGCGCCTACCGCCACAGCCCCGCCTGACGCAGCACCAGGTACTGGAGCGTCGACAGCGTGCGCCCAGTGATAGGCCGGGCTGCAGGAGTCACAACACGTCGTTTTTTCAAATGAGTCCTGGCTCTGTGAACAGCATCACGATGGATCGGAGGACAACAAATCTTTTACGACTGATAGATGAGAAAGTAGGGAAAAAAAGGTCTAATGAAGTTACGTCCGGAAATGCACGGTTTCCATCCTAGAACCCATTTATTCAATCATACATTGGTACAGAGAGTGTGGGCTTATACGCGCTGTACCATGCAGCCACCTAGAGTGTGATACTGTTCCTCATACGTCATGCTCTAGCGCCACAGTAGTTGGTAATGTTGTGTCCGATTCACTTCTCTTGCTGATTGACCTTGTAGTGGAAGTGCTACAGAGTTGTACAGTCGTGGACAAAACGAGCGAGATCCCTCGCCTTTTCGTTATGCTGATCCGCACAGCTTTAAAGACTGCTGCACAGTGTAACAGGCAAGGAGACGAAGTGCTACCAACATACTGTGCACAGGCATGAAATTGAAAAACTGTCCGAATTTTGCCAGACTCTTTTCAATCATGTGTAAGACAATATTAATGCTGATTAGTTTGTTAAACACAGCACGTAAATATAAGATATAAATGAAAGAAGAAACGCTAATTAGTATGAACTGTACTAATAAAAATGAATTTCAGCTTATCGAGATAACAAAACTGTTTTAGTAAGACAAAGTACCCCAGATCGTTACGAATTCTTACACGGAAAGAAGTGACCATAGTGACAATATAATTCGGGGCATATAAAGAAAGATTTAAGTGGTCCTTTTTCCCGCATGCTGTTAAAGAATGGGACGGTAGAGAAGTAGTCTGAAGGTGGTTCGATGAACCTTCTGCCAGGCACGTAAGCCTGAATTGCAAAGATATCCTGTAGATTTAGTCATGTATATGTAACAACGAAATTATGTAGTAATTGCGACGTGTGAGCTACATTTGTTTTGAACATCGAAGTTGTTTGCTGTTTATTTATTTATTGTTCGTTACTTTCAGCCATAGACAAACACTTAGGTGCGTTAAATTGATACTGAAATAAAGTGTCATGCATCTACCAAAATAATAAATTCTTAACTGCTTGTTATGATACTGCAGTATCTGCCAGCGTCTTCAGAAGTGGATATCACATACGACGATCCTAGGGTGTTTATAAGTGGATATTGCAGACGACTTCGAACAGAATTTGAAGGTAGCTTCGTTAAAGTTCCGTGACCAAATGATATGAGTGTTATTCGTGTCTGGGGTAATAATAGAGGGCTGTTTGCCTGGGTTGTCTGTTAGCGTAGTGAAAGGTGTTTGCTACTGCAAGGGAGGTCTGGTTTGTTTTCGGTTCTAATCTCGATGGAGGCAGATAGACTATCAGTAAAGCAATTTTAAGATATTCTCGCGCCGCCAATACGTTTTATTGGTACCTTTATTCTGAACCGGCGCCCTGTGGATGTGAATATGAAACTCTTGTTGAATTTCATACTTGTTACTGCCTACTTTTTGCGCTTTTGTCAATAATTGAATTGACTTAAGTGTGGCACTGCACGATTTTTAACTGAATTTCGTTATGAATCTTCACGCATTGCTAAATTTGCTCGCTTTCATGGTAGGTCAGCAACGGTAATCCAGTATGACTGGTCTGAACGTTGACACAGACCGTTTCGCAGCCGAATGCGCATAGTATTTTACTATTTCGTAATGAACAGGGGTGCTTTGTCTTACTTAAACAGTTATGTTATCTCGATAAGCTGAAATTCATTTTTATTAGTACAGTTCATACTATTTACGTTCCTTCTTTCATTTATATCTTATATTTACGTGTTGTGTTTAACACACTAATCAGCATTAATATAGTCTTACACATGACTGAAAACAGTCTGACAAAGTTCGGATGGTTTTCAATTTCATGCCTATCCATAGTATGTTGGTAGCAGTTCGTCCCCTTGCCTGTTATGCTGTGTGGCAGACTTTAAAGCTGTGCGGATCAGCATAACGAAAAGGCGAGGGGTCTCGTTCGTTTTGTCCACGGCTGTACACAATGGTTCCGTATTCGGATCGAGAGCTTGCCGACTTGGTGTTTACTTTCGGGAAGGCAAACGGCAACGGGGGGCGGGCAGTGAGGTTGTTTCAGGAGACCCGTCTCCGCCGTCAACAACGACAGCATTCAATGTTTGCAACAGTGTTTCACAGTTTGTCTGAGACAGGATCGTTCCAGGAAGCAGGAAATCATGTAGGACGTACCCGAAATGTTCGAACACCAGACGTGGAGGGAAACGTGATTAGCAGTGTGGAAGGCGACCGCCGTGTCAGTACCAGACTGCTGGCTGGCCAGTACAGGGTGAGACAGACGACGGTGTGGAACAGTCTCCATGACAATTGTTCCTACCCTTGTCACTTACAGCGTGTGCAGGGCTTACTAGCGACAACTTTCTACATCGGGAGCGGTTTAGTAATTGTTTTTTTCACCACGCGACCACGATTTTGGGATTCACAGATGAGGTCACCTCTGCACAGAGTGGTGTCTTCAACTTTCATAACAGTCATCTGTGGGACAGTATGCAGAACCCCCATGGTAGGATGACAGCGAATCATCAACATCGGTACAGCCGGAATGTGTGGGCCGGAATAATTGGCGACCGTTTTTCGGACCAGTCTTCCTTCCACGTCACCTAACAAGACGGAACTGTCGTCGTTTTTGGCGGGTGACTTTCCATCCCCTGCTGGAAGATGTGCCGTTGATGATTCGAAGGGTTATGTGACTGCTACATGGTGGTGCTCGAGCCCACTTCGCCGTTAACGTCCGGACGCATCTCAATCGTGTCTTCCCTGGTCGATGGATCTGATGAGGGGGTCCACTTGCACGGCCTGCTCGTTCACCGAATCTCAGCCCGTGCAATTTCTGGTTGTGGGCCTTCTCATAACTATTGTGTATGCAGAGCGCATTACAGATGTGGAGACACAGGTGCAGCGTACTGATGCTGCCTTTGACACTGTTCGGATACAGCCGGGCCAGTGTGAACGAATCAGACAGAACATACTGCGGCGCGTACACGCACACATTGAGGCACGTGGAAGGCATTTTCAACACATACTAACTGTGGCTGCATGCTGCAGCGCGTATTAGACTCCAGTCTCTGCAACAATTTATGATTGAATAAATGGCCTCTAGCATGAAAACCATGCATTTCCAGACATCATTAGACCCTTCTTGTCGCTATCCTCTCATCATTTAATCCCTAGTTTTTGTAGGCGGTGGAAAAATCGACCTATTGTGTCTGTTCTTTCGGACATGTGCGGAAGATCAGGCACCATTTTGATCCAGCATTTAGCGTGAATTAAGACACAAAGGAATCACAGACGCTGGCTGCGAATGGGCATTGATTTAAACCAATGGGGAAAGCTGAAAGTTTCTGCAAATTAAGTATTCGAACCCGGGTCTCCTGATAACCGTCGCGCTGCTGGTTTGGTGGGGCCACGGTTCTGGCTGGGCTGAACGGCACTGCGGTGGCGTACCGAAGCTCTCCTGGACGTGTCTGCACAATCGTCGCTTCTGGCAACCGCTACGATTACTTGTTGTTTGGTCAATAGGTGGCAACCTTGCTTCGCCACCCTGCTCTTCGGATGACACCACACCTGTCAGAGTGTGTATTTCACTGTTTTAGCAGTCCAACATCTCTCATGATGGTACGGTCGCCATTTGGTACAGAACACCATAATCTCTAGTTCGCATAGCCAGTCATTTCTGACATTTTAAGGCCAGTGGCTGTTGCCGATTTACGAGGTCTCTGCGACGCTACCTTCCAAGAAGATAACGCTCGGCCGCATGTTGCCCCTGCTATCGAGACCCACCTCGATACAGTGGGTGTTGGACTGTTGCTTTCGCCAACACGTTCTCCGAAACTACACTACTCGCCATGTGATTACATTTTCGCGCAACTTGCGTGCATAGATCCTGAGAAATCAGTACCCAGAACAACTACCTCTGGCCGTAATAACGGCCTTGATACGCCTGCGCATTGAGTCAAACAGAGCTTGGATGGCGTGTACAGGTACAGCTGCCCACGCAGCTTTAACACGATACCACAGTTCATCAAGAGTAGTGACTGGCGTATTGAGACGAGCCAGTTGTTCGACCACCATTGACCAGAGAGAGATCTGGAGAATGTGCTGGCCAGGGCAGCAATCGAACAGTTTCTGTATCCAGAAAGACCCGTACAGGATCTGCAACATGCGGTCCTGCATTATCCTGCTGAAATGTAGGGTTTCATAGGGATCGAATGAAGAGTAGAGCCACGGGTCGTAACACATCTGAAATGTAACGTCCACTGTTCAAAGTGCCGTCAGTGCGAACAACAGGTCACCGAGATGTGTTACCAATGGCACCCCATACCATCACGCCGAGTGATACGCCAGTGTGGCGATGACGAATACACGCTTCCAATGTGCGTTCACTGCGATGTCACCAAACACGGATGCGAGCATCATGATGATGTAAACAGAATCAAGATTCATCCGAAAAAATGACGTTTTGCCATTCGTGCACCCAGGTTCGTCGTAGCAGGCGCTTCTGTCGGTGATGCAGCATGAAGGGTAACCGCAGCCACGGTCTCCGAGCTGATAGTCCATGCTGCTGCAAACGTCGTCGAACTGTTCGTGCAGATGGTTGTTGTCTTGCAAACGTCCCCATCTGTTGACTCAGGGATCGAGACGTGGCTGCACGATCCGTTACGGCCATGCGGATAATATGCTTGTCATCTCGACTGCTAGTGATACAAGGCCGTTGGGATCGAGCACGGCGTTCCGTATTACCCTCCTGAACCCACCGATTGAATATACTGCTAACAGTCATTGGATCTCGACCAACGCGATCAGCAATGTCGCGATACGATAAACCGCAATCGCGACAGGCTACAATCGGACCTTTATCAAAGTCGGAATCGTGATGGTACGCATTCCTCCTTCTTACACGAGGCATCACAACAACGTTTCGCCGGCCGCGGTGGTCTAGTGGTTCTAGGCGCGCAGTCCGGAACCGCGGGGACTGCTACGGTCGAAGGTTCGAGTCATGCCTCGGGCATGGATGTGTGTGACGTCCTTAGGTTAGTTAGGTTTAAGTAGTTCTAAGTTCTAGGGGACTGATGACCACAGAAGTTGAGTCCCATAGTGCTCAGAGCCATTATTTGAACAACAACGTTTCACCAGGCAACGCCGGTCAACTGTTGTTTGTGTACGAGAAATCGGTTGGAAACTTTCCTCACGTCAGCACGTTGTAGGTGTCGCTACTGGCGCCAACCATGTGTGAATGCTCTGAGAAGCTAATCATTTTGCATAACACAGCATCTTCTTCCAGTCGGTTAAATTTCGCGTCTGTAGCACGTCATCTTCGTGGTGTAGTAAGATCCAATGAAAAGAGTCCTACGTAAGAGGGCCCGATCAATCCTAACTTGGCTAGAGTCATGTGTTCAGTAAATAAGTTATTCGGAGATGAGCGGATCCGCCGGAACCGAGAGACGGCAAGTTTGCTCGGACAGAGGGCGGCAGGCACGCGTCTAATATGTGAGGCCCGGCGGCGGCACCTCGCCGCCCCGGCTGGCCGAGTAATAGGGCTGCAGCCGCGGGCGCCGCCGCGCCTTAATAATAAAGGCGGGGGCGTCGGCGGGGGCAGGGGGCGGCGGCGCGGCTCCCTGCTGTAATATTCACGCCGCGGGCCGGCCTCGCCTCTGTGCCTCTGTCTCTCCCCCTCCCTCCCCCTCCCTCTCTGCGGCTCTTTCCGCTGGCGGCGCAGAACACGGCAAGTGGCAGGCCGCGCCCGCGCTACATATGGCCTCTACCCGCAGCCGAGTCGCCGTTCAGACATTTCTGGCCTGCTCTTCCACTCCAAAACTCTACTCCAGGATTCGGACACATCTAGATGAAGTTCGGGTGCTATGGGTACCACAGGGTGGCGTACGAAATGTGTTACCAATTGTTCCATTAAGTTTCGGGTGTGCAGCCGCAAGAAATCTCCTTCTTGTTCTTCTTCTAATATTTCGGCTGTATAACGTTCAGCCATCTTCAGAGTGAGCCGAAAGACTGCCGCTCCAGTGCTCGCTTCGTCCCTTTATACTGTTGTACCGCGTGACTGCGCATGCGGCCACAGATGCAAATGCGCCAGAGTCGTTGGTCGGCGGCAGAGACGTGCATAATGCGCGAGTCGTATCTATGACTCCGCAGTGTTGGCGTATCGATATATCATTGTGAGCTGCACTGTGACGACGTCTTTGCGAGTTTATTACAGCAAGTGCCAGATTCCATGATTTATCAAGATTGAAACCACTATCTCTATTAATTAAATTCGTCGTCAATCGAATTTCAATTGCCTCCTTCACTATCGAGTCCCAAAAGGATGATGTAGTTGCCAAAATTTCGACGTTGTTATACAACATACTGTGACCATTATCAATACAGTGCTCTGCCACTGCCGACTTGTTAGGTTGTAAAAGTCGTGTATACCTCCAGTGTTCTGTAGATCTTTCTTGGACAGTACGAGTTGTTTGTCTGATGTAAGAAAGGCCACTTTCACATGGAATTTTGTAAACTCCAGATTTTCGGAGCAGCAAATCATCTTTGACGGAGCCCACGAGTGCAGCTGTCTTGGGTGGAGGACGAAAAATCACTTTTACTTTGTGTCTGCCGAAAATGCGTCCTATTTTTGATGAGAGGCTACCCACATATGGCAGGAAGGCCATCGATTTAAAGGTTTCTTCATCTTTTTCTGCTTTCTTTGTGGCCTCTTTCGGTTTCATTTTCAGTGCCCTCTGTATTTGTTGTGGACAGTACGACGCACGTTAGATATCCCGCTGGGATCTCTACAGCAGTGCCAGCAGAGCTCGGAAAAACAAATGAGTTACGAAATGAGGTGTAATTCACGATACTGCCGCTAGGAAACTAGTAAGCAGCAATGGCTGACAATGGAAGACTGACGACACAGCAACGATCGGCAATTGTGTTACTTTTTCATGAAACGAAAAGGCCTGTTGTGACTCAGAGGCGTTTTCGGCAACAGTTTAACACACGATGGGTTCCTTGCAAGAAGACCATCCACAGGTTGCACGATAAAACTTGTGCAGGAAGGAACAGTATTGGAAGCGAAGCGACCTCGGCCTAAGCCTGTTTGTTCGCCGGAGAATATTGAAGCGGTAGGAGTTGCTGAACAGAGAAGTTCACGGGAAACCGTGTAGAAAGGCAGCAGTGCAACTGGGAATATCCAGACGCTCCGTTCAACGCATTCTTAAGAGTGACCTCCATATGTACCCATACAAGATGACCTGTGCACAGAAGCTCACTGAAGAACACAAGCAGCAGAGACCACTGTTCGCTCAGTGGGTGGAGGATAGGAAAGAAATTCTCAGCAACGTTTGGTTTTCAGACGAGGCGCATTTTCATTTACACGGTGTGGTTAGCAAACAAAATGTTAGCTTTTCGACCACAGAAAACCCACAAGTGCTTCACGAACGACAACATTATGCTCCGAGGATTACAGCGTGGGCATCAATTTCCAGTCACGGACTTATTGGACCCCTTTTCTTTGAAGAAACTGTGAACAGCGAGCGTTATTTGAGCATGCTTCGCAATAGCTTCATTTCACAGCTTCCTGCTACTGCCTTGCCCTTCAACACGCAGTGGTTCATGCAAGATGGAGCTATGCCACATACTGCAAACACTGTGTTGGAGTTTTTACACGATCATTTCGACATGCGGATCATTTTACTCAGGTTCCCAGGTTGCTTCAATGACGGACAAAATTGGCCCCCCAATAGTCCAGACCTCAATCCATGTGACTTTTTTCTTTGGGGGTACCTAAAGGAAAAAATTTTCCCGAAACGTCCACGTGATTTAAAGCTTGCAGTGAAATTACGGAAGACATGTGCCATAGGGTAATCACTAACTTCAGTGTTCGTTTGAAGCAAGTATTTTATACACACAAATTACTCTTCTGAAATTGCTCTTAACTTAATCTTTTTAAAGAATTACTTATCAGTAATGGGAAAAATAATTTGATTCGACAACAAAACTTATGCTTATTAACTTCCAAACAAACTCCCCTTATTTATGTAGTAGAAGTGATTCGTTTTACATTCATCTGTTGGCGTAAGTCACAAATGTAATCTTCGTTCTCAGCAGCTGCACAGTCAAAAATGGCAAATATATATTCCATACTGCCCAACATGTCATCTTGGAGTTCACAACAACAGAATCAACTATATAAATAGCCAAAATAAACTGCATACTTCTAATCGTTAGTATACATTTTCAGTAACTGCTGCATTTTTTGAAAACTCATCTCAGACTGACATTTATCTGCGCCGTAACTCACACGATGCGTGGAGAAGGACTGGACTCACTACAGAGCCACATGGGAGCATTTTGAAGTAGACCATATGTCTCCTATTTAAGAGGAGAAATCACGACACTGCATATTAGCTGACTATTCCGGAACATCCGGCGTTCACTACCCGTACTGTAGGGGCGTGTTTGATGCGAAATCAGCTTAATTCTTCCTGGGAGTCGCGACGGATGTGCAGTGCAATTTTAGGCATTTGAAAGACAAATTCACTGATGAAGATAATACTACAGCAATGTTTGAAGGCGACAGGGATTCACAGATGGGAGATATGGAAACAAGCACCTTCAGTCTCGAAAAACGGTTAAAACTTAAAAGATGTAGATCTTTTTGAGCTATGATTGTCTCGTTATTTGGAAAAGATTGTTTTAAATTGCCTGTAATCGGACTTTAACGAATTAATATCTTAATCCCCTGAGCGCATACCTTCGTAAAAGATTTTTCTTTCACTTTAAGATAAATTACTCACAGAATTATGATCTGAAATTGAAAATCTTTTTTTCCTTTCGCGACAGGCAATCTGTGCTTTGTCCGTTCTAAATCTCGTAGACTTGTAGAGCAGCGAAGTAAACTGGTACGCTGAATGAGAATATATCTATATTTCCCCCCGCCAAGTATGTAGCGTTAGCTATCGCAGAGTTCTGTTATTAATAAATCACTGCCGGCCGTAGTGGCCGAGCGGTTCTAGGCGCTACAGGCTGGAACCGCGCGACCGCTGGGGTCGCAGGTTCGAATCCTGCCTTGGATGTGTTTGATGGCCTTAGGTTAGTTAGGTTGAAGTTCTAGGGGACTGATGACCACAGCAGTTAAGTCCCATAGTGCTGAGAGCCATTTGAACCATAGCCAATAAATCACTGTATTGTAATCAAAATTATATCAATGAGTGTTGCAGTTACTGAAAGTAGACGTATATGCTGCCAAAAGTTGAACTCACACAATGTGTAACCACGAGCTACTGGTGACAACGCTACGTGAAATTGCTCATTAAACACGGTTAGAAAAGCACTGAGAAAACTCATTGACATGCATTTATGTTGGAATGCATAATATTCAGTTGTGCAGCGACCGTCGGATTCTCAGGAAAGAATTCGCAAAATGTATGAATTTTATTGAATAATAAATAACATCTAGATGTAGTCAAAAGCCAACGTAGTCCTGTACTCAGGGAATGAGCTTGAGGGCGCATATGTAGGAATCCTGCATGGCCGTGCCCTGCAAAGTGTTAACGGACGATGTTTCCCGTTGAGTTCCTCCGATCTGTTATGAAGTGTGACTGCGTCTGTGTCTGTGTCTGTCTCGGGTGGATATGGCTGTGAGGAGTGCGTCTACAGTAGGGTTTGCGTTTTTCTCGAAGAGAGGGAGGGAGACAGTTTGTCGCTCAGTCTGACCGCTGTTAGTGGCGACGTATCCCACTTAGTGCTATTTTTGCAATCCTCTTTAGCATCATTTTCACTAATTTAACCGTCATCCACAATGTACGTCTGTGGAGTGGAGTGCTTATCACCATTGATTGTGTACCGTTGAAGTACACCCTGAGCAGTAGATGTCATTGGGAAAATATCAATATTAGTTGGTTTTGTGGTTTTGAGAAAACGTAAAGTAGGTTTGTATTCGTAATTAACAATAATACTGCCAGTACGAGCATCTGCATCTACGTCGGAAACACATGATTGTACACATTTCCATCCCCAGTTCTGTAGACCTTTTTCATTTGTACTTGTTACACACGCATAATAGTATTTTAAGTTAATGGGTTGCCCAAATTGATGTGCAGGAACTGTAGTTAAAAAGTCGCCCTCATCATTTTTATACCCATACCAAGATATCCAAATAGGCGAAAAATCACGTTTGTGGTCTACAATAGTTGTTTCCATAGAGCTGAGTTACCAAATGCAGTAGGCTTTACGTTAACACCAGGTATTTTTAAATTAATACCCACACTAGTAATCATATTTTTATTTTGATTTAAAGTTGCAAGTTCTGTTTCACTGGAATTGGTAGGAAAAGCAATCCTAAGATTTCGGGCAATTACTTTTGCTGAACAGTGAACAATTCTGCTACCATTTGGCAATAAATCGAATTCAGACGGAGTCATGTATAAAAATGGTCTATCAACAGGAATTTCAGCCAAAGGAGTAATCATAAATACAGTATTGGAATGAGTAATAACTTTATATGCTGAGCCATATGTAAAAATTCTGTGCACTTTTCTATACGTAGTAATATTTGCCGTATCTAATATTGATGGTGCAGGTAACGGCACATCACGTGTGATAGCCGAATCACCATTAGCTGATGGCGCTGCAGTACCCGGAAGCGTCTTTTTACTTTTCTTTGCACTGTTTCCCTTTTGCCATTGTCCTGCACGTTTTCCTGAATCTACATCCATAGCACTCATATTTGTATCAGAGTCAGAATATGGAACTAATGGAACACCTGGATTGTGTGTTCGTCTTCGGAATATTCGATGTCGTCGTCGTCGTCGTCGTCGTGATCCGCCCCACCGTCGCTCGTTGATGTTACTGACGTTGATGGCCGATCGTGAACTACAGGGAAGCCACGACGTACACGCGACATTAGCCACTGTTCATAAGCATAACGTTTCTGGCCTTCATGAATTTCATTCCAATTTGGACGTTCCCAAGGAGGCCAATCGTAATTCTGGTGAAGGCAAGAAACATTATTCTTATTATTATTATGTGAATATTATATATACATTATATATGTAAAACATAAATATATGTACATACCTTGTTGTTTGGCATCAGGATTTTTCGGGTATAACACTTTGTCAAGTTTATTTTCCACAAATGTTTTCAATTTCAATCCGTACTTTCATGCAAAAGAATGCCAATTGCGTGTATGACTCCAATCAATAGCAAAGTCTACAATGGCTTTAGCATCCAACTGCTGCACTCGTTGTCTAAATTCTTCTTCCGTAAACACACGTTCTCGAGTGTGCCCAGTCTCTCCTGCCGAATGAGCGAGTGTCAGGTTTGCAGCTTCCCTCGCTAATCGTAACGTTAATCAGGCGACGTCCTGCTGTGTAAAACAGTCCTGTCAAGTTTATCGTAAAATTTTAATCCATCCAGAGATCTAAACTTTTTGAATTCTGTAGGACTACTTTTTAACATAAGCTGTAATCTTTTATAATAAGACATAATTTTTACAAATAATGAACTGCAGGTCAGAAGGTAAAATTAAAAAAAAAGCGCCTGCAAATACAGGGAACTGTCAGTTCTGGTCGCCAGTAGTTCGAACGATGATAAAAATCTGGAACAGCGGGTGTCTCACTCTCCCCACTTAGTAAGAACAGGAGTATGAAAACCGTGGTCAGATTCAGAGTATTCACAGTGTAAATATGGAGGATTTCCCAAAGAGTAATGCACTGCATTTTTTTCTTCAACGATTCTTTATTAAACATAATGAGGATTACACACACGAAAGAATTGTGTTCCGTCTATACACGCTATTTTTCCACGCAGTTTCCATCCCGTTCTATGGCCTTCCTCCAGCACGAAACAAGATTATGAATGCCCTGTCGGCACCAATCCTTGTCCCGGTGGCGGAGCCAGTGCTTCACTGTGTGAATCACCTCCTCAGCGTCCTGAAAACCTCGTCCACGAATGGCATACTGTAATGGCACAAACAAGTGGAAGTCCGAGGGGGCTAGGTCACGTGCGACAGCCGTGGATTGTCTCCCCGACAGCTGCAAATCGGGGAGCTCGGCCGAACCGCCTTCTGATGACCTCACCCCCCGTGCCCAGCGACTGACTATACTTCTGTCGACAGCAGACGCTCCACAGACTTTGCACAGGCGTTCGTAAATATTTCCCATTGGGAGAGCCAGTCCTGACAAAACTCTACCATCTGGTGAGCAAGATGTATGAAACAGGCGAAATACCCTCAGACTTCAAGAAGAATATAATAATTCCAATCCCAAAGAAAGCAGGTGTTGACAGATGTGAAAATTACCGAACTATCAGTTTAATAAGTCACAGCTGCAAAATACTAACACGAATTCTTTACAGACGAATGGAAAAACTAGTAGAAGCCAACCTCGGGGAAGATCAGTTTGGATTCCGTAGAAACACTGGAACACGTGAGGCAATACTGACCTTACGACTTATCTTAGAAGAAAGAGTAAGGAAAGGCAAACCTACGTTTCTAGCATTTATAGACTTAGAGAAAGCTTTTGACAATGTTGACTGGAATACTCTCTTTCAAATTCTAAAGGTGGCAGGGGTAAAATACAGGGAGCGAGAGGCTATTTACAATTTGTACAGAAACCAGATGGCAATTATAAGAGTCGAGGGGCATGAAATGGAAGCAGTGGTTGGGAAAGGAGTGAGACAGGGTTGTAGCCTCTCCCCGATGTTATTCAATCTGTATATTGAGCAAGTAGTAAAGGAAACAAAAGAAAAATTCGGAGTAGGTATTAAAATCCATGGAGAAGAAATAAAAACTTTGAGGTTCGCCGATGACATTGTAATTCTGTCAGAGACAGCAAAGGACTTGGAAGAGCAGTTGAACGGAATGGACAGTGTCTTGGAAGGAGGGTATAAGATGAACATCAACAAAAGCAAAACGAGGATAATGGAATATAGTCGAATTAAGTCGGGTGATGCTGAGGGAATCAGATTAGGAAATGAGACACTTAAAGTAGTAAAGGAGTTTTGCTATTTGGGGAGCAAAACAACTGATGATAGTTGAAGTAGAGAACTCAGGAGACTTGAGCTAATACATACGTAACGTTTCGCATTCGTATCCTTGTCTTCGGCTGAGAAAAAAAATGTTGTTAATTACTTTCTGGGCAACCCTCGTAAAAGAGAAACTATATTTCAGTTTGCGGTTGTGCTGGTCCAACTACAGTTAACGTGGGCAAAAATCAAAGTTCCCTTCGTCTTTTATAAGAATAGGTTGTTGTCATGAATGGAGAAGCGAATATTTGCAAGGTGATTACAATGCGGTAATTGTTTCTTTAAATATTCTTGTGTATGCGTTTTTACGCACCAGGATGAATGATGGTTACATCTGTCTGCATATTAGATTTACATTACAAATGTGTCTTGTCGTACTCTTCCGGTCTGCGTTAAGCGGGCAACTGCTTGAAAACCACGTAGAGATTTACCAGCAGAACCGACGGGCAACAACCTGGAGTCGAACTGAGGCAGCATTCGCTTCCCCGACCTGACAAATCTGACAGGCTTCGCTACAGCATACCTACGTCAGCCTGTTAAGAATTTTCTCCTTCGCAAGAGACATAAAATACGGAATAGTTAACATGTGCTCTAAAATGCATACCTTAAAAGCTATGAGCACTTGTTCAGCAGATGAGAGATGTCACACTAGCGAAGACGAACAGGTCTTCATAGCTCTTAAATTATGTATTTATATCGCACGTTTATTTCACATTTATACTCTCGTGGTCGTTACCAATGGTACCATCTTTTTTGTAACGAGCCCCACTGCGGTTTGTTGAGCAGGGTTAACAAATCCTTGTAGCGCTCTCTTTAATATCTTGTATCTCCACTATCAATCCCACTTAGTAGGCGCTGATGATCTGCAAGTCCTTCAGCATTTCGTAGCATGATTCTAGTTGTGTCAGTTGCGAACAGCTTTAGAGGGCTACAGGTGTTATCCGCTAGTTTTACGTGCCGGAGCGTCGCGACTGCTGCCCACGGTGATGTTGGATGCCGCCTCGTGGCGTTGCGGGAAGTACACTGAAGCGCCAAGGAAACTGGTATAGCCAGGGGTATTCAAGTGCAGGGATGTGTAAACAGGCATGACATTGCGCTGCGGTCGTTGACGCATGTGTAAGACAACAAATGTCTGGCGCAGTTGTTAGGTCGGTTGCTGCTGCTACATCGGCATATTATCAAGAGTTAAGTGAGTTTGAATGTGGTGTTATAGTCGGGGCACGAGCGATGGGACACAGCATCCCCGAGGTAGCGATGAAATGGAGATTTTCCTGTAAGACAATTTCACTAGTGTACCGTGAATATCAGGAATCCGTCAAATCTCCGACATCGCTGCGACCGGAAAACGATCCTGCTAAAACGGGGCCAACGACAATTTAAGAGAATCGTTCAGCTTGACAGAAGGACAACCCTTCTGCAAATTGCTGCTGATTTCAATGCTGGGTCATCAACAAGTGTCAGCGTGAGAACCATTCAACGAAATATCAGCGATATGGGTTTTTGGAGCCGAAGGCCCAGTCGTGTACCGTTGATGACTGAACGACACACAGCTTTAGGCCTCACCTGGGCTCGTCAACAGCGACATTGGACTGTTGATGACTGGAAACATGTTGCCTGTTGCCTGCCTCGTTCCAAATTGTAGCGAGCGGATGGACCTGTGCGGATATGAAGATAACCTTATGAATCAATGGACGCTGCATGTCATCAGGGGACTGTTTACGCTGGTGGAGGCTCTGTAATGGTGTGGGGCGTGTGCAGTTGGAGTGATGCGGGACCCGTGGTACTTCTACATACTATTCTGACAGGTGACACGTACGTAAACGTCCTGTCTGACCACCTGCACCCATTCATGTCCATTGTGCATTCCGAGGGACTTGGACAATTCCAGCAGGACAATGCGACACCCCAAACGTCCAGAATTGCTACAGAGTGGCTCCAGGACCACTCTTCTGAGATTAAGCACTTTCCTTGGCCACCAAAGTCCCCAGACATGAACGTTATTGAGCACATTTGGGATACCTTGCTGCGTGCTGTTCAGAAGACACATCCACCCCGTCTTACTCTTATGGATCTATGGACAGCCCTGCAGGATTCATGATGTCGATTCCCACCAGCACTGCTTCAGACATTAGACGAGTCCAAGCGGCGTCGTGCTGCTGCACTTCTGCGTGCTGGCGGGGGCCCTACACGACGTTAGGCAGGTGTACCAGTTGCTTTGGCTCTTCAGTGCATATGAGCGGAGACATGAATGAGCGTCATTCTAACGGCAGGGAAATGTACTGACGTGAGCGACCTTCGCAAAGGGGAGACTGTTAGAGACTGGCACCTGGGAGCGTGCATCTCGGAAACGGCGGAACTGTTGGCCTGCTTCTTTGTGAGACTCCATGAAAAGTGGCTGAAGGACAGTGAAAGGACGACGTTTTGGGCGTCTGCGGCTCATATCACGACGAGGAGGTCGGGGGCTTGCTCGCTGTGTAAATCAGGACAGGTGACGACCTGTGGCGCACAGAATACAACTCTGGTGCAGGCACATGTTGTTCAGCACGCTTTGTTGAACATGTGGCTGTTCTGCAGACGATCGCTACATACTCCAATCTTGACACCGTATCGTCTGTTACGACTGCAGGGGTGACACGATCATGGAAACTCGGCTGTGGAACGCGTCGCCCGGTCGTGTGGATCAGGTTTCTTTTTATCGAAACAAGCCCCGCGCCTCGGACACTGGACACAGTAGTACTACCCCGACGGCAGTATTATGCTATAGGAAACATTTACATGGGCTCCCATGGGACCTGTGGATTGTAATAGAAGGCACTGTGCAGCAGCTGTGGATTCTGTGAACGTTCTTGCGGACCACCTGCCTCCTTGCGTGCCTGATGGCTGCCCCGACAGCAGTGGCATTTTCCAACAGGACAACTGTCCCTTTCACTAGGCTTCAATCGTGATACGGTGGATTTTAGGATGATTGTGGTCGATGTCATAGTTACAACATTCGCCGTTTCTCAATCCGATGGAATACATGTATAATGGAACTCAGCTCTGCATCCACAAATCAGTGGCTCGTAATTTATGGGAATTGAATGATCTCTTCGTAGACACCTGGTGCCACATACAGGTTGACCAGAAAGTCCGTTAACATTTGAAAATTCAATACTTTACGTAATAATGTAGGTAGAGGGCTAAAAATTGACTCATGTGCTTGAAATATCATTGACTTTTACAGAAACCAAAATAAAGTGCACAAAATGATTAACAGATGGCGCTTCATAAGGAACAAACACAACACTTAGCATAATAATTGCTTTTTAGCAGAGACGATCTTCTTTATAACAGATGTTCAACATGTCGGTCGTCATTCATCAATAATATACGTAGCCGAGTGACAATGTTGTGAACAGCACTGTACAGTATATTCGTGGTTATGGTGAGAAATTGCCGTCGGATATTGTGTTTTAGTATTCGAGGCCCGCCAGGCTAGCCGTGCGATCTAACGCGCTGCTTCCAGAGCGGGAAGGCGTGCCGGTCCCCTGCACGAATGCGCCCGGCGGATTAGTGTCGAGGTACGGAGTGTCGACTAGCCTGTGCGTGGTTTTTAAGGCAGTTTTACATCTTCCTCGGCGAATGCGGGCTCGGTCCCCTTATTCCGCCTCAGTTACACTATGTCAGTGATAGCTGCGCAAACACTGTCTCCACGTACGCGTACACCATCACTACTCTACCACGCAAACATTGGGCTTACACTCGTCTGGTATGAGACGCTCCCAGGGAGAGGTGGAGGGATGTCCACTGGGCACAATAAAGCTGGGTTCGATGTGGGGCGGCGGTGGGGTGGGCGGACTGCTGTGTCCTGTTGTGGGGTTGTGAACCACTGAGGGATACGGCGGGGTCGAAGACGCTCCGTCGTTTCTAAGGTCCCCAGTTCCAGACAATACCTTGCACGATTGTAGGTGTACCACGTTTCGAGAGTCACGACGGCATACATTTTCAGGAAAAGTTTTTTTTTTTTGCGTTTGATCGTTTACTTACGTCGGGACGAAGCATCTCTGTCGTTTCTTCGTCCCTGGTTCAATACACATACACAGTACACAATCCCTAATAAGATCTGAGATTGCGGTAAACTTGGGACTTCGGGCAACCCTACCGGTAGTCACACTGGTTGAATTCTTTGGGACACATGACGGATGTGGAGGCTCAACAAGTGGTCTTCCACAAATGGTGCGGGCAGGAAATCTTGCACACATCTGGCAGTATGGGGTGGAGCGCTATCTGCCTTAGAAGTCGTACATTCCAGGAAGTGTTTGCCATACAGGCTGTGGATGACGCAGTTCTGTAACATATCGACGTACCTCGCACCCGTCACTCTGGCAGTTCGGAAAGCATTTCCTTGGATAAAAAGTGTCGTCATAGTTGATGTGGTACATCTACAGCGTGACGTAGCTTTCTAGTCATGTAATGAGGTTTCACGAAACTTCTAGGATTTTCGATAGCCCAAAAATCTGGAGTTGTCGATGTTGACGGACCCCCAGAGTGTGAAACGGCCTTTGTTGGTCCACAACACATTAGACAACCAATCGTCACATTCCCCAATTTTTTAGTGTGCCCACACCGCAAATGCTCCCAAAAATCGGTGGCTAACAGTTTATGATGACGCTTACGGATAGCATTGTAGGGTTCCCTTTAGTGTTTTCAAAACAGCAGTGTGTGGAATGTCGGTGCGATGTGCGACATCACGAGTGCTGACTTCACAGTGTGGAGATGAACCACCTGCAGTCCTCACATTTTCCTGGACTGTCGGAGCAGTAGTAGCACTTGTGTTTCGTCACCAACTGCGGGACCTATCGTCTAAATAACCCGTGACTTCAAACTTCCTGATAATTCTCTTCAAAGCGACGCCTGTCACACGACCTTTACCCATTATAGACCCTTCTTATAGCGATAGGATCGTAAAGATGCGTTAGTGGAGTCTGTGTTCTGATAAAGCTTCACTAACAATGCCGTTTCTAGAAAGGTCAGTGAGCAAAGATTGCTTGCGCATCTGACTTCTCCTCTCGCTACAGCTCATTTTATACTCGATTCTCATGCGGCATCACTGACGTGTTGCTATCTAGTGCCATCTGTTGGCCAGTTTTTGTCTCGTTTTTGGTTTCAATAAAACTCCATGTTACTTTTGAATACATTATGGGAGTGCAGTGATCAATGTGTTACAAATATTTACTATTAAAAACAGTCTTGATCACGATTTATTTATTATGGTGACTGGTTTCGGCCACTGCTGTGGTCATCTTCAGACCTACAAGTAGTACACAAAGCTTTAATTAGAGGGCTACATACATTAAGGAAAATACATAAAGTTATAAAACGATGAATTACCATTGAGTAGGAACCTCTTTCAGCTGGAGAATCACTACTGGAGAAACCAGTGCACGTCTTACTGTAAATAATGGAGGCTCCTCCCACTTCTGACGACATGATGTCATTACTAACCAATGAGTTATAAATCGAATAATAATGTAAAATTTCTTAGTTAAAACAACATTGTCAAGAAATAAAAATAAACACACACTAAACTTAGCTTATTAAACAGCTATTGTCAATTAAGAATCGTTAAAAATATTTAAATATGTAGGATAAATGAACTTCGGTTTGGCAGTACATGGGTTGCCCTCTCAAGGACTGTTACTGAACCATTTGGAACCACTGGTTGCCATGGTGAAGTTGGATGCCGCTCCAAATATGTGGCTGCAGGCTTCTTTCCACTGAAGTTGTTGTAAAGTCGATAGGCGAACTAGTGGTTACCATGGTGAGGACAAACGCCAGTGCAAGGATGTGGCGGCAGGCTTCTTTCTAACGAAGTTGTTGCAAAAGTGGAATGGCGAAGACTGCCACGTCAGACGATGTATTATTGAGCAGCAACATGTCTTCATTGAAACGATTTTCAATGAGTAGGCTGCAATAATCTTTAGCTGATATGTATACTACATGCTGCACAAATACGATACGAAGTAGTTGTCCATATTTATGAAATATTGTCAATTTTTAAAGGGATTGGTATTCCTTAAGTTGTATACCAGTCTTATAAACCTTAATAAATAAATAAATCATGATCAAGACTGTTTTTAATAGTAAAAAAATCACGTTATTTCAGTCATGTGTGACAATTCTTATCTCTCTGTCTAGATTATCCCGTTAATTAGTGCGTTTCCGAATGTTAACGGCCTCTTTGGTCACCCTGTACATCAACAAAAATCTTATCGGATTCATACCACGCAGAATAGCTCCTGTACTGCGCTCCAAAGGTGGCCCAATAAGATGTTAAGCAGAGAGTGGTAATGTTTTGGCGCATGAGTATATGTCGAGAATAGGAGTTGCCCAAAGACACAACCTTGAGGTATACGGGTGTTACTTCGTTTCTGACGACGCTTCTCCATTAATTACTGAGTTGTCTTCGTGCACCAGAGGCTTTCACGGAGTATGGCATCATGATGAGCTCCGGTACTGCCTTTGGCATCTCGTGAACGAATAGAGGAAACTGGGTTTCACACAACCCCTGTTTGCAGAAATCATGTCGATTCCCACGTAGTTGTTCAGACCCAAGGAAAATAGTGACTCGAGTGCACATCATATGTTTCATAAATACAGAAGTCGACGCTAGTAAGCTAAGTTGGCCGGCCGCTGTGGCCGAGCGGTTCCAGGCGCTTCTGTCTGGAGCCGCGCTGCAGCTACGGTTGAAGGTTCGAATCCTGTCTCGAGCATAGATGTGTGTGATGTCCTTAGGTTTAAGTAGTTCTAACTCTAGGGGACTGATGACCTTAGATGTTAAGTCCCATAGTGCTTAGAGCCATTTGAACCATTTTTTGAGCTAATTTCATAGACGAGCACATTTGTGTTGCGACACTTCCTCTATATTAGAGCGATCTGAGCCTTCCTCCAATAGCACATCTAGATCTGAGACTCCAGCAACTGACCGTCGACTGATGCTAGAATAGCGACAAGAGGAGAATGCTGCCATTTAAGGGTTCATGTGAATCCATGCATAAAGAACGATAATCTATTCAACTATATTACACAGTCTAGAATACAGTACAAGTGAACAGGTACAGTCTGGCACCGCTGCTATACTATACAGAAAGACACGAAGTTACCAAGTTACAATCACATCCCAAATCAGTTCTGGACCGTTAGTGAATGAAAAATCTGCCAGAGTGCTCGAACTTGTGCCACTGTATTACAACAACAGTCAGTACTGAGAATATTAAGGACCAGATGTCGAAAATGTGTGATTTATTTACGGAATCATGTTTCGGGACTGATTTACCCCATTATCAAGTTCTATAAAACAAGGAACCACGAATCATTACTTTGTATTACTACACAAATTGACACACATGAAAATCTATCTACATCAACCTGTAGTATTTCATCCTTTGAAGGTAATATTGCAATTAGGCAACGTCAAAACTAAAAACCCAGCAGGAGACATGCTTTGTCAAACACATAAGAACTCTTCCCCATACATCTCATATTGATACATAACACTAACACAAACCTCAGTTACTAACTATAGTCAGCTCCCTCCAGATACCAAATACTGTGCAATCATTGTTATGTATGCCCTCAACGATACTACTGTCTAGAGCAGAAATAATGAACGTAAAAGCGTCAACTCGTAATAAATCACAAAAGGCACTCTTATCACGTTAGCATCCACTGAGAATAACCAGTAGGAAACATTTAAATATAACGACAACTAAAGAGGTCGTGGTTGCTGCTTCTGGCGAGGATGTAACTAAAATGGTCCCGTAAATGCCCCTTGGACTCTTTTGTATTATGATATAACGCATCAACCCATTCCTCTCTTAAAGCGCAAAAATCACTACTCCCTCTGAATTCGACAGCCACCAATCTTTTTTTTGCAAGCGCAATACATTCCTGCTGTCTATGATGCTGCTCATTCTTAAGGTAGCTGGATTGTCATAACCAGTTTTTTTCATTATTCAATACAAATTACAAGACACTCCGTATCAGATCCTGTGGCCCTTCTGCAAACAAGGTTCTTCCTCTTGTCCATTTAATTATGTATATACCTGGCATTTTCACATCTGTGGAATGGTTGAATGTAGGGAGTGAGTTGAGATCTTCTGAGAATCAGTTTCAGAAGATAGAATCTCATATTTCTGCCTCTGTTTTATCATCTTATGTTTCAGTGCCATCATGCTAAATGACTAATTGCCGGCCGGTGTGGCCGTGCGGTTCTAGGCGCTTCAGTCTGGAACCGCGTGACCGCTACGGTCGCAGGTTCGAATCCTGCCTCGGGCATGGATGTGTGTGATGTCCTTAGGTTAGTTAGGTTTAAGTAGTTCTAAGTTCTAGGGGACTGATGACTACGTATGTTAAGTCCGATAGTGCTCAGAGGCATTTGAACCATTTTTTTTAAATGACTAATTGAATGTACTTGGTTTCATTGCCAGGTGTGAAGAGAATCAAAAATTTTTAGATCTTTCTATGTCCATCATTGTAATGGATGGTTACAAGGACTTTGGCTGTTCAGTATCAAATGAAAATTAAAACACCTGCCACTGTCTGTTTTGTATTTAATTTATTTACACAACCAGTTTCAATGTTGCATTGCAGCATCTTCAGGCCCCTTGACGAACGTAATTTGGAAGAAATTCAATCTTGTGTGCAGGCATGACAATAACAGGACCCAATATTAAATTACTGGTGCCCATAGATCTCTGGTTTACATGACACTATCCCTTCATTCATCAACTGATGAGTCAACAGTCAATGAGATGGTAGTTTCATGTCAACGGATATTCAATATGGTCTCCTGTTATGACTCCACACAAGACTGCATTCCTCCCAATTAACGTTGGTCAAGGTAGCTGAAGATGCTGTAACACGACAGAAAAACTGGTTGCGTAAATAAATTAAATGCAAAAGAAAAGCCTGCACAGACTTAAGTTTCATTTCAGAAGTTTTTAGGGTTTTTTGAGAGATGTACAGAACTGTCTTCAGAATGAAATTTTCACTCTACTGCGGAGTGTGCGCTGATATGAAACTTCCTGGCAGATTAAAACTGTGTGCCGGACCAAGACTCGAACTCGGGACCTTTGCCTTTCCCGGGCAAGTGCTCTACCAACTGAGCTACCGAAGCACGACTCACGCCCGGTCATCACAGCTTTGCTTCTGCCAGTACCTCGTCTCCTACCTTCCAAACTTTACAGAAGCTCTCCCGCGAACCTTGCAGAATTAGCACTCCCGAAAGAAAGGATATTGCGGAGACATGGCTTAGCCACAGCGCGGGGGATGTTTCTAGAATGAAATTTTCACTCTACAGCGGAGTGTGCGCTGATATGAAACTTGCTGGCAGATTAAAACTGTGTACCAGACCGAGACTCGAACTCGGGACCTTTGCCTTTCGCGGGCAAGTGCTCTACCAACTGAGCTGCGTAAGCATGACTCACACCCCGTCCTCACAGCATTACTTCTGCCAGTACCTCGTCTCCTCCTTAGAGCACTTGGCCGCAAAAGGCAAAGGTCCCAAGTTCGAGTCTCTGTCCAGCACACAGTTTTAATCTGCCAGGAACTTTCAGGAACTTTCTTGCTTTCAAATTCATTGAATGCTTCTCACTAGTTGTCCTTACAAGTGATCTGAGTTCGGAATTTGTACAGCTTCTTGGGTTGTACCATTATTTCTACGAAGTACTGCAATGAAGTCGGGAAAGAATGCAGGAGAGTGCAGTAAAACTGGAGACGTGACAACACTGTGGGCTACCACGGTGTGACCAATCGGGCGTGAGCGCGGCGCGGCGTGGGCAGAGTGCGGCGAATGGCGGGCCCGCGGCGCCGCCGGCGTTGCCGCTCCGGCGGAGGCACAAAGGTCAGCGAGCAGCGCCGTGGCCCACAAAGGGCACGGGGGCCGCGCGGTCACGGGGTGAGCCGTGAGCCGTGAGCCGTGGGCCGCGGAACGTTGTCGGCTGCTGTTGCTTTCCCACGAATCGTCACGTGGCAGCTGAAGCACGGGCCTCGTCCCGCGCTCTTAAACGATGTGCATGTAGCTCAGACGCAAAACGGCAGTTGAGGGGAATTAGGAACCACAGAACGCACAGTCCTATCCTGCAGAGGCACAACACAGATACAAAATGTAATTACTGAACGGCAACTACACTACTGACCATTAAAATTGCTACACCACGAAGATGACGTGCTACAAACGCGAAATTTAACCGACAGGAAGAAGATGCTGTGATATGCAAAATGATTAGCTTCTCAGAGCATTCACACAAGGTTGGCGCCGGTGGCGACACCTACAACGTGCTGACGTGAGGAAAGTTTCCAACCGATTTCTCATACACAAACGGCAGTTGACCGGCGTTGCCTGGTGAAACGTTGTTGTGATGCCTCGTGTAAGGAGGGGAAATGCGTACCATCACGTTTCCGACTTTGATAAAGGTCGGATTGTAGCCTTCCGCGATTTCGGTTTATCGTATCGCGACATTGCTCCTCGCGTTGGTCGAGATCCGATGACTGTTAGCAGAATATGAAATCGGTGGGTTCAGGAGGGTAATACGGAACGCCGTGCTGGATCCCAAAGGACTCGTATCACTAGCAGTCGATATTACAGGCATCTTATGGCTGTAACGGATCGTGCAGCCACGTCTCGATCCCTGAGTCAACAGATGGGGACGTTTGCGAGACAACAACCATCTGCACCTACAGTTCGACGACGTTTACAGCAGCATGGACTATCAGCTCCGAGACCGTGGCTGCAGTTACCCTTGACGCTGCATCACAGACAGGAGCGGCTGCGATGGTGTACTCAACGACGAACCTGGGTGCACGAATGGCAAAACGTCATTTTTTCGGATTAATCCAGGTTCTGTTTACAGCATCATGATGGTCGCATCCGTGTCTGGCGACATCGCGGTGAACGCACATTGGAAGCGTGTATTCGTCACCGCCATACTGGCGTATCACCCGGCGTGATGTTATGGGGTGCCATTGGTTACACGTCTCGGTCACCTCTTGTTCGCATTGACGGCACTTTGAACAGTGGACGCTGCATTTCAGATGTGGCCCGACCCGTGGCTCTACCCTTCATTCGATCCCTGCGAAACCTTACATTTCAGCAGGATAATGCACGACCGCATGTTGCAGGTCTTGTACGGGCCTTTGTGGATACAGAAAATGTTCGACTGCTTCCCTGTCCAGCAGATTCACCAGATTTCTCATCAATTGAAAACGTCTGCTCAATGGTGGCCGAGCAACTGGCTCGTCACAATACGCCAGTCACTACTCTTGATGAACTGTGGTATCGTGTTGAGGCTGCATGGGCAGCTGTACCTGTACCTGTTACTGCCCAGGCGTATCAAGGCCGTCATTACGGCCAGAGGTGATTGTTCTGGGTACTGATTTCTCAGGATCTATGCACCCAAAGTGCGTGAAAATGTAATCACATGTCAGTTCTAGTATAATATATTTGTCCAATGAATACCCGTTTATCATCTGAATTTCTTCTTGCTGTAGCACTTTAATGGCCAGTAGTGTATATTTACACAAAGCTGTTAGGAATCCTGATCAGTGGCATCTTAAAAAAATTAGCAGACAATATTTCTAGAACAATTTCAAAGAATATTTACTCTCTAGGCCATAATAACGGCAAGTCAATACGCAACAGAAATCTATAGGTTGCTGAACCGTGATTTATTTTCAAAGAATATTCTTAAGAATTTATTTTATTTACTAGCGACTCATTAAGAACATAAACACATTTAATCACACTATGTAAGCATGGAAGTAGTTGCCAGGGAGTAACTGATGTAATCATAACCAAATGCCTTTTAACAAATGGGAATTTTATTCACTTTAATAGTACCTAAAAGCATTTTTTTAAAAGAAACAGATTTAACATTATAATCAGAAAGCACCCTCTAAATATCAGATTTCATTCAGAGGCAGTAAGAAACAAGTTTTGACTGTATGAGCTTTCGGGCAGCCGTAGTTACGACCGCTCACAACAGCCTCTAAAAGACTACACTGGTGCAAATCTGCAACACACCAGATAACTTTAAACTAAGAGTATTAACAATTTACACAAGCACACAAACTATGCACCCTCTGTAGGAGGAATGGAAATGGTACAAAACACTAACAATTAAAATATTAACCTTGCCACCGAAGGTGCAACTTGATTTCAACTTCTAAGAAAAGTCTTACGGTGAAAGGGTGGCAACTTTATATGCTAAAATAATCATTTAAATAAAAGCCCATAAAATGCAATCTTATATAAAATTCTACAAGGTTGGCCAAACAATAGTTAAGATTTTCTACAGTACACAGATACCGCCTCTTAAGATCATAGGCAATAATATCAAAGTTTCCAAAGATCAAAACATATTTCAGGTATTAGACCTTTACACTCCAAGCAATAAATTCATTAACACACCAAATCCGACAAACATGACAGAGGCAGCTACTAACGCACGGTAGATTGATAGGGAGATTACCGAACAATCCGAACAACCCGGACCACCCAGTTTATAAACAACCACCTTCCTGCAGGTGGGCAAACGGAGAACAATGGTGGGGCGCCCCCAAGCAAAACGGCTGCTGACCTCACCAAGAAAACAAGTAGGATTTAGCAAGAGTAAATCAAACAACATATCACCAATCACTTAACTTCTAATAAACTGCGATTACTCGAGGAGACCTGGCGCAGCACCCCCAAAACGCTCTCCCGAACCGTCCGCTGCCAGCCGCTTCAACGGACGCAGGAAGGCGCGCCGATCTCCCGTCTCTCGGCGTCGCAGCTCGCGCCGACCAGACCGACGTCGTGGGTTGACTCCTGTTGCTCTCGTGTCGACCGCGGAGTCACTACCCCTCGCTATACGCCGCGGCCCACTGGACTCACTTGGCAACCTTACATGCGCCGACGCTCAAGGCGGACAAGTCATCTTGTGTCTCAGTGCGCGACCGACCAACCGATCGATCCAACCGCCAATGACCATTGCCTGAGCAAACTCGAGCAGACTGGCGGCCTAACGCGCAGACTCAGATGCAGGAATTAAGCCACGACCGGGTGACCACTCGCTTAGTTCTCTTACTGGCGGAGTGGAAAGTCATTTTGCCGGTTTTAAAGGTTGATCCGAACGACAGACATACTAGCACTCCCTAACAAATGCGGACGAGAGACAGACTAGCAAGCTGGGGACGAGAGATTGACCCAGACTGACCCACTGGCGAGCTCATAGCGTCCCTTAAATGCACGTTTCCCCTTTCCCACCAGGGGAAGACACCAAAGCTGCGATTGCCACAGCGGCGCCACCGCCAGAAACGGAGGGCGACTGCTTCACACTACGCGCTGCGGCGCGCTCTTCAAAACAGCAATTTTTACCACGGCTCAGTTGCAAGAAGACATCTAAATATTAACTGACTATGAACTGCAGACACTTTATATATATATATATATATATATATATATATATATATATTCCGGATTTCGGCTAATTTGAATGGCCTACGTTACCACCTAGTCTGGATGAACAGGGTAATAGAATTTTAATAATGAGTAATATATATATATATATATATATATATATATATATATATATATATATATATATATATATTAATGTAAATAAAGATTGATCATTGTTACGAAACATCACTTTAAAGCTATGATGACAGACAGCTCGCCAAGCAACTCAACGCGCTTTGTTCACTGCCAGGTCTCCATAGGCATTCTGCAAGTGCTTCTGAATATCTACGATGCTCTGAGATGACGACCCACCATCAGAAATTAGGCGGTCGGCCTTGTACCGAGCAGCAAGTGCAAAAAAACGAAGTATCTCCAAACTTTCTGCGAGATTGGACTTGTGCGCCAGACTGCGAGTCCAACGCAGATCCTTGCCTTTTATGGGCAATGCTCTTACAGCGCAGACATTAGGTTCAACTCTTGACTAGTATTCACAGCTTCACTTCAACTGGTACAGGCACACATTCATTCAGGAAACGACTTGTGGGTTGAGGCTGATTCGAGGAGCCCTCAAGGCAGTATGAGGAACGGCCTATGATCGCGGTCATGAAATGAGAATATCACCAATCCTTCCAGTCGCTATTTCCAGCAGATCTGTCCTGATTGTACTGCTGCTTCTTTGTTCAAGCAGGTCCTCGTTTGGACTCACGAAGTTGACTGGACCCGTTTTTATCCCCTCCCCTCCCCCCTTCCTGTAATAAAAATCTGAAGAAGTACCTGGAACTGACCATGATTCCTCGATGGGAACTACGCTATTCTGCGCCGTTTCTCGACAATATCCTTACGTCTAGGATAGCTTGTGTGAAATCGCGAAATTACGAGAGAGGTAGTAGGATAATCACTATTACTTATGATTAAAATTCTATTACCCTGTTCATCCAGACTAGGTGGTAACGTAGGTCATTCAAATTAGCCGAAATCCGGATTATTTGGGAATTCAGGAAAAAATTAAAATGACGTATGTTAAATAACGTACACACATGATATTTTTTTCCCATTAACCACATAAATATATTTTATAAACAAATTTTGATGAGATATTGAATAAAACATTTTGATTTTTTTGTACAGTGGAATAATATGTACGTTTCTTTTGAGCCAGATTCGATTGTCATGTGTTGCAGAATCGCGCATACACTTAACTAGCATTAGTTCTAAGAAGCCATTACTTTATTCCGCTGCTTTACTCGCTGTGTATGTCATAATCTCTTCAGACTGAGCGGCTGCTCTCGTCAGTCAATCATCGTTGTTGTCGGCAGACGAACAAACGGCGACAGTTTCGTCGTCATGAACCATACCGAAGCCATCATCCCTGTCATTTCGCCACTTATGCCCGAGCATACAGTCTCGGTGAAATTAATATCGTCTCTTAGACGTGTTTTTACACTCACAACACAATAGTCCACTACAGCAATGTAAAACTGAGTGTTAATTGTCACTGTGTCAGGACCTGTGAATGCCAGTATCGAGCAATTGCACACGCCCCACACCATTACAGAGCCTCCACCAGATTGAAGAGTCCCCTGCCGACTCGTAGGGACCATGGATTCATGACGTTGTCTCCATACCCGTACACATCCATGCGCTCGACACAATTCGAAATGAGACTCGTCCGACCAGGTGAAATGTTTCTAGTCGTCAACAGTCCAATGTCGGTGTTGACTTGCCCAGGCGAAGAGTAAAGCTTTCAAAAAATGGTTCAAATGGCTCTGAGCACTATGGGACTTAACTGCTGTGGTCATCAGTCCCCTAGAACTTAGAACTACTTAAACCTAACTAACCTAAGGACATCACACCCATCCATGCCCGAGGCAGGATTCGAACCTGCGACCGCAGCGGTCGCGCGGTTCCAGACTGTAGCGCCTAGAACCGCTCGGCCACTCCGGCCGGCAGTAAAGCTTTGTGTAATGCAGTCTTCAAGGGTACACGAGTGGATCTGTGGCTCCGAAAGCCCATATGGATGGTGTTTCGTTGAAGGGATCGCACGCTGATACTTGTTGATGGTCCAGCATTGAAATCTGCGGCAATTTGCGTAAGGGTTGCATTGCTGTCACGTTGAACGAATCTCTTCAGTCGTCGTTGTTCCGTTCTAAATGGTTCAAATGCCTCTGAGCACTATGGGACTTAACATCTGAGGTCATCAGTCCCCTAGAACTTAGAACTACTTCAGCCTAACTAACCTAAGGACATCACACACGTCCATGCCCTAGGCAGGATTCGAACCTGCGACCGTAGCAGCAGCAGCGCGTTTGCGGACTGAAGCGCCTAGAACCGCTCGGCCACAACAGCGGCTGTCCCTTTCTTGCAGGATCTATTCCGGCCTCAGAGACGTCGGAGATTTGATGTTTCGCTGATTTCCTGATATTCACAGTACATTCGTGAAACGTCCTACGGGAAAATCATTACTCCATCGCTACCTCGTAGAAGCTGTGTCCCATCGCTCGTGCGCCGACTATAACATCACGTTCAGACTCACATAAATCTTGATAACCTGCCATTGTAACAACAGTAACCCATCTAACAACTGTACCAGACACTTGCTGTCTTACATAGGCGTTGCCGACCGCAGCGCAGTATGCTGCCTGTTTACATATTTGTGGATTTGAATACGCTTGTCTATACGAGTTTCTTTGGCGCTTCAGTGTATTTTCGTATTAACCAACTAGGATCACGTAACAACTTCAATTCGTCTTCTTTCGTTGTTGTTTCCTGTCTTTCTAGTACACCTTCATCTTCTCCTCATGTTCTGTTTTCCTTTCTTCTGTCCATATTGTTCCAAATTTCTTGTGTCTTGTGCACTGAAAGCCTTGTAAATTTAGTGTTTTATATTTAAATGGTTTCTTTGTGCAATTTCCGTTTCTTTGATGTTGCTATTTCTGGTTATTTCCTTATTTCTGGAATCCATGCTACAGCTGATTTCTTCTTCCAGAAACACAGGAGTTTTCGTTTAATGAGTCTGTTCCTATTCATTCGGTAGAGGTATCCAAAAAAGATCAGTCTTTTATCCGTTGCTTCTGATCTTTTCTCTGTGTTTTTGTAGATCTGCTCATTAGCCACCTGTAGTTTGTATTGCACTCAGTATTTTTCTAATAATCTTCCGCTCAAGTACATCTATTCCCCATGCTTATAGTTCGTCGTTAGGCATTCAAATCCCTGTAAACATTGTGGTCCTACCAATGTGGTATAGAGTAGTAGTTTTGTTTCGCTAGATATTTCTTATTGTACATATTCTTTGTGAAATTATATGCTCTCTCTCCGTTTTGTTAACTCTTACACCAAATTTTTTCTAGTCTACTTTGTTGTGTAGTTTCTCCAATATATTCAAATTAACTTACTCGTTGTGATTTACATGCTTGTGTTTCTATGATTTTTTTTGAATTTTTTGATATTTGTCACAAACTTTTTTTCAACTGAAATTTAGAGACCAGTTCTATTTCCTACTTCGTCTTGTTTCACTAACTGCATCTCTCGTGTTTTCTGAAAGCATTGGAAAATCTTTGGTTCTGAATACTTCAATAATTCTGCTGTAGCGGAGTTTTCACCACTTGGTTTGTCGTTTCTTAGTGATTTGATGGCTTCATGAGTTCCTTGCTCTGTTCGAGGGAAATCTTATTATTATAAAAATAAAATGAGCCAGAGGCAGCTAAGGATAATATCTCTGCATACTTTACATTGATGTAGCTAGCGCAGTGCCAGAAATTTAACCTCTCTGAGAATCATTCGCTATCTTGGTGCAGACAAGCGAGCACATCTTCGTTTGAATTCGACTTACACTGAAGCGCCAAAGAAACTGGTATAGGCATGCGTATTCAAATACAGAGATACGTAAACAAGCAGAATACGGCGCTGCAGTCGACAAAGCCTATATAAGACAACAAGTGTTATATCGGTTACAGCAGCTACAATGGTAGATTATCAAGATTTAAGTGAGTTTGAACTTTGTGGTATAATAGGCGCACGAGCGATGGGACACAACTTCTACGAGGTAGTGATGAAGTGGGGAATTTCCCGTACGACCATTTTACGATGGTACCGTGAATATCCGGTAAAATCATTGGTGGGTAGCTTTACTACTCATTTTCATATTAAATTTAAGCAAAGGAGTTGGATTATGATTCGGGCTCTTAGAAACAGAATGTTGATATACACTCCTGGAAATGGAAAAAAGAACACATTGACACCGGTGTGTCAGACCCACCATACTTGCTCCGGACACTGCGAGAGGGCTGTACAAGCAATGATCACACGCACGGCACAGCGGACACACCAGGAACCGCGGTGTTGGCCGTCGAATGGCGCTAGCTGAGCAGCATTTGTGCACCGCCGCCGTCAGTGTCAGCCAGTTTGCCGTGGCATACGGAGCTCCATCGCAGTCTTTAACACTGGTAGCATGCCGCGACAGCGTGGACGTGAACCGTATGTGCAGTTGACGGACTTTGAACGAGGGCGTATAGTGGGCATGCGGGAGGCCGGGTGGACGTACCGCCGAATTGCTCAACACGTGGGGCGTGAGGTCTCCACAGTACATCGATGTTGTCGCCAGTGGTCGGCGGAAGGTGCACGTGCCCGTCGACCTGGGACCGGACCGCAGCGACGCACGGATGCACACCAAGACCGTAGGATCCTACGCAGTGCCGTAGGGGACCGCACCGCCACTTCCCAGCAAATTAGGGACACTGTTGCTCCTGGGGTATCGGCGAGGACCATTCGCAACCGTCTCCATGAAGCTGGGCTACGGTCCCGCACACCGTTAGGCCGTCTTCCGCTCACGTCCCAACATCGTGCAGCCCGCCTCCAGTGGTGTCGCGACAGGCGTGAATGGAGGGACGAATGGAGACGTGTCGTCTTCAGCGATGAGAGTCGCTTCTGCCTTGGTGCCAATGATGGTCGTATGCGTGTTTGGCGCCGTGCAGGTGAGCGCCACAATCAGGACTGCATACGACCGAGGCACACAGGGCCAACACCCGGCATCATGGTGTGGGGAGCGATCTCCTACACTGGCCGTACAACACTGGTGATCGTCGAGGGGACACTGAATAGAGCACGGTACATCCAAACCGTCATCGAACCCATCGTTCTACCATTCCTAGACCGGCAAGGGAACTTGCTGTTCCAACAGGACAATGCACGTCCGCATGTATCCCGTGCCACCCAACGTGCTCTAGAAGGTGTAAGTCAACTACCCTGGCCAGCAAGATCTCCGGATCTGTCCCCCATTGAGCATGTTTGGGACTGGATGAAGCGTCGTCTCACGCGGTCTGCACGTCCAGCACGAACGCTGGTCCAACTGAGGCGCCAGGTGGAAATGGCATGGAAAGCCGTTCCACAGGACTACATCCAGCATCTCTACGATCGTCTCCATGGGAGAATAGCAGCCTGCATTGCTGCGAAAGGTGGATATACACTGTACTAGTGGCGACATTGTGCATGCTCTGTTGCCTGTGTCTATGTGCCTGTGGTTCTGTCAGTGTGATCATGTGATGTATCTGACCCCAGGAATGTGTCAATAAAGTTTCCCCTTCCTGGGACAATGAATTCACGGTGTTCTTATTTCAATTTCCAGGTGTGTATATATTGTTAAAAATTTTAAGTCATACACAAAACATACCGTAGAACGAAACATTCTTCCAAAAATTTTACCAAACGCTTATTGTGTCAAACGTCGGACATACAAATCCTAACTCTGAATATTATCTAACAAAACCAGTTTGAAATCATTGTATATCTTCTCTCATTTACGTGCTAAGGTTTGGTCTGGGGCAGCGAGCGCGACCTACCTTACAGCTGTCACCACGCGTCTGCTTCCTCCGGGCACCTAGCTGCGGCACCTGCCTTAAAGCTGTCAGCTGTCTGCACACGTGTGCTTTCTCTGGGCACCTACCTGCGACCCCTCGGTTTTTACTGTGCGTGCCCAGCTCTCTTAACCATCAGAGAACCTCCTACTCAAAGACATTATACTCGTTCAACCTAGCGGTTGGCAACTACCGACTATTTTCTGGAGCTACCCTGATCAGATCTTAGCACATACCTTTCAAGATAAGTCCCTGCAGTCGCGCTATCCTCTGTGCCCTCGGTGGCTCAAATGGATAGAGCGTCTGCCATGTAAGCAGGAGATCCCGGGTTCGAGTCCCGGCGTGTTCGCGGGGGCTCTACACGATATTAGGCAATGTCTTCAGTGTATTTCGGGTACAAGTTGATGCTTGCACATACACTCTCGAGCTATACAGAGGCGTGAGGGATTGTGCACGCTTGTACAGAACGCTTGTTCACGCGTGCTGGTCAGGCGTGCCAACGCTAATGACCTCGCCTTCTCCCTGGGCCCGCGCCTGCTGCGCTTGGCCCTCCACGGCTGGCCGCGCCCCGGCTGCCGGTGGGTATTGAGTAGCACGCGCTGCGCCTGACGTCTCCGCGCAGAGGCGGGCGGCCGATATCTGCCGCTGGCGTTTCGAGCCATCGACCCCGGCGCTGTCGATAGCGGCCGCGAGAGGAGGACCCGTGATTAGGCGCGCGATCAGTCGCCCAGGGCCCACCGCACTCATCCGCGGACCTCTTCTGCTCCTGCTGTGCTGTTCCCACTCCCCACGGCGCCCCTCTATCCGTACTGCATTACGTGCGCTCACGAGCTGCTGTCCGCTCCGAGGCGACGGTACAGGCCGAACCTCTTACTGTGGCACAGAGTTGGAGTCGATACTTTTGTTTTTATTAGGCTGCACCATCCGCTCCATTCTTACCTAGGCAAATTTAGCACGTTGGACCACTTCCCCGAAATAGTGGAACGACGTTCACTGTGCCTCGCTTTCCGTATCTAATTAGTTTTCTCCACACACGTCCCGAACCAGCTTCTAGAGTACCCACCACTTTGCCTCTCATATACCTTCCATAAACGTGAGTCTAACACTGCATACTCTTGCCTAACCTTCAGAGCCTTTTCTGCTGCCACGCATCAGCCAGCATGTCCCGCCTTCCCTCCACCGTTCAGTACTCCACGTCCGTACTACCAAAATTTCAACCGTCTTCTCCTTCGAGACGATGAACGTATCCCTGAAATCAATCATTCATTTTGTAACCATGAAGTTTTCTGCTCCTCCCGTCCCAAATGAACGCCCAGCCCACTCCTACTATCCGCAGCTGCCATCCCACTCTGAAACGCCCCCTTTGGAAAATTTATGAATGATTGTGCTGATAAACCACTTACGTTATTTACTTTTCAAACAGCTGAGCAAAACTGAACGTACTCAGACATTTCTCTCTTTACTTATTCGGATCAACACTAAACTGACGCACAATATTTTTTTGCGCAACGCAATCTGACTTTCAATAATCCCTGCAAAAGAATGGCCCTAACTAACAATAACCTACACCTTTCATGAACCACTTACCTCACAAAAACCTTCGTTACTCGAACTACTGCAATACAGCGAGCGCCAATACTGCCAGCTAAATAAAAGAATCTAACTACTGAAGTCACTAACTATTGACAGGCATAGTTAGCAAATGAAAGATTTTGATAGAGAACAAACAATGTATTTACCTTAATAGTGTTCAAAAGTCATAATATATATATATCAGTTCATGACATCCAGTCTTACAAATTTACTGTCTCTGATGGACACACGTCCAGATCATCCGCTCTCAAAATTCTGCCATCTCTCCCCCCATATGCACCACTGCTGGCGGCTCACCTCCAACCGCGCAACGCTACGCGCTGTGAACAGCCAACTGCCCAACACTACAATGGCGAATATTCTAACAATGCCAACCAGCCACAGACTGCACACAGCACAGCCAGTGATTTTCATACAGAGCGCTACGTGGCGTTACCAATATAAAAACCTAAACAGCCTACTTACAACTCATCTCTTAAGCATACCGGATGGTTGCAATTAAACTTTCCCCATTTAACACCTTTTATCACGAAAACTACCGAACGAGTACTAAACTTGGTAGCATTAATGTCAAGAACATGGGGAAGAGAAATAATGCAGAATTTGTTCAATGGAAACACCTTTAATGTGCTGCTACGGTACATCATACCATTGCATACCGGTACCATTACTGCTACAAAAGGGCCCAATATGGCTTCCGCCAGTATCTGGAAGAGTCTGAAGGCGCAGGAATGCATTCTGCACAGCAGAACGAAGCATGACCATAGGCATTCTCGTTACCTCTTTTGATATGCTGCGCTTCAGATTGGCACATGTGTGGATGTTCCCTTGGTAAACCCTGTCCTTCAGGTAGCTCCACAACCAGAAATCACAGGGAGTGAAATCAGGTTATCGTGGCGGCCAAGCATTTGTAAACGATCGGCTGATAATTCGATCGTTTCCAAATGTGTTTCGGAGAAGCAGGTGAACTTCCCGAGTTATGTGCGGTGAGGTCCCCTCCTGCATGAAAACTATTCAGTTCAGTTTGTCTCCTACAGAACGGGTATGAAATGCTGGCCAAGCGTATCGCAGTAACGCTGGCCATTCACTCTACACGTCTCTGGTACTTGAGCGCTATGCTGGTCAAAAAAGAAGGGGCCAATGGTGAAAGTAGCCGTGAAGCCACACCATACGGTGACATGTTTACCATACAGAGGAACTTCATGGACGGAGACTGGAGGTGTAGATCCCCACACTCGGCAGTTCTGTGAGTTCACCTCACCTGTCAGAGAAAAATGCACTTCGTCTGTCCATAGGATGGTCCAAGGCCAGCTCTCGTCAACTTCAGTCGTTGCGAGAAAGTGGAGAGCAAAGTCAGTAAGTCGTTGTCTGTCCTGTGGCGCAAGCTGCTGTACGATATGGATCTTGTACGAACTCCATTTGCGAATGGTTCGAAGTACCTTCCGCGGAATGGACCACGGGATGTTCAACTGTCGTGACACAGCACGCACACTGCCTGACGATCGGGAATTGCGCGCAGCAATGCCCGCCATAGCAACAGCGATTTCATCAACCACCTGTGGTGCAACCTGTCCTCGGCCTCTTTCCCAGGCGACGCCCAGCTCTCCAGTTGATTCAAACTTCTTCGTCATGCTCGGCACAGTAGGTGGAGAAAGACGACCCTTCCGTAATCCTTTCAGCCGGCAATATTCTCGAAGTGCAGCTGCAGCATTACTGTTGTTTTGATAACAGACCTTCACCAATAATGCGCTGCTCCTTTTATTCAATTCAAGCTCATGTCGAGACCTCAACCAGTGCACTGCGACTCTTCAGGTGTGTAAGAACATGAATCATGATGCCTGATCACGGGAGCTAGTGTCCATAGTTGGAACTGAACGGTGGCGCCGTGACGCCTGTAAATCATACACCCCATAATCTGGACATTAATGCTACCAAGTTTGGCACACGTACGGTAATTAGCTTCCGTGTTATAACGTGTTAAGTAGGGAAAGTGTAATTATAACCACCCGGTGTACGCTCTCTATCAGTTCCTTCACTGCCGGCCGCTGTGGCTGAGCGGTTCTAGACGCTTCAGTCCGGAACCGCGCCGCTGCTACCGTCGCAGGTTCGAACCCTGCCTCGGGCATGGATGTGTGTGATGTCCTTAGGTTAGTTAGGTTTAAATAGTTCTAAGTTCTAGAGGACTGATGACCTCAGATGCTAAGTCCCATAGTGCTCAGAGCCATTTGAAACATTTGAAATTCCTTCACTCATAGACGTCTCATGTCCTCTTCCAAGTAATATCCTCTCGTATATTTCCCACATCCAAGTCGCTATGTACAATTAGCAGGGGCCTCTTTTATATCATCCTCATAATGAAGAGAGGAAGAAAGGACGATCAGAGTCCCGGCAGTAGAGACGGAGCAAAAGCTCCGATTACAGAAGGCCGGGTAAGGAAATCAGCCGTGCTATTTGGAAAGGAACCATCCCGATGTTCAGGGAAATCACCGAACATCTAAATCTGACTGGCCAGATGGGGATTTGAATCGTTGTCCAATGTGCTAACCACTGCGCCACTGATCTATAAAGAATGTAAGTGAATCAAATTACAATAGTTGTGTCAAAAAACTTAAATTATTAATTTAGAAATATGTAACATGTATAATCCAATGGCTGAAGTGCGAAATTCTGGCCAGTGCCACTCCTCAATGCCTAGCAGAGGGCACGTATATAACTGTTAAACAAAAATGTGTTGTATTCCAACAGTAACTTGTCACTGGCAGCTACAATTACGGTGCACGTCATCAAGTTTACTCTGTATTCACATAAACAAATTGTTTTACGTAAGCACTAGGCTTTCATAATATTGGTCTGTCCCAGAATTAAATTAAAAGTAATTAGCAACACCCATTTCTGACAAAGGTTTTCGGAAGATTTGCATTGGCTCTAAGACAAAGGCCAGAACTAAAAATCCCCTCCCAAATATTCTGAATTATGGCATCTTGTTCCCCTTATGAACTGGTCTGATATTTATACATGAAGATGACTACTCAACAATTCAAAATTAAGTTCCTGGCAGAAGTTCCATCGAACGATCTTCGAGCATGGGAAAAACGAACACTTAAATATTTCCGGGAGAGCTCTGATTTCTCTTATTTTATTACGATGATCATTTCTCCCTTTGCAGGTGACACCCAGCAAAATATTTTCGCATTCGCAGGGCAAAGTTGGTGATTGAAATTTTACGAAAAGATCTCGCGTTTCATATTTGTCATACTCTCTGCCCTGTTTCGCGATAATACGAAACAGGCTGCCCTTTTCTGGTCATTTTCGATGTTCTCCGCCAGTTCCACCTGACGCGGATCCCGCACTGCACAGCAATACGGACAAGCGTAGCGAAGGCAGTCTCTTTATTGGACCTGTTGCATCTTCCAAATCCTCTGCCAATAAATCGCAGTCTTTCGTTCGCTTTCAGCATAACAATGTCTATATGATCATTACAGTTTAAGTTATTCGTTATTGTAATCGTCAAGGTATTTAGATGAATTGACAATGTTTAGATGTGTGTGATTTCTCGTGTAAACCAAGTTTAGCGGAGTCTCTTTAGTACTGATATGAATGACTTCACACTTCTCATTATTTAGAGTCGATCGCCACTTTTCGGGCCATACAGGTATGTCGACTAAATCATTTTGGAATTGCCTTTTATCTTCTAATTACTTTACAAGACAGTAACTGAATGCATCATGTGGAAAAAATCTAAGAGCGCTGCTTAGATTGTCTCCTAGCTAATGTATATAGATCAGGAGCAGCATAGGACCCATAACACTTCCTTGGGGAACGCCAGATATTACTCCTAATTTACTCGACGACTCTCCTTCAATTACCTGACCTGTGACCTCTCTGACAGGAACTCACGAATCCAGTAGCACAACAGAGACGATTCCTGTAGGCACGTAATTTGATCGGAAGTCCCTTGTGAGGAACAGTATCAAAAGCCTGAATGTGATGTGCAATGGCTCACAACTCAAATAGTCCGCTTTATCTTTAGTGTCAGGGAAAAAAACATATGCCTGTTGTTCCCAGCATACAACCCTCTCCTCTAGGTAACACTTGTCCCACCCAGCTCCAGGCTATGACTCCTCCCACCAAAACAGAATTAACAGTCCCGATCAGTGCTATCGACACACGACTCCGAAAAACTTGCTACGTCCTGATCCACCTACAGAAGGTATAGTCCGTTTTGTAATCAAAATTCTCCAAAATGCCCATCACACAGACATATATCGTCCAACAAACGACGCTGGCTATTCTTTCTGTATTTCACGTTAATGCCAGCGCCATGTACACCAAATACCTCTCCAGTTCCACCCCAATCCCACATTACTCTGTGCACGTGTCCTCTGCTCTTGCCATGACTCTTCGCCACGAACTCTTAACAGGTCGTAGTCCATTGCCCTAACTCCAGTCACACTAACTTGAAAGTTTTCTTGTGTTTTTACAAGCAGATTCTCTTACCTTCGCCAAGTTGCAGCGTATAACACCACAAATCTCCGCAGAAGACAGCAAACGGTTTCATGTTCAAATCAGGTAAGTCCTAAGTTCTAAATATTGTAATTTCACAGAAACCAGTAATCGAATTTTGAAGTGTGAATCGCCGTTAAATTAGTTTCGTTTAGAACTTCTATGCTACCAGCAGAGATTGCCATAGTTCCATCTGAAAGAGCGCAGTTCATAACGATATCTCTGTAGTTAATATAGTTACGACAATAGTCTTCGTCATTTGGTGAGGATTTTTACACAATTCATTTGACTGAAAATAGAACTGCGATATCTTAAAAGGTTCAGGAAGTATCTGAGGTGACAGCTTTGCTCAGTGAATCAAATGTACCGGGTCATCAAAAAGTCAGTATAAATTTGAAAACTGAATAAATCACGGAATAATGTAGATAGAGAGGTACAAATTGACACACATGCTTGGAATGACATGGGGCTTCATGAGAACCCAAAAAATACAAAAGTTCAAAAAAATGCCCGACAGATGGCGCTTCATCTGACCAAAGTAGCAATAATTAGCGTAACAAAGTAACACAAAACAAAGATGATGTTCTTTACAGGAAATGCTCAATATGTCCACCATCATTCCTCAACAATAGGTGCAGGTGTTTATCAGCCAGGCTGGGGATAATGCGATTCTGTAACATATCGGCGTACCTCTCACTCGTCACGGTAGCAGTTACAAAACCAGAATCACGCATTTCTTCGAAGAAAAAAGGCCCGATAACGGTAGATGTGGTAAATCTAACCCATACCGTGACTTTCTCGTCGTGCAATGGAGTTTCCACGACAGTTTTAAGATTTTCAGTAGCCCAAATTCTGCAGTTGTTGGCGTTGACAGATCCTCGGAGCGTGAAATGAGCTTCGTCGGTCCACAACACGTTACTCAACCAAGCGTCATCTTCCGCCATCTTTTGAAAAGCCCACACCGCAAATACCCTCCGCTTCACTAAATCGCCAGGTGACAGTTCATGATGCTGATGGATTTTGTTCGGATAACATCGGAGGGTACGCCTAAGTGCCAACCAAACAGTAGTGTTTGGAATGCTGGTGTGACGTGCTACTGCACGAGCGCTGACTTTCCCGTGCATAGACGAACCCACTACAGTCTCCATTTCTTCCTGAACTGTCTCAGCAGCATTACGCCTTGTGCTCGGTCGGCCACTACGGAGTCTATCGTCTATACAACTCGTGGCTTCGAACTTCGAAATCATTCTCGCCACAGCTGCATTTGTCAACGGACCTTTACCCGTTCGAATCCCCTTCCTATGGTGATAGAATCGTAACGCTAAACTAGCACATCCCCCATTCTGATAATACTGCTTCACTAAAAGCGCCTTTTCAGGTAACGTCAACATGCTGCGACTGCTGGCGCATCTGATTCTCTCTGTCAGTACAGCTCCTTTTATACACGATTGTCATGCGCAGTCACTGACGTTTTGCTGTCCAGCGCCATCTGTCGGACATTTTGTGAACTTTGTTTTTTGTTTGTTTTAATAAAACCCCATGTCATTCCAAGCATGTGTGTCAATTTTTACCTCTCTATCTACATTATTCCGTGGTTTATTAAGTTTTCAAACTTATACTGACTTTTTGATCACCCAGCATTTCTCAAACTTCACTTAACATGTTACATCTGCTTATACATTTTTTTGTAATTTTTTTTACATTTAATGACTTATGTTTATTTATTTGCAGTTATCCTTTTGTGTCTGGTCATTTACCAACATTACGTTTTAACGTCCTTCTGCTATACCTGCAGTCAGCGGACAAGAAAGATTGTCGAGACGAGAGAAACAAAGTTTATTTCCTGTAAGTTAAGACAACTCCGTAATCGCTGACTTGCGGAATGGAGGCCTACTTAAGAAACAACAATTCGACTGAATCTCGAACTACAACAAGAACAAATATTTGCTGGCTAAATGCGCAGACAACAAAATAACTCTTGGCATAAGGCCAATTCTTGTAAGGACAAAAGTTATAACATCAAGTAATTAGTTCTGTCTGAAAGCTGGTACTGAAAAGTACTTTAACCAACTGAAATGGCTATCAGCGTAATTTCGGATACTGACAAGTAGGTCAGTTACTCTTTCGAGATTGATAAGCGAGGTCGACAATGGCAGAGAGGCTTAGAATTCGATGTAGACAAAGTTAACGACCAGTATTAATTGCAAGTCCAAACTGTTGATTCAGTGTCAAATGCCACACTTTCACTGGTAATGGATGGGACTCTTGCGTCTCTCTCGGAGAATGACTCGGCGACGGAGCTGGCGGTGGACTGTGACACGTCCTCTTGGGTGCACCGCAGTTAGCCCGTTGTGGGCTACCAGCACCTGGCCCAGCAGCTTACTCGATGAAGAATGCCTTATCTGATCTGTGCGCGGTCTTAAGTGGTCTGCTCGCTGCAGAATACTTGGTGCGTTATTTTCAGTCACGCATCTATGCGTAATAAACAAGTTGATGTACGTCGTGACCTCTACCGCCGTATCTGACACCACCGGGTGACTGCGGCCGTGACGGGTCTCTGCTTGACGGCCGGGGGGGGGAATGGCCCCTACACGCTCGCAACCCGCCTGACGGGTCTGTTGCGCAGGTGGCCAGTGGGTGTAGGCGCTCGGCCGAGCCGTGCCCACATTCATGCTAATAAATTAAGGATAATGCTGATACATGGTGAAACAGCGCTCTGGTGGGCGGTTTGTGGGTTTAAATCACCTCGATCACCTCGGGGCATGACCATGCGATGCTTTTGACCTGCGGTCGTCGCACGGTGGCGCTGGCAGCAGTCCACATACGCAGAGGTGCGTTGGTGCGTGTCAGAGTACAGTGCAGCGAGTAAGTGTGCAGACGTTTTCAGACGTGCTAATGGTGACTGTGTGTTGAAAATGGCTCAAAGAACACATATCGATGACGTTATGAGGGGTAGAGTACTAGAGCAACTGGAGCTGGTCAAACACAGCAGGTCGTAGCACGGGCCGTCCGTGTGCCACAAAGTGCGATCTCACGATTATAGCAACGATTCCAGCAGACAGGAAACGTGTCCAGGCGCTACAGTACGGGACATCCACAGTGTACAACACCACAAGGAGACCGATATCTCACCATCAGTGCCCGCAGACGGCCACGGTGTACTCCAGGTAGCCTTGCTCGGGACCTTGCCGCAGCCGCTGGGACAGTTGTCTCCAGACATACAGTCTACATACGACTGAACAGACACGGTCTATTCGCCCGGAGACCTGCAAGGTGCATTCCACTGACTCCTGGTCACAGGAGAGCCCGTAAAACCCGGTGTCAAGAACACAGTACATGGTCACTGGAACGGTGGTCCCAGGTTATGTTCACGGACTAGTCCAGGTGTAGTCTGCACAGTGATTCTCGCCGGGTTTTCATCTGGCGTGAACCAGTAACCAGATACCAATCCCGTAATATCCTTGAAAGGGACCAGTATGGAGGTCGTGGTTTGATGGTGTGGGGTGGGATTATGATTGGTGCACGTACACCCCTGCATGTATTTGACAGAGGAACTGTAACACGTCAGGTGTATCGGGACGTCATTTTACACCAGTATGTAAGCCTTTTCAAGAGTGCAGTGGGTCCCACCTTCCTCCTGATGGAAGATAACGCACGGTCCCACCGAGCTGCCATCGTGGAGGAGTACCTTGAAACAGAAGACATCAGGCGAATGGAGTGGCCTGCCTGTTCTCCAGACCTAAACCCCATCGAGCACGTCTGGAATGCTCTCAGTCGACGTGTCGCTGCGTCTTCAAACCCCTAGTACACTTCAGGAGCTCCGACAGGCACTGGTACAAGAATGGGAGGCTATACCCCAGCAGCTGCACGACCACCTCATCCAGAGTATACCAACCCGTTGTGGGGCCAGTGTACGAGTGCGTAGTGATCATATCCCTTACTGATGTCGAGATACATGCGCAGGAAACAGTGGCGTTTGGTAGCACATGTGTTTCGGGACGTTTTTCTCAACTTATCACCAATACCGTGGACTTAGAGATCTGTGTCGTGTGTGTTCCACATCTGCCTATGCTATTAGCGCCAATTTTGTGTAGTGCCACGTTGTGCGGCACCACAGTCCGCAATTATCCTTAATTTATGAGCATGAGTGTATGTACTACACTAAAACGCCAAAGAAACTAGTATAGTCATGCGTAATCAAATACTGAAATATGTATTCGTAAACGCGCAAATACGGCGCTGCAGTCGGCAACGCCTATATAAGACAACAAGTGTCTGGCACAGTTGGTAGATGGGTTACTACTGCTGCAGTGGCAGGTTATCAAAATTTTTGTGAGTTTGTAAGTGGTATTATAGTAAAAAAAATGGTTCAAATGGCTCTGAGCACTATGGGACTCAACTGCTGAGGTCATTAGTCCCCTAGAACTTAGAACTAGTTAAACCTAACTAACCTAAGGACATCACAAACATCCATGCCCGAGGCAGGATTCGAACCTGCGACCATAGCGGTCTTGCGGTTCCAGACTGCAGCGCCTTTAACCGCACGGCCACTTAGGCCGGTTGGTATTATAGTCAGCGCAGGAGCGATGCGACACAGCATCTCTGAGGTAGCGATGAAGTGTGCATTTCCGCGTACGACCATTTCACGAGAGTACCGTGAATATCAGGAATCCGGTGAGACATCAGATCTCCGACATCGCTACGGCTGGAAAGAGATCCTGCAAGAACTGGGCCAACGGCGACTGAAAAGAATCATTCAACTTGACAGAAGTGCAACCGTACCAGAAAGTGCTGCAATTTCAATGCTGGACCATCAAAAAGCCTCAGCGTGCGAACCGTTCAACGAAACATCATAGATATGTGCTTTCGGAGCCGAAGGCCCACTCGTGTACTCTTGATGACAGCACGACACAAAGGCTTACACCTCGCCAAGGCCCGTCAACACCGACATTGGACTGTTGATGACTGGAAACATGTTGCCTGGTCGGACAAGTCTCGCTTCAAATTGTATCGAACGGATGTACATGTACACATATGGAGACAGCCTCATGAATCCATATACCCTGCATGTCAGTAGGGGACTCTTTGAGCTGGTGGAGGCTCTGTAATGGTGTGGGGCGTGTGCAGTTGGAGTGATGTGGGATCCGCGATACGTCTAGATACGACTATGACAGGTGACAAGTGCGTAAGCTTGCTGTCTGATCACCTTCATCCATTCATGTTCATTGCGCATTCCCATGGACTTGGGCAGTTATAGCAGGGCAACGCGATACCCGACAGGTCCAGAATTGCTACAGAGTGGCTGCGTCAACGCTCTGCTGGGTTTCAACACTTCCGCTTTCACCATACTTCCCAGACATGAACATTATTGAGCATATCTGGGATGCCTAGCAACGTGCTGTTCAGAAGAGATCTCCACTCCCTCGTATTCTTACGAATTTATGGACAACCCTGCAGGATTCATGGTGTCACTTCCGTCCAGCACTACATCACACGTTAGTCGAGTCCATGCCACGTCGTGTTGCGACATTTCTGCTTGCTGGTTGGGGCCCTACACGATATTAGGGAGGTGTACCAGTTTCTTTGGCTCTTCAGTGTACAGTATGTGTTCGCAGTTCAGCAAGTTGTCCTAATACTGCACACAGTCGTTACGCGTGACGGAACGGCGACGAATAGCGACCGGCTGACGCGATTACCGGTGTGGGTACTCGTTCTGCTGTCGCGGGAGCAGCGCGCGCCGGGGCGTCGTACAGTATGCAGATGTGCCGGCGTACGACAGCACGTTAGCGCCGGCGCCCGGCGGTGAGTTGGTAATTTCGGCAGGTGGCTAATGGAGGATCTCTCTCGCTCGCTGAAAGAGGCGTTCCATTATTCAGCTCTCGCTCCGCCTTAATTTACGGCCAATCCGGACCACATCATCCCCTTACCTGGGCGGCCGCAATTTTCCGCGGAATGAATAAGTTCCGCTTCTCGCCGGTCCCCGAGCACGGCGCGGCGGAAGCGACTGCGACGCAGCCGTGGTTAAACCGGAGACTCTGCAGGCAGGCAAACCGCGGTGGGGCACACAACGGGTCCAGTGTGCGGGACAGCTTCGTTTGGTAGCCCACCAGTGTCTGCCACGAGCACCAGTCACTCGTCCGTGTTGTACAGGTGCCGGATGTGAGTTTGTGGGATGGAGATCCACGTCTGTTTCACTTGGTTAATGCTGGCTGTGGATGACATTGGAATTGTCATGTGATGATATCCCATACTGTGCTCGATTGGAGACAGCTCTGTTGATTGAGCAGGCCAAATAAACATGTCGACTCTCTGTAGAGCTTCTGTATTACAACAGCGGTATGTAAGCGAGAGTAATCCATTAGTAAATAGCCCCTGGAATACTGTTCATGAAGGGCAGCTCAGCAGGTCGCATCTGACTGAAAAAGTAATTATTGTAGAGTAGCTTCACACCTTTGTAAAAATAAAGTTCTAACAAAATGTCAGTTTGGTTTCCAAAAGGGTTTCTCAACGGAAAATGCTATATATACTTTCACTAATGAAATATTAAATGCTCTGAGTAACCGGAAGTCACCCGTTGGGATTTTTTGTGATCTATCAAAGGTTTTTGATTGTGTAAATCATGGAATACTTCTAGATAAGCTCAAGTACTGTGGTATGAATGGGACAGTGCTCAAATGGTTTAAATCATACCTAACTGCAAGAGCGCAGAAAATTGAAATATGCAAAAAACTGATGATTTCTCAAACTGGAGAACAATCAAGAATGGGGTGCCGCAAGGTTCGGTCTTGGGTCCTGTGCTGTTCTTAATATATATTAATGACTTGCCATTCTATATTCACGAAGACGCAAAGCTGATACTTTTTGCCGATGATACAAGTATAGCTATCACACCCGACAGACAAGAATTAACTGGTGAAATTGTAAATGATGTTTTTCAGAAAATCATTAAGTGGTTCTCTGCAAATGAGCTCTCATTAAACTTTGACAAAACACAGTATATACAGTTCCACAAAGTAAATGGAATGACCCCATTAATAAATACAGACTTCGATCAGAAATCGGTAGCTAAGGTAGAATATTCAAAATTTCTAGTTGTATGCATTGATGAGGGGTTGAACTGGAAAAAAACACACTGAGGATCTGCTGAAACGTTTGAGTTCAGCTACTTATGCTATTAGGGTCATTCCAAATTTTGGCGATATACATCTGAATAAATTAGCTTACCGTGCCTATTTTCATTCTCTGCTTTCGTATGGCATCATATTCTGGGGTAACTCATCATTGAGTAAAAGGGTGTTCATTGCACAAAAGCGTGTAATCAGAATAATTGCTGGAGCCCATCCAAGGTCATCCTGCAGAAACTTATTTAAAGAGCTAGAGATCTTCACTGTAGCCTTACAATATATATATTCACTTATGAAATTTGTTATTAACAGTCCGAAGGAATTCAAAAGTAATAGCAGTGTACGTGGCTACAACACTAGGAGAAAGGATGATCTTCACTACTCAAGGTCAAATCTAACTTTGGCTCAGAAGGGAGTAAATTATGCTGCCACAAAAGTCTTTGGTCACTTACGTAATAGCATCAAAAGTCTGACAGATAGCCGTATAGCATTTAAAAGGAAATTAAAAGAGTTTCTTAATGGCAACTCCTTCTACTCATTAGATGAATTTTCGGATATAGTAAGTGGGTAATTTCCCAACCTCATAAAAAAATTTAAAAATATTGAGTGTCATGTAATATTTTGTCTAATGTAATATCTTGTATAGACACCTTTTATTAACCTGACACGTTCCAAATCATTACGAAGTGTCGTATTCATGATCTATGGAACAAGTACTAATCTAATCTAATCTAACCAGGTTGGCGTACAAATTTGCAGACGGGGTGCATGGGAGAACAAGAGAGCGCTCCTGCTCTCATACGAAATCTCATGCCAGACCGTAAAGCCCGGAGTAGGTCCAGTGTGCGCAGCATGCAGGCAGGTTGGCTGCAGGCCCTCTGATGGCCATCATTGGCACTGAGGCAGAACCAACTTCCGTCAGAAAACACGATAGACTTCTAACCCGCCCTCCAGCGAGCATCTCTTGACGTCACCGAAGTCGTAAATGGGGGTGCTTTGGGGGAATGCACGCTACAGGCCGTCTAACTCGTAGCTGTCTTGAAGTAACCGATTTGTAACCGTCCGTTGTTTTACTGTGGTGCCAACTGCTGCTCAGATTGATTCTGCAGATGTAGTGCGACGCGCCAGAACCATACTCCGAACACGATGGTCTTCCCTCTCGGTAGTGGCGACTGGAATCCGCTCTTCTTCCGACCTTACATTTTTGTGACCACCGCTGTCAGCAGTCATGCACAATGAGTACGTTCGAGCCAATTTTTCTGCAGTATCACAGAAGGAACATGCAGCTTCCCATAGCCCTATTACATGAGTCCCTTCTTAATCAGTGATTTGTTGACAATGGCGTCTTTGTCGTCTTAAAGTCATTCGTTGTGTCTTTGTGGTGCCACCTGTTGTTCAGATGGCTGCTGCATATATAGTACGATTCGCCAGTGCCATATGTCGAACACGACAGTCTTTGTTATGCTGGAGGCAAGGTAGCCTCTGAGGGCCGGCAACCCATATTACATCACAGAGGACGTGGTTGTCTATGTCCAAGGCGTACCAAAAGCACCATGGCAAACACAAGCTATTTACATATAAAATAATGGAAACAGGCATTCCGATCACTACTTACTGCAGCGGAAGCTCGAACCACGGCCTGCAGGAAGTATCACTACGCAAAAACCTGACTGGCTGGAGACAGTTATTTAGGGGCTAGAACCAGCCCCAAAGTTCAGTTCATTACAGATGCTGACCACGTGTACTTCGACCTCTGAAGATTACATTTTCGTCTCTGAATTGGACTGTTACTCGTGTGTCTGTGTTACCGCGAACCTTTGTGGAAAATTAGAAGTGAACTTTTGTTTGCCCCAATTAGAAGACTTTTGCTGGCATCGTAATTATTACCTTTCGTTTGTTCTTCAGTCGTCAACCTTGTGAACTTACATCAATAAAAGTTGTGTCAGTGAAAGATTGCAAATTGTCAGTCACAACAGTCTACCCTCTCGGTAGTGCCATGTGACCGTCCTGAATCCTCTTGCAACTGTACATTCTCGTGATCATCGTTTCCGGCAATCATGTACATTGGCTACACTCCAGCCAAGTCTGTTCGTATCACAGAAGGAACGTCCAACTCCAGGTAGCCCTATCACAGGACTTCATTCAAACACAGAAAGGTGTTCACATTGGCGTTTTTGTGATCTTAACACCATTATTGACCAACACCAAGTCGAATCTCAAAGGCAACTAAGGCTCACGACCGTATCCTAAGAAAGTCTGATTTGCAGCTTCTTAGTGGTACTACTAGCGCTGCTCTTATACGACTGGCGTGAAATTTAAAGAGGCATCATGTTTCAGATGTAGAAGCACACCTACCAACTTTCGTTTATGTCTCACTATTCCTCCTTGGTGTAACGATCTTTTTCCGTCGGTGTAGTATATGTCATGGACAGTCATCTAAAAGTAGTCATTTTCGCCTTTGTACTTTTATTAATAAATCAATCATTAAAAAATACTTCATTGAAATGCATATTCCATGTGTTACAGAATGTACACTCCTGGAAATTGAAATAAGAACACCGTGAATTCATTGTCCCAGGAAGGGGAAACTTTATTGACACATTCCTGGGGTCAGATACATCACATGATCACACTGACAGAACCACAGGCACATAGACACAGGCAACAGAGCATGCACAATGTCGGCACTAGTACAGTGTATATCCACCTTTCGCAGCAATGCAGGCTGCTATTCTCCCATGGAGACGATCGTAGAGATGCTGGATGTAGTCCTGTGGAACGGCTTGCCATGCCATTTCCACCTGGCGCCTCAGTTGGACCAGCGTTCGTGCTGGACGTGCAGACCGCGTGAGACGACGCTTCATCCAGTCCCAAACATGCTCAATGGGGGACAGATCCGGACATCTTGCTGGCCAGGGTAGTTGACTTACACCTTCTAGAGCACGTTGGGTGGCACGGGATACATGCGGACGTGCATTGTCCTGTTGGAACAGCAAGTTCCCTTGCCGGTCTAGGAATGGTAGAACGATGGGTTCGATGACGGTTTGGATGTACCGTGCACTATTCAGTGTCCCCTCGACGATCACCAGTGGTGTACGACCAGTGTAGGAGATCGCTCCCCACACCATGATGCCGGGTGTTGGCCCCGTGTGCCTCGGTCGTATGCAGTCCTGATTGTGGCGCTCACCTGCACGGCGCCAAACACGCATACGACCATCATTGGCACCAAGGCAGAAGCGACTCTCATCGCTGAAGACGACACGTCTCCATTCGTCCCTCCATTCACGCCTGTCGCGACACCACTGGAGGCGGGCTGCACGATGTTGGGGCGTGAGCGGAAGACGGCCTAACGGTGTGCGGGACCGTAGCCCAGCTTCATGGAGACGGTTGCGAATGGTCCTCGCCGATACCCCAGGAGCAACAGTGTCCCTAATTTGCTGGGAAGTGGCGGTGCGGTCCCCTACGGCACTGCGTAGGATCCTACGGTCTTGGCGTGGATCCGTGCGTCGCTGCGGTCCGGTCCCAGGTCGACGGGCACGTGCACCTTCCGCCGACCACTGGCGACAACATCGATGTACTGTGGAGACCTCACGCCCCACGTGTTGAGCAATTCGGCGGTACGTCCACCCGGCCTCCCGCATGCGCACTATACGCCCTCGCTCAAAGTCCGTCAACTGCACATACGGTTCACGTCCACGCTGTCGCGGCATGCTACCAGTGTTAAAGACTGCGATGGAGCTCCGTATGCCACGGCAAACTGGCTGACACTGACGGCGGCGGTGCACAAATGCTGCGCAGCTAGCGCCATTCGACGGCCAACACCGCGGTTCCTGGTGTGTCCGCTGTGCCGTGCGTGTGATCATTGCTTGTACAGCCCTCTCGCAGTGTCCGGAGCAAGTATGGTGGGTCTGACACACCGGTGTCAATGTGTTCTTTTTTCCATTTCCAGGAGTGTATTATAGACTCGGTCTTCTAGCTATCGCTTGCATCACTTGCTGTGTTAGCGAAGAGTAATGGATGCTGTTTGTCACAGAAACAATCCAAACAAAAATTTGTAGAACACCACTGACTAGCAGGCACATTAATTTTTCAGGAGCGATATCGGAAAGCACTTAAATTCAAAAAGATTGTTCTTTCTTCGATCGAATTCGATGGAACCACTCATATTTGATCGTTTCTGTGAAATCAGGTCCATGAAATTGATGCAGAATTGAAGATGTTATTTTTATGTAACTATCCCTTGCAGCGATTTCTCTGTTAGTCTTTAGCAACTCGGGAGCATTTTCAACGTATTTTCGTAAAAATTTTAACCTGTCTGTAAAAGTAATCATCTGGCATTTGGCTATCGGTACCGTCAGCGAAGTAGTCGCAACACTTAGCAGCTGCACTACTCTTGATCGAAACAGGATTAACCTTACGGGTGTAGGAGGTGCCCACAAAATTTCATCATCGAGTTTCTGGGAAACTCGGGGCCATTCCATGAAAATCCGCTAGCCAGGTACTGAAGACAGGTCCTCTCTACAGTATACCGAAGACTTACCGAAAAGTGTGACTGACAAGTCTGATGGTCTCCTCATTAGTGTCCTGTTCCTGAATTGTTAGTTCTAGCTCTCGCCTTCTGATTACGATTCCGACTCTCAGAATGTGCACCCTCTTCTTGTTGCACACATTTCAGTTAACACGGCATTTCGCTACATTACTTTATTCAAATTCCTTGTATCATGAGGGAGGGGCCTCTGGGAAGTAGTAAGCAGTCAAGTGCAATGAAATGGCATAAAATAAAGAACTGTTATTATATTATACTGCCTATAACAATAATTTTAAGATTTTCTGTAAGTACACTATTTAGAGGAGTGGAAGCAATTGCCGAAAAGCACTTTCTTTAATAAAGACTAAAACTTTGCTACATTATCCATGAGACATTTAATATAGGGGAACAGTGCCAAAACTAGTGTAAAACTTCTGTTCTTGTTTCGAAAAGAGGCCTGTTGTGCCGGCCGAAAATACACTCGCCGTTACAGCGGTGGGTTCTTTGGTTTGCTCCGGGTGGAGGTTGAGTGGAACTATAACACACAAAATATTAGTTCTGTTTGTTACAACGAGGACAGGAAGATCTACTTGATTTGGTATAAGCCGTTTCCCCAGGAATGTTATGAGTATTTACACTGAAGCGCCAAAGAAACAGGTATACGCATGCGTATTCAAAAACAGGCCGAATACGGCGCTACGTTCAGCATCGCCTATATAAGACAACAAGTGTATGGCGCACTTGTTAGGTCGGGTACTGCTGCTATAGTGGCAGATTATCAAGATTTAAGTGAGTTTGGACGCGGTGGGACACAGCATCTCCGAGGTAGCGATGAAGTGGGGATTTTCTGGTACGACCATTTCGCGAGTGTACAGTGAATATCAGGTATCCGGTAAAACATCAAATCTCCGATATCGCTGCAGCCGGAAAGAGATCCTGCAAGAAGGGGACCATCGACGACTGATGAGAATCGTTCAACGTGACAGAAGTCCAACCCTTCCGCAAACTGCTGCAGATTTCAATGCTGGGCCGTCAGCAAGTGTCAGCGTGCGAACCATTCCACGAAACATCATGGATATGGGCTTTCGCAGCCGAAGGCCCACACGTGTACCCTTGATGACTGCATGACACATAGCTTTGTCCCTCGCCTGGACCCGTCAACACCGACATTGGACTGTTGATGACTGATAACATGTTTCCTGGTCGGACATTCTCGTTTCAAATTGTATCGGATGGCCGTCTACGGGTATGGAGAAAACCTCATGAATCCATGGACCCTGCATATCAAGGGCTGTACAACTGGTGTAGTCTCTGTAATGGTGTAGGGGCGTGTGCAGTTGGAGTGATATGGGACCCTGATACGTCTAGACACGATTCTGATGTAAGCATCCTATCTGATCACCTGTATCCTTTCATGTCCATTGTGTATTCCGACGGCCTTGGGCATTTCCAGCAGGACAGTGCTACACCCTACACGTCCAGGATTGCTACAATGTGTCTCCAGGAACACTCTTCTGAGTTTAAACACTTAGACTGGCCACCAAACTCCCCACACACGAACGTTATTGAGCAAATCTGGGATGCCTTGCAACATGCTGTTCAGAAGAGATCTACATCCTTATTAGTCGGATATATGGACAGCCCGGCAGAATTCATGGTGTCTTCAGACATTAGTCGAGTCCATGCCACGTCGTGTTGCAGTACGTCTGTGCGCTAGCTGGGGCCCTACACGATGTTAGGCAGCTGTACATGTTTCTTTGGCTCTTCAGTGTACTGAATATTGAAGTACCGGTATCACTTCACAGAGACAAATTCACAAGACTGTTCATTTGAAGTACGATTGACATAACGTGCAAGTAAATATTTACCTAAGACATTTAATACACTTGTGGCCTATCTAAGGCGATGCTGTCGTCTTGATTGGTGACTACGAACTTGGCCGAACGTTCCTCTGCTCACGAGGAGAACATGGCGAATGCCAAACCAGATTTCCCTGAAAATTCGCTCAGTGGAAGAGGCGTCGAAATTAGCGAACACCTGTCTCGGCTTATCCAACGATATTCGACCGTTTCTGAGAAAACGACGGACAAATTTTCGAGGTATTTTCCAATTACTTTATGTGCCTTGAACGGCGCGGTACCTTCAGATGAAATGGTGGCACTGTGGTTACCTTCGCGGTTTATTAATTTTGTGCCCTGTGTTGGAAACCATACTATTGCTTTTACTTTTGTTACTCAGTTATATACCCATGTCTGTAGAAGATTACTACACGAATATTCTCCAGTGTATATTGTTCTTTCTACGATCGAATTCCATGGAACCACTCCTTATTCGTCCACTAATTGCATGACGGATGAGTGAATTTAAAACAAAATGAGATGATTATTTGAAATTGTTTTCGGTGACGTTCCTGTGGTGTATCTTGAGTCACACTCGATTGCAAGTGACAATTTTCGAAAAGCAATCCGGCGTGCCACGAAATTATTGCCGACTCGCGAAATCTTCACCAGTGTTAACGACGTTACTTTCCCGAGTGAAATTCAATACAAGGAAAAGTCACTGTGGCAAACCTGCCTTTGTGCGAGGCTGATGGTGGGGAATATCTGTGTTTGAAACGTTTCTACGGTCGGTATCCTCCAACGGAATGCACCAAATCCTTCAGAAGAGTAAATATATGAAAAAATGTAAGAATTAAGATAAGAATTGATGTGAGAATGAAATATAGGTATATAAGAGTTAAAAATGATTGTAGCCCTCAACATACGATACATACATACAGTATACACTGAAGAGCCAAAGAAACTGATACATCTAATAATTGTGTAGGGCCTCCGAGAACGCGAACAAGTGCTGCAATGACACCATAAATCCTGAAGAGCTGTGCATAAATCCGTAAGAGTACCAGGGAGTGGAGATCTCGTCTGGACAGCACGTTGCAGGCATCCCAGATATGTTCAATAATGTTCATGTGTGGTGTGTTTGGTGGCCAGCGGAAGTGTTAAAACTCAGAAGACCGTTTTCCTGGAGCCACTCTGTAGCAATTCTGGATGTTTAGGGAGTCGCATTGTCGTGCTGGAATTGTCCAAGTCCGTCGGAATGCACAGTGGACATGAATGGATGTAGGTGATCAGACAGGATACTTACTTATGCGTCACCTGTCAGAGTCGTATCTAGACATATCAGGGTTTGCGGTATCACTCCAACTGCACACGCCCACACCATTATAGAGCCTCCATCAGCTTGAACAGTCCCCTCCTGACATGGAGGGTCTTGGATTCATGAGGTTATCTCCAAACCCGTACATGTCCATCCGCTCGATATATTTGAAAAGAGAGTCGTTTCCAGTAATCAACAATCCAATGTCGGTGTTTACTGTCACAGGTGAGGCATAAAGGTTCGTGTCGTGTTGTTATGAGGGGTAGACTAGTGGACTTTCGGCCCCGAAAGTCCGTATCGATGATGTTTCGTTGAATGCATCTCACACTGTCACTTGTTAATGGCCCGGCATTAAAATCTGCAGCAATCTGCGGAAGGGTTGCACTTCTGTCACGTTGAACGATTCTCTTCAGTCGTCGTTGGTCTCTTTCTTGCAGGATCTTTTTCCGGGAGCAGCAATGTCGGAGATTTGATGTTTTACTGGATTCCTGATATTCACGGTAGACTCTTGGAATGGTCGTACGGGAAGTTCCCCTCTTCATCGCTACCTCGGAGATGGTGTGTCCCATAGCTCGTACGCCGACTATAACACCACGTTCAAAGCCAGTGAAACCTTGATAAGCTGCCATTGTAGCAGTAGTAACCGATCCAACAACTGCGCCAGACACTTATTGTCTTATATAGGCGTTGCCGACCGCAGCGCCGTATTCTGCCTGTTTATATATCTCTGTATTTGAATACGCATGCCTATACCAGTTTCTTCGGCGCTTCAGTGTATATGTGTGACAGTTGTATGAAATCCAGTTGTAATTTTACAGTTAATATAACGCCCTTTTATCCCCTAATTTGATAAGAAATATTCATGTAGTAAACTTCTACGGACATGGGCAGATAAATGGAAACAATAAAAAATAAAATAAGAATAATAATCAGGTTTCGAACTTGGGATGCAAAACCAGGAGGCCCCGACGCTAACCAATGAGCCCGAAAAAGGAGCATAAAGATGTACACAAACACGGAAGAAGAGGAAATGACAATTACTACATGATAAACAGAAATCTAAAACTGTCTATGACTGCCACTGAAGAAGCAGGCAAAAGATTTTTTAATAAACTCCCCAAAATCATTAAAAAAGAAACAGTCCTAAAATGATTTAAAAATCATTTGAAACTATATCTCACAGAGAAATGTATATACAGTTTGAGTGAATACTAAGATGGTGTTTAAATATGTTATATCATTACTGAAATGTACCTTTAAAAATTATCATTTCTGTATGTTATTTGGATTTGTGTGTGTATATAATGTGAAACATGTAATTCCTTTGTATGCTTATAGACTATTTCTGTTTAATTATTTGTTTCATTTATATATAACGAAATCAAGTTTGATGTTAATAGCCTATTGCATGACATACCCTATACTCTCAGCTGGATTTTCAGCTTGAGTCCATGGGCAAAGAATAAATAAATAAATAAACCTCTAAACTACTTCGGAAAATTTGGCCGTCGATTTTTCGGAAAAGGTCGGATATCTGCTGATTAGCCGAGACACGTGTTCGCTTATTTTGAATCCTCTTCCACTGAGTGAAGTTCCAGGGAAATCGGGCGATGGCGCTTGCCGTGTTGTCCTCGTCAGTCGTAGTTAGACCGTCGAATGCGGTGGCGTAGCGATGCTGCAGGATGCGCGGCTGCGCCGGTGCTTCTCACTCGTCGCTGCGACGTGCAGCCACTGTGCACTGTGCACTCCTGGTGCGAACCTCGCTTTGGCATCCCCTTCTTCGGCCGACACCAACAAACCGCTGCACTTTTAAAATAATAAAACAGGAGTCTTTGTGGTTCACATACAAATGAATCTGTTTATACAGAGTGGTCCATTGATAGTGACCGGGTCAAATATATCACGAAATAAGCATCAAACGAGAAAACCACAAACAACGAAGCTCGTCTAGCTTGAAGGAGGAAAACAGATGGCGCTATGGTTGGCCCGCTACATGGCTCTGCAAATAGGTCAACCGGATATCAACTGCGTTTTTTTTAAATAGGAACCCCCACTTATATTACATATTCGTGTAGTACGTAAAGAAATACGAATGTTTTAGTTGGACCACATTATTCGCTTTGTGATAGATGGCGCTGTAATAGTCACAAACGTGTAAGTACGTGGTATCACGTAATATTCCGCCAGTGCGGACGGTATTTGCTTCGTGCTACATTACCCGTGTTAAAATGGTCCATTTACCAATTGCGGAAAAGGTCGATATCGTGTTGATGTATGGCTATTGTGATCAAAATTCCCAACGGGCGTGTGATATGTATGCTGCTCGGTATCCTGGACGACATCATCCAAGTGTCCGGACCGTTCGCTGGATAGTTACGTTAATTACGGAAGCAGGAAGTGTTCAGCCACATGTGAAACTTTAACCACGACCTGCAACATATGATGATGCCCAAGCAGGTGTTTTAGCTACTTTCGCGGCTAATCCGCACATCAGTAGCAGACAAATTGCACGAGAATCGGAAATCTCAAAAACGTCGGTGTTGAGAATGCTACATCGACATCGATTGCACCCGCACCATATTTCTATGCACCACGAATTGCATTGCGACGACTTTGAATGTCGTGTACAGTTCTGCCACTGGGCACAAGAGAAATCACGGGACGATGACAGATTTTTTGCGCGCGTTCTATTTAGTGACGAAGCGTCATTCACCAACAGCGGTAACGTAAACCGACATAATACGCACTATTGGGCAACGGAAAATCCACGATGGCTACGACAAGTGGAACATCAGCTACCTTGGAGGGTTATTGTATGGTGCGGCATTATGGGAGGAATGATAATTGGCCCCCATTTTATCGATGGCAATCTAAATGGTGCAATGTATGCTGATTTCCTACGTAATGCTCTACTGATGTTACTACAAGATGTTTCACTGCATGACAGAATGGCGATGTACTTCCAACATGATGGATGTCCGGCACATAGCTCGCGTGCGGTTGAAGCGGTATTGAATAACATATTTCATGACAGGTGGATTGGTCGTTGAAGCACCATACCATGGCCCGCACGTTCACTGGATCTGACGTCCCCTGATTTGTTTCTGTAGGGAAAGTTGAAGGATATTTGCTATCGTGATCCACCGACATCGCCTGACAATATGCGTCAGCCCGTTGTCAGTGCATGTGCGAACATAAAGGAAGGCGAACTACTCGCTGTTGAGAGGAATGTCGTTACACGTACTGCCAAATGAATTGAGGTTGACGGACATAATTTTGAGCATTTGTTGCATTGCTGTGGTATTTACAGGTAATCACGCTGTAACAGCATGCGTTCTCGGAAATGATAAGTTCACAAACGTACATGTATCACATTGGAACAACCGAAATAAAATGGTCAAACGTACCTACGTTCTGTATTTTAAGTTAAAAAACCTACCTGTTATCAACTGTTCGTCTAAAATTGTGAGCCATATGTTTGTGACTATTACAGCGCCATCTATAACAAAGCGAAAAAAGTGGTCCAACTAAAACATTCATATTTCTTTACGTACTACACGAATATGTAATAAAAATGGGGGGTTACTATTTTTTAAAAAACTCAGTTGATTCCGTTTGATCGATGGCAGCGCCATCTAGCGGGGCAACCATAGCGCCATCTGGTTTCCTCCTTCAAGCTAGACAAGTTTCGTTCTTTGTAGATTTTACGTTTGACGCTTATTTCGTGAGATATTTGGCCCGGTCACGATCAATGGACCACCCTGTATGTTGAAATAACGCTTGATTGAAAAACCTTTCAACTGGTGGTAGACTGAAGTTGACACCATGAATTAAAATTGAGGATTGAGGTTTTCTGCGTGACAGTTCTGGGTGCTTATTCAAAAAGTTTTGACAGGAATTTTTACCTGTCAGTTCTTTTTTCCTTGGTTAAATCTGTGAGGCCGTTATAAGTTTTCTACGAAATCGTTGGCCAGCTTCCGGCTGTCAATCTTAGCTAGCGGCATTAAACTGGAATCTAAATCTATCCTGTGTGCTACAATCTTTTCTTCGTAATTTTCTTTAAATGTTGATTTGAAAAATCCCCATCTGCGGTTCACAGGTGCCTGCTGATTACGTAGACTACCTATAATGACTTTAAACACCTTTACAGTTTACCACTAGGAACATTAACACGATAGCCAATTCGCTTCATTGCAGCCTCGGACCGCTACCATCGACCCTCGTCGGGGCGAAAAAAATTACATATGGATGGTAGGCAATTAAAACCACGTCGCTCCATTCTGTTAAATTTTGCAGGTGAAGCGAAAACGGTTTGTTTTAAAAAGAATGTAAAGTGATGCAGAAAGTGGCTGCATGTGTAACTCCATTGTACAATACGAGTTTCCAGACACAGCTGGTGTTATCAGGTTTCCGTGGCCTGCCATCGATATGTGGCCCCCTATCACCCGAATTTGATACGGCCCATACCACCCGACTGACATTCCACATTAACAAAGTAGACCTCTTTGAACGCATGAAAATTAACTTGATTTTTTTTCTTTAAGTAAAATGAAAAGTAATGCTAGGTCGGATAATATGGTTTCATTCTTTACACGCCGGCCGGAGTGGCCGAGCGGTTCTAGGCACTACAGTCTGGAACCACGCGACCGCTACGGTTCGAATCCTGCCTCGGGCATGGACGTGTGTGATGTCCTTAGGTTAGTTAGGTTTAAGTAGTTCTAAGTTCTAGGGGACTGATGACCACAGCAGTTAAGTCCCATAGTGCTCAGAGCCACTTGAACCATTCTTTACACGCTTGACTTTAAGAAACCGTTTTTGTGTGCGCATCGGACGCCCCTCGTAACCCTTATACCAGGTGTACGGACACCTTACAGCCAGTCACAGGCGGAAATTCCCGGAGCCCAACTGTAACAAAATATTTTTGTATAGCTCACTTTCAGTATATTTTCTGTGTCGGCGTACATAGCGAAAACGGAAAGATTTAAGGTCTAACAAAATGGTGACTTGTTGAAACAAATGTCACATTCTTTACCCACAAAATCCAGACAAAAGCGTCCACCGAAATTAGACTTTTGCAGATAACGGCTACGTGCGCTGATAGAGGATTGAATTTAGAATTCCGGCATTAAATTCCGAACAAAATGATATGCACCGTTCCAAAGTTATGTTTCTCATCAATTTGAAAAATACGGTTTGGAGAAAAAGCGTTTAACGTTTTGGGTGGCACTTTTTGCAGTTCGGTTTGGAGTACCTCTAGCGAGCGACCGTGCACCGTATAGCAGTCCTTCCATGTGCAAAAGCGGTCTTCCTCCATCTACCTCTTGGCAGCTTCCGCCATCCGCTGCTCTGCACGCTTTTCTTCCGCTTTTGTGCAGAAGTTGTAACAGGCTGGTCCGATCTCAAGTTGGAGCACAGTCATAATTTCCATAATGCCCGTTAGGCACAGGCGGGTGTTTCAAATTAGCTGTTGCCACATTGGCCGTGTTGTTAGCTACTCTTCTATGGAGACACTTTTTCACAAATTCAGTAACATAGTTTCGGGTGAACACAGAACACTACAACGAAGTGGATAGCTTGGAGAACATTCTAAGAAAAAAAAAAAGATTTTTTGATAATTTTCCTTAAAATATGGTGTAAACAGAGAAAGTCTACATTACGATACAGTCTACATTAGACTACTTAAAAATTAATACTAGTATTGTAATATTGCTTCTTACCTTTGAAAGTATAAACCGTTGCTGAGATTTACACTGTTCATCAGCTTCGACAGTCAAAGCCAAATAAAATTTTCTCGTGACACAAACTCAGCAACTACACCACTCAAGTTCCAGTACATGGTGGAGTGATATCTATGCTTCATCCCAATCACGGCATGCGTCCGCTGTCTAGTTGCAAACACGAGGAAAACCAAGCAGCCCATCCTCCCTGCCGCGCCGGCCCATACCAGCCGCCTCTCACCTACTTTTGCAATTGCGGCTGTACCAATGAGTGTATCTTCTGTACTTTTTGTAGAGGTTGTTATTGTAACTATTTCAATTAGAAACAGTCTAGGTTGCAATTTATTCTTCTGTTAACAACGCGTTTCGCCTTACTACGGCATCTTCAGATTACCTTAAAATTTAGTGTGTGCATCAATCTAGCACAGAGCTGTTTTTTGGTTTTTAAAATGTTGTAAAAGGAAAATTCTAAAATAATCTGAAGGTGCTCCGTGTGGGCGAAATGCTTGGTTGATAAAGTAATAATTTGCAACTACGAGAGTTTTTAATTGAAATATTCTACATACGATTGCTCTATCAGACGGCCTAATGCAAATGGAAGATATTTTGTTACTGTACCTAGTACATGACAGAAGGCTCCAGAGGGGAGAGATAGGGGACCAACGATTAGAAGCAGAATTTAAAGTGCTTTGGATAACTTACGATCAAATAAGGCAGAAGGGATAGATAACACTCTATCAGAATTTCTAAAATCACTGGGGGAACTGGCAACAAAACTACCACTCAGGTTGGTTGGTAGAATGTATGAGACTGGCGATACACCATCAAGCTTTCGGAGAAACATCAAGACAATTCCAAAGATAGCAAGAGTCGAAAAATGCGGGAATTATCGCACAATAAGCTCAACAGTTCATGGGTCCAAGCTACTGACGAGAATGATATACAGGAGAGTGAAAAACAAAACTGAAAAGCAGAAGGAGCAGATTAGTTTAACATCACGTCGACAACGAGGTATTTAAAAACGGAGCAGAAACTCGGATTAGGAAATTATAGAGAAGGCAATCGGCCATGTCCTTTAAAAGGGACCATCCCGGCATTTGCCTGAAGCGATCTAGTGACGTCACAGAAAACCTACATCAAGATGGCCACACGCGGTTTTGAACCGTCGTCTTCTCTAATGCGAGTCCACTGCGGAACCTCGCCCGGCGGAAAAGAAAATTGAAGATGTGCTAGAAGACGATCAGTTTGGCTTTAGGAAAGATTAAGACACTACGGAGGCAGTTCTGACGTTGCGGTTGATAATGGAAGCAAGAGTGAAGAAAAATCGAGATATGTTCAAAGGATTTATCGAACTGTAAAAAGCGTTCGACAATATAAAATGGTGCAAGATGATCGAAATGCTGAGAAAAACAAGGGTAAGCTATGGGGAAAGATAGATGATATACAAATCAGGAGAGAACAGGAAGACTGGAAAATCATGAACGAGGTTCTCAGGTTGAAAACAGTGGCCGGCCGGAGTGGTCGAGCGGTTCTAGGTGCTACAGTCTGGAACCGCGCGACCGCTACGGCCGCAGGTTCGAATCCTGCTTCGGGCTTGGATGTTTGTGATGTCCTTGGGTTAGTTCGGTTTAAATAGTTCTAAGTTCTAGGGGACTGATGACCTCAGAAGTTAAGTCCTATAGTGCTCAGAGCCATTTCAACCATTTGGATACAGTGTAAGACAGGCAAACAGTCTTTACCGCTACTGTTCAATGTATACGTCGAAGAAGCAATGACGGAAATAAAACTAAAGGTGAAAGGCTATCAGTGATAAGATTCAATGATCACGTGCTATCCCCAGTGAAATTGAGGAAGAATTACAGGATCAGTTGAATGCAATGAACAGCGTAATGAGTTCAGAATATGAACTGAGAGTAAACCGAAGAGAGACGAAAGTAATCAGAAGCAGCAGAAACAAGAAAAGCGAGAAACTTAACGTCAGAATTCGTGATCACAAAGCAGACGAAATTAAGGTGTTCTTGTACGTAGGCAGCAAAATAACGAATGATGGACGGAGCAAGGACATAAAAGCAGCCTAGCACTCACACAAAGGGCATTCCTGGCAGAGAGAAGTCGACTAGTATTAAATATAAGTTTGAATCTGTGGAAGAAATTCCTGAGAATGTACGTTTGGAGCGTATCATTATATGGTAGTGAAACGCGGACTGTCCGTAAATCCGGAACAGAATGTAATCGATGCATCTGAGATGTGGTGCTACAGATGAATGTTTGAAATTAGGTGCACTGATAAGGTAATGAGTGGGGAGGTTCTCCGTAGAATCGGAGAGGAAAAGAATGTATGGAAAACACTGATGAGGAGAAGAGACAAGATGATAGGACACCTGATAACGCATCAGACAATAACTTCCACGGCAGTAGAGGGAGCTGTAGAGTGCAACAACTCGAGGAAGACAGAGATTGGAATACATCCAGCAACTAATTGACGACGTTGGTTGCAAGTGCTGCTCTGAGATACAAAAATAAAACGTTTGGCACAGGGGCGGAATTCGTGGCGGGCAGCATCAAACCAGTCACAAGACTGATGATTAAAACAAAACAAAACAAAGGACTGGGATCAAGCCATTAAAACTCGTGCATGGAGACGGTTGTTACGCGGAACTGGCGTCATATCTCTTTGGGTTTTGTCCAATGAGTTCTGAAACTACAAAGGATAAATAAGTAAAATAATGTAGTCTCGGATGTAAATGTTGACTATAATATTATCAGTTCGTCATACCTTTCTAGCAAACTCAGTACCAATCTGGTGTGCCTTACACTGGTGTTTAAGAGACGTGATCCAAGCTCAGTTTTAATAAAGTTGAGTACTCATGTTTTGGGGATGGTGCCCGTAGAAAAAGTGTTCACTATCTTGAGGCAATCAGGTTTTTGGTTTTTTAAGGATAGACACAATGCGTTGATTCATGCTTTATACTGGCTGAGTCAGGAGGAAACAAATATGCTTCGAGAAGCGATGGTATTAATGATTATGAACAGATACCTTCGAATGGTCATATACCCTATTCCGAATGGTTTCCAAGATAGAACGCGTTTAATGTAGTTATTTACTTTCTGTATTACGCAGTACATTTTCATTTCTTAGAACGCACCATTAACATTAATATTTAGTAAGAAAGATGAAGAAAAACTGTTAATATTCGAAACAAAAATACCAAGGAAAATTTTTGGACCTGTATACGACTAAAATAACATGTAATGGAGAATAAGAAGAAATGAAGAATTAAGAGGGCTGTACAAACACCGTAACATTGTCGAAGTGCTCCCAAGAGGAGAAGATTGAATTGGGCAGGCCATATAGCAAGAATGACAGAGAATAGCCTTCCTAGAATGGCATTCAGCAGAACAATAGATGGAACGAGAGAAAGAGGGAGACCCAGAATCAGGCGGGGGGATAACATTCGGGAGGACACAACTAGGATGAACAGCAACAGCAACTGGACAAACAGCGCATTGGACAGGCAGAAGTGGAAGAGGCTCATAGAGCAGCCGTATGGTCGATGAGGCCCTTGCCACATGTAAAGGAAGAACGCACCACAGTAGTGAAGGGGAAGCAGAGAGGAACAATTTGACACAGAACACTTATGGTCAATCAAGTCGGCAAACTACCTCCGACTGATCAACAAAAACTTCTTAAGCGACAGCGCAAACCCGTCGGGAGAGATTTCCACTACATCTCGCTCTCTTCGCTCTAACTGTTAGCCCTAGAGAAAAAATGATTAGGCCCTTTTCTGCAGGAAGTTTAATATAGTTTAACTTTGCACTGCGAGACATTTTTGCTTTGCAAGAGGCCGCGGTTTTCAAGTTATTCAAGAAAAGCGTACAAAACTGACATTGAAGGTGTTCTAACTGGGAAACCATTTGAAACTGTGCGTACGTCCATTTGATGTTTTTTTTCAGAATCAATAATGTTATCACTCCTCAAAGCATATATCTTTCTTCCTGAGTAAGCACCTTTTCTCAGTATAAACTTCGATTGATACGACGTCATATAATAAAAAATGATATTTTAAAAGTTTTTACAATCGTTCAACGAATCTTACTGAGAAGTCACGGCAGAGAGTAGCCAGTGTAGTCCTAACAAAGCCAGACTAATGATACTGAGACCTCAGTCTGTTTTAGCTCGCATTCCAGGGAAAAAGAGGTAGGAATTTCTTGCAAAGAAGCTAAAACACGTGCTGTACGCAAACAAAGACGGAACTAGCAACTGCGAACTGTGTAGTTCAACCACAAATTACAAGAACCTCTTCTGGTGCACGTTTTACAATATTTATACTCTGGAAGCCACCACTGTCCAATTACTTATTTTATTAACAAGTGGTTTTAAATACAAATTTAAACCCTAAAAATATCTTTTTATGTGCTGAAAAATGAAAAATTAGAAATAATTACAATAGATATGTGAAATAATTACGCATTTAACATGGAAGATTCTAGAATATGACAAGTATGAAAGAGTGTTTAATTTTGCAAGTAAGAGATTTTACATTAAATGAAAATCGTTTTGATGAACTACATTTTCGCAAAGAGAAGGGAACTCCTCAAATAATGGCTAATTAATTGTACTCAGGAGTGCCCTAATTAAAAAATCATGAGTCCTGTGACATGACCTATGAATTAGATAAAATAACTAATGGAAGGTTAAATTGATTTGTAATAACGTTTTTCTTAAAAATTATGGTTCAAATGGCTCTGAGCACTATGGGACTTAACATCTATGGTCATCAGTCTCCTAGAACTTAGAACTACTTAAACCTAACTAACCTAAGAACAGCACACAATACCCAGTCATCACGAGGCAGAGAAAACCTCTGACCCCGCCGGGAATCGAACCCGGGCGCGGGAAGCGAGAACGCTACCGCACGACCACTAGCTGCGGACTCTTAAAAATTATGTTTTCATTCCTAACTCATTGTTTTAAAGCAAAATTAATAGGATGACAAACTTTCGGTAAGTTTCATTTAAGAGTCAGAAATTGCGCAAATAGTTTCGTTATCTTCCGTCAAATAGGAAAAATATTATAGCTGAGAATGCTCCAGTGTATCAAGTTGTTCCTCAGAAACCATGTATCGACTATTTTACACTGAAGAGCGAAATACACTCCTGGAAATGGAAAAAAGAACACATTGACACCGGTGTGTCAGACCCACCATACTTGCTCCGGACACTGCGAGAGGGCTGTACAAGCAATGATCACACGCACGGCACAGCGGACACACCAGGAACTGCGGTGTTGGTCGTCGAATGGCGCTAGCTGCGCAGCATTTGTGCACCGCCGCCGTCAGTGTCAGCCAGTTTTCCGTGGCATACGGAGCTCCATCGCAGTCTTTAACACTAGTAGCATGCCGCGACAGCGTGGACGTGAACCGTATGTGCAGTTGACGGACTTTGAGCGAGGGCGTATAGTGGGCATGCGGGAGGCCGGGTGGACGTACCGCCGAATTGCTCAACACGTGGGGCGTGAGGTCTCCACAGTACATCGATGTTGTCGCCAGTGGTCGGCGGAAGGTGCACGTGCCCGTCGACCTGGGACCGGACCGCAGCGACGCACGGATCCACGCCAAGACCGTAGGATCCTACGCAGTGCCGTAGGGGACCGCACCGCCACTTCCCAGCAAATTAGGGACGCTGTTGCTCCTGGGGTATCGGCGAGGACCATTCGCAACCGTCTCCATGAAGCTGGGCTACGGTCCCGCACACCGTTAGGTCGTCTTCCGCTCACGCCCCAACATCGTGCAGCCCGCCTCCAGTGGCGTCGCGACAGGCGTGAATGGAGGGACGAATGGAGACGTGTCGTCTTCAACGATGAGAGTCGCTTCTGCTTTGGTGCCAATGATGGTCGTATGCGTGTTTGGCGCCGTGCAGGTGAGCGCCACAATCAGGACTGCATACGGCCGAAGCACACAGGGCCAACACTCGGCATCATGGTGTGGAGAGCGATTTCCTACACTGGCCGTACACCACTGGTGATCGTCGAGGGGACACTGAATAGTGCACGGTACATCCAAACCGTCATCGAACCCATCGTTCTACCATTCCTAGACCGGCAAGGGAACTTGCTGTTCCTACAGGACAATGCACGTCCGCATGTATCCCGTGCCACCCAACGTGCTCTAGAAGGTGTAAGTCAACTACCCTGGCCAGCAAGATCTCCGGATCTGTCCCCCATTGAGCATGTTTGGGACTGGATGAAGCGTCGTCTCACGCGGTCTGCACGTCCAGCACGAACGCTGGTCCAACTGAGGCGCCAGGTGGAAATGGCATGGAAAGCCGTTCCACAGGACTACATCCAGCATCTCTACGATCGTCTCCATGGGAGAATAGCAGCCTGCATTGCTGCGAAAGGTGGATATACACTGTACTAGTGGCGACATTGTGCATGCTCTGTTGCCTGTGTCTATGTGCCTGTGGTTCTGTCAGTGTGATCATGTGATGTATCTGACCCCAGGAATGTGTCAATAAAGTTTCCCCTTCCTGGGACAATGAATTCACGGTGTTCTTATTTCAATTTCCAGGTGTGTAAATTGGTACACCTGCCTAATATAGTGCCGGCCGGGGTGGCCGAGCTGTTCTAGGCGCTACAGTCTGGAACCACGCGACCGCTACGGTCGCAGGTTCGAATCCTGCCTTGGGCATAGGTGTGTTTGATGTCCTTAGGTTAGTTCTAAGTTCTAGGGGACTGATGAACTCAGAAGTTAAGTCCCATAGTGTTCAGAGCCATTTGAACCATTTTGAACCTAATATGGTGTAGGGCCCCCGTGACCACGCAGAAGTGCCGCAACACGACGTGGCATGGGCTCGACTAATGTCTCAAGTAGTGCTGGACGGAATAGACACCTTTAATGCTGCAGGGCTGTCCAAAAATTCGTAAGAGTACGAGGGGGTGCAGATCTCTTCTGAACAGCACGTTGCAAGGCATCCCAGATATGCTCAATAATGTTGACGTCTGGGGAGTCTGGTGGACAGCGGAAATGTTTTAACTCAGAGGAGTGTTCCTGGAGCCACTCTGTAGCAATTCTGATTGTGTGGATTGTCGCATTGTCCTGCTGAAATTGCCGACGTCAATCGGAATGCACAACGGACATGAATGGATGCAGGTGATCAGACAGGATGCTTACGTACGTGTCACCTGTCAGAGTCGTACCTAGACGCATCAGGGGTACCACATTACTCCAACTGCACACGCCGCACACCATTACAGAGCCTCCACCAGCTTCAAAAGTCCCCTGCTGACATGCAGAGTCTATGGAATCACGAAGTTGTATCCATCTCGTAAACGTCCATCCACTCGATACAGTTTGCAACGAGACTCGTCCGACCGGGCGACATGTTTCCAGTCAGCAACGGTCCAATGTCGGTGTTGACGGACACGGGCGAGGCGTAAAGCTTTGTGTCGTGAAGTCATCGATGGTAGATGAGTGGGCCTTCGGCTCTGAAAGCCGATACCGATGATGTTTCGTTGAATGGTTCACACGCTGAAACTTGTTGATGCCCCAGCATTGGAATCTGCAGCAATTTGCGGAAGGGTTGCACTTCTGTCACTTTGAACGATTCCTTTCGGTCCTCATTGTTCCCGTACGTGCAGGATCTTCCTCCGACTGCGTCGACTACAACACCATGCTCAAACTGACTTAAATCTTGATTAACTTCCATTGTAGCAGCAGTAACCAATGTAACCTCTGCGCCAGATACTTATTGTATTATACAGGGTGTTACGAAAAGGTACGGCCAAACTTTCAGGAAACATTCCTCACACACAAGTAAAGAAAAGATGTTATGTGGACATGTGTCCGGAAACGCTTAATTTCAATGTTAGAGCTCATTTTAGTTTCGTCAGTATGTACTGTACTTCCTCGATTCACCGCCAGTTGGCCCAATTGAAGGAAGCTAATGTTGACTTCGGTGCTTGTGTTGACATGCGACTTATTGCTCTACAGTACTAGCATCAAGCACATCAATACGTAGCATCAACAGGTTAGTGTTCAGCACGAACGTGGTTTTGCAGTCAGTGCAATGTTTATAAGTGCGGAGTTGGCAGATGCCCATTTGATGTATGGATTAGCACGGGGCAATAGCCGTGGCGCGGTACGTTTGTATCGACCCAGATTTTCAGAACGAAGGTGTCCCGACAGGAAGACTTTCGAAGCGATTGATCGGCGTCTTAGGGAGCACGGAACATTCCAGCCTATGACTCGCGACTGGGGAAGGCGTATAACGACGAGGACACCTGCAATGGACGAGGCAATTCTTCGTGCAGTTGACGATAACCCTAATGTCAGCGTCAGAGATGTTGCTGCTGTACAAGGTAACACTGACCACGTCACTGTATGGAGAGTGCTACGGGAGAACCAGTTGTTTCCGTACCATGTACAGCGTGTGCAGGCACCATCAGCAGCTGGTTGGCCTCCACAGGTACACTTCTGTGAATGGTTCATCCAACAATGTGTCAATCCTCATTTCAGTGCAAATGTTCTCTTTACAGTGAGGCTTCATTCCAACGTGATCAAACTGTAAATATCCACAATCAACATGTGTGGGCTGACGAGGATCCGCACGCCATTGTGCAATCACGCCATCAACACAGATTTTCTGTGAACGTTTGGGCAGGCATTGTTGGTGATGTGTTGATTGGGCCCCATGTTCTTCCACCTACGCTCAATGGAGCACGTTATCATGATTTCATACGGGATACTCTACCTGTGCTGCTAGAACATGTGCCTTTACAAGTACGACACAACATGTGGTTCATGCACGATGGAGCTCCTGTACATTTCATTCGAAGTGCTCGTACGCTTCTCAAAAACAGATTCGGTGACCGATGGATTGATAGAGGCGGACCAATTCCATGGCCTCCACGCTTTCATGACCTCAACCCTTTTGACTTTCATTTATGGGGGCATTTGAAAGCTCTTGTCTACGCAACCCCGGTACCAAATGTAGAGACTCTTCTTGCTCGTATTGTGGACGGCTGTGATACAATGCGCCATTCTCCAGGGTTGCATCAGCTCATCAGGGATTCCATGCGACGGAGGGTGGATGCATGTATCCTCGCTAACGGAGGACATTTTGAACATTTCCTGTAACAAAGTGTTTGAAGTCGCGCTGGTACGTTCTGTTGCTGTGTGTTTCCATTCCATGATTAATGTGATTTGAAGAGAAGTAATAAAATGAGCTCTAACATGGAAAGTAAGCGTTTCCGGACACATGTCCACGTAACATATTTTCTTTCTTTGTGTGTGAGAAATGTTTCCTGAAAATTTGGCCGTACCTTTTTGTAACACCCTGTAAGGCGTTGCTGATCCCAGTTCCGTATTCTGCCTGTTTACATATCTCTGTATTTGAATACGTATGCCTATGCCAGTTTCTTTAGCGCTTCAGTGTAGAAATCAAATAGTATCAAAAAACGCGTTATGCAGTTCTTGGAGTCACTCGCGTCCATCTAGAAAAGTTTCTACTGAGTTTAACGAAGGCGATGTCGGCCTGATGTATTCGACGCTGCCCTTTGGCTACACTGTCTAAAGGATCGTTTTAAGAAATACCAAATTAAGATCAACCTGAAGATGCGTAAATAAGGCGAAACGCGTAGTTGAAAAATAAAAAGCTAATATTGCAACCACGCCTGTTTTTAACCAATACCATTCACTTTGTGCAGTTGGCCTAATACTTGGGGTTTTACAGATTTTATAGAAAGCTACGCGGAAGGAACTCGTAAGACCTTCTGGGTGGAGATGTTCATGTGGGTACCAGAAAAAGAACTGTTTCTAAAGGTTTGGAAGAGCACAAGAGCAATTGTAGAAGAGGAGAAACGGAGCGATCAGCTGTTGCGGAGCGTGCTTTCCAGCCAGGGAACCACAATATTCGAGGAGACGCAAGTACTAGCGGTCACAAGCGGATATTACGAAAGGCTCTACAGAGAGGCAACATAAATCGCTGAACACCCTAATAATTTCAATCGAAAGAAGGAGGGCGTTAAATTAATATGGATGCCGGTGTTAAAGAAGATGTGTACCACCCGTCCACTACTGGGTGATGGCAACGGCGATCGACGGCGACGGACAGCGGCCAATTGCACTGACATTTTCAAAATACGTGACGTCACGCGGCGTTGACACTGAATTTAGCGGCAGTCAGGAGCGAGCCAGTGGGGTGTGTTGGACCTTCCATCGAGCTACGGACCCCGTTGAAGATGTCTCGCGCATTCGGAGATGAAATGTTGCTAATTGACACAGAATTCATCCACGGCATAACAGCCTGGATAACTATAATGGACTTCTATGTTTTGTTGGTAAGGCGATTAGAAATGTGTACCGTCCAAGAAACGTGTGCCAAGAAACAATTTGGAATGCCTGTTGAGACCTTCAGCAGGTTAGACGTCAACTGGGATGAACCAGGAATTACCGCAAATAACACAGAGGGCTGGCTGCGTCACTTGCTACAGGGACCGTACTTGGCACGTCACCAAATGATGATGACTGTCGTCAGGCGCGGCGCACCTCCCGGACCGCAGCAGACAGACGGGCGCGTTAATCGGCCGGACCCGCGTTCAATCGGGCACACTGCTCTGTCGCCGCCGGCGTCCCTTACAATCGCGAGACGTACGGCGTGGTGCGCCCGCCAATATTGCGAGGCGGTCTGAGCAGCGGGGTCCCGCGCTAATGAGGCGGACAGATCGCGAACACCGGCGCACGGCGGGACCTCGGGAGTACAGCGCGTGATGAAGGTCACGTGCGAGGTGAAGTCGGCCACTCCTGGCAGCCTTGCAGGAGCACACACTTTTCCCGAAGGGCACCGTATTTTGTCTGCTGTCGCAGTCTTCCAGAGCATTGTGTTGAAGGTTATACAGGCTGTCTAGTAAACCCCACTATCGTGTCCAAAAATCGTAACTTCGAGTATATTACAGAAGATATTCGTTCTCAGACTGTGCGCGTGGCGTGGAGGTATTTCCGTGGCCAGCAAGAGCGCAGATCTGTTCCCGCCCCCGAGAAAACTTGGACCAGCTCGGAAATCAACTCCTTCCTACGGCCAGTATCCAGGATACCAGCGAGCAGATGTAACAGTTGTGGACCAGCTTGACTCGGGAGGCGATGCAAAGGCTTTATAACACGCTTCCCAACCGAATCAATGCATGCATCCACGCAATGGTGGAGGAGCGGCAGGAGTCTCTTACTGCCGAGTTCTTTGCAAACTTGACTCGATTTTGAGGTCACTCAAATAATATCTGATACCCTCTCAAGCCGTGAAGTTTATTTCGTTCGCTTTTCACTTTCTGGGAGGTTAACTTCTTTGTCAGTCAGAGGCTCACCGAGTTTTTTTCCCGTTACGCTAGAGAGAGTCGCACTCGTCGCTCGTAGAACAACACGGCGATGTTCGTGTTGTCTCCATGTGTAGAACACTGAGTAGTGAGGCCGCCTTTGAGTACTACACGAGTGTGTGGGATTCTCAACAGGTCGGGTTGGAGGAAGACATCGAAGTTATTCAGGGGCGGGCTGCTACATCTGTTGTCGGTAGGTCCCAACAACACGCAAGTATTCCGCAGGTGCTTCCCGAACTGAAATAGATTCAAATGGCTCTCAGTACTATGGGATTTAACATCTGAGGTCATCAGTCCCCTGGTACTTAGAACTACTTAAACCTAACTAACCTAACGACATCACACACGTCCATGCCCGAGGCAGGATTCGAACCTGCGGCTGTAGCAGTCGTGCGGTTCCGGACTGAAGCGCCCAGAACAGCTCGGCCACCGCGACCAGCAACTGAAATGGGAATTCCTGTAGCGAAGGCGACGACTTGTTCCAGGAAAATTATTGAGAAAGTTTAGAGCACCAGTTTTTTGAGCTGACTGCTGAATGATTCTATTGCCGCCAACATACATTTCGCATTAAGACCATGAAGATGAAATAAGAGAAAGTGCGGGTCGTTCCGAGGAATGCAGGTAGTCGTTTTTGCCCCACTCTGTTCGAGAATGGAACAGGAAAGATAGTGCCTTTCAGCCATGCACCGTATGGTGGCTTGCGGAGTATGTATGTAGAAGTAGAGGTACACTCCCGACTGCTGTCGTTCTATTAAAAATGGGATTCAGTGACATTCGCGACAAACTACTGTTACCAGAAGGAGGAAAGAACACACTATAACATGTCAGAACGGTACACGCCCCACCGTAAATATTCCACGCTAGTCGGCAGTGGCCGAAACACGGCGAGCGCCCTGCGACCACGATAGCTGCCGAGCGGTACTGCGGTGGTGCAGACTCCTCAGCAGTGAGCGGCGCGGGGAATCACTCGAAAAGGAACGAAAGAATTCCAACTTGCTCGAGGAATCCTAGGGATGTCTCCAGTGCGAGTATTATTCAGTTGTGTACCATTGTATTTCAGTACTCGTTAAAGGAAGACGTGGAAAGAATTAAGAGTACTTTTTTCCCATCTCTAATCGAATATGCAAATGAATGTGACCCGTCAGTCTAATTGGATAAGAAAATGAAAGCAACCGTTACCGAAATAATAACTGCTTATCAGGGACTGCGCACAAGGTACTTTTACAAATAATGCCTCGTTCTTCTTGTATAACTTCAAATTGTTGTTGTGGTCTTCAGTCCTGAGACTGGCTTGATGCAGCCCTCCATGCTACTATGTCCTGTGCAAGCTTCTTCATCTCCCAGTACCTACTGCAGCCTACATGCTTCTAAATTTGCTTAGTGTATTCATCTCTTGGTCTCCCTCTCCGATTTTTACCCTCCAAGCTGCCCTCCATGCTACTCTGTCCTGTGCAAGTTGCTTCATCTCCCAGTACCTACGGCAACCTACATGCTTCTGAATTTGCTTAGTGTATTCATCTCTTGGTCTCCCTCTCCGATTTTTACCCTCCAAGCTGCCCTCCAATACTAAATTGGTGATCCCTTGATGCCTCAGAACGTGTCCTACCGACCGATCCCTTCTTCTAGTCAAGTTGTGGCACAAACTTCTCTTCTCCCCAGTTCTATTCAATACCTCCTCATTAGTTATGTGATCAACCCATCGAATCTTCAGCATTCTTCTGTAGCACCACATTTCGAAAGCTTCTATTCTCTTCTTGTCCAACCTATTTAACGTCCATGTTTCACTTCAATACATGGCTACACTCCATACAAATACTTTCAGAAATGACTTCCTGACACTTAAATCTATACTCGATGTTAACAAATTTCTCTTCTTCAGTAACGCTTTCCTTGCCATTGCTAGTCTACATTTTATATCCTCTCTACTTCGACAATCATCAGTTATTTTGCTCCCCAAATAGCAAAACTCCTTTACCGCTTTGTCTCATTTCCTAATCTAATTCCCTCAGCATCACCCGATTTAATTCGACTACATTCCATTATCCTCGATTTGCTTTTGTTGATGTTCATCTTATATCCTTTTTTCAAGACTTTCAAGACACTGTCCATTCCGTTCAACTGCTCTTCCAAGTCCGTTACTGACTCTGACAGAATTACAATGTCATCGGTAAAGCTCAAAGTTTTTATTTCTTCTGAATGGATTTTAATACCTACTCCGAAATTTTCTTTTGTTTCCTTTACTGCTTGCTCAATATACAGATTGATTAGCATCGGGGAGAGGCTACAACCCTGTCTCACTCCCTTCCCAACCACTGCTTCCCTTTGATGTCCCTCTACTCTTGTAACTGCCATCTGGTTTCTGTACAAATTGTAAATAGCCTTTCGCTCCCTGTATTTTACCCGTGCCACCTTCAGATTTTGAAAGAGACTGTTGTAATGAAGTCTTCAAATGCCGGAGACGCAGGTTTTGCCTTTTCTTAAGCTAGATTTTAACATGTCGTGGAGTCAGTATTGCCTCACGTGTTCTAATATTTCTACGGAATCCAAACTGATCTTCCCCGAGGTCGGCTTCTACCAGTTTTTCCATTCGTCTGTAAGGAATTCGCGTTAGTATTTTGCAGCCGTGACGTATTAATCTGATGGTTTTGTAATTTTCACATCTGTCAATATCTTCTTTCTTTGGGATTGGAGTTATTATGTTCTGCTTGAAGTGTGAGGGTATTTCATCTGTCTCATACATTTTGCTCACCAGATGGTAGAGTTTTGTCAGGGCTGGCTCTCCCAAGGCTGTCAGGAGTTCCAATGGAATGCTGTCTACTCCCGGGTCCTTGTTTCGACTTAGGTCTCACGGTACCCTGTCAAACTCTTCACGCAGTATCATATCTCCCATTTCATCTTCATCTACAACCTCTTCCATTTCCATAATATTGTCCTCAAGTACATCGCCCTTGTATAGACCCTCTATATACTCCTTCCACCTTTCTGCTTTCCCTTCGTTGCTTAGAACTCGGTTTGCATCTGAGCTCTTGATATTCATACAAGTGGTTCTCTTTTCTCAAAAGGTCTGTTTAAGTTCCTTTAGGCAGTATCTATCTTACCCGCAGTGAGATAAGCCTCTACATCCTTAGATTTGTCCTCTAGCTATCCCTGCTTAGCCATTTTGCGCTTCCTGTCGATCTCATTTTTGAGACGTTTGTATTCCTTTTTGCCTGCTTCTTCTTGTACAACTTCAAAGTGATCGTCGTACAAAAACTGTCATACACAATAGAGACAACAAAAAGTACTACGAAATTTTGAGCAACGCATAGTAAATCAATAAAATCCATACATATTATAAAATTGTATGTATGTATGCGCTCGCGAGTGCAGGTGTTTGTGTGTGTATGTATGTATGTGTGTGTGTGTGTGTGTGTGTGTGTGTGTGTGTGTGTGTGTGTGTGTCTGGACAGATTTGAATCAAACCTCATATCGCTTACTGTCAGGTAGCGATCGATGTGGAGTTAAGAGCCACCTGCCTACCTATCATGTTTCAGGAGATATGGCGTCCTAAACAACGAAATGAGTGAAAAACTACGGCAAAGTGCATGACGCTTAAATTCATTACTTCTTTCCAACTAACTCTATTCGCCACATACACTGACCGAAAAAAGGTCGCAACGCCAAGGGGGAGTTGTGCGATATAAACGAAAGTTGGTAGGCGTGCTTCTACATCTGAAATATGATGCCTATTCAGATTTCACGCCAGTGGGGTAAGAGTGGCGCTAGTGGTAGCACTGTTAGGATGCAGTTGAGGTTTGCTGTAAATACACACTGTAACGGTCGTGAGCGTTAGTCACCTTTGAGACTGGACATCGTGAGTCGTTGAAATTAATCGAGAATGCCTTTATGGCCACAAAGACGTCACTGTCAACACCTCACTCAGTTGGAACGAGGTCATGTAATGGGGCTACGAGAATCTCGATGTTCTTTCTGCGATACTGCAGAAAGATTTGGCGGGCATGTAGCCACTGTGCTTGACTGCTGGCACCAGCGGTCACGAGAATTAGGAAGAAGAACGCTCCGGACGACCACGTGGCACTGCCGACTGGAAAGAACACTGGGTTCGACGTTTTGTTCAGGCGCATCGTACTGCATCTGTAAAAGCAATTTGAACAACAGGTGGCACCATGGTCAAACAACGAACTGGTAGAAGTCGGTTACGTCGAGCCAGACATACTGTAGCCCCCATTCCATTGACCCCAAACCACTGCCACTTGCGATATCAGTGGTGTGAAGTGAGAGCTAAGTGGACGGCAGGGTGGAAGTCTGTTGTTGTGTTTTCTGAGGAAAGCTGCTTTTTACTTTAGTGCCAGTGATGGGCGTCAGTTGGTTAGGAAGAGGCCAGTTGAGGGTGTGCAAACAACAGGTCTGTGGCCACACACACAGGACTCACTCCTGGAGTCATCGTCTGGCGTGCGATTTCGTATGACAGCAGGAGCACTCTCGTGGTTAATGGAGCCTTATTGGAAATTTGTTCTTCAATCTAGTAATTTGACCTGTTGTGCTGCCATTCATGGAAAGCAGTACAGAGGGTGTTTTCCAACAGGATAACGCTCGCCCACATACCGCTGTCGTAACACAACAATTTCTACAGGATGTTGACGTATTGCCTTGGCCTGTTCGATCACCAAATCTGTCTCCAATCGAGCCACATGCGACATCATTGGATGACGACTCGCCAGCTGCTGTGACTGAGCGGTTCTAGGCGCTTCGGTCCGGAACCGCGCTGCTGCTACGGTCGCAGGTTCGATCCTGCCTCGGGCATGGATGTGTGTGATGGCCTTAGGTTAGTTAGGTTTTTTGTTTTTTTTTTTTGATCATCAGTCTACTGACTGATGTGATGGGGCCCGCCACGAATTTCTTTCCTGTGCTAACCTCTTCATCTCAGAACAGAACTTGCAACCTACGTCCTCAATTATTTACTTGACGTATTCCAATCTCTGTCTTCCTCTACAGTTTTTGCCCTCTACAGCTCCCTCTAGTACCATGGAAGTCATTCCCTCATGTCTTAGCAGATGTCCTATCATCCTGTCTCTTCTCCTTATCAGTGATTTCCACATATTCCTTTCCTCTCCGATTCTGCGTAGAACCTCCTCATTCCTTACCTTATCAGTCCACCTAATTTTCAACATTCGCCTATAGCACCACATCTCAAATGCTTCAATTCTCTTCTGTTCCGGTTTTCCCACAGTCCATGTTTCACTACCATAAAATGCTGTACTCCAGACGTACATCCTCAGAAATTTCTTCCTCAAATTAAGGCCGGTATTTGATATTAGTAGAATTCTCGTGGCCAGAAATGCCTTTTTTGCCATAGTGAGTCTGCTTTTGATGTCCTCCTTGCTCCGTCCGTCATTGGTTATTTTACTGCCTAGGTAGCAGAATTCCTTAACTTCATTGACTTCGTGACCATCAATCCTCATGTTTCTCGCTGTTCTCATTTCTACTACTTCTCATTACCTTCGTCTTTCTCCGATTTATTCTCAAACCATACTGTGTACTCATTAGACTGTTCATTCCGTTCAGCAGATCATTTAACTCTTCTTCACTTTCACTCAGGATAGCAATGTCATCAGCGAATCGTATCATTGATATCCTTTCACCTTGTATTTTAATTCCACTCCTGAACCTTTCTTTTATTTCCATCATTGCTTCCTCGATGTACAGATTGAAGAGTAGGGGCTAAGGGCTTCAGCCTTGTCTTACACCTTCTTAATACGACCTCTTCGTTCTTGATCGTCCACTCTTATTATTCCCTCTTGGTTGTTGTACATATTGTATATGACCCGTCTCTCCCTATAGCTTACCCCTACATTTTTCAGAATCTCGAACAGCTTGCATCATTTTATATTGTCGTACGCTTTTTCCAGGTCGACAAGTCCTATGAAAGTGTCTTGATTTTTCTTTAGCCTTGCTTCCATTATTAGCCGTAACGTCAGATTTGCCTCTCTCGTCCCTTTACTTTTCCTAAAGCCAAACTGATCGTCACCTAGCGCATTCTCAATTTTCTTTTCCATTCTTCTGTATATTATTCTTGTAAGCAGCTTCGATGCATGAGCTGTTAAGCTGATTGTGCGATAATTCTCGCACTTGTCAGCTCTTGCCGTCTTCGGAATTGTGTGGCTGATGCTTTTCCGAAAGTCTGATGGTATGTCGCCAGACTCATATATTCTACACACCAACGTGAATAGTCGATTTGTTGCCAATTCCCCCAATGATTTTAGTAATTCTGATGGAATGTTATCCATCCCTTCTGCCTTATTTGACCGTAAGTCCTCCAAAGCTCTTTTATATTCCGTTTCTAATACTGGATCCCCTATCTCTTCTAAATCGACTGCTGTTTCTTCTTCTATCACATCAGACAAATCTTCACCCTCATAGAGGCTTTCAATGTATTCTTTCCTTCTATCTGCTCTCTCCTCTGTATTTAACAGTGGAATTCCCGTTGCACTCTTAATGTTACCACCGTTGCTTTTAATGTCACCAAAGGTTGTTTTGACTTTCCTGTATGCTGAGTCTGTCCTTCCGACAATCATATCTTTTTCGATGTCTTCACATTTTTCCTGCAGCCATTTCGTCTTAGCTTCCCTGCACTTCCTATTTATTTCATTCCTCAGCGACTTGTATTTCTGTATTCCTGATTTTCCCGGAACATGTTTGTACTTCCTCTTTTCATCAATCAACTGAAGTATTTCTTCTGTTACCCATGGTTTCTTCGCAGCTACCTTCTTTGTACCTATGTTTTCCTTCCCAACTTCTGTGATGGCCCTTTTTAGAGATGTCCATTCCTCTTCAACTGTACTGCCTACTGCGCTATTCCTTATTGCTGTATCTATAGCGTTAGAGAACTTCAAACGTATCTCGTCATTCCTTAGTACTTCCGTATCCCACTTCTTTGCGTATTGATTCTTCCTGACTAATGTCTTGAACTTCAGCCTACTGTTCATCACTACTACATTGTGATCTGAGTCTATATCTTCTCCTGGGTACGTCTTACAATCCAGTATCTGATTTTGGAATCTCTGTCTGACCATGATGTAATCTAATTGAAATCTTCCCGTATCTCCCGGCCTTTTCCAAGTATACCTCCTCCTCTTGTGATTCTTGAACAGGGTATTCGCTATTACTAAGTGAAACTTGTTACAGAACTCAATTAGTCTTTCTCTTCTTTCATTCCTTGTCCCAAACCCATATTCCCCTGTAACCTTTTCATCTATTCCTTCCCCTATAACTGCATTCCAGTCGCCCATGACTATTAGATTTTCGTGCCCCTTTACATACTGTATTACCCTTTTAATATCCTCATACACTTTCTCGATCTGTCCATCTTCAGCTTGCGACGTCGGCATGTATACCTGAACTATCGTTATCGGTGTTGGTCTGCTGTCGATTCTGATTAGAACAACCCAGTCACTGAACTGTTCACAGTAACACACCCTCTGCCCTACCTTCCTATTCATAACGAATCCAACACCTGTTATACCATTTTCTGCTGCTGTTGATATTACGCGAAACTCATCTGACCAGAAATCCTTGTCTTCTTTCCACTTCACTTCACTGACCCCTACTATATCTAGATTGAGCCTTTGCATTTCCCTTTTCAGATTTTCTAGTTTCCCTACCACGTTCAAGCTTCTGACATACCACGCCCCGACTCGTAGAACGTTATCCTTTCATTGATTATTCAATCTTTTTCTCATGGTAACCTCCCCCTTGGCAGTCCCCTCCCGGAGATCCGAATGGGGGACTATTCCGGAATCTTTTGCCAATGGAGAGATCATCATGACACTTCTTCAGTTACAGGCCACATGTCTTGTGGATACACGTTACGTGTCTTTAATGCAGTGGTTTCCATTGCCTTCTGCATCCCCATGTCGTTGATCATTGCTGATTCTTCCGCCTTTAGGGGCAATTTCCCACCCCTAGGACAAGAGAGTGCCCTGAATCTCTATCCGCTCGTCCGCCCTCGTTGACAAGGCCGTTGGCAGAATGAGGCTGACTTCTTATGCGGGAAGTCTTCGGCCGCCAATGCTGATTATTTATCAAAATTTAGGCAGTGGCGGGGATCGAACCCGGGAGCGAAGACGATTTTGATTATGAATCAAAGACGCTACTCCTGGACCACAGGTTGAAGAAGTTCTAAGTCTATGGGACTGATGACCTGAGGTGTTGTCCCATAGTGCTTAGAGCCATTTGAACCACTTTTTTGATGACGACTCTAGCATCGCCCCTGTACCGTCCCACCAAGTGCAGTAGGCATGGAACTCCATCCCACAAACTGACACCCGGCACATGTACGACACACTGCACGCACCTTTGGATTCTTGCATTCAGCATTCTGGTGGCTACACCGGTTATTAATGGACCAGCATTTCATATTTGCAACTGCTCACCCCGCGCTTACGTTAACCTGTGATCTTGCAATGTTAAACACATAAACATGTTACCCAGACAAGTGTATTCCCGAAATTTCACGACTCTGTGTTAATTATCTTTTGTGTTGCAATTTTTTTTCCGTCAGTGTGTTTGACAGATAGTATCCTCGTATGGCGATGAATGTACCTACGTAAATGTATCATCGTACGACGCATAGTTCAAAGGATACGACATCATAAACACTAAGATACGTGGAAAACTGCGGCATCTATCCTTTACTGCTAAGATACTCCGATAGCCTAGTCAGCTTAAGGAAATCCGTGACACTTGGCAGGGCTTTTTATAGCTGTCAACTGCGAACAGCAGACGTTATCGGTGTATAGACATATGAAGAGGCGTTGCCATGGAGACGTTTACACGCGAAGCAGCTGCGCCCAGCGCACAGAAACTGTCCCGGATCATCTTTCTTAATGTGGATACTCTGCTTACACATTTGTACATTATGCGTATTTCTTTGGGCGTCAAAGGGGTTTTCAAGAATAAATGGAAATGAATGTTTTTCGATACTTCACCACAAACAAAGTTTATTTCTTTCTACTCGTTTCTAATAGAAAATTGGCGAAATGTATTACCGCACATTGCTTGCTTTATCAGCTAGTTACTTCTAAATTCGATCGCTAGACCAGTTGAACAAGCTGTGTTCCTTAAAGCAATGGGTTATTAGAAGAGAATGTCATAACGTATCTTTTCTTATCAAACATGTGCTGACGAAAAACTCTACCTGACAAAGAAGTTAAGCTGCCAGAAAGTGAAATGTTTTGTATCCCGCCTTGAAGGCGGCGCGTGGGTCTGCTGCTGTAAACTGAAGGGTAGGTCGAATGTAGAATGCGAACAGGAGCAGGAATAGGTGAAATGCTTCGGTACTGCGTATAGGTTAAAACTCTTTTACTGGGGTATGAACATATACAACTGATATTATTATTTTGCGTACAGATGAGCACGTAGGTGTGAAGCCGTTCAGGCATCAACGGTACCAGCCGCTAGTAGTTTGCCAAACTATCACTGAAGTAACTGAAGTAATCAAGTCTGCAATGGTTAGCGCCCTATGAGGCAGAAGCTAAGTTGCTTCGTCGTCTACTCGGAATCAGATGGGGAGAATCTGGAGCGGCGCTCGTAGAGCTGCACAGCGCCGGCTAGAGGGCGTTGTCGTCTATGTCGGTGTCGTAGTGCCAACCTAGGAACTTGTAGCTACGTCGTTGCATCGTAGCTATCGATACCACAAAAAGCAAACGAAGTGAACTTCACGGTTTGAGAGGGTATCAGATATTACACTACTGGCCATTAAAATTGCTACACTAAGAAGAAATTCAGATGATAAAAGGGTATTCATAGCACAAATATATTGTACTAGAACTGATATGTCATTACATTTTCACGCAATTTCGGTGCATAGATCCTGAGAAATCAGTACCTAGAACAAACACCTCTGGCCGTAATAAGAGCCTTGATACGCCTGGGCATTGAGTCAAACAGAGCTTGGATGCCGTGTACAGGTACAGCTGCCCATGCAGCTTCAACAAGATAACACAGTTCAGCAAGAGTAGTGACTGGTGTATTGTGACGAGCCAGTTCCTCGGCCACCATTGACCAGACGTTTTCAATTGGTGAGAGATCTGTGCTGGCCAGGGCAGCAGTCGAACATTTTCTGTATCCAGAAACGCCCGTACAGGACCTGTAACATGCGGTCGTGCCTTATCCTGCTGAAATGGAGGGTTTCGCAGGGATCGAATGAACGTAGAGCCACGGATCGTAACACATCTGAAATGTAACGTTTACTGTTCAAAGTGCCGTCAATGCGAACAAGAGGTGACCGAGACGAGTAACAAATGCCACCCCATACCATCACGCCGGGTGATACACCAGTATGGCGATGACGAATACACGCTTCCAATGTGCGTTCACCGCGATGTCGCCAAAAACGGGTGCGACCATCACGATGCTGTAAACAGAACCTGGATTTATCCAAAAAGTGACGTTTTGCCATTCGTCGTGCACCCAGGTTCGTCGATGAGTACACCATCGCAGGTGCTCCTGTCTGTGATGCAGCGTCAAGGGTAACCGCAGCCACGGTCTCCGAGCTGATAGTCCATGCTGCTGCAAACGTCGTCGAACTGTTCGTGCAGATGGTTGTTGTCTTGCAAACGTCCCCATCTGTTCACTCAGGGATCGAGACGTGGCTGCACGATCCGTCACAGCAGTGCGGATATGATGCCTGTCATCTGGTTCCGTATTACCCTCCTGAACCCACCGATTACATATTCTGCTAACGGTCATTGGATCTCGACCAACGGGAGCAGCAATGTCGCGATACGGTAAACCGGAATCGCGATAGGCTACAATCCGACCTGTATCAAAGTCGGAAACGTGATGGTACGCATTTCTCCCCCTTACACGAGGCATCACAACAACGTTTCACCAGGCAACACCGGTCAGCTGCTGTTTGTGTATGAGAAATCGGTTGGAAACTGTGGTGTCACCGCCAGACACCACACTTGCTAGGTGGTAGCCCTTTAAATCGGCCGCGATCCGCTAGTATACGACGGACCTGCGTGTCGCCACTGTCAGTAATTGCAGACCGAGCGCCGCCACACGGCAGGTCTAGAGAGACGTCCTGGCACTCGCCCCAGTTGTGCAGCCGACGTTGCTAGCCATGGTTCACTGAGAATTACGCTCTCATTTGCCGAGACGATAGTTAGCATAGCCTTCAGCTAAGTCAATTGCTACGACCTAGCAAGACGCCATTTATCCTTTGCTATGTATCTAATGAAGCATGTACAGTAACAAGACCAATGTTCACCAATTGTGGATTAAAGTTAAGTATTCCAGCAGCTACGTACTTTTCTTTATAGCATTCATTACGTATCCTGTTTCAGACCTCACGCCAGCCTGCGTGAATTAAACGCGGGCCTTTCGGTTACGCGTCACTGTGCATTGGCTGTCTCGCCAGTCCACAACAGAAACTTTCCTCAAGTCAGCAAGTTGTAGGTCTCGCCACCGGCGGCAGACTTGGGTGAATGCTCTGAAAAGCTAAGCATTTGCATATCACAGCATCTTCTTCCTGTCGGTTAAGTTTCGCGTCTGTAGCACTTCATCTTCGTGGTGTAACAATTTTAATGCCCAGTAGTGTATTTCCGTGATTTCAAAATCGAGTCAAGTTTGGAAAGAAGTTGGCAGTATGACGTTGCACCCGCACGCCCCTCCTCCATGTGCGTGGATGCATGCTTTGATTCGGTTGGGAAGCGTGTTATAAAGCCTTTGAATCGCCTCCCGAGTCAAGCTGGTCCACAACTGTTATATCTGGTCGTTGGTATCCTGGATACTGACAGTGATTTCCGAGCTGGTCTCACACAAGTTTTGTCGAGGACGGGAACAGATCTGCGATCTTGCTGGCCACGGGAAGACCTCAACGTCACGCGCACACTTCATAGAGACAAGCGCGGACTGTGCACGAATGTTGTAGTTTTGGAAAATGCCTTCACAATATTGTCGCGTCAGAGGTAACACTTGCGGATGTGGCATGTTTGCGAAGTACCACTGTGAGACAAGAATTCCAACAATGGCCAGCAGCAGTTGTGACCTTAAGTTAAGTCATATCTGATGCCTCACTACACATGACGCCAGAAGTAACACTGACGTGCCTCGTCAATTGAAGAAAGTCGCCGCCATGATGACGATGCTCGTCTGAGGTACTGCATAATCGCTGAGCGCAGTGCGACCAGCTTCGTGAACAGTTTCTGTTCCACGGTGTCGCCACCACCCCTAACGCTGCATTTTGAGTTGTTGTGTTCACGGTAGCCGGCGCAATTCCCTAGTGCTGCTGCAGCTAGTCTCCGAGCGATGGTGCACAGTAACACAGAGTGTTCCAGGGAGTCCGGTGACACTGGTGCACATTATGGCGACCCTACCCTGTGGCGGTCACAGGTGGTCGTCCAGTACCTCGGCGACGAGTATTCCTGCCCACACGTTTCCACAGAGGATGAACGCTGGATCTCTGTCACTTCCGAATGATCCATAAATATGGACATTCTCCGACTCGACCAGCCAGCCGAACGGACATCCACAGGGAGACCCCTTTCAAAATCTGTCACGTTGTGATAGCACTGTATCACACGAGTACGCAGCATCTCCCTGACCTCCACAGTGATTGCCTAGTATCTGACGCTGTTCACGCCCCTTGTACGCCCTACCAGGATTAGCCAGGATTGGTAACAGCCCTAAACATTGAAACGTCCCCTTTTTGAAGAATTATACAAGACTGTGCTTTAACTGACACACAATATTTTTTAGCGCAACGCAATCTGACTTTCAATAATCCCTACAAAATAATGGCCCTGTCTAATATTAACCTATACGTTTCACAAATCACTTACCTCACAAAAAATCTTCGTTACTCGAACTACTGCAATACAGCGAGCGCCACTACTGCCAGCTAAATAAAAGATTCAAACTAAGGAAGGCACTAACTACTGATAGGCATAGTTAGCAAATGAAAGATTTTAATAGAGAACAAACAATGTATTTACCTTAATATCATATATATATATATATATATATATATATATATATATATATATATATATATATATATCAGTTCATGACAAATTTCAAAACTCCGCCATCTCTCTCCCCACATCCACCACTGCTGGCGGCTCACCTCCCACTGCGCAACGCTATGCGCTGTTAACATCCAGCTGCCCAACACTACAATAGCCAACAACAATGCAAACCAGCCACAGACTGCACACAGCACAGCCAGTGATTTTCATACCGAGCACTACGTAACGTTGCCAATAAGAAAACATAAACAGCCTACTTACATAGCCGCCATGCTCCCCACAAAAAATTTTACAAATTTTTTTTGGCAGTGGCCAATAATGATTTGATAAAAATTTTTATAATTACGATAACAAAGAAATCAAATGCACACACTTATTGATACAATGTTGGTCAAAAGCTAAAATTTTCTCACAGTCAATAAAGACAGTCCTGATTATTCATCACAATAAAACTGCAGTGTTTTTCTCAAAGTCTGAGCAGTAAAAGAAAATGCACACGAAGTAGTGGATTTCCATGCAGTGTTGAAGAAGTAGTGTCCTTCCAACGAAAAGACAGTGCTGACTCTTGACATGCAGACAGGTAATGGGCCACAACAGAGCAAACCCACAGCAGAGTCATTCGACGTTTTGAAGAATATTGGTAGGTAGGTCATCACAGAGCAGACCCACTATAGTCTTGGTAGAGATTACGGTATTGGTGGGCCACCAGAGGCGCAGATCCACTGCAGTCCTTGTAGAAATAATGGTACTGCTGAGTCAGGAAAGACGCAGACCCACTGTAGTCCTTGTAGAGACGGCCAGCAGCCATCTGTTGCAAATGTGCCGGTGCACAATCACCATCGAAGGGTCTTGCGGACAATATAGCAAGTCCATAAACCACCACTTGTGCACTCACAAAGTTTTTGGAATTGTCCTTAGAACCAGCAATGCTGTTATCCAGTCCCTTGCTGAGTTTTTAACACACGTGCAAACACTAACAGTCCCTACTTCTCACATATTGTCCATATACTATGACAAACAGAAACGTGTGCAGTGAAATGGAACTTACGAGTTACTTGATTTGATGAACTGGTGTCAATCACAATTTTATAACATAAGAATACAATTACAAAGATACAGAAAACATCATTAAAAACATAATAATGCAGATAACATTTGCAGTAATACAGGCTTTACAAAATAATCGAAATAACATATACATCAGTGTTACAGGAATTATAAATATCTACATAAAAGATCAGAATAACTTTTGAAACATCAACTTCACACATGAGCAACAAAACAGAACAGATAAATAATGTTTAAACATCTTTACAAAGTAAATAACATATTATTAATGCAAATTATATTTGAGGATAACAGTATTCCTCATCATAGTTCATGTAGCTGAGTATTAGAAACATTCTACAACATAAGTCTTATCAGATAAACATATTAAGACAGGAAGAACATAAATACACAAGGGTCCACAAACACTTCTTTACTTCTCGGAGATCTCCCTTCGTTCTTCATTATTCCCAAAAGGTCCTATCTATACCTGCTTTCTGTACTTTTTTCGTATAACTTCTCAATGCATTTCTTCCAATTCATCGCAACTCATTCTCTTATATAGTCTACCCCCTCTTGAGCTAACTTAAATCTACTGAGCTCAGATGCTAAACTAAGGGGCGAGGCAATGCAGCAGCACAAAACAATTAACACAAACAGCAATGACAAAAAATGCAGATTTGCAAAGGAAGCAGCATTATAGAAATTAGCAATGCAATTGCAATATTACAACTAATATAAGGCAATGTGCAGCAAACAAGAAAAATAAATCTGGCTTAGCAGAGTAACACAAATTAAAATTCAGTAGCACTATGCCTGGCAAACAGCAGCAGAAAATGAAATAACTTATACCTAAACATGACATAGCTCAAGCAGAAAAAATAGTACACTAAAGATAACAATACAGATAAGGGAAATGTATAATCACGTCTTAATGTCTAAGTAATTAAAGTGGTGCACCACAATAAGTTATTCTACCAAAAAAGTTACCAAGTACTTGAAAAGAAAATTATGAATGCAGTTCCTGTGAAGGTAAATGTCTTTTTGTGCTCCCTCATTTTTTTGAAAAAATTATTATTTACTCGATCTGTAGACAGAAAATATTTATATTAGTACATCTATAAAATTTTATTTTAACCAATGCTGCAGTGCCGCTAGAAACTAGATATTAAACAAAATGAGCAATCTCTCAACTAGAAAGACAATGGATGTAAAATGTTTCTCATCATTTCATTAGGCATTTTAGTAAATATCATAAATTAAGAGCTCCACAGTGTAATCATATGTTTTCAAGTTCGAGCGTGTCATATTTGCGATGCTTTCTACAAAGGAATGTCAATAGCGAGGATAATGGCCTCCTTTTTTTTTGCACCTAATGGCTTTCTTTTGTCAGACGTCTACCTCTCAGCTGGGCGCCCAAAACGCATTACGCCAAGGTCACTTACCTTTCTTGCTGAAATATTTACAACGGCAGTTTCCGCCACAGTGACAGTCTCATATAAAAATATTTCACAGGTCAAGAATTTGGGTTACACATCTGTAGAAACAAAATCCTATAAATATAACAGCATCCAAAAAATTTTCGCCAGCATTGTGATACATTCACGCATATACACACATTTCATAACTCTTAAAGTTCGATTCTTGGTTTCCAACAACCTTTTCACAAACCAGAGTCCCTAACCACTACTCATTATTCCTTACCTTATTCGTCGACACTTCTTCAATATTTCATCATAACAGATACATAGCATAATCAAATAACTCATATAGCATCAGCTTAATGATCATAAACATACCGCAACAGCATAATACATATAGTCATCGTAATAATAACATCATAACACCTCAGTCAACTCTCAAAATCGTCGTAGCTTCCTCCAATAATTTCAAAACCTAAAAAAATTCTCTGCTCATGACAAAAGTGTCATCTGCCTCAAACGTACTTTAAAAATCGTGATCCCATACCAAATATATCATTCAACGCACTCATAGTATCACAATGGTTCCGAAAAAATATGAAGAGTTCATAAAGTACTGACAAAATACAATTTCGTAAGTGTGAAGCAATCCAACTCTGTAATTGCGTAAACATGTGTCACTGACATAGTAAAAAGAATGTTTGTTTCTCTGTCAAATAATCAGATAGCTGTGTAATTTATGCATTAGAGAAATATGGTACCGATGTGTAAAGTTGTATAAGCAAATACCATATTAGCTAGGGCTCCTTGTGCTTGCCAAACACATGATGCACAAAAGTAAGCGTGTACCCCCCTGAGGATAAATGTAATTATATCCTCAGGTGTTACAGATTACAGCAATGGAATGAAATGTATCACGGAAAACTTTCTTTGTAATTCAAAAATCTGTAAAAGTAAATGTTTTAAGTACAAAATTAATCACTCAAATACGTGTACTGTAGCGCTAAACTGTGCATCTTGTTGTAAGATAATCTCTGTGGAAGTGTCGTAGTTATCGTCCTCCGAAAGCCAAGTTCTGCAGAAGTCAATGTACTTACCTCACGATAAACAAAAGTGAAATGCTTTGCGTATAGATATCTTAGTTATTATGCTTATTTCCGTGATGAAGAAAGTACTGTGCTGTAACGTATTGTTGTGCTACGGAAAAGGCTGTCTCATTGTAGCTATACCACAAAAGTTACTACTACAACATGTTTTACTTTCCAGAATAATGCAGAAAAACTGTGCAGATATAAAACAGAAACACCGCAAAAGCAACATTGTAAATTGTCACTCATTAGTAGCGTCATGATAAAACCGTGTAGTTGTCACATAAACTCCAGAATGTATTTTCAAGTAAACCAAAGCGTTGCATTAAAATCTCATTAGCAGTACCGGTATATGTTCTAAGTATGTGAGCCTTATAGTCGTTACGTAATCGTGCAACTACCAAGCAAGAATGTACACACACAATAACACTGTGTCATCTGTTCACTATCACAATGCAGTGGTAATTTCTGTTTAAATAAATTCTCTTGGTTCTTGACTGGATATTTAACTTCAGACATTGTTGCATGTTAACAGATTCTAAGTCTGACAAAGCATACTAGAAATGTGAAGTGAAAAGTTTTATGGCAAAGACTAAGTTAAACAGCAGATTATCATTCAATAAATGATTTTACATGTGAAATGTGGTGTAAACCTTTACTCTTCCTAGTATGCAGTGTTTCAACTTCGACGAAATTATCATGTGGTATACGTCGGTAAAGAATACTGGAATTTTTCTTAATGTTAACGTCTATGTTATTTTTCTCTGAGCCAGCCGGCGCACGCGGCTGCCTGCGGTGCGAGTCATTGTCTGTCTCTTTGTTGGTGCGCGCCGTTATTGGGATTAGGAGACCGAACTTCTACAAATTCACCTTGCCCAGAGGGCCCAGCCCTGTTTAAATCCCGCCAGTTCTGATGAAATTCAGGTCTGTCGTTATGATTATATCGTCTGTCGTCATGTCGGTAGTTCCTGTAGTTTCTTGTCTGTCGGTCATGTGGTGGAGAATTTCTCCCGGAATCGTAACTGCGTGCTGAACTGTTGCGTCTGAAGTTATTCTGTCTCCCTTGATAATAATTGTTTTTGTTCCCATATTGTCTGTTTCTATGGTAATCTCTGTCATATTCATTACTACGGAAATGTGATCTTTCTCTGTAACTATTACTCTGCCAGTGGTTGTCATACGGGTGGTGTCTGTTTTGGTCACGATTTACGTTGTAAGAATAGACTTCTCGTGTCCAGTTATTATTTCTTTCATCGCGGAATTGCGACGGATGTGACCTGTAACTGTTGTGTTCCTGTTTTCGCGTTCCGCGATTGTCAGTGTCAATTTCTAATTCTTGTAAGAGCCCCTGAAAAGCTTCAATGTCGTCTTTGCAACGTCCTGCCAAAATAATATGTCGTAAATGTTCAGGTAATTTGATTAAGCAAATGCGGATGAGATCTGAGGGGCTGTATGGGTTTGACAGGTACTGATTCTTGTGCAACATGTCTTCAAAATATTTCATGAGACTGGAAAATTCAGGTTGTTCGAAATGTTTCGTCATTATGATGCTATGTTTTACTCGGTCTTGTGTAGCTTGAGACCAATACGCTGAGAGGAAGCCATGATAAAATTCTCCTTCACTGTGACAATCGTGAATGACCGATCGCATTCTTACAGCTGGTTCATTCTCTAAGTAGCCACACATAAATTCTAATCTGTGCTCTAATGACCAGTTGGGAGGAAAACAATGAGAGAATTGATGAAGCCACGCTTGTGGATGAATGTCGTTGCCGGATCTTAAACGTTTTGAATTTACGTGTAGTAATAAACAGCTTATAGTCAAAATGTCGGCGAGTCACATATCGGTCATTGTTACGCCATGTCGGCGGTTCCATCTCGAAATTCGGTGCACCTTGCCAATTTCTTTCATAATTTCCGAAATGCCCTGTGTTATTATTTTGTGACTTTTCCGTATTTCTGAGTTCCTCTTCCCGTGTTGGAGCGCGAGTGTCCTCTGAAATATGTAATTCTTGTATTACTTGTGCCAACTGATCTTGTACTTCCCGGATTTCTCTTTTGTGTTGGGTATTAATTTGATTATGATTTTGTTTGAATTTCTTAATTTGTTCAAACTCTTCTGTGTCAGTGATGGCTACAGGTCCTGCGTCATTCAGATCAACATCTACCTTTGTAGATAAGTTAATGAACTGATCTGAAAGTTTGGCTACTTTATCCGATAGTGAAATTATTTCCTCTGTGTGTTTTTCTGAACCAAGTTTCAGAGTGTCCATTTGTGTTGAAATCGTATCTACTGTGTCCTTTAAGTTTTCCTGAGTTTTTGCAAGTTGCGTAACCGAATCAGTAGATGCAACTGAGTCAGTTTTAGCTTGCAAGGTCTCATGATTTTCATGAACAATAATTTGCAGTTCTTTTATGGCTTCTTCGTGATTCTGCAATGCATTTTCATGCCGCGAAAAAATAGGTTGGAAATGCTCACGAATTTGTGTTTTTACGTCATTACAGATTTTTTGACATTTCTATTCAATGTTATGTAACTCAGTAGTTAAATATTCACGTGTTTGTTCAAGCGTGGTGTCTAACTTCCGAAGATTTTGTTCCATTGTGTCTAACTTTTGAAGATTTTGTTCCATTGTGTCTAACGTTTGAAGCTTTTGCTGTGTTTGTCTCCGATTTTGTTCCATTGTGTCTACTTTTGAAACATTTCCTGTGTTTGTCTCTGATTTTGTTCCATTGTGTCTAACTTTTGAAGCTTTTCTCCCATTTGTTGCATTAATTGTAATAACAATGCACTGGTGTGTGAAACATGTTTCTGAGTGCTTTTCGGCAGTGAATTTGCACCGGCAACATTCACATTTTGACAAGTGGAAAACGTGTCTTGACTCATTTGAGAAAACGGTGAGAACCCAAAAGTATTTGCAATATTGTGTTCTGTCATTCCCGATTCCTGAGGCGAGCTGTTGCCGACCGATCGATCGATAATGCTTCCCTGTTCACTACTTGTTTCACTGTCTACACCACTATTTGACGCCCGCTCCATTTCCCTATGCACAGTTACCAAATTACTACTTAGAATGTCGGTTAATTCATTATACAGTGGTGTTGGTAAGCTACGCTCCTCGTCACTATTATTTCTCAGTTTACTTTGGAGCCTAGTGTACGTTTTTCACACGCCATAATTGTCACAATATTTCACACGATAACACAGAAAAGCACAATTTGAAGAGCAAAAATAAGAGAACACATTACATAGCACTGAAAATAATATCTCGTTAATTGCAAGCGCAGCTGCGAAATACTTGGTGCAAATCTACATGCATGCCACAACAACAATGAAAGACTGCAACTACAAAGGAGATTTTCTCTACAATTACACGCTAGCAATAAACAATAGCTACACTAATTACACAAACTACAAGAAAAAATCAGAAGATTCCAGTGAGGTATCCTGGCAGGGTCGCTATATGAAACGTCCCCTTTTTGAAGAATTATACAAGACTGTGCTTTAACTGACACACAATATATTTTAGCGCAACGCAATCTGACTTTCAATAATCCCTACAAAAGAATGGCCCTGTCTAATATTAACCTATACATTTCACAAATCACTTATCTCACAAAAATCTTCGTTATTCGGACTACTGCAATACAGCGAGCGCCACTACTGCCAGCTAAATAAAAGATTCAAACTAAGGAAGGCACTAACTACTGATAGGCATAGTTAGCAAATGAAAGATTTTAATAGAGAACAAACACTGTATTTACCTTAATAGTCATATTATACACTCCTGGAAATGGAAAAAAGAACACATTGACACCGGTGTGTCAGACCCACCATACTTGCTCCGGACACTGCGAGAGGGCTGTACAAGCAATGATCACACGCACGGCACAGCGGACACACCAGGAACCGCGGTGTTGGCCGTCGAATGGCGCTAGCTGCGCAGCATTTGTGCACCGCCGCCGTCAGTGTCAGCCAGTTTGCCGTGGCATACGGAGCTCCATCGCAGTCTTTAACGCTGGTAGCATGCCGCGACAGCGTGGACGTGAACCGTATGTGCAGTTGACGGACTTTGAGCGAGGGCGTATAGTGGGCATGGGGGAGGCCGGGTGGACGTACCGCCGAATTGCTCAACACGTGGGGCGTGAGGTCTCCACAGTACATCGATGTTGTCGCCAGTGGTCGGCGGAAGGTGCACGTGCCCGTCGACCTGGGACCGGACCGCAGCGACGCACGGATGCACGCCAACACCGTAGGATCTTACGCAGTGCCGTAGGGGACCGCACCGCCACTTCCCAGCAAATTAGGGACACTGTTGCTCCTGGGGTATCGGCGAGGACCATTCGCAACCGTCTCCATGAAGCTGGGCTACGGTCCCGCACACCGTTAGGCCGTCTTCCGCTCACGCCCCAACATCGTCCAGCCCGCCTCCAGTGGTGTCGCGACAGGCGTGAATGGAGGGACGAATGGAGACGTGTCGTCTTCAGCGATGAAAGTCGCTTCTGCCTTGGTGCCAATGATGGTCGTATGCGTGTTTGGCGCCGTGCAGGTGAGCGCCACAATCAGGACTGCATACGACCGAGGCACACAGGGCCAACACCCGGCATCATGGTGTGGGGAGCGATCTCCTACACTGGCCGTACACCACTGGTGATCGTCGAGGGGACACTGAATAGTGCACGGTACATCCAAACCGTCATCGAACCCATCGTTCTACCATTCCTAGACCGGCAAGGGAACTTGCTGTTCCAACAGGACAATGCACGTCCGCATGTATCCCGTGCCACCCAACGTGCTCTAGAAGGTGTAAGTCAACTACCCTGGCCAGCAAGATCTCCGGATCTGTCCCCCATTGAGCATGTTTGGGACTGGATGAAGCGTCGTCTCACGCGGTCTGCACGTCCAGCACGAACGCTGGTCCAACTGAGGCGCCAGGTGGAAATGGCATGGCAAGCCGTTCCACAGGACTGCATCCAGCATCTCTACGATCGTCTCCATGGGAGAATAGCAGCCTGCATTGCTGCGAAAGGTGGATATACACTGTACTAGTGCCGACATTGTGCATGCTCTGTTGCCTGTGTCTATGTGCCTCTGGTTCTGTCAGTGTGATCATGTGATGTATCTGACCCCAGGAATGTGTCAATAAAGTTTCCCCTTCCTGGGACAATGAATTCACGGTGTTCTTATTTCAATTTCCAGGAGTGTATATAGCAGTTCATGACAGTCTTACAAATTTCAAAACTCCGCCATCTCTCTCCCCACATCCATCACTGCTGGCGGCTCACCTCCAACTGCGCAACGCTATGTGCTGTTAACATCCAGCTGCCCAACACTACAATAGCCAACAACAATGCAAACCAGCCACAGACTGCACACAGCACAGCCAGTGATTTTCATACAGAGCACTACGTAACGTTGCCAATAAGAAACATAAACAGCCTACTTACAACACGAATCATTTAGAATGGGGTATGCTTTTTCACGATTTGGAAAATTTTATTTTATTACTAGCTGAGTAGCTGGAATTGCCACAGTATGTGTTTATTCCAATTCTGTTACTCCACCTCCTCCTTCCCCCTCTCTGTCTGGCCATCTCTTGCTCCCCAGATTCTCATTGCACGTTGTCACCCCTCCGTAATAATAGGTTGATGGTTCTTAACCACACAATTTCTTTAGAGATAATAATATGTGTGCCAAGTTTGGCTGAAAGCGATCGAGGGGTTTAGGAGGAACTTTTTATCCGTATCTTTGCCCACGTAAGCACATGTTCACATATAATTCACATATGTTTAACATATTTGATACGTATAGGTCCTGAACTGTGCGTCTCAGACAGATAAAATTTTTTAAGTCCATCCATTGGCATACGTGGATACTTCCAGAATGAAGTTTTCACTCTGCAGCTGAATGTGCGCTGGTGTGAAACTTCCTGGCAGATTAAAATTGTGTGGCGGACCGAGACTCGAAAAGTGGTTCAAATGGCTCTGAGCACTATGGGACTCAACATCTGAGGTCATGAGTCCCCTAGAACTTAGAACTACTTTAACCTACCTAATATAAGGACATCACACACATCCGTGCCCGAGGCAGGAGTCGAACCTGTGACCGTAGCGGTCGCGCGGTTCCAGACTGAAGCGCCTAGATCCGCTCGTCCACACCGGCCGGCGGACCGAGACTCGAACTCAAGACCTTTGCCTTCGCTGGCAAGTGCTCTACCACTGACCTACCCAAGCATGACTCAGAGGTCCAGAGTTCGAGTCTCGGCCCGGCACACACTTTTAATCTGCCAGGATACTGTCTGCGAAATGTGTCTCGAATACAGTTAGTAGCGAAGAAATTATAAATCAAAACGTCATGTATGATGCTGCAATTTTTCACGCATCTCAATGTTTGCAGCGTCATATCTCAGAAAGTGTGAGTCGTTCAGGCGCATTCAGCGGTTTTTGTGAATACTGCCTGCAAAATGTGTCACGAATGATCTTAGTACTGCATAAACAGCGAAGTCGTAGAAGACGATAAACTTTTTTCCTTTCGTCATTTTCTGGGAGGTTTTCAGCGTGCTAACATTTGGTAAAAGTTTGAAATTATGTTTAAAGTTTGTTGCAAGTCAGTAAGTGCTTTCATTCTGAAATACTGAAATAAATAAATTATGGCTATTCAAGTGTCGTGGGCTACACTGTTTGCTTTTTCACCCAGTTCCCCATCCCTGTCCTCACAGCCACAGCGAGTATTTCCGAACAGTATGTGATGTGAGTATAAAGGTTGGTTGAAATCGGCTCAGTGATCTAGGAGGAGATGTGGAACGTTCATATATACACTACTGGCCATTAAAATTGCTACACTAAGAAGAAATGCAGATGATAAACGGGTATTCATTGCACAAATATATTATACTAGAACTGACATGTGATTACATTTTCACGCGATTTGGGTGCATAGATCCTAAGAAATCTGTACCCATAACAACCACCACTGGCCGTAATAACGGCCTTCATACGCCTGGACATTCAGTCAAACAGAGGTTGGATGGCGTGTACAGGTACAGCTGCCCATGCAGCTTCAATACGATACCACAGTTCATCGAGAGTAGTGACTGGCGTATTGTGACGAGCCAGTTCCTCGGCCGCCATTAACCAGACGTTTTCAATTGGTGAGAGATCTGGAGAATGTGCTGACCAGGGCAGCAGTCGAACATTTCTTGTATCCAGAAAGGACCGTACAGGACCTGTAACATGCGGTCGTGCATTATCCTGCTCAAATGTAGGGTTTCGCAGGGATCGAATGAACGTAGAGCCACGGATCGTAACACATCTGAAATGTAACGTCCACTGTTCAAAGTGCCGTCAATGCGAACAAGAGGTGACCGAGACGTGTAACCAATGGCACCCCATACCATTACGCCGGGTGATACGCCAATATGGCGATGACGAACACACGCTTCCAATGTGCGTTCACCGCGATGTCGCCAGACACGGATGCGACCTTCATCATGCTCTAAACACATCCCGGATTCATCCGAAAAAATGACGTTTTGCCATTCGTGCACCCAGGTTCGTCGTTGAGTACACCATCGCAGGCGCTCCTGTCTGTGATGCACCGTCAAGGGTAACCGCAGCCATGGTCTCCGAGCTGATAGTCCATGCTGCTGCAAACGTTGTCGAACTGTTCGTGCAGATGGCTGTTGTCTTGCAAACGTCCCCATCTGTTGACTCAGGGATCGAGACGTTTCTGCACGATCCGTTACAGCCGTGCGGATAAGATGCCTGTCATCTCGACTGCTAGTGATACGAGGCTGTTGGGATCCAGCATGGCGTTCCGTATTACCCTCCTGAACCCACCGATTCCATATTCTGCTAGCAGTCATTGGATCTCGACCAACGCGAGCAGCAATGTCGCTACAATCCGACCTTTATCAAAGTAGGAAACGTGATGGTACGCATTTCTCCTCCTTACACGAGGCATCACAACAACGTTTCACCAGGCAACGCCGGTCAACTAGTGTTTGTGTATGAGAAATCGGTTGGAAAGTTTCTCTTGTCATCACGTTGTAGGTGTCGCCACAGGCACCAACCTTGTGTGAATGCTCTGAAAAGCTAATCATCTGCATATCAGAGCATCTTCTTCCTGTCGGTTAAATTTCGCGTCTGGAGCACGTCTTCTTCGTGTTGTAGCAATTTTAATGGCCAGTAGTGTATTTCTGAATTGGACTGGCCAGGCCAGAGTCCCGACTTGAACCCGGTACATCATTTTGCGGGTGAGTCAGAATGTCGTCTGCGCTCCACAACCCTTGCACTCAGCACCACCAACTTCTCTTGTTTCGGCTCTCGCGAGGCTCCCATACATCCCCAAGCATTTGCGCAAGAACGCAATAATTAACTTTCATCGCTGCAAAAAACTCTTTTTCGTTGCCGCAAAAGATAAATTTTCAGTTAAAATTCCTAATTACGTACGAATATAGTATTACATAAAAATACAGACTTTCACTTGTGAGCAAAATCTGCAGTTTCTGTGTAGTAACTTGCATATTGTATTAGCGGATGGGACGTTTTGCGTTTCACCAAAACATTTTCATGAGATTTACATGTTACAGGCATACACTACCTTGGGACACGTCCAAGTTTCTTTTTGTTTAATGTTATCAAAAACTGTATCACTGTCGACTGTATATGAAACTGTATTCGTAGTTTGTGCTTTAAAATTTTTAACTCTGAATCATTAATTTGGAATTATCTTGTGAATGTTGCTATTTACGTGTGTGCAGAGGAACCTTTTGTGCTACCTGCAATGGGTTTATCTGTCTATTTTTCTTCTTGCATTTCTATAAAGGTAACTGTAGGTGTGGTACGCAGTCTGTAGCTTGTCATAGTTTTTGATGTTGTTGTGTTTTTACTTTTGTTTGTGTCGAAATATTACGCATATTTCTTGCACTTTTGTAATTGACGCGCATTTCTTACGAATCGGCGAACAAAAGTAAACTACGCGGGTGTCTTACATAAGGCGGAATTGTTCAAATGTTCAAATGTGTGTAAATTCCTGAGGAACCAAACTGCTGAGGTCATCGGTTCATTGGTCCCTAGACTTACACACTACTTAAACTAACTTAGGCTAAGAAGAACACACACCCATGCCCGAGGGAGGATTTCCTCTGCCCCGAGACTGGGTGTTTGGTTGTCCTCGTCATTGCATCATCATTATCATCATTCGTGACAGAGGCTAGATTGGATTGTGTAAATATTTGACTGTGTAGAAATTGGGACTTTTATGGGCGCTGATGACCGGGCAGTTGAGCGTCCTACAAACCAAACATCGGCATCAATTATTTAGGTCAGCGTGGTATCGAAAAATAAGCGAGTCCCAAGTATACCAATCCTCAAACAGAAGTCGGATGGTTTCTGAAATATGTGTTTGACTTACAATTTCTACCTCCGAGCGCGGTCGGGGACGTGTTCGCGGAGTTGCACAGTATTCCTCTTAATGACAATCAGTTAAATTTTTTCTAAGTGTGTACTTGAAAACTATGTAAGTGAAAATACTTAACCACTCACTAATTTATGAGCCAGTATATCAATATATGAAGTCTAAACTACAAATTGTCCGGAGCCGCTTCAACGACGTTTGAAACAATCATCTTACAAACTCTATCATTCTACCCACGAGGTAACGGAAGTTTTAAAGCAGTGCAGTGTAAAATAAACATATATAGACGTGACCTTGAAAATAATCATGTTGCTCCTGAATTGTGGGACAAATATCAGCGTGGTGAATTGCCATTACTAGAGCACGTAAAAAGATTTTCACATCGCTCGCAGCCTGTCCCACTCTGGGAAAAGTATTCCACCGGGGCAAGCAGTGAGCTGCGTTACAGGTTTCAAGGTTAAGCTGTTGTACGCTTTATACTTGCGGTAGTGATTTCTAACATTTTGCGGTAAAGCTTGCCAATCTCTTTACCTGGCAAGGAACTCCTTAAGTACGAGGTTGTAAATTCAATCTTTACTAAGACTCATTTGGAAGGGTTGTGTTAACAATTATGACAGGGAAAGTATTAGCTGCTAATGACTTAACCTTCATGCGCTCGCGCTAGAAACAGTCACGCGAGCGCTCGCGCGGGCGGTCGGCCGACCGCCCGAGAGTTTTCATCAATCTCTTGAGGTTTTCCGTTTTTAAAGGTCATATGTCCATAAAATATCGACAAAGGATATCTCACACAATATTGCAAACACATTTGTAATCAATATTATTTATTTAACAATAAAATATACAATGGAATACAAACAGGAAGCCAACTACCCAAATGAAATATAAGAACATTTTTTTAATTGTAATGTTTTGGGACTATATGATGTAATACTTAAGACTAGAATTATTCACTGTCTTAACTCATCACAAGAAAAGATAATTTTGCTTTGAAAAATGCCGTTGTTGTCGGCTTATAATCCCTCTCACGTACTTCAGAGTTATTGCTTCCTTCTGCCAGTGCTTGACGTGGCAATTTTTTCCTTTCAGTATAAATATTCGTGTACCTTATGATCCCTTCTACCATTTCGGGAGTTATTATACAGGGTGTTACAAAAAGGTACGGCCAAACTTTCAGGAAACATTCCTCACACACAAAGAAAGAAAATATGTTATGTGGACATGTGTCCGGAAACGCTTACTTTCCATGTTAGAGCTCATTTTATTACTTCTCTTCAAATCACATTAATCATGGAATGGAAACACACAGCAACAGAACGTACCAGCGCGACTTCAAACACTTTGTTACAGGAAATGTTCAAAATGTCCTCCGTTAGCGAGGATACATGCATCCACCCTCCGTCGCATGGAATCCCTGATGCGCTGGTGCAGCCCTGGAGAATGGCGTATTGTATCACAGCCGTCCACAATACGAGCACGAAGAGTCTCTACATTTGGTACCGGGGTTGCGTAGACAAGAGCTTTCAAATGCCCCCATAAATGAAAGTCAAGAGGGTTGAGGTCAGGAGAGCGTGGAGGCCATGGAGTTGGTCCGCCTCTACCAATCCATCGGTCACCGAATCTGTTGTTGAGAAGCGTACGAACACTTCGACTGAAATGTGCAGGAGCTGTAGAGCAATGAGTCGCATGTCAGCACAAGCACCGAAGTCAACACTACCTTCCTTCAATTGGGCCAACCGGCGGTGAATCGAGGAAGTACAGTACATACTGACGAAACTAAAATGAGCTCTAACATGGAAATTAAGCGTTTCCGGACACATGTCCACATAACATCTTTTCTTTATTTGTGTGTGAGGAATGTTTCCTGAAAGTTTGGCCGTACCTTTTTGTAACACCCTGTATACAGAAAACTTTCCAGTCTGGCTTGTCCTCTAGAACCTGGTAGAGTTTTGATTATATTTTTTGACTTTGATTTTGTGCTGGTAATATTGGCACTACAAGCCCAAATAGTTTCCATGTCCTCACCTATTTAAAATCTGATGTCATTCGTTGGTAGCTCCTGTTGATCTATGTCATTTTCTCCCCAGTTTTCCAAATCAATTTCCGACTCACTTTGATGTATGTCATCTTCAATCCCTTCTTGTTCATAATCTGGGTCATCGGAAACGTCATCTTCTATGGATTCCTCATGGCCTTTCCCCTCTGCTTCCTCTCTCTCCGATTCAGCCAAGATTCTATGTATGTCATCAGACGTAAGGTTTCGTCGTTCCCTTTAAAAAATAAAAATAATTGTTACTTTTGCCAACAGAAATTTCTTAGAATGACCAAGTGCTAAAGTAGAAAGAAAATCAGAATTTGTGATTGGCAAAACTTATAGAAAGTAATGCGCATTCACTAGAGAATTGTAAGAGTCTATAAAATTGAGGAATTATATGGGAATTACAAAAAGAAATACTTACATTCCGAAGTAGACGAGTAGAACAAAGTCTCGTAAGGCCTCGCAAGGCGGTAACTAACCGTTTTTGTAAGTGCCGTAAGCGCTTGCAAGGCGGTAAACTGACCGCCGAACGTGTTCGGACCTATTTGAACTTGTCCTGAGAAGCAGAGAGGTGCGACTTGGACGAACGTTGAGCAGCATCTGTCGGAAAAAGGTGCAACTAGAGAATACAAGTCCCTCCCGCCGCCTCGTTACCTTTGTGGAGTAAGTATGGCGCGAAATTGCAAAGAGGCGGTCACTTCACCGCCCGCGCGAGCGCGTGAAGGTTAAAAGGGGCATTGGGAGGACGACAGAAAGTTAGTGTTCTGGAGCTGCAGAGATCAACCTCCTGTGGGATGTACGTATTACTCTTCATAAAATGGACATCGTCGATATCCAAGAAATGTACAAAACAAACCATTAACTTGATCCGTGAACACGGATGAGAAATGGTGAGCCACAGTTATCACGAAGGTTCGCACCACCAAAATCGAAAGCAAACTCCTTGGGAGCTACAAACCGTGCAGCACCTTCAGCTGGGTATCCACTCTTAAAGAATGCATACAGCGTCATATTGGTGGGGGAAATGATGGAATCCGATGGCACGCAAGCAAATGCGAAACTGTCTGCCTTGGAGCTTATCGTGAGACTGTGTACCCTGTAAGTCATTGCTGCAGATAGGCGACAACACGTTTTATAGGCACGGAAAAAACAAACATTAAGAGGCTGAACTTGTCTAGTCGATCCAGCTGGTATGAAATGAGGCATAGTGTGCTGTAACGCCGCGCGGGATTAGCCGAGCGGTCTGGGGCGCTGCAGTCATAGACTGTGTGGCTGCTCCCGGCGGAGGTTCGAGTCCTCCCTCGGGCATGGGTGTGTGCTGTGTGTTTGTCCTTAGGATAATGTAGGTTATGTAGTGTGTAAGCTTAGGGACTGATGACCTTAGCAGTTAAGTCCCACAAGACTTAAAAAAATAAATTAAAAAAAACTAGAACGTATCGTAGGCGGCAGCAGAATAAATAACTTTCGAGCCAATTTACCATCCAGATTAACAGTCGGCATAATTGTAAAAGAATGCGTTAAGGCATTGATGTTAGTTGATCTCGATACAAATCTCTTGGTACATCTAATTTCCAGGGTTTGTTTCACATGTATTTCCTCTTCAAATCCTGATTGGTCTGAGTTGAAAACAATTACTTGCTGAACGATGGGATACGTTTATTTATCTCATCTACAAAATTTTCTGGCCAATTGGCTGTGCACCGTCAAGCTGACGCTTGGTTTGAAATTTCGCTATCTTACGTCTTGCAAGTCTGTAGATATGTTTGAAGTTACGCAACCATCCACTGCTTACGTTGAAACCACTGTAACCTATGTTGCGCCCATTGATGTGCATAACGTAGTGGGCCACTATCATGCACATCCTGTAAATTGCATCGAGCGTCCTTGAAACACGCAAACACCAGTTTTCGTAACAAGTGCGCCGTTTCCTCCGTTGAGTACCCGTAGTTTTTGTTATGGACTACACAATGCCCTCCTTCTTATGTGAGGCACTGAAGCGAGAAGGAAGCGACTCTGCCTTCCTTCTCTGGTTTCTGTATTAGTAACCTGGTGACTTGCTGCTTCGGTTGTCCCTCGTCGCAGTAGTAGCGCTCGGGCGCCAGATTCAACGTAGGTTTGAGCTCCTGCTGATATGGGGTGTGTCGGGATGCCAGTTGTTAAAGGTTAACAACGTTTTATAATATAATCGTTTTAATGAAGAAAACTTTAAAACACGCGTCACAGACTTTCCAATATGGCAGCTCTTGGCTACGCCGTTACACTCAACACTTCACAACACACTTATTACTTTCAGTGGCGCTGCCTGCTCGTGACCGTCCTTTTGGAGCCGCCTCCGGTTACTCGACCGTGCCTTTTGAATGGCGCCTTGCTACTAACTTCGCACCTTCCTCCCGACGCACAAGAGAGACCCCAACTTTCTCCCTCAGCCAATAGGGACACTCCACTCGTCTCCTACGCATATAGATATCAAAACGCTCAGCCAATGGGCGTTCAGATCGCTTTTGCCAGGCGGATCTGACGTCACGTTTGAGGACATTGTGACGGAAGTTTGTCTCGGAACACTTTCTCAGACTGTAAAATCCTACTGCCGAATGGTCGGATCTTGTTCGTACTAAGGTTACACAACATTGACTCTTATGATGTTATCGTTATTGCTCCTTGCTGACCCATAATTGTCGGATGGACATGTATCCTGGCTGCTACAGAGCATTCCCGAGCGTGTAAAGACCTCGCATAGGTTCATAAATGTGGGTAATAATTAGCATAAACACGTGAAGGGAATGCACGTGTGCATTACAACTACACGGTGATATTGCCGCAGACTTACTTGAAATCTTTCATATTTGTTTTCTATTTATTATGCTGCGAATGGTCTTCCATGTACCCGCTCTTTGGACAACGGTTGTCCTTTACTGCTTTTCGCTGGAAACGCTATTTGTTGCTTGCTGTCCTACAAGGATGAACCACATGCGCAGACACCTGTTTCAACATCACTTTCACTTGTTAAGCATCATCATTGCACTCCTAATGTACACTGTCCGCACAGTCGACTGTATACGACACCACACAGTCCGCTGACTCATCTTGCAGAAACGCTAGTGTTCCACCTGCCACTTCTTTATCCTTCTGCGAAATTCCTTGCGTTCCATTCTGACAAAAAGTCTACTTCGGCAACTGTTGCTGTAGGGATAATGGTATGTTTACTTTGTTCACCGTTGCCATCGCTCTGCTTTCTACAAATGTCCCTAGCACTGTAGCACTGTTGCGCAACCACGCTCCGTAGCCCCACCCTGTGTCCATCAGTGGACACCTCCAGCCCCGGCCGCTGCTGCCATATTGTGGTTCCATGCCAGACAGTACGTGGGGCGCCGAATGCTGTAAATGTCATTGAACTTTTGCGACGTCGCACTCAAGTGGTCCCTGTCAAAGAGAAGTTTTCTACACCCTACCTTCTCAGTTATTCGTTGGATATATTCAAATCTGTTTCCTCCTCTACAGATTTTACCCTCTCGGACAACAGAAGCTATTCCCTGATCTCTTAACACATGTCCTATCATCCTGTCCTTCCTTCTTGTCAATGTTCCCTTCTTCGACGATTCCTCAGAGAACCTCCTCATTCCTTACTTTAGCAGTCCACATATTTGTCAACATTATTCTGTAGCGCCGAATCTCCAACGTTCGATTTTCCACGATCCATGGTTCACTACCATACAATTCTATGCTCCAAACGTCCATTCTCAGAAATTCCTTCCTCAAATGTTTGATACCAGCAAGCTTCTTTTTGCCAAGAATGCCGTCTTCGATTGTGCTGGTCAGTTTTTTATGCGCGCCTTCCTGCGTCCGTCATGGGTTATTTTGCTTTTAAAGTAGCAGAACCGCTTTACTTCCTCTACTTTGCGATCACCAGTGCTGATGTTTTCTCGCTATTCTCTTTTCTGTTACTTCTCATGGCTTTCGTGTTCCTTCAGTTTACTCTCGATCCATGTTCTGCACTCATTAGACCAGTGCTGATGTTTTCTCGCTATTCTCTTTTCTGTTACTTCTCATGGCTTTCGTGTTCCTTCAGTTTACTCTCGATCCATGTTCTGCACTCATTAGACCAGTGGTTTCCAATGTTTTTGAATTCGAAGCTCTTTGACGAATTATGTTGTTTCCGTGGCACCCCTGTAGGATACCTTTTAAAACTGTGACATTTAATAAAAAAACGTCGCGAATAAAATTCTACGCACCTCAGTGCGACATTTGAGCTTGCTTCTTGTCACACAATTTGTCAAATCTAACCATCAAATGAAATATAGCTGCCTCCTTCTCTACACAAAGCCTTGATCTGTACTTGGTTTCAGTGACAGCCACTGCCGAAAACCAACTCTCGTAAAGATAGAATGTTATAAAAGACGTTCATGCTCAAGCTTGGAAACTGCTTTCTTACGAAATACCAAATTGTTGGAAACGTCGCTGATGAAAACTTCAGTTTTAGTGAAGAATGTTATGAAAGTTTAATCAACTCTTTCCCTTTTGCCTTAGTGTACTCAGAAGGAGAATCATGACTGAAGGGTTTTTGAACTCAATGAAACCTATTGCAGTTTCAGTAAAGCTTTTTTTTTTAAACGAGCATAAAGTTCTGATAAATGTCCCTCAATTATAGAAAATATACCTACATACAACGCCTATTTCATTGCCGTTTATAAAATGCTGTAACAGGGAAAAAAGTCAATTTCTCTTCCGTCGTTCATGTTTCTCTTCCAAAGAAGAAGCTTCCATTTTGAAGTCCGAAAATTTATTAATAAGCTGAATGAAGTAAGTTTCAGTTCCTACAGAGACTTGGTCAGTGAGTTTAACTTCTCAAATATATCACATAAATAAGCGATCTTTAGTAGAATGTTATTGTCTAGAAAGGACTTACCACTGATATGATTTTCTTCTTCCTGTTAAGAACAGACTTTTCGCCTAAGTTCAAAAATTCACGATACTGCAATTCCCCTGGAAAGCCAACGAACACTGCCATAAAATGGGAGAGATGTATGTTCAGCCTCTTTATCGGGACGCATTTGTCTAAAAAAACCAGCTTTATGCGGGCAAGTTTTAATAAAGTGCACTACATTTTTGATAGTTTGCAGTGCGTAATTGAGATCAGCACTCAAGTGTTGTGAAGCAAATGCTTCTCTGTGTACAATGCAATGGGTCCACATAATATCAGGAGCTTCGTCGCTAATAAGTTCTTCTAGACAAATGTAACGACCCGACATGAATCGTGCACGATCAGTGTATGCACCAAAAGAGTCAGTCCTATTAATTTGATTTCCTGTCGTGAAGCTGTCCGCTATTTCGAAAAAATCTTTACCTGTCATACCTGCATTTATCTCCTTACTAAACCGAAGATCTTCCATCATTTCGTTACTTTTTTTTACCAACAAATCGCATACAGCAAATTAAATGAGCTCGTTTGCTATTAATGTCCTCGTCAAGCTACAAACCAAAATCCCTCCCCAAACTAATGAGCAAAAGTTGTTTTGCCGTGGACTCACCAAGCATGATGGACACCAAGTCAACAGCACATGGTAGAACTTCTGCACTCGTATGGGCCTTCTTATATTTTGCTACTCGGTAACATACGTTGTAGGACGCAAGAAGTTATTTATTCAGGATTTTCTCCTTCTTAGAAAATTATTACTGTTATTTCTTCTTCCTCCTCTTTTTCTTTTAGTTTTGGCCATCTAAGGACGACGTTAATTCGCGTCACCTTATTCTCTTGGATCGACTACTTCACTCTTGTGAATGTTTCCTAAATGACGGCCGGCCGCTGTGGCCGAGCTGTTCTAGGCTCTTCAGTCCAGAACCTCGTGACCGCTACTGTCGCAGGTTCGAATCCTGCCTCGGGCATGGATGTGTGTGGTGTCCGTAGTTTAGTTAGGTTTAAGTAGCTCTAAGTTCTAGGGGACTGATGACCTCAGATGCTAAGTCCCATAGTGCTCAGAGCCATTTTGAACCTAAATGACCGTTAATTTGCTAGGTAGCACACATTTAACAGAGAGCACTTTCAGACACAAAATAAACGGTTGCCGTTACTCTTTGTTCACAAGAGTGCACGTGAAACCAAGAACTAAGAAGCTATCGTCGTATTTTCTACACTTGCCTTTCTATCTTCGTTACCACTTTCCTTGTTGTCTCGTGCAAGTTCCCGCTTTTTACTTCCAACTGACAAATTTAAACGCTTTTCCAAAGTGTATCACCTTCGTCAGCTTTGTAACGAAGTCACAATAGAATCAAAGAAGCTTGTTTAAAAGACAACCATCGCCACTGTTGTTAAGTGTAACGCACGACAGTTGAGCTTCGAGGTTATTGCTGTCTTACGGAGATCTAAAGCGGAATTCCTCCGAAAGCACACAGCTTGACACCAGAAATGAAATTACCCACAACTGTCTGGTTTACTAATTTTAATGGCGCAGTGGTTAGCACACTGGACTCGCATTCGGGAGGACGACGGTTCAATCCCGTCTCCAGCCATCCCGATTTAGGTTTTCCGTGATTTCCCTAAATCGTTTCACGCAAATGCCGGGATGGTTCCTTTGAAAGGGCACGGCCGATTTCCTTCCCCATCCTTCCCTCACCCGAGCTTGCGCTCCGTCTCTAATGACCTCGTTGTCGACGGGACGTTAAACACTAACCACCACCACCAATAATTTTAATTTTAATAATTAACAGCCTCAGTTGCACCGTTTACCTAGAATTTACCTAGGTTTCAGTCGGGATAACCCAACCTTCTTCAGAATAACAGTAACTAGCGTTTGTCCATAGTGGACATCGTCGAGCTAAAACTATAAATCCATAAATCATCGTCAGACTATAAAACTTATCTGGAAATGCCTCGACACCACTTCGCGACCGCGATGCGGCAGCCACTAGTGCTGTACCGCAAGGAAGCAAGGGAGAGGATGTTGTTATGGGTTGCCAGTATGCTCTTTCTACAATAAAAATGCACATGTGGATTAATATGGTTCTTTATTTACATGGACTGGCAACATTACTTAACTTGAGTAGAGTCCATGTGTTGTGGTACAAGCTCATGAGTAATAGTGCTCTTGCAGACTGATGTAAAGTACAATTCTGGTTGAGGTAAACTAGTCCCGCTATAGTCACTAATCTGATAGCTATGTGTTGTCGTAGCCTGTGACGAACTAAACCCACTCTGAGAATAAATTGACGGACGCCAACTGGATTAGTGAGTCCCCCGCAGGTCAGCGGCGGCGGCCGAAATACACTCCTGGAAATTGAAATAAGAACACCGTGAATTCATTGTCCCAGGAAGGGGAAACTTTATTGACACATTCCTGGGGTCAGATACATCACATGGTCACACTGACAGAACCACAGCCACATAGACACAGGCAACAGAGCATGCACAATGTCGGCACTAGTACAGTGTATATCCACCTTTCGCAGCAATGCAGGCTGCTATTCTCCCATGGAGACGATCGTAGAGATGCTGGATGTAGTCCTGTGGAACGGCTTGCCATGCCATTTCCACCTGGCGCCTCAGTTGGACCAGCGTTCGTGCTGGACGTGCAGACCGCGTGAGACGACGCTTCATCCAGTCCCAAACATGCTCAATGGGGGACAGATCCGGAGATCTTGCTGGCCAGGGTAGTTGACTTACACCTTCTAGAGCACGTTGGGTGGCACGGGATACATGCGGATGTGCATTGTCCTGTTGGAACAGTAAGTTCCCTTGCCGGTCTAGGAATGGTAGAACGATGGGTTCGATGACGGTTTGGATGTACCGTGCACTATTCAGTGTCCCCTCGACGATCACCAGTGGTGTACGGCCAGTGTAGGAGATCGCTCCCCACACCATGATGCCGGGTGTTGGCCCTGTGTGCCCCGGTCGTATGCAGTCCTGATTGTGGCGCTCACCTGCACGGCGCCAAACACGCATACGACCATCATTGGCACCAAGGCAGAAGCGACTCTCATCGCTGAAGACGACACGTCTCCATTCGTCCCTCCATTCACGCCTGTCGCGACACCACTGGAGGTGGGCTGCACGATGTTGGGGCGTGAGCGGAAGACGGCCTAACGGTGTGCGGGACCGTAGCCCAGCTTCATGGAGACGGTTGCGAATGGTCCTCGCCGATACCCCAGGAGCAACAGTGTCCCTAATTTGCTGGGAAGTAGGGGTGCGGTCCCCTACGGCACTGCGTAGGATCCTACGGTCTTGGCGTGCGTCCGTGCGTCGCTGCGGTCCCGTCCTAGGTCGACGGGCACGTGCACCTTCCGCCGACCACTGGTGACAACATCGATGTACTGTGGAGACCTCACGCCCCACGTGTTGAGCAATTCGGCGGTACGTCCACCCGGCCTCCCGCATGCCCACTATACGCCCTCGCTCAAAGTCCGTCAACTGCACATACGGTTTACGTCCACGCTGTCGCGGCATGCTACCAGTGTTAAAGACTGCGATGGAGCTCCGTATGCCACGGCAAACTGGCTGACACTGACGGTGGCGGTGCACAAATGCTGCGCAGCTAGCGCCATTCGACGGCCAACACCGCGGTTCCTGGTGTGTCCGCTGTGCCGTGCGTGTGATCATTGCTTGTACAGCCCTCTCGCAGTGTCCGGAGCAAGTATGGTGGGTCTGACACACCGGTGTCAATGTGTTCTTTTTTCCATTTCCAGGAGTGTACATTCTGTCGAGAGGGCGTTGGCGGCGCGTTGCTTGCCGGTGTGTCTCTGGCCTCTCTCGTGATGGGCGCGCTTGATCCAGCGCCTGCTATCGACCTTCGCGCTTCATTTTCGTCGCCCAGAGCGCTGGCGACAGCTTTCAGCAGCTCGTGACCGTCCTGTGACTCTCCTTCAGTCTCATTGAGACTACCAGTGGCATCAGCGAATGTTGTTATCGATGGCTAAAGAGCGTTAAAACTTCAGGAAGTGCGAAAATTGGACTCTATGGTCGGCCACTTTGGGAACATCCTGTCGCAGTCGCTGCTGCAGGCGTGAGGGATCACGTGGACGCCTTGTTATTCTTTGAGGTGGCCCTAAGCTCTGTGAAACTTAACATCTGAGGTCATCAGTCCCCTAGAGCTTAGAACTACTTAAACCTAACTAACCTAAGGACGTCACACACATCCATGCCCGAGGCAGGATTCGAACCTGTGATCATAGCAGCAGCGCGGTTCCGGACTGATGCGCCTAGAACTGCTCGGCCACAGCAGCCGGCAATAAAACAAACGTTAGCAACATTCTACATCTTTATTCTTCATGTCTACGCATTTACAGCCCTCCGCAGCTAGAGGGCACGAATTGTAGCGTGTAACATGGCGGTGTGTAACGGAACTACGTCGGTGCGTTAGAAACAGCGCGCTGTAATCGAGTTGGTCCACACATGGAACGCCCTCTGCTTCAGCACGACAACGCCAGTCCACACACGAACGCCGTGACATCTGCAACAACTGCCCGACTCCCTGTGACCACTGTCATCGATCATTCACCATACAGTCCCAACTCGCCTCCATCAATTTTCATCCCTTTCCAAAACTTAAAGACCTCTTTAGAGAACTTGACTCCAATAGTGATGAACCGGTACGAGGACAGATAAGGTTCTGGATCCGTCCACAAAGTTGAAAGTGACGATGTGAACAAACTAGTCTCGCGTTGGGAAGAAAGTGTTTCGTCGCCAGAGTGACTCCGTTGAGAAATGAATAAAATGTAGGGACGAAGAATAAAGACGTAGAATTTTAATATCGTTGTTTTATTTGAGAAGCTTTAATAGGCTTCATATAAGAAATTCTGACCTGCGGTACCCGTGGTCTACGTGGTCTAGGGGTAGCGTCTTTGATTCATAATCAAAACGTCTTCGGTCCCGGGTTCGATCCCCGCCACTGCCTAAATTTTGATAAATAATCAGCATTGGCAGCAGAAGACTTCCGGCATAAGAAGTCAGCCTCATTCTGCCAATGGGCTTGTCAAAGAGGGCGGACGAGCGGATAGAGGTTCAGGACACTCTCTTGTCCTAGGGGTGGGAAATTGCTCCTAAAGGCGGAAGAATCAGCAATGATCAACGACATGGGGATGCAGAAGGCAATGGAAACCACTGCATTAAAGACACGTAACGTGTATCCACAGGACATGTGGCCTGTAATTGAAGAAGTGTCGTGATGATCTCTCCATTGGAAAAAGATTCCGGAATAGTCCCCCATTAGGATCTCCGGGAGGGGACTGCCAAGGGGGAGGTTACCATGAGAAAAAGATTGAATAATCAACGAAAGGATAACGTTCTACGAGTCGGGGCGTGGAATGTCAGAAGCTTGAACGTGGTAGGGAAACTAGAAAATCTGAAAAGGGAAATGCAAAGGCTCAATCTAGATATAGTAGGGGTCAGTGAAGAGAAGTGGAAAGAAGACAAGGGTTTCTGGTCAGTTGAGTATCGGGTAATATCAACAGCAGCAGAAAATGGTATAACAGGTGTAGGATTCGTTATGAATAGGAAGGTAGGGCGGAGGGTGTGTTACTGTGAACAGTTCAGTGACCGGGTTGTTCTAATCAGAATCGACAGCAGACCAACACCGACAACGATAGTTCAGGTATACATGCCGACGTCGCAAGCTGAAGATGAACAGATAGAGAAAGTGTATGAGGATATTAAAAGGGTAATGCAGTATGTAAAGGGGGACGAAAATCTAATAGTCATGGGCGACTGGAATGCAGTTGTAGGGGAAGGAGTAGAAGAAAAGGTTACAGGAGAATATGGGATTGGGACAAGGAATGAAAGAGGAGAAAGACTAATTGAGTTCTGTATCAAGTTTCAGCTAGTAATAGCGAATACCCTGTTCAAGAATCACAAGAGGAGGAGGTATACTTGGAAAAGGCCGGGAGATACGGGAAGATTTCAATTAGATTACATCATGGTCAGACAGAGATTCCGAAATCAGATACTGGATTGTAAGACGTACCCAGGAGCAGATATAGACTCAGATCACAATATAGTAGTGATGAAGAGTATGCTGAAGTTCAAGACATTAGTCAGGAAGAATCAATACGCAAAGAAGTGGGATACGGAAGTACTAAGGAATGACGAGATACGTTTGAAGTTCTCTAACGCTATAGATACAGCAATAAGGAACAGCGCAGTAGGCAGTACAGTTGAAGAGGAATGGACATCTCTAAAAAGGGCCATCACAGAAGTTGGGAAGGAAATCATAGGTACAAAGAAGGTAGCTGCGAAGAAACCATGGGTAACAGAAGAAATACTTCAGTTGATTGATGAAAGGAGGAAGTACAAACATGTTCGGGGAAAATCAGGAATACAGAAATACAAGTCGCTGAGGAATGAAATAAATAGGAAGTGCAGGGAAGCTAAGACGAAATGGCTGCAGGAAAAATGTGAAGACATCGAAAAAGATATGATTGTCGGAAGGACAGACTCAGCATACAGGAAAGTGAAAACAACCTTTGGTGACATTAAAAGCAACGGTGGTAACATTAAGAGTGCAACGGGAATTCCACTGTTAAATACAGAGGAGAGAGCAGATAGATGGAAAGAATACATTGAAAGCCTCTATGAGGGTGAAGATTTATCTGATGTGATAGAAGAAGAAACAGCAGTCGATTTAGAAGAGATAGGGGATCCAGTATTGGAATATAAAAGAGCTTTGGAGGACTTACGGTCAAATGAGGCAGAAGGGATGGATAACATTCCATCAGAATTTCTAAAATCATTGGGGGAAGTGGCAACAAAGTGGCTATTCACGTTGGTGTGTAGAATATATGAGTCTGGCGATATACCATCTGACTTTCGGAAAAACATCATCCTCACAATTCCGAAGACGGCAAGAGCTGACAAGTGCGAGAATTATCGCACAATCAGCTTAACAGCTCATGCATCGAAGCTGCTTACAAGAATAATATACAGAAGAATGGAAAAGAAAATTGAGAATGCGCTAGGTGACGATCAGTTTGGCTTTAGGAAAAGTAAAGGGACGAGAGAGGCAATTCTGACGTTACGGCTAATAATGGAAGCAAGGCTAAAGAAAAATCAAGGCACTTTCATCGGATTTGTCGACCTGGAAAAAGCGTTCGACAATATAAAATGGTGCAAGCTGTTCGAGATTCTGAAAAAAGTAGGGGTAATCTGTAGGGAGAGACGGGTCATATACAATATGTACAACAACCAAGAGGGAATAATAAGAGTGGACGATCAAGAACGAAGTGCTCGAATTAAGAAGGGTGTAAGACAAGGCTGTAGCCTTTCGCCCCTACTCTTCAATCTGTACATCGAGGAAGCAATGATGGAAATAAAAGAAAGGTTCAGGAGTGGAATTAAAATACAAGGTGAAAGGATATCAATGATACGAATCGCTGATGACATTGCTATGCTGAGTGAAAGTGAAGAAGAATTAAATGATCTGCTGAACGGAATGAACAGTCTAATGGGTACACAGTATGGTTTGAGAGTAAATCGGAGAAAGACGAAGGTAATGAGAAGTAGTAGAAATGAGAACAGCGAGAAACTTAACATCAGGATTCATGGTCACGAAGTCAATGACGTTAAGGAATTCTGCTACCTAGGCAGTAAAATAACCAATGACGGACGGAGCAAGGAGGACATCTAAAGCAGACTCGCTATGGCAAAAAAGGCATTTCTGGCCAAGAGAAGTCTACTAATATCAATTACCGGCCTTAATTTGAGGAAGAAATTTCTGAGGATGTACATCTGGAGTACAGCATTGTATGGTAGTGAAACATGGACTGTGGGAAAACCGGAACAGAAGAGAATCGAAGGCTTTAGGATGTGGTGCTATAGACGAATGTTGAAAATTAGGTGGACTGTTAAGGTAAGGAATGAGGAGGTTCTACGCAGAATCGGAGAGGAAAGGAATATGTGGAAAACACTGATAAGGAGAAGCGACAGGATGATAGGACATCTGCTAAGACATGAGGGAATGACTTCGATGGTACTAGAGGGAGCTGTAGAGGGCAAAAACTGTAGAGGAAGACAGAGATTGGAATACGTCAAGCAAATAATTGAGGACGTAGGTTGCAAGTGCTACTCTGAGATGAAGAGGTTAGCACAGGAAAGGAATTTGTGGCGGGCCGCATCAAATCAGTCAGTAGACTGATGACCAAAAAAAAAAAAAAAAAGAAATTCTGGGGCACTGCTTTCAGCACACCCGCGTTGGAGAAGTAACAAATAAGTGTTGACTGATATTGTCACCAAATCTCTGAAGAATAAATACGTTGTGAGAAGTTGTACGGTAATAATAAACTCTGTGAAACAAAGTTAAAAAGTGTTTCCTACGGTTAATATAAGTGCAATGTCTCACGAAGAACCCACAATTTAATCATTTAAAATAAAGTTGGATTCCAATTCCAAAGGAAGTAGGTGCTGACACGTCAGAATATTGCCGAACTGTAAGTTTAAAAAGTCATCCTTGTAAAATATTGACACCAATTATTTACAGAAGAATGCAAATCTCGTAGGATCCAACCTCGGTGAAGAACAGTTTGGATTTCAGAGAAATGTAGAAACACATGACGTAACATTTGCCCCTACGACTAATCTTAGAAGATAGGTCAAAGAAATCAAATCTTTTTATAGCATTAGTAGCAGATTTTAACAATACTGGTGACCATGTCGAAATTCTGAAGGTAGTTGCGCTAAAATACGAAGAGCGAAGGGTGATTTACGAGGGTGAGTCAAATGAAAGTCTTAAATCTGTAATAACAAATCGAAATTTGCGCCGTTATCCTGTAAGTTGGTAAGCGTGCAACAAACAGCGTGCAGAATGCGTTGTAGATGGCAGCATAGGGCAGATGCACACATACCGTCGCAGTATCTCTATAAAGATGGCCGCCCCACTTGCGACTTTCACCAGGGAAGAACAGCGTTCTGTTATTCGGCTTTGCGTAGTGAAGGTGTGAAACCTATTGAAATTCATCGACGAATGAAGGTTCAGTACGGTGATGCATGTTTGTCACAGCAGCAAGTCTACGAATGGAGTAGGAAGTTCGCAAATGGTGTGACTTCAGTGGAAGGTGCTCCTCGTCCAGGTCAGGCACAACGAGTTGTGACTCCACACAACATTGCAGCAGTTGAAGCCATAGTGAAGGAAAACCGCCGAGTGACTGAATCACATTGCAGCATATTTACAGATCAGACATGGGTCGGCACACCACATTGTGCATGACGTACTCCAGTTTCACAAAGTGTCTGCAAGATGGGTGCCATGGCAGCTGACTCCTGAAATGAGAGAACGACGTGTTGATGCTTGTGAAGAACTTCTTCGGCGCTTTGAACGAGGAGGTTATGGTTTCCTTGCAAGAATCGTTACTGGGGACGAAACCTGGGTTCACTTCCACCAACTGGAAACGAAGAGAGCTTTCAAGGAATGGCGCCATTCCTCATTACCAAGTGATTTACATATGTTTGGACCACTCAAAGACACAATGGGAGGAAAGAAGTTCTGTTCTGATGAAGAGGTACGCCACGCGGTGCATGAGTGGTTGCGCGGACTACCAAAAGAGTTTTTCTCTAAAGGAATTTATTCACTTTGTAAGCCCTGGAGGACTTGCATTGAGCGTGGGGGAGATTATGTTGAAAAGTGATACAGCTTTGTACCACTTCTGCACAATAAATAATATTTAAAAAATATGATTTTCATTTGACTCACCCTCGCACAATTTATACAGATACCAGATGGCAGTTGTAAGAGTCGAAAGACACAGAAGGGAAGCGGCGGTTGAGAAGGCAATGAGGCAGAATTGTAGCCTGGCCTCTATGACACTGAATATTTGCATTCAACAAGCTGTAGGAAACGAAAGAGAAATTTGTAGAAGACCTTAAAGTTCAGCGACAAGAAATAAAAACTCTGAGGTTTGCTGATGACATTGTAATTCAGTCAGAGACAGCAAAAGACTTGGAAGAGCGGTTTAACGGAGTGGACAGACTCTTGAAAGGAGGATATCAGATAAACGCTAACATACGCAGAACAAGGGTAACTGAAAGTAGTAGAATTAAATGAGGCAATGCTGAGGGAATTGTATTAGAAAGAGAGACACTAAAAGTGGTAGATGGTATTTGGCACTTGGACAGCAAAACAACTGATGACGGCGGAAACAGAGAGTATATAAACTGCATACTGGCAATGGTAAGAAAAGCGTTTCTGAAGAAGACATTTGTTAACGTCGACTGTGCGTTTAAGTGTTTGGAAGTCTTTGGTGAGGGTATTTGTCTGGAGTGTAGACTTATGTGGAAGTGAAACTTGGACGATAAACAGTTGAGACAAGAAAAGAACAGAAGATTTCGAAATGAGGTGCTCCAGGAGGATACTAAAGGTCAGATGGGTCGATCACGTAACTAATGAGGAGGTACTGAGCAGAAATGGGGAGAAAAGAAATATATGACACAACTCGTCTAAAAGACTTGATATGTTCATAGAATACATTCTGAGACATAAAGAAATCATCAATTTACTGCTGGAGGGAAATGTGTGGGGTAAGTATCGCAGACGGAGACCGAGAGCTGAATACAGTAAGCAGGTTCAGAAGGGTGAGGATTGCAGTAGTTACTCGGGGATGACGAGGCTCGCACAGGGTAGGGTATTGTGGGGAGGTGCGTCAGAGCGCTCCTCGGAACACAACAACAGCAATATAATTAAATTCTAGCAAATGTTGTTTTCTGTGTTCGCTACTCAGATTAATATCGTAATCCACGGCGCTCACTCTCCTGGTCACAGGAAGCAGAAGTCGCGAGTTCAAGGAGATTCGACCAGTAAACGTAACGTGAGAAGCACCTGACATGACATGCAGGTAATATAAAATTGGTAAGTGTAAGGAAAAAAAATTGACCCGGTGCTACTAGGACTGGCGCACAGAGCGGTCCCTACAATCTCAATTATGTAGACAGTTCGTCCATTCGGGGAATTTTTGCCTGTTATGAACAATGATACTGGCAAGATGTCAGCCCGACGGATTCCAAGAGTGTTGAAAATATTTTAGTTTCAAGTTTGATGTTGCATCACAAATGGCGAAAGAAATTTTTTTTGGTGTCATATAATTACAAATTAACAATTTTTTTTCTTTGTTTGAAGTGCGAAGCCTTCTTCTTGCCAAATTTCACGATTCTAGGTGAAAGGGAAGTACCATACAGGTTTTTATGAAAGAGTCGGCGTATATGAAAATATGTGACATCCACTCGTTGAATAGTTGTAGATTTTTTACACCGTCAAGGAACCGTGACATAAATTTGAACTCGGTATGTCAACACCCTGCTGAGAAAAAAGGGTTTTTAACAATCGGGCAGACAGACACACGGACAACAAAGGGATCCAATAAAGGTTCCGTTTTTTCCGATTGCGGTACGGAACCCTAAAAAAATGAAAATGAAAGATGAATGAAATGAAAAACTGCACCGTTCTTGGTGGAGCAATTGTCAACCGGCGGACACGAAAGGATCCTGGACAGGTATTATAGTGGCGTAACTTTTAATAAACGTTCGCCATTCTCGATTTAAATCGCGAGGCAACACTAAAAACTTGCAGCCGGGACATAGTCCATAACTGCAATCCCAGTTCAGAACACTGGACCGGAAAAGTGGGACGTTAACAGTGTTCGTTTAAGCCCTTACCGGCTCTCTGTGACGCCCACGGAATCTCACCAAAGAAAAAACGTCCCTGAACAAGAGTTCATGGGTATGAAGGTCGGCAAGTCAAATCAAAAAGAGAGACGGTAGTTTCCACGCAAACAATACGCCTTTTTCTCCCACTTGACTGAGCCACGGCAAGGCCGTCCCTTCGGCCAGCTTCCACTCCACATGACTGTCGTATCTCTCACCTGACATTAAACTGCCGCCGGAGTCACTAGCTTTGGCCAAAATCACAGTACCTTCGTTCCAGAGACACGGCTGCCGAATCGTTTTCCCAGAGAAAAGCTGCCGCCGTAAAAGCACTCACAACACTGAAACAGGTGATTTTAGTACAGGTGTGTGAAGAAATGCAGGAGTCTGCTACACTGAAGAGCCAAAGAAACTGATACACCTGCCTAAGACCGTGTAGGGTCTTCGCACGCGGAAGTGCCACAACACGACGTGGCATGTACTCGACTAATATCTGAAGTCGTGCTGGAGGGAATTGACACCACTGAGCCTGCAGGGCTGTCCATAAATCCGTAAGAGTACGAGGGGGTGGAGATCTCTTCTGAACAGCACGTTGCACAGTATCTCAGGTATGGTCAATAATGTTGATGTATGGGGAGTTTGGTGGCTAGCGGAAGTGTTTAAACTCACAAGAGTGTTACTGGTGCCTCTCTGTAGTAACCTGGACGTGTGGGGTGTCGCACTGTCCTGCTGGAATTGCCCAAGTCCGTCGGAATGCGCAATGAACATGAATGGATGCAGGTGGTCACGCAGGGTGCTTACTTACAAATCACCTGTCAGAGTCGTATCTAGACGTATCAGGGGTCGTACGTTACTCCAACTGCACACACTTCACCATTACAGAGCATGAACCAGCTTGAACATTCCCCTCCTGGCATGCACGGACAATGGATTCATGAGGTTGCCTCCATACCCGTACCCTTCCATCCGGTCGATACAATTTGAAACGAGACTCGTCCGACCAGGCAACATGTTCCCAGTCATAAGTCTGATGTCGGTGTTGAGAGCCCTGCGGGGTTGCCGTGCGGTCCGAGGCGTCTTGTCACGGTTCGCGTGGCTCCCTCCGTCGAGTCCTCCGTCGGGCATGAGTGTGTGTGTTGTCCTTAGCGTAACTTAGTTTAAGTTAGATTAAGTAGTGCCTAAGACTAGGGACCGATGACCTCAGCAGTTTGGTCCTATAGTCCTTACCACAAATTCCTAAATTTTCGGTTTCGACGGGCCAAGACGTACAGTTTTGCTTCATGCAGTCATCAAGAGTACACGAGTGGGCCTTCTGATCCGAAAGCCCATATCGATGATGTTCCGTTGAATGGTTCGCATGCTGACACTCGTTCATGGCCCAGCACTGAAATCTGGAGCAATTTGTCGAAGCGTAGCACTTCCGTGACGATGAACGATTCTCTTCAGTCGTAGTTGGTCCCGTTCTTGCAGGATCCTTTTCCGGCCACAGCGATGTCGGATATTTGATGTTTTACCGGATTCCTGATATTCACGACAACTCTTGAAATGGTCGTTCGGGAAAATCCGCACTTCATCACTACCTCGGAAATGCTGTGGCCCATCGCTTGTGCGCCGACCATAACGCCACGTTAAAACTGAAATCTTGATAACCTACCATTGTAGCAGGAGTAACAGATCTAACAACTGCTCCAGACACTTGTTGTCTTATACAGACGCTGCCGACCGCAGCGCCTTACTCTACCTGTGTACATATTCCGTATTTGAATACGCATGTCTGTACCAGTTTCTTTGGCGCTTCAGTGTATGTTTAGGGTTCCTTACCTCAACCGGTAAAACCGTAACTCTCGCAGGATCACTCTGTTATCCGTACGACTGTCCGACTGTATAATCTGTCTTTTTTTTGGTAGTAGACAACCGCAAGGAGTTGAACTTTATGTCGCATGCTAAGTTCTACCGCTCCTTGGCTTTCAAGTCAATGAGATCAAAAGATACGGCCATTTATGTCACTTATTTGTGCTGGCAAAGTCGCTCATCGAAGCCAATAGGGTACTTCCCGTTGACATAGAATCATAAAATTTGTTGAGAAGGAAGGGTTCACAGCACAAACAAACGAAAAAATCCGAAAATTTGTAATTTGAATCTATATCACACAAAAATAATTTTTTCCGCTTCTCGAAACTCTTGGAATTCGCAGAACCGATATCTTGTCGGTGTCGATGTCGATAAAGGGCAACAGTTGTCGCGATTTTCGTTTTTAGGGATGGATGAAGTGTCTATGTAGACGATTAAGTATTTACGGAACCCTCGCTGGGCGACACCTACTCGCAGTTATCTGGATTTCTTATCTGGGTGATGCCTATTTTGTAGATTAGATTTTATCCCGTAAGTATCATTAACTTATATGTTCAGTATAAACAGATAATGATACGGACATGTGGTCATTGCCAGTGGAAAGATCCGACAAAACAGGAAACATTCTTTGGACATACATGGGTTCATGCTTAATAGTAATGCTTTCACTGAAATTAATGAAATTATCGTAACATGTGACGAGAAAAATTTGATAATTACTGCTGCGAACAACGTCGTGTCTGGTGTCTGAAGCTACGGATTTTAAAGCGGCGCTGCTGTACTTGGTTTTATTTTTTATTTTTATTTTTTAACTTTACACTGAAGTGACAAAGAAACTCGTGTAGGCATGCGTATTCAAATACAGAGATATGTAAACAGGTACAATACGGTGCTCCGGTCGGTAACGCCTATAAATGACAACAAGTGTCCCGCAGTTGTTAGGACGGTTACTGCTGCTACGATGGCAGGTTATCAAGATTTAAGTGAGTCTGAACGTGGTGTTATCGTCGGCGCACGAGAGATGGGACGCAGCATCCCCGAGGTAGCGATGAAGTGGGGATTTCCCCGTACGACCATTTCACGAGTGTACCGCGAATATCAGGAATCCGGTAAAACATCAAATCTCCGACATCGCTGCGGCCGGAAAAAGATCCGGCAAGAAATCGACCAACGACGACTCAGGAAAATATTTCAACGTGACGGAAGTGCAACCCTTCCGCAAATTTCTGCAATTTTCAATGCTGGACCCTCAACACATCTTAGCGTGCGATCGATTCAACGACCATCATCGATAAGGGTTTTCGGAGCCGAAGGCCGACTCGTGTACCCTTCATAATTGCACGATACAAAGCTTTACGCCCCGACTGCGCCAGTCAGCACCGACATTAGATTGTTGATGACTGGAAACATGTTGCCTGGTCGGACGAGCCTCGTTTCAGATTGTATCGAGCGGGTGGGTGTGTACGGGTATGGAGACAATCTCGTGAATCCATGGGCCATCATGTCAGCAGGGGATTGTTCAAGCTGATGGATGCTCAGTAATGGTGTGGGACGTGAGCAGTCGGAGTGATATGGGATCCCTGATATGTCTAGATAAGACTCTGACAGGTGACACGTACGTAAGCATCCTGTCTGATCAGCTGCATCCTAGCGGTTCTAGGCACCACAGTCCGGATCCGCGCTGTGTACTATCGCAGGTTCGAATCCTGCCTCGGACACTGATTTGTGTGATGTCCTTATGTTAGTTCGGTTTATGTAATTCTAAGTCTAGGTGACTGATGACCTCAGATGTTAAGTCCCATAGTGTGGTGTCACCGCCAGACACCACACTTGCCAGGTGGTAGCCTTTAAATCGGCCGCGGTCCGTTAGTATACGTCGGACCCGCGTGTCGCCACTATCAGTGATTGCAGACCGAGCGCCGCCACACGGCAGGTCTAGAGAGACTTCCTAGCACTCGCCCCAGTTGTACAGGCGACTTTGCTAGCGAAGGTTTACTGACAAATTACGCTCTCATTTGCCGAGACGATAGTTAGCATAGCCTTCAGCTACGTCATTTCCTACGACCTAGCAAGGCACCATTATCATTTGCTATTTATCTTGTGATGCATGTACCGTCAGACCGATCTTCACCAATTATGGATTAAAGTTAAGTATTCCAGAAGCTACGTACTCTTTGCTACCATAAGACCTTGACCTGTTCCAGACCTCACGCCAGCCTGCGTGAGCTAAACGTGTGCCTTTCGGCTACCTGCTAGTGGCTTGGCTGTCTTGCCAAGTCACAGCACATAGTGTTTAGAGCCATTTTAACCATTCATGTTCATTGTGAATTCCGACGGGCTTGGGTTCTTCCATCAGGACAAGGCGACACCCGAAACTTCCAGAATTCCTGCAGAGGGGTCCAGGAACACTCTTCTAAGTTTAAACACTTCTGCTAGCCACCAAACTCACCAGACATGAACATTATTGAGCGTATCTGGGATACCTTGAAATGTGTTGTTCAGAAGAGGTCTCCACCCCCTCGTACTCTTAGCCCAGCGGCATTCATGGTGTCCGTTCCCTCCAGCACTACTTCAGACATTAGTAGAGTCCGTGCCACGTCGTGTTGCGGCATCTCTGCGTGCTCTCGTGGGCCGTACACGATGTTAGGTAGGTGCAACAGTTTCTTTGGCTCTTCAGTGTAATAAGTAGCTTATATCTTCATTCTCCACTGATTGAGCGGCGGAAATAAGGGACCTGGAAGAGGAGTAGTCACAGGACTGTACAGAGCTAGAGGCGGGGAGTCAGGGACAGTGTGTGAGCCAGGGATTAGCCGAGTGGGATTCGCGTGTTGTTTGAGTTGGAAAGTTTGGTGCAAGTTACGGAGAGAGACACAGGGCTGCTGGAATGCATGGCATTGGACCTTGCGGAAGCACCAACTTCACTCGGTGAAAGTTGGCGTGCGGTGAGACGGAACCCTGCGTCTCATGTGGCATACCGCATTGGACTTGGCAGAATTTTCGTGCAGTGGCCACTTCCGCGATTTACAGTCATCAGTTTGGGTCTGAACTCGTTGGTGGTGATAGTCACGACTTTGTTTACAGCGCTGAAATCTGGAGAATTAACTGGGAAAAGAGTGCAGCTTGAATCTGAAAGGCATCGTCAATCACGCACAATCTTGCGTACAGCGTTGGAAGATCACAAGGCAGAGGAGGGAGTATTATGGTTTGTGGAATGTTTCCGTCGTTCCGGAAAGCACACTGGATCAACACAAGTGTGAGGCTATCACTGGGGACCACGTTTATCCTGCACACTATGACATCTAGTTGAGAGACAATGTAGCGTGCCACCCAGCCCGCAGTGTACGTCTGTCGTTCTGGAATCACCAGGACGAGTCCGCTGCGCTCCGCTGGCTGCCAGACTCCCTAGATTTAAACCCAACCGAGATCCTGTGGGACCACCTCCATCAGGCTGGTCGCGCCGTCGGTCCTTTACCGAGATACCTAGCGCACCTGACCAGGGTCCTGGAGTCACTGCGGCTCCACATCCCTGTCCGTACCTTCGAGTACCTCACTGACTCTCTTTCTGCACGTGTCACGGCGGTCCGCGCTGCAGAAAGTGATTATTGATGCTACTGACAGGTGACCACGCCACTGTGACTGGACAGTGTAGTGTAGTTCCTGTATGTTAAGATCCACATATGTTGGAAGCGGAAACATTTAGCTTAGTGCGACCGTGTGTGGTCGCGCCCCTACACAAATAATAGCCAAATTTTACGGCCAAACATGGTGCCAACCACACCATCGGTGGTGAGGTGTCAGGTCAGAGGGGTGTTCTGAACACAATTTCGACATAAAGCAGCTCAATAGGCTGTGGAGTGGAAGGGGTAGGCTAGCAACAGAACAGTGTATCACCATTGACTAGACACATTTATTGGACACATAAGTCAGGTATTACCCAAAAGGAACAATCAGTACAAATTACAAAATAATATTCTTTTCCTTTAAGCCACTCAAACATTTAAACTGGCAAATAGCAATCATTTAACTGAAAGCCTTTTAAGAAAGCAAGACTAGACAATTTGAATGATGAGTTAAAATCATATTTAAATAGGCTCTGACCGAGCACAGATTTTAAAACGAAATACTTCCTTTAAGGAACCAGCGACCAAAATAACATAATCCTCAACAACCATATTACATCCAAGACATTTAAGATAAAACAGTAATATATAACATCAGAGAGCTGCAGTCCCAAGTTTTAAGCAGCACGTTTCAAATGGACTGCACTGCAACAGTACAATACAAGTCACTCAGAGGATCTCCCCACACAGGACGTTATTGCCGCAATCGACAAAATATCAACATCATTCCATGTACAGACCTAACACCAACTAAAAGCTCTCTTAAGTTTGGTACAGTTAATTCCCTTTCAACATTACATCACAAGTCTAGCCCTAGGACGTCACCGATACCCCGCAATTTAGCACGCTAAAAACTACAGCGATGCACTCATCACGTATCCTTACACAATCCAAGAACAGAGGGCCGGCTCCCCAATAGCGGAACATTTAACCACGCGCAGCGTGCGGGTTTGCGGGATGCTGATCTCGCCCTTAACCTCAACACTAGTTCAAATACTAGTCAACCTACAATCTTGAACCACCATACACATTCCTTCAGTTACTGCATACAAAAAACCAATGTGATAGGCAAACAGACCAGCATATGATAAAAGCTTAAGCAATTTCCTTACTAGACAACCCTTATGAATACTAGCCGTAATCATTTTTTTTTAAACGTGAGCACACCCGCAACCAAAAGAAAAACAACGCCAATCATAAGGACAGTAGCACATAAGCAAGTAGCAATGGTAACTTCTGCTTAGATTGGCTACAAATCAGCGCGTGATTTAACACACCAGAGAACAGTCTTTACAACATAAGCATCAATACAATAGCAAATTACTCACACGTGTACTGCCCCACGATTTCGATTCGCAAAGCCACAGACAAAACGTGGAGAACGTATCACTTAGACCAACATAATGGTACTCCCTCAGTTACCCCAAATAACTGACTCCCTTAGTTGCACAGCAAAGAACCAGACCTAATGAAACCACCATAGGTTTCGCCTCTAAATTGTCACAGTACAAGTGAGACTCAAACACAAATGTAATTTTACATCAGTTCCCGTATAGTCAATACAAGCGCCTGATTTTCACCCGTTTATAACGGCAGGCAGCAACATCGTACGGAAAAGAGCGTAGACACAAGCTCTTACCAATTCTCTTCTCCGAAAGCAGCCACCGCAACTCTCGGGAACCACTATAGACATCCAATGAAAAATCGTTACTCCTTCACACAAATTACAGGACGCCCGCTTCCCGCTGCTTGGTACGGCGCCTTCCGTTCAGAGCCAACTTGTATATCTCCATGCGATAGGTCCGGTCCCACACTCGCTGCGTCAACAGAGGATGACACGCGTAAAGCTGAAATACTAAACACCTTTTTCCAAAGCTGTTTCACAGAGGAAGACCGCACTGCAGTTCCTTCTCTAAATCCTCGCACAAACGAAAAAATGGCTGACATCGAAATATGTGTCCAAGGAATAGAAAAGCAACTGGAATCAGTCAACAGAGGAAAGCCCACTGGACCTGACGGGATACCAGTTCGATTCTACACAGAGTACTCGAAAGAACTTGCCCCCCTTCTAACAGCCGTGTACCGCAAGTCTCTAGAGAAACGGAAGGTTCCAAATGATTGGAAAAGAGCACAGGTAGTCCCAGTCTTCCACAAGGGTCGTCGAGCAGATGCGCAAAAGTATAGACCTATATCTCTGACGTCGATCTGTTAACACGTTTTTTGCTCGAGTATCATGTCGTTTTTGGAAACCCAGAATCTACTCTGTAGGAATCAACATGGATTCCGGAAACAGCGATCGTGTGAGACGCAACTCGCTCTATTTGTTCATGAGACTCAGAAAATATTATATACAGGCTCCCAGGTAGATGCTATTTTTCTTGACTTCCGGAAGGCGTTCGATACAGTTTCGAACTGTCGCCTGATAAACAAAGTAAGAGCCTACGGAATATCAGACCAGCTGTGTGGCTGGATTGAAGAGTTTTTAGCAAACAGAACACAGCATGTTGTTGTCAATGGAGAGACGTCTACAACGTTAAAGTAAGTTCTGGTGTGCCGCAGGGGAGTGTTATGGGACCATTGCTTTTCACAATATATGTATAAATGACCTAGTAGATAGTGTCGGAAGTTCCATGCGGCTTTTCGCGGATGATGCTGTAGTATACAGAGAAGTTGCAGCATTAGAAAATTGTAGCGAAATGCAGGAAGATCTGCAGCGGATAGGCACTTGGTGCAGGGAGTGGCAACTGACCCTTAACATAGACAAATGTAATGTATTACGAATACATAGAAAGAAGGATCCCTTATTGTATGATTATATGATAGTGGAACAAACACCGGTAGCAGTTACTTCTGTAAAATATCTGGGAGTATGCGTGCGGAACGATTTGAAGTGGAATGATCATATAAAATTAATTGTTGGTAACGCGGGTACCAGGTTGACATTCATTGAGAGAGTCCTTAGAAAATGTAGTCCATCAACAAAGGAGGTTGCTTACTAAACACTCGTTCGACCTGTACTGGAGTATTGCTCATCAGTGTCGGATCCGTACCGGGCCGGGTTGACAGAGGAGATAGAGAAGATCCAAAGAAGAGCGGCGCGTTTCGTCACAGGGTTATTTGGTAACCGTGATAGCGTTACGGAGATGTTTAACAAACTCAAGTGGCAGACTCTGCAAGAGAGGCGCTCTGCATCGCGGTGTAGCTTGCTCGCCAGGTTTCGAGAGGGTGCGTTTCTGGATGAGGTATCGAATATATTGCTTCCCCCTACTTATACCTCCCGAGGAGATCACGAATGTAAAATTAGAGAGATTCGAGCGCGCACGGAGGCTTTCCGGCAGTCGTTCTTCCCGCGAACCATACGCGACTGGAACAGGAAAGGGACGTAATGACAGTGGCACGTAAAGTGCCCTCCGCCACACACCGTTGGGTGGCTTGCGGAGTATAAATGTAGATGTAGAACCCGACAACCGTCTTCCACGACGTCCCGGAGCACACACCCCCAGGACCTCGCCTCGATACTCCCACTCGTAGGCAGGCCCCAGAGGGCGCTGCTTACCGCCCTGACCGTGGCAGTAAAGATAAACCACCAGAGTGGCGCTATCGATGTGAGCCGCCACGGCATAAAGTGACAATAAACATCAGCCTATGGGCAGTGGTGGCTCAAGAGGCGAAGCTGTAGGCTGCCACAGACAGAGATCGGTGGCCACACATTTGCGTTCGTCACAGTTGTGTCTGCGACGCTGTCTACTCGTGTGGCCCTTCCTGCTCTGAAATTCGCTTTGGAAACGAGCCAGCCGCTTGCTGGCCAAGTATTCTCAGCCCTCTTAGCGGCGGCGAGGAAGATGTTTTGTCTTGTCTTCGAATAAACGGAAGCTCACGGACGCCAAATAGCTTCTTTACATCGCGAAAACGTTGTGATGCGAGTTATTTCCCCATTGTTTACTGTATCGCTTGATACGTGAATTTTAGTTTCTCTAGAAAACCTCAAAATACAGTGAAGCGCCAAAGAAACTCATATAGGCATGCATATTCAAATACAAACGGGAAGAATACGACGCTGCGGCCGGTAACGCGTCTGTAAGACGACAAGTGTCGCGGAGTTGTCAGATAGGTTATGAAACGTCTCCTTAGAAAAATTTATGAATGACTGTGCTGGAAAACCTCTTACGTTATTTGCTTTTCAAACAGCTGAGCAAAACTGAACGTACTCAGACATTTCTCTCTTTACTTATTCGGATCAACACTAAACTGACACACAATATTTTTAGCGCAACGCAATTTGACTTTCAAAAATCCCGACAAAAGAATGGCCCTAACAATAACCTACACCTTTCATGAATCACTTACCTCACAAAAACCTTCGTTACTCGAACTACTGCAATACAGCGAGCGCCAATACTGCCAGCTAAATAAAATATTCTAACTACTGAAGGCAATAACTACTGATAGGCATAGTTAACAAATGAAAGATTTTGATGGAGAACAAACAATGTATTTACCTTAATAATGTTCAAAAGTCATTATATATATATATATATATATATATATATATATATATATATATATATATATATATATATATATATATATACAGGGTGTTTCAAAAATGACCGGTATATTTGAAACGGCAATAAAAACTAAACGAGCAGCGATAGAAATACACCGTTTGTTGCAATATGCTTGGGACAACAGTAATTTTCAGGCAGACAAACTTTCGAAATTACAGTAGTTACAATTTTCAACAACAGATGGCGCTGCGGTCGGGGAAACTCTATAGTACGATATTTTCCACATATCCACCATGCGTAGCAATAATATGGCGTAGTCTCTGAATGAAATTACCCGAAACCTTTGACAACGTGTCTGGCGGAATTGCTTCACATGCAGATGAGATGTACTGCTTCAGCTGTTCATTTGTTTCTGGATTCTGGCGGTACACCTGGTCTTTCAAGTGTCCCCACAGAAAGAAGTCACAGGGGTTCATGTCTGGCGAATAGGGAGGCCAATCCACGCCGCCTCCTGTATGTTTCGGATAGCCCAAAGCAATCACACGATCATCGAAATATTCATTCAGGAAATTAAAGACGTCGGCCTTGCGATGTGGCCAATGATTCCTTTGGAAGAAATGGCGGCCCAGACCAGTACTTTTTGAGGATGCAGGGACGATGGGACTGCAACATGGGGCTTTTCGGTTCCCCATATGCGCCAGTTCTGTTTATTGACGAAACCGTCCAGGTAAAAATAAGCTTCGTCAGTAAACCAAATGCTGCCCACATGCATATCGCCGTCATCAATCCTGTGCACTATATCGTTAGCGAATGTCTCTCGTGCAGCAATGGTAGCGGCGCTGAGGGGTTGCCGCGTTTGAATTTTGTATGGATAGAGGTGTAAACTCTGGCGCACGAGACGATACGTGGACGTTGGCGTCATTTGGACCGCAGCTGCAACACGGCGAACGGAAACCCGAGGCCGCTGTCGGATCACCTGCTGCACTAGCTACGCGTTGCCCTCCGTGGTTGCCGTACGCGGTCGCCCTACCTTTCCAGCACGTTCATCCGTCACGTTCCCAGTCCGTTGAAATTTTTCAAACAGATCCTTTATTGTATCGCTTTTCGGTCCTTTGGTTACATTAAACCTCCGTTGAAAACTTCGTCTTGTTGCAACAACACTGTGTTGTAGGCGGTGGAATTCCAACACCAGAAAAATCCTCTGTTCTAAGGGATAAACCATGTTGTCTACAGCACACTTGCACGTTGTGAACAGCACACGCTTACAGCAGAAAGACGACGTACAGAATGGCGCACCCACAGACTGCGTTGTCGTCTATATCTTTCACATCACTTGCAGCGCCATCTGTTGTTGAAAATTATAACTACTGTAATTTCGAAAGTTTGTCCGCCTGAAAATGTACTGTTGTCCCAAGCATATTGCAACAAACGGTGTATTTCTATCGCTGCTCGTTTAGTTTTTATTGCCGTTTCAAATATACCGGTCATTTTTGAAACACCCTATATATATATATATATATATATATATATATATATATATATATATATCATGACATCCAGTCTTACAAATTTACTGTCTCTGATGGACACACGTCCAGATCATCCGCTCTCAAAACTCCGCCATCTCTGTCCCCACATCCACCACTGCTGCCGGCTCACGTCCAACTGCGCAACGCTACGCGCTGTTAACAGCCAACTGCCCAACACTACAACAGCAAATTCCAACAATGCAAGCCAGCCACAGACTGCACACAGCACAGCCAGTGATTTTCATATAGAGCGCTACATGGCGTTACCAACATAAAAGCCTAAACAGCCTACTTACAAGGTTATTGATGCTACCATGGCAGGTTATCAAGATTTAAGTGACTTTGAGCGTGGTGGTACAGTCGTGACACGAGGGATGGGACACATCATCTGCGAGGCAGCGATAAAGTGGGGATTTTCCCGTGCGGCCATTTCACGAGTGTACCGTGAATGTCAGGAATCCGGTAAAAAAACCATATCTCCGACCTCGCTGCGGCCGGAACGTTGCGGCGTAAAGTCAAGCGCTGGAGCGCCAGTCGGGAACGGTAGAGCAGAGAGGAGTGTAAGGAAGACGTCATCCAACTGCACGCTGACCGACCCCTCTCCAGGACGACAACGCGGCTTCAGCGGGCCGTATGTGAAGACGACACAAGCGCCTGATATGGCGCGCGCCGCTGACCCGTGATCTTGTTCAGAGCGCGCGCTGTAATCGATTATAGTTCGCTGTTCTGGTGCGGGTGGCGCTTCGGTGGTGATCTGCTATTACGTCGATGGCGTGTGTTTGCGGTGGCCGGCGGAAAGCGAGAGGGTAGTCGGTTTTCCGGGTACTGCACGGAACGTGAAGTTCGCTCTGCCTGACCTGCTAGTGACTAGCGCTAAGGTTGTTGTGCCTCGCAATATGAGCAGAGTGGTCTGGGGCGGAGGCGACTCGCCGCTGTGCTGGCCATGCGGTGGTGATTCATTGGAGTCGGCGTACTTGTTCTGCCTGCCCGTCTGATGTGGAGGTCCGGTGGGGTACTGTGACACTCTGGCCCGGACACAACTAGTTGCTGAGTTTTGGAGTCGCCTGCCAGGGTAGGGTGTGGGCTCGGTTCGCTCGTCAGATTTTCCGCTGGAAGCTCCAGCAGCGGTTTCTGAACTTTCCGATGTGGGACGGTGTTGTTGGAACTTTTTGCTGTGAGTGTGGCTCGTTACAGTATTTGTTGGTACTAATTTATTTGCTCAACTGGAGTCCTGCCCAGAGTTGCGTTCATGTATGGTACATTTCGCAGTCGATGTGTTAGTTAAAGTCTGCCTAAGAAGAGTGGTTTTGTACAGTATATACATAGTGGATTACTGCTGCTTGCTATATGTGGTCTTCCGGGACGTGAACAACACGATCTAGTCAATTTGGTTGTGTAACAGCATTTAGTGGTTTGTTCTGTATTTTTTTTTACTGTGTTATTGTTATTGGGTGGAACTCCTTGGATAGTTGTCCTATAAGAAAACACATGTCAGCGCCGCAACCCACTTCTACAGGAGCATCAAGATTAGGCACTTCAAAAGCAACGACGTAGGAATCGTATATACTGGACAGATTTTTTATTTGCATGTCACCCTTTGCTTCTGTGTTATTCTCAAAATTAAGTATTCTCATTGTTCATTTTGTAATAAAACTCATTAATACGATTTCTTTGAATGCCGTCTAGCGATCCGAGAAACCTGCTTTCCTAGACACGAGTAGGCAGAATTCAACATGGAAAAAGATCCTGCAAGAACGGAACCAACGACGACTGAGCAGAAACAATCAACGAGACAGAAGTGCAAACCTTCCGCAAATTGCTGCAGATTTCAATGCTGGGCCATGAAAAAGTATCAGCGTGCGAACCATTCAACGAAACATCATCAATATGGGCCTTCGGAACCGGACGAGCGTTCGTGTACCCTTGATGACTGCACGACACAAAGGTTTACGCCTCGCCTGTTCCCATCAACGTTAACATAGGGCTGTTGATGACTGGAAACATGTTGCCTGGTCGGGCGAGTCTCGTTTCAAGTAGTACCGAGTGGATGGACGTGTGAGGGTATGTAGGGAACCTCATAAACCCGTGGACACTCCATTTCAGCAGGGGACTGTTCAAGCTGGTAGAGGCTCTGTAATGGTGTGAAGCGGGTGCAGTTGGAGTTATATTGGACCCCTGATCCATCGAGATACATTTCCCACAGGGGACACGTACGTAAGCATCCTGTCTGATCACCTGCATCCATTCTATCTTCGTTGAACCATTATGGATCGTGGGACGACGGCTGGCATGAACTTCTTGATGCAATAATTTACCAACAGCCGTATGTATCGTAGAAATTTATTTTATTTTATGAACTTCTAATTGCTACCAATTTCGGCATTACATTGATGTCATCTTCAGTCCTTAGGTTTGCAAACCGCCTCAGTCTGTGTTGCCTGGCCACCAAGAGCTGTTGCAGGACGATTGATTCACGGATCTAGTTATATGGCTCCTTCCGAATATAGCGATTTTACGACTATGACGAGTGGGGCATCAATGTAATGCCGAAACTGGTAGCAATTAGAAGTTCATAAAATAAAATAAATTTCTACAATACATACGGCTGTTGGTAAATTATTGCATCAAGAAGTGAATGGATTCAGGTGATCAGACAGGATTCTTACATACGTGTCACCTGTCAGAGTCGTATCTCGATGGATCAGGGGTCCAATATCACTCCAACTGCACCCGCCTCACACCGTTACAGAGCCTCCACCAGCTTGAACAGTCCTCTGCTGGCATGGAGGGTCCACGGATTCGTGAGGTTGGTTGCCTACATACCCTCACACGTCCATCCACTCGGTACTACTTGAAACGAGACTCGTCCGACCAGGCAACATGCTTCCAGTCATCAACAGCCCTACGTCAATGTTGACGGGCCGAGGCGAGGCGTGAACCTTTGTGTCGTGCAGTCATCAAACGTACACGAATGAGCCTTCGGCTCCAAAAGCCATTATGGATGATGTTTCGTTGAATGGTTCGCACATTACAGAGCATCCACCAGCTTGAACATTCTTCTAATAACGTGCAGGGACAATGGATTCGTGAGGTTGCCTCCATACGCGTACCCGTCAAGAAATGAATCCAGTCATGTCCACTGTATATTCCGACGGACTTGGGCAATTCCAGCAGGACAATGCGGTACCCCACACGTCCAGAATTCCTACAGTGGCTCCACGAACACTCTTCTGAGTAAACACTTCCGCTGGCCACCAAACTCCCCAGACATGGACATTATTGAACATATGTGGGATGGCGTGCAACGTGCTGTTGAGAGAAGATCTCCACCCTCTCGTACTCTTACCGATTCATGACCAGCTCTGCAGGATTCACGGTGTCAGTTCCCTCCAGCATTATTTCAGACATTAGTCGAGTCCATGCCACGTCGTATTGCGGCACTAGTGTGTGTTCGCTGACGCCCTACACGATATTACGCAGGTGTATCAATTTCTTTGGCTCTAAGTGTATATGCAAGTGTTTCTACCACCTCCACATAATCGTTCTGCGTACCGATTGCAAAGACTGACAGAACTGTTTAATTTTTTTTGTAAACGTGTTGACAAGAAAAGAAAAATCTATTACATTGTTATATTAGAACAAATAAGCCCTCGGTCACAAATATTAAGTCAAAATTGACTAGGTTTCGACGCTACTATGAGCGTCGTCTTCAGAATTAAATTAACTGTTCTAAAACCTGCTTCCTCTTTTCATCCACAGTCTGAAAAAATGGCCTTTTTTCACTCTGCCGTCCACCGAGCCACCTCTATACCACTTTCAACAGAAAAGTTTAATGATGAGATTAATTTACTTAAAATCATAGCATTCAATAATGAATATACGCCTAACATAGTGGACGATATCCTGAAAAAGAAAACTGCACGAACTACCACGCTCAACACCTCATGCACTGAAATTAACCCAAAAAAACGTTTTTCTATTCCTTTCATAGGACCCATTACTATCAGATTCAGCGCATACTTCGCAACAAATACAACTGCAATGTTGCCTTCTCCACTAATAATAATGTGAAGAGAAACTTCATTCATAATTCATTCATAATTGGCTCCCCTACAGAAAGTTCTGACGTTTATAAGATCATCTGTGATACCTGCTCCTCCTATTATATAGGGCAAACTGGACGTGCATTCACCATCAGATACAAAGAACATCTTTTGAGAAAGAACGGCACCAGTCCCCTAAATTCATCCTTTGCCGATTATCTCTTAATTACTGGACACGTGCCTAAAGTCATAGGCGATAGCAATATTCTGCATACCGATAAGAAGGGGCGTAGGTTTGATGTTTTAGAGGAATTAGAGATTTTCAAACATCTCTCTCGTCATGATGGCCTCATGCTCAACGGACAGCTGCAGCTGCGAAATAAAAACTTTTTCGACTGTTTAAAGCCATTGCTTGATTTTTGACTCAGATTTCCTCATGCAGTTTGCCGAAATGTTGTTTTCCTGTTACATCTTTGCTGTTTTCTTTTATGTCATAACTGACGTTTTTTTACGGATCTCTGTTTAAAGCAGATAAATATGTAACTTCATCCTATTATTATTAGTGCTAACGTTATGCCTGAATCAGCTTCATCACAATTTCATGTGTCTAATTTTGAATGTACAGGAGCCTAGTTGTTTCTGCGGCTATTAGATGGAGCTTGTAGCAACACCATGTTTACTTGCCCACACTTCCTAACGTGGGCACCTCAGTCTTGTTGCAACCCTTGTTCACTCAAGTACGAGCAGCCCTTAGCGGCTCACCATCTTATTTACAACTATTCATGGCGTCCCCTTTCCGGCTTAGATTTTTTAAAATGTGACTTGTAAGTGCTGTATCTCTTTCAAGTCAGTACAAACTTTAATTTTATTAGTGTATATACGTAATATGTTTTGGAATAGTTAGTTTAATTCTGAAGACGACGCTCATAGTAGCGTCGTGAAGACGACGCTCATAGTAGCGTCGAAACCTGGTCAATTTTGACTTAATATTTGTGACCGAGGGCTTGTTTGTTCTAACATAATTCTGACACGGTCACTGAACCTTAGCAGCTATGTTCAAAGTTCTGTTACATTGTTTAGGTTTCACAACTGTTTGTTACTTACGAGCTAGGGCGCAGCTTACGATACTATTTTTTATTGTTACCGTTTGAAATAGAATGTCCAGTCGCATTAACGCGACCACTTGTCCAAAGCCTGAACTACCTTGTGCAGCACGCACGGCTGCGAGCCACGCTAGAAGAGACTCGGAGAGACTGTGGGAGGTACGGGCAGTGCCGCGGCGGGCTCCTCTGTGTTTCTGACCAGCGCTCTGCGCTTTTCTGTTCAGAATCCATGGCGAGAACATCCCGATAGAGGTGGTCCCACAGAATCTCGATTGGTTTCAAATCCAGCGAGTCTGACTGCCAAGGGAGCAGGTCAACTTATCCTGGTGCTCTTCGAACCACGCACGTACACTGCGAGCTGCATGGCGCGTTGCATTGCCCTGCTGGCTGGTAGATACCGTCGTGTCGAAGAAAAACAAATTGCATGTAGGGGTGGACAGAGTTCCCAAGGACAGATTCATAACTGCGTTGATGCACTGCGCATTCCAGAATGACGAGATCATACAGGGAAGGTTGAAAGTCTACCCCTTGTTTGTTATGCTGAGTATTTTTCATGTAAGAAGTATCTCCCTTTAATATAAGCGGACGCAGTGCTCCGTGGTTCCCATTTCTACCGCTATGTGTCTAATTCTTTCAATTAGGCCCGATAAATTGAGATATGGGTAATCAAACCCGCTAGAAAATATACACTCCTGGAAATTGAAATAAGAACACCGTGAATTCATTGTCCCAGGAAGGGGAAACTTTATTGACACATTCCTGGGGTCAGATACATCACATGATCACACTGACAGAACCACAGGCACATAGACACAGGCAACAGAGCATGCACAATGTCGGCACTAGTACAGTGTATATCCACCTTTCGCAGCAATGCAGGCTGCTATTCTCCCATGGAGACGATCGTAGAGATGCTGGATGTAGTCCTGTGGAACGGCTTGCCATGCCATTTCCACCTGGCGCCTCAGTTGGACCAGCGTTCGTGCTGGACGTGCAGACCGCGTGAGACGACGCTTCATCCAGTCCCAAACATGCTCAATGGGGGACAGATCCGGAGATCTTGCTGGCCAGGGTAGTTCACTTACACCTTCTAGATCACGTTGGGTGGCACGGGATACATGCGGACGTGCATTGTCCTGTTGGAACAGCAAGTTCCCTTGCCGGTCTAGGAATGGTAGAACGATGGGTTCGATGACGGTTTGGATGTACCGTGCACTATTCAGTGTCCCCTCGACGATCACCAGTGGTGTACGGCCAGTGTAGGAGATCACTCCCCACACCATGATGCCGGGTGTTGGCCCTGTGTGCCTCGGTCGTATGCAGTCCTGATTGTGGCGCTCACCTGCACGGCGCCAAACACGCATACGACCATCATTGGCACCAAGGCAGAAGCGACTCTCATCGCTGAAGACGACACGTCTCCATTCGTCCCTCCATTCACGCCTGTCGCGACACCACTGGAGGCGGGCTGCACGATGTTGGGGCGTGAGCGGAAGACGGCCTAACGGTGTGCGGGACCGTAGCCCAGCTTCATGCAGACGGTTGCGAATGGTCCTCGCCGATACCCCAGGAGCAACAGTGTCCCTAATTTGCTGGGAAGTGGCGGTGCGGTCCCCTACGGCACTGCGTAGGATCCTACGGTCTTGGCGTGCATCCGTGCGTCGCTGCGGTCCGGTCCCAGGTCGACGGGCACGTGCACCTTCCGCCGACCTCTGGCGACAACATCGATGTACTGTGGAGACCTCACGCCCCACGTGTTGAGCAACTCGGCGGTACGTCCACGCGGCCTCCCGCATGCCCACTATACGCCCTCGCTCAAAGTCCGTCAACTGCACATACGGTTCACGTCCACGCTGTCGCGGCACGCTACCAGTGTTAAAGACTGCGATGGAGCTCCGTATGCCACGGCAAACTGGCTGACACTGACGGCGGCGGTGCACAAATGCTGCGCAGCTAGCGCCATTCGACGGCCAACACCACGGTTCCTGGTGTGTCCGCTGTGCCGTGCGTGTGATCATTGCTTGTACAGCCCTCTCGCAGTGTCCGGAGCAAGTATGGTGGGTCTGACACACCGGTGTCAATGTGTTCTTTTTTCCATTTCCAGGAGTGTAGTATTCTAATTTACAGATGAAGCAACGGATAACGCAACATCGGTGAATGGAGCAATACGTGCACATTAGGGACTGTAAGACTTTCTTTTTTTTGATACTATGAATTCAGTTAGTCGCATAAAGTGCATAATGCATACAATGGATATGCCTGGATTGAAAATTCATAGAATATAGTCATTATCTCAGTGGTATGAATGAAGGCTACTCAATAACGCTAAGAGAGAATGTCAATTATCATTCTGATTTATTTCGATAATATGTAAAAAAACTATTACCCTCTGTGACAAAACATACATGAAATCTATTATATTTCAGAAAACGACCATTCTCAGTGACAAAACCTTCATGAAGCACTCACTATCTCTTGCATCTCGTCATACCGGAAACATAGACAACACTTCGTCGCCAGTTACATCTACTGATGATGAAAATGGGTAAAAATGAATGTTACTGAATGGTGGCCTCTTAACACCTTTTAGTTATTGTCACACCTGTTTAACGCGCGGAGTAGGGAAGGATATTACCTTTCACTCTCTCAAACATTACTTGGGTTACTACACATGCAATACCTTGCGGATAAGTTCATGTTGAAACCGCGTATTATGCAACCGCAATGCAACGTGAGCAAACCAGCCCAGGCTTCATGACTCCAGTCGACCGGTGTGGTCGAGAGGTTCTAGGCGCTTCAGTCCGGAACCGCGCAACCGCTACGGTCACAGGTTCGAATCCTGCCTCGGGTATGGATGTGTGTGATGTCCTTAGGTTAGTTAGGTTTAAGTAGTTCTAAGTTCTAGGGGACTGATGACCTCAGATGTTAAGTCCCATAGTACTCAGAGCCATTTGAACCATTTTTTGCATGACTCCACATTACTCACGCTATGATAAACGAAAGGCAAACCCATTATGAATGATGGCAACACGTGGCCAAGTTCGACAACAAAGAAACGAGTAAAATAAACCGTTGAATCATGAAAAATTTATATTGCTTGTATCCAAGTCCGCTAGTTGAAACACATTAATCTGAAAAATTTCTACAAATAAAATATCGCTGAACGTTTCCCGGTATTAATTCACACCCGAACATGTTTCATAATCAGTGTTACCCCAAAAAACCCACATTATGAATAACTTTCCTCACCATCCATGACGAGCGCCGCACCCCTGCGTCCGTCTCGTTCAATCGGCGGCCCCAGAGTGTCCCAACACGGCGCGTTCCAGGACCAACCGCCAACCGTTCAAAAAAACTGGCGGTGGGGGGTAGGACCTCAGTGAGAACCAACCTCACAAACTCTGCCCTGCCCATCCCCACTATCGCGAACTCTCTGCCGAATCTGCTCACATTGTTATGTTGGTGCTAAACTACCCTACTGCCACCGTCTTTGACTAACCCAGATTATTATATATTCCATGCATAATTACATTTATCTATCCACATACATCACGGGATCAAAGGAAGAGAGAGGAGGTGTGACACCAACAGAAGAAAAAATATACACGGAAGCGTTCTTGAATCCAGAGGTTATTTAGCTAGACGAAATATTGAAAGGACGCTCCCGGCGTAAAATGAATTATTAATCATGTGGAAATTAGTCAGTTAGTTAAATGAAGCGTAAACCTATGACGTTTCAAGGTCTTGAAAACAGTCTCCAGACCACAACAACCTCTCCTTGTTTGCTTTCAAATGTTTCACACCGCACACACATACGGCTATCTTTCCCACGGAGCATAAAACGCGATTCACATGAAAAGGCCACCCGTCGCCACACAGTCCACTTCCATGCTGCTTCCAGCCCTCATTGCGAATGAAGAGCAGTGAACATGGGCGCATGAACCAGGCCCACACACGACGGTCTTCGAGGAGACAATGTTGGTAGCCCCTTGGTTGATCGGGCGCTCAGTTGCTCAACAGTTGCACGACTATTCGCCCGTACGCATCTCCGCAGCTGTCGTTCGCCCCTGTCATCTATGCCGTGTGGTGTACCACAGTTGCGTCAGAGCGGGCTTTGGGTAACGCCGTTATGCCACGTGCGGTGTACATTAACCACGGTGGCACGGGAACAGTTTGCAAACACAGCCGTTCCGGAAATGCTGCCACCCTTAGCCAGAAAGCCAGTGGCCATTCCCGACTGGACGTCTGATAAATCGCTCAGTTCCCGCATTATGGCAACAACTTCACTGTTTTTCGCGTTCCCCGACACGCTGTATACACTGATGTGAGAAAAGTCATGGCATAGCGACAGGCGCATATAGAGATGGAGGTTGTATCGCGTACACGAGGTATAAAAGGGCAGTGCATTGCCAGAGCTGTCATTTGCACCCACGCCATTCACGTTGTAACACGCCCGGGGGTACAAATGTTCTGCTCCACACTGCTGCTGGCTTGCCTGAAATTATCTACCGAAATATGCAAGCTAGTCAGGGGAGCCAGTCATCGTCGGAACACAACACTGTTCTACGTCTGGTATGAACAACTGTATTCTGACACGATTAAAGGAAATCGCAGGTTGCACTGTTTACATTCTAAGTCGTAAATGTTTATCCCAATTAACAATCTTGATGATTATCTGTCCACAATATCACTCAAGACGAGCGTACGCGTAACCGACACGACACGGGTGATTGCTGATGATGTTGTTGTTGTGGTCTTCAGTCCTGAGACTGGTTTGATGCAGCTCTCCATGCTACTCTATCCTGTGCAAGCTTCTTCATCTCCCAGTACCTACTGCAACCTACATCCTTCTGAATCTGCTTAGTGTATTCATCTCTTCGTCTCCCTCTACGATTTTTACCCTCCACGCTGCCCTCCGATACTGAATTGGTGATCCCTTGATGCCTCAGAACATGTCATACCAACCGATCCCTTGTTCTAGTCAAGTTGTGCCACAAACTTCTCTTCTCCCTAATCCTATTCAATACTTCCTCATTAGTTATGTGATCTACCCATCTAATCTTCAGCGTTCTTCTGTAGCACCACATTTCGAAAGCTTCTATTCTCTTCTTGTCCAAACTATTTATCCTCCATGTTTCACTTCCATACATGGCTACACTCCACACAAATACTTTCAGAAACGACTTCCTGACCCTTAAATCTATACTCGATGTTAACAAATTTCTCTTCTTCAGAAACGCTTTCCTTGCCATTGCCAGTCTACATTTTATATCTTCTCTACTTCGACCATCATCAGTTGTTTTGTTCTCCAAATAGCAAAACTCCTTTACTACTTTAAGTGTATCATTTCCTAATCAGCATCACGCGACTTAATTCGACTACATTCCATTATCCTTGTTTTGCTTTTGTTGATGTTCATCTTATATCCTCCTTTCAAAACACTATCCATTCCGCTCAACTGCTCTTCCAAGTCCTTTGCTGTCTCTGACAGAATTACAATGTCATCGACGAACCTTAAAGTTTTTATTTCTTCTCCATGGATTTTAATACCTACTCCTAATTTTTCTTTTGTCTCCTTTACTGCTTGGTCAATATACAGATTGAATAACATTGGGGAGATGCTACAACCCTGTCTCACTCCCTTCCCAACCACTGCTTCCCTCTGATGTCCCTCCACTCTTATAACTGCCATCTGGTTCCTGTACAAATTGTAAATAGCTTTTCGCTCCCTGTATTTTACCCCTGCCACCTTCAGAATTTGAAAGAGAGTATTCCAGTCAACATGATGCGGAAGCCAAATGATCGAACCAAAGTTCTTACGCTCGTCACACATACAGATATCTGGTAATAGTCCTCCCTGTCACTAGTAATGATACAACACTGTTCGTAAAGTTAATTTTTCAGTTTCTTAGTTGTCAGTTGTGCGAGCGTGCGCATAACCGTCGCGGCGCGGCTGATTGTCGATAAATGCGGAAACGCGATGATCGAACACACGTCGTCACGGTCGCTACAAGACGCTGGCACTTGACTGCACTCTTTTACGGTAACTAATTTCTACTGATTCACATCAGTTCGTTCTGGGAGACCTAACACGGGGCGGATGATCGGTGCTGTGCGACACGCAACGAGAGGAAACATAAATACGTTATTGACGGCATTGCTCATTTTCAATTACTTCTTGGCGCACTTTCGTCTGAACCATTTCCGTATATCATCACTTTACTATAATAGCACTTGTAGCAACGCTTCAACTTCCATACTAACAGTGCCTCTCACACGCAGAGCTACACACTACACAAGATAACAGCTCCGTGTCCCGCGCTCCACTCTCTAGACGCGGCTGCTCGCAAAGATACTCCACAACTAAACCAGCGATATGGCTAGACGCTTACAACGTCGAAAAGTTTCCGACGTCATTACGGCCGCACGACGGGATTTAGCAGACTTTGACCGGTTGTAACTAGACACATACGACATTACATATCGGAAATCGTCAGGGAACTCAATATTCCGAGATCCACAGTGTCAAAAAGTGTGCCGAGAATACCAGATTTCAGGCATTCCCTCTCTCCACGGATAACGCAGTGGCCGACGACTTTCTCTTACCGACCGAGAGCAGCCACGTTTGCGTAGAGTTGTCAGTTCTAACAGACAAGCATCACTGCGTGAAATAAAAGCAGAAATCAATGTGGGACGTACGACGAACGTATCCGTTAGGGCAGCGTGGCTAAATTAGGCATTAATCGGCTCTGGCAGCAGGCGACCGACTAGAGTACCTCTGCTAACAGCACTATGTCGCCTGCGACACCTTCTCCTGGGCTCGTGACCATCGGATGGACGACAGGCGACCGCAAAACCGTGGCCTGGTCACGTGAGTCACGATTTCAGTCGGTAGCAGCTGACGGTAGGGTTGGAATGTAGCGCACATCGCACGATGCCGTGGACTCAAGGTGCCAAAAAAAGGCACTGTGCAAGCTGGTGGTGGCTCCATAATGGTGTGAGCTGTGTTTATGTCGAACTTCGAGTGGAAATGGTTTTGTTCGGCTACTTGGAGGCCATTTGCAGCCATTCATGGACTTCATGCACAAAAACAACGATGGAATTTTCATGAATGACTATGTGCCACAGTTGTTCGCGATTAGTTTGAGCCGGCGTGATGTGCTTTATATGTATTTGACGATGCTGATGCTGATTCCGCATTTAGCATTTGACGTCGGCACTATGGCTGCTGTACATTACGACTTTGTTTTTATGAAACAGATCTGATGATGGTCATTAAAGACCGAAACCGGTAATCTGTTAAACAAAAAAGATTGTGAGCATTGACGCAAATTTAAAGAAAACTTACTATAGTCCTCACTTGGCGTTCAGTTCCCTAGGTTAAAAGAACATTTGGCCGGAAAGCGATTCAGCTCCGACGACGAGGTGAATGAAGAGGTTCAAAACTTTCTGATCAGCATGGCGGCGAGCTAGTATGACATGGGCATACAAAAACTGCCACAGCGTCTACAAAAATGCATCGACAGAAATGGTGATTATGTCGAAAAATAGCTAAATGTTCAAGCTGTAAACTAATGTAAACCATTGTAGAAATAAACGGGCCTATGTACTTATAAAAAATAGGAGACCTTACTTTTGGGATTTCCCTCGTATTAACAGTCAGTGTTGCTGATAAATATTTGCGGTTTGGATTATTTCTTAGTAATGAGTCGTCTTTGGTTTAAATGCCTTAATATGTTCAATTGCCAAGTTCTCTATGTCCTCATGACAGTTTCGAGGTCTATTATCATGTTTCCCTGTCTGATGTTTAACACTTGAAATGGAGGAAGTCTTCTTGTTTATCATTTCCAACAAAAGCAGCCCCGGACAAGGGACATTCTTGTAGAAAAAGAATGGAAAAGGGTTGATTTTGTAGAATATAGGATTATCAGAACACCTATATTTTGTAATGTGGGCTTATTTTTTGCCTAAACTAGTACGACAGGCATGCAGTTTGCCATTCTATCTGTAAATGGTGTCGATATCTCAATTTTCGTAAATTTTGGACAAGGGCTGATTTTGTAAGAAACACTTCAATTGTATTCCGTGGTTTACTTATATGTTTTCGCTTTCCGCGCCCTGGTTCCCGGGTTCCATTCCCGGCGGGGTCAGGGATTTTCTCTGCCTCGTGATGACTGGGTGTTGTGTGATGTCCTTAGGTTAGTTAGGTTTAAGTAGTTCTAAGTTCTAGGGGACTGATGACCGTAGATGTTAAGTGCCATAGTGCTCAGAGCCATTTGAAACATCTTGAACTTATATGTTTGCGATTGCACATTTAAAATAAAGCAAGCGAACAAATACAATAAAACGAGAGGACATCGTTCGTCACTAAGAACGCCGGGTCTGTGTTCCAGGCTCGCCCGCCGACAAAGCGGACCTAGAGGTGGGCGACGAGATTCTGGAGGTGAACGGCCGGAGCCTGGAGGACGCCAGCCACACCGAAGTCATCTCGCACATACACCAGGTGAGCGCAACCTGCCTGCGCTGACCGACGTCTGAGTGGGCTTCTTTCCTACCAGTTGCAGGCTTCCCCTTACACTTAGACACTGTATTAAATTTGTTTTGCTGCTAGTGTTATCTCTTAATTGATGAAGTGGATGATAATTTGCTGTAGGTGAACGGTGAACACAATGTTGCTCTTTACAAGTGCTTATAATTTGCAAGAGCGCTTGCGAGCGATGTATATCGAAGGCGCGACTGTCGCGGAGTCAGATATCGATTATACCTGCAGCGATGACGATTACATCGACAAACGGTGAACGATATGGATTTTGTGTGTAGTGCTGCAAATACCAACAACCACACACGGATAACGTCCAGTGATGACTTTAAATGTAATTTCAGCTACGTCACTCGTCATCGATACCTCCGACATCGACAATTCCATACGGCTTTTCGCGGATGATGCTGTAGTATACATAGAAGTTGCAGCATTAGAAAATTGCAGCATCAGAAACTTGCAGCGAAATGTAGCAAGATCTGCAGCGGATAGGCACTTGGTGCAGGGAGTGGCAACTGACCCTTAACATAGACAAATGTAATGTATTGGGAATACATAGAAAGAAGTATCCTTTATTGTATGATTATATGCTAGCGAAACAAACACTGGTAGCAGTTCCTTCTGTAAAATATCTGGGAGTATGCGTGCGGAACGATTTGAAGTGGAATGACCATATAAAATTAATTGTTGGTAAGGTGGGTACCAGGTTGATATTCATTGCGAGAGTCCTTAGAAAATGTAGTCCATCAACAAAGGAGGTGGCTTACAAAACACTCGTTCGACGTATACTTGAGTATTGCTCATCAGTGTGGGATCCGTACCAGGTCGGGTTGACGGAGGAGATAGAGCAGATCCAAAGAAGAGCGGCGCTTTTCGTCACATGGTTATTTGGTTAGCATGATAGCGTTACGGAGATGTTTAACAAACTCAAGTGGCAGACTCTGCAAGAGAGGCGCTCTGCAACGCGGTGTAGCTTGCTGCCCAAGTTTCGAGAGGGTGGGTTTCTGGATGAGATATCGAATATATTGCTTCCCCCTACTTATACCTCCCGAGGAGATCACGGATGTAAAATTACAGAGATTCGAGCACGCACGAGGCTTTTCGGCAGTCGTTCTTCCCACCAACCATACGCGACTGGAACAGGAAAGGGAGGTAATGACACTGGTACGTAAAGTGCCCTCCGCCAGACACCGCTGGGTGGCTTGCGGAGTGTAAATGTAGATTCCCTCGTAATGTGTGCGCTGGTGGTAGGAATTCTTTTCCGCCATATCCGGTATGCACTCCAGCAATATATCTTAAGAAAACTACGAAGTCTCTCAAGCAAGTTATTATACCACGCAAGCGCAAATTGTAGAAATGCAAATATTGAAAAATATACTGTTCGTCACGGCCACCTGGTCGGATAGACGATTTCGAAGATTTTCACAATCACTCGATGTTCTGCGTGTGAACCGACGACACGAATTCCACTCACTCGTTCACGCAATCGTGATCAAATCCTTCTTCCTTCAAAGTATTCTACGACTTCCAGAGGTCTGTGCTTACTTTGCTTCGTGGCTAGATAAAATTCTTAATAAGATGCCCTAAAATTTGTTCACTCCCGGAATACAATTTAACAATGAAACATTTACTACAGTCTCTTTCTACATCTTGAAACACCCAAATCTGTTCAGTTTCGTTCTTGAGAAATCGTCCTTTCCCGTATTTTCGAGTTGTGATGTCTGGTTCATCTATTTCTACAGTCTTTTTGTCACCACCTATAGGAACACAATTACACAACTAACCTCACGACAGAAACAGTGCAAATCACAAACGCACAAACAGTGTTAATCGATAGTCCAGCTTCTAAAGTTGTGCTTTGCAATGTGTATTGCTTAACCCAGCAGGAAACAAAGATGATATTGTCCTGTACTGTCAGTTTACAAGTATTGAACCACGTGTTTTGGCGTATACTTGTTCTTTTCCTACATTTGCCACAATACAACTATGTCGGGAAGTCAGAATCGCTAGATCTTCAGTCTAGTCTGACACTCGTCTGCCCATTGCAATCCAAGCAATTTGTAGTGTCGTGAGTCGGCAGTAGATGGTACTCTCAAACGAAATTCTTTGCCTCACGTTTTGTATAATCGCTGTAAAAAAAATCGATATATAGCTCCGTGACAGTGGCACTTTCGATGCATATCGTTTTGCGAGCTTTCCTGGAAAGTTCCCAACTGTCTATTTACTGTGTGAAGAGTTAGCTTCTTTATTCCAGAGATTCGCTCCGTACGCCACATTGCTATGAAAGATCTTCCCCGACTAGTGGTCCACGACATACTGTACTTTGGTGGGAGTATAAAACTCTCCCAAGTGTAGTGACTGAAATTTTTTTGAGCTGGTGGGAACAGCTTTGTGAGAAAATGGGTAGAATATCACCTATTGATCCGGTCGTCTTCTAATAAAATGACTGTGTGCTATTATTACAAGAAGTAAAATGCGAACATAACAAAATTTAGATGCCTAAACAGTGTTCGTAAAAAATCGATTCGACATAACTTGAAGTCTCGTTTGTCTAACATGGCGCGTGTGACACTGGCTAAGATATGCCGGGCTATTATGCCGTGGTGTAGTGGACTTCTTGGAGAAGCTCAACGTTTCGTGTCCGTCTGCGGAGGACATCTTCAAGGGCGGTTGTAACTTTTACAAAGTTCCGGTTCTACCAACAGTCAGCAGCGAAACAGCTTGTGAATCGGACAGTCATAGAATCTACAACTCCACTTGCAGATGTACTCCGTAGACAGGGACGAAATGTTGGGTTTCTCCATGAAATTCATTCGACCACGGCATATCATCCCGGAATGTAGGTGTGAATTCTTCGGCGTGAATTCTATTAATCACATGGTGCCTGTGGTTCCTCTTACGAGTGTAACACGCTGAGAGTTCCTCTCAAAGTTCCATTCGTAATTAGTTGTCACTGGAGTGAATATTTTGAATATTTTATACACAGCATTAAACAGAATAATTACCAATATACCGAAAAACATAAAATGTGCTTTTATCTCCGTTGTAAAGCTCGTGATTTATTTCAAGTATCGTCTGTTCAAGAGAGCAAAAAGCTATAGAAAGAAATGGGAAGTGGATCTGAATCACTTCTTCGCAATGAATTCCGATGACTTTCCATACACAGAATATTAGCACGCTTATTTTACTTTCGAGGTGACCTGAAGGTGCTGCAAATGGAGGAAAATATGTCTGCTGATTCAACGCTTTTCGTAGTGTTACATGTTGTCTTATGAAATCAGCGTATCTTGCTGAATCATTAGAAATCTCAAAATAAATAAATAAATAAATAAAATAAAATAAAGGTGAACGCATCTCTACAGAGAGAGACTTTAAATTCGTGTTCGCTGATTTAGCTCTGCTTTTCACTACAACATGTTACAAGTGGGAACTATCATATTGTATACAGGAACAAGTCTCTTTCGTTTCGGCTATTAATAACTGCTCAGAGGTTAGATTAATTGGTATTGTGTACAATAAATGCGAGAAATGCCTGACTGTCACATGGAAGCAAAAAATAAGAAATTAACCAAATGGCATGGAAATCGGTAGATATGAAATTGTTTGTCTGTACATGTGAATCATATCCAGTGATTCCCGTCCCATTCGGATAATTCCTTCGTCGAGCCTCGCTTTTTTTGTTTGTCTTAGAATGTACTAAAGCACCAAAAAAACTGGTATAGGGATGAGAATTCAAATAGAGAGGTATATAAACAGACAGAATGCGACGCTGCAGTCGGCAACACCTATGTAAGACAACAAGTGTCTGGTGCAGTTGTTAGATCGGTTACTGCTGCTACAATGGCGGGTTATGAAGATTTAACTGAGTTTTATGGTGGTATTACAGTCGGTGCACGAGCGATGGGACACAGCATCCCCGAGGTAGTGATGAAGTGGGGATTTTCCCGTACGACCATTTCACGAGTGTACCGTGAATATCGGGATCCGGTAAAACGTCATTGCCGCGCCCGGGAAAAGATCCTGCAAGAGCGGAACCGACGACGACCGAAGACAATCGTTCAACGTCACAGAAGTGCGCCATCGACAAGTCTTAGCGTGCGAACCATTCAACGAAACAACATCGATACAGGTTTTCGGAGACGAAGGCCCACTCGTGTAGCCTTGATGACTGCACGACACAATGTTTTACGCCTCATTGGACTGTTGAACATGTTCTCTGGTCGGACGAGTCTCGTTTCAAATTGTATCGAGAGGATGGACGTGTGCGGGTATAGAGACAACCTCATGAATCCGTGGACCCTTCATGTCAGCAGGGGACTGTTCAAGGTGGTGGAGGCTCTGTAATGGTGTGGGGCGTGTGCAATTGAAGTGATATGGGAACCCTGATACGTGTAGATACGACTCTGACAGGTGACACGTACGTAAGTATCCTGTCTGATCACCTGCATTAATTCATGTCCATTGTGCATTCCAACGGACTTGGGAAATTCCAGCAGGACAATGCGACACACAACATGTCCATATTGCTACAGGGTGGCTCCAGGAACACTCTTCTGAGATTAACCACTTCCGCTGGCCACCAAACTCCCCAGACATGAAAATTATTGAGCATATCTGGGATGTCTGGAAACGTGCTGTTCGGATGAGATCTTCACCTTGTCGTACTCTTACGGATTTATGACAGCCCTGCGGGATTCATGGTGTCAATTCCATGAAGGACTATTTCAGACATTGAGTCCATGTCACGCCGCGTTGCGGTTCAAAAAAATGGTTCAAATGGCTCTGAGCACTATGGGACGTAACTTCTGAGGTCATCAGTCCCCTAGAACTACTTAAACCTAACTAACCTAAGGACATCACACACGTCCATGCCCGAGGCAGGATTCGAACCTGCGACCGTAGCAGTCGGGCGGTTCCAGACTGTAGCGCCTAGAACCGCTCGGCCACCCCGGCCGGCGATCGTGTTGCGGTACTTGTGCGTGCTCGCGGGAGCCATACACGATATTACGCAGGGGTACCAGTTTCTTTGGATTTTCTGTGTAGAATTGTTGCTGCTAGAAGACGAGAGACAGTCAGGCTGCAAGTAGTGGAAGCTACGGAACCGCTCTGAATCCAGCCGTCTGCGAAGACTGGCACCTAGCAGCTTGCTGGATCTGGCGGTCCGCCACTTGCGTGACGGCTGAGTAGTCGCGTGACTCCCTTGCGAGTAATCGCTGGTGCGTGACCGGCTGCGCCGCTAATTCGTGTCGCTTCTGCACTCATATTAACGATGATGTGTGAAACTTCTAAGCAATTGCCCCAGCAAGAGGTGGAGTGCAGGAGAGTTTATTCGGGAAAAGAGAAACTACCAGGGTATTTTCTATGACGTGTTCGGTAGTGGAGTACCAATGATTTTTCTATGGTTTCCGAAGACACACATTTGTTGTACATAATTGTAATGTCATCTGGCAGCAACGCGAGAACACACATATTTTATTTATTTATTGGACCTTGCCGTTGGTGGGGAGGCTTCCGTGCCTCAGAGATACAGATGGCCGTACCGTAGGTGCAACCACAACGGTGGGGTATCTGTTGAGAGGCCAGACAAACGTGTGGTTCCTGAAGAGGGGCAGCAGCCTTGTCAGTAGTTGCAGGGGCGACAGTCTCGATGATTGACTGATCTGGCCTTGTAACACTAACCAAAACGGCCTTGCTGTGCTTGTACTGCGAACGGCTGAAAGCAAGGGGAAACTACAGCCTTAATTTTTACCGAGGGCATGCAGCTTTACTGTATGATGGAGAGCTGCATCAAACCAGTCTCAGAACTGAAGACCATAGCAACAACAACATATGGCCTGACCGTATTAGCGCCCTAAGACCCTCTCTTACATCCGACCAGGTTTCCACACATTCTGTACCGTGAATAACCTAAGAAATAATCTGTATAAATAAAAATTTAAATGTTCGTTTGTTCAGAATCGTAAATGGTTCAAATGGCTCTGAACACTATGGGACTTAACATCTGTGGTCATCAGTCCCCTAGAACTTAGAACTACTTAAACCTAACTAACCTAAGGACATCACACACATCCATGCCCGAGACAGGATTCGAACCTGCGACCGTAGCGGTCACACGGTTCCAGACTGAAGCGCCTAGAACCGCACGGCCACACCGGCCGGCAGAATCGTAAATGTCCGATAGATCTTCACCGATTGCTTTCAAATTTTGACACAACGTCGCATTCGAATATGCGCGTGTTTTTGTATGCCAGTCTTTAAATATGTAAATAAATATGTAATATACAATAGCGAAAAGTGCTTGACCGAGGTACTTCAAATTCTTACACACTACTCTGATGAACATTCGGATTTGTGTTCAAGAAAAGTGTCGAATACTTTGAAAGGTGGTAGTACTCATCAAAACAACAAAAATAAGTCCTATAAACATTGGTCCGCAAACGCATACATTATGAGATAAACGCATAAGTATAGTAAGAAGTGCGCCACACTTGGTCGTTGCACTGGCGCTCCGTCAAACGTTGTTGTTGTTGTGGTCTTCAGTCCGGAGACTGTTTTGATGCAGCTCTCCATGCTACTGTATCCTCTGCAAGCTTCTTCATCTCCCAGTACCTACTGAAACCTACATCCTTCTGAATCTGTTTAGTGTATTCACCTCTTGGTCCCCCTCTACGATTTTTACCCTCCACGCTGTCCTCCAATGCTAAATTGGTGATCCCTTGATGTCTCAGAACGTGTCCTACCAAGCGATCCCTATTTCTAATCATGTTGTGTCACAGACTCCTCTTTTCCCCAATTGTCTTCCATACCTCCTCATTAGTTATGTGATCTACCCATTTAATCTTCAGCATTCTTCTGTAGCACCACATTTCGAAAGCTTATATTCTCTGAATGACATTTTCACTCTGCAGCGGAGTGTGCGCTGATATGAAACTTCCTGACAGATTAAAACTGTGTGCCCGACCGAGACTCGAACTCGGGACCTTCGCCTTTCGCGGGCAAGTGCTCTACCCGCGAAAGGCGAAGGTCCCGAGTTCGAGTCTCGGTCGGGCACACAGTTTTAATCTGCCAGGAAGTTTCTTATATTCTCTTCTTGTACAAACTATTATCCCCCATGTTTAACTTCCATACATGGCTACACTCCATACAAATACTTTCAGAAACGACTTCCTGACACTTAAATCTATACTCCATGTTAACAAATTTCTCTTCTTCAGAAACACTTTCCTTGCCATTGCCAGTCTACATTTTATATCCTCCCTACTCCGACCATCATCAGTTATTTTGCTCCCCAAATAGCAAAACTCATTTACTACTTCAAGTGTCTCATTTCCTAATCTAATTCCCTCAGCGTCACCCGACTTAATTCGACTACATTCCATTATCCTCGTTTTCCTTTCTTCATGTTCATCTTATATCCGCCTGTGCATTCCGTTCAACTGCTCTTCCAAGTCCTTTGCTGTCTCTGACAGAATTAAAATGTCATCGGTGAACCTTAAAGTTTTTATTTATTCTCCATGGATTTTAATGCCTACTCCGAATATTTCTTTTGTTTACTTTGCTGCATTCCGTCAAATGTGTCGGCGAGATATTATGTCGTCTTACTCACATTACCCTGCGTACCATTGGGTGGTCTGCAGTCAGCTGTGTGGTTCGAGGCGTGTTGTAGCTTGCGTTAGTTTACGTCGTCTTTGTGTGCCTTATTGTACAGTACTGTCAAGCGTGGTTTCGTATCACGGTGTTTTACCTTCTTTCAGACCCCGGTTCAGTTATGTGCTTACTGTTATTGCCCCATTTGTGCGTACAAATGTTGTAGTACATTTACTTTTTCTCTCTTCCACCACTTGATAGCAATGGAATCCTTCTACTCAAGTGAAACGGTGGCCTGGTATGGTATGGTTTAGCAAATCGGTATAGCCTGCGAGCCCGTGGCGTCCACGCTGAAAAATATCCACAGCTCAGAGCCCCATCTGATAAGCCGTTCGGCAGACTTTTACAGCGTCTGACGGACACAGGTACCGTTGCACCTCGGAAGACTGACAGTGGAAGGCCTCGTACGGACCGCACGGTCGACATGGAAGAGTATGTGGTACAATCAGTGGAAGTAAACCCTTGGGATCATTGTGCGACGATTAGCAGCAGCAGAAGGCGTGTCTCACTCTCTTATTTGCGGGGTGTTTCGTCAACAAATTGCTGTACCCGTATCATGTACAGAACGTTCAGACCCCAAGGCCACAGGACCATCGCGGCAGACGGCGGTTCTGTCAATGGCTTTTGCAGGAGTGAGCTGCAGATACGCTGTTCACATCCAAGATTTCACTTATCGATGAGGCAGGGTTCACAAGAGCTGCTCTTACGAATTCCCATAACCAGCAGGTATGGGCAGATGTAAATCAGCAATTCATAAATTCAGGATAGAGGCCATAAAGATCGTGTGAGCGTGTTGGTGCTATTCTGTTATTCTGCGCAACAGAATAATCTGGGATGTACCCTTTACCCTGAGGCTTCTGCAAGATGCAATTTCCACCCTGACACTACTACAGAAGTTACACAGGCGCTCCTAACGTTCTAAAGCGAAATGCCTGAAAAACGTTCAGCAATATATATCCTCTGGAGTCGTCCGCTGTAAAGAAATGTCACAAAAATTCTCAAAATTTCTTACATGACTAATGGGATACTTGGGTACTGGAGTAGTGCTAGTTAGTCTAAGAAAAACATGAAACTAACGAAAATTGTTATTTATTTTGCTAAAATTCTGAGAAATCACAATGGCACCTTTAGTTATGAACAAGGCAAGTTATTTCCGGGTTCTTTTCGGAATGTGAAGTTACCTATCAAGGATAGGATTCGCTAATGAAATTTCTGTACAAAGTTTAAGATTGTTATTGACCTGGCAGAATGGCTGAGAGCCGCGCATACTCAACTTCAATAATTATCCGTTAGAATGTTGATAGGTACATTCGAGGCTGTCGTGTGTGAAATGCAGTGAAGTGTATTGTTGTGGAGGAAATATAGGGCTCACAAGAGCTGTAGCGCCCAATACCGTAAGCTGCGATGACTGCTGTCTGCGCCGCTCGCTGCTGGCAAATTAGATAACTCTTGTTCTGTCTGGATTGACCTTCGCCAATCAAACTCTCCCTATGCCTTGATGAAGTCAAGGACTATTCGCCTCTAGTCTAACTATTGGCGTGGTACACTGGTCAGATAACCAGTCCACCTCGATGCCACTCAAAATTCGCTCGCAGGCATTTAACTATAACTCTGTCCATTCACACTGCACAATAAGTGTGGCGGCCAACACAGTGAACAATGCTTAATCGCAAGGACTCAATATAGAGTCGCACTCCGATTTGCTCTCGAGAGAGGTGCTCTCCCAGTGAAGTACTGAGGAGAGACTTGTTCCTCGTTCTTTCAGTACACGTACGAGAGCGCACACTCTCGTTACGTGTTCCCACTCCAAGAGCGGCATCGGAACGGCCCCTCTCCACGCCAGACGTGGTATTTTCCATTACTCCTTCAGCTCAAGGCGTCAGGAGTATCATCTGCCAATCAGCATTGCTCTTCTAAAACGGGAGAATGACGTTTCGTTTAAGGCGACCAATCCGGAAATCTGTAGCATCGGCGTTTGGCGTTTGCTGTCTGCCTGTGATAATGTCTGAAACTGCGTGCTGTATTTGTAAAGAATGCGTAGGCTTGCCGCTCCCATACAATGTAGCGGAATTTGCTTTTAAGCCGAACATGGGGTTGTTCTCCCTTTCACTCGGACTAACGCTGTCTGCCTTACGGGCGATCACTGGCCGACATAGATAGGGTGGGACCAGCCTCCTGGCGTGCGGTTTGCGTCTCCCAAACTAAAAGCTCCTGTGACCATCGTGTCTGGAATGTACTGTATGTGTGTACGCCAGCCTCGAGTATTTCAACCCCAGTGCGCACTTGTTATTTGCATGTCGTTTAAATGAATTCATACAACATTGGCTTTATCTTATCGAGTTTGGGTTCGAATGAAGCGTCTTGAAGAGCGGAATATGATTGGAAGGGCGGAATATGTAAGCAATGAAGGTCAGGAGACCACGACGTCTTACAATCAATTCTCATACAGGCGTATTTGGCGATAGATTAGTACTGTATGTGTCGCCACAAAGGTTAACTGGGGTGCGTTACATGGACTATCTCATTGATGTATTTCCTACCTTGCTGGAGGCTGTGCTATTACAGCAACGAATACAAATGTGGTTCATGAATGATGGCGCACCAACACACTTTAGTCACAAAGTTGCGCGAGCATCTGACGCAGAGATTTCAGGACTGCTGATTTGGGAGGGGAGAGAGGGGGGGGGGGGAAGAGTAGGTAGGAGGCAATCACACCTTGTCCTGCTCTTTCCCCAGACTTCAATCTCCTACACCTTAGGTTATTTGGACACTTGAATGAATTGGTCTACGCCACGGCAATGTGCAGACACAGCAGAGGGTCGCGTTTTCACTACGTGTGTAAGTAGGCTGTTTAGGTTTTTATGTTGGTAACGCCACGTAGCGCTCTGTATTAAAATCGCTGACTGTGCTGTGTGCAGTCTGTGGCTGGTTGGACTCATTGTTGGAATATTCGCTTGTGTAGTGTTGGGCAGTTGGATGTGAACAGTGCGTAGCGTTGCGCAGTTGGAGGTGAGCCGCCAGCAGTGGTGGATGTGGGGAGAGAGATGCCACAGTTTTTGAGAGCGGACGATCTGGACGTGTGTCCGCCTTTAGAGGAAATTTGTAAAGATGGCTGTCATGAATTGATATATATATATATATATATATATATATATATATATATATATATATATATATATAGAGAGAGAGAGAGAGAGAGAGAGAGAGAGAGAACAAACAATGTATTTACCTTACATTGTTTGTTCTCTATCAAAATCTTTCATTTGCTAATTATGCCTATCAGTAATTAGTGCCTTCAGTAGTTAGAATCTGTTATTTAGCTGGCAGTATTGGCGCTCGCTGTATTGCAGTAGTTCGAGTAACCAAGATTTTTGTGAGGTGAGTGATTCATGAAAGTGGCCGAGCGGTTCTAGGCACTTCAGTCTGGAGCTACGGTCGCAGGTTCGAATCCTGCATCCGGCATGGATGTGTGTGATGTCCTTAGGTTAGTTAGGTTTAAGTCGTTCTAAGTTCTAGGGGACTGATGACCTCAGGTGTTAAGTCCCATTGTGCTCAGAGCCATTTGAACCATTTTTTTGATTCCTGAAAGGTATAGGTTATTGTTAGTGAGGGCCATTCTTTTGTAGGGACTATTGAAAGTCAGATTGCGTTGTGCTAAAAATATTGTGTCAGTTTATTGAGGATCAGAATAAGAAAAGGGAGAAATGTGTGAGTACGTTCAGTTTTGCTCAGCTGTCTCTGTATCAAATAACGTAGAAGTTTACCAGCACAGTTATTTATAATTTTTCTAAGGGGACGTTTCACGTGCCACGAGCTACAACAACCTTGTGTACTTCAAAGGGCGCGTCATTCCTTACGCCGGAGGGCAGAGACGTATTTCCCGTTGACCTAGAATCATTAAAATTTAGCAAGAAGCAAAGTTTCATAATACAAGTAAAGGAAAAAATTGTTAATCTACAATTATATCACAAGAAAAAAGTATGTTTCTGTTACCTGTTGTTTGACTGATCTGTCCTTTTGTTAAGACCTCTTTTTCTCAGCAGTGGGTAAACGGTCTACGTTGCCTGTATCATTATCAATGACATGCAAAAATCGTCGGTATTCTTCATTCTCGGGATGAATGAACTATCTGCGTACATACATGTTTGTGCGGAATCATTGGTGCGTGAGTGCTACTGGCACTTATTCGGATTTTCATTCATTGTGGAACTAACCGAAGAGGACAAATCAGGTCAGAAAAGCTCCTGGGCCGAACTTTTCCGCCAATGGCATCCAGCAGTGTTACGCGATTCCCACTTGTTGAACAAATTCGCAGACGTAACCCCTAATGCTTTCTTGACCACTGTGGCTGGTGACTCTTCTCTCTCTGTGGACACATAGCCTCGATGTGCAGGGTGTTCAAGAAAGTGTCCCAAATTCTTATATCTGATAGAAACTGCAAGAGAAGTCCTACAAACACCCTGTCCTACGAGAGTCACATCCTTCTGTCACCACAGAAGGTGCCCAATGCGGCGACTACCCGCTCTTGTTCATGCTTTATCCTTCCTTCTCGAAGAAGCACGACCTCCTGCGGACACACCAAGGAGATTGCCTGTGATGATACGAAACTGACCTACAGTTGTGAATGGATGAACAGAGCGCTGATCTATGAAGCTATACTCTAAAATATCAATATTCACGCCCGCCGCTGTGGCAGAGCGGTTCTAGGCGCTTCGCTCCGGAACCGCGCTGCTGCTACACGGATGTGTGTGATGTCCTTAGATTAGTTAGGTTTAAGTAGTTCTAAGTTATAGGGGACTGATGACCTCAGATGTTAAGTCCCATAGTGCTCAGAGCCATTTGAACCATTTGAATATTGACGCTCTTGCATTCATTTGAATGGCGATCTGATCACAACTAACGAAAGAAATCGTCACGGCGACATACATACTTACGTAAATATGCGCAACGATGAATGAATTTCTACAACTATGTACTTGAACATCAACAGTTGCTCAGTGGCCATGAAGTCCAACCCAGAAATCATATAACTTGGGTACTTTGAGCTTATAGCGAAAAGTAGTGCTGTGAGGATGTTTGCGTGTGACTGCAGCTACTGAATTTGGACTCGAAAATATTTATCACTAACATACTTCGTCAGACAAATAGGAACATGACGAAATCCAATAACAAAACCCGCACATACTATTGAAAGTGGGAGATAACTCAGTGCCGTATTCTCCACAAGATCTCTCACTGTTGTACGACGAAACGCAATGCGTAGTCTCCCACAGCAGAACAGTGTTCAAGACTGTACTGAACGACGTATTTCCTATTACTGAACGGAAATAGTTGTGTACGAGTGCAGATTTGAATATTCGGACACTGACTTAGCACTGATGGGACAAAGATTTTAGCAACGGGTATCGAAAAGAATCGGGACGCCAGCATACAACTATCTTACATTCACGAATAAATGAATGGCTTAGGAAGTATAAAATAATTAACAGAGGTCCTGAACATAATTATTACATTTTACTCAAACTGTGTAAATGCATAACAAAACCCACATAGATTCTCAGTAGGCATATAAATTGAAGTTCTAATACAGACCATGAAAATACAGATTCTCTAGATACATCTTCCCAAAAGGCAATAAGCTATTCATAGTGCAGCAGAGGACGATAAGATTGAAAATATAGTAGGGTATGTAGGGGTAAATCCTCGCAATTTTCAGTTTTTCTAATATTCTGGTCAACGAGGGGTAGATTTTCCTGTGATTTTAAATTGAAGTCATAGACTGCGTTGTTTTTTATAACCAATTCAAATTACAGCTCTGTCTGATCATTAACTAACGAGAAATTTACAAATGAGTGGAAACAAAACTTGAGAGGATTTATCCCACAAATTGGAGCAAAACCCGGAGTGAGTGTTGCTGCACCATTTGAGAGAACCTTGGATAAAAATGGGATAACATACGTATAACCCTTTGTAACATTGTAGTACTGTAGCCAAGTCAATACAATATTGAACTGAAATATCTCTCAAATTTGAACATAGTGCTTAAAAATACTTGTAAAATAAGAATATTGTCTTCTCCACCAAAGGAAGATTAGTAGATAAGACCTCAATTACTGAGCCTGAGCTACATAGGTAGCTACTTAATAGTGTACCATGTTAGTTCCTCTGACTCTTACTTGAAGTTCCAATCTCTTGTTATTCTCCTTCTTCGGATATTTCTTTGCCATATAGTAAGCCAATATCTATATCTGAGCTACTGTCATGATGTGAAAAGTCTGAATCTGATTTTGAAGTATTATCAACAGGTTGTTTGATTTGCTGTCTTCGTTTTCGTAGCACTGATGTAATGAAGTCTATCTTACGTCATTTGTTTCTATAGCACGCTCTTTTCTTTCCTGGGCACTTCTCGGTAGCAAGCTTTACTTTCCCCATGCATTCGTCTTCCATTCATTCTTTATTGGGTGTGTGGGGTCCTGCAGACTTGTCTCTTATATGAGGTGCATTCAAGTTCTAAGGCCTCCGATTTTTTTCTAATTAACTACTCACCCAAAATCGATGAAACTGGCGTTACTTCTCGACGTAATCGCCCTGCAGACGTACACATTTTTCACAACAGTGACGCCATGATTCCATGGCACTGGCGAAGGCTTCTTTAGGAGTCTGTTTTGATCACTGGAAAATCGCTGAGGCAATAGCAGCACGGCTGGTGGATGTGCGGCCACGGAGAGTGTCTTTCATTCTTGGAAAAAGCCAAAAGTCACTGAGCCATGTCAGGTGAGTAGGGAGCATGAGGAATCACTTCAAAGTTGTTATCACGAAGAAACTGTTGCGTAACGCTAACTCGATGTGCGGGTGCGTTGTCTTGGTGAAGGAGCACACGCGCAGCCCTTCCCGGACGTTTTTGTTGCAGTGCAGGAAGGAATTTGTTCTTCAAAACATTTTCGTAGGACGCACCTGTTACCGTAGTGCCCTTTGGAACGCAATGGGTAAGGATTACGCCCTCGCTGTCCCAGAACATGGACACCATCATTTTTTCAGCACTGGCGGTTACCCGAAATTTTTTTTGTGGCGGTGAATCTGTGTGCTTCCATTGAGCTGACTGGCGCTTTGTTTCTGGATTGAAAAATGGCATCCACGTCTTATCCATTGTCACAACCGACGAAAAGAAAGTCCCATTCATGCTGTCGTTTTGCGTCAACATTGCTTGGCAACATGCCACACGGGCAGCCGTGTGGTCGTCCGTCAGCATTCGTGGCACCCACCTGGATGACACTTTTCGCATTTTCAGGTCGTCATGCAGGATTTTGTGCACAGAACCCACAGAAATGCCAACTGTGGAGGTGATCTGATCAACAGTCATTTGGTGATCCCCCAAAACAATTCTCTCCACTTTCTCGATCGTGTCGTCAGACCGGCTTGTGTGAGCCCAAGGTTGTATCGGTTTGTTGTCACACGATGTTCTGCCTTCATTAAACTGTCGCACCCACGAACGCACTTTCGACACATCCATAACTCCATCACCACATGTCTCCTTCAACTGTCGATGAATTTCAGTTGGTTTCACACCACGCAAATTCAGAAAACGAATAATTGCACGCTGTTCAAGAAAGGAAAACGTCGCCATTTTAAGTATTTAAAACAGTTCTCATTCTGGCCGCTGGCGGTAAAATTCCATCTGCCGTACGGTGCTGCCATCTCTGGGACGTATTGACAATGAACGTGGCCTCATTTTAAAACAATGCGCATGTTTCTATCTCTTTCCAGTCCGGAGAAAAAAATCGGAGGCCTTAGAACTTGAATGCGCCTCGTATAGCGCCTAAAGGATGCTGCTTTCTCGGATAGCTATACAACAATACAAGCAAATCACATTACTGGTTTTTCCTACAATAAAGTAGATTGACATACTCAACTCTGGTTTACAATGCCGTGTCACAAGCTGTTGGCGACATGCAAATAATGTCTTTCCCTATATAGAATGTCCATGCAAGTAATGCATATGGATCACAAGTAACAGCTCCTCTAGTGATCTCTTCTAGTCCGAGTCTACTAGTGTCCGCCTTCTACTGTGCGGCCGAGGCGTGCAGGAGCGGTGCTCATATTGTCTTCGGCTAGAGGCCGCTCCTGTCGTGGTGCTGTCCTAATCAGCGTACTACTGGCTGACGTCGTCTCACTGCCTTCTCTGCTCTTGAGTTCTTCATCTTCGCGCCGGCGCTTGTCGTTACGACGGAACATCCCTCCCCCCCCCCCCACGCCGCCCAAAAAAAAAAAGAAAAAGCCACGGACCGTCGTTGTGTAGGGAGTGTGACCACGGCGGGGGCGGCAGGGGACGTGAAGCTTCCGGTCTTACCCCGCCATGCGGCCATCTACGTCTACATCTACATTTATAGTCCGCAAGCCACCCAACGGAGTGTGGTGGAGGGCACTTTACGCGCCACTGTCATTACGTCCCTTTCCTGCTCCACTCGCGTATGGTTCGCGGTAAGAACGACTGCCGGAAAGCCTCTGTGCGCGCTCGAATCTCTCTAATTTTACACTCGTGATCTCCTCGGGAGGTATAAGTAGGGGGAAGCAACATGTTCGATACCTCATCCAGAAACGCACCCTCTCGAAACCTGGCGAGCAAGCTACACCGCGATGCAGAGAGCCTCTCTTGCAGAGTTTGCGAAACATCTCCGTAACGCTATGACGTTTACCAAATAACCCTGTGACGAAACGCGCTGCTCTTCTTTGGATCTTCTCTATCTCCTCCGTCAAGCCGACCTGGTACGGATCCCACACTGATGAGCAATACTCAAGTATAGGCCGAAAAGTGTTTTGTAAGCCACCTCCTTTGTTGATCGACTACATTTTCTAAGGAGTCTCCCAAAGAATCTTAACCTGGCGCCCACCTTACCAACAATTAATTTTATATGATCATTCCACTTCAAATAGTTCCGTACGCATACTCCTAGATATTTTACAGAAGTAACTGCTACCAGTGTTTGTTCCGCTATCGCATGTATTCGCAATAATTACATTTATCTATGTTAAGGCTCAGTTGCCACTACCTGCACCAAGTGCCTATCCGCTGCAGACCTTCCTGCATTTCGCTGCAATTTTCTAATGCCGCAACTTCTCTGTATACTACAGCATCATCCGCGAAAAGCCGCATGGAACTTCCGACACTATCTACTAGGTCATTTATATATATTGTGAAAAGCAATGGTCCCATAACACTCCCCTGTGGCATGCCAGAGGTTACTTTAACGCCTCTAGACGTCTCTCCATTGACAACAATATGCTGTGTTCTGTTTGCTAAAAACTCTTCAATCCAGCCACACAGCTGGTCTGATATTCCGTAGGCTCTTACTTTGTTTATCAGGCGACAGTGCGGAACTGTATCGAACGCCTTCCGGAAGTCAAGGAAAATAGCATCTACCTGGGAGCCTGTATCAAATATTTTCTGGATCTCATGAACAAATAAAGCGAGTTGGGTCTCACACGATCGCTGTTTCCGGAATCCATGTTGATTCCTACAGAGTAGATTCTGGGTTTCCAAAAATGACATGATACGCGAGCAAAAAACATGTTCTAAAATTCTACAACAGATCGATGTCAGAGACACAGGCCTACAGTTTTGCGCATCTGCTCGATGACCCTTCTTAAAAACTGGGACTACTTGTGCTCTTTTCCAATCATTTGGAACCCTCCGTTCCTGTAGAGACTTGCGGTACACAGCTGTTAGAAGGGGGACATGTTCCTTCGCGTACTCTGTGTAGAATCGAATTGGTATCCCGTCAGGTCCAGTGGACTTTCCTCTGTTGAGTCATTTCAGTTGCTTTTCTACTCTTGGACACTTATTTCGATGTCAGCAATTTTTTCGTTCGTGCGAGGATTTAGAGAGGGAACTGCAGTCATAGCATCGCTTTGGCGGATATGTCCTCCGGGTAACGACCAGAAGGGTACGCGTCCACCTGCTGATGCCATGAACCAGATGAAGAAGGCAGCGACTGCTGCAGTGGGGGCAGGTCGAGCTCCATCAGTAGGACGAGAAGAGGCGTGGGAGGAGAAGGCTCTGCCTCCATGCGGTCGTCCCACGGTGTCGTGAGGAAACCCTCTGGCGGCTGCTGTTGCCGCGCTGTCCTCTGGATCCGTGAATCTTGGGGAAGAGAGACTGAAAAATCATCGTGAACACGACAGAGGCGAAGTTGATTTTGATGTCGGTGCTGCAAGCCATCTGGACCTGAAATAAGATAAATGCAAGAGAGAGCCAAACCGACGGACGACCTCACCTCGCGTCCACCATCTGCTGCCGCTAAGAACGCTGTAAAAGACGACATCGTAAGGCGCGAAGCGATACTTGCGGCCTTCCAGCAGCGCCGGATGCTGAGGAGGGTGGAGCAGGTGGAGCAGTACCCGATGGCAGCGTCCATGAAGCAGTTCCTCCGGCGATGGTCCATGTCGTGTGTGCGAACGATAGGAGGTGAGAAACAGTTGCAATGCTTAATCCCTGGTGTGTGAGCCGTCCGTGGTGGCCGAGCGGTTCTAGGCGCTCCAGTCTGGAACCTCGCGACTGCTACGGTCGCAGGTTCAAATCCTGCCTCGGGCATGGCTGTGCGTGATGTCCTTAGGTTAGTTAGGTTTGCGTAGTTCTAAGTTCTCGGGGACTAATGACCTCAGATGTTAAGTCCCATAGTGCTTGTGGTGTCACCGCCAGACACCACACTTGCTAGGTGGTAGCTTTAAATCGGCCACGGTCCATTAGTACATGTTGGACCCGCGTGTCGCCACTGTCAGTGATCGCAGACCGAGCGCCACCACAAGGCAGGTCTCGAGATACGGACTAGCACTCGCCCAGTTGTACGGACGACGTAGCTAGCGATGCACACTGACGATGCCTAGCTCCTTTGCCGAGCAGATAGTTAGAATAGCCTTCAGCTAAGTCAATGGCTACGACCTAGCAAGGCGCCATTAGTAACATTGCATGCATCTAAAGAGTCTCACTTGTATCGCCACAATCTCCAGATGTACCAAAAGGATGGATTAAAGTTAAGTATTCCAGAAGCTACGTACTTTTCTTTATAGCATTCATAACGTATCCTGTTTCAGACCTCACGCACCCTGCTTTGGCTTAGCGCGTGCCTTTCGGCTTCCTCTCATTGTGTCTAGGCTGTCTTGTCTAGACACAACAGTGCTCACAGCCATTTTTGAACCTGGTGTGTGCGGAGCGAAGTTTGGCCATCTGCTCCTTGAAGGTTCTGACAAAACGTTCCGCTTCGCCGTTTGACTGTGGATGGAACGGTGCACTAGTCAGATGTTGTATGCCATTGCCTTCACATAATATTTCAAATTCATTTGACGTGAACTGAGGTCCGTTGTCCGACACTGTGACTTCAGGCAAACCTTCGAGGCAAAAAATAGAGGACAACGCGTGAACTGTGCTGCGTGACGTTGTCGAATTCACTGGCACAGCAAAAGGAAACATGCTATACGAGTCAACCACAATCAACCAACGAATGTTCCAAAAAGGTCCCGCAAGATCGATGTACACACGTTGCTATGGCGATTGTGATTTAGGACAAGCAGAGAATTTTTGTGGCGGAGCGGACTGATTTTCCGCACATGCGTGACACTGTGACGTCATCTGTTCTATTTCGATGTCCATACAGTGTAGACACACTAACTGTTTTGTACGAACAATCCCCCAGTGTCCTTGGTGAAGTAACTGCAACATTTCTTTTTCCAAAGCTTTAGGGATCAACACACTTGACTCTGCACTCTCATGTTGAAGAAGAATCGCTCTTTGATGTATAGCGAGGCTATGCCGACGTGCAAAGTATCGGCGCACTACAGAGTTCTTCATCCTATGCAATGAGCGAGGCCAAGATGTGCGAATGTACACTACTGTCCATTAAAATTGCTACACCAAGAAGAAATACAGACGATAAACGGGTATTCATTGGACAAATATATTATACTAGAACTGACATGTGATTACATTTTCACGCAATTTGGGAGCATACATCCTGAGAAATCAGTACCCAGAACAACCACCTCTGGCCGTAATAAGAGCCTTGATACGCCTGGGCATTGAGTCAAACAGAGCTTGGATGGCGTGTACAGGTACAGCTGCCCACGCAGCTTCAGCACGATACCACAGTTCATCGAGAGTAGTGACTGGCGTATTGTGACGGGCCGGTTGCTCGGCCACCATTGACCAGACGTTTTCAATTGGTGAGAAATCTGGAGGATGTGCTGGACAGGGCAGCAGTCGAAAATTTTCTGTATCCATAAAGGCACGTGCAGGACCTGCAACATGCGATCGTGCATTATCCTGCTGAAGTGTAGGGTTTCGCAGGGATCGAATGAAGGGTAGAGCCATGGGTCGTAACACATCTGAAATGTAACGTCCACTGTTCAAAGTGCCGTCAATGCGAACAAGAGGTGACCGAGACGTGTAACCAATGGCACCCCATACCATCACACCGGGTGATAAGCCACTATGGCGATGATGAATACACGCCTCCAATGTGCGTTCACCACGATGTCTCCAAACACGGATGCGACCATCATGATGCTGTAAACAGAATCTGGATTCATACGAAAAGATGACGTTTTGCCATTCGTGCACCCAGTTCGTCGTCGAGTACACCATCGCAGGCGCTCCTGTCTGTCATGCAGCATCAAGGGTAACCGCAGCCACAGTCTCCGAGCTGATAGTCCATGCTGCTGCAAACGTCGTCGAACTGTTCGTGCAGATGGTTGTTGTCTTGCAAACGTCCCCATCTGTTGACTCAGGGATCGAGACGTGGCTGCACGATCCGTTACAGGCGTGCGGATAAGATGCCTGTCATCTCGACTGCTAGTGATACGAGGCCGTTGGGATCCAGCACGGCGTTCCGTATTACCCTCCTGAACCCACCGATTCCATATTCTGCTAGCACTCATTGGATCTCGACCAACGCGAGCAGCAATGTCGCGATACGATAAACCGCAGCCGCGATAGGCTACAATCCTACCTTTATCAAAGTAAGAAACCTGATGTTACATATTTCTCCTCCTTACACGAGGCATCACAACAACGTTTGACCAGGCAACGCCGGTCAACTGCTGTTTGTGTATAATAAATCGGTTGTAAACTTCCCTCATGCGAGCACGTTGTAGGTGTCGCCACCGGCACCAACCTTGTGTGAATGCTCTGAAAAGCTAATCATTTGCATATCACAGCATCTCCTTCCTGTCGGTTAAATTTCGCGTCTGAAGCACGTCATCTTCGTGGTGTAGCAATTTTAATGGCCAGTAGTGTATTTTAGCGAAATCTTCTAATCTGGATGAACTTCCATGGCCTGTCCAGTTTTCCGATAGTTCAGTGACGAGGGCCTCCCGTCAGGTAGACAGTTCGCCTGGTGCAAGTCTTCCGATTTGACGCCACTTCGGCGACTTGCGCGTCGATGGGGATGAAATGATGATGATTTGGACAACACAACACCCAGTCCCTGAGCGGAGAAAATCTCCGACCCAACCGGGAATCGAACCCGGGCCTTTGGATTGACAGTCTGTCACGCTGCCCACTCAGCTACCGGGGGCGGACCAGTATTCTGTATGAACCGAGTGTAATAGTTCATTTTCCCCAAGACTGACTGCAATTCTTTGACACTGCGAGGAATTGGCAAATCTCGTATGTCCAACAAATGCGACAGAAGGGGATGTACACCTAGACTGTTTGTGACATGACCAAGATACTGCAACTCAGGATTAAAACAATCACACCTGTCCAGTCTACACTTTAGTCCTGCATCAGATAACATACGAAAAAAAGCACGCAACTTTGCAATATGCTCTTCAGGTGTACGACCTGCTACGACAGTATCGTCCAAATAGTTTGAACAGTTTGGTACATGTGCAGTCAGCCGTTCCAAATACCGTAGGAAGATAGCGGATGCGGAAGAACTTCAAAAAATGGTTCAAATGGCTCTGAGCACTATGGGACGTAACTGCTGTGGTCATCAGTCCCCTGGATCTTAGAACTACTTAAACCTACCTAACCTAAGGACATCACACACATCCATGCCCGAGGCAGGATTCGAACCTGCGACCGTAGCGGTCGCGCGGTTCCGGACTGTAGCGCCTAGAACCGCTCGGCCACTCCGGCCGGCGAAGAACTTCCAAAAGGAAAACGCAAATATTTAAATAATCCCAAATGAGTATTTACTACACACACTGTTTGAGATTCTTCACCGAGGGGTATATTAAGATAGGCGTCGCGCAAATCAATTTTTCAAAAGTAGCGTCCAGCGCCTAATCTGTGCATGAGATCCTCTGGACGCGGCAGTGGATAAGTATCAAGCGCAGTTTGTGGTTTGACTGTAAAGTAAACACAGAGGCGAATGCGACCTGAATGTCTGGGGAGCAAAACCAGTGGACTTGCCTACTGACTGGCTGATATGGGTGCAATAACTCCGCTATCTTGCAATTCTTTAAGTTCAGCAGTCACTTTATCCCGTAATGCAGTGGGAACAGTTCCGTCCCGGCAAAGTTTCGGCTGAACATTGTGTTTCAGCGTAATATGTGCAACGAAATTGTCAGCTTTGCCTAAACCTTCAGAAAAGGGTTCTGGGAATTCTTTTAGCAAGTTAGCTACACAGTCTTTTGCATGAAATGCACACACTGACAACACATTGTCCTGAATGTTGGGCCGGCCGCGGTGGCCGTGCGGTTCCAGGCGCTGCAGTCCGGAACCGCGGGACTGCTACGGTCGCAGGTTCGAATCCTGCCTCGGTCATGGATGTGTGTGATGTCCTTAGTTAGGTTTAAGTAGTTCTAAGTTGTAGGGGACTGATGACCTCAGATGTTAAGTCCCATAGTGCTCAGAGCCATTTTTGAACCTGAATGTTGAAGCCAAACAAATCAAAAGAATGAAGATCAAATATGTTCTCAGAATCACGTGATTATAGCACTGTGAAAGTCACTGTTCTCGTATGCGAACGACAGATTTCAGGCAAAGTACATATTCCGAGAATGGGAATGTCTTGTCGATTACAGGACTTCAGTTGTGTGCTAGTTTTCGACAGGCGTGGAGATCCTAACCGTTCATATCTGTGACGACTGAACAATGTGACAGAGGCCCCAGTGTCCGACTGAAATTTCCCACAAAGAAGTGTTATGGATTGGCAAGAGAGCCAACCCACTATGAGAGGAAGCCGAAAGGCACGCGTTTTAGCTCACGCAGGCTGGCGTGAGGTCTGGAACAGGACAAGGAAGTTAGACTTTAGCAAAAAAGGACGTAGCTGTTGGAATACTTAACTTTAATCCGTAAATGGTGAACATCGTTCTTGACAGTACATGTTTTACAGCATCAATAGTAACTGGTAATGGCGCCTTGCTAGGTCGTAGCAAATGACGTAGCTGAAGGCTATGCTAACTATCGTCTCGGCAAATGAGAGCGTATTTTGTCAGTGAACCATCGCTAGCAAAGTCGGCTGTACAATTGGGGCGAGTGCTAGGAAGTCTCTCTAGACCTGCCGTGTGGCGGCGCTCGGTCTGCAATCACTGATAGTGGCGACACGCGGGTCCGACGTATACTAACGGACCGCGGCCGATTTAAAGGCTACCACCTAGCAAGTGTGGTGTCTGGCGGTGACACCACAAGAAGTGATTGAACAAATGTTCGACTCGCGTATCTCTGAAGAACTGCTCGCGCGCCAGTTTTGTGAATGCCGGTTGCAGACCTTGAATATACTGTTTTAATGACATGGGCCTTGTGACGAGACTTTTGTGAGTGGGCCGAATTATTATGGTTGATCCGTTGCAAACATATGGATTGCACATGTCCTTTCCTACCACAAGCGTAACACTGAACTTGTCGGGAGGGGCAATTTTGGCGTTTGTGCCGCGAATAACATCGAGGGCAAGACTTAATTCTGTTCACCTGTGTAGCCGCCTGAGGCGTGGGACTGAGGGAAGGCAGGAAAGGTGTGGACGGGGCCTAATCAGTTACCGTTGGTTGCACAGAAAACACATACACTTTATTTTTAAAAAACCAAATTCTCAACAATCATTTTTAAAAGATTTTACTAGACTGGCGGCTGAAAGCCTTATTAGAAGAATTGCAAGTTATTGTCAGCTGAAGGCCACATGTAATGTTAAACACAATCAACGGCTGAAGGCCTGATTAAGAAGGTTCAAAATTATTCGTCGGCTGAAGGTCAGAAGCAATTTCAAAATACACAACGGCTGAAGGCCTGAATTACAAGTAAGGAAGGCAGTTGCATGTTAAAATAGTAAAACATTTTTAAAACAATTTTAACGAACTGTAGTGACGGTTGCAGGTCTTACTAAGTTAAAATTGAAAATAATTGTGGGCTGAAAACCACAAGCAGTGTTACAAACAATTAACAGTTGAAGGCCGGAATTACCAGTGGGGAAGGCAATAACATGTTCAAATATGAGAGTAAATTTTAAACGATTATGACAACTTGTCCAAATAAGATGGAGTGATCCACAGACAGAGCTCCTTGGACCGACCGGAGGAAGGTGGCTACAGCTGTGTAAGCGGTGAGACACGCAGCCAAGAGTACTACTCATGTAACAGGATGGCAACTCAGAGCAGGAGTAGCTTAAGCGCAGATCGACCGACTAACCAATCCGCTTAACGCCCGGTCACTGGTACAACAATGGAAAATTTTTAGGCAGGGGTGGACAGCACCACGTCTTCATAAACACACCCAAGGCCGAAGGAAGCACTAGAACCAAGGTAGACCTCCCAAAAACATATGCACAGTACAATTCAAGAGGCTGTCGAACTACACGCCGTGTCGGACAGCATCAACACGACGAGGAAATGTACACTGCCGCAAAAGTACTCTAACCTCCAGGGCAGGTAACTGGGGCGTTAGTGGCCACATCTCAGAAGACACCGTGGTTGCATTTCACTAATAAGAATAATACTAAATCCAAACTAACATCAAGGAGTAGAAGGCGGCTAATAGCTTCTGCCAAACTGGGCGACTCCACTTGTTGCGGTTGGTCTCACCGACCCTGGGAGCAGCAACACGCAAATAACAGCGAGATGTCAAACAGTGGAGGTTTCAGTAATGGACACGGATGACTCAACTTCAAACGCCCTGGGGTCGGTCGTCGGCTACAGCCCCTCGGTCCGGCATTGCCTGCACGCCTCCAGCGGTCCCGGCCTGCCCCCGCGCTCTGGACCTCCTCGCTGCCCTGTACGAAGCTGAACTGCCTGACACACACGACGACCCGGAAATTCTAGCCGTGGCACCAAAGATACTACCACAATACTGGCTATCGATAACCGCTGCTGCTGCCACTCGTGGACAAACAATGCTCGCAAATTCAGTGGCGCCGTTAACACAAGGAGGAAACGAGACGCCACTACCGCTATTACAAGACGGGCATGTACTTTCTCCTTCATTTTTACAATCACATGTGGACAGAGGGCTCGTTTTCCAGGCGCTGGCGTGACACCGCTGTCATATCCATACCTAAGCTCGGTAAGCACAAACATCCCCGTCAAGCTTCCACCGCATTTCTCTCACCAGCTGTGTTTACAAAGTGATGGAACGTATGACTCATGCCAAGCTGGTATGGTGGCGTGGTTTCGCAATTTACTGACCGTCGCACAGTGTGAATTTCGAGCGCGTCGTTCTGCAGTTGACCATCTTGCCACTTTGCCAACCAGTGTCATGAATGATTTTCTGCAAAAATCTCAGACTGTGTCCGTGTTTTTCGATTTGGAGAAAGCCTATGACACCTGCTGGAGGACGTATCCTCCATACTCTCTACACGTGGGGCTTCCTAGGCCACATCCTCGGTTCCCTGAAGGAATTTTTAAAAGACAGAGTTTTCAAGGTACACATGAGTTCTGTCTTGTCGGACACCTTTATCCAGGGAACAGTGTCCGTCAGGGTTCCATCCGGAGTGTTATCCATCGCCATGAAGCCTGTTATAGCTTGTCTTAGACTGGACATCTCCAGCTCTCTTTCCGTTGACGATCTATTGCAGTTCTCCACGGACTTGTCTCCTTCAGCGAGGTCTTCAGCGTTATCTAGATCGTCTTCACTCATGGAGCATCAACAATGGCTTTCGTTTTTCCACTGAAAAAACAGTTTGTATGAATTTCTGGCGGCGCAGTTGGTTTCCCCCACCGACCTTACGTCTTGGGCCTGTTGCTCTTCCGTTCTTCGAAACTACGAAATTCTGGGGCTGATGCTCGATAGGAAACTTTCTTGGTCCTCTCACGTGTCTTGCCGGACGCCCGCTGTACGTAGTCCCTCAGTGTCCTACTTGTGCTCAGCCGTGCTTCCCGGGGGAACGGATCAGACCACCCTCCTTCGTTTGTACCAGTCCCTTTTCCGTTCGAAACCAGACACGAACCCTATCGAACATGTCTGGGATGGATTGCAAAGGGTCATTTATGGACGACGTGACCCACCAACCACTCTGAGGCATCTACGCCGAATTGCCGTTGAGGACAATTTGGACCAACAGTGCCTCGATGAACTTGTGGATAGTAAGCCACGACGAATACAGGCATGCATCAGTGTAAGAGGACGTGCTACTGGATATTAGAGGTACCGGTGTGTATAGCAATCTAGACCACCACCTCTGAAGGTCTCGCTGTAGGGTGGTGTGATTTTCATGATCAATAAAATGGGTGGAAATGATGTTTATGTTGATCTCTATTTCAATTTCCTGTACAGGTTACGGAACACTCCGAACCAAGGGGTTGCAAAACTTTTTTTGATGTGTGTATGTCGGGACATTTACCAGCATACGTGCCTACTAGACTGTTCCTCCTCGTAAATGATCATGAGGCTATGATGTTTAGAGTAATGACAGGCGTTGAGAAATGTTTTGTCTAATTAAGTGTTCTACGGATCATGAAGTCGACACTAAGTGTGAACTCTTCAAGTAAGTGCGAGGTGGGCACAATTTTTAGTGACCAAACTTTGCTCGAAATTTCCATTCATAACTCTCTTGTGAAAAGTTAATAACTATAAGTCTACCGCTGCCATTAACACATACAGGGTGTTACAAAAAGGTACGGCCAAACTTTCAGGAAACATTCCTCACACACAAATAAAGAAAAGATGTTATGTGGACATGTGTCCGGAAACGCTTAATTTCCATGTTAGAACTCATTTTAGTTTCGTCAGTATGTACTGTACTTCCTCGATTCAACGCCAGTTGGCCTAATTGAAGGAAGGTATTGTTGTCTTCGGTGCTTGTGTTGACATGCGACTCATTGCTCTACAGTACTAGCATCAAGCACATCAGTACGTAGCATCAACAGATTAGTGTTCATTACGAACGTGGTTTTGCAGTCAGTGCAATGTTTACAAATGCGGAGTTGGCAGATGCCCATTTGATGTATGGATTAGCACGGGGCAATAGCCGTGGCGCGGTACGTTTGTATCGAGACAGATTTCCAGAACGAAGGTGTCCCGACAGGAAGACGTTCGAAGTAATTATTGATCGGCGTCTTAGGGAGCACGGAACATTCCAGCCTATGACTCGCGACTGGGGAAGACCTAGAACGACGAGGACACCTGCAATGGACGAGGCAATTCTTCGCGCAGTTGACGATAACCCTAATGTCAGCGTCAGAGAAGTTGCTGCTGTACAAGGTAACGTTGACCACGTCACTGTATGGAGAGTGCTACGGGAGAACCAGTTGTTTCCGTACCATGTACTGCTTGTGCAGGCACTATCAGCAGCTGATTGGCCTCCACGGGTACACTTCTGCGAATGGTTCATCCAACAATGTGTCAATCCTCATTTCAGTGCAAATGTTCTCTTTACGGATGAGGCTTCATTCCGACGTGATCAAATTGTAAATTTTCACAATCAACATGTGTGGGCTGACAAGAATCCGCACGCAATTGTGCAATCACGTCATCAACACAGATTTTCTGTGAACGTTTGGGCAGGCATTGTTGGTGATGTCTTGATTGGGTTCCATGCTCTTCCACCTACGCTCAATGGAGCACGTTATCACGATTTCATACGGGGTACTCTACCTGGGCTGCTAGAACATGTGCCTTTACAAGTACGACACAACATGTGGTTCATGCACGATGGAGCTCCCGCACATTTCAGTCGAAGTGTTCGTACGCTTCGCAACAACAGATTCGGTGACCGATGGATTGGTAGAGGTGGACCAATTCCGTGGCCTCCACGCTCTCCTGACCTCAACCCTCTTGACTTTCATTTATGGGGGCATTTGAAAGCTCTTGTCTACGCAAGCCCGGTACCAAATGTAGAGACTCTTCGTGCTCGTATTGTGGACGGCTGTGATACAATACGCCATTCTCCAGGGCTGCTTCAGCGCATCAGGGATTCCATGCGACGGAGGGTGGATGCATGTATCCTCGTTAACGGAGGACAATTTGAACATTTCCTGTAACAAAGTGTTTGAATTCACGCTGGTACGTTCTGTTGCTGTGTGTTTCCATTCCATGATTAGTGTGATCTGAAGCGAAGTAATAAAATGAGCTCTAACATGGAAAGTAAGTGTTTCCGGACACATGTCCACATAACATATTTTCTTTCTTTGTGTGTGAGGAATGTTTCCTGAAAGTTTGGCCGTACCTTTTTGTAACACCCTGTATATTGCCGCGCGGGATTAGCCGAGCGGTCTCAGGCGCTACAGTCATGGACTGTGCGGCTGGTCCCGGCGGAGGTTTGAGTCCTCCCGCGGGCACGGATGTGTGTGTTTGTCCTTAGGATAATTTAGGTTAAGTAGGTGTAAACTTAGGGACTGATGACCGTATCAGTTAAGTCCCATAAGATTTCACAAACATTTGAACATTTTTGAACACATATATTGACTGATAAACATCTAGCAATAAAGTAACTTTCCTCTGGCGTGCAATTTAACAGTTAACAATTTTATCAACATTTGATTTCATTCTGCCTGATGTGTTACTTAAATTATACCCTTCAATTTTTTTATTGTCTCACAGTTGTAAAATGGTAAAAAACAAAGGTTAAACCTCTTAATCAATTTTGCCAATAAACCATACCAGTAGTCAGGTATCTGCCACAAGGAAAATTAATAACGAAGAAAATTATTCAGTAAGAGGTTTACATAGGAGCGTCAGTAACAACATTCAGAGAAATAAAAATGGAGCACTACACTAGATTAGTTAGACCAAAGTGCATATACTCATGTGAATGCTTACCAGTAATTAATAAATCAGTAACTCACGTAGTTAATTACATGTCCCATAGGTAATTTCAACGATTATTTTTCGAAATGTGGAAAGAGTCAGTTTATTAGATTCGTATACATGATTTGTGTTAACATTAACGAGCACATTATTCTTTTAGTTCTTTCATGGAACTACGCTTAAAATTATTTTTTTTATACAGGCTACACGTATTTAAATAGAAATTCGTCCATAGAATAGCAGTTCTCCAGGAGAAGTGATTTTAGGTTAGATTTAAAATTTCCTTTGCTACTTGTCAGACATTTTGCGGTACTGGGAACATGATCACAAACTTTTGTTGCTGTATATTGAACTCCGTTCTCAGCCAGTGACAGCTTTAGTTATTCTCAGATTGCGGTGGATTATTTACGACAAATTTCATTGGTGATGTATGTATTACGAAGGTGCAGTTAAAATGCTTGAAGAGGTACCCATATAACGTCCCTGGGTTAACACCACGTATTAGTCTTACTGCTCGCTTTTGTGCAATCAGTTCTTTCTTTCTAAGTGGTGAGTTATCCCAGAAAATTATTTCATAAGAGGTTATTGAGTGGAAATTTGCAAAATATGTCCGGAGCTTAATTCGTTTGTTTGGAAGATTAGCAACTATACGAAGAGCAAAAGTAGGTGACCTAAATTGTTTGAGAAACTCAGTGATTTCAGTCTGCACATCCAAAAATTTGGAGCGTTTTACCCTAGTTGCTGACTATTACGGACCAACTATATCAGTTGTTAGTATGACTGTTTGTTGTACAGAAGTGAATATAGTGTTCTTTTTTTTCGAAATTTATAGCGAGATTTATTTCTGATAACTGCTTAATAATTCTTTAGAAAACTTCATTATCACTCTTTTATGTTGCTGTCTGTCTCATGGGATTTATTACAACACCAGTATCGTCTGCAGAAAGTGCCAATTCTTCATGTAGAATGCTAAGTGGAAGGTCATTCATATACAAGAAACAGTAGTGGACCAAAAATTGTAATCTGTGGGATTCCCTTTGTGACTTTTCCACAGCCACTGAAATTTTCTACCCTTCCAGTGTTGTTTGAACTATTCAGCACAACTGTTTGCTTTCTGTTTGTTAAGGACGATCCATACTAGCTGCGTGTATAGCCATAAATTCCATAAAACTTGAGTTATTCTAATAGAGTAACATGATGTAGACAGTCAAACACCTTGAAAAGACCACGAAAAATACAAACTGGCGATATTTTATTATTTAAGGCTTGTACTGTTTGATGAGTGAATGTATAAATATCATTCTCAGCTAAGCAACCATTCTGGAATCCAAATTGGAAGTCTAGATTCAATACAATTGAGAACTGCAAGAAGTGTAATGGGTGTAGGATGGAGAACGAGAAGTAGTGACGAATTTTACCAAAGAATACAGAGAATATCGGGTATAAAATCAAACTGAAGACTGATCATTTTTAAACATCAGATTCAGTAAAAGAATAATTGAAGTTTGTGGAAAGAGAAGTCAGTGACAGCTTTGGGTATAAAAATCAGAATAAACATAAAAAGGATGCTCAGATTTTTAAAAAATTACGCAGAGAAAATCTTTTGTGATTGAAGTAGTAAATTTAGATAGGTGCTTATCAGAAAAAAATTGTAGGAGATGTATGAACAGGACAAACGAAGCAACGAAGGGACAGATAAAGGAAAATCGGAAAAACGATAAATAAGCGAAAATGAAAGTTCTAGGGTATTTTTGAGAGGGCTAGGTACTCCCGTATGTGGTGACATTGGATGTTATTTAGTAGTAAATTGGAAAGCATTTGCGATAAAGCAAGGGAAATTGGAACACAGACAAGCATTCACAAGACATGTTACCATACAACAGTGCGTAACGGATACTTTACCCATTCATGTATCTGAAAAAAATAGTAGGACACTGAACATTATTTTCACTCACATTTGCTCGACATTTTAAAAAGCAGAATCATCTTTGTGGTAAACACTGTAACACTATTCCCACTATTCCTCAGCATTGATACAGAACTCACATTGATTTACGGAGAAAATGCATAGGCCGTTTCTTTGCTATGATAGTACAAGAGATCAATGAAGTGATGCTTTTGTGCGTAGAAATTTCTCAGTTTCCTAAGTGTAGTGCTTTTGGGCGGGAAACCAGTTGACACGAGAGGCACGGGAGTAGTGTGGGTTGCCTAACACCCAGGCACCCACCTATCGCTCTTCCTATAAAAGTGTCCTCCACGTTAAGGGTGGCGATCGGATCTCGCTATGATGCGAGCCTTCTTTATTACTTTTAGCATGTCGTGTGACTTGCTTCATGTCCATGGCTGAAAAATTGTAAACAATTTCAGAGTGTAGTGCATGAAGTGTGGTCTTTGGAATGCCATATTGTGTCGTAATGTCACTTTACTTGTACGCCAAAGCTATTTTACATGTTACTTCGTAAACATGATTACGCATTTATTGAACCTAAGGAAAATGCTCATTAAATACTCTTAACTTTTGTATGTCTCATATTTTCAGCAGGTTTTTGAGAAGGTGAGCACAGTGATATAACGCTTGAATGAAGTTGATGAAGAAATTTTTCGCAAAATTATCCCATAGATGTACTATAATTCAGAAGCAAGAGATCGAAATCGCCTACTGTAGATCTCGGACGCATTACCTGTCTAATTTAGTGCATTTCTGTGACTAAGTGGTGAGGCAAGGAGACGATATTTTATGTAAGAGGCCTATTCGGAGGGTATGGTCCTATCGGCCGCAAAATGGAAACCACTATGAAAATCAAAAATGTTTTCTTTGTATCAGTTAGCTACACCTTCCGGCTACTTCTCTACACAGTCGCCGCTCCGATTTAGACATCTGTCGTAGCGGTGTATCAACTTTACAATATCCTCGTCGTAGAAGTAAGCCGCTGGTGCTGATTCTCTGCGCCCGTCTACAGCTCGTTGTGCCAGAACGTTGTCTTCGGAGCCAGCTGTTGGTGTGAGCAGAGATGAAATTCAGGGAGAGTTGTTCAAATGTTCGAATGTGTGTGAAATCTTGCGGGACTTAACTCCTAAGGTGATCAGTCCCTAAGCTTACACACTACTTAACCTAAATTATCCTAAGGACAAACACACACGCCCATGCCTGAGGGAGGACTCGAACCTCCACCAGGACCAGCCGCACGGTCCTTGACAGCAGCGCCTGAGACCGCTCGGCTAATCCCGCGCGGCAGGGAGAGTCAGTTACGGGATCTATTGTGGGTGATCAAACACTTCCCATCCAAAAGGCTGCTGGAGCATCTCCATTGCCCCTTCAGAGTGCGGCCGAGAAGGAAACGCATGACGGTATGTTATGTGGGCTGCATGACATCAGGCGAAATCTCACACCAGGCTCCCATACTTGGCAGGAGACACTATTGTTCTAGGCATCTTTACGTGCTCACTGTGCGCTCAGAAATGAAAATAGCGAGTGACGCGATCGACGGGCATACTAGAGACACTGCCCAACACATCTGTGCAAAGATTCACCGGATTTTCACTGTCGTTTCCATTTCGCACGCCATCGGACCTTACTTTCCGAATAACCATCATATATTACCCCCTGACAAACCCAGCATTGCCAAAGGATCGGTATGTGTACTCCTGCAGCAGACTCGGTGTGAGATGATCCCAGACAGTTTCTGTACGCTGAACGCAGGTACTTCGCGTGTCTACAACGCGATTTTGTAAACGTTTCTGTGGCAATGCCTCTCCGTAGCTCTACAGACGGCTATTGTTTTCGCCTACAGCCGTTTGCGCTTTGCAGCTGAAAACTGGCAAAGGAGCTGTCAGTCGTCAGGGATTTTCTTAACTTGATTCGACTGTAGAAATGTCTTAGTAGTAAAGAATAAATGTATTAAAATCTCGTGGACGATGCAACATTTTTTATGCATCTCAGTGTTTATGACGCAATATCTCTTGAACTGTCTGTCGTATAGCCTTGTATTCGTGTAGATACATTCAGCGGCAGATGTAGATCCTGTCTGACAAATATCTTCCGAATAGAATGAATAGCAAAGAAGTAATAAATATGAACGTCATGCATGATGCAAAAGTTTTTCAGGCACATCGGAGTTTATGGCTTAATATCTCCTGAACTATGGTAGGTAGGTAGGTGGTTCTTAACTTCACAGCGATTGTTGCCTGACAGTGAGGGATGTGTGCAGCAAGTTTGGTTGAAATCTGTCGTGCGGTTAAGCAGGGGATGTAGAACATACACACACAAATATATCCACTTCTATAAAATTTATGGATTTAACTGTATTCTGAAAAAAAATCGTCAAGGAACTGACCAAGTCTCTTCCAGCGAATAGCGGAATAAAGATGAAGATCATAGAAGACAAGCTAAGGATCGCATACCTTGTCTTTAATGGTGACCTGGCCTTAACAGCAAACGACATGCAAGAGGCTTCTGTGCAACTCCAAGCACTGTATTCGACTCCTGCGAAAGCAGCTCTGTTGGTCATCGTAAAGAACGATTTCAATTCCAACATCACAGACGCACCTAAAATGATGAGAGTGAGCGCAACCAAGGCAAAACAGCAAAGTACCACGGAGAATGGAGTCAGGTAGCTCTCTAATAAAGGAAAATTAAACTAGTTAGGGCATGCTACGCTTGCAGAAAAATGAATGCATCGAAACATCTGTCGATTATTACCGTATGAAGCCACAGTAATACAGTAGTCAGATCGTCAGTCCTCTATGCAGGAAATGCCTGTCCCTGACCGAGAAGACCCCAATAAGAGTCCTCAAATTACGAGAAAGAAAATCCTCATAAAGACAGTGGCAGCTAGGGACCAACCAGGTCACAGACGTTGGTGCAAACGTAATCGTGAACGCTACCAACGACAACACCGATGCCACCAGAAAAGGACCTCTAGTTTTCCATGACCACCTATGCACCACGGACTTCCATAGGCTGTCCTATAAAATCTTCAAAGTAGCGAACAAGGTAAAGCCGCTGCATCCCTGTGGATCAAACAAGCAGAGAAAGACATTTCAGGCCTTAATGTCAGACAAGACGTAATAATTAACAGGGGTGACTACGATTTAGCGACTGAAAAGAGACCCTTTCTAACATCCCTTACAGAAGCACAGTGAGATCAGGAATTGGTCTGAGGAAAACGAGATAGAATTCAGCAGGAAAATGAAGGAATACAACAATGAAACAATACAACTATAAAGCTCAAAATGCAGACAGTAAAGGAGCTTCGGGAAGTGGCAGTGGCAGGTGAGAGTACCACAGCAGAAACACAAGCTTCACGGTCCACAGACGGCCGAAACGAGTTAGAAAAAGCGCCATCTTTCGTGATTGAAACAAGTAGAGCAGAATTCAAAAAGAAAGAACAGATTTCAGTCGTCTCTTACAAACAAACTGTGAAAGATAGAAATACACTACACATGTCACTAGACAGAGGAAGGTTCAAAGTTTTGTGTTCGCACAGACACTATGCCGTACGCTCAACACGAGCACCATACGTTGGTTGAGAAACATCGCAACGGCAGTGCATTTCATTCCACATACGAACCAACACCTCCATGTTTACTGAATCGACAGCTTCAACAATTCGATTTGTCAGATCTTGAAGACTAGCCGCCATAGGTGGGAGAAAGACTCTTGTATTTTGTGTAACCTCACAGAAAAAAATCGCAATGTGTGAGATGTGCTAATCTGGGAGGCGCAAAAGCAGTTGACAAGATCTTGTTGTCGACCTCTTCCAATCGGACGTTGTGGGATGGTTTTGTTAACGTAACTCCGCACCTCGTGGTCAAAGTGGGGAGGAGCCCGTCGTGCATAAAAAAAGAAATCAGTGGAATCTTCGTAGAGTTGAGGAAAGAACTAATTTCGCGACATGTCCAGTTATAACATCCCTGTCACAGTTTTCTGCACAAAAATGAAAGGTCCGTGAGCTTTACGAACACAAACGGCACAAAACGCGTTCAGTTTCGGTGAGTCTCTGTCATGTTCGACTATGCGAGAAGTCTGTGACCCCGAAATTCCTTCATTATCGCGGTCTAATCTAGCCGATAGATAGAACGCCCACTCGTCTGAAAATATGAGTCGTTCGGGAGAAAAGTGTCCTCTGTCATATCGTGGAGAACTGAAATAGACAATTCGTGCCTTCTGTTATGGTCACCGGGACGAAATTGCTGCACTAATTGCAATTCGTAAGGCTTCATATGCGTTTCAGAAAACGCCACGCCGTTTTTTTGGGAAGCTGAAGTTCCTGTCCTGGCCGCCTAGCGAACTTTTGAGGGCTCCGTGTGAAGACATCTCGGATAGGCTCCACATTTTCATTAGACGTGCGTGGCCGACCAGTGCTCTGCTCTTTGCAAATGAAACCATATACCCAAGAATTTTGTATGTCAGTCATTAATGTGCGTGTGAAGAGGCGGCTCCTTGCTGAATCAACGGCAGAATGCAAGTTCCACTGGAACAGTGGATTGACTTCGTGCAAATTCCGGCGCACAAAATGATTTCTCTTACTACAAACAAACTACAGTGCGGCTGTGTCAAAACACTGAACCTTCCTCAATCCAGTGATATGTTCACTGTGTTCTAACTTTTATAGTTGGTCTGTAATAAACAGCTCGAATCAGTTCAAACCGTAATAATCACCCGGTATCACACCAGATTAAAAAACAGATCTTCCTTTAGCGTGTTGATTGATACAAGGCTGAAGAGAACTGGCCACACGACAAAATTACGTGTCCGTCTGTTGAACGACTTTTGCCGCAAACTCCATTTTGCTATGTTGAATCAATCACTAAATGAAACAAGTGTTACGCCTGATGCGACTTGCTCCAGGAATTTGTTATTGTACAGCAAACTCTTACACACTGAAGCGCCAAAGAAGCTATTATAGGCATGCGTATTCAAATACAGAGGTACGTAAACAAGCAGGATACGGCGCTGCGGTCGGCAACGCCTGTATAAGACAAGTGTCTGGCGCAGCTGTTAGATGGATCACTCCTGGTACAATGACAAGTCATCAAGACTTAAGTGAGTGTGAACATGGTGTTATGGTCGGCGCACGATCGATGGGACACAGCATCTCCCAGTTAGCTATGAAGTGTGCCGTGAATATCAGGAATCCGGCAAAACATCAAATCTCCGACATCGCTGCGGCCGGAAAAAGATCATGCAAGAACGGGAGCAACGACGACTGAAGGGAATTGTTCAACGTGACAGAAGTGCAACCCTTCCGCGAATTGCTGCAGATTTCAATGCTGACCCATCAACAAGCGCCAGCGAGCTCTCTAATGGTGTGGGGCGTGTGCAGTTGGAGGGATGTGGGACCCCTGTTATGTCTAGATAGGATTCTGGCAGATAATATGTACGTAAGCATCCTACCCTATCACCTGCATCCTGTTCATTGTGCATTCGGACGGACTTGGGCAACTGTTGCCGGACAACGCGACATCCTACACTTCCAGAGTTGCTACAGAGTGGCTCCAGGAACACTCTTCTCGGTTTAAACACTTCCGCTGGCCACGAAATTCCCCAGACGTGAGCGTTATTGAGCTTATCTGGCATGCAATGCAACGTGCTCTTCAGAAGAGCTATCCACCCCCTCGTACTCTTACGGATTTACCGTACAGCCCAGCAAGATTCATGGTGTCAGTACCCTCCAGCGCTACCGGCTGATCAAAAAGACAGTATAAATTTGAAAACTTAATAAACCACGGAATAATGTAGATAGAGAGGTAAAAATTGAGACACATGCGTGGAATGACATGGGGTTTTATTAGAACCACCCCATATTGCTAGACGCGTGAAAGATCTCTTGCGCGCGTCGTTTGGTGGTGATCGTGTGCTCAGCCGCCACTTTCGTCATGCTTGGCCTCCCAGGTCCCCAGACCTCAGTCCGTGCGATTATTGGCTTTGGGGTTACCTGAAGTCGCAAGTGTATCGTGATCGACCGACATCTCTGGGGACACTGAAAGGCAACATCCGACGCCAATGCCTCACCATAACTCTGGACATGCTTTACAGTGCTGTTCACAACATTATTCCTCGACTACAGCCATTGTTGCGGAATGATGGTGGACATATTGAGCATTTCCTGTAAAGAACACCATCTTTGCTTTGTCTTAATTTATTATACTAATTATTGTTATTCTGATCAGATGAAGCGCCATCTGTCGTACATTTTTCGGTTCTAATAAAACCCCATGTCACTCCAAGTATGTGTGTCAATTTGTACGTCTCTATCTACATTATTCCGTGATTTATTCAGTTTTCAAACTTATACTGACTTTTTGATCACCCGGTACTTCAGACATTAGTCCAGTCGATGCCACGGCTCGCGGCGCACCTTCACGATATTAGACATGTGTACCAGCTCCTTTGGCTCTTCAGTGTAGCTTCCCACCAGCAGCGGAAAATGTATCTCCATAATGAAATCGAATTGTGTGTTTCAAAGTAAAATTAACGTACAGCGGCTGTATTCTGTTGCGCCTGATGCTGATGAAATAGACGGGGTGATTTCTTGTATATTTGCGCTACGCCGAATGTCTCGGGAACGGAAAGGAGAGGACACGTGGTGCCGGGTGGCCGCTACGCCTCTTGGCTGCGCAGCCAACTGTCGGGAGAGATCCGAAGCAGCGCCCGCGCCGGCGGCCGTGCGCTGCTCGCGCGCCGCCCAGCAGTGGCCCTTCGTTAGCGGTGGAGAGCCGGGGGTTCCCCCGGGAGGGGACTGCAGTCGCTAATTAGCCGGGGGAAGGCCCGCGGCCGCGGCCGGCACCTGGCCGGCACCGAGCCGACGCTGCCAGCGCCTCGCCTCAAAGGCGGCCGCTGCTACTTGCTGCACCCTGCCGCTGCACTGGGGGGGACTTGCACCCCACCTCAGGGGCTGCCGAGAAACTCGAGGGCCAACTCACCGACCAACCTGCAAATGAGCACGACAAGCTGTTGCCTTGCGCAGCTTGTGTGTGCAGGGTTCTTGGTGTCAGTTCCGTCCAGCACTACTTCAGACATTAGTCGAGTCCATGCCACGTCGTGCTCTCTACATCTACATCCATACTCCGCAAGCCACCTGACGGTGTGTGGCGGAGGGTACCTTGAGTACCTCTATTGGTTCTCCCTTCTAATCCAGTCTCGTATTGTTCGTGGAAATAAAGATTGTCGGTATGCCTCTGTGTGGGCTCTAATCTCTCTGATTTTATCCTCATGGTCTCTTCGCGAGACATACGTAGGAGGGAGCAATATACTGCTTGACTCCTCGGTGAACGTATGTTCTCGAAACTTCAACAAAAGCCCGTACCGAGCTACTGAGCGTCTCTCCCGCAGAGTCTTCCACTAGAGTTTATCTATCATCTCCGTAACGCTTTCGCGATTACTAAATGATCCTGTAACGAAGCGCGCTGCTCTCTGTTGGATCTTCTCTTCTATCAACCCTATCTGGTGCGGATCCCACATTTCTTAGCAGTATTCAAGCAGTGGGCGAACAAGCGTACTGTAACCCACTTCCTTTGTTTTCGGATTGCATTTCCTTCAGTCTGGCATCTGCTTTACCGACGATCAACTTTATATGATCATTCCATTTCAAATCACTCCTAATGCGTACTCCCAGATAATTTATGGAATTAACTGCTTCCTGTTGCTGACCTGCTGTATTGTAGCTAAATGATAAGGGATCTTTCTTTCTATGTATTCGCAGCACATTACACTTGTCTACATTGAGATTCAATTGCCATTCCCTGCACCATGCGTCAATTCGTTGCAGTACAATTTTCCATTGTTACAACCTCTCGATATACCACAGCATCATCCGCAAAAAGACTCAGTGAACTTCCGATGTCATCCACAAGGTCATTTATATATATTGTGAATAGCAACGGTCCTACGACACTCCCCTGCGGCACACCTGAAATCACTCTTACTTCGGAAGACTTCTCTCCATTGAGAATGACATGCTGCGTTCTGTTATCTAGGAACTCTTCAATCACACAATTGGTCTGATAGCCCATATGCTCTTACTTTGTTCATTAAACGACTGTGGGGAACTGTATCGAACGTCTTGCGGAAGTCAAGAAACACGGCATCTACCTGGGAACCCCTGTCTATGGTCCTCTGAGTCTCGTGGACGAATAGCGCGAGCTGGGTTTCACACGATCGTCTTTTTCGAAGCCCATGCTGATTCCTACAGAGTAGATTTCTAGTCTCCAGAAAAGTCATTATACTCGAACATAATACGTGTTCCAAAATTCTACAACTGATCGACGTTATAAGTCTATAGTTCTGCACATCTGTTCGACGTCCCTTCTTGAAAACAGGGTCGACCTGTGCCCTATTCCAATCCTTTGGAACGCTACGCTCTTCTAGAGATCTACGGTACAGCGGTACAAGAAGGGGACCAAGTTCCTTCGCGTACTCTGTATAAAATCGAACTGGTATCTCATCAGGTCCAGCGGCCTTTCTTCTTTTGAGCGATTTTAATTGTTTCTCTATCCCTCTTTCGTCTATTTCGATATCCACCATTTTGTCATCTGTGAGACAATCTATAGAAGGAACTACAGTGCAGTCTTCCCCTGTGAAACAGCTTTGGAAAAAGACGTTTAGTATTTCGGCCTTTAGTCTTGTCATCCTGTGTTTCAGTACCATTTTGGTCACAGACTGCCTGGACATTTTGTTTTGATCCACCTACCGCTCTGACATAAGACCAAATTGTCTTAGGATTTTCTGCCAAGTTAGTACATAGAACATTACTTTCGAATTCGTTGAACGCCTCTCGCATAGCCCTCATCACACGAAATTTCGCTTCGCGTAATTTTTGTTTGTCTGCAAGGCTTTGGCTATGTTTATGTTTGCTGTGAAGTACCCTTTGGTTCCGCAGCAGTTTTCTAACTCGGTTGTTGTACCACGGTGGCTCTTTTAACATGAACTTCTGAGCTCTGGCCCCTCTCCACAGGTGTCGCCACCTCGCTGTTTGAAGCGTCACTGAGTCCACGGGTGACGTCTCAGGGCGCTACGCTTCTGCGCCATTACAGACGAAGTTTGTAGACACCTTTGAGCCAAATTTCAATCTTCTGCTTCGGAATGGGAGACAAATACGGGGTTTCGGAGAAGTGACCCTTTAATTGTGTTGCTTAGTGTATTTATTTATTCACTCAGTAAGTCTCGCATTGACGAATGATGGTCTGATGGCACAAAATGAAATCGGCGGTTGAGACGCTATACGATCAGATACCATTCATTCCCGGTAAGTAAAACATCTTACGTGATGGGCATGTATCGGGATGCGCCTTAACTCAATGGGGAACTTGTCCCTTCACAGCAGTTACTAGCGAAATGTTATCACACCGTCACATATCTTCGCTGCAACATCGAAAGTCTCAGTCACGGAAAACATCGCGAACTGTTGCGCTGAAAAGTTATTGAGGCTCGACTGCGTAAACCAGGCGATTATTAGATTTGCATTGAGAATTAGCTCGGATCACGTTGAACTCGGAAACCTCCATTACATATGTGGTGTCACCGCCAGACACCACACTTGCTAGGTGGTAGCCTTTAAATCGGCCGCGGTCCGTTAGTATACGTCGGACCCGCGTGTCGCCACTATCAGTGATTGCAGAGCGAACGCCGCCACACGGTAGGTCTAGAGAGACTCCCTACCACTCGCCCCAGTTGTACAGCCGTCTTTCCTAGCGATGGTTCACTGGCTACATACGCTCTCATTTGCAGAGACGACAGTTTAGCATAGCCTTCAGCTACGTCATTTGCTACAACCTAGTAAGGCGCCATATTCAGTTCCTATATGTCTTCTGAACAGATAATATTGTGAATCATGTACCGTCAAGAGTGATGTCCATCATAAATGGATTAAAGTTAAGTACCAAACTAATTACGTCCGCTTTCTGAATTCTAATTCCTTGTCATGTTCCAGACCTCACGTCAGTATAGTCCTTCCCTCCTCACGCCAGCCTGCGTGAGCTAAAACGCGTGCATTTCGGCCTCCTCCAGTAACACGGTGCTGGTACTTCTGCCAATACAACAATTTAAGCGTTTATCGAGGATAATTTTGACTGTTGAACTGCTTGATGGAGTTGGATCAGTTCATCTGCAGTCGTAAGTTTACCAAATAGCACTACTGCAAAAATTCGGATTTCGTTTTGCGCAAGCAGAGGTTGAAAACAGGTATGTAACAAAGAAGCTGTCCTTGGCACAAAACTGGTAAAGAAACATGTGAATACAGGAGTTGCACAGTGCAGAAGTTCGAACAAGTTTTTCCTGCCTGAATGTTAGCGATAGAAATTATCAGCGACGAAAGTAATGACTACAAATGATAACTGCTTCCTGGAAGTCATTTCGTAAACGCTTAGAACAAGAAGGAAATTGGTATCTGCAGTGCGGTTCGGCAGTAGCCAATAATGACTGAATATCTGTTACGCTTGTATAACGTTAACTATACATTTCGTGGTGAGCTCTGTGGAAGGCTGTGTTCAGAAGAGGGAGAGAATTTAACTGCTATGATATTGCGTGCGATTTGATGAGTCGGAACACTAAGTCAATCAGCGGTAATTTTTTTCTCAGCCAATAGGCAGATAATGCAAATGACGGGAAGGGGTATTATTTGTCTGATAGAAACAGAAGTCAAAGACAGATGCTCCAGTATTAGAGTCAGAATTTGAAAGAGATTTGGACGACTTAAGATCAAATAAGGCAGAAGGGCCAGATAACATTCAATAGGAATTTCTGAAATCATTTGAGGACGTGGCAACAAACGATTATTCACGTTGGGGGTACACAATGTATGAGATTGGCGATGTACCCTCAGACTTTCGGTAGGACATCATTAACTCAGTTCCGAAGGTAGCAAGAGCCGGCAAGTACGAGAATTATCCCGTAGTCAGCTTAACAGCTCATGCACCAAGTTGCTGACAAAATAATATACAGGGGAATGGATAAGAAAATTGAAGGTTAGAAGACAATCAGTTTGGCTTCAACAAAGGAAAAGGCACCAGAAAGGTAGTTCTGACACTGTGGTTGATAATGGAAACAAGGCTGAAGAAATTGGTTCAAATGGCTGTGAGCACTATGGGACTTAACATCTGAGGTCATCAGTCTCCTAGAATTTAGAACTACTTAAACCTAACTAACCTAAGCACATCACACACACCCATGCCCGAGGCAGGATTCGAACCTGCGACCGTAGCGGTCGAGCGGCTCCAAACTGTAGCGCCTAGAACCGCTCGGTCACACCGGCCGGCAAGGCGTAAGAAAAATCGAGAGACGTTCATACGACCTGTGGACCTGAAAGAAGCGTTATACGGTGTAAAATGGTGCAAGATGTTTGAAATTTTGAGGAATATAGAGGTACGTTATCGGAATAGATGGTGAACATAGAATATGTACAAGAAAAAAAGACCAAGGACGAAGTGCTCGGATAAAAAAGGGTATAAGACTGGAATGTAGTCTTTCGCTCCTACTGTTCAATATATGTATCTCAGAAGCAATTACAGAAATAAAAGAAAGGTAAAAGAGTGGGACTGAAATTCAGGGTGAAAGGATATCAATGATACGATTCGCTGATGCGATTCGTATCATGAGCGAAAGTGAAGAAGAATTAGACGATGTGCCGAATGGAAAAACAGTTGTACCGTCTACTGAAGGGCCTTCCAAAACCGCAGTAAAATGTTCCGATAACCACAACTGAACTGTGTCAATAACGAACAACACTATGACTGTTTATGCATGTAAATGTGCTACCAATGGTGGAATATTATTTTTGAACGATAAAACTTTCCACCTTTGCGTGCATTGAACATAAAAATATTAATAATAAATATATTTCTGTATAGCAAGTAAGAAGTATAACTGACTATGAGTATACCACGTCATGGAATTTCTGTATAATTGAGGGATGGAGACTGGGATGAGTAAAACGGTGGGTCGGGTGTGAGCTCTCGGACCTACCAGACGCTTTTGTACGAGGTTGCTTCTGAACCCACGATTTTGCTAATTGTGAGTAAGTTTCTTCAGAATACGTGAATAAAAAGTATTTCTCCTTGTAATCTCATTTTACACCTCCCCTCCATGTGAATATAATTAAGTGGAAATAATTAACTATCGCTAAAATTCAAGTTTTATCATCCTCCATCTGCCATTCTTTTGTCGTAATGTCGCGTTGGCAGCCATTACGCGTTATATAATTAATCACATGAATTTCGAGCTTCACCCACAAGATAACACGAAAAAATACTTTAAATATTTCTACTGTCAGGAAAAGAAAATATTTTTTGCAGAAGAGTTTTCATTAAACATACATGACGAACGCAAAGATAATAGATAATTATACAAGGCTCAGGCTCGCTTACGAGTAAATCGCTGGCTGGCAAAAAATCCTTTTTTCGCTGCCGTAAACGTTATTCAGATCATAATTAGTAGTATATGAGGTCAGCGTTTCACAAAGAATTTACGTAACATTGAGAATAATAGTGCATTTACGTAGGTGATTATATCGTGTCTCTCTTTGCATCAGTATTTTACTTATCGGGCATTAACTACTGCAGTTTTACACAAAACACACGTATTTTCGAGATATCCGTGTGTGTTGACATCATAAGTAAATTGTTACAACCCGACCTAATACCTAACTCAGAATTATTTGCCTATTATCAGCGACACTGATTATTGTTGGCGTATATTTTAGCCGCTACTACGAGTGTGCCAAACTACGTGACATAATGACTTATAAATATTTTCATCGACGATTCCAAATATAACAGACAGATACCTTTCATGAAATAAAGAGAGAGAGAGATATGTAGTCTAATGAGTTCAGAATACGGACTGGGAGTAAATCGAGAGAAGGCGAAAGTAATGAGAAGTAGTAAAGTGAGAACAGCGAGAAATTAACATCAGGACTGATGGTCACAAAGTAGATGCAGTTAAATAAATCTATCACCTAGGCAGCAAAATGACACTTGACGAACAGAGCAAGGAGGACATCAAAAGCAGATTAACACAGACGAAAAGTAAATGCCTGGCCAAGAGAAGTCTACTAGTATTTAACATAGGCCTTAATCTGAGGAAGAAATTTCTGAGAACGTACGTTTGGGACACAGCATTGTATGGTACTGAAACCTGGAGTGTGGGAAAACTGGAACAGAAGAGAATCGAGGCATTTGAAATTTGGTGCTACAGAAGAATTTGGAAAATTAGATGGAGTGATAAGGTGAGGAGCGAAGAGGTTCTCCGCAGAATCTCTGAGGAAAGGAATATGTGGAAAACACTGATAAGAGAAAGGTACAGGATGATAGGACAGTTGTTAAGACATCACGGGATAACTTTCACCATTAATCAACGATTCCCTCGTTAGCTTCGAATTTTAGCTTTGAATAACAACTCCTTTAAAACCCGTCATCTGCTGAAACCTTTGTTCACCGCGAAAGACACTTTGTCATCCGCTAATGCCCTCTTGGCTCTCTTATGTACGTTGTCGTAACACGTTCTTAAAGTTTTCAAGTCGGCGTTAGTCCTCATGTTTCGCGAATTAGTGTCAACGGTGACGTCTTTTGACTCCTTTTCAGTTCGTCATGGTTACCTTACCAGGTTTTTGTTTTTGTTTTTTTTTCACTTTCTTATACTGACCCAACCAAGCAACAAGTATTTTTCAGCTTCTAAGACGTATGAAGAGCGTGTCTTCTTCTGCTAATTTTCCTTCGTCTTCATAACGCGAAACCTCCTGTCTTCGCTCGCATGGCTCACCACTCAGATGCCAGCATTACCACCATGAACGAAAGACTCGCACCGAGGGCCGCCTTGCGAGAAACAAACCAACGGAAGACCAGGAGCTCCGCTCTCAAGTCGTCCCGTTTTCAGTCTAAGCCGATTTTACTTTAAACGGAGATATGTCACAACATTCAAAATACGTAAGAATTAAACTTACATGCCGCTTATGAAAAGAAGCGCCTTCCGGCATCGCTCATTTTACGATGGCACAATCTAACACAGATTCAGGAAGAATAAATTTAAAAATTACTTGCCTAGGATATCAAACAATAAAAACATGAAAAATTAGTAAAAAAGTTTTCTGTGGCTTAATGGCTTACCCATTGCGCAATTTTAATGGTGCACTCGCAGTTTAAATTACTGAATAGTTTATTGATACACACTTTAATTGAACATCGTGCACGTACCAAATTTGTATTAGTTGTACGTTTTCTGACGTAAATCGTTGTTACTTAACCGAAGTACGAGGGTGAGTCAAATGAAAACCTGAAATTTGTAAGTTGGTAAGCGTGCTACAAACATCGTGCAGAATGGCCTGTAGGTGGCAGCATAGTGCAGATCCACACATGCCGTCGCAGTATCAGTTTAAAGATGGCCGCCCCACTTGCGGCTTGCACCAGGGAAGAACAGCGTTCTGTTATTCGGTTTTTGTGTAGAGAAGGTGTGAAACCTATTGAAATTCATCAACGAATGAAGGTTCAGTTCGGTGATGCATGTTTGTCACAGCAGTAAGTCTACGAATGGAGTAGGAAGTTCGCAAATGGTGTGATTCGGTGGAAGATGCTCCTCGTGCAGGTCAGGCACAACGAGTTGTGACTCCACAGAACATTGCAGCAGTTGAAACCATAGTGAAGGAAAACCGCCGAGTGACACTGAATGACATTGCAGCATGTTTAAAGATCAATCATGGGTCAGTACATCACAGTCTGCATGATGTGCTCCAGTTTCACAAAGTGTCTGCAAGATGGGTACCACGGCAGCTGACTCCTGAAATGAGAGAACCGCGTGTTGGTGCTTGTAAAGAACTTCTTCGGCGCTTTGAACGAGAAGGTTATGGCTTCCTTGCAAGAATCGTTACTGGGGACGAAACCTGGGTTCACTTCCACCAGCCGGAAACGAAGAGAACGAGCAAGGAATGGCGCCATTCCTCATCACCAAAACCAAAGAAGTTTCGAACAGAACCATCAGCAGGGAAGGTTATGCTGACTCTCTTTTGGGACGAAAAAGGCGCATTGTGGAGCATTACATGCCTAGAGGTACCACTATCACCAGTGCATCATACACAGATCTCCTAAAAAACCATCTGCGGCCTGAAATCAAATCAAAGCGACGTGGATTGCTGTCAGCAGGTGTCCTTTTGTAACATGACAATGCAAGGCCCCACACTGCCTGTACAACAGTTGCAACAATCACAGACCTGCATTTTGAGTGTCTTCCTCATCCACCATACTCACCAGACTTTGCCCCAAGTGATTCCCATATGTTTGGACCACTCAAAGACGTAATGGGAGGAAAGAAGTTCCGTTCTGATGAAGAGGTACGCCACGCGGTGCATGAGTGCTTGCGCGGACTACCAAAATAATTTTTTTTCTAAAGGAATTTATGCACTTTGTAAGCGCTGGAGGACTTGTATTGAGAGTGGGGGAGATTATGTTGAAAAGTGATACACCTCTGTACCACTTCTGCACAATAAATAATATTTAAAAATATATTTAAGGTTTTCATTTGACTCACCCTCGTACAATTACCATACAGCAATGTAGTTTCAAAATACACAACGAGAACTTTCAACTACTATACCCTTTTGTCATTCCTGCTAGTCCCATTACGACACATAACTTCAAACAGAAAAGTGAAATATGCTGTAATGTAACTTCCTGGCAAATTAAAACGGTGCTCCAGACAGGGAATCAAACATTTTGCCTTTCGCAGGGAAGTGCTCTACCAACTGAGACACCCGTGCACATTTCATGACCAAACCACACAGTTTTACTTCCGCCAGGACCACATCTCCCACCTTTCAGAATAGACAGAAGTCCTCGTGCATATCTTTAAACTACCTGGTAGGTTAAGACTGGGTGCCGTATGGCGATTCGAACTTGGAACTTCCCTCTTTCGCTGGCGAATGCTCCACCAACTGACCCACCCAAGCACGACGCACAGCCTGCCCACGCAGCTGGAGAAGTTAGGAATGAAGGAGGTGAGGTACTGGCCGAAATAAAACTGAGAGGATGTGGCGTGAACCTTAATTGGATAGCTCAACCGGGAGAGCATTGGCTTGACAAAGACAAAGGTCCCCGGTTCGAGTCCCTGTCCGCCACACGGTTTAATATGCCACGAAGTTTCAGATTAGCACACACTTCGCTGCAGAGTTAAAATTCATTCTGAAAATATATTTTAAACCTCTACAAAGGCTCTTACAAATCAATTCTCGGTGTTTTTAGACATATACCACTCCGTCTTCTCCTGTCCACATATGCCTGAAACGCACTCTTCCTCCTTTTTGCTCTCCTTGAACGTGATGCAAGTGTGTAGTAAATATTGGATATCGAGACTTAAGTGCAGAAAGGAGCTGCAACGGATGTTGGAGATGAAGAGTTGCTTTACACTGATGACCAAATCAAAAACAACGTGTAGTTAAACGCACATCTGTTCCTAAGATGACATTAGTGATAAGTCCATAAATACCAAAGCATTCTATCCTAAACTCACGCTGCACTCATTCCAGCAGAACTTAGCTCTTTATGAGCTTGTCTAACCCACCCGTCGCTGTTTTAATCCGATCCCTGTAGTAGGTAGTTCTACTAATATCTGATTCATAAATCCAAAACGCAGGACTGTTTACTTCTTGAATCCAAGATACCTTGAACTGTTGGATATTTATCAGAACTCCAGTAATTAGCTGTGCATTTTCAGAGATATTTAAATGTGTCACCCCGTCTTACTAGTAGTACAGCTACTCGAAAAGGTCACAGGTTGTACATGAAATGACATGGTTCAATTTCTAGCTTACTGAAAGCAAAATGCGCGAAGTTTCATGCCACAAATATTTACAGATTAGAAATGATATTAAGATTACAAATAATGACGACTCGTGTAAACCTTACGGGATAAGGCGTCACTATTGTGACTATTACAAGTATTACATTTATCCACTTAATTTCAAGACCAACAAAAAATGTTGACCAAGCTTAAGCATTCAGCGGTAATGTTTGGTCCTAAATATTTCGTGTCACAAGTCAGTGTCCGAAACTAAAGTATTTTTATCTACTTTTGTTGATAAAAGAAATGGTAGTATCCAAGATTTGCCGCTTTCTAATTTATAGATCCTTTGGCATCACAGCCAAGTAACACTGTAATGAGAAAGGAAAGTAACTTTTATAATAAGCGAGAAAGTACAATGGTTGATTTTTGAAGAAAACATAGAATTCTTTTCTATTTTAACCACTTCTAAATTCGGCCTGAGACTATACCGCAATAAGAATCATCATTAGTTCTGCAGATAAAAAACAGTAGGTGGCAACAGCATGTTCTGCATTCAGTAGCCCTGTCACCGTGACCCGTGACCCTTAGCAAAAAATGAGTTTAAAAGTTCGTCAACTGTTAATGTTAGAGACTCAGCTGTTCACTCTGTACACTGTACAGTTTAACAGACAAAACGTCACACAATGCCCTCAGCTGAACTGACTGCACAAATAACCCATCCCTCTTTTATAGATATTCACTTTTAACACGAACACTTTAGTGTATGTAGGTAACATGCAGTCAGTTAACGTTATTACCAAACAAAAATCATAACAATGTCTCTTGGACTGATATAGCACTTAATTATTTTTCTGCCCTAACACTTTTTAGGTAGATAGATGGATAGATAGATAGATAGAGATCACAAACATTTTATACAAAATAATAAACTGGAAGACGACCTTTCTGAAAAATCCGTCCATTGCGACGAGACAAAAGTACAACTTTGCAAAAACAGACGTAATGTCTTGATTGGAAAAAAGGTTAATTCACATGACCGGTTTCGGTTCCTGTAGAACCATCTTCAGATCTGAAACGACAATGATACTACTTTACTATTTCACAAATGTAAACCTATTTCATCCTATCCGATCTACATCAAAGGTACCAGAACGTACCAGCAATTTCGGTTACAGGAGTAACCCGTCCACATACAGCAACCTTCACATGCTGTGTCACATCAAATTGGTTGGCAGGATGTACGTCATTTATATTAATCATAACTGCCCTCCCGGCTGGCTGTGCGGTCTAACGCCCGGCGGATTTGAGTCGAGGTCCGGTCAGCCGGCCAGTCTGTGGATGGTTTTTAGGCGGTTTTCCATCTGCCTCGGCAGATTATTCCGCCTCAGCTACACTATGTCGGCCATTGCTGCGCAAACAAGTTCTCCACGTATGCGTTCGCCACCATTACTCTACCACGCAAACATTGGGGTTACACTCGTGTGGTGTGAGACGTTCCCAGGTGTGTGTGTGTGTGGGGGGGGGAGGGGGGAGAGGAGCGGGGTTTTTTGGGGGGGGGGGGGGTGTTCCACTCGGGGCTGAAGCGCACAATAAGCCTGGGTTCTGTGCTGAGCGGCGGTGGGGTGGGTGGACTGCTGTGGCCCGTTGTGGAGTTGTGAACCACTGAGGGCTACGGCGTGGACGAAGACTCTCCGTCGTTTCTACGTCCCCAGTTCCAGACAATACAGTACAATACCTTGCACGATTGTAGGTGTAACACATTTCGGGAATCACTACAGCATACATTTTCAGGAAAAGTTTTTGCATTCGAACGTTTTCTTGCCGATAATGACAAATATATTATTTGTTGTAATAACAAAAATTAGCAAACAGCCAAATAACACCGGAAATTCAATAAAAGTTCATGCAAATACACGTCTCTTTTTATCATATTACTTTGCAAATGTACGTAATACAATCACTGTTGAAAAAAATATAAATTAAGAAAAAAAAGAAAAACTGAGCGGGAATCGATTCAGCGATCCACCCATTATGGACCTTGAACGCTAGCCGTATGACCGCCGCCGTCTTGCACATTGTGTTGTCCTAATGGACTACTAAAAGTGGACAAAGTATGAAGCAAATACGTGATCCGAACGTCGTAGCCTCCCCTTGTTAGGTTTAAAGCATCTAACTTTATGTTTTCGTAATTCATAGTAGGAAAATCACTAGTACAGTTCCTGTGATTTGTCGACAAATGACATTCTACATTACTTTGCATTGGAACTGACACACTACTGTTACACACGGGTCTTCATCTGAATTTGACAAATACCGTTCCTTCCAGTCATTGTAAAAACTGTAAATTCTTTGTCTTCTAGCCATGTTGTATTAAGAGCAATCGATAACACACAAGGCACATAACTGAACCTATCTCACAAGCTTCCAAATTGAATTGGACAGCACCAAAAACATTCCACAGGAAGAAGGTAGCGGTATAAACGATAATGTTCAAAAAGAGCGAACTTATTGTTTGTGGCAAAGCTTTGTGGGAATTAAAGTGACTGTCTCCAGTTCCCAATAGTTGAAGTGTAATATCTGATTATATCTTCTAGTACAGAAAAAGCAGTTTTGTTCTGAAGTTTGATTTAGTATTAGAAATCTCGCGGGGGCGACCCATTGGGCAGCCCTGTTCCAGTTCAACCAGGTGGTGTTCCGTTGGGTTTGGATCGGGACTTCGGCAGTTCAGTCCATTTCAGAAATGTCATTGTCCACAAACCATTGTCTCTCAGAGGCCACTTTATGGCAGGGTGCACTGTCATGACTATATAAACAATCGCCTCCGAACAGTTACTCTACTGTACTCAACGCACAATGCTGTAAAATTTGTTCATACCCCTCCGTATTTAGCGTATTTTTTAAATGACAATAAGTGTATTGCACCCTAACAACGAAAAACACCCCTATACCGTTACATCACCTTTCGTGTATTTCAGTGATGGCATTACACATAATGGCAGCTAACGTTCTCCAGGCATTCATCAAGCCCCACCCCTACCATCGAATTGAAACAGGGTGTAGCCTGATTACTCCTCCAAATCACACTTGTCCTGTGAGACCTTAACTTTTCCCGGCGAATTTACTGTTCAAATAACTTACGGGTTTGCTGCCGGGTAACGTTGTCGAACACCGCCGATATTTCGACAGGAACACACCCTGCCATTCTCAAGGCACAAATACAAGGAAGAAGGAATGTGCAAGCAAATTTAATACCTCGGTTCACAGAGGAGAAACAAGGAAGACACCACTCACAGAACAAGTGTCAACACAAACAAAGATAACCAACATCAGAAATATCGATAGTTACTATTAATCAACAGGTGAGGTAGCACCAATTCTGTCCCTCTGTTTTTTGATGAGAGACAGAGCCGGATTCCAAGCAGCATTTAAACAAAATCCACCATCTCTGTTAATAAGGTTGCTTGATTGATTTCAACAGCTTCCTTAATAACACTACCCCAATAGCTGGACGTGCGAGCCAGAATCTCCCTGTTGTTGTATTCCATAGGATGACCGGGAAAAGTTAAGGTCTCACATTGTTTATCTCTACGGGGAGGAAATGTATCGTTGCCTGCGGAGGTTGGATAAACTTCGCAGCAGTAGAATAAGGTTGGAATGTGCATTATCGTTTTTATTGAAGTGTCAAAATCATAGTGTGGTTCCAACGTTTGCTAAGGTTGTGCATCATATTAATTCTCCTGCCGCCAATCGCATCAAGCAACGTGCTAGTTTAGCTCTTGTTCGTGAAAGGATCCACTATACTCGCCGTCAATTAGATTTTGTTTCTAAGAAATTATTTCAGCTTCATTTAATGATGGCGTCTAATGTTTCAGAATTTTCTTGGGATTGGGTGGACGGTGCCTCTTGGTCGCAGTCTGACTGGGAATTTCAATCTGTAACTGCTCGTCATTCGGCGCGAAGTTTGAACGTTTCCTTGGCTCAGTGTCTAATTCTAATTCTCGACGTTCTGTGATCAGTCTCACGGAGAAAACGTTTGACGACGCAGCTTTGTCTGTGCTGTAGAAAGGTTTGAACTTCGCACCGACGCCTAAGAGTTTGCCAGTCGTTAATTTTATTAGTTCCATCAAACACGCTGTTTATAAACTACCTTCCGAGGCTGCGGAAGAGGTTAGGAGGGAAGCTTGTCGTGCGTTGACTGGGGCCCGTCCACCCAAGTGTAACATTACAGCAGCTGAGGCGACTGCTTTACGTTCACTTAGATTGGATCCTGATATTGTTATTTTACTTGCGAACAAGGGAAATGCCACGGTTTTGTTGAACAAGCACGATTACATTCGAAAGATGCAGTGTCTACTTTCTGATTCGGTGTATCGCAAAATCGGTGCTGACCCTACTAAGAGTGTTGAGAGAAAGACTAATAACCTCCTGAAGAAAAGTTCTTTGTCACAGGAGACTATCAAGAGTCTTAATTCTTACTGTGCTGTACCACCTAGATTGTATGACCTCCCTAAGGTCCAAAAGAGGCTGTCCCGTTGAGGCCTATTGTTTCTAATATTGGTGCTCCGACATATGGTGTAGCTAAACATCTTGCTAGTTTGTTGAGCCCACTGGCAGGTAGGTGTGAACACCACGTTAAGAACTCTGTAGATCTCTTACGTCGATTGCAGGGATTGCGTTTGAATGACTCTGAAATTTTAGTTAGTTTTGATGTGGTTTCTCTTTTCACTCGCGTTCCTTTCTCTGATTCATTGCAGCTAATTGAGATTAAGTTTGGTGTCGAGTTAACAAATTTGTTTCGACATGTATTGACTTCCACTTACTCTTTAATCAATGGTCAGTACTATGAACAGACTGATGGAGTTGCAATGGCAAGCCCGTTGTCACCTATTGTGGCCAATTTTTTTATGGAGGACTATGAGGAACGTGTTTTTTCAGATATGTAGACGATACGTTTGATCCCAGAATTCTGGAAACATCCCCCAGGCTGTGGCTAAGCCATGTCTCCGCAACATCCTTTCTTTCAGGAGTGCTAGTTCTGCAAGGTTAGCAGGAGAGCTTCAAATGGCTCTGAGCACTATGGGACTCAACTTCTGAGGTCATTAGTCCCCTAGAACTTAGAACTACTTAAAACTAACTAACCTAAGGACATCACACACATCCTTACCCGAGGCAGGATTCGAACCTGCGACCGTAGCGGTCGCGCGGTTCCAGACTGTAGCGCCTAGAACCGCTCGGCCACCCCGGCCGGCTGGAGAGCTTCTGTAAAGTTTGGAAGGCAGGAGACGAGATACTGGCGGAAGTAAAGCTTTGAGGACGGGGCGTGAGTCGTGCTTGGCTCTGAGCACTATGGGACTTAACATCTGTGGTCATCAGTCCCCTAGAACTTAGAACTACTTAAACCTAACTAACCTAAGGACATCACACACATCCATGCCCGAGGGAGGATTCGAACCTGCGACCGTAGCAGTCGCGCGGTTCCGGACTGCGCGCCTAGAACCGCTAGACCCCCGCGGCCGGCAGTCGTGCTTGGGTAGCTCAGTTGGTAGAGCACTTGCCGGCGAAAGGCAAAGGTCTCGAGTTCGAGTCTCGGTCCGGCACAGTTTTAATCTGCCAGTAAGTTTGATACTTTTGATGTTTGGCGTCATGGTAGGGAAAATTTAAACCGGTTTTTGGAACATGTGAATTCAATCCACTCGAATATTCAGTTCACTATGGAGATGGAACAGAATGGACGCCTTCCCTTCCTTGATGTGCTGGTCAAAAGGATGACTGATGGCACGTTGGGACATTCTGTTTATCGGAAGCCTACCCACACTGACTTGTATCTGCGAGCTGATAGCTGTCACCAACCAGCTCAGCGTGAAGGAGTACTTCGCACCTTGGTTCACAGGGCCCACGTTATCTCAGACCCTGAAAGTCTGGCAGCTGAGTTTACACAGCTCGAAGTCACATTTCGTCAGAATAGTTATAGTGAGAGACAGATCAAACGTGCGTTGCGCCATCAGCCTTCTGTGCAACGGGGAGTGACGATAGCAACGAAGTGGCACCTAAGTCTACAGCCTTTTTGCCTTACACAGGAAGCATTTCCAACAGGATTGGCAGTATTTTGCGGAAATATGATGTGAAATGTGTTTTTCGACCACCTTCAAAGATTAAGGCCCTGTTGGCGTCCGTAAAAGATTATCTCGGTTTGCGTAAGGCTGGGGTCTATCGTATTCCTTGCAGTTGTAGCATGTCGTATATTGGTCAGACAATCAGGACTGTGGAAGACCGGTGTACTGAACATAAGCGTCACACACGCTTACAACAGCCGAGCAAATCCGATATTGCAGAACATTGCCTTGACACCGGTCATCCTATGGAATATAACAACACGGAGATTCTGGCTCGCACGTCCAGCTATTGGGATAGTGTTATTAAGGAAGCTGTTGAACTCAGACTATCAAGCAACCTTATTAACAGAGATGGTGGATTTTGTTTAAATGCTGCTTGGAATCCGGCTCCGTCTCTCATCAAAAAACAGAGGGACAGGATTAGTGCTACCTCACCTGTTGATTAATAGTAACTTGATATTTCTGATGTTGGTTATCTTTGTTTGTGTTGACACTTGTTCTGTGTGTGGTGTCTTCCTTGTTTCTCCTCTGTGAACCGAGGTATTAAATTTGCTTACATATTGCTTCTTCCTTTCATTTGTGCCTTGAGAATGGCAGGGTGTGCTCCTGTCGAAATATCGGCGGTGTTCGACGACGTCTCACGGCAGCAAACCCGTAAGTTATTTGAACAAACTTCACCTCTCATCCACTGTCCAGCGCCGTTGCTCCACACCGCCTCAAGCGTCACTTATCATTGACTGCAGAAATGTGACCTTGTAAGGAGCATCTCGACAATTGTACAACATTCTTTTTAACTCCGTATGCATAATAACTGTGCCGACTGGACTACTGGTAACGCTTTGGAACTTCCGCTGATTTCATCTGATTTTCTACAACAACTCTTTGCCATGCTACAAAGTCCCCAGCCACCAGGACGCGAGGTCTGCCTCGTCTTGTGGTTATTCCTTAACGTTTCCACTTCACAGTCACTTCACAAACAGTCGACCTGGAGAGCTTGAGATTGGATGGAATGTCCGTGACGGATTTGTTACTCTGATCAGCTTTGGAAGTCATCGAGCTCTACTGACAGTCCAATTCTGATGTAACTACTTCTCTACTGATAGCACATCTCTTATACTGGAGCGTCTGCCTCTCGTGACATTTACGGATCCATTCCGCATTGCAAATAGGTAGCTTGGAGCAGATTGCCATGTCGCCCGCCACAGCAGGCGTCGGCGACACCACGCACAACACATACGTCGTGCGGGTTGCGGCGACCTCAGCCCCTACAGCTTAGGCAGCGCGGAACTGGGAAGCCCAGAACTCAGCGGCCAAGCCGGCAGAGAACAAAAGCAGCGCTCTGATCATGTCAGCTGGTGGCGTGCACAGCAGTGATAGAGGTCGTTCACAAATTGCATCTCTTTGCGCACCCGTCATGTAACGTGCCGAAAATAGGCCCGCAAGTATACATCTGCGATTATGTAAGCTGGTGCGTGCGTTCCGGACAGCATTTCCGTCACAGTAAGCAACCAGAAGACCTTCGCCTCCGTCGCGCCAAGGATTCAGACGCTGCGCTGGACAGCACGCCCCTCCAAAACACTGGAACACTTTAAGCGTTCGGCGACGTGCCAGCTGCGACTTGTCACGCTTACACTGAAGCACCAAACAAAAGGCATGCGTATTCAGAGATATATAAACAGCAGAATACGGCGCTGCGGTCGGCAACGCCTAACAAGAGTCTGGCGCAATTGTTAGATTGATTACTGATCCCACAAAGGCAGGTTATCAAGAGTTAAGTGGGTCTGAGTGTGCTGTTATACTCGCCGCGCCGGCAGGAGTGGCCGTACGGTTCTAGGCGCTACAGTTTGGAACCGCGAGACCGCTACGGACGCAGGTTCGAATCCTGCCTCGGGCATGAATGTGTGTGATGGCCTTAGGTTAGATAGGTTTAAGTAGTTCTAAGTTCTAGGCGACTGATGACCTCAGAAGTTGTCACATAGTGCTCGGAGCCATTTGAACCATAGTCGCCGCACTTGCGATGAGACACAGCATCTCCGAGGTGACGATGAAGTGGGGCTTTCCAGTACTACCATTTCACGAGTGTACCGTGAATATCACCAGACCGGTAAAACATGAAATCTCCGACTTCGATGCGGCCAGAAAAAGATCCTGCAAGAGGATCGTCCAACGTGATAGAGGTGCAACCCTTCCTCAAATTGCTTGAAGGTGGTTCATTGAACCCTCTGCCAGGCATTTTATTATGAATAGCAGAGTAATCACGCAGATGTAGATGCTGCAGATTTCAATCAATGCTGGACCATCAACAAGTGTCAGCGTGCAAACCATTCAACGAAACATCATCGATATGGGCTTTCAGAGACGAAGGCCCTCTCGTGTACCCTTGATGACTGCACTAAACAAAGCTTTACGCCTCGCCTGGGCCCGTCAACACCGACGTTGGACTGTTGATGACTGGATACTTGTTGCCTGGTCGGACGAGTCTCGTTTCAAATTGTCTCAAGCGGATGGAGACAACCTCATGAACCCATGGACGCTGCATGTCAGCAGGGGTCTGTTCAAGCTGATGGAAGCTCTGTAATGGTGTGGGGCGTGTGGAGTTGGAGTGATATTGGATCCCTGAGATGCGTATATACGACTCTGATAGGTGACACGTACATAAACATCCTGTCTGATCACCTGGGTCCATTCGTGTCCATTATGCATTGACGACGGAGTTGAGCTATTCCAGCAGGAGAACGCGACACCCCACACGTCCAGAATTGCTGCATAGGGGTCGAGGAACACTCTTCTGAGTTTAAACACTTATGATGGCCACCATACTCCCCAGACACGATCATTATTGATAATATCTGGGATGCATTACAACTGGCTGTTCAGAAGAGATCTCCATCGCCTCGGAATCTTAGGGATTTATGGACAGCCCTGCAGGATTCAAGGAGTCGATTCCCTGCAGCACTATTTCAGACTTTAATCGATTCCATGCCACTTGCGAGTGATCGCAGAGGTCGTACAGCATATTAGGCACGTGTACCAGTTTCTTGGGCTCTCCTGCGTATAAAGTTTCGTTACTGTTGGACGCATGAAACTTCGCTAGTGGATTATGCACGTAAGGTTCCGTCAAGTGTTTGTTCTTTTTGTAAACGAAAGCTGGCTACAGGCCGTGTCGGGGAAAGTTTTTCTCTGTTCAAGTTCTGAATAATGCTTTATTTCGTTACTTAAAGTGATTGGCTATTTCAAGCAATGTGGAACTTAATTATTTGTTTTGTGAACTTAGAACTTTAAACTAATTTCCTTGGTGAAGAACTTCAGTATATTTTGTCTTCTGAGGCTTACGTTCTGCTCGAAGTCACAGAAACTTGAGATGTGTTGGAACAGTGTTTTCCAATAAATTTGTGTGATTGTGCCTACTTGCTTCCTTTGTGAATGTCTTCCTAGAACGGGACACATGACAGATGGGGTACTTAACAGCAGCGACAGTTTTCAGGCGCCCATCTGGTCGCGCTAGTCCAGTAAGTACTCGCGCTTCTCTGCCCCCCCCCCCCCCCCCTTCCTCCCCTTTCCCGTCGCTCCCTTCAGCTCTCGGCCACTTGCGGAACGTTTCCCTCTCGGCTGCCGCAGCACGTCGACGGCAAATGTTGGTACCGCTCGCTGCCCCGGAGCTCAGTGTTTTATTAACGGGGTACGGACCTCTGCCTGAGCACATGGCGTGCATTATGCAGGCTTACCGAGGTATGCTGGGAACATCGCGGAGCGGAAAACCTTTCTCTGGCGAAAGCGTGAAGGTGATATAAAAAGAGAGACCGGGTGGAGCTCTCGAGAGCGTATCTTGATATCCCTTTCTGCTCTGCGAGGTATAGTTGCTGGACATAATGACAGCACCACCGATCAGCTGTTTACTTCAATGGCATCAGTAACTTCGTCTGTCTTTTTTATTCGTCTCACAAGAATCATATTACAAACTGAAAGAAGACAAAGGAAATACACTGAGGAGCCGAGAACTGGCACCATGAATGCTGCAGGGCTGCCCATAAATTCGTAAGAGGGGGTCGAGATCTCTTCTGAACAGCACGTTGCAAGGCATCCCAGACATGCTCAGTAATGTCACGTCTGGTGTGTTTGGTGGCCAGCGGAAGTGTTTAAACGCAGAAGAGTGTCCCTGGAGCCACTCTGTAGCACTTCTGGGCGTGTTTGGTGTCGCATTGTAATGCTGTAATTGCTCACTTCCGTCGGAATGCGCAATGGACATCGATGGATGCAGATTAGGAGACAGGATGATTACCTACAGGATGGTTACGTATGTGTTACCTCTCTGAGTGTTATCACTCCAACTGCACGGGCCCCACACCGTTGCAGAGCCTCCACCAGCTTCAACGGTCCCCTGCTGACATGCAGGTCCAAGGGTTCATGAGGTTGTCTCCGTACTGGTACAAGTCATCCGCTCGATACAATTTGAAACGAGACTCCTCCGACCAGACAACATATTTCCAGGCATCAACAGTCCACTGTCGGTGTTGACGGCCCAGGCAAGACGCAAAGCTTCGGGTCCTGGAGTCATCAAGGGCACGCGAGTGGGCCTTCGGCTCCGAAACTCCTCTTCGATGATTTTTCGTTGAATGGTTTGCGTGCTGACACTCGGTGATGGCCCAGCATTGAAACCTGCAGCAATTTGGGGAACGGCTGCACTTTCGTAACGTTGGACGACTCTCTTCAGTCGTCGTTGGTCCTTTCTTTTTCTGGCCTCAGCGATGTCGGAGATTTGATGTTTTACCGGATTCCTGATATTCACGGTACACTCGTGAAATGGTCGTACGGGAAAATCTCCACTTCATCGCTACCTCGGAAATACTGTGTCCTATTGCTCGTGCGCCGACTATAACACCACATTCAAATTCACTTAAATCTTGATAATCTGCCATTGTAGTAGCAGTAACCGACCTAACAACTGCGCCAGACACTTGTTGTCTTATATAGACGTTGCGAACCGCACCACCGTATTGGCCGGCCAGGGTGGCCGAGCGGTTCTAGGCGCTACAGTCTGGAGCAGCGCGACCGCTACGGTCGCAGGTTCGAATCCTGCTTCGGGCATGGATGTGTGTGATGTCCTTAAGTTAGTTTGGTTGAAGTAGTTCTAAGTTCTAGGGGACTGATGACCTCAGATGTAAAGTCCCATAGTGCTCAGAGCCATTTGAACCATTTTGAACCACCATATTCTGGCTGTTTACATATCTCTGTATTTGAATACGCATTCCTACAGTAGTTTTTTTTTTTTTGGCGCTTCAGTGTAGATACCGAGAATAGAAGTGTCACTTATGGCACTTCCAACACGAGTTATACCCACATCAGAAAAAGTTTTGCATCATCTCGGTTCCGTGAGTTCCGGAAACTGTACAGAAAATTGGAATAGAGGTCAATATAAACATCATTTCCGCCCCTTTTTATTGTTCATAAAATCACACATTGCATGCTGTACCACCATACAGGGAGACCTTCAGAGGTGGTGGTCCAGATTGCTGTATACACCGGTACCTGTAATACCCAGTAGCACGTCCTCTTGCATTGATGCATGCCTCGATTTGTTGTAGCATACTATCTACAAGTTCATCAAAGCGCCGTAGGTCCAGACAGTCTCACCGCTAAACAGCGATTCGGCATAGATCTCTCAGAGTGATTGGTGGTTCACGTCGTCCATAAACAGCCCTTTTCAATCTATTCCGGACATGGTCGATAGGGTTCATGCCTGGAGAACATGCTGTCCACTCTAGTCAAAAAAATGTTCAAATGTGTGTGAAATCTTATTGGACTTAACTGCTAAAGTCATCAGTCCCTAAGCTTACCCACTACTTAACCTAAATTATCCCAAGGATAAACACACACACCCATGCCCGAGGGAGGACTCGAACCTCCGCCGGGACAAGCCGCACAGTCCATGACTGCAGCGCCTTAGAACGCTCGGCTAATCCCACACGGCCCACTCTAGTCGAGCGATGTCGTTATCCTGAAGGAAGTCATTCACAAGATGTGCACTATAGAGGTGGGAATTGTCGTCCGGCCCGCATCTCGTGGTCATGCGGTAGCGTTCTCGCTTCCCACGCCCGGGTTCCCGGGTTCGATTCCCGGCGGGGTCAGGGATTTTCTCTGCCTCGTGATGGCTGGGTGTTGTGTGCTGTCCTTAGGTTAGTTAGGTTTAAGTAGTTCTAGGGGACTTATGACGACAGCAGTTGAGTCCCATAGTGCTCAGAGCCATTTGAACCATTTGAATTGTCGTCCATGAAGACGAATGCCTCGCCGATATGTTGCCGATATGGTTGCACTGTCGCTCGGAAAATGGCATTCACGTATCGTACAGCCGTAACGGCGCCTTCCATCACAACCATTGGCGTTCGTCGGCCCCACATAATGCCACCCCAAAACAGTAGGGAACTCCGCTTTGCTGCACGCCCTGGGCACTGTGTCTAAGCCGTTCGGACTGACCGGGTTGCCTCCAAACACAACACGTCTCCGACGATTGTCTGGTTCAAGGCTTATGTGAGACTCATCGGTGAAGAGATCGTGTTGCCAATGTTGAGTGGTCCATTCGGCATTTTGTTGGGCCCATCTGTACCGCGCAGAGATGGACCTCGCCGTGGACGTCGGGAGTGAAGTTGCGCATGATGCACCTTATTGCACACAGATTGAGTTGTAACACGACATCCTGTGGCTGCACCAAAAGCATTATTCAACATGGTGGCGTTGCTTTCAGGGTTGCTTCGAGCCATAATCTGTAGGTAGCGGTCATCCACTGCAGTAGTAGCCCTATGGTTGCCTGAGCGAGGCATGTCATCGGCAGTTCCTGTCTCTCTGTATCTCCTCCATGTCCGAACGCCATGGCTTTGGTTCACTCCGAGACGCCTGGACACTTATCTTGTTGAGAGCCCTTCTTGGCACAAAGTAACGATGCGGACGAGATCGAACAGCGGTATTGACTGTCTAGGAATGGTTGAACTACAGACACCACGAGGCGTGTACCTCCCTCCGTCTATTAGGCGCTGCTCATGCATGGTTGGTTACATCTTTGGGCGGCTTTAGTGGCATCTCGGAACAGTCAAAGGGACTGTGTCTATGATACAATATCCACAGCCAACGACTAGCTTCAGGAGTTCTGGGAACCGGGGTGATGCCAAGCTTTTTTTAATGTGTATGTATCATGAATGAGACATTACAAAGTAAGGCGCGTTAATTATGGAAATATGATAATTCTTTAACACGAAGTAATTCTTTAACACGTTTTAATTTCAACATACATCATCTGATCAAAAGTATCCTGACATCTCTACGTAATGCGGAATTGACTACTATACCTATAGCGAGAGGCGTACCGACTGGTGTAAAAGGGGACGGTTTGTATTGTGTTGGCGGTAGAGAAGCAGTAGCAACAGAGTCGGAGTGATGTCGTCCGAAGGACGAGGTACCAAAGCTAGATTGGAGCCCCGGAACGCGGCTGCTACGGAAGAGAGTCGCCGCAAGCAGCATCGACGAACGAGTGGCAGCGGCGAAGCCTCGACCGGGGACGTTTCACTAGGAAGCTGCAAACTCTGCCCTACTCACGGGCGAGCACAGGACCGCTCAGCCCTGTCCGCTATCTTCGACTGAGGCGACAGCATCGTCTTCTAGTGGACCAGCTGAGAGACCAACGTATTATGCAAAACTGAACGCGAAAGTTACTGTTAACTGTTGTCCGGCTGAGCGACTTGTACTTTCTGCGTCCCAGGCGATCTTCAGATGCAGTCGTAAATACTGGTAACATTCCTGTGGGAATGGATTGTACAAACTGAAGTACTGCTTCTTATCTGTGTTGTAATAAAGTGAACTAATATTACACTACTGACCATTAAAATTGCTACACCAATAAGTTGATGAACGGGTATTCGTTGGACAAATATATTATACTAGAACTGACATGTGATTACACCTTCACGCAATTTGGGTGCATAGATCCTGAGAAATCAGTACCCAGGACAACCACCTCTGCCCGTAATAACGGCCTTGATACCGCCTGGGCATTGAGTCAAACAGAGATTGGATGGCGGGTACATGTACAGCTGCCCATGCGGCTTCAACACGATACCACAGTTCATCAAGAGTAGTGACTGGCGTATTGTGACGAGCCAGTGGCTCGGCCACCATTGACCAGACGTTTTCAATTGGTGACAGACCTGGAGAATGTGCTGGCCAGGGCAGCAGTCGAACATTTTCTGTATCCAGAAAGGCCCCTACGGGACCTACAACATGCGGTCGTGCATTATTCTGCTGAAATGTAGGGTTTCGCAGGGATCGAATGAAGGCTAGAGCCACAGGTCGTAACACATCTGAAAGGTAACGTCCACTGTTCAAAGTTCCGTCAGTGCGAACAAGAGGCGAACTTTAACTTCAGGCGCAGCTCATAGAGAGCGCCACACGCAAAACCGACGTGTACTGTGAAACCAACATATAATTTTACGACAGTAATGGTTGAACTGTGTAAGCATTCACTTGAGCACGAACAACTGCTACAATTCCGCACTGGTATTTAATGTTAACAGTAAAAGACAACGATGTGATGGACTTATAACTTTTGTAAATCACATTCTAATATATACTCTTGTATTTGTTTTAGCATTGATAATGACCTGACACTGGTCGAAATCTGGGCTGCAGAGCAGCGTACTAAGCTGCTGCCAGGCCGCCCCCTTCGGGGGGAATTGAAAATCAATAAAGGAAAAAAAAGGTCGAAATCTGATCTGAGTTGTGACTATAAGTGTCATATTGATTGCTGCTCTATCAAACCCAATGAATTATTTTCTGGAAATGGTACGAAGACGTTTCAGATGTAGCATTGAAAATTATTCTGTTTCATTTTTCCAGATTTTGCTACCTTGATTAGAGAACTTTTCCAAGTGAAGAGACTTTTTTTTTAGTTTCTGTCCTATTTTGTCTTGATGTTCCTGCAGACAGACATAAAGCACAAGCAAATCTGTCTTCTTTTGTGTTGAAATGATAAAGTGCTGTTTCCACGAAACCTGACTGACTGGTTTTATACACAGCTTTTAGGTATAACGAGAGGCTTCGTCTTCACTCCAGCTAGGAATTTCTCCACAGTATTACCTATAATAACATCTCCTCTACACATTTACTTGAGGAAAACATAATTTTGCGACTTCTTTTTCTATATAATTTCCTGAACCTCTTCAACCAAGTCGAAGAAGCATGGAAATCAGTATGTTAATGTAAGTTGCCATTGAGAGGGTCCAGTCTCCTAGAACTCTCGGTGCCAGTACACTGACTCTCATAAGCATATCTCAATCTTTCGAATAGTCGCTCTTTGACACTTCTGCGCCGGCCGCGGTGGCCGAGCGGTTCTAGGCCCTTCAGTCTGGAACCGCGCGACTGCTACGGTCGCAGGTTCGAATCCTACCTCGGGCAAGGATGTGTGTGATGTCTTTAGGTTAGTTAGATTTAAGTAGTTCTAAGTTCTAGGGGACTGATGACCTCAGAAGTTAAGTCCAATAGTGCTCAGAGCCAAATATGAACAATGATTGAATCTCAAGAAAAATTTTAATTCATTTCTTGAGATCCAGTCATTATCATAGATAAAGATATGATTCAAATGTCTCAAGAAATATTTGATTATGTCAGATATACAAAAAGGTCGGGAAGACAAATAATCCAGTTTTATCCCCATTTGCCGGCCGCGGTGGTCTAGCGGTTCTAGGCGCTCAGTCCGGAACCGCGTGACTGCTACGGTCGCAGGTTCGAATCCTACCTCGGGCATGGATGTGTGTGATGTCCTTAGGTTAGTTAGGTTTAAGTAGTTGTAAGTTCTAGGAGACCGATGACCACAGATGTTAAGTCCCATAGTGCTCAGAGCCATTTGAACCATTTATCCCCATTTCCAACACTTAGGGATACTGAAAAGGCAACTCCTAATTAATATGAATGACTCGTAAATTCGAGCGAATAGTAACTGTTAACAAGTGTGTCACGGAAAATATCAACGGAAACTGAAATTCGCATTACAAATTGCAATCAGGCCGTTCTGTGTCACCCGTTTACCGATGTGTCGTCTACAAAGGATACTTACTTGCCGTGTCGTGCGTGCACTACGGCACGGGTGAACATCTCTCCAGTCACCTGGCGAGCTACGAATTTGGCAAATTTCAACATTTTTTTAAAAATACTTGCAGTTTCTCCTAGCTGCTACTATTCTGACATTGTGTTTTCTTCGGCGTATTCTTCCCGAAAAAAAGAAAACAATTAGAGGAACAGTCAATAAAATTCTTCTGGGTTGGGACCCCATTGTCAACTATGAAATTCCGACGTTTCGTCGACTGTTGCATAACGCCCTCCTCACGGTGAATTGCTAACTGCTGTGACTTTGACAACAGCCGCTGAAGCCTACGTTTACATTTCGTGAAATAGTTCGCAGAGTTCAACTTTTTATCAATGTTTTCCAAAGTTAGTCTCGGCTCAGCTGGTTCTGTGGGCGCCGGCCGCTGTGGCCGAGCGGTTCTAGGCGCTTCAGTCCGGAACCGCGCTGCTTCTACGGTCACAGGTTCAAATCCTGCCTCGGACATGGATGTGCGTGGTGTCCTTAGGTTAGATAGGTTTAAGTACTTCTAAGTTCTAGGGAACTGATGACATCAGATGTTAAGTCCCATAGTGCTCAGAACCATTTGAACCATTTGGTTCTGTGGGCGAGTCACTAAAGCCCGCGTCACTGGTCCATGAGCCTCGAGCGAGCCCTCCAAAAATTACGGTCGTCTTGCTGTTCGTCTTGATCGTAACCACGCGTTGCGAATGCACCAAGAACGCTCTATGCTTGTAGAATTACCTCATTTAGCGCATCTACACGCTGCGATGCTAGTAAGACACGCTTTATTCACTTTACGCGTGACGTATCCCGACGTGACAATGTCTGTTAGCCCTTACTACGAACAGTTTCATATTCACGATTTTCCGTTCGTTCGCGGCTCGGCACATTGCGCAGTGCTACTGTCCGAAACAAGACAGAACATTAACAGACAACTGTAACTGAGCTAGACGTCCGCGGTATGCACCAAGCAATCCGCACTGTGCTGAGTAGTCACCGCACACTCACATTAATCGCGCAGGGATCGCCGCACGACACGTTCTAGATCAAAGTTCTTAATCACAGTTCACAACCCAGAAATGATGCGTTATCATATTTCAATTTAATGTGACAGTCCGCGGTATGCAGTAAACAGTCCGCGCTCTCTACAATCAAAACCGTGTACTTACAGCGTTCAAGTGTGTTGACGGTGTGGACATCATAGTTTTTAAGTTGAGTGCGCCGAGTAGCACTTTTTCTTGGCTACGGTACACACCGAAATAAAAAAAAAAGTGTAACCATTCAAACTGCTATTCTTTTCCCTTTGGCCACGACCCACAGTACACATTAGCAATCGCGCGGTACGACTATCACCTTCTCGTTCTCGCTGCCGACCCTTTGTTGGTGCTATTCTCTATCGATGTACCAATACGCTCATGTGCCGCACAGTACATCTCACCTCATATGACATGCTGCATTGCGGCCAAAACACGCTCCTCGGAACAACGGTGGGTTTTTCGGTCTGCTCTTGGAGGAGTCCGAGTGGATACTGTAACACATGATATGTTAGTTCACTTTACCGTGAAGCAGATAAAAAAATTGCTTAACTTTGTAAATCCATTTGCACGGGAATGTCATGAGTATTTACACCTGTCTCTGAACATACACTACTGGCCATAAAAATTGCTACACCACGAAGATGCCATGCTGAAGACGAGAAATTTAACCTACAGGAAGAAGATGCTGTGATATGCAAATGATTAGCTTTTCAGAGCATTCACACATGGTTGGCGCCGGTGGCGACACCTACAACGTGCTGATACGAGGAAAGTTTCCAACCGATTTCTCATACACAAACAGCAGTTGACTGGCGTTGCCTGGTGAAACGTTGTTGTGATGCCTCGTGTAAGGAGGAGAAATGCGTACCATCACGTTTCCGACTTTGATAAAGGTCGTATCGCGACATTGCTGCTCGCGTTGGACGAGATCCAATGACTGTTAGCAGAATATGGAATCGGTGCGTTCAGGAGGGTAATACGAAACGTCGTGCTGGATCCCAACGGCCTCGTATCACTAGCAGTCGAGATGACCGGCATCTCATCCGCATGGCTGTAACGGATCGTGCAGCCACGTCTCGATCCCTGAGTCAACAGATGGCGACATTTGCAAGACAACAACCATCTGCACGAACAGTCCGACGACGTTTGCAGCAGCATGGTCTATCAGCTCGGAGACAGTGGCTGTGGTTACCCTTGATGCTGCATCACAGTCAGGAGCGCCTGCAATGGTGTACTCAACGACGAACCTGGGTGCACGAGTGGCAAAACGTCATTTTTTTCGGATGAATCCAGGTTCTGTTTACAGCATCACGATGGTCGCATCCGTGTTGGGCGACATCGCAGTGAACCCACATTGGAAGCTTGTATTCGTCATCGCCAGACTGGTGTATCACCCGGCGTGATGGTATGGGGTGCCATTCGTTACACGTCTCGGTCACCTCTTGTTCGCATTGACGGCACTTTGAACAGTGGACGTTTTATTTCAGATGTGTTACGATCCGTGGCTCTACCCTTCATTCGATCCCTGCGAAACCCTTCATTTCAGCTGGATAATGCATGACCGCACATTGCGGGTCCTGTACGGGCCTTTCTGGATACAAGAAATGTTCAACTGCTGCCCTGGCCAACACATTCTCCAGATCTCTCACCAATTGAAAACGTCTGGTCAATGGTGGCCGAGCGACTGGTTCGTCACAATACGCCAATCACTACTCTTGATGAACTGTGGTATCGTGTTGAAGCTGTATGGGCAGCTGTACCTATACACGCCATCCAATCTCTGTTCGACTCAATGCCCAGGCGTATCAAGGTCGTTATTACGGCCAGAGGTGGTTGTTCTGGGTACTGATTTCTCAGGATCTATGCACTCAAATTGCGTGAAAATGTAATCACATGTCAGTTCTAGTATAATATATTTGTGCAATGAATGCTCGTTTATCATTGCATTTCTTCTTGGTTTAGCAATTTGAATGGCCAGTAGTGTAGAACTGTGGAGCGCGCTCCCCAAGACACGCTGCTGAGCCCTCTCGAGAAACTCTCTCCCGGTTAAGTTACGGAAGGCGGGACTTTTACACGAGCGCGCAGTAGTAAGAAAGTCCGCGCTATTTGTTCGACGTGATGCGTGACGTGAAGGATACGGGGGGCGTTCCAGAAGCAAATTTCATCACTGTTTTTGAAAGAGATAGTGGTAAACCAGGTGATAAAAACAAACGCAGTACTGAATCGAAATCCGCTGCTGATTCAAAGACGGACCGGGCGTGAGCAGAGTGTGGAAGAAGATAGAGCAGCAGCAGACCAGTTTTCCCACGGTTTTTCGAGTACACGTCACGATGGCAGACGGACGTGCTGTGACAACGTGGTCGCCATTGAAAGTGGGTGCTGTTAATCAGATGCGAATTGCCACGTGGTATTAGTGTGTCCGTCATCCGTGAACGCCTATGGGCCGTGTATGGTCAAGAGGTCATAGTCAACTGGTTGGTAGCTGGTACTGCGTGTACAGAGAAGACTCTCACCGGTGCAGTGAAAGTCGCACTCTCGGGACACTTCCAAACCAATGCTGAGGTGGAGTAGGCTTTACGATAAATCCTAGCATCGCAGGGTACCGAGTTTTGCCAGAGTATTTTCTGCAAACTGATTGCATGCTACGACAAATGTCTCAAAGTCGGTCGCGTTTATGGAGAAAAATAGTCCAAGGTGTATATTTCGTGATGCCACGGTGTATTTATATTTGGCAGTAAAGTTTCGGTGTGTAAAACAGTGACAAAACGTACTTTCGGAGCGTACCTCGTACTTCTGGGTTGCTTACGACGTCTCCAGCCGGCCGATAGAAGTTTCTGGCCGGCTCGCTTCGCCTGGGCGTGTAGGCAGCCCCGTTTGCCCTCTGTTGCTGGAGGGATGCACACTTGCAGGGTTGTGATTCGGTGTCACATAGGGATGGGAAAAACGACCGTTTAATACCAATACCGGTGTTTTAGTCCTGAGTAACCGGTACTCTTCGGTATTTGTTTGGTTTCGGTCAAAGCAGTTTCTTTTTTTTGTATTAACCGGGTAAATAGAACCGATATATGAATTTGCCATTGCAACAGTGCTCAATTTTTTATCGTTAAATAAACTTTAAAAAAGTAATATTTTTCATAAGATTTCAGTGGTTAGAAATTTTACATTATTATGGAAATTAGGAAAAGCGATCAGCACAATTTTAATAAGAAGGCCTACAGTTAGAAACTAGCAACAAACACATGTCATAAAAATCGGTGCAGCACTGCAGAGACAATAATGTTGGCGCGGCGTGTTACACAATACGTGAGTACACGCACTGTCCAAGACTTGCTTCCACTCGGTCAGTACTGTAGTTTCGCGTTGTTGTCCTCGAACATCAGTTGTACTGCATAAAGGTGCCATTCCGAGTTTGGAAATATTTTACGAAGAGTACAACGCTCTGTTTCCTTTAAAGATTGAAAAAAACGAGAGGAGACAGAACAATCTTTTGACGTTATAGAAAGAGAGTACATCCACATTGATGTGCTATAAACTTGACATAACATGTGAACCCTTAATTTTTCTGCTGATTCAGGGTGAAAAATTGGTACTGTCCACGCGTCACGATGCAGAGAAGTTATCAACTTCTAACGTTTCGCCCTCGCTGTCGCCTTCACTTTCGCCATCTTTCCTGGCGGCAATGAGACCGATTTCTCCCGTTGCCTCAGTCGCATATTGATCGCGATCGATTAATCCTTCGCCCTCATTAGTACAGGGTGATCAAAAAGTCAGTATAAATTTGAAAACTGAATAAATCACGGAATAATGTAGATAGAGAGATACAAATTGACACACATGCTTGGAAAGACATGGGGTTTTATTAGAACCAAAAAAATACAAAAGTTCAAAATATGTCCGACAGATGGCGCTTCGTCTGGTCACAATAGCAATAATTAGCATAACAAAGTAAGACAAAGCAAAGATGATGTTCTTTACAGGAACAAAACCAGAATCACGCATTTCCTCGAAGAAAAAAGGCCCGATAACGGTAGATGTGGTAAATCCAACACATACCGTGACTTTCTCGTCGTGCAATGGAGTTCTAGGATTTTCGGTAGCCCAAATTCTGCAGTTGTGGGCGCTGACAGACCCTCGGAGCGTGAAATGAGATTCGTCGGTCCACAACACGTTACTCAACCAATCGTCATCTTCCGCCATCTGTTGAAACGCCCACACCGCAAATGCCCTCCGCTTCACTAAATCGCCAGGTAACAGTTCATGATGCCGATGGATTTTGTACGGATAGCATCGGAGGGTACGCCTAAGTGCTAACCAAACAGTAGTGTATGGAATGCCGGTGCGACGTGCGACTGCACGAGCGCTGACTTCCACGTGCATAGACGAACCCGCTACAGTCTCCATTTCTTCCTGAACTGTCTCAGCAGCATTACGCCTTGTGCTCGGTCGGCCACTACGGTGTCCATCGTGTAAACAACCCGTGGCTTCGAACTTCGAAATAATTCTCGCCACAGCTGTATTTGTCAACGGACCTTTACCCGTGCAAATCCCCTTCCTATGGCGATAGGATCATAATGCTGAACTAGCACATTCCCCATTCTCATAACACAGCTTCCCTAAAAGAGCCTCTTCAGGTAACGTTAACATGCTGCGACTCCTAGCGCATCTGATTCTCTCTCTCACTACAGCTCCTTTTATACACGATTGTCATGCGCAGTCACTGATGTTTTGTTGTCCAGCGCCATCTGTCGGACATTTTGTGAACTTTTTTTGGGTTCTAATAAAACCCCATGTCATTCCAAGCATGTGTGTCAATTTTTACCTCTCTATCTACATTATTCCGTGGTTTATTAAGTTTTCAAATTAATACTGATTTTTTGATCACGCGGTACTTTCGAGTCTTTGTTCGAAGACTACGTTTATTACTGGAAGTAATATCAACAAAATAACCGAAAATCGATTGTTTCAGAAACCGATTATTTTGGTTGGTTTTAACCGTGAGTGGTAGCCTCAAGACGAAAAGAACAGACGTAACCGATAACCGGTTGCCTGAGGGCCATCCCTAGGGTCAGAACAAAATCATTACAAGAATCCCCTGATAGGATACGCACTATAAGTATATCATTTAAAAAGTATCTTCAGATGGCTAACTTTTCCTGTTACACTAATCAATTCCTCAGAAGCAGGCTTCCCGCTTCTGCAGGATCTTCCCGAGAACATCTTTCTGTCTGGCTTTCGTCCTTATACCTTTGAGCATTGTCATCAAAAGGCATAAGGAGCAAAGAAAAACGAAACGCCGTAATAGGAGCTTATTACTGTAGCAGGATCTTATTACTGTGACAGACGGCATGCCGCTGGTGATCTGGGGAAGTTAGCCACAAACAGGTAATGACTTCGAGATAAAGCTTTTTAAAAGTATTTGTGACTGTTTAATTTGTAGGAAACTGACTTTCTGAACACGTGACTGTGTACAAAATAAAGGTTGACTCTTACCGAGAAGACAACAGCAAACAGATACTTTTTACAATGATATTTATTTATTTAATTAGCGCCTTTACCGGTTTCGAACGGGAAGGTTCGTCTTCAGACGGCTAGTTCATGTTACGATACATTTAACATTAGCTTTCAGCTTTTGTTTCTCCAAAGGAGATTTCATCATTTACATGCTATCACGTGTAGTGCCGACGTATGGAGAAGGCGGTGTAACGTTATGAGTTTTCGTGGTTAAGGTGTGGTCCCCCTATTGGACTTAACAAAATGCTAAATGCGGGGGGATATGAACACTGTGTACTGCCTGCAGTAGATGGACAATTCGGAGGAGCCGGCCGCTGTGGCCGAGAGGTTCTAGGCGCTTCAGTCTGCAACCGCGCGACTGCTACTGTGGCAGGTTCGAATCCTGCCTCGGACATGGAAGTGTATGGTGTCCTGAGGTAAGTTAAGTAGTCCTAAGTTCTACGGGACTCAGATGTTAAGTCCCATAGTGCTCACAGCCATTTGAACCATTTGAATTCTTCGGTGATGATTGTTTACATTAGCATAACAATGCATGCTGGCATAGAAGCATCGTCTGTGAGGCAATGGTTTGTGGGTAGTGGAGAGGCCTGTACAGAGTACCCACCTGGACCCAATGAAACAAGTTTGGGATGAGTTAGAACGTCGACCTCGCTCCAAACCCTAGCGTCGATCATCGCTACCTTATCTGCCTTCGGCTCTTGAGGAAGAATGGGCTGCGATTCCTCCACAGACATACAGATATCACACTGAAAGTGTATTCAGCACAGTTCATAAAGGGAAAGGGAGGACACGCTCTGTATCAACGACCACTAAAAGGTGACTCGATACTTTTCATATGATAGCATGCTTGCAAAGAGCAGGGAAATGGAGGATTCGTACAGTTGTTTACTCATACGACGTGTTCTATAAATGCTGTCATGGAGCGAGCCCTCAGGAATGCATAACAAGTCAAGTTATAGACTGAAGAGCCAAACAGACTGCTACGCATGGCTAGTATTGGGTAGGACCCCCGGGAGCACGCAGAAGTGCCGCAACACGACCTGGCATGGACTCGGCTAATGTCTGAAGTAGTGATACCATGAATCCTGCAGGGCTGTCCAGAAATCCGCAAGAGTACGAGTGGGTGGAGATCTCTTCTCAACATCACGTTGCAAGCCATCCCAGATATGCTCAATAATGTTCATGTCTTGCTGGTGTCTTGGCTCGCGGAAGCGTTTAAACTCAGAAGAGTGTTTCCAGAGCCACTCTGTAGCAATTCTGCACGTGTGGGATGACGCATTGTCCTGCTGGAATTGCCCAAGTCCGTCACAATGCGCAATGGACATGACTGGATACAGGTGATCAGACAGGACGCTTACGTGCGTGTCGCCTGTCAGAGTCGTATCTAGTCGTATCAGGGGTCTCATATCACTCCAACTGCACACGCCCCACACCATTATAGACCCTCCACCAACTTGAACAGTCCCCTGCTGACATGCAGTCCATCCGCTCGATACAATTTGAAACGATAATCGTCCGACCAGGCAACATGTTTCCAGCCATCAACAGTGCAATGTCGGTGTTGACTGGCCCTGGCGAGACCTAAAGCTACGTGTGGTGCAGCCATCAAGGGTACACGAGTGGGCCTTCGGCTCCGAAAGCCCGTATCGATGATGTTACGCTGAATTGTTCGCACGCTGGCACTTGTTGATGGGCCAGCACTGAAATCTGCACCAATTTGCGGAACGTTTGCACTTCTGTCACATTGGACGACTCTCTTCAGCCGTCGTTACTCCTGTTCTTGCAGGATCTTTTCCTGGCCGCAGCGATGTCGATTTGATGTTTTAGCCGATTCCGGATATTCACGGCATACGCCTGAAATGCTCGTGCAGGAAAATCGTCACTTCATTGCTATCTCGGAGATACTGTCTCCCATCGTTCATGCGCTGACTATAACACCATGTTCAGATTCACTTAAATCTTGATAACCTACCACTGTAGCAGTAGTAACCGATCTAACAACGTGCCAGACACTTGTTGTCCTATAGAGGCATTGCCGACCGCTGCGCTGTATTCTGCCTGTTTACATATCTCTGTATTTGAATATGCATGCCTATACCAGTTTCTTTGGCGCATCAGTGTACATTAACAGCTATGCAGACTTCTTCCATACAGTCAATGGAGAACGAAAACTAGAGTTTATCACACTCAGTGATAATTACGGCAGTTACTTCGAGATTACTGTACATACAGAGTCTATTAGAAAAAGCGAGGGCGGTCAATCATTAAAAATGTATATATTGTTTGAAAAAAGCTTATTTGGCAGTTTTTCTTTTCCAAAGACCTACTTCTCTTTTCCGCGTAATCGCCACTCACTGTATCTGCCAGTGTATGTGTTTTCCTGAATTTAATTCAGAACTTCGTTCAAGTTTTCGGCTATTGGGCGAGTGAAAGACGTTCTGTATGTTAGTTATGCCCTTGACTATTGAACCATGTGCCTAGACGAACCTGCGTACGTGTTCCTCTATATAACCAGTGTTTCAAAATGAATATCGCGGTTTTAAGGCTTGGTAGCACTTATTACAGTCAAATTACAATTATAAATGTTACATCAAATGAAAGAGGAACTGAAACAGTTTTGTGTTGAATGTGACCACCATTCGCCACACGGCACTCATAGAGACGATAGGCGAGTTCTTCTCAAACTTTGATCAGTGTGTCTGGAGCAATTGTCGCAAAAACTTGTTCAGTCCTTTTCCTGAAATCGGCTAGATCTTATGGTAGCGGAGACACATACACATGATCTTTTATGAACCCCCAGAGGTAAAAATCACTTGGCGTCAGATCGTGTGTGGATGTGGAGGCCCTGCGAAACAAACTGTCATCCGGCCCCTTGTGGGCGATCCCGCGGTCTGGCCCACCGTCGTTTAACCAGCCGCGTACTGAGTTATGCCAGTGAGGCGACGCACCATTTTGCTGCCAAAGACAGTTATGTGGCCCAGCTCTTTCCGACTGAGGAAACAGTGTTAGTTGTAGCGCACAAAGCTTAGAATCACCACTCACAGCTGCTTCACTGAAAAAAAAGCCCCATACTCTTCGCCCCGGGGGATGGCACACAAGCCAGTCAATTCAGTCGAGTCTCTTTGCAACAGTACCATCTCGTCGTGATTTTCTGACGCCCTGAGGAGCACATTATGTGTTTTCTTATTTCCACTTGGGTGAAATGTCGATTCGTTACTAAAGACGGCACGGTCCAGGAAATCTTCAGTGATCATGCGGCAACGTTTCGTTTGTACATTTGGCACGTAAACCGTACCGTGTAATACATGCTCAGGGGCGCTGGTGTTTCAGTAGGTCTTTCATGTGATGTATTTTTATAAACTGAAGAACGAAAGAAACTGGTATAGGCATGCGTATTGAAATAAAGAGATATGCAAACAGAGAGAATACGGCGGTGCGATCGGCAATGCCTATATAAGACAACAAGTGTCTGGCGCAGTTGTCAGATCGGTTACTGCTGCTAAAATGGCAGCTTATCAAGATTTAAGTGAGTTCCAACGTGGTATTATAGTCGGCGCGCGACTGATGGGACACAGCATCTCCGAGATAGCAATGAAGTGGCAACTTTCCCGTACGACCATTTCACGAGTGTACCGTGAATATCAGGAATCCGGTAAAACATCAAATCTCCGACATCGCTGCGGCCGGAAAAAGATCCTGGAATTTATTTGTGGTTGGCCAGTGAATTTGTTTTTCACGTGCTCGTATTCAAGTAACGTTTAGAGCCATTTTGCGTTATCCAGGCTACACCAGTTAGCTGAACCAAACGGAGCTGCAACACTGGCAGTTATTTTCACACATCCGAAAATCATTCAAGTTAAAACAATCTAAGCAGTAAGTTAATCCTGAGGACAGAAGGACAGCACAATGGCAGTCCAGCGGGAATCAATACACTATCGCTTAGACGGTAATGAAAAAGCGGATTTTCTAGTTAGAAAGGGCACAACAGTTAAACAGACTGGAAAAACTGACATGTCGTGTTTTGCAATGAAACGCATTATCAACCATATTAAAATAGTCCAATACAATTTCGTGTCAATAGCAGCCTACGGACCAAGAAGAGAAGCAGTAACCATATTCTACTTCACTAGTGGACAGGACTATTTGACCTTGGCCGCCGACGCTGCCGTGTCTGGAATGTGTTCTATTCACATATGTGGTTCGATCGTGAACAAAGAACATTTGAAAGAGTGTACAAAATCAAGCGATTGTAATTCTTACTTGACAACACTGTACTGTGAAGAAATGTTCAAATGTGTGTGAATTCCTAAGGGACCAAACTGCTGAGATCATCGAATATTGTGAAGAAGGAAGGTGAATGACAGTAAGTCATGTGCCAGAAAATTAAAATAATAATGCCACAGCTGAAATGGCCTTACTTCAGCTGTGCCATCAGTTTCGTTACTAACATTCTGTTTCTGATTCATCTCTTCAGATACAAATACAAACATATAAAAGTGCAAAAATATTTGTTTACTAGCAAAATTTTCTCTCTGTTTCCCGATATTAAGTTACGTGCCAACCTAACTGCTGAAATATGTTTGTACCAATTATAAGATTCTGTTTCTTTTTCCACACTCAATTTTTTAAAATTTGTTAATCTTGCGAAATTTACATCTTACCATTTCGCATGCCGTCTGTAAGGTTTCCAGACAGTTTTGTTTAGTCCAGCATATCTCAACATATCCTTATCACTGTTTGTTTGATACGTTCGGCTCCCACTGACTTAGTCAGTAGTGTTCTGAGTGCACTGGATTCACACTCAGGAGGACAGAAGTTCGGGTGTGTAACTAGCCACGGGGAATAATTTTTTCTCTGGTTCCTGCAACTTGTTTGAGGCAAATGTCAGGATGGTTGCTTTGACATAGAAGTGACCCAAGTCCCTCCCAATCCTTCCGTGACCAGAGGTTCTGCTCCAGCTCTGACTTTGTTGGTGTTGGTGCGTTATAAACTAGTCCTCCTTCCTCACCAATTTTTCTTTGATACGAGGGCGTGATAAAAGTAACACGTTCAATTTTTTAATGTGAAAACTCTTTAAAGCTTTTTAGAGAGAAGAAACTTTATTAACATTCTACATGTCCACCTATTTATCTCTCAACACAGTCACCCTGGAGAAGGGTACTTCGTGTACACTTTCCCCTTTGCTGTTCCAGTCGCGTATGGTTCGCGGGAAGAACGATTCCTGGTGAGCTTGCGCGTGGACTCGAATCTCTCTAACTTTACCTTCTTGGTCTTTCAGCGAGATATGCGTAGGACGAGGCAATATACTGGTTGAGTCTCCTCGTTCTTGGGACGTACACTCTCGGAACTCTATAACGGTGGGCCACATCGTGATGCGGAATGCTTCCCTAACAGCGTCTGCCGAAGGAGTTGGCTGAGCACCTCCGTGAAGCTTTCGCGCTCATTAAGTAAACCTGTAACGAAATGTGCTGTTCTTCTTTGTATCCTCCCTATCTCCTCTTTCTGCTCAGTCTGGCGTCTGCCTTCTTCTTCTCACGGAATTACAGCCCTGTTTGGATTTTAGTATCATCAACAAGTTTCCTCCATTTTGCCCTCTCCAGCGCGGCTCTCCGCCATCCTCGCACTCTGAGAAATTTTATATCTTCTTCCACATCATCTGGCCATCATTTTCGTGGCCTTCTTCTCTGCCTTCATCCGATTGGCCTCCATTCAAAATTCTTTTTAGTTGTTCTTCCAGTATCCATCCTGAGAATGTATTCAACCCAGGCTATTCTTCTACTTTTTATAATATCAGGCTGTCCAGCTCAGTTTTCGTCCTAGATCTTCAGAAACCATTATTATCCTGAACTGCCGCACAGATCTTTGAGTTGCTGCTCATCAACACTCGTTAGCGACCATGTTTTGCACCCGTGGGTTACAACTGGCCTGATCATGACCTTATATAGTGGTATCTACAGCTGTCAATATACACTACTGGCCATTAAAACTGCTACACCACGAAGATGAGGTGCTACAGACGAGAAATTTAACCGACAGGAAGAAGATGCTGTGATATGCAAATGATTAGATTTTCAGAGCATTCACACAAGGTTGGCGCCGGTGGCGACACCCAGAACGTGCTGACGTGAGGAAAGCTTCCAACCGATTTCTCATACACAAACAGCAGTTGACCGGCGTTGCCTGGTGAAACGTTGTTGTGATGCCTCGTGTAAGGAGGAGAAATGCGTACCATCACGTTTCAGACTTTGATAAAGGTCGGATTGTACCCTATCGCGATTGCGGTTTATCGTATCGCGACATTTGCTGCTTGCGTTGGTCGAGAGCCAATGACTGTCAGCAGAATATGGAATCGGTGGGTTCAGGAGGGTAATACGGAACGCCGTGCTGGATCCCAACGGCCTCGTATCACTAGCAGTCGAGATGACGGGCATTTATCCGCATGGCTGTAACGGATCGTGGAGCCACGTCTCGATCCCTGAGTCAACAGATGGGGACGTTTGCAAGACAACCATCTGCACGAACAGTTCGACGATGTTTGCAGCAGCATGGACTATCAGCTCGGAGACCGTGGCTGCGGTAACCCTTGACGCTGCATCCCAGACAGGAGCGCCAGCGATGGTGTACTCAACGACGAACCTGGGTGCACGAATGGCAAAACATCATTTTTTTCGGATGAATCCAGGTTCTGTATACAGCATCATGATGGTCGCATCCACGTTTGGCGACATCGCGGTGAACGCACATTGGAAGCGTGTATTCGTCATCGCCATACTGGCGTATCACCCAGCGTGATGGTATGGGGTGCCATTGTTTACACGTCTCGGTCACCTCTTGTTCGCACTGACGGCAGTTTGAACAGTGGACGTTACATTGCAGATGTTTTACGACCCGTGGCTCTATCCTTCATTCGATCCCTGCGAAACCATACATTTAAGCAGGATAATGCACAACCGCATGTTGCAGGTCCTGTACTGGCCTTTCTGGATACAGAAAATGTTCGACTGCTGCCCTGGCCAGCACATTCTCCAGATCTCTCACCAATTGAAAACGTCTGGTCAATGGTGGCCTAGCAACTGGCTCGTCACAATTCGCCAGACACTACTCTTGATGAACTGTGGTATCGTGTTGAAGCTGCATGGGCAGCTGTACCTATACACGGCATCCAATCTCTGTTTGACTCAATGCCCAGGTGTATCAAGGCCGTTATTACGGCCAGAGGTGGTTGTTCTGGGTACTGATTTCTCAGGATCTATGCACCCAAATTGCGTGAAAATGTAATCACATGTTAGTTCTAGTATAATATATTTGCCCAATGAATACCCGTTTATTATCTGCATTTCTTCTTTGTGTGGCAATTCTAATGGCGAACAGTGTAATAACCTAGACGCCAACGATGTGGAAGCATCCATTACCACTTAGGATTCGCAGTTATATTTCAGTTGACAGGGAATTTGTGCTGTTAATATTAGACCCCAGATAGTCAAAGTTTTGCACATGTTCAAAATTGGAACCGTCTGCTGATAGTCTATCCAAGTTATTAATCTCCTTCCTGGCGAAATTCATGTACTTACTATTTGTTTCATTTATAGAAAGGCCTCTAGGTTCTGTGGCTTCTTTCAGCTCGCATATTGTCCTTTCTACTGATACCCTTCTTCTAGTAATAACTGCTTCATCATCAGCATGTGCGCATACCTGAGTCGACTTTGTGCCTATGTAAGCAGATATCTGAAGGTTCCATATGTCTGCTTCAAGAGTCAGATTGAAAATCATTGTAGACAGTGCGTCCCCTTGTCTGACTCCTTTACTAATGCTAAACCAATTGCTCAGTTCTCTATGCACGCGGTCTGCAGCCTTGGAACCAGTCAATGTTGCTTGAATAAGTGAGACATACTTCGGTGGTACACCAAGCAGCAGCATATCATTTAGCATTTGTAATCGTGACTATTGAAGGCCTGCTTGAAGTCTACGTAGAGGTTATGATGCTCAATGTTATACTCAAATGCCTTTACATGTATTTGCCTCAACACAAATCTCTCTTGTTGGCGTATTAGGCCGAAATCCACACTGATAATCCCCCAGGAATCTCTTCTGTATATGGTGCTAACCTGTTGTAGTTAATACTAGAGACGTTCATGTAGGTTACATTCATCAGGGTAATTTCTCGGTAATTTGAACAGCAGGTCTTGTCTCCTTTCTTATGTATTGGCTGAATTGCAAAATGGTTCAAATGGATCTGAGCACTATGGGACTTAACATCTGAGGTCATCAGTCCCCCCTAGACTTAGAACTACTCAAACCTAATTAACCTAAGGACATCGCACACATCCATGCCCTAAGCAGGAGTCAAACCTGCGACTGCAGCAGCAGCGCGGTTCCAGACTACAGCGCCTAGAACCGCTCGTCCACAGCGGCCGGCGCTGAATTAAACCTAAGGTCGATTCTTCTGGGATTCTTTCTTGATTCCATATCAACTTAATGAGAATCCTCCCTGTTTCCTCTATCTTCTTCTCAGTCTGGCATTCTCCTTATTAACGAATGACTGTATATGGTCGTCCCATGTCAAAGCGGTCCGTATCCATGTTGGTAGATATCCTACCATACTGAAGAGTAGTATACAAATATTGCTCGAACAAGTGTTTTGTAAGCCACTACCTTTGTGGATATACTACATTTCCTGAGGATTCTTCCAATAAATCTCAGTCTGGCATCTGCCTCACTCTCAATCATATATGATCGTCCCGCTTCAGACCGATCTGAATAGATGTTGGCAGATATTTTATGGAAGTAACAGTTTCCAGTGAATGTTCTACAGTTTTGAAATCAGGCACTAAAGTGAATTTCTGTCTACAGGGTGGTCCATTGATCGTGACAGCGCCAAATATCTCACGAAATATGCGTCAAACGAAAAAACTACAAAGAACGAAACTTGTCTAGCTAGAAGGGGGAACCCAGATGGCACTATGGTTGGCCCGCTAGATGGCGCTGCCATAGGTCAAACGCATATCAACTGCGTTTTTTTAATAGGAACCCCCATTTTTTATTACGTATTCGTGTAGTACGTAAAGAAATATGACTGTTTTAGTTGGACCACTTTTTCGCTTTGTGATAGATGGCGCTGCCATAGTCACAAACATATGGCTCACAATTTTAGACGAACAGTTGGTAACAGGTAGGTTTTCTAAATTAAAATACACAACATAGGTACGTTTGATAATTTTATTTCGGTTGTTCCAATGTGATACACTTACCTTTGTGAACTTATCATTTCTGAGAACGCTCGCTGCTACAGCGTGATTACCTGTAAATACCACATATAATGCAATAATTGCTCACTATGATGTCGTCAACCTCAATGCATTTGGCAATATGTGTAACGACATTCCTCTCAACAGTGAGTAGATCGCCTTCCGTAATGTTCGCACATGCACTGAAAATGCACTGACGCATGTTGTCAGGTGTTGTCGGTGGATCACGACACTAAATATCCTTCAATTTTCGCCACAGAAAGAAATCCGGGGATGTCAGATCCGGTGAACGTGCGGGCCATGGTATGGTGCTTCGACGACCAATCCACCTGTCATGAAATATGCTATTCAATACCGCTTCAACCGCACGCGAGCTATGTGCCGGACATCCATCATGTTGGAAGTACATCGCCATTCTGTCATGCAGTGAAATATCTTGAAGTAACAACGGTAGAACATTACGTAGGAAATCAGCATACATTGCACCATTTAGATTGCCATGGATGAAATGGGGGCCAATTATCCTTCCTCCCATAATGCCGCACCATACATTAACCTGTCAAGGTCGCTGATGTTCCACTTGTCGCAGCCATCGTGGATTTTCCGTTGCCCAATAGTGTATATTATGCCGGCTTACGTTACCGCAGTTGGTGAATGACGCTTCGTCACTAAATAGAACGCGTGCAAATAATCTGTCATCGTGCCGTATTTTCTCTTGTGCCCAGTGGCAGAACTGTACACGGCGTTCAAAGTCGTCGTCATGTAATTCCTGGTGCATAGAAATATGGTACGGGTGCAATCGATGTTCATGTAGCATTCTCAACACCGACGTTTTTGAGATTCCCGATTCTCGCGCAATTTGTCTGCTACTGATGTGCGGATTAGCCACGACAGCAGCTAAAACACCTACATGTTGCAGGTCGTGGTTGACGTTTCACATGTGGCTGAAGGCTTCCTGCTTCCTTAAACAACGTAACTATCCGGCGAACGGTCTGGACACTTGGATGATGTCCAGGATACTGAGCAGCATACATAGCACACTCCCGTTGGGCATTTTGATCACAATAGCCATACATAAACACGATATCGACCTTTTCCGAAATTGGTAAACGGTCCATTTTAACACGGGTAAGGTATCACGACGCAAATACCGTCCGCAATGGCGTAATGTTTGTGATACCACGTACTTATACGTTTGTGACTATTACAGCGCCATCTGTCACATAGAGGAAAAAGTGGTCCAACTAAAACATTCATATTTTTGACGTACTATGCGAATATGTAATAAAAAATGGTGGTTCCTGTTTAAAAAAACGCAGTTGATATCCGTTTGACCTATGGCAGCGCCATCTAGAGGGCCAACCATAGGGCCATCTGGTTTCATCCTTCAAGCTAGACGAGTTTCGTTCTTTGTAGTTTTTTCGTTTGATGCTTATTTCGTGAGATATTTGGCCCGGTCACGATCAATGGAACACTCTGTATATACGTTACAATTGTTTATTTCGGGGGTCAATTGTCAGTCACAGCACAAATCGTCTGCAGTTCTTGTTGCATTTCAATAGAAATTTCTCGTGCTGCGACTTCCCTGTACAGCACCATCCGCAAAAAGCCTCATGGAACTTGTAGATTCTTGTACCGTAGGGAAGTAAGGCAGAGGATGTTATGGCGTGGCCGGTATCCTGTTTCTACAACACAAATGCACACGTGGATTAACACGGTTCTTTATTTACTTTTACTGGATACTTGATTAGAGTCCATGTGTTGCGGTACAAGCTCATCGTTAACAGTCCTCCTGCAGACAATATCGGTAGTCTTGCTATAGTCACCAATCTGATTGCTATGTACCGTCGTAACTTGTGATGCGCTCTGCAAATAACTGGCAGACACCCAACTGCAAGTTTGAGTCAGTACAGCCTTCCGGTCCGTGTGGGCAGCCTAAATACTTGCTTTCGAGATGGTGTTGCCGGCATGTTGCATGTCTCTGGCCTCTCCCATGATAGGCGAGCTTGATCCAGGGCCTACTATCGATCTACGCGCTAGGTCTATGGCGACTGGTGTGCTGGGGACAGCTTACGCCAGCACAGAACTTGCGACGTTTTTTGGTATATCATTTATGTACAGAGTACAACAAAATGATACCGACAATTTTCGGTCGGATGTAGAGGCTATTGTGAAGAACAAATCGAGGACAGTAACTCATGTCTGGGAACGCTTTCCAACAGCGCTACAGAGCATCAGAGTTGTAGGCGCTAGCTCCTGGCATTAGGCCACCTCTGCAGCAGACTTGTCCCCTACAAACGTGATATTCCGTCGTCTCAGTGGATGACGACGGTTTTGGACACATGTTTCCACCTACAGTCTATTTTTCTCCTCTGTGCGGAAAAACACTGGACATTTCACTAGTTTCCAGGAGACAAATAAAGTGCGGATATGAAACCTTTGTCTGAAACCGTCGTCGACTGAGGCAGGAGAACATCGCAGTCACAGGAGACAATTCCTGCCTACGCAGCAGCTTCTCCACTGCCTATCGGGACATTCAGTCGTAAACAAGCCGTAAACACTGAACAGTAAACAACCTTACAAGGCGTCGCGCCTACTGCCGTCAGCAGACAAAGTCACGTTTGCTGCCAAAGGGGTGGCCTAGCGTTAGGCGCCAGCGTCTATAACTTCGACACTCTTGTAGCGTCGTTGGATGACGTTTGCAATCACGGGTTCCTGTTATCAGTTTCTTTCTCAAGTTACTATCTACAACTCCTCGAAGTTATGTAGCTACCTTTTTTACCGTTGTGTGCATCTTGTGAAAAGTAAATGTCCTATAACACTCTCTTGAGACACATTCGAAGTTACTTTTACATCTAAAGATTTCTCTCGATCAGAATGACATGCTGTGTTCTGTTTGCTAGAAACTCTTCAGTGCAGTCACACAGTTACTCTGATGTTCCATACGCTCGTATTTAGTTCATTAGTTGGCAGTGTGCAACTGTACAAAATACCTTTAACAAGTGAAGGAACACATCATCTACATAGACTCTGTATCAACTGCTTTCTATGTATCGTGGACGAACAGAGCGAGCTGGTTTCACACTATCGTTGTTTTCGAAACCGATGTTGGTTATTATAAACTAGATTTTCGCTCTGCAGAAATGACATAAAATGTGAGCATCGAACAAGTTCCAAAATTCTTCAACAGGCCGACGTCAGAGATCTAGATTCGACTACCCTTCTTGAAAATGTGAATGACCTGTCCTTTTTTCCAATCATTACGAATGGTTCGCTCTTCACTGCTGCGGGAAGAGTGGCAAGTTACTTTGCATAGTATCAGTAGAATCGAATTTCTCCAAACGAGAGACCAACTTGTTGATGCCGACTCTGTACAGTGTTAGACTGTTTGACTTTGTTGACAGAACCACATCCTCACCTCTACTTCCACCACTTCATCACTATCAAAGTGAAGTCCTCAAAGGCGTTATTTAAGTTTTGGAAAAAGATGAAAATCGGATAGGGCCAAATCGAGACTGTGTGGAGGATGATGAATCACAGCGAACCCAATGCGTCGGATTGCTGCAGGTGCCGCAGAACTCGTGTGTGACTTGCATTGTCCTATCGAAGGAGAGTGTGCTCCGTGTGCGGACAAACCCTTCTGCGGCTAGAATCTCGATTAAAGCACGCTGTTCCCCAAACACCGCCACGCTACACGCCACAATTCGAAGCCCTCTAGCGCCAGATGGTTACAACTTCCACCAACGAAGTGGTAAAGTCGACCGAATAATATGCATGGAATGTCGCACCTTAACCGATACCGAATAAAAAATAAGGAGGAATTACTTTTCAGCATGTCCTCCCAGGTGCCATTATTCTCTTCCAACTTTTTGCTGTTCCTTTCATTCCTGTAAAATTTTTTATTTTCATTATGACATCCCACTATTCTTAAATTATAATTATTTCTGGTTTCCTGTCATCTTAACAGATGCATCTTTTTCTCTGTGGTCACACACACACACACACACACACACACACACACACACACGCACACACACACACACACACACACAGGAAAAACCTGTTTTTTACAGTGATTGCTTCAGTATTAAATCGTAACTAATAATACAGATATCACAATAAAATATTTAAAAGGTATCAGTATCGTCAAAATGTCGCAGAAACCCGCCATTTTATTAGCAGATATTTGCGGAGCACTTATTCATTTCCTGCAGAACACCAGTGGTCTGTAGAACATAGTTTGGGAAACCCTGCCCTCGTATATATATATATATATATATATATATATATATATATATATATATATATATATATATATATATATACTCCTGGAAATGGAAAAAAGAACACATTGACACCGGTGTGTCAGACCCACCATACTTGCTCCGGACACTGCGAGAGGGCTGTACAAGCAATGATCACACGCACGGCACAGCGGACACACCAGGAACCGCGGTGTTGGCCGTCGAATGGCGCTAGCTGCGCAGCATTTGTGCACCGCCGCCGTCAGTGTCAGCCAGTTTGCCGTGGCATACGGAGCTCCATCGCAGTCTTTAACACTGGTAGCATGCCGCGACAGCGTGGACGTGAACCGTATGTGCAGTTGACGGACTTTGAGCGAGGGCGTGTGGTGGGCATGCGGGAGGCCGGGTGGACGTACCGCCGAATTGCTCAACACGTGGGGCGTGAGGTCTCCACAGTACATCGATGTTGTCGCCAGTGGTCGGCGGAAGGTGCACGTGCCCGTCGACCTGGGACCGGACCGCAGCGACGCACGGATGCACGCCAAGACCGTAGGATCCTACGCAGTGCCGTAGGGGACCGCACCGCCACTTCCCAGCAAATTAGGGACACTGTTGCTCCTGGGGTATCGGCGAGGACCATTCGCAACCGTCTCCATGAAGCTGGGCTACGGTCCCGCACACCGTTAGGCCGTCTTCCGCTCACGCCCCAACATCGTGCAGCCCGCCTCCAGTGGTGTCGCGACAGGCGTGAATGGAGGGACGAATGGAGACGTGTCGTCTTCAGCGATGAGAGTCGCTTCTGCATTGGTGCCAATGATGGTCGTATGCGTGTTTGGCGCCGTGCAGGTGAGCGCCACAATGAGGACTGCATACGACCGAGGCACACAGGGCCAACACCCGGCATCATGGTGTGGGAAGCGATCTCCTACACTGGCCGTACACCACTGGTGATCGTCGAGGGGACAATATATATATATTGTCACGTAGAAGAAAGTGTAATTAGATGAATGACGAACACTAACTTCACTTAATGAAGGTTTATTCAGCACTTACACATACAAGTGCTCAGAGCGAACTGACTCCGGCCAGAACACATACAGTATATATACAGCTACAGACAATTCCTGTATAATGATTCTTGACATTTGTGGATACGTGTCGAATGTACTAGAACCGAAATTAGAATTTAAATTCGTACAGTCCAGGTGAGTTGTGAACTCACGACCCTCCATGCAACAGTCTAGTATCATAACCACTACACTACAGTGACTGTGCTACTCAGTTTCTTCTGCAACATTGCTCCTTCCTTAAGAGAACGGCGTCTCGGTTTTACGTCTTCCTAGTTCGGTAACGAGACATCGGTCCTGCATACTCCGACTCCTGATGACTGATTCTCGCCCTGGCCGTGATCTTCTAAGAACTTCTTTTGCCGCTACGCTCTTCGTCACCTTTCCACTTGTTGGCTGTCGCTGGAGCTTCAAATTTACACTGGGTTGCAGGATCCTTATAGGGCTTCATTCGAAGGATGTGAACCGTATCTCTGATCTTTCGTCGTCTTGTGTCGGGGTCGAAATCTTCAACTTCATAAGCAACATCAGACAACTGTCTTATAACCTTATAAGGTAGCGCCTGAGGAGTTTCTCAGAGAGACCAGCCTTCCGAACAGGAGTGAAGATCCAGACGAGGTTACCGGGTTGGTAGACAACAGGACGGTGGCCCCCGTCATACTTTCGGCGATGGTCTTCTTTAGCCTGAGGCGTGTGGAGTCGAGTTAACTGCCGAGCTTCCTCAACTCTGGTTAACACATGGCCGATGTAGTCGTCGTCCATGTGATCAGGATGAACCGGAAACACAATGTGCATCGTCGTAGTCGCATCACGTCCATGCACCAGGAAAAATGGCGTAAATCCTGTGGTGTCTTGTTTGGCGGTGTTGTAGGCAAACGTCACGAAAGGTAGCACCTCACCCCAGTTTCTCTGCTCAACACTGACGAACGTTGATAGTATGTCAGCTAAGGTCTTATTAAGGCGTTCAGTAAGCCCGTTAGTTTGCGGACGGTAGGCAGTCGTCATGTGATGAGTAATGTTGCACCAATGGTTTATCTCTGTCACAAGATTCCACTGAAAGACTTTCCCTCGATCCGTAATTAACGACCTTGTTGCACCGTGTTTTAATACAATGTCTTCCACGAGGAATTTGGCTACCTCGGATGCTTTTGTAATGGCATAGCGTGTCAGATAATTACTGCAAACAATAATCCATCTATTGCCACTAGCAGACGTTGTAAATCGTCCAAGGAGGTAAATCCCAACACTCTGGAAAGGCGTTTAGGCTGGTGGAATTGGTATGAGTCGGTCAGGTGGTTTCTGACGAACTGCCTTTCTCCTCTGGCACTCTTGACCGTGCGACACATAGTGACGGACAGTCCTAAATAAACCTGGCCAGAAAAATCTCTTGCGGATTCTGTCGTATGTCTTAATAAATCCTAAATGTCCGGCCTCAGTTGTGTCATGGAATTTCTGCAGAACATCTAAGCGCATGTGTTTAGGAATCACTGGCGACTCTCTTTCCAAACAGATCAAAGTTTTTCTTGCAAAGTCATCCATTAACTTCCTTAAATTGTCCTTTCATATCCTCTGGCCGATATAAGGCAAGCATAATATGAGATGGCATCCTTCTTCTGCTCAGCAGAGTGATCCTGGAGTGCTGCGAGGCAGTCACTATCTTAAGTCTTGATGGTCTTGCACAGGGTTTCTTGAGAGACAGTCGGCATCTTGGTGTTTTCTTCCACTTTTGTACACTGTGGTAATGTCATACTCTTGAAGACGTAGTGCCCATCTGGCGAGTCGTCCTGTTGGATCCTTAAGACCTGTCAGCCAACAAACTGAATGATGGTCTGTAACGACTGTGAATGGTCTTCCATAAAGATACTGTCGAAATTTGCACATGGCCCAGATCACAGCAAGACATTCTATTTCTGTAGTTGAGTAGGTTCTCTCGGCTTTTGTAAATGTCCTAGAAGCACAGGTTATAACCTTCTCTTTTCCGTCCGAAATTAACACCAGAACAGCACCGATCCCATACCCACTGCCATCTGTGTGCAGTTCTGTAGGTGCTCTCTCATCATACAGACCAAGTACAGGGTCAGTCGTCAGAGCTTTTCGGAGCACACGAAAGAATCTTGTTGATCACCACCCCAGATAAATTTAGCATCAGCTTTTAACAACTCTTGAAGTGGCCTTGCTTTGCCACAGAAGTCTGATAAAACGACGATAATAAGAATATAATCCAAGGAAGCTTCTCACATCTCTAATACTTTTATGAATACGAAATTCCGTTATAGCTCTCACCTTTTCTGGACCTGGCCGCACACCTTCGTTTGACACAAGGTGTCCAAGTATTTTGATTTCTTTTGCTCCAAAGACACTTTCTTGGATTAAGTTTCAGTCCGCCTTGTTGGAGACACATAAGAACAGTCCTCAGTCTTTTTATATGTTCACCAAATGTCTCTGAGAACACTACAATGTCATCTAAATAACAAAGACACATCGTCCACTTCAGGTGCCTCAGAAGATTATCCAACATCCGTTCAAAAGTTGCTGGTGCATTACACGAACCGAACGGCATTAAACTCATGCAGGCCGTCAGGGATGATGAATGCAGTTTTCTCACGATAAGCCTCATCTACTTCGATTTTCCAGTATCCCGAGTACATGTCCATGGTTGAGAAAAACTTAGCCCCCTTCAGACAATCTAGTGTATCTTCAATTCGTGGAAGATGGTAAACGTCCTTTTCAGTTATCTTATTAAGCTTTCTGTAATCAACACAAAAGCCCCATCTATCATCCTTCTTCCTGACGAGGACCTCTGGTGACCACCATGGGCTCTGCGAAGGCTGCATGATGTCATTCCTCATCATTTTCTCTGGTCGCTAATTATTTGACGTTCCATTGCTAATTATAGTATATTGGTAATATAAGTGTTTTATGAAATATTATTTTAAATTTTTAAAGTAGATTTTATTTATTGTACCTTTTGTATCAGGGTTGGTATGCTCTCTGGCTTATTGGTTGATGGTCTCCAGTGCTAATCCGGTGCTTCACCATCGATTTGTCTAATTTCCTCGTCACCTGTGGACTGAAGCATTGACAGAATTCTTGAAGAATGGCAAGTAGCTTCTACTGTTGTTCCTTAGTGAGATCTGGTGATAGTCAAGCTAGAAGATCTTGTAGTGGTAGCGCTAATTTCGCTCACAGACTCTGCATGGGAGGTTTCTATGACGCTCAGCTATTCATCAGTTAACGGCTCAGTGTTTGCTACACACATGCGGCTTGGAGGGATCTGCGGTTCTTGGCGACAGTTATCTATCTACAACTCACCGAATCCGTTCTTAAACGAGACGACAGAGGCTGGGATGACCAAGTTATTTTTCAGTGGTATGCTTCTCTTACATTCCACTACAAAATCCATGGGTTGATGCATGGCATGATACGTGACAGTTACCTTTCTAGTGCTGATTGCATGAATGATCACTTCATCCAGCACACATAGTCTCCACACACTCGGATGCTCATTTTCCTATCCAGAGTATCTCATCTCGTGTAGCATAATTTTTGAGTGACCACAATCTATAATTGCCTGAGAAGCTTTCAAAACGTCCCATCAGAGAATGACGTCATGACTACACTTTTGTAAGATGATGAACCCTAAGGGCTGTGTATGGCGACTTATACCAACACGAATGGTACATCTTGCTGTAGGTTTTACATATTTCCCATTAGTCACCTTCAGCAAAGATGTTTTGCTGTCGACGAATAGTTTTCTGCAACTGGCGACCATACTTTTCCGAAACGACTGAATATGATGCTCCAAAATCCACAAGAGCTTGTGCTCGTCGGCCATCCATGAGGATATCGACGTAGTTTCCTATCATTTTTGTAGTGATCGACGGCAGATAATTTTTTTCATCGGCGGCCTCACCTCCAAGGAAGGTCGCACCTTTTAGTTTTCCAGGTTGCGGCGGTTAGGTGATCGGCTAGAGCAACATACTGGTTAGTTATCCTGGGTCCTCCAGACGTCAGTCGTCCTTGGTGCCCAACCAGATCCCTCATGTGGTCTCGACTTTTTCACCGTTATAAAAGGAAATGAAGGACGAGAGATTGGGTTCAATGTCTGTTCCACTTCCTCCCTTATGACCTCTTGAATCTCACCGTGCAATCCAAGTGCCTTCTGAATTTCCTCTCTCACTATCTGACGAAGGACACTTGTGAAATCAGTTGCTTCCTCCATCACAGATATCGATACAACGTTTGGAAGCCGTTCAAACATCTTGCGTATAATTCTTTTTTGATGCATTGTCTCGGTATACTGGCACCGTTTTATGAAGTCGTCTGCTGTCGAAACGTCCTTCAGGAGTAGGGCTTGATACATGTCCTCAGCAGCACCCTTCATGAGATGTGCAACCTTATCCTCCTCCTTCATTCAGCTCCAAGACGTCTTGAATGTAGGATATTGTAGTTCCTCCTGGACGCTGTGCCCTGCACTTTAATTCATCTTCAGCCTTGCACTTCTGTCGTTGTGTGTCGCCGAAATACTTGCGCAGTTCCGCCTGGAATACTTGTGAACTTCTCCTCGTTGTTCTCATACCATGCTTGGTAGTGCCCTCCAAGTAGAAAAATACGTTAGTCAAACACACAGTGTCACCCATTTGTTAAATTTGGCTATACGCTCATATACCTTCAGCCACTTGTTTGGATCTTGACCATCGTCACTGTGGTATACACCACTTCTAACAAACACCGAACAACGCGCTCCAGTACGCGGCCGCCAAATACATCGCTGGCCGCACTTCTCTGGGCGGCCGCTGCTTCCATCGCTGGCCGTCTTCACACGCACGCTCCCTTACGTGGTCGAGAAGTACATCGCTGGCCGCACTTCTCCGGGCGACTCACGGCTACCATCGCTGGCCGCCTTCGCGCGCGCGCGTTTGTCAGCACACAGCAATTGGCAACGCCAGGAAACATTGCGATTGGTTTTCCCTGGAAAACAGCGACCCCAGCCGACGGCTCCATTAACTAGCAAGCCTTATATAAACCCGGCCGCCGCCGCAAACTACAGTTCACATCGGGAAGTGCAGTACGCCGTGTTCCAGCTGCTTGTGGATGACTCGCCGCGCCACTAGAGGTTACCTGGCTGCTCGGCGGAAATCTTGCGACTTCACTCGGAGAGACTGAACTTCACTGGACTTGGGAATAATTACGGGACGTGCACCCCACCATGCACATTCGGACATTGGTATAACCAAACTTTAATTATGCATTACTTCTGAGTGTGAACCTGGGTACACGCTTGGCTAACATAATTGTTGGAAAGTGATTTGTGATGTAATAAACCAGACTGAAGAGGTTATTGTGTTATTCCTGGTGATAACAGTCACCAGAGAACCCGGAAGGATGTCTTTTCTTTTTTTTCTTTTTTTTTTGTCATCAGTCTACTGACTGGTTTGATGCGGCCCGCCACGAATTCCTTTCCTGTGCTAACCTCTTCATCTCAGAGTAGCACTTGCAACCTACGTCCTCAGTTATTTGCTTGACGTATTCCAATCTCTGTCTTCCTCTACAGTTTTTGCCCTCTACAGCTCCCTCTAGTACCATGGAAGTCATTCCCTCATGTCTTAGCAGATGTCCTATCATCCTGTCCCTTCTCCTTATCAGTGTTTTCCACATATTCCTTTCCTCCCCGATTCTGCGTAGAACCTCCTCATTCCTTATCTTATCAGTCCACCTAATTTTCAACATTCGTCTATAGCAACACATCTCAAATGCTTCGATTCTCTTCTGTTCCGGTTTTCCCACAGTCCATGTTTCACTACCATACAATGCTGTACTCCAGACGTACATCCTCAGAAATTTCTTCCTCAAATTAAGGCCGGTATTTGATATTAGTAGATTTCTCTTGGCCAGAAATGCCTTTTTTGCCATAGCGAGTCTGCTTTAGATGTCCTCCTTGCTCCGTCCGTCATTGGTTATTTTACTGCCTAGGTAACAGAATTCCTTAACTTCACTGACTTCGTGACCATCAATCCTGATGTTAAGTTTCTCGTTGTTCTCATTTCTACTACTTCTCATTACCTTCGTCTTTCTCCGATTTACTCTCAAACCATACTGTGTACTCATTAGACTGTTCATTCCGTTCAGTAGATCATTTAATTCTTCTTCACTTTCACTCAGGATAGCAATGTCATCAGCGAATCGTATCATTGAGATCCTTTCACCTTGTATTTTAATTCCACTCCTGAACCTTTCTTGTATTTCCATCACTGCTTCCTCGATGTACAGATTGAAGAGTAGGGGCGAAAGGCTACAGCCTTGTCTTACACCCTTCTTAATACGAGCACTTCGTTCTTGATCGTCCACTCTTATTATTCCCTCTTGGTTGTTGTACAAATTGTATATGACCCGTCTCTCCCTATAGCTTACCCCTACTTTTTTCAGAATCTCGAACAGCTTGCACCATTTTATATTGTCGAAGGCTTTTTCCAGGTCGACAAATCCTATGAAAGTGTCTTGATTTTTCTTTAGCCTTGCTTCCATTATTAGCCGTAACGTCAGAATTGCCTCTCTCGTCCCTTTACTTTTCCTAAAGCCAAACTGACCGTCACCTAGCCCATTCTCAATTTTCTTTTCCATTCTTCTGTATATTATTCTTGTAAGCAGCTTCGATGCATGAGCTGTTAAGCTGATTGTGCGATAATTCTCGCACTTGTCAGCTCTTGCCTTCTTCGGAATTGTGTGGATGATGCTTTTCAGAAAGTCAGATGGTATATCGCCAGACTCATATATTCTACACACCAACGTGAATAGCCATTTTGTTGCCACTTCCCCCAATGATTTTAGAAATTCTGATGGAATGTTATCTATCCCTTCTGCCTTATTTGACCGTAAGTCCTCCAAAGCTCTTTTAAATTCCGATTCTAATACTGGATTCCCTATCTCTTCTAAATCGACTCCTGTTTCTTCTTCTATCACATCAGACAAATCTTCACCCTCATAGAGGCTTTCAATGTATTCTTTCCACCTATCTGCTCTCTCCTCTGCATTTAACAGTGGAATTCCCGTTGCACTCTTAATGTTACCACCGTTGCTTTTAATGTCACCAAATGTTGTTTTGACTTTCCTGTATGCTGAGTCTGTCCTTCCGACAATCATATCTTTTTCGATGTCTTCACATTTTTCCTGCAGCCATTTCGTCTTAGCTTCCCTGCACTTCCTATTTATTTCATTCCTCAGCGACTTGTACTTCTGTATTCCTGATTTTCCCCGAACATGTTTGTACTTCCTCCTTTCATCAATCAACTGAAGTATTTCTTCTGTTACCCATGGGTTTTTCGCAGCTACCTTGTACCTATGTTTTCCTTCCCAACTTCTGTGATGGGCCTTTTTAGAGATGTCCATTCCTCTTCAACTGTTCTGCCCACTGCGCTATTCCTTATTGCTGTATCTATAGCGTTAGAGAACTTCAAACGTATCTCGTCATTCCTTAGTACTTCCGTATCCCACTTCTTTGCGTATTGATTCTTCCTGACTAATGTCTTGAACTTCAGCCTACTCTTCATCACTACTATATTGTGATCTGAGTCTATATCTGCTCCTGGGTACACCTTACAATCCAGTATCTGATTTCGGAATCTCTGTCTGACCATGATGTAATCTAATTGAAATCTTCCCGTACTCCCGGCCTTTTCCAAGTATACCTCCTCCTCTTGTGATTCTTGAACAGGGTATTCGCCATTACTAGCTGAAACTTGTTACAGAACTCAATTAGTCTTTCTCCTCTTTCATTCCTTGTCCCAAGCCCATATTCTCCTGTAACCTTTTCTTCTACTCCTTCCGCTACAACTGCATTCCAGTCGCCCATGACTATTAGATTTTCGTCCCCCTTTACATACTGCATTAGCCTTTCAATATCCTCATACACTTTCTCTATCTGTTCATCTTCAGCTTGCCACGTCGGCATGTATACCTGAACTATCGTTGTCGGTGTTGGTCTGCTGTCGATTCTGATTAGAACAACCTGGTCACTGGACTGTTCACAGTAACACACCCTCTGCCCTACCTCCCTATTCATAACGAATCCTACACCTGTTATACCATTTTCTGCTGCTGTTGATATTACCCGATACTCATCTGACCAGAAATCCTTGTCTTCCTTCCACTTCACTTCACTGACCCCTACTGTACCTAGATTGAGCCTTTGCATTTCCCTTTTCAGATTTTCTAGTTTCCCTACCACATTCAAGCTTCTGACATTCCACGCCCCGACTCGTAGAACGTTATCCTTTCGTTGATTATTCAATCTTTTTCTCATGGTAACCTCCCCCTTGGCAGTCCCCTCCCGGAGATCCGAATAGGGGACTATTCCGGAATCTTTTGCCAATGGAGAGATCATCATGACACTTCTTCAAATACAGGCCACATGTCGTGTGGATACACGTTACGTGTCTCTAATGCAGTGGTTTCCATTGCCTTCTGCATCTTGACGTCGTTGATCATTGCTGACTCTTCCGCCTTTAGGGGCAATTTCCCACCCCTAGGACAAGAGAGTGCCCTGAACCTCTATCAGCTCCTCTGCCCTCTTTGACAAGGCCGTTGGCAGAATAAGGCTGACTTCTTATGCCGGAAGTCTTCGGCCGCCAATGCTGATTGTTTATCAAAATTTTGCAGTGGCGGGGATCGAACCCGGGACTGAAGACGTTTTGATTATGAATCAAAGATGCTACCCCTAGACCACGGTTTCTCATGTGGTGGCAAACCGTTGCTGTCATCGTAACGTCCTCTTCTTCTTCTGTCTCCGATATATTTCGATCTGTTGAATATGGCTCGAAATCAGGTTTCTCGCCACGTAAACGGCGGTTCTGTCGTGGCCTGATGGGAGCCACTGAGTTGTCGATAATGTGCGCCATCACAAGCTCCAATACTCAGCGTCTCCAATAGAAAATATCACGTAGAAGAAGGGGTAATTAGATGAACACTAACTTCACTTAACGAAGGTTTATTCAGCACTTGCACATACAAGATGCAGAGTGAACTGCCTCTGGCCAGAACACATACAGTATATATACGGCTAAGAACATTCCAGTACAATGATTTTCGACTTTTGTGGATACTTCTAAAATGCACTCGAACCGAATATAGAAATTAAAATTGTACAGTCCAGGTGAGTTCCGAGCTTCAAAGTTGTTTAAGGGAGGGTTCAGGTGTTCCATAGAAAGCGAATAAACGCTTTGAAAAAACTTAATAGCTTAGCGCGTTTTTTCTACATTTTGACGGTGCCAGTTACTTTTTAAAATTTCATTGTGATTTCTGTGTTACTAGTTCTGATTTGAAATTGAAGTAACCACTGCATAAAACAACTTTTTCTCCTTTTTAAGAATTTTATTGAATGTCAAAATAAATAGGGTGTTGCATCAAAGTGCAAGGATTCTCAAAGCGTTATGTAGAGCAAAAGTTTGGAAACCCCTAGTTTAGAGATGTCTACCACCGTATGACCCCTGTTATTTGTGGTACTAATCCTAAACTCTCTATCAGAATTTTCGTTTTTCGGCTTTTGGACTACTTTTCTTTTAAAATCTGTCGTTAGTATTTTGTAGTGGGACTTGCTGTAATTTACCAGTCTTTGTAGTTGTTTCTAGAGATGTTTATAATATTAGTTTCAGTTCATTTATGTAATGAAAATGATTCTGTTAACCATAATAAAAGGATTAAAGAAATATTGTCTACCATACATAAATTATACTAATATATAAAATGAGGAAGGAAGATGACTAATGCTGATAATATTTATTATAATTATAAAACAATAAAAATAACAGTATGTTAAATATTAAAAAACTACAGAAAATTTGCGTTAATATGATAATCTTCTCATTAAATACAAACTATGGTGCTTCTAAGATGATATAATTTAAAGAAGAAAAAGTAAAAGCGAAACAGTTTTCAAAGCTAAGTGTTCAAAGCCAAATATTATAGAAAGATAAAATGTAAAATAATTTGAATCAACTGCAAATTTCTTGCAAACTAGTGAATGAAAAAGAAATGATAGCAGGAGTGGTGAGAGAGGGACACAGACAGCAATGAACATGGTATTTGAGAGGGGAACTGGAAAGAATGAAAGGGAAGAACAGAGGAATGAATAAATAATTACAAAAACGCGTTATGGAGGAAGTCCTCGAAAAACAAAGCACGAACATCGAGAAATTCTCACTGTGGTAGTTCACGAAGCGGCCGCGTGGTGCCGTCGGCGTTGGCCGCCATGATGGGGCGTCTACTCGACAGTGTCGCCGCGGTGCGGCCGCCGCCAAGAACTGCGAAGCGAGGCGCGACTCTTTTCTTCCCGGCGAGCGACGAACAAAAGACGCGCGAGATGCGTCCCGGCGATACTCGACGGTAGTCACCGGCGGAACCGTTGTGTTTGTGAAGGGATGGAAGGCGCCGAGCCGAGGCGCGCCGTGAGGTGGACACGAGGGCCCTTGATTTCGACTCTGCAGGCAGCCGGTGGATGCAGAGGCGGCGAGGAGGGGACTCGTCTGTAGAGACCGCTGGCGGACGATACTCCTGCGCCCGATGAAGCTATTTCTGCACTCTTAAGGGTCGATACGGCCTGCCACAGTGTCAGGAACACCACTGCCGTGTGCAGGAAAGTACGTTTATTTCATAAGTGGGAAATCGTTACGCAGTGCACATTGAGGTCTGCATCTGTTAAATATTGGCATGAAGTCAAGTGTTTGTTATGTAGTCTTTCAAATCCACAATTTCCTGAATCTACTTACCTACTGTAGTTGCCTTATCCAGTTCTGCAGGTCTGTGGCCAAGATGATTTGAAATGACAGAGAAATATCTTGTTGACTAACAGCCTTGCCACTGTGGTAACACCAGTTCCTGCCAGTTAAGCGCTGTCGGGCTGGGCTGGCACACTGCTGAGTGCTGTTGACAAGCAGGGTGCGCTCAGCCCTTCTGAGGCAAACTGAGGACCTGCTTCACTGAGAAGTAGCGGCTCCGGTCTTGTAAACTGACATACACCAAGGAAAGCGGCGTGCTGACTACATGCCTCTCCATATCCGCATCCAGTTACACCTGTGGGCTGAAGATGACACGGCGGCCAGTCGCTACCATTGGGCCTTCATGGCCTGTTTGGGCAGAGTTAAGTTTTTTAGTTTTTCAGAGAAAAAGCTTTCCTTAATGTACATTTATTATCATTCAGGACAAAATAAAAACTTATCGCTCTACTTAAATAAGGAAGTTGTCGGTGTTACCATGACATAACTTATCAGAACTGGAGGTCCACAGTGTTGGCTGAAATTGTCATTACTAACTGCCTTAACTCATTTTTATTGCAGTGACCGGAGAAATCATTGTAAGTGCTTCAAAACTGCATGTGTCCTTTGAATGAAATTATCATTTGCGCAGTTTCATTTGATTGAAGCGGAGTTGAGGGTTGCTGGTTAGGTTTGCATGCATATCTCATTATTAATGTGCTAACTGAATTGTGTTGCCATCGTGGTGGAAGGACAAAAAAGAAACAAATTTGTGAATGACTACAAAACGATCAAGATAAAAATTATACAGAATATATCGAAAAATCCAATTTCATTCATAGTTCACAAATCTGGACTCCGATTATGCCAAAGCAAAATACTGGTATTTCGTAAGTTAGTGATGTATTTGAATGGATGTTATGTGATCTATATAGATAAAAATCCATTGCTGCATGTATGGAAAGATCGTCACTTAAGAACTGCTGGGCTGATTTAGCTGATATTGTTTTGTTGTGTCTGTAATTGTCAGGACAAGGTTTGTATGAAAAAGTTTTTTTGAAAAATCCACCAGAAAAGTCGGAAATTATGATGGTGATTTTTGTATGAAAATATCAACGAAAGAAGTGTAGCGGTAGTGAAGTTTAACATTCTTACCAATAATCTCGGATAGCTGTTGACCGATTAATTTCAAATTTTTACACAAAACTCTAACAAACTCTCAGCTGGATATAGGCTACACATTTTTAAATATATGTGGTACATAAATACTTCTGTATGTTATATGCTATATAAAGGGGAAAAGTTTTTGGCAAAAATCTCAGAAAGTTCTTGAGCGATCTACTTCAAATTTTTACTTGATACTCCAATAAACTTCAGATGGAAATAGTCTGAATTTTTTTCTGATGGGGCATAGGCTACGTAATTTATATGTAATATCTAAAGTGGAAGCGTTGGTAGCAATAATCTCAAAAAGTTCTTGACCAACTTATTTCAAATTTTTATGTGATGCTCTAATAAACATTCTGACAGACATTGGCTGTATATTTTTTATATATGCAGTATAAATACATATTTAACATTAAAGGGGAAACATTGTTAGTAAAAATTTCAAAAAGTTCTCGACTGTTTTGCTTCAAATGCTGATATGATACTCCACAACCACTCACATGGTCATAGGTTATATATTTTTTTAAACTACAATGTACAGATGTTTGTGTTAAAATGGATTGTGAGAAAGAAAATGCTGTGCTGTGAAAATGTGTGATTTCCTTTCCTTCAATCAGCTTTATCTTAGATATCAAAGCATTTAAGCCATTAAAAAAGTTGTTTCTTTGACAATGTATTATTGCCCCTTAAAGAAAATACTATTACACATACACACACACACACACACACACATATAATCTATATATATATATATATATATATATATATATATATATATAGAGATAGATAGATAAGGGGAGAGGAAGGTTGTGCTTATAACTTATGATTCTGAGAAATACAGTCACTGTAGCTTCTACGCTCATATTTCCAGAAGCTGGAGTAATCAGTCCTGTACCCCTTATATTAGTGATCTCAACCAATTTACCCATACAATCTGAATGACTTCATTTCTCTGGCGACATTTCGTTTATAATAACAACAACCAAGGCTGAAAGTATGAAAGAGATGAAACAGGAGACAGACAGAGAAGAGGAGGGAGAGAAAATGGTCACAGACAGGGGGAAGGATGATATCAAATGGCTCTGAGCACTATGGGACTAAACATCTGTGGTCATCAGTCCCCCAGAACTTAGAACTAATTAAACCTAACTAACCTTAGGACATCACACACATCCATGCCCGAGGCAGGATTCGAACCTGCGACCGTAGCAGTCGCACGGTTCCGGACTGAGCGCCTAGAACCTCTAGACCACCGCGGCCGGCAAGGATGATATCAACAGCGAGAAGGGTGAGCAGGTGATTGAGAGAGATATGGGGAGTAGGAGATCGATACTGGGTGGGGGAGGAGGAGAAGATGAACAAAGAAGTTGAGGAAGAGAAGGAGATGGACAAAAAGAGGGACAGAGAGAGAGAGGTGAGAAGGAGATTAGGACAAATATACAATACCCATACATATTTAGCACTTGTGAAGCACTGCCAGGTTTACTAATTAATTAATATCAATTAAAATATCATTCTTTAGGTGAAATGAATTATATATACACAGGTATTTTAATTTCATACACCAACTGAATTACTTCATTTGCTTCAGAATCCTTTTTAAACAAAGTTTAGAGGAATATTAATTTACCCAGTTTACTGACTCTTGAGCTCTGTGGCTGTGGAATATAGAAGGGTGTGCTGAAAATTAATACCTTCGAATTTTTTATGTGGAAACTATCAAATAAAATTTACATCTTTCTTCTTCATTTCTATTTTTCAACATAGTCAGTACGCAGTTACATTTCTCCCAATGAGAGACCAGTTGATAATACTGTTAATACTGTCACTGTTTGACTTTTGTTGATGGAGCCACTATCTTACCTCTGGTTGCGCCGCTTCATCACTATGAAAGTGAAGTCCTTGAAAGCATTCTTAAAGTTTTGGAATCTAATGAGAATCGGATGGCGCCAAGTCGGAACTGTACAGAGGTTGATCGATGACAGTGAACCCAAAGCATCGGATTCTTGCAGATGTGGCGCTCCAATGTGGTCAAGCACAGTCATGCTGAAGGTGGTACATATGAGGACAATATTTTCTGCAGTTAGAAATTCAATTACAGCACGCTGTTCCTCGTGCACAGGTAGTTACGTTACACACCACCATGTTATATGCTACAGCTTGGACCCCTATAGTGGCATGTAATACGATGTGTAGGTAGGCGAGCTAATCGGCCACCTAGAATACAAGGAGAGCAGAGTTTGCTCGCCAGGCTGGGTGCGAGTCAGCGTGAAGAGGACACCATACAGCTGCTCAAGGCGAGCCATGCGCAAGGGCATCAGCAAAGGACCAGATGCGAGTACAATCTCAGTATGGGGAATCTGGATGATGCATCGATCGTTTAAGATGGCTGGCTGTGCTTCCAGCAATTGTGGGCTTTGAGACAAACTGAAAGATGGCTTCTCACAGTCCTATAAGAGTTATAATGATTCATATTAAGTACTAAAGCAAATCTGAATACAATGGAGATCTCAGATAAATGAGGCGCATCCAGATCTGATCATCATAACAGCCTGTTTCACATAATCTACTCTAATGTCAGGAGCAACACCATCATTTATAGGTTCCACAACGTGCTATAATCAAGTGGTGTCTACTGTATGATTAGACGTTATGAAGCATGAAATAACACAGCACTTGCTGTAACACCTAGTTTTAAACACCCAATCGTAATGATGATGATTAAAACAGTCGTGATTCAACCAGGATAGATACAGTCGATTTCTGTTTTATGAGCAAAATCAGTGTTGTTTGAGAACATTCTGTGTGTTCAAATTATAAAATTGTCGTACATGATGGCATTACATTGACTTCATACGTATGAAATACCACTACAGATATCTATACTTTCATTTAGTACATTTGGGAGTGCTCAATTATTTTGTAATATCCAGAGTAGGAAAAAAAACTACGAACTGTATGCATCCAAACGTTAACCAGTCGTACTATTCCTTGTAATAGAATCTCCTGTAAGATTTTACTGCACCTCTCTCTTTTGATACATCGAAAAACAAATACCATCTGCGTGTTGACATCGAGGATATAGCATATACAGATATCCTCCATTGGAGCAGGTGGCCAGTGGTTGAAACCGCTTGCATAGACCTGTGTAAAGCTTTGTTGACTATACTGGAGGAACACCATATCCTGCAGACTATCAATCACAAGAGAGGGTTCCTGTGTTGTTCCTTCACTAGCAGTTCAGTACATATGCTCGAGAGCACCCATCAGTATTTTGTAACATCCAGAGTAGGTAAAAAACTACAAACTATCTGAATCCAAACTTCAAACCAGGCATATCACTCCTAATAGAACCTCCTGTAACACATGCAAGAAGTGTATGGCTACAGCTTTGTGCACCACCGTACCTTTTGTTTTTCTACCATGACTCTGAGATCTGTCTCAGGTGCTAAACCGACATTAACAAGTTTCAATCCATTGGCTCTCATAGAAAGCTCAACATCACATGGTGGAAACTATGCTGCTTCCACAGCACATAGGATGGTAGACATAAACACAGGGGGATGTTTCTCATTGACAAAAATCTGGAAGATCTCGCAAGATATGGAAACTGGGAGAGTTTGTGGCTTTGTAGAGCGTTTTCAAACAGCTATCTGAATGTGAAGTATACGGTTAATCTCACCTTCCACAGTGACAGGAAAATTAATGGATCAGTTTAATTAATTTACGTATCAATTTGATATCAAAACTGCACTCATGGCGCCCTTATGCCACTGCTGGTACGCTGTTAACAGAGGCACTCACATCGGTCATCTGCTGCCACAGCCCGTGATTGTCACATTTCACTCTGTTATCCTAACAGATACGTTCATCGTACACCCCACATTGACTTCTGTGGTTATTTCATGGAGTGTTGCTTGTCTGCTATCACTGACGCAAACACCGCTGTTCTCGGTCGTTAAGTGAAGGCCGACAGCCACTAAGTTATCTGAGGAGAGAGGTAATGCCTGAAATTTGTGTTCTCGTCGCACACTTGAGATTGTGGGTCACAGAATATTGACGTCCCTAAAGATTTCTGAAATGAAATGTCCCGTGTGTCTAGCTCCAACTACCATTCCTTGTTCAAACTCTGTTAATTCTCATCGTCTAGCCACAATTACGTCAGACACGCTTTCACATGAACTACTTGAGTACAAATGACAGCACTTGCAGCGTCTTGCCCTTCTGTACTGCCCTTGTGCACGCTACACTGCCTCCATCTGTACATCTGTATCTCGCTATCCCAGGAGTTTTGTCACCTCAGTGTAATGAGGGCACTGTGTATAATCCTCATCACACTGTTGGCCCCTTACACAATATGTCACTTATGGGTGTAGATGTTGTATGAGCAAATAGTACTTTGTAGGTCTAAATTGTACGTACTCCAACTACCTTACATAAGGCAGACATAACTGAATAACCTACTTAGCCACTAATTGACATGTCAGATGATATTAAGCAAATGAATAGATTCAATCATTAATTTGAAAACTGTTTCGCTTCTGTATCTTTGTGGTAACTACATGATGCCTATGTTATTTACAACTACTGAGTTGTTTTACATTGAAAGTAACGGTTTGACAACCCCTGTGATTTCTAGTTAGTATTTACATTGGATTTCCAACTCCGTACAAGCTCTTAGGTTTGTGATAATTGTTTAATTGAGTTGACTGTGAAGAGTGCTTCTGGGGACAGTAAGTTGAACAATGCCATGTCCACACAAATATAAGAACATTTTTTTTAAAACCTGCCATACTGAATTAACAATGTTGTTACTTCTCATTAACACCTGATTTCCTCCTGGCATGATGTAGATTTATCCAGAGAATTATATACAGGAAAATTCTTCGTTTTTAAGACTGGTATAAAGTTATCCTGAATAGCAGTGTAACTTTGTACCAGCATTAAAACTGAAATTTTACTCCATTGGGGCATGCTTCGTATATTTTCACTTTTCCAAGCACTCAGTAACTATAGATGTAAAATGTGGTAGTGTTTGTTGCGACATGTAATTTATTTTGTTTTCAGTACTTTCAATAAATGGTAAAGTTGAAACTTCCCCTTTGTATGTAAATAATGACAGTGCTGGAAAAATTCTTACGTTATTTGGTTTTGAAAGAGCTGAGCAAAACTCAACGTACTCAAACAGTTTTCTCTTTACTTATTCTGACCATCACTAAACTGACACACAATATTTTAGCGCAACGCAAGCTGACTTTCAACAATCCCTGCAAAAGAATGGCCCTGACTAACAATAACTTACACCTTTCATGAATCACTTACCTCAGAAAAATCTTCGTTACTCAAACTACTGCAATGCAGCGAGCGCAATACTGCCAGCTAAATAAAAGTTTCTAACTACTGAAGGCACTAATTACTGACAGGCGTAATTAGCAAATGAAAGATTTTGATAGAGAACAAACAATGTATTTATGTTAATAGTGTTCAAAAGTCATAATACATACATAATTTTGTGACCTCCAATTAAACAAATTTCCTTTATCTGACGGACACACGTCCAGACCGTCCGTTAATAGTAACCTCTCAAAACTCTGTCATCTCTCTCTCTCCACATCCACCACTGCTGACGGCTCACCTCCAACTGCCCAACGCTACGCGCTGTTCACATCCAGTTGCCCAACACTTGTTGTTGTGGTCTTCAGTCCTGAGACTGGTTTGATGCAGCTCTCCATGCTACTCTATCCTGTGCAAGCTTCTTCATCTCCCAGTACCTACTGCAACCCACATCCTTCTGAGTCTGCTTAGTGTATTCATCTCTCGGTCTCCCTCTACGATTTTTACCCTCCACGCTGCCCTCTAATACTAAATTGGTGATTCCTTGATGCCTCAGAACATGTCCTACCAACCGGTCCCTTCTTCATGTCAAGTTGTGCCACAAACTCCTCTTCTCCCCAATCCTATTCAATACTTCCTCATTAGTTATGTAATCTACCCATCTAATCTTCAGCATTACCCAAGCGAATATTCCAACAATGAGTCCAACCACCCACAGACAGCACTCAGCAAAGTCAGCGATTTTCATACAGAGCACTACGTGGCTTTACCAACATAAAAACCTAAACAGTCTACTTACAAAATGTGGTATAAAACTACCCAGATAGTGTACTTCTTACAACACAAACAGAGCGTAATCTAGGTACCTATTGCCTTAATATATGGTGGTAGCCATAGGTCTAGGTAGGAGTTCTTCTTTAATACCTATTATTAATGTACACGTCTCTTCTACGCTTAGGGTGCATATTCTCATATGGCATGTCACAGTCCATAGATGTTTAAAATGTTCACTCGTTAGGATAAAATAATATAGGTTTTGTCTGATAGTTATATATTTATTGGAACTTCACCTTTGAGGAATTTACTGTTGGCTTCTGTCTCAGGTTCTTCAGCCAAAGCTTGCTTGATGATTTTTGTTACGTTTCGCCAGCACGAGTTGTTGGCACTGTCAGAGCTTCCCTCTCCATCGTTGTTGGTGAAATGGAGACGTGCTCTTGCCGCAGTTACGTGTACCTGACGCGCCAACGTCCAAGGGCCTTTCCATGCTACCTGGAACAGTCGTTCTGCGTAGCACGGGAATCCAGAATCCGATCACCTTGAGGCTTTCTTCTTTCTTCTTGAAGCTACTGAAAAGTTTGTCTATTTCTGTAGCTTCCCTCAACAAGGGGTAGTGATAGCTCTTCTCTCAGCAAGAGCTTCCATGACGGCGAATCTTACTATGTGGTCGGTCTCACACAACACGTGCTCCGCCACGGCGATTTCTCCACCTGCCCCAACCTGCAGTGCCGCTTATTGCCTGCAATGCTGGTGTTGATTCATCGTCCAGCCATTCCGACATGATTTTTCCGCACGTATTATGGTATGCGGTGTATTGTCGACATTGCAAGAGGGTCTTTTCTCCTTTGCCGATCTGAGACACGCTTTCATTTTCTTTGTCGGTTTGTAAATACTCTTTACGCGGATAATTTTAGCTTGACTTGATGAGTTTGACAGTATTTCCTTATCATATTTGTTAGCTTCGGCGTATTTCAACCATTCAGGAAAGGTCCCACTATAAAATACTAATTACAAAGCTAGCTATATACGGTACTAATCCCAGAAGTAGACTTTTTAATTAATTATGTCGATAATTTATCAGAACCACTAGAATCTATTTTTGTTTCGAAGATTTTATGGCGGACATCTTCTAGTGTTCGAAGATTTTATGGCGGACATCTTCTAGTGTAGTGAGGATCACATTATGTTACTGAAGTTATTAGTATTGACTGGTCAGAGATATCCCATGGCAGCATTTACTGAACCTGACAACCCTCTCTTTTGAGTAACAGTTTTCAAATGTTGTTAGAAAGTTTTATAATCCTGCATACGTTTGTTACCACTGTCCGATTTACGCTCAATGTTAGCTTCTCTTCATATCTGTTTCTATCAGTGCGTACCTTCAATATATTCCAAATTGTCTTTGTTTTGTTATCTGCTGTGATTATAATTTTGTTGTTATGCTTGTTACGATGTCTGTATTACTGTCTTATAGTTTGCAGTATGTTTTGCAGTGTGCTATAGTATCAACATTAAAGCTGTTTTTGACCTTCAGATATGGTTTTCTTTGTGGTTTACTAGAGATCTTTATTCCTTGAGAAATACGTGGCTTCTTTTTTGAATTTGGCCTAATCTGGCGTAGTACAGGTCTTCGTTTACAGTGGACCAGAGTTTCACACATGCACAACGCCTATTTTACCTTATAGCTACCTCAGAAATACCAAGTACCAAGCAATATATTAATCCCAAGTGAAAATTTAACTTAAAAGACATCAAGTTGTTCTGATAAATCTTACGTGGTTGCCCATTGTTGTCTACTTTTACATCTGCAACTGCTTATATACACTGCAAATCGTTATGAAGTGCATAGCAGATGATACGTGCCACGGTACTAGTTGTAAGGATTTCTTCCTGTTCCATTCACATATAGAGCGAGGAAGGAATGATTGTTTGAATGTCTCCGTGCGCACTGTAATTATTCTGATATTGTCCGCACGATCCCTTTGTGGCCAATAACTAGGGCATTCTAGTGTATTCGTGGAATCATCATTTAAAGGCAGTTCTTGATTTTTATTAGCAGACATTCTCGGGATAGTTTACGTCTATTTTCAAGAATCTCCCGATTCTGTCTCTTCAGCGTCTCTGTACCGCTTTCCCTCGGGTCAAAGAATCTTGTGACCATCCGTGCTGTCCTATGTGAGCGTTCAACCTCTTCCCTGTTAGCTCTGTTTGGTACGAGTCCCACAAACTACAGCAATATTATAGAGTAGATCACACCAGTGTTTGTAAGTAACCTCCTATACAGACTCACTGCACTATCCCGGTATTCTACCAATGAACCAACGTCCAGCACCTGCTACACTCACAACTGAGCCTACGTGATCATTCCATTTCATATTCCTACGAACTGTTACTCTCATCGGTTTGTATGAGCTTCCCACTTCTAACTGTGATTCATTGATATATATAGTCATAGGATATTGTGTATTTTTGTTCATTAAAGAATTGTGTGAATCAGTTAATTATCCCACCATATCCCATTCCACGTTACACCCAAAATAGCTAGCAGCAGCAGGACGGCGCACAGAAGCAGCAGATGGACTTATTGCCACTTTTTTAAAGTACTTTGTTTATTTATGAGATAGCTCAACCCCATCCTGCTTCTCCAAGGATATCTGATACACTATAGGTCCACTAAATGTTATCATCTGCAACACTTGTGTCTCAGGTGAGGAATTCATTCAGTGCCTCTTTGGACAAACATTATCCCAACAAATCAACGAATGTTTATACCGGAAATAAATAATACAGAGCAGACTTCATTTGTACAGACAACCATAAAAGACAGTGTGAGAGAGTTAGTAATAATAATAATAATAATAATAATAATAACCCCGTGGAGGCCCGGGAAAAGAATAGGCATCTGGTATGTTCTGCCAGTCGTAAAATGTGACGAAAAGAACAAACCACTAATAGGGCTAACCCCCCTTTTAGTGTGATTAGTTGGTTCAGGACAGAACTAAAGAAGCCTCCGACAAGCGCCGTCATGGTCGGGGACGACGCTTGAACCCTATGCCCGTCCACAATGGTAACGACACCGCTAGCCACACGGAAAATGATTTAAATCCAAATAGAGGTGTTTTGCAGGATATGCTTCCTGCAACCACTCTAGAAGGAAAACAAAGACAGAGGATGAGATGGTCAGATGAAATTAACCGACACCTCATGTTCTGTTATTACCAAGCAACAAACTTAGGAACCAACACAACTGGATACAGATCACAAGTATACACAACATTTATTACTAGATACATAGAATTAAAATTTTTAGCAGAACAACCACTAGCTGATCAGATCCATGTAATAATAAAAAATGACAGGATCCCCCAGTCAGAATTAGAAAACATCAAACAACAAGTACAACAAATACTGGAACAATATAATGTGCAATCAGAAGAAGAAGAAAATACAGTAATGGACTGAAACATAGAGCAAACAAACAAAGAACAACACACATCAATTAAACAATCAGAGGAAAACGAAATATTAAGACAGCCACCAGAACACACACAAATAGAACATGAAGTCACACACATGTTAGATATAGAAGAAAAATTTCAGCTGACACACACACACATATATATATATATATATATATATATATATATATATATATATATATATATATATATATATGGAAGAGTTACAACTACTGGCTTATACAGGAGCACTCACTACACTAAATATACACACTAGGCAGAGATCAGAAGCAACCAACACACAGAAGAAACCCACAAAACCAGCATGGCAACAAAGGCTACAGATCACAACAGAAAAACTGAGAAAAGACATTGGATAGCTAACACAATTTATAAGAAATGAAATATCAGACAAAAAACGAAAAAGGTTAGGTAAAATCTCACAACAAGAAGCGATAGAGCAATTAGATGAAAAGAAGCAGAAATTACAAGTATTGGCCAAACGACTTAGAATATACAAAAAAAGTCAAAATAGAAGGAAACAAAACCAAACATTTAACACAAACCAAAAGAAATTTTATCAGACAATAGATAACACACATTAAAATAGACAATCCACCAAACATAGCAGACATGGAACACTTCTTGAGCAACATATGGTCAAACCCGGTACAACATAACAGACATGCATGGTGGATACAAGCAGAAACAGACACATACAAGATGATACCACAAATGCCTGAAGTGATAATTTTGCAACATGAAGTCACCCGAGCAATTAATTCTACGCACAATTGGAAAGCCCCTGGAAAAGATAAAATAGCAAATTTCTGGCTAAAGAAGTTCACCCCAACACATTCACATCTAACTAAATTATTTAACAGTTACATTGCAGACCCATACACTGTCCCTGATTCACTTACACAAGGAATAACTTATCTGAAGCCTAAAGATCAGGCAGACACAGCAAACCCAGCTAAATATCGCCCCATAACATGCCTACCAACAATATACAAAATATTAACTTCAGTCATTACACAGAAATTAATGACACATACAACACAGAACAAAATTATAAATGAAGAACAAAAAGGCTGTTGCAAAGGAGCACGAGGATGTAAAGAGCAACTGATAATAGATGCAGAGGTGACATATCAAGCTAAAACCAAACAAAGGTCGCTACACTACGCATACATTGATTACCGAAAATCTTTTGATAGTGTACCCCACTCATGGTTACTACAAATACTGGAAATATACAAAGTAGATCCTAAATTGATACAGTTCCTAAACATAGTAATGAAAAATTGGAAAACCACACTTAATATCCAAACAAAATCAAATAATATCACATCACAGCCAATAAGGATTAAGTGTGGAATATACCAAGGAGACCCATTAAGTCCTTTCTGGTTCTGCCTTGCTCTGAACCCACTATCCAACATGCTAAATAATACAAATTATGGATACAATATTATTGGAACATAACACAAAATTACGTATTTGCTATACATGGATGATCTGTGGCAGCAACAAACCAACAACTCAACCAATTACTAAAGATAACAGAAGTATTATGCAATGATATAAATATGACTTTCAGAACAGACAAATGTAAGAAAAATAGCATAGTCAAGCGAAAACACACTAAACAAGACGATTACTTATTGGATAACCACAGCGACTGCATAAAAGCGATGGAAAAAACAGATGCCTATAAATATCTAGGATACAGGCAAAAAATAGGAATAGATAATACAAATATTAAAGAAGAACTAAAAGAAAAATATAGACAAAGACTAACAAAAATAATGAAAACAGAATTGACAGCAAGAAACAAGACAAAAGCTATAAATACTTATGCTATACCAATATTGACCTATTCATTTGGAGTAGTGAAATGGGGTAATACAGAACTAGAAGCACTCAATACACTTACACGATCACAATGCCACAAATATAGAATACATCACATACATTCAACAACAAAAGATTCACATTAAGCAGAAAGGAAGGAGGAAGGCGATTCATAGACATAAACCTACATTATGGACAGGTAGACAATTTAAGAAAATTCTTTCTAGAACGAGCAGAAACCAGCAAAATACACAAAGCAGTCACCCATATAAATACATCGGCTACACCATTGCAAATTCATAACCATTTCTACAACCCTTTAGATCACATAACATCAACAGATACAAAGAAAGTAAATTGGAAAAAGAAAACACTACATGGCAAGCACCCATAACATCTAACACAGCCACACATCGATCAAGACACATCCAACGCATGGCTAAGAAAAGGCAATATATACAGTGAGACAGAAGGATTCATGATTGCACTACAGGATCAAACAATAAACACCAGATGTTACAGCAAGTATATTATTAAAGATCCCAATACCACAACAGATAAATGCAGACTTTGCAAACAACAAATAGAAACAGTAGATCACATCACAAGCGGATGTACAATACTAGCAAGTACAGAATACACCGGAAGACATGACAATCTAGCAAAAATAATACATCAACAACTTTCCATACAACATAAACTAATAAAACAACACGTTCCCACATACAAGTATGCACCACAAAATGTACTGGAGAATGATGAATGCAAATTATACTGGAACAGAACCATTATAACAGATAAAACAACACCACATAACAAACCTGACATCACACTCACCAATAAAAAGAGGAAATTAACAGAACTAATCGAAATATCCATACCCAATACAACAAATATACAGAAGAGAACAGGAGAAAAATTTGAAAAATACATCCAACTGGCATCAGGATAAAGTTGACATTATACCAATTATACTATCAACTACAGGAGACATACCACACAATATCCACCAGTACATCAACGCAATACAGCTACAACCAAACGTATATATACAACTACAGAAATCTGTAATTATTGATACATGTTCAGTTACCCGAAAGTTCCTAAATGCAATGTAACACATACTGTACAGTTAAAAGGAAGTCACGCTTGATCAAGGTCCTTGTCACTTTCAATTTTTAACCAGACATAACGTCTGAGAAAGGAAAGAAATAACAATAATACTAAATGTAGTCTATTTTACCTTAAAACATAGACTCTCTCTTGCAGTCGAATATTCTGCATTCTCTTTTTACAAAAGTAAAGACGTTCTGTTGTCTCAACCTGGTATTGTAATGATCTGAGTGTCTATAGTAAAATGTAATTAAATATTAGTGACTGTAAACTGATAAAGTTAATATTGGTAGTATTTATACTACTGCTGCTCCTGCCACTAATAATTCTAATAGTAATAATAATAACAATAGTAATAATGACACTGATGATAGCAACCGATATAAAAACAATTTATAGCTGTACAAAATAGATGCTATATGATGTAGCGAGTTCTGAGGACAGGAAATTTAACGAGACTACACCAGCTTAGAATACTGGGAACTGGGGAAGATCTGATATGAAGGAAGGACCTACAAGGGTAACAAGTGTGTACAGGGATTTTTGTGGACTGGCAAGACAGCCAATCCACTAGGACGGGAGGCCGAAGGGCACGCGTTTAAGCTCACGCAGGCTGGCGTGAGGTCTGGAACAGTTAAAAGAATAGAGACTAGCAAAATAGGTACGTAGCTTCTGGAATACTTAACTTTAATCCATAATTGGTGAACATCGGTATGACGGTACATGCATCACAAGATAAATAGCAAATGATAATGGCGCCTTGCTAGGTCGGAGCAAATGACGTAGCTGAAGGCTATGCTAAATATCGTCTCGGCAAATGAGAGCGTAATTTGTCAGTGAACCATCGCTAGCTAAGTCGGTTGTACAACTGGGGCGAGTGCTAGGAAGTCTCTCTAGACCTGCCGTGTGGCGGCGCTCGGTCTGCAATCAGTGGCGACACGCGGGTCCGACGTATACTAACGGACCGCGGCCGATTTAAATGCTACCACCTAGCAAGTGTGGTGTCTGGCGGTGACACCACAGGGATAATGGTACAAAATAGATGCTTTATGATGTAGCGAGTACTGGGGAGAGGAAATTTAACGAGACTACACCAGCTTAGAATACTGGGAACTGGGGAAGATCTGATTTGAAAGAAGGACCTACAAGGGTAACAAGTGTGTACAGGGATAATGGTAATCATTATTGTTACTTCAGTAGGTATGCCATCAACTGCCTTCTGAAGCTGGAGATGTTATTCAGTTGTCTGACATAATGTAGAAAATTCTTGAGACAGGTTCCTGCTACTGAGACGGATTTCGAGAAAGTGGCTGAAAGATGGATTGAGACAGAAAGCGTTTAGCTGAGATCGGTTGTTTCAGCCATGCTGTTAAGACAAAAGCGTTAAGGTCGACGAGAGATATGGGAGATAGTGTACGATGATAAGAGACTGGAGAAGAGAGTATATATGGAAGAGCCCAAGCTTCACTCCCAAGATTTCTGTTGACAGGGTGCCATTGTAAAATACATGGTTCGACTTCATACACAGGCATAAACTAAAAAAAAAAAAAACGCTTGAAGTTCCACAATATTTCAGTAAAAGCCCAGTGAACGAGTAGCTCCTACACTCGGCATTTTATTAATATGTTGTTGTGGTCTTCAGTACTGAGACTGGTTGGATGCAGCTTTCCATGCCACTCTATCCAGTGGAACCCTGTCTCCGAGAAACTACTGCGACCTACATCTTTCTGCATCTGTGTACTGTATTCATCTCTTGGACTCCCTTTACAACTTTTGCCCTCCACGCTTCCCTCCAAAATTGGCGGTCCCTTCATGTCCTACCAACCGATCTCTTCTTATAGTCAGATTGAACCACAAACTTCTCTTCTCCCCAATCCTATTCAGTACCTCCTCATTAGTTATGTGATCTACCCATCTAATCTTCAGCATTCTTCTGTAGCACCACATTTCGAAAGCTTCTATTCTTTTCCTGTCAAAACTGTTTATCGTCTGTGTTTCACTTCCATACATGGCTACACTCCATGCAAATACCTTCAGGAAAGAGTTCCAGACACTTAAATCTATATTCGATGTTAACAAATTTCTCTTCTTCGAAAACGCTTTCCTTGCCATTGCCAGTCTACATTTTGTATCCTCTCTACTTCGACCATCATCCTTTATTTTGTTGCCAATACAGCAAACTCATCTACTACTTTAAAGTGTCTCATTTTTTAATCTACTTTCCTCAGTATCACCCGATTTAATTCGACTACATTCCATTATCCTCGTTTTCCTTTTGTTGATGTTCTTATATCCTCCTTTCAAGACACTGTCCATTCCGTTCAACTGGCCTTCCAAGTCCTTTGCTGTCTCTGACAGAATTACAGTGTCATCGGCAAAACTCCAGGTCTTTATTTCTTGTCCCTCGACTTTAATTTCCAGTCCAATATTTCTTTTGTTTCCTTTAATGTTTGCTCAATACACAGATTGAATAATGTTGGGGATAGGCTACAACACTGTCTCACTTCATTCTCAACCACTGCTTCTCTTTCGTGCCCCCCGACTCTTATACCTGCCATCTGCTCTCTGTACAAATTGTAAATAGCCTTTCTCTCTCTGTATTTTACCCTTGCTAGCTTTAGAATTTGGAAGAGAGTATTCCAGTCAACGTTGTCAAAAGCTTTCTCTAACTCTTCAAATGCTAAAAACGCTAAAATCTAGCTTCTAAGGTAAGTCGTAGGATCGGTATTACCTCGCGTGTTCCTACATTTCTAGGAGATCCGAACTGATCTTCCCCGAGGTCGGCTTCTACCAGTGTTTCCATTCGTCTCTAAAGAATTCGTGTTGGTGCTTTGAACTGCGACTTATTAAACTTATAGTTTGGTAATTTCCGCACCTGTTAACATCTGTTTTCTTTGGGATTGGAATTAATATTAAGTGTGAGGGTCTTTCGCCTATCCCATACATCTTGCTCACCAGATGGTAGAGTTTTGTCAGGGCTGGCTCTCCCAAGGCTATCAGTATTTCCAACGGAATGTTGTCTACTCCCAGGGTCTTGTTTCGAATTCAGTCTTTCAGTGCTCCGTCAAATTCTTCGCGCAGTATCATATCTCCCATAATGACTTCATCTACGTCCTCTTCCATTTCCACAATATTGCGCTCGGTTACTCACATTAGTGCAGACCCTCTATATACTCCTTCCACCTTTCTGCTTTCCCTTCTTTTTTCTGTTGAATGGTTTTCCATCGGAGCTGTTCATATTCATACAGGTGGTTCTCTTTTCTCCAAAGGTCTCTCTAATTTTCCTGTAAACAGTATCTCTCTACCCCTAGTGACGTAGTCCTCTACATCCTTACATTTGTCCTGTAGCCATCCCTGCTTAGCCATTTTGCACTTCATATCGATCTCATTTTTGAGACGTTTGTATTCCTTTTCGGCTGCTTCATTTATTGCGTCTTGTATTTTCTCGTTTCATCAATTAATTTCAATATGTCTTGTGTTACCCAAGAATTTCTACTAGCTGTCGTCTTTTTACCAACTTGGTCCTCTGCTGGCTTCACTATTTCAGGTGTCAAAGCTACCCATTCTTCTTCTACTGTATTCTCTGACCTGTTCTTGTCAGTTGTTCCCTAATGCTCCATCTGAAAATCTCTAGACCCTCTGTTTCTTTCAGTTTATCCAGGTCCCATCTCCTTAAATTCTTACCTATTTGCAGTTTCTTCAGCATTAATCTACAGTTCACAACCAATAAATTTTGGTCAGAGTGCACATTTTCCCCTGGAAATGTCTTGCATTATAAAGCGTGGTTCCTAAATCTCTGTCTTACCATCACATAATCAATCTGGAACCATCCGCTGTCTCTGGGTCTCATCCATGGATACAGCGTTCTTTAATGATTCATAAGCTAAGTGTTAGCTGTGGTTATGATCTGTGGAAAATTCTACCAGGTGGCTTCCTCTTTCATTCCCTACCCCCATTCCATATCACCTACCATATGCTATGGAATTCCTGTCCGCGATGACCATTAAATTTTCGTCTCCCTTCACTATGTGAATAATTTCTTTTATCTCATCATACATTTCATCAATCTCTTCGTCATCTACGGAGCTAGTTGGCATATAAGCTTGTACTACTGTGGTAGGCGTAGGCTTCGTATCTATCTTGGCCACAATAATGCGTTTAATATGGTGATTGTAGTAGCTTACCCATATTCCTATTTTCCTATTCATTATTAAACCTACTCAAGCGTAACCTCTATTTTATTTTGTATTTACAACCCTGTATTCACCTGACCAGAAGTCTTGTTCCTCCTGCCACCGAACTTCGCTAATTTCCACTATATCTAACTTTAACCTATATATTTCCTCTTCTAAATTTTCTAAGCTACCTGCCCGATTAAGGGCTCTGACATTCCACGCTCAAATCCACAGAACACCAGATTGGTTTCTCCTGAGTAGTCCCCGCCCGGAGATCCGAATGGGGGACTCTTTTACCTCCGGAATATTTTACCCAAGAGGGAGCCATCATCATTTAACCATACAGTAAAGCTGCATGCCGTCGGGAAAAATTACGGCTGTAGTTTCCCCTTGCTTTCAGCCGTCTGCAGTACCAGGACAGCAATGCTCTCTTGGTTGATGTTACAAGCCGGATCAGTCAGTCATCGAGATTGTTGCCCGTGCAATTACTGAAAACGCTGCTGCCCCTCTTCAGGAACCACACGTTTGTCTGGCCTCTCAACAGATACCCCTCCGTTGTGGTTGCACCTACGGTACAGCTATCTGTATCGCTGAAGCGCGCAAGACTCCCCGCCATTTTCAGAAATTTGTAACTCATTGTTTTGAGCTTTAAAAGCTGTCGACATGTGTCTGTGTTATTCAGTAAAGGATGTTTTCGATTAAGAATACTATTTTAGGAAGATAATTTTTAAAAATGTCAATATGTTAATGCGTTAATAGCTTACGGCACACCCGAACCGAGCGAAGAATGCTGTTTTTATGTGAGCGCTTTGCCATCTGGAGCTCCCACTTCTGTTACTTTCACTCCTGGCCAAGCTCTGCATATACTATAAATTTAGGTGACATCAGTGGTGACGATTAGGCGCGGTTCGCTCGTCACAGCACTTGACGGCGGCGTCAGCTGTTTCCAGACTGTGGTCGGCTGCGAGAGGGTGAATTCACACTGCGAAACCGCTCGAGGCGTTCAGTGTGTTCAACAGAGCTCTGCACAGAGTCCACCCAAGTCTGCTCGCAGCCAGTCGTTCTCTAAACAGTTCTGATTCATTACAAGATCTTCATGATGGTGATAAACAACAACGTGTGCATGACTGGTTTCACGCTGGCTATGTAGTCGGGAGGCAGGAATTTCCGCCTACGTTAGCTGTTGAGTGAGGCGATAACGTTCCATTTACGTGGAACAGTGAGACTGGGAACCCACAAGCCACACACCACGGTAGAGGGACTCTCCTAAGCTTCATCTGTTTCGCGTCGTTTTCAGAGAAGGACTTGTGGAGCAATCTTCTTGTGGAAAAGTCTACGATCAGTTTGTTATCTGTCGGTCTGTCTGTCAGTCTGTTTGTCCGACTGTTCAAAGCCCCGTTTCTTACGAACCGGTAGACGTAACAAGTTGAAATTTATTTCCTTTATATTTCCTTAATTATGTTACATCATGTCTCTATTCTTCTCCTCCCTTCATCATCAGTCTCCCTCATACTCCCTGCTGCTAGCACTCCTATCTAAAATCTGTCTCTTTCATAATGTCTAATTATAACAGTACTTATCATCTACGAATATAAACTCTATATGTATGTATTTTTCCAAGTGTGCCTTTGTAGTTGTTTATTTCACTTTTTGCACTAGATGTAGTTTAACATGCCTACTAAAACATATGAATGTAAAATAAGTAGAATGTGTGGTTAGATGTAAGAGAGGGCCTGATGGCCCTAATTTTGACAGGTTAAATAAATTAATAAATAAATAAAACAAATATTTTGATGTTACAAAGCCTACAATATCTGTAGGTACTTCCCCTTAACGTAGAATCATGCATTTGGTAAGAAGCAAGGTTTTACACTGCGATCAAAGGAAAAATTCCGAAAATTATTAATTTGTTATTATATCACACAACAAAATATTTTTTGTCATTTGTTATCAGACAGTATGTGTGCCCGTCAGTCTCTTAAGACACCTTTTTCTTAAGAATGGGTAGACGATTCAAACTGAAATTTATGTCGCATACTAAGATCTACACTGAAGAACCAAAGAAAATTCTACACGCGCCTAATATCGTGTCGGGCCCCTGCGAGCACGCAAAAGTGCCGCAACACGACGAGTCATCGACTCGGCTAATGTGTGAAGTAGTGCTAGAGGGAACTCATACCATCAATCATGCATGAGTGTCCATAAATCTGTAAGACTACGAGGGGGTGGAGATCTCTTCTGATTACTACGTTGCAAGGAGTCCCAGATATGCGCAATAATGTTCATGTCAGGGAACTCTGTTGGCAAGCGGAAGTGTTTAAACTCAGAAGAGCGTTCCTGGAGCCACACAGTAGCAATTGTGGAGGTATGGGTACTCGCATTGTCCTGCTGGAATTCCACAAGTCTGTCGGAATACACAACGGACATGAACGGATGCAGGTGATCAGACAGAATGCTGACGTACGTGTCACCTCTCAGAGTCGTATCCAGAGGTACTGGACGTATTACGGGTCCCATATCACTCCAACTGCACACTGCACACGTCCCACACAATTACAGAGCCTCCGCCAGCTTGGACAGTCCCCCGCTGACATGCAGGGTCCATTGATTCATGAGGCTGCCTCCATATCCGTACACGTCCATCAGCTCGGTACAATTTAAAACGAGACTCGTCCGACCAGGCAACATGTTTCCAGTGATAAACAGTCCAACATCGATGTTGACGGATCCAGGCCCGGCGTTAAGCTTTGTGTCGTGCAGTCGTCACACGAGTGGGACTTCGGCTCCGAAAGCCCATATCGATGATGTTTTGTTGGATGGTTCGCACGCTCACACTCGTTGATGGCCCAGCACAGAAATCTGCAGCAATGTGCGGAAGGGTTGCATTTCTGTTGAACGATTGTCTTCAGTCGTTGTTGGTCCCGTTTTTGCAGGATCTTTTTCCGCCCGCAATGATGTCGGAGATTTGATGTTTTACCGGATTCCTGATATTCACGGTATACTCGTCAAATGATCGTACTGGAAAATCCCCACTTCATCGCTAACTGGGAGATGCTGTGTCGCATCGCTCGTGCGCTGACTATAACACTACTCTCAGACTCTCTTAAATCTTGATAACCTGTCATTGTAGCAGCAGCAGTAACCGTTTTAACAACTGCGCCTAACACTTGTTGTCTTATGTAGGCGTTCCCAACTCTAGCGCCGTATTTTTTTCTGCACATACCTCTGTATTTGAATACGCTTGCCTATACTAGTTTCTTTGGCGCATAATAAATGTTAGCTCCTAAGTCAGTGCAATAGAAAGGTAAGGCCATTATGTCACATATTTTGACATTCATAAACTCACTCATTAAAACCTATAGGGTACTTCCCCTTGACGTAGAATCATGGAATCTGGCAATACGAAAGGTTGAAAATTAGAAAATTATTAATTTGTTATTATATCACTCAAAAAAAAAAAAACTCTTTTGTCACTTGTTATCCGATCTCAAACTTCAAATCAAAACATTGTCGGAACTCTTGGAATCCCTGGAACCGATATCTTGCCAATGTGAATGAGAATAACGGGCAAAAACCGTCGAGATGCTCGTTTCCCAGGATGGACGAACTGTCTACATACGTAACTCATTTCAGACGGTACCCCTCAGAGAGCGAGTCCTACTCGCAGCCCGACAATTCTTTCAGCACCGCCCGGCACTGCCCTCTGCCTGTAGGCGAACGGTGCGCTGCTTGAACGACGGGCAGACCGAAAGGAGATAAGCACCTCGACCTGGACCACTGGCCTCCAGGGTCGTGTCATCTCACGGTATGAGATTTTCTTTTGTGCCGCCTTATGAAAAAATGTCCACAGCTCGTCGTCTTGCGGTAGCGTTCTCGCTTCCCGCGCACGGGCTCCCGGGTTCGATTTCCGGTGGGGTCAGGGATTTTTCCTGCCTCGAGGTGACTGGATGTTGTTGTGTAGTCATCATCATCATCATCATCATTCATCCCCATTACGGTCAGAGGACCTTGCCAAGTACAGCGATGCGGGTCTCCTGCATCGTCCACTACGCTCCTCGGAGTATGGGACTTCATCATCATCATCATCATCATATGAAAGTATCGGTCTGCTTCCGACGAACATGGGTGAACTCCAACGCCGCATACGGCAGTGAATGCAGGAACTGCAGACATGATTGCAAAAGTAAGAGACAGTTTGCCTGACGCCAGCAAGTTTGTCTGGCGTCCAGTAGACGGCGTGATAAACATTTGTGAAACGTGAATGAGAACTTTGATCCTAAACGTAATTGTAAAAAGTGACCCAGAAGGTTGTATGTGCAAACATGTAAACTCATATAAAATCTGATGGTCCTTTTCAAAACAGATACTGTGTAGTCATATGGCTAAGTTGAAATCTGTCTCACTTTCCTATCGTCACGCATGTAGACGATGTAGTTTCTGGAAATGGGACCGAGCGAGATGGCGAAGTGGTTAGCACACTGGAGTCACATTTGGGAGGACGACGGTTCAACCTCGCGTCCGGCCATCCTACTGTAGGTTTCCCGTGATTTCCCTCAGTCGCTTCAGGCATATGCCGCGATGGTTCCTGTGAGAGGGCACGGCCGATTTCCTGATCCAATGGGACCGATGACCTCGTTGTTTGGTCCCTCCCCCAAATCATCCAACCAGCCAACCTGAAATGGGATGAACCTTTTTGGAACATCATGTATTTGCTGAATTATTGAAGACGAACTGTTTTACAACAGCTGAATATTCTACGGAGCTGGGTAATCCGTAAACTGCTGTCCGCACTCTCTCTTATAGCGGCGAAGACTTTTGTTCACTAGAACCGACAGGTGACAAAACACTCGCTAATTCTGTGCACAGAAGTAGATGTGTTTCTTTGCGCATTCGGAAGGTGAATAGCCATTCCGAGTCCCCAGTATGGTGGAGTACAGTAATGTTCCAGCAATGGCCACTTCACTCTTTTTTTCCACGACGTGCATGATATACACGTGTGTGATTTTCGGCGGCGTTAATTAGGATGAATAAGGTTTTTTAACATCCCTTCTTGAAAAAACCTCTCCTACATTTCCTAATAAGGTTTTTAGTACCTTTTCTTGAATAAACCTGTCCATTTCCAAGGTTTTGTAGCATCTCTTCTTGAATAAACCTCTCCTCCGTTTCCCACCCACAGGATCACTGACATCAACAAGCAATCCGTATTTTGTCTTTATTAAAAATGGCCAGGGTCACTAAGATACTGATACTCCACTTCACTATGCTGATTATATCGGAACATTCGATTTACGTACACTATTCATTTAATGAAACTGATACACGATAAAGCGATATTTGATGAGGTAAGAAATGGATTCTGACCTGGCATATAAACACGACATCGAAAATCGGTTTCCGAAATTAAATTACACTGGCCAACAAATAAATATGTTTCAATGTTTCTTTCACTTCGTGAGTAAAATATTACTGATTTTGGATTTAAAAAGAAAAAGAAATACGTGAAACAAAAAATTTCACTTTCTGTGATTCACAGTAGGTGGAAATATTTTACTTAAGCGGAAAAGAGAAAAGGATGCATTTTAATTAAAAATGTCAACAACACTGAAAGTCCAATTGAATATTTTTTAAATGTGCGTTGCATTCCAAGAGTTCTAAATTGATGGAAGAACTTCTGGCAGGTGGTTGGGTATTGCAGACAATCATGTGGTGGCTCCATGAGCTCGGCATCTTGTGGCTTTCCTCTTGTGAGTGATGGTTGGTTGGTTGTTTTTAGGGGGAGGGGACGAGACAGCGAGGTCATCGGTCCCATCGGATTAGGGAAGGAAGGGAAGTCGGCCGTTCCCTTTCAAAGGAACCATCCCGGCGTTTGCCTTGAGTGATTTAGGGAAATCACGGAAAACGTATATCAGGATGGCCGGACGCGGGATTGAACCGTCGTCATCCCGAATGAGAGTCCTTGTGAGTGAGTGTGTTCCGGAGCATCCCTGTACAGAGACGAGCAGTAACCTGAAAGCGTTGTTTGATTCCAATGGTCTTGGTATTTTTGTTCCTGATGGAAGCTTTTCCTGCGTTCGTCACTAACAGCTCCACAACAAGGAGGAAAGACGTTTAGTTGGTGGTTGAGAAACTGAGCCTTGAGCGACATGTTGCATCCAAGTTGATGGTATTTTTGTAGGAGTACTGCCTCGAACTGAGAATAGTTGTCGTTTCTTTTGTTGCCTAAAAATCCAGGAATAACTTTCTTAAAGGCTTTCCAAGCTTCGTTTTCTTTCCCCTCCACAATTTGATGAAACGCAGCATCCTTTGCAAGTTGAAGAATTTGTGGCCCAACAAAAATACCATCCTTATCCGCTGCTTCACTTAATGTAGGAAACTTGCCCCTTAAGTACTTAAAAGCCTATCCTTCTTAGTTCATTGCTTTGACAAAATTTTTCATCAGCCACAACTTCATATGTAGAGGTGGAAGAATAACGTCTTTTGCGTCTGACGGAAGGTTCAGCAATGACATTTTTCTCCCTAGACAAGATTTCTTGCAGGCCAGTATGCTTGAATATGATGTGATTTTCTGTCCCTACTGTTCCACATACATAAAAAGCAACGGTTCTTAGGGTAACCTGGTTGCATTCCTAAGAGAACAGCGATGACCTTTAGATCGTCATATATTTTCCATTTATGTTAAGCGTAGTTGAGTCGTGGAGGGATTCCATGTTTGCATAAGTCTCCTTCATGTGAAGAGTATGACCAACAGGAATAGAGGCAAGACGGCTGCCCTTGCGAGGAAATGCAGCTTTCAAACTTAGCTTGGAGGAGTCTGTGAATAGCCGCCATTCAATAGAATCAGGGTTCAGATTCAAAGATTTCATCAAACCATTAACATCGCAGCAAAGAACAAGATTGTTTTTCTTCTCATAATAAGGAAGCAGATTCCTCCGACGCTGTCTGTAATGTGAGGCCCTAAAAGTTCTACTTTCTCCTCTGGCAAGAAAATATCCCGAATGAGGTCGCTCAATTCCAGTTGTCTCAATCGGTGTGTTTTATTATTTTTTCACCAAAATGAGAGTCATGGGATGCGCAAAGCTTTTTAGGTTCTTCTTCCGCACTTTCTTCATCTATTGTTTCCAGCTCAAAGTTTGCGGGTGGATTAGGAAGTGGTAAAGTGTCTGAATGTCGAAAATATGTCGAATAGCAGGTGGAAGATTCTGGTATTGAATTGTTCGTCTTTTTTTCATTGACAATGCTGCTGGATTCAAGCAAAAATAGCAGTCATTTATATGGTTTGTACGCTTCCGCCAAACCATAGGTTCAGCAAAATATATAAGTGTTTCTTTTATTTTTTATTATTATTTTTTATTTTTCAGCCATTGTCGTAGTATAACAGAACAAGAGTTGCAACATATATTGGAGCAAATGACTTATCCTGGTCCCCTACCTTCATACCGAAACAATGCCAATAGGCAGTCTTCATAAGAGGTGTCAGGTTCCGTTTCTGTGGTGGAAGTATTACTTCACCACAAATGTAACAAAAGTTATTCCCTGAATTTATACATTTTTGTGGTGTTTTAATAAAGTTTGCGCGTTGAAGGATTCGAAAGACTAGAAATTTTGCACTAATTACAACAGAGACAATATTAAACTTACACTTGCAGCAACAATGTGTATGTTTGTAAGCTACAAAGAGCTGAAGAACATCGTGTTTTGTCAGTTGACAAGTGTGCAAGTTTCACAAATAAAATTTTCCAAACAGAAAATGTAGACTTGTTACATTATCGCCAGAGCAACTGCTAATCGTTTGTTTTTACGGTTATATAAGAAATACATAAGAATCAGCTATTTTTGAGCCAGAAAAGTTTTCGTTGGTCGTTGTCACCCTATTCGGCCAATTGTTTCACATGTAAGTGACGCGATTGGAGGAAGCTGACATAACATCATTGCATTTCTCGTACTTTGTTTTCTGACTGTTGGATAAAATAAGTAGTTTTAGATTTCCAGAATGAGATTTTCAGTCTGCCGCGGAGTGTGCGCTGATATGAAACTTCCTGTCACATTAAATCTGTGTGCCGGACAGAGACTCGAACTCGGGACGGAAGGTAGCAGACGAGGTACTGGCAGAAGTGAAGCTGTGAGGCCGGGGCGTGACTCGTGCTTCGGTAGCTCAGATGGTAGAGCACTTGCCCACGAAAATCCAAGGTCCTGAGTTCGAGTCTCGGTGCGGCACACAGTTTTAATCTGCCAGGAGGTTTCATATAGCTTTACATTGTTTGCAATTAAAATGAAATCGCATTATGAATACTTTGAATGACAATCACTACACAGTAACTCATAAATATCAATTTGCTTAATAGGCAAAGCGGCGGGAGGCGTTTGATAAAAGATACGTTGTAGTTTCCAGCTAGCTTGCACTCTTGCACAATGCGTTAGAATTTTTTTATGCTGTGGTCGCAAACTAATCTCTGCACAAATGCGGTCTTCGTTGTGTCTTGTTTCATTACGCTGAAAGCCCCTCTCGTTACAACTTACATATGCACTAGACATTTGCCCACAGCTCCGCCTGCGTCTGCTTACGGCATCTGTATTGCTTCTACCTCCGCTTTTCCCCTCTGTCGGCCCATCTCCTTTCCCCTAATCTCTTTCCACTTTGTCCTCCTCCCTCTCACTATCAATCGCCTCCTCCCCCCGTCCTTGAACTCACCTTGTACTCCCCCTCTCTCTGCCACCTTCTTCTCACATATCTCCCATCTCCCCCTTCTCCCCCCTATCTATCTCCTCCTTCCCTCTCACTGTGCAGTTCCTCCTCCTCCCCTCTCTGTCCACCCATCTCTTCCATCAACTTTTTCTGTCATACTCCCTCATATCAGTCTCCATCTTCTTCATCTCTCTCTCTCTCTCTCTCTCTCTCTCTCTCTCTACTCAGCAATGCCCATTCACATGTATAGCCACTGGAAAACATTCCGACACCAGCAACACTAGACGCCGATTGTACAGGACAGCCCAGATATCAGGATGTACCAACCATTTTTACACCCACTCCTATGTGAGCTAGGTGGTTCTTACCCCCACCGTACTTCTTCACAGACAATAACTACACTACTGGCCATTAAAATAGCTACACCAAGAAAAAATACAGATGATAAACGGGTATTCATTGGACAAATATATTATACTGAAGCTGACATGTGATTACATTTTCACGCAATTTGGTTGCATACATCCTGAGAAATCAGTACCCAGAGCAACCACCTCTGGCCGTAATAACGGCCTTGATACGCCTGGGCTTTGAGTCAAACAGACCTTGGATGGCGTGTACAGGTACAGCTGCCCATGCAGCTTCAACACGATACCACAGTTCATAAAGAGTAATGACTGGCGTATTGTGACGAGCCAGTTGATCGGCCACCATTGACCAGACGTTTTCAATTGGTGAGCCATCTGCAGAATGTGCTGGCCACGGCAGCAGTCGAACGTTTTCTGTATCCAGACACGCCCGTACAGGAACTGAAACATGCACTCGTGCATTATCGTGCTGAAATGTAGGGATCGAATGAAGGGTAGAGCCACGGGTCGTAAAACATCTGAAATATAACGTCCACTGTTCAAAGTGCCGTCAATGCGAACAAGAGGTGACCGAGACGTGTAACCAATGGCACCACACCGGGTGATACGCCAGTATGGCGATGACGAATACACGCTTCCAATGTGCGGTCACCGCGATGTCGCCAAACACAGATGCGACCTTCATCATGCTCTAATCACATCCCGGATTCATCCGAAAAAATGACGTTTTGCCATTCGTGCACCCAGGTTCGTCGTCGAGTACACCGTCGCAGCCGCTCCGGTCTGTGATGCAGCGTCAAGGGTAACCGCAGCCACGGTCTCCGAGCTGCTGCAAACGACGTCGAACTGTTCGTGCAGATGGTTGTTGTCTTGCAAACGTCCCCATCTGTTGACTCAGGGATCGAGACGTGGCTGCACGATCCGTTACAGCCATGCGGATAAGATGTCTGTCATCTCGACTGCCAGTGATACGAGGCCGTTGGGGTCGAGCACGGCGTTCCATATTACCCTCCTAAACCCACCGATTCCACATTCTGCTAACAGTCATTGGATCTCGACCAACGCGAGCGGCAATGTCGCGATACAAAAAACCGCAGTCGCGATAGGCTACAATCCGACCTTTATCAAAGTCGGAAACGTGATGGTACGCATTTCTCGTCCTTACACGAGGCATCACAACAACGTTTCACCAGGCAACGCCGGTCAACTGCTGTTTGTGTATGAGAAATCGGTTGGAAACTTTCGTCATGTCAGCACGTTGTAGGTGTCGCCACCGGCGCCAACCTTGTGTGAATGCTCTGAAAAGCTAATCATTTGCATATCACAGCATCTTCTTCCTGTTGGTTAAATTTCGCGTCTGTAGCACGTCATCTTCGTGGTGTAGCAATTTTAATGGCCAGTAGTGTAGTATGTGTACCAAATTTAGCTGAAATCGATTCAGTGGTTTAGGAGGAGATGTTGAACATATGCACATATACATTCATCCATTTTCATACGTGTTTATGATAAGATTATCATTTACGAACAACCACACAGAGCTGCACACGTTATCCACCAGCTCATTTATCCTGATAGAGTGATCACCCTACTTCCGAAGTACCTTTTACACTCTTCTGCTGATATTGACCTTTTAAGAGAAACGTGTTGAGCTGTGTGTGCTAGAAATGTCTGAATCGAATCACAAAGCTCGTGCAGTACGCAGGAAGTTGGTAGTTTGTTCATTAGGTGACAGTGCAAAACCTCTCCTATCAGGAATAGCCCTAAAGTTTCATACATCACCTCCAGAAAATAAAGTTATCTAATCAATTTTCCCTTTGTTTACAGTTACATATCTGAACTACTTGTACACATTCACCAATGTTAACCTTATTACGTAAACTTAGATTTTTTTCTGTGTACTTGGTCTTAAGCCAACTGAATAGATAATTCTTCAGTTACTGTGTTTATAATTTGTTACTGTGTTTTAACAAATCTGATGGTAGTAAGCTGATACCGATCATATTGTGAATTATAAATAATGTATAAACAAGACGGACCAATATGAATTCACCTATTATTTTTCGTTTACTTCCTGGTCCCACTGATTCCAGTGTCTGGTCATAATGATACAATGGCTTCTGTAGTACCTTTGAGAAAATCCTCTCACCTCTGCTGTGGAAGCGCACCCCCTTGGCTGGTGTACTGACTGCTTCTGCTCTGTTCCAGTGTATCCGGTCCCGGACGATATGTCTGCGAGTGAAGCGACGCAGTGGCAACCGTCTAGGTGAGTAGCAGACGCCGACGCTTACTCGCCTTCCTGCTAAGCAAGTGCCGCAAGCGAGAGCAAGACAGAACGGCCGCGTGATACATCTGACGGGAGTTGCCAGCGCGGCGCTTTAAAACGTGTATCGGAATAGCAGAATGGTAGTGTTACATGAAAAAGTAAAATAACGTCTCTTGTTTCTAAACAGGATAATGACGCCATGTAAAATGTGCCCTAACACAGGTGCTCTCCAAAATATCAGATTATCTGTGTCCGCGACACGCTTAAAGCAGCAAAGTGCACTGAGTTAATGTTCTGAATGTGCGAATCTTGGAAGAAGTAATGCCAAACAAAACTAATTTTCGTAAAATAAAGAACAATCACTTTCGGTCACAATCGTGATTTTATTTCAATGCACGATGCATTCAGAGCCCTCGAGGCCCATTTTCAGGTGCTTTGTCAGTCTTTTGTTCACATTTAGGTTAATTCTGGACCTGGGAATTTATATTGGCTTATTACAAAGTGGCACATTGTGAACATAAGTTTACAGAAATGGACGGACTTACATTCACAGAGTGCCACTTTCTAATAAGCCAATATAAATTCCCACGTCCAGAATTAACCTAAATGTGAACAAAAGAAAATGATGTAGACTGACAAAGCACCTGAATATCAGTTACTAAGGCGCGAAATTAATCGTGTATTGAAATAAAATCACGTTTGTGACGGAAGGCGGTCGTTCTTTATTTTACGAAAGTAGTACAGGCACGGAAGAAACACTCATAGCAATTGATAAAATTGAAACAAAAAAAAAAAGTAATTTGCAGGACCTTACTTACTGCAAGGCTAATAAAACTTAACGAAATATGAGGGCGTGAAAAATGTGGAGTGACTGATCTACATTCTAATATTTCAAATTATGAGCTGTTTCAACGCGTGTGGTGTGATAAAGACTTCAAGAAATTTCTTTCAATCGTCACAGCTGTAGAGTGACTGCTCTACATTCTAACATTTCGGTACGAATTTTAAGTTACTCTGAGGTCAAAAATTAAAGCAACAAACGGAAATTTTGCATGGTTGCATTTATTTTACCACAAAACGTATGATCAGGTGATAGTGAAGTAGAAACAATATAAAAAACATCACGTGAACTCCAACATGCATAATGGTAGACAAAAATGTTCTTCGTTTTTTCCGACTTAGCGGATTTACACCCACATTCCGACAACTGGTTAATGAGCTCAGTATAGGGTGTGACCACCTCTGGCAGCAATACAGGACTGACGTCATCAATCACGTATTGTGGCAATAACGTCCCGCCCAAGGGCTACTTCTGCAGTGGATGACAGGTACCTACATATTATGGCTCGGAGGAGCCCTGACAGCAACGCCACCATGTTGAATAATGCTTTTTGTGCAGCCACAGGACGTCGTATTACGATTGGCTGCATGATGCGCAACTTCACTCTCGACGATCATGGCGAGGTCCATCTTTGCAAACCACGCAAACCACGACACCGTGCAGCGCGGTACAGATGGGCCCAAGAACATGACGAATGGACCGCTCTGGATTGGCATCACGCTCTCTTCACCGATGCGTGTCGCATATGCCTTCAACCAGACAATCGTCGGAGACGTGTTTGCAGGCAACCCAGGCAGGCTGAACGCCTTACACACACTGTCGAGCGACTGCAGCAAGGTGGAGGTACCCTGCTGTTTTGCGCTGGCGTTATGTGGGGCCGACGTTCGCCGCAAGTGGTCATGGAAGGCGCCGTAACGGCTGTACGATACGTGAATGCCATCTTCCGACCGATAGTACAACCACATCGGCAGCATATTGGCGAGGCATTCGTCTTCATGGACGACAATTCGCGCCCCCATCGTGCACATCTTGTGAATGACCTCCCTCAGGATAACGACTTCACTCGAGTGGTCAGCATGTTCTCCAGACATGAACCCTGTCGAACATGCCTGGGATAGATTGAAAAGGGCTGTTTATGGACGACGTGACCCACCAGCCACTCTGAGGGATCTACGCCGAATCGCCGTTGAGGAGTGGGAGGATCTGGACCAACTGTGCCTTGATGAACTTGTGGATAGTGTGCCACGACGAATACAGGCATGCATGAATGCAAGAAGACTTGCGACTGGGCATTAAAGGTACCGGTGTGTAAATCAGTCTGGACCACCACCTCTGAAGGTTTCGCTGTATGGTGGTACAACATGCAGTGCGTGGTTTTCATGAGCAACAAAAAGGTCGGAAATGATGTTTATGTTGATCTCTATTCCAATTTTCTGTACAGGTTCCGGAACTCGCGTTGATGCAAAACTTCTTTCGATGGCAAAAATGGCTCTGAGCACTATGGGACTCAACTGCTCAGGTCATTAGTCCCCATCTTTCGATGTGTGTATATTTTATCTTTAGAAAAATATAAAGGAGACACTTCCAAAGAAATTAGCGCCTGTGCTACGGTCTCAGAGGAGATTGCTAGTGCACAGAATAGAGACAGAAAGGTTCTTGTCTCGGCCCGGCACACAGTTTTAATCTGCCAGGAAGTCTCATATCAGCGCACACTCCGCTGTAGAGTGAAAATTTCATTCTAGAAACATCCCCCAGGCTGTGGCTAAGCCATGTCTCCGCAATATCCTTTCTTCCGGGAGTGCTAGTTCTGCAAGGTTCGCAGGAGAGCTTCTGTGAAGTTTGGAAGGTAGGAGACGAGGTACTGGCAGAAGTAAAGCTGTGAGGACGGGGCGTGAGTCGTGCTTGGGTAGCTCAGTTGGTAGAGCACTCGCACGCGAAAGGCAAAGGTCCCGAGTTCGACTCTCGGCCCGGCACACAGATTTAATCTGCCAGGAAGTTTCAGGTTACAAGAAGTTTATAACATGTGGAGCACAATGTAAGTGAAGTGGTTGCAACATTGACATAACTTTGTCGGAAAGATGCATTATTGTCCTGGATAATGCTGTATGTCATATAGTTAAATTAAACAAAGGTGCCAACTTTGGCCGACCGGGGTGGCCGTGCTCTTCTAGGCGCTACAGTCTGGAACCGCGCGACCGCTACGGTAACAGGTTCGAATCCTGCCTCGGGTATGGATGTGTGTGTGATGTCCTTAGGTTAGTTAGGTTTAAGTAATTCTAAGTCTAGGGGACTGATGACCTCAGAAGTTAAGTCCCATAGTGCTCGGAGCCATTTGAACCATTTTTTTGCCAACTTTGCCTTCTAAAAAAAAAATGCACTGCCGTGATTGATATAAAGAATATATCAGTGATAGAAGACAAGATCAAGCGTGAATCACAAATTATTGAGCAAACAGACCTACATCACCTACAGCTAACCTCGGTACCGCCACGCATTTAATCCAAACGAACTGATTTCGAAGACAATCAGACAATATATATTGACAAGAAACATCGACTTATGTTTCGTTCAAAACATTGATGACGTCACTGGAGATGACTGCATTTAAGGATGTTGTTGTTGTTGTTGTGGTCTTCAGTCCTGAGACTGGTTTGATGCAGCTCTCCATGCCACTCTATCCTGTGCAAGCTTTTTCATCTCCCAGTACCTACTGCAACCTACATCCTTCTGAATCTGCTTAGTGTATTCATCTCTTGGTCTCCCTCTACGATTTTTACCCACCACGCTGCCCTCCAATACTAAATTGGTGATCCCTTGATGCCTCAGAACATGTCCTACCAACCGATCCCTTCTTCTGGTCAAGTTGTGCCACAAACTTCTCTTCTCCCCAATCCTATTCAATACTTCCTCATTAGTTATGTGATCTACCCATCTAATCTTCAGCATTCTTCTGTAGCACCACATTTCGAAAGCTTCTATTCTCTTCTTGTCCAAACTATTTATCGTCCGTGTTTCACTTCCATACATGGCTACACTCCATACGAATACTTTCAGAAATGACTTCCTGACACTTAAATCAATACTGGATGTTAACAAATTTCTCTTCTTCAGAAACGCTTTCCTTGCCATTGCCAGCCTACATTTTATATCCTCTCTACTTCGACCATCATCAGTTATTTTGCTCCCCAAATAGCAAAACTCCTTTACTACTTTAAGTGCCTCATTTCCTAATCTAATTCCCTCAGCATCACCCGACTTAATTAGACTACATTCCATTATCCTTGTTTTGCTTTTGTTGATGTTCATCTTATATCCTCCTTTCAAGACACTGTCCATTCCATTCAACTGCTCTTCCAAGTCCTTTGCTGTCTCTGACAGAATTACAATGTCATCGGCGAACCTCAAAGTTTTTATTTCTTCTCCATGAATTTTAATACCTACCCCGAATTTTTCTTTTGTTTCCTTTACTGCTTGCTCAATATACAGATTGAACAACATCGGGGAGAGGCTAAAACCCTGTCTTACTCCCTTCCCAACCACAGCTTCCCTTTCATGTCCCTCGACTCTTATAACTGCCATCTGGTTTCTGTACAAATTGTAAATAGCGTTTAGCTCCCTGTATTTTACCCCTGCCACCTTCAGAATTTGAAAGAGAGTATTCCAGTCAACATTGTCAAAAGCTTTCTCTAAGTCTACAAATGCTAGAAACGTAGGTTTGCCTTTCCTTAATCTTTCTTCTAAGATAAGTCGTAAGGTCAGTATTGCCTCACGTGTTCCAGTGTTTCTACGGAATCCAAACTGATCTTCCCCGAGGTTGGCTTCTGCTAGTTTTTCCATTCGTCTGTAAAGAATTCGTGTTAGTATTTTGCAGCTGTGACTTATTAAGCTGATAGTTCGGTAATTTTCACATCTGTCAACACCTGCTTTCTTTGGGATTGGAATTATTATATTCTTCTTGAAGTCTGAGGGTATTTCGCCTGTTTCATACATCTTGCTCACCAGATGGTAGAGTTTTGTCAGGACTGGCTCTCCCACGGCCGTCAGTAGTTCCAATGGAATATTGTCTACTCCGGGGGCCTTGTTTCGACTCAGGTCTTTCAGTGCTCTGTCAAACTCTTCACGCAGTATCGTATCTCCCATTTCATCTTCATCTACATCCTCTTCCATTTCCATAATATTGTCCTCAAGTACATCGCCCTTGTATAGACCCTCTATATACTCCTTCCACCTTTCTGCCTTCCCTTCTTTGCTTAGAACTGGGTTTCCATCTGAGCTCTTGATATTCATACCAGTCGTTCTCTTATCTCCAAAGGTCTCTTTAATTTTCCTGTAGGCGGTATCTATCTTACCCCTAGTGAGATGGGCCTCTACATCCTTACATTTGTCCTCTAGCCATCCCTGCTTAGCCATTTTGCACTTCCTGTCGATCTCATTTTTGAGACGTTTGTATTCCTTTTTGCCTGTTTCACTTACTGCATTTTTATATTTTCTCCTTACATCAATTAAATTCAATATTTCTTCTGTTACCCAAGGATTTCTACTAGCCCTCGTCTTTTTACCTACTTGATCCTCTGCTGCCTTCACTACTTCATCCCTCAAAGCTATCCATTCTTCTTCTACTGTATTTATTTCCCCCATTCCTGTCAATTGCTCTCTTATGGTCTCCCTGAATCTCTGTACAACCTCTGGTTCTTTCAGTTTATCCAGGTCCCATCTCCTTAAATTCCCATCTTTTTGCAGTTTCTTCAGTTTTAATCTACAGGTCATAACCAATAGATTGTGGTCAGAGTCCACATCTGCCCCTGGAAATGTCTTACAATTTAAAACCTGGTTCCTAAATCTCTGTCTTACCATTATATAATCTATCTGATACCTTTTAGTATCTCCAGGGTTCTTCCATGTATACAACCTTCTTTCATGATTCTTAAACCTCGTGTTAGCTATGATTATGTTGTGCTCTGTGCAAAATTCTACCAGGCGGCTTCCTCTTTCATTTCTGTCCCCCAATCCATATTCACCTACTATGTTTCCTTCTCTCCCTTTTCCTACATTCGAATTCCAGTCACCCATGACTATTAAATTTTCTTCTCCCTTCGCAATCTGAATAATTTCTTTTATTTCATCATACATTTCTTCAATTTCTTCGTCATCTGCAGAGCTAGTTGGCATATAAACTTGTACTACTGTAGTAGGTGTGGGCTTCGTATCTATCTTGGCCACAATAATGCGTTCACTATGCTGTTTGTAGTAGCTTACCCGCATTTCTATTTTCCTATTCATTATTAAACCTACTCCTGCATTCCCCCTATTTGATGTTGTGTTTATAACCCTGTATTCACCTGACCAGAAGTCTTGTTCCTCCTGCCACCGAAGTTCACTAATTCCCACTATATCTAACTTCAACCTATCCATTTCCCTTTTTAAATTTTCTAACCTACCTGTCCGATTAAGGGATCTGACATTACACGCTCCGATCCGTAGAACGCCAGTTTTCTTTCTCCTGATAACGACATCCTCTTGAGTAGTCCCCGCCCGGAGATCCGAATGGGGGACTATTTTACCTCCGGAATATTTTACCCAAGAGGACGCCATCATCATGTAATCATACAGTAAAGCTGCATGCCCTCGGGAAAAATTACGGCTGTAGTTTCCCCTTGCTTTCAGCCGTTCGCAGTACCAGCACAGCAAGGCCGTTTTGGTTATTGTTACAAGGCCAGATCAGTCAATCATCCAGACTGTTGCCCTTGCAACTACTGAAAAGGCTGCTGCCCCTCTTCAGGAACCACACGTTTGTCTGGCCTCTCAACAGATACCCCTCCGTTGTGGTTGCACCTACGGTACGGCTATCTGTATCGCTGAGGCACGCAAGCCTCCCCACCAACGGCAAGGTCCATGGTTCATGGGGGGGATTTAAGGATGTACCACCTTTAAAATGGTTCAAATGGCTCTGAGCACTATGGGACTTAACTTCTGAGGTCATCACTCCCCTAGAACTTAGAACTACTTAAACCTAACTAAGTTAAGGACATCACAAACATCCGTGCCCGAGGCAGGATTCGAACCTGCGACCGTAGCGGTCGCGCAGTTCCAGACTGTAGCGCCTAGAACGGCTCGGCCACACCGGCCGGGTGTGCCACCTTTAAAATTATTTAATAGTAACGTTGGTGTCTAGATGTCATTATCAGATGAAGCAGGAACTTGGATAACCTGTCGTACATGTTACACTTTGAAGCAGTGACGAAGAGCCCGAAATCGCATCCAGCTGATTGGAAGGAATGTATACCTATACAGCTGGTCAAACCGTAATTTAAATACATACGAGAGACTTTGAATAACTAATGCAACACAATTTTTTTTTCTGACTGCACATTGGTTTTACTCAGGATTCCAATATACCATATTGTTCCGCACTCTTTTCGCTAAAAAACTCTATTTTCCAATATCATCTTCGTTCACTGCGACGTTGTTATCCCACCTCACTGATAGGGACTGTATTCGAGCATGGTACCACTTTACTGGTCAACATCGGAGCCAAGGTCTCGCTGCATCAGTAACCCGCCCCCCCCCCCCCCCCATGAGCTACGTACTGCTTCATGCGGAGTGCCTCCTGAAATCTTTCCGCGACTGTTGTCTAATAAAACAAAAGAAGATTAGAAAATCATTTTCAGCTCTAAACCTGACTGTGCAAAATAAGAAGTTGCGTAACACAATCAAAAAATGCGTTTCCTTAAATAATAATTGCGTTGGTTTACCGACAACCCACAGTCACGTCAGCTGCAATGACAGCTTGGTTAAAAGTACAATCTGTACTTTCACAAAAGCCATGTGTATAACGTAAGCACCATGTATGAGTTCTGCTATTTTCACGCAGTGCCCGCCACAGCAGAAGCGATCACGTTTCAGGTGAAGGTGCGACGTCCGCGCCGTAGGTTGGATGAGGAACAACAACCCAGTGAAGTTTTGTGCCTTTCGTGAGGCCTTGCCTTATCATGGAAAACGAGAAGTTCGTACTCTTTTTTGTGACGACGAACACCTGAAATCGTTTCTTCAATTTCCTGAGTTTGGCACGACACACGTCCGAGTTGATCGTTGCACCATGAGCGAGGAGTTCAGTCAGAATAACCCCTTCAGAATTTCAGAAGACCGCCACATGATTTTATCGGCTGAGGGTACTGTATTGAATACCTTCGCAGGAGAGGTGGTGTTGCATCACTCCATGGGTTGTTTCCGCTTCGAAGGGATAAACCTATCTTTCATCGCCTGTGACGATGTTCGACAAAAAAAAAAAATGGTTGCTACAGCCTCGTAACGCGCAAGGAATTCCGCACATATGGTCTTTCATGGTTTTGTGTTGGGCGGTAAGGAACTCAGCGGACACACATCTTTGAATACCCAAACTTGCGGGCGAGTGTGTCACCGCTACCCACAGAGACGTGCAGTTGAGGAACGAAGTGTTCGACTGCAACCCGTAGATCGCCTCGGACGAGACTGTCCGCACGTCACAGCATTGCGGAAATCACAGCTGGTGCTGCCGTCCGGCGCGCGAGACATTGGACATAATTGCGCGAACTTGTTGCGATGATACGAGATGCCTCGGCCAACGACTCACCGTGCTTTTGTACACTGCCCGGTCTCTGTAGCCGTTCTGCGAGCGCCTATGAATATCTACGATGATCTGGTTTTCCGCCAAAAGAAACTAAATGACAGCTCTCTGCTTGGAACGCATGACCTTTACAGATACCGTTTTGAAGTATATGTAAAGCGGCGCCATCTATCGCAAATTCACGACACTGTAGAGGCTGAAGTCGGAATATTCCACGATGTCCCACAACAAATTCCGCATTTTTTTACAACCGAAAGTGGCCGAGAAAAAATATCCTTTGTGGTACTTACTGAACGCCTCTCGAACACTGAAACAATAATTTGTTGTGAGCGGTGCTGTGGCGGTAGGGTGCCTAAATGGGCAGTGCAAACGAGAGAAATTTCTTATTTGAATGGGATAAAATTGAAATCGATGACTCCATTCCGTTTAATCAATTCGCTGGAGAAAATCATCGCTAGTGGAATAATGAACACGAAGCACCTTAGTACTGTCATGACGTGACCGTCTTCAGGAGTACTCTGACATGCTAATAATTGCCGAGTATTAGTCTGCAATACCAGCCCAAAATGACTATGTACATAGAGATTCCATCGGGCCCTGGGATTTGTTTAGCTGTAACGATTTCGGCTGTTTCGCAACGCAACTGACACTAAAATCTATTTCGGTCATATTTTCAGAGATGGAATTAAGTTGGAGCAATACTCCTGGGTTCTCCTTTGTAAAAGAACATTTGAAAGCAGAGTTAAGCATTTCTGCTTTTGCTTAGATGCTCTCAACTTCATTTCCAATCTCATTTGATACGTTGGCTTCAGTCTAAGTTTGGAGAACCTTTACACTGGATGATGTTATCGAGTCTAGGTTTCTCGTCATATGTGGTGGAACTCGTCACATGTGGTGGAACTCGATGGCCCCTGTACTCTGCTGGAGAAGGTGTACGCGACCGTCCAGGCAGCGGCTGGAGAAGTGCTTTTACTTCCAGCCGTGGTTTTCCCCGGCTGTAGCCTTTCCAGTCTGGACGGAGGTACCAACTTTTGTTGAAAGAACGGTTCTGTCTCCCTCCCCCCCCCCTTCCTCCTCCTCCACTCTCTCTCTCTCTCTCTCTCTCTCTCTCTCTCTCTCTCTCTGACTTTTTTCCTCTTCCTCCGATACTTCTCATGAACGCCGAGAAAAAAAATGAAGAAAAATAAAAGAAACCGACGCAAGTTTCCGTGCAGACTTCGGTGATCGTAAGAGCGACTCGGCAACCGAGGAGAAAAAAAGATTTTCGTGCTACGGTACCCAAACAAAAGCGCTGCGTTTCTCTTCTGCAAGGATTCATCGATGGATGGAGGCAGAGGTGGTCGGCGAATAAAGCACCGGAAACGTGATCGCTTCTGCTGTGGCGGGCAGTGCGTGGAAATAGCAGAACTCATATATGGTGCTTACGTTATACACATGGCTTTTGTGAAAGTACAGATTGTACGTTTAACTAAACTGTCATTGTAGTTGTCTTGACTGAGGGTTTTCGGTAAACCAACGCAATTATTATTTCAAAATGGTTCAAATGGCTCTGAGCACTATGGGACTTAACATCTGAGGTCATCAGTCCCCTAGAACTTAGAACTACTTAAACCTAACTAACCTAAGGACATCACTCACATCCATGCCCGAGGCAGGATTCGAACCTGCGACCGTAGCAGTCGCGCGGTACCGGACTGCGCGCCTAGAACCGCTAGACTACCGCGGCCGGCTATTATTTAAGGGAACGCATTTTTTGATTGTGTTACGCAACTTCTTATTTTGCACAGTCAGGTTTAGAGCTGAAAATGATTTGCTAATCTTCTTTTGTCTTATTAGACAGCAGTCGCGGAAACATTTCAGAACTCAGTCACTAGTTTCTACCTGCACAGCTACAAAATATCCTACTTATTTCTCTGTCTGTCGATCGTTGTTTTTTATTTCAAAATTACCGGTCTTCCGACATTACCAGAAATCCGAAGTTTTGAAAGAAAAAATGGCGATAGACATACAGAGAAATAAGCATATCTCTATATAAATAATTGGAAGTCTCTTGATGGCGTCCAACTGTATAAGCGGGCTAACCTCAGAAACTGCAGTTGGTGATTTTGATCCGGTTTTGGCTCATAGATACACTGATTCACGAGGAAGGTCTTTCTATATAAGTTATGAATATTTCATACAAATTATCTGAATTACGGAGACTTAAATTTAAGTTGTGAAAACGATGCCATTGGCACCCAACACACAGCCGCCGTAATAAGGTCGTACAGCAGTAGTTCGGGAACGCAGCAATCGGAACATAATCTGCGTCTGGCGTGTTAGTCCTGCGGCAGAGCGTCTGGCTGGAAACCGATTGGTTGTGGGACCGAATCCCGGCAAGGACACTTGTTCTTCACTGTGCCTTTTAACCTAGCATTCGCCTTTCGATGATGTGGAGATACACATTTCAAAATACGGTGACTTTTCAGATTACCAATTTCTGCCGGCCGCGGTGGTCTCGCGGTTAAGGCGCTCAGTCCGGAACCGCGCGACTGCTACGGTCGCAGGTTCGAATCCTGCTTCGGGCATGGATGTGTGTGATGTCCTTAGGTTAGTTAGGTTTAAGTAGTTCTAAGTTCTAGGGGACTGATGACCTCAGATGTTAAGTCCCATAGTGCTCAGAGCCATTTGAACCATTTGAACCAATGTCTTCTTCACTCAGACGAGAAATTGCATTTCGCGCTCATAATTAGATGTAAACTCTTCGAACATCGCGCAGTTCATAACTCAGCTCTGAACTATCCTAATACATATCACCAACAGCGAAAAGATAACCACCCCATCATCAGGTTGTGATGTAAAACTTACATTTATAAGAATCAGATATTCTAAACCATTAATTTCCCTGCAGTCGTTTGAGAACAACTGGGTAGTGAAAAAACATGTGAATCCAAATTATTTGGTGTTTTATTTTTTTGTGCTACAAGTGAAACATATTCCAACAAAGTGCTCCAGCAACTTTGCTTCGTTTACGTTGCTTCAGCAGCGCAGCAGACGAATTAATATGCAGCCTTCTGCCTTCCTTGCATCAAACTTACATGTGGACACGAGTCTTTAGGTTGCTAAGAGACGAAGTCTGCCATAAAGAGTGCATAACAAAGAATTGTGGCAGTGAGTCTCAACAACACTTCATAAGGGGAGTACTATAACACGAGCTAAATATGTACACCACGGTTTGGTCCCCATCGATACCATGAGATGTTACTCCAAACGCCAAATGAATGTGGAGCACATAACAATCATACCTGCAGACGTATTTCCTGCCGGGCGCTACTTACATCGCGTTAAGTTACGCTGAAGCGCCAAAGACATCGCATGCCTATTCAGATACAGAGATATGTAAACAGGCAGAATATGGAAATGCTGTCGGTAACGCCTATATAAGACAACAAGTGTCTGGCGCAGTTGTTAGATAGGTTACTGCTGCTACAATGGCAGGTTATCGGATTTAAGGGAGTTTGAACGTGGTGTTATAGTCGGCGCACGAGCGACGGGACACAGCATCTCGGAGGTAGAGATAAAGTGCAAATTTTTCCGTACGGCCATTTCACGAGTGTACCGTGAATATCAGGAATCCGGTAAAACATCAAATCTCCGACATCGCTACGGCCGGAAAAAGATACTGCAAGAACGGGACCAACGACGACTGAAGAGAATCATTCAACGTGACAAAAGTGTAACCCTTCCGCAAATTGCTGCAGATTTGAATTGTTCCCACTGCTGTATATAGCCAACGTTCATTTTCCCGTAATTTTTTCATCGAATACTGCCTTTCCCGACACAACGTTCAGAAGGGGACGCTGTTTTATCGCAGGTAAACAATTACAGCTGTAAGTGGAACATCAAAGATTTATAATCGATCCTTACGATATTAAAAAGTGAATAGCTAGTAGCAATATTAAGTTAGCACAAGAGAGTATTTTGTCTGAAAGCACAAGCATCTGCAATTGAACTGAAATGACCTTTAATGTTTATATAGCCGCCAGCTATACCCTCATAAAAGCTAAGTATCAACTTTAACTCATCCCACTTCCTATAAAAATCGGATAATCGGTAGACACTGACAAAATCCAGGCGGACCTCAGACAGGCTGAAGACCGTTCAATCCAGGCTCAGATATTTGAAAGCTAGAGTATTTTGTACTCGGATAATCGGCATTCTACTGTAGGCGTATCTCAAGTACCATTGAGAACAGAACGATGTATATGTAATATTCTCCATTCATAATGGTCAATGCCATCGGCTCGTAACTTGAAACGGTTTCCTCATAAGACACGCTGTATTAAGATATGACCTGACGAAATATCGTTCACATTTTTAGACAGAATGGCTGTGAAAGTTTTAAGTTCATTCTCTTGCAGCAAGTTCTTAATCATGTCGTTAAACTGTGCGCTGGCATACAGTTATACGTGGAACGTCAATCATCTAGACGCAGTTCTATGTCGGCACTTTATGAAACAATTCTCCAGGTCGCTTGTATTATCACGATGTGTGGAGAAGAAAGAAACCACGTTCACAGCTGAACAACGTGTGGTCGTAAATGTCAAGCAAAGCGTGTTTCTCCTCGCTTGTGGCCCGCTCGGTGGTTAGTGGCATGCGGTGCGGAAACAATGCGAGTAACTGGAAGTCACATTAGGTCGGACGAGAAATTTACCAGAGCAGCATCTCGGTGTGAGTGTGGCGAGTGATGAGAGGTAGTTACACGGGCGAGGCAGGCTCGTAAAGCAACGCCTCCGGCGGTAGTAGTGTTTCATTTTATGTAGCTCTGATAGTCTTACAATGGTATTTTGCACGTGGTGCCGAGTAGCTTTTCGCTTTCAGTACTTTTGCATGGAAATAAAACGCAATCACGTTTGTTGCTTGGGGTAGCAGGACAATGCGAAATCATTTACGACAGCTAGGAACGTAACAGCCAGAGATAAATGGCCCGTGCGGCATTTTAACGTTGCATACTCTTATTTATCTCTGAATACACGCGAGTCCGGCCGTACTTTCAAAAAAATGGTTCAAATGGCTCTGAGCACTATGGGACTTAACTACTGTGGTCATCAGTCCCCTAGAACTTAGAACTACTTAAACCTAACTAACCTAAGGACAGCACACAACACCCAGCCATCACGAGGCAGGATTCTAACCTGCGACCGTAGCAGTCGCGCGGTTCCGGACTGCGCGCCTAGAACCGCTAGACCACCGTGGCCGGCGCCGTACTTTCGATTACCTTATATGAAAGCATGCAGTGCAGTAACTGCCCTTAAGGGCCCTGGAGTGTCGCAGTACACTGTATGGGTAATTCAACGGAGAAGTTACTTCCTGGAGAACTAGATAGTTGCTCACACACTAAGCAGCTATTAGTAGTAACGCAGCAGGTGGCTATATGAAATGCAAAACGCAATGAAGCTAGCAATCGCTCTCATTCCTCACGTACCTGCGGGACATTTAACAAACCACAGAGAATATCCAATCTTTTTTCTGTAGCTTTTCCCCTACAAAACGGACTATATATATATATATATATATATATATATATATATATATATATATATATATATATATATATATATATATTAGTCTGCTTTTGAAGTATCCACTGTATTTACACACGTACTATCAAGAAAAACGGAAAAATGACGTCCGTTAAGCTATTTTCAGTAATTTATGACATATTCATTTCCAAGATGCTACTCCAGGCGGGTGTAAAAATGAATGTGCGCAATGGAAAATACTGAACGCGAAAATGAAGATTTGGCCCTGTCTGACTACCCCCTGAAGCAGATCTTAGTATCTCTTAATAGTGATATTATCTCCTCCTTGTTGCTGTTTAACATATAAATTACAACATAAATATAAATGAATGACTAAGGGAACTAGTAACTACAAAATGATAAATTCTGTGTCTGCTTATACATTTATTGTAGATTAAAACCCATTTGTGTATTACAAATGTTTATATATCAATATCCAATGGACATAAAGAGATACAAATGAATTCCCTAACTAATATGATTGATCGATTGTCCAAATCTGCCCCTTCTTATGACTCATCATCATCAGTTATCTGCTATATTAGCAGGTCCTTTGCCTCTCCATTTTCTGCGATCCATTGCTTCCTTCTTAAGGCTGCTGTATGTTGTACCGTCCATCATGTCATCCAGTATCTGGAATCTCTTCCTTCCTCGCTTCCTTTTCCCTTCTACATAACCTTCTAAAACTGTTTTTATCAGTCCGTCATTCTTTCTTAATATATGCCCAATCCAATTTCTTTTTCTTCTCTTTATTACATCTAGTAACTGTCTTTTCTCTCCCCCTCTCTCAGTACCTCTTCATTTTTTACTCTGTCCATCCAACTTATTCCTTCCATCTTCCGCCATGTCCAGATCTCAAAAGCCTCCAGTCTTTCTCTGTCTTTTTTCCTCATAGTCCATGTTTCAGCGCCATATAGAAGAACACTCCATACAAGACATTTTATGAGTCTCTTTCTGAGTTCTCTGTCCATACCGCTGCAGAAGATTCTCCTTTTCTTATAAAACGCCTCTTTTGCCATTGCTATCCTTGTTTTAATTTCTGTGGTGCACTTCCAGTCGGTGTCTATCCTGCTTCCAAGATACTTAAAATTTTGCACCTGTTCTAGTGTTTCTCCATTCAGCACAATTTTTTATTTCCTTATTTCCTCCTATTGCCAATACTTTTGTTTTATTTGTGTTAATTTTCATTCCATATTTTTTTCCGTTAGTTGCAATGGTGTCCACCAAATCCTGTAATTCTTTTTCCCCTGTGGCTAGAAGGACCATGTCATCAGCAAATCTCAAGCACCCTACTCTTCTTCCTCCAATTACTACTCCTTTGTCATCTAATGAGCATTGGTCAATCATATTTTCCAAGTACAGGTTGAAAAGAGTAGGTGATAAACAGCATCCTTGTCTTACTCCTTTCCCTAGTCTGATCCAGTTTGTACTTTCTCCTCTCACTTTAACTGAAACTTTTTGATTAAGGTACAATGAGTTTATAAGTCTTCTGGTTTTCCAGTCCACCCTCTTTTCCCTCATAATAGTCGCCAGCTTGTCCCAAACCACATTGTCAAATGTCTTTTCTAAATCGATGAAGCACATATATAGGTCTCTTCCTTTTTCAATAAACCTTTCTCCCAAGATTCGTAGGAGCCCTATTGCATCTCTGGTGCCCGTATTCCGTCTAAAGCCAAACTGCTCCTCGCCGAGATTCTTCTCTATTACTTTCTCAAGTCTTTTATTAATTATTCTTAATATCACTCTGGCTGCATGTGAAATGAGGCTGATTGTCCTGTGCTCGCTGCATTTCTTGGTTCCTCGTTTTTTCGGTAATGGAATCATTACTGTTGTCAAAAAGTCCTCAGGCCATTCACCACTGTCATATATTTTATTACATAACCTCAATATTTCTCTTATTCCATTGTGGTTCAAGCATTTTAGTATTTCTCCCGGTATTGTATCTGTACCTACTGCTTTGCCATTTTTCATTGCAGCAATGGCAGACTTTACTTCTTCCATCATGATGGTCAGTCCTTTCTCTTCATCACTTACACTGTTGTGTGATTCAAGTTCCAGAGTTTCTGGTTTGCTATTTGTGTCATATAGCTCTTTTATATATTCTTCCCAGCTCTGGAGGACATCGTCACGATCTTTGTACACTACCTCTTCGTCTTTACTCAAAATTTCCATAGTAGCACTTCCTGCTCTGTTTTGTTCCCATCTCATAGTCTTTACTCGTATAGTAAGTCGTATGTTCCCTTCCCGTCCAGTTCTTCAATTTCATCACATTCCTCTTTTAGCCATTTTTTCCTAGCCTGCTCTGTTTCTCTTCGCAGTTCGTTATTTAACCTTCGGTATATCTTTCTTGCATCTTCAGTGTTCTTGTTTTTCAATTTTCAATTTTCTTCTCTCCTCCATCTTGGAAATCATTTCTTGTGTGACCCATGGTTTTTTTGACCTTTTCCCTTTTACATATCCTATATTTTGCTGTCCTGCTTTAATGACTACACGATCTATTATAAATAACGCGAAATGACTGACATCATCTACATACCAAACACTAGAAGACACTATTTTTCAAAGATGATCCACAGTGGTGTGCAACCTCAGTGGAAATAAAATTTACTTGATCTCAGCTGTTTAGCTTTATAGCCCCAATAATCCAAAGCAATTAGCAGTAATGAAACGTCTCCTTAGAAAAATTACAAATGACTGTGCTGATAAACCTCTTCGTTATTTGATTTTCAAACAGCTGACCAAAACTGAACGTACTCAGACGTTTCTCTCTTTGCTTATTCTGATCAACACTAAACAGACACACAACAATTTTCTTTTAGCGCAACGCAATCAGACTTTCAGTAATCCCTACAAAGGAATGGCCCTGACTGACAATAACCTATACCTTTCATGAATCACTTACCTCACAAAAATCTTCGTTACTCAAACTACTGCAATACAGAGAGCGCCAATACTGCCAGCTAAATAAAAGATGCTAACTACTGAAGGCACTAACTACTGATAGGCACAGTTAGCAAATAAAGGATTTTGATGGAGAACGATGTATTTACCTTAATAGTGTTCAAAAGTCATAATATACATATTAGTTCATGACATCCAGTCTTACAAATTTCCTTTTGCTGATGGGCACACGTCCAGATCGTCCGCTCTTAAAACTCTACCATCTCTCTCTCCACATGCGCCACTGCTGGCGGCTCACCTCCAACTGCGCAACGCTGCGCGCTGTTCACGTCCAACTGCCCAACACTACAGTAGAGAATATTCCAGCAATGCAAACCAGCCACAGACTGCACACAGCACAGTCAGCGATTTTCATACAGAGCGCTACGTGGCGTTACCAACATAAAAACCTAAACAGCCTACTTACCGTATCACCGTATGTACTGCGTCCGGGGCGTCGGACCGATGGTTCTCGTACTCGTCTGCGACGACGGAAGAAATCCAGCGACAACTCATTCAGACACTAGGACGGCAGAAGACGGTCCTTTGACTAGTGTAATCTAATACTGTCTTCTCCTCTCTGTGTTCTACAGACGAGAAACGCGAACTCCCAGCCACAAGGACGGAGTATAGGCAGAAGAAGTGCTCTCAATTACAGAACGTTGCATACTTAACGACGACTCTCTACGCAGAGGCGAAGTCCAGAATTGTATAGGTTCGCAACATTACAGTGCCTAATCGTTGTAACTATAAACTCTCCTGAGAGCAAAGACAGCAAGTCCGTCTGTACCAACAGAGCTGATACTGAGTGACAGCCAGACACGGGTAGTCTTCAGTCTCTCCACATCTGGCTTCCCAGCAAAGTTCAGCACCCCTCTCTCGTAAAAGCAGAAGCCGAATCATATTCTCGAAACCACGGAATATTCTCCTTCTCTACAGATTCTTCCAAACGCCGACCAACCATATTTTAGTCTTTCGTGGTCCAGCGTAGAAAGTTTGCGAGGAAATACCTATCCCCTTTAATTGAGAATACATACAATCGTACGCTTCTCAGAGTAAATATTCTCGGAAATAACCGAGCCTGAGTGATTTCCGAGGTAACGCTTCCTCGTTCCTCTCTCCTGATTTTCAGAGTTTCCGAAGTACTTTTTGCCGATGGTACAAGTATAGCTATCACACCCAACAGACAAGAATTAACTGGTGAATGGTGTTTTTCAGAAAATCATTGAGTAGTTCTCTGCAAATGGGCTCTCATTGAACTTTCACAAAACACAGTATACACAGTTCCACACAGTAAATGGAATGACACCATTAATAAATATAGACTTCGATCAGAAATCGGTAGCTAAGGTAGAATATTCAAAATTTCTAGGTGTATGCATTGATGAGGGGTTGAACTGGGAAAAACACACTGAAGATCTGCTGAAACGTTTGAGTTCAGCTACTTATGCTATTAGGGTCATTGCAAATTTTGGCGATATACATCTCAGTAAATTAGCTTACATCGCCCATTTTCGTTCTCTGCTTTCGTATGGCATCATACTCTGGGGTAACTCATCATTAAGTAAAAGAGTGTTCATTGCACAAAAGTGTGTAATCAGAATAATTGCTAGAGCTCATCCAAGATTATCCTGCAGATACTTACTTAAAGAGCTAGAGATCTTCACTGTAGCCTCACAATATATATATTCACTTATGAAACTTGTTATTAAGAATCCGAACGAATTCAAAAGTAATAGCAGTGTACATGGTTACAACACTAGGAGAAAGAATGATCTTCACTACTCAAGGTTAAATCTAACTTTGGCTCAGAAGAGGGTAAATTATTGGTTTTTAAATCACTGCAAAGTATGTAGATGAGTGCTTGTAAGGTGCGAAATTATAGCCACCTTATATATTACAAATTATCATCAAACGCTTAGGTAACAGAAATAGGTTCAGGCCAGTCAAAGGAACACGCTGGCTTTGGAAACGGGTATAGCAAAATGGATCGTTCGTAGACGAAACTGTAAAAAAGTACAATGAATATGAAACATCACTTTGTGCAATATTCACTGATTTTGAGAAAGCTTTTACGTCGTTTATGTGAAGAGAGCTCTTTAAAACAAGACACTGATTCGACGTCTGTTAGTGTTCTGAAGAATATATATGTCAGTGCCACAGATTCCGTCGTTGATCGTCAGAATAGTGCTAAATTCTAATCTGAAAGAAGGGTCACACAAGGAGATTCCACAACACCAGCAGTTCTAGAGGAAACTCAAGAGCGCAAACGGTGGGCCACTTTCTGTTTGCTGTTAAGGCAGTACAGTCAAACAGTTGAATGCCAAAACGAAGGTGCTTCAGGTAGGTTCCATTAAACGTATTCCTTGTTGTTTTTCCGATTTTAAGAATTTGAATACTTGCTCTAGGTTCGATAAAAATTATTTTCGATGCATGGAATCTCCTTGTCTAACTCCTCTTTCAGTTTTGAATTTCGCTCTGTCTTGACAAAGAATAAGAGGCAGTCAAATAAAAATGAGGTAGATGGAAAGAGTACATCTACATCTACATGGATACTCTGAAAATCACATTTAAGTGCCTGGCAGAGGGTTCATCGAACCACCTTCACAATTCTCTCTTATTCCAATCTCGTATAGCGCGCGGAAAGAATGAACACCTATATCTTTCCGTACGAGCTCTGATTTCCCTTGTTTTATCTTGGTGATTGTTCCTCCCTATGTAGGTTGGTGTCAACAAAATATTTTCGCATTCGGAGGAGAAAGTTGGTAATCGGAATTTCGTGAGAAGATTCCGTCGCAACGAGAAACGCCTTTCTTTTAATGATGTCCATCTCAAATCCTGTACCATTTCTGTGATACCCTCTCCCATATTTCGCGATAATACAAAACGTGCTGCCTTTCTTTGAACTTTTTCGATTTACTGCGTCATTCCTACCTGGTAAGGATCCCACACCGTGCAGCAGTATTCTAAAAGAGGACGGACAAGCGAAGTCTCCTTAGTAGGTCTATTACATTTTCTGAGTGTCCTGCCAATAAAACGCAGTCTTTGGTTAGCCTTCCCCACAACATTTTCTGTGTGTTCCTTCCAATTTAAGTTGTTCGTAATTGTAATACCTAGGTATGTAGTTGAATTTACGGCAATTAGATTAGACTGATTTATCGTGCATCCGAAGTTTAACGAGTTCCTTTTAGCACTCATGTGGATGACCTCACACTTTTCGTTATTTAAGGTAAACTGCCACTTTTCGCACCATTCCGATATTTCTTCTAAATCGTTTTGCAGTTTGTTTTGATCTTCTGATGACTCTATTAGTCGATAAACGACAGTGTCATCTGCAAACAACCGAAGATGGCTGCTCTTATTGTCTCCCAAATCGTTTATATAGATAAAGAACAGCAAAGGGCTTATAACACTACCTCGGGGAACGCCAGAAATCACTTCTGTTTCACTCGATGACTTTTCCGACAGGAAAGCACAGATCCAGTCACATAACCGAGACGATATTACATAAGCACGCAATTTCACTACGAGCCGCTTGTGTGGTACAGTGACAAAAGCCGTTCGGAAATCCAGAAATACGGAATCGATCTGAAATGCCTTGTCAGTAGCACTCAGCACTTCATGTGAATAAAGAGCTTGTTGTGTTTCACAAGAACGATGTTTTCTAAACCCATGTTGACTGTGTGTCAATAGATTGTTTTCTTCGAGGTAATTCATAATGTTCGAACACAATATAAGTTCTAAAATCCTGCTGCATATCAACGTTAACTATATGGGCCTATAATTTAGTGGATTACTCATACTACCTTTCTTGAATATTGGTGTGACCTGTGCAACTTTCCAGTCATTGGGTACGGATCTTTCGTCGAGCGAACTGTTGTATAAGATTGTTAAGTATGGAGCTAATGCATCAGCATACTCCGAAAGGAACCTATTTGGTACACAGTCTGGACCAGAAGACTTTCTTTTATTAAGTGATTTGAATTGCTTCACTACTCCGAGGATATTTGCTTCTACGTTACTCATGTTGGCAGCTGTTATCGATTCGAATTCTGGAATATTTACTTCGTTATCTTTTGTGAAGGAAGGCTGTGTTTAGTAACTTTGCTTTGTCAGCACTGTCTTCGATAGTATCCCCATTGCTATCGTGCAGAGAAGGCATTGATTGTTTCTTACCGCTAACATACTTGACATACGACCAGAATCGCTTTGGATATTCTGCCAGGTTTCGAGACAAAGTTTCGTTGTGGAAACTGTTATAGGCATCTCGCATTGAAGTCGAAGCTAAATTTGTAGCTTCTATAAAAGATCGCCAATTTTGGGGACTTTGCGTCTGTTTAAATTTTGCGTCTTCTTTCGTTGTTTCTGTAACAGTGTTCTAACCCGTTTTGCGTACCAAGGAGGATCAGCTCCGTCGTTTGTTAATTTATTTGGTATAAATCTCTCAATTGCTACCGATACTATTTCTTTGAATTTAAGCCACATCTGGTCTACACTTATATTATTAATTTGGAATGAATGGAGATTGTCTCTCAGGAAAGCGTCAAGTGAATTTTTATCTGTAAATAAATTATTTATTATTTCAAAAGTAATCGCCTTAATTTTACATTCATTTACCTACTATGAGACAAGATTGTCAATCCGTTCATAGAAAACTATTTGCACTTGCCTACTGAACCGTGATTGTACCCAGGAATGCATCTCTTAGTGCAAAGAAAATTGATGGCTGTGATTTTCCTTCGTCAGGATTTCAAAAATATGTATCGGGAGAGATCGGGACTGTATGGAGGACGTGTAAGGGCTTCCCGGCAAAACTTCTGCAGCAATCGAAACTGCCTTGGCAAGATGTGAGGCGGATCCACACGTTTTGCCTACAGCGTGGATGTTCCGCTGGGAAGCCCTTACACGTCCATACAGTTCCAATCCCTCCCAACACGGTTCCCATCTTTTTATAGCCCTGAAGAAAGACAGCGAACGGCCTTGTCACAGTGGTAATACCGGTTCCTGTCAGACCACCGAAGCGCTGTCGGGCTGGGCTAGCACTTGGATGGGTGGCCATCCGGTCTGCCGAGCGCTCTTTGCAAGCGGGGTGCACTCAGCCCTTGTGAGGCCAATTGAGTAGCTAATTGACTGAGAAGTAGCGGCTCCAGTCTCGTAAACTGACATACGCCCGTGAGAGCGGTGTGCTGACCACGTGCCCCTCCACATTAGCATCCAGAGGCGCCTGCGGGCTGAGGATGACACGGCGGCCGGTCGGTACCGTTGGGCCTTCCGAGGCTTGTGCTTACGGAGTTTAGTTTGAAGAAAGACAGATGTGACCGTCGATTTGCTTCGGACGAAGAGCTGCACGTCTTATTACAATAATGGTCCCATGTTTTTCCATGAAGGCAGTTCTCCATTACTTTTTTTCGTTTGATTGCCCCTTTCAAAATGAAAACACTAGCGCGGAGTCCATATTCTTCGGTGTACTAACGTAACTCGAAACTGTGACATAATCCTCCACGGCTCTTTGTACACAATAGTTCTTCAGTTACTGCTTTACTTTTATCTTAAAATCCTCCATTATCATTTTGGAGTGTCATTATTTTCACTTCGAAAAGGTGTCTGTGAGAGTTCGTGTGACTTTTTGCCTTTGAATCTACTCTAGACCCTTCTAGGACGTTGAGAACGTATTACATCTACTGAACTGTGTGTCTTTTTATCTCCATCTGATATCGTTCTGCACTTTTTAGAAATATTTGTATGTCGTAGAAAATGTATTGCTATTCTAAGACTTTACTTCGTAATACTACGTGGGATTATATCCAGCAGAATTACTGCGAAAGCCTTATATTCTGCTTTAATCACGTGTACAGGCTTGGGTAAAATAATGAAATTTAGATATGCTCGTAGTCGTAAAATACACAAGATTTTTCGGCTCACTTTCATTATTACGGCCTTGGAGATGACGGCTATGCATACATTCAGGACTTTGTGTTGTTTTCGTAGTTGTAACAGTCTGAATTGCTGTGGTAAAGCGGACAACGCGAGAATCCCATAGCTACCACTTGCTCGGGTCTTGGGGCCGCTCGATCAAATCCTAGCCTCTGTAGAGTTCGCAGTCTGCAAAGATCATCACGGATGAAAACTAAACCAGCATCATACGCTACAATTTCAACAGCTAGAATCTAATATGGCAGATTAGTGCGTTAGATTTAAGCTCTTCAGATAAAAGTTTGACCTTTAATCACAAAAGTTTTTAATAGCAACATTACCAAGCTTATCCCTTCACCATTATGGAAATAAGTATCGTCTTGGGGCATGGTTTCCGTATCAGAGAGGTGTAACTTTCATTAGAATTTAGAGTTTTTCCATACACACACTTTTGTAGAAGTTCTGCATCTGTTTAACACCCAAAGCTGACACCACAGGAACAAATAATATGAGGAAATACAGAATAAGAAGGGGGCGTGACTCCGTGCAAGCTTTTGCTAATTATCATTTTAATCATACTTAGTAGTACAACTGAAATAAAATATTCAGTAAGTAAAACTTCAGTACCATGTAGTACATGAAGAACTAACAAAATTTTTTATGTACGCACCCTCCTTAATTTATCTATGTAATGAGATATATGAAAAAGTTGAATGGGCGGATGACTTTCTGTTGGCAAAAATGATACCGACTAAGAAGAAAAACAGTGACAAGAAGTGTGAGGAACATACAAACATAAGTTTGATTTCTCATACAGCGAAAATTCTACTAAGCGTGATAAATAGAAGACTTCGCAGAAGACGTGGAAAAGAGTATTGCCATGGAACAGTGTGGATTTAAAGGTAGGGAAAAGTACAATAGATGCAATTAGATTATTAAGAATTGCAGGTGAGAGGTACCTTAAAAGAGGAAGCGAAGTTTATACTGTTTCCATTGACTTTGAGAAAGCGTTTGATGGAGTAGTGAAATAAATTACGTCCTAAGGAAGAATGAAGCCGACAGGACGTATAAAGGCTGATTAAGAATGTACGTCTACAACAGGGGATAGGAGCGCAGATTAGGAATGAGATGACAGGGGCAAGTACAACTGGAAGAGGAGTGACGCAAGACTGCTGTTTGTCCCCAATAGTATTTAACATGTATTTGGAGTGTATTATTCAGATCGTTTGTAACGAAAAAGAGGAGTGTGGGTTGGTGGTAGGAGGGTAGAATGTCTTCGTTTTGCGGATGATAAGGATGTTATTAGCAGAGAGCGAAAGAACTATGATCGGAATGTTAAAAAAATTGAATAAGACTTACGAGAAACTCGGAATGAGAATTAATAAGAAAGACACAAAATATATGGTGATAAGTGCAATTAAAGTAAGAACAACTATAAATTTAGGATAGTACGATGTAGAACGAGTTAGTGCTATCAAATACATGGAAAGCGTATTTACGGAAGACATAAGATACAACAGGAGGTGAAAACCCTTATAGCAATTGGCAAGGGGCACTTAGTAAGAAGCGGGCCTTCTATGTGAGTGCATGAACAGGGACCTGAGGAAGTGAGAGGCGAAGTGCTTGATATGGACTGTGATATTGTATGGAGCTGTGACATGGATACTCAGGAAAGAGGAAGAAAAATGAACAGAAGCAGTTGAGGTGTGGACTTGTAGGGGTACGGAAGGAAGAAAATGGGTAGACAAAGTGAGAAATGAGGAGGTGTTGAGAAGAGTGAGGGAAGAGAAAGAAATTTTGGAGATAATCAGAAAGACAAACACAATTGTCTTGGTCTTTAGATGAGAAGAGATTGCTTACTTACGAATGATATTGAAAAAACAGTGAATAGAAAAGAAGAAGATCACGCAGAAGACAATAAATGGTCGATATTATAAGGACAGGAAATAACTCAATGGGTCATGAGCCACAAAATTTCCCAGGGGAAGTCGAAAACTTCCTACAGCATAAACCATCTGTGCATCTATTCGAAGTTAATGGTTACTGAATCTTCAACGACTGTGTTTTGTGATGGCTTTTTGATTTGTAATTTATAGTTTAGCATAAAAGTAAATTTCAAATTGCTGATTCATGACTTCCTTGCAATGAAAACCTATTCGTTGTAATAAATGAAGCTTGGAAAAAACTTATTAATTTTATTACAGTATCAGTAAATAGGATAATTTGCAAACTCAAATGAGAGTATTACTATTTCATTTACACCTTGAGCTGTAGCGGTGCTTCTTATAACTATAGTGAAGCGTAACACAATAAAGCAAGTTAACCTTCCCGATCATAATCGCTATTGTTTGTTCCCCTTGCTATTGGACATTTTTACAATTGCTCATATAATTTCACATACTCAGGTAGAATACACCTTTTCATTTTCAATATATCTTTTATTTTTTTGACGTTGATGGCAACCAGTGTTTGGGGAAATGCTATTGGAAAGTGGAGGATCCTTAGTGAAGCTGTAAAGGAGCTGAACTATCTATGTGACAACACCATCAATGCAGTTTTCACTTGCTCAGGATAATGTGCACCACGCTCAAAACTCACCCATTTAGATGGGGAAAAAGACATTGTGAGCTCCTTATGAAATTTTCCCGTCCTTGATTGGGAGAGGCGACACTTTTTAAAATAGAGGGGCCATTAATTTTTAAACGCTAATGTAATAACATTATCAATAGTTTCCACTAAGAATTTACTCGATGCATTTTCGATCATATTCCAGACTCTTCAAGTATGGTGGCTCAATAACTGTTTTATAGTCCCATCTCCGTCATTTGAGAGGAAAGTCAGTCCCTGTATAAGCGACCTAATGCTTCATCTCCTTAAATCTTCCATTTGATGCGAGTATTAAACAAAAGTGAATCAATGTGTGTTATTCTTATCCTGACCGGCTCACCTGATGAAGAAAAAATGAACCTCATTCTCATATTTTGGGATATGTTTCTGGATATAATATAGAAATGAGCAAATTTCGTTTCCACCTTTCCTGGCTTCACCTTCTCGGTACTCATAAAAGTGTGAGTGCTTACTTGTTATATTATGTGTGTTAAAAAACATTGAGCTGTAGCTTTTCCAAATAAAGGATAACGGTAAATTTTGCCTGTAGTCAAACTTCACCCTTCAAACATTATTTTCGTTTTCACTGCGTTCAGAAATTTCGTTAATTTTGCTGTAAAATTTTTTGGAACTTTCTACAATGAACCACTAACCGGATTGCTGCAGTTTGTCAAACTTAACTAGAAAAATACAAGTGAAAGCAGCAACGGGCCACCAATGTCTTTTGATTTCAGTTAAACTCATTTCCAAATAGTCATTGCAAAAAGGACACAAACCAGTGACACGTGTCGTTTGTACGTGGAGTGAAGATTTCTAGTTCTGTTAGTGACGACTTTTGATGATTGACTTCTGCCCTTCTTGTATGTTTCAATCTGGCCACCCTTCAAAAATGTTCAAATGTTTGTGAAATCTTATGGGACTGAACTGCTAAGGTCATCAGTCCCTAAGCTTACACACTACTTAAGCTAAATTATTCTAAGAACAAACACACATACCTATGCCCGAGGGAGGATTCGAACCTCCACCGGGATCAGCCGCACAGTCCACGACGCAGCGCCTACACCGCTCGGCTAATCCCGCGCGGCGGCCACCCTTCGTCATCCAGTTTCAATATACACTGGAAAGCCAAAGATACTGGTATAGGCATGCGTTTTCAAATACAGGTATGGAAACATGTAGAATGCGGCGCTGCGGTCGGCAACGCCTATACAAGACGACAAGTGTCTGGCACAGTTGTTAGATAGGTTACTGCTGCTACAATGGCAGGTTATCGAGATGTGAGTTTGAACGTGATGTTGGCGCTCGAGCGGTGGGACACAGAATCTGTGAGGTAGTGATGAAGAGGGGATTTTCCCATATGACCATTTCACGAGTGTACCATGAACATCAAGAGTCCCGTAAAACATCAAATCTCCAACATCGCTGTGGCTGGAAAAAGATCCTGGAAGAACAGGACCAATGAGGACTGAGGAGAATCGTTCAACGTGACAGAAGTGTAACCCTTCTGCTAATTGCTGCAGATTTCAGTGCTGGACCATCAGCAAGTGTCAGCGTGTGAACCTTCAACGATACATTATCGATATGGGCTTGAGAGATTGCAGAGCACTCTCATTTCTAATACGGTATTATGCTGCGTTATGCTGTTAGGGAATTTGATCTTTATTACTTGGTTGCTATACGTGGATACGATCTGACTTCGTACATCATGATGAAATGGTAGGCAGTGAGTGGTTAACGCTCTTGCTTGTGGGCTTTAGTGAAGGAATAGCGGTAAGCTTTACCAGCGTTCAAAGGAATAAGGTGGCGATTTAAACGACCATAGTAAGGGTGTGCAGTGGCTGAGGGGAGCGTTTTTCCTGCGGAACCTGGGTGAAAACACTTGTGGACTGACAAGTTCTGCAGTCTCATTGTGCAGACCTTCGATGGAGCCGGTCGGTCGGTTGCCGCGTCCACGTAGGCTGATTAGCGCAGAGGAGTCGCCACTGCAATGGGCAGAACATTGGAGACTGGCAATAAGGCAGAGGATGGGCCTTTGTTAGGCACGAAGCTGATGAGACGACTGCGAGCTTTCCGCAAATTTCCGTGGCACAGGTCACTGGCGCCCAGACGTCCAGACTCCGTTACAAAACGTATTTGTGAAGGCACGAGGCTTTTAGCGAGTTTATGGCTGCTCTTTGGAAAGTTCGAAATGGACGCAACAGGGGAGATAACAATCTTTTCATGGATGGCTGTGTTAGCAAAAGACATGGCGTAAACGTATGGGAAAGAGGCCACAAAGCTGAATTTCTTTTCCTTTTCTCCCCATTAACTTTAAAGTCTCTGATTGGTCATATCTGTGTATGCAGAGCAAGGGGCAGTCTCCCATCTTCGAATGCGGCGCTCCACTTCATGATTGCCTTGTGCTAAAGTGGGAGCCGTCTAAGATGTAAACGTGCTTTGCTACCGAGCTCGCGAGGGAAGCAGAGAGAAAGAGAAGAGGTCACTCTCTTGTACTGGCGCTTCCCCAGTAAAGAACTGCGAGTCTCTACCTAAACGGGGAGAATTGTGTCTTTTGCTAGTGTGCCACTTAGAGGCTGTACCAGTCACCTTCTGAATCGTCAGAGGTACTGCTTCTAGCATCACACACACAACGAGTGATGCGTGGGTGAACTTATTTGTTTTGAGTCGCCTATCTAAACATTTGACATATTCCGTCATGCATAGTTGTGGGACAGAGTGAAACTGGTTTGGCAGACCGGAAAATGGGTCCACCTGCACACTGGAAGCCACTCGGTTTCAGAGCCTCATGGGGAAGTACCTGCATTCCGAATTAGCCGCGTACTTGCATTTTTTCGGGCGCGCACCATTGATAACAGATTGCTGTCGTCCATGACTTCATTCGCCGAACGCACCGTAGTGTGCCGCCCCGACCAGCAGGAGGGTAAAGTTTTCGCCGCTATGGCGTACGTCTCCAATATATGCTTCTCAGCACTCTGTCCTTTGGAATCATATTTTTCTTTATGGAATAGTAGAGTGTAAATCACTGTGGCGTACTTTTTGTGCCATACCCCGGAGTCACGTGTATGAAGACAGATAAAGCGATTAGATTTCTGGTTAGTGTTGTGTATCGATCCCCGGCTGATCACTGTCTACCACAGACCCCATATTAGTGAAAGCGTTTGTCAAATAAGAAATGTTTGTGTGACGTTTCTTTAGCCATTTTTTTGTCTTGTGAAGTTAAGAAAGAATAAATCTATTGTAATTTCGACCAAAACTCCTCACCGTGTTCTTATTAACATTACCTTTTCCATTTTTTAAATAAAGTCTTGATTACGAAAGAAAGTAGGAAGTGTGCAGGCTTTGAGCCGAAGGCCCACTCGTGTACCCTTGATGACTGCATGACACAAAGCTTTACGGCTCGCCTGAGCACATCAACACCGACATTGGACTGTTGATGACTGGAAACATGTTGCATGGTCGGACGAATCTCGTTTCAAATTGTATCGATGGACGTGTACGGTTATGGAGACAATCTCATGAACCCATGGACCCTGCATATAAGCGAGGGACTGTCCAAGCTAGTAGAGGCTCCGTATTGATGTGGGGTGTGTGGAGTTGAAGTGATATGGGACCCCTGATACGTCTAGATACGACTCGGACAGGTGACACGTACGTAAGCATCCTGTCTGATCACCTGTATCGATTCATGTCCATTGTGCATTCCGACGGACGTGGGCAGCTCCAGCAGGACCCCACACGTCCACAATTGATACAGAGTGTCTCCGGGAACACTCTTCTGAGCTTAAACACTTCCGCTGGCCACGAAACTCCCCAGACATGAATTTCATTGAGCATATCCGAGATGCCTTGCAACGAGCTGTTCAGAAGAGATCTCCAGCCCTCGTACTCTTACCCACTTGTGGACTGCGCTGCAGGGTTCATGACGTCAGTTCTCTCCAGCACTCCTTCAGATTTGCGACGAGTCCATGGCACGTCGTGTCGCGGCACTTCTGCGTGCTCACGGGAGCCGTAAATGATTTTGGCTCTGAGCACTATGGGACTTAACTCCTGAGGTCATCAGTCCCCTAGAACTTAGAACTACTTAAACCTAACTAACCTAAGGACATCACAGACATCCATGCCCGAGGCAGGATTTGAACCTGCAACCGTAGGGGTCGCGCGGTTCCAGACCGTAGCGCCTAGAACCGCTCGGCCACCACTGCCGGCTCGTAACTGATTTTGTACGGTTTCTTTGGTTCTTCGGTGTATAACTCATTTTTGTAAAAAATTCACTCAAGATCTTTCTGCAATTACCGATTCAGTTATGAGAAAGCGAAAGGGGACCAAATGACAGGAATTCATGGAGAGCAATGTGTGAAGACGTGCGCTAGGCAAGAGGGCCGATGATGAAAACTTCCTGGCAGATCAAAACTGTGTGCTGGACCGAGACTCGAACCCTGGACTTTTGCTTTTCGCGGGCAAGTGCTCTACCATATGAACTTGGGTAGGTCAGATGGTAGAGCACTTGCCCGCGAAAGGCAAAGGTCCCGAGTTGGAGTCTCGGTTCGGCACACAGTTTTAACTTTCCAGGATGTTTCATATCAGCGCACACTCCGCCGCAGAGTTAAAATTTCATTGTGGAGCGCCGATGATGATTACGTGACGAGTGTGGTTTCAGAGTGTTAAGGTTTGCTCTCGATTTCAGAAAAGGCACAAAACCTTAAAAATCTCAGTGGCTGCGCTACGAACAGGGGAAATACGGAAGCGTCCGATCCCGCCCGTCTGCTTTGATCCATGACGTCACAAATATGGCGGAAACGACCATAAACGACGATTCCAATATGGCGCATATAAAGTCGTTACGTACACATTATGAGGACGAAAATACATCGAAAAACAAACACACACACGTTCCACAAAAAGCCTAATGCCACTAACCGGACAAGCGCGGGAATTATGGGGTTTTTGGGTGGGGACAAACTAAATATAAACAAATTTAGACACCCACCCCCATACAAAACCACGCAGAACGACGAAAGAAACCGACATCACAAAACTCCCCAAATACCACTAAACACAACATCATCTGGAATCGGAGACTTCCCTTGACCTATATAGCTCAACAGCAGCTCCCGATCCCATAAATTAGGACCTAACACTTCCCTTGACCTATATAGCTCAAATACATCTCCCGATACAAACATTCACAGCCACACATTGGGATCGAACACTTCGCTTGACCTGTTATCCTTACGACATCTCCACATACAGCCGTCCCTGGTCCGAGACGCCGGAACTTTAAGTAAGCCTCATTTCTTGACGACATACTGAACACATCACAACTTCATCCAAAAATCCGAATAGCTGAAGAAATTTTATTAGGGACAACGCACTGTCCCCCATCATATCCGACAACCGAAAACTGTTGACCCTATCAGTCGTATCCATACCTACCAAAGACATAAAAAAAGCAATTTACCAAAATTCAGACACGACGCCACACTCGCAAACTAAGCCAAAAAAATCACCTAACACCCCACCAGAGAGCACCACCGATCGCACCGAAACGACACCTACAAACACGCCACTCTCACAAACTAAATTCCGCACCGTCGTGACGTCGTACACCACAACAGCCTTACGTCACGGGTCAAAGTCGACGGGTGGGATCGGACGCTTCGGTCGACCCCAGTCGCTGCAGGCGTCCGCTCCTTCGCGGCGCGGCGGGGGAGGGTATCTCGGCGTCCGATCGAGTGGCCGTCACAACAGCGGGGCTAATTACGAAGCCGCAATGTTGGCAGCGCTGGCGCGCGACGTCAGCGCCTCCTGGGCAGGTGTTGCTAACGTGGCGGCCCGCAGTCTCCGCGCGGCCGCCGTCCAGTGCGTTCCTGGACCCTGCAATACCGCGCAGACCTGCCGACTCCTTCGCGTGTGTGCCGTGGCGTGGCGTGACGCGACGCGACGCGTTCCACTTACTCTTCGTGCGTCCGAAGTGCGAGTGACGTGTGACACGCGAGTGCTTATGTCGGTGTGACGTGCGACCACCTGTTCGTTTGCCGCTGGCAGGATGTGGATGTAACCCGACCTGCCCCACTGGGACGTTTCCACACGGGGGGCCACAGTGTTATATTTGTGTTTGCGGTGTGTGATTCGGACAGCCCCTGGTCCTCGACGCCGAATCCGAGCAGCCGCCACCTGTTAATCGGTGTTGTGTTCTCCGGTTCCACGCTCGGCCTTTCTGCTCACACCGCGACGCCATTTATCTGGATTGCTGCTGCTTCTAGGCCGCGCACTACTGGATTTCGTACCTTTCGAGTTGTCTTCTTGCGTGCAGGTAATATTTTTGAATCTGTACACGGATCAGTTTGACCAATTTAAAGTATCTTCTAAACCATGACACTATTAGTCCAACACGACACGCAATGTTTTTATTGCTCCTTCCAGAAATCGTGAGAAACATCAAAGAATGTTTAACTTTCGGGTGGTCATATATCTGTGGGTGATGTTCTAGGTGACAAGGGGAACTGGGTACCTTAACTTTTTATTTTCAAGGGTGGGTGGATTGGTTGCGATTACTCCTTTCAGGCTTAGAATGAATGATTCTTAATGCTTTGCAGAATTTATTTTGAGAGTCTACTCATAAATGTTTTCTTCCCTATTTAGATTAAGAGATCAGTGGCTGAGGTATGTTCATGCTCACCTCACACCTGGGAGAAATCATCCAAAACACGTGTATAGTCTACATAGCACAGTCTATGAACAGACTTGCTTAATTTCTATTATTTCAGTTCATTTGAAAAACAAACACTGGTTGTGGTAGCAGATTGACCTGTAGCTTAACCCGAGGTATAGGTCAGATTGGAAGGTAACATTTCGGTAGTGAGTTGGGGAAGCAAACGGATGGAATTTTTTTTTTAGTTGCTTTTTCATAGGTGTCTGCTCTTTGCCAGTACTCTTTTAACCCATAATTCTGTAAGCTGTGTTTAACTGTATGGAATTGATTCGAAGAGATTTTGTTGAAGAAAGGAAACCAAAGCCTTCATCCATGGGTAAACGTGACTCATTGTTTCTATACTATTGTTTCTAACCAAATATAGTAACTCGGTTTTAGTCGTGACCTCTTTCAGCCATAGATGGCCCATCTTTTGAGTTCTGAGGATGGCAGTGTATGCTCGAAGCAGGGCACTAGTAAAAGGCTGAGTATTGTTAAAATTTATCGCTATGAGTCACTGTCACACCGGTTACGTTTTGGTGAGTGGTACAGCATTTACCAGAAGTCTGTTACTGTTGTCCTTTTCTACTTCTGCTTGAATGGGACTCTTGCCCTCTTTGTTGCTGTCTTACCTTGAGTGCGGCGCGATGGTATGTGGACGTCCCTTAAAACAGAACTGTGTATTACATAGCAGCTGAAAATGGAAAAACGACGATAAAATGTATGCAAGAAATTTGTTTCCCTCGATCTACGTTTACATAGCATCCAAATGATCGTAGCTGGACCAGGTAAACAAGACTGCTTTGTTTTGGAAATCGAAATACTGAAGTCTCCTTTTAACCTGTGTGCGTTCTTACTCTAGGAATTCTTCCTCGCACACTGCAAGTGTTTGCAGTTCGAATAACTAGAATCATAACTGCCCTCTGTACTGCGTTACTGTTGGAAAGTGTTAACCGCTAGGAGAGGCGACGTTTAAGAGTTACTGTGCGGAAAAAAGACTCTAAATATATTGTTCTGTCCGTACTGCTTAGGTTTTTGTGAGGCGTTACATAGGTCGGTGATTACCAGGGCTGGTTTAAGACACAAGACTATGGCGTCAAAGTGCGAAATTTGCACACGGAGTGTATCATAATTAGTACCGAAAACTACGTGTTTCCACGCTGACTAGATTTAGTTTTAAAGGAGCGGTAATTAAAATATGAGGAAGGGAGGGAAAAAGTGGACAAGAGGAATGTTCGATACAAGTCGTCGGCCTTGGACACTGACGTAATATTAATGGCAGCTGTTACTTCACTTTCTCGAGCATGTATTCACAGCTTTGTAGTTAGTTAGCGAACCGAAGTAATATGAAAAACAAACACTGGTTGTGGTAACAGCTTGACCTGTAGCCCGAGGTATGGGTTAGATTGGAAGGTAACATTTCGGGAGTTGGGGAAGCGGACGGATGTAATTAAAAAAAAAAAAAAGCGCCATCAACATCACTTTACAGTCGCCATATTGTTTACGGCGTTTGTCTCGTGTTTCCTATGTTACTGGTCAAAGCTGACGACTCGTATAGAACATTCCTCTAATATCTGCGAAAAAGAGTGAGGAGGGGGGGGGGGCAATGATAAGTCACTCGCGTGGTTTCCAGTCCGCTTCCTGGTGACGGCCGTGGAATGCGCCGGGTGATTCATTTGCCGACTTTCTCTCGGCCTCTGCGCTGCAGCAACTGGTCAGCGGTTGCCTTGTTTTCACCGAGGGCCGCGCGAGAAACTCCGCCTGCTGGGCGCTTCTTTTTCCCTCTAAGGGAGGAAGCAGTAGGGGTGCGTTGCAACAGCCCAGGTAGCGTGGCGGGCTAGGCGACTGGAATGGCGTCATTCCCAATGGTTTCTACTTCATTACCGCACTTACGCTTATAGCACTACCGTCTGCTACTACTGTACCATAACCTCAAAGCTGAAGGAAGTTCGTATAATGAAATTACTCTTACTCAAGTAATTATAGTATGAAGAAGCTGAGCAGTGTTACCCTCTGAGAGGAATTTTGCTATGTTGACCGTGTTGTACCTAACGGAGGTGGCTTATCGGAAGTGAAAGTCAGAATTACGTAAATATTCAAACAGTAACAAATAATATTTCACCTAGCTACACTGTTTGAAGAATAAAGAAAACGGTCGCCAGCCTCATTAGGCAAGAGAATGATAAACATTCTTGTTTAAGAAAACAGGTATGATTAACGGACAAACACAACCTACACTTTGCCACACTCGAGTGCAATGAACTCTGGTACTTGAATACAGTGTGTTCAGGTTAAGGTTGGAGTTAACAGATCAGAACAAACTACTGGCATAAATATAACAGATAACAATACACAGTATTACTTTCATGGATTATTGAAACTGAATGGTCTTTATAACATTACTATTAATATTCACTGTAGAATCATAAATTGGACATAGGTTCAGTATTACTTTCCAAACATTTTCCTAGCTGACTTAAAATTATAACTGCAGTTCACTGAAAAATTATGGACTGATCACAGGTTAAGTCTCTCTTAACTAAATACTATTCTATTTAGAATAAAAGTTAATTGGAATTCACTAACAGGTTACTTCTCACTGTCTTCTGAATAAAGAAATTATTGTTTTCATAAATAGTGGCCTTTCTATTAATTGTTATTTATCATGAGCATAAAGGATAACCTGTGGATCCTATTACACTATTAATATGCACTTTCAATACCCAAAAGAAACAAGCACTTAGCAAACATGAGTATATAACTTTCCACAAATGCAATTCACGACTTTTACTGCAGTGAGACACAATGTTCACAAATCTGCAAGAAACTGACTCACCTTTTAAAATTTACTACAGGCTGCACTATGATCATTAACTAAGCAAAACTTCATAGGCCTCAGTTTTAAGAACTTTTAATTTTTAAAAGAAACAGCAAATTCTCTTTATTATCACAGTCTCGTACTTTCAAGTAAATGATTAAATAGGTGACTGAAACTCCACAAAACTTTAAATTGGACTGTTTCCATCACTGGGAGGCTTTCACAAAACTACATTTACTACCTCCCACAATTTCACTAAATCCACAGTAAATCTGAATACTCCCTTCTTACCAAAGATCAAACAACATTATTTAATTAACTATTTGGCTTTGAGGCTTTCATTTTTTCCACAAACTAGGACACTCGGTAATCACAGTTCAAATGAAGAGGAACCGGACAGGTGTTGTGATAGGGAAAAAAATCAAGGTAGGTACATAAATTCAGATATAAGTTACCTTATATTTGAGCACACTAACACATCCAACAAGCTGGTCCTTCACTGTACATTACTATAGTGTTCCAGTACAGTGATTGCGCAATGTGGTGGCGATTGCGTGTTGTTAGGTGGATTTGCAGGAAGAATTGCTGGACTCTGCCATTTCTTGGTGGCGATGATAATTCCAGAATATTTCAAGCTCTTCATCCATCCATCCGAGGCACTGGAAAGCGGCAGGAAAAGCCTCTCTCGGAACCAGCACAATATACAACTTTTACATGGGCAGTGCACAGTTTGGTAGCTCGTTTCCGACTGACTCTTGTTCCAACTTTTCTACCTAGGCCAACCACAATTTGCGCGCGCTACACAGTTCCGTTCCCGAGGGGAACCACAACACTTTTTATATACAAATAACTAAGTACCCTAAGTGAGGATCAGCAGTTTACATAACAGTAACCAAACATATTAATTAAAACAGAATATTCGCACATATTGACATTTCTAAAAAAATTATTTAAATAAAATTAATTTAATTTTAAAGATACCCAAAGATATTATATGAGGAAGTCAAAACATATAATTTGCTTCCTACACTCTAAGAGACATCAAAGTTTTTACAAAGAAAGGAGTATACAATTTTGGGTTATCGATTCGATCAAACACATTTACAGAAGCTCAACGATGTAACATTAAATAAAAGAAAAGGCGAAATAAATCAGTAGAGTGTCAGAGCTATGGTGTTACACGCTCATTTGCTAAACAAGAGTGCCCGTTGGACGCTGTAGACCGGCAGTACACCCGTGGATATTTTGATAAACAAGAGACGTTCGTACAGACCGCGTCGCCACGTCTGCCACACGATTGGCCACTGACAGTTCAGCGCGCTCTTTTCCATGGAGGCATCCGCAGACGAAAGGTGATAGGGCCTCTGCTGATTATAATACGCGTCAGTGTTTTAGCAGTTCGTACTAATTGGAATTTTAGAAATTGTGCAGATTTCAATTATGAAGAGGTTTTATCCAATAAAAAAACTACGCATTATACATTCCATCCGAACAAAATATCACTGTCGTTCGAAGATTGACAGTTGTTAACGGAAATACAGTAGTTTAGAAGGCTTTTGTAGGCCAACTTGAGGCTGTTTTCAGACTTGATAGACCCAGGTGACATGCATCAATTTGTTCGTCTCGATTTCGTCCACACCACTGTGGTACGCTGTAAACAGCTACCGTTTACACCCTTACGTACATATCAGTGCTTGATTTGTGAAGGTTCCGATACTGTGACCTTCCTGGTGATCTTTTTGAAATTTAGACTTCGTAAAACTATATTTTCACGCTTTTCTGAGCGTTTTAGAATTGTGAATACGATGGTTTTGCATCAACCTCAGCAAAATTTCTTAAAATCCGTGCTCCTGATTTTTTTTTTTTTTTTTTTTTTCGTCAGAGGTACCGGTGTGTCCCATTACAAATCAAGCACTGAATAAAGGCGTGATCCACACAACGACGTCGTCTCCGGCCATCCTGATTTAGGTTTTCCGTGATTTCCCTAAATCGTTTCAGGCGAATGCCGAGATGGTTCCTTTGAAAGGGCACGGCCGATTTCCTTCCCAATCCTTCCGTAACCCGAGCTTGCGCTCCGTCTCTAATGACCTCGTTGTCGACGGGACGTTAAACACTAACCACCACCACCACCACCACCACCACCACCACACAACGACGTGAATAATTTTTTCCTAATATGGGGCCACAGTCATAATATATTTCTTTAACGTCAGTACCGCCATTAGACTGTTTTTTTTTTATTTGCAGTGTTACATTTACACGATCATGATTTCGGCTTAAAATGCCATTATCAAGTGTTTTAATGCTATACAGTGCCTAAGATGGCATACTGTCGTATTTACAATACACTATTAGACACATTGTCTAAGGGTCAATATTTCTGGATTTTACCAAGGGTCAATATTTCTGGATTTTACCAGAGATATTGACCCTTAGACAATGTGTCTAATAGTGTATTTTAAATACGACAGTGTGCCGTCTTAGGCACTGTATAGCATTAAAACACTTGATAATGGCATTTTAAGCCGAAATCATGATCGTGTAAATGTAACATTGCAAATAAAACAGTCTAATTGCGGTACTGACTTTAAAGAAACGACGTGAATGTTTCTGTTCCCATGGGGATACTTGACACCGGTGGGTCCGTCGCCCCTCTCCAGTGGGCTGCTTGATGTCGGTGGATACCCACGGCAGGTGCACCTGTCGGTATCACGTCACGTACGTTTCACTTTATCACATTGCTTCTGGTTTTTATTCCGTCGGTAGCTGCGTAGTGGCAAATGCGAGACTTACGACGGCTGGATGGAAAAACACACCGAAATCAGTCACCCTGGCGGCGGGATTCGGGGTTTGCCTCCGAAATCGAGCACTCCGATGGTTTAGGGATTCAACACAATCAGTCCCGCAGACAACAGAGGACTACATTACCGTACAAGTTGTTTGTACTGCACAATCACATCGCCACCAGACAACTAACGTTTGAACAAAAAACTGTTGCATCCACGTCGTTGTTCCTGGAACACGGTAAATGTGGTTTCTAACCATACATTAAAACGCTATCTTTATTGCACTGTACGATCAAATGTGCAACACTAAAGTAAATTTCGAACATAAAGATGAACCGTTCAGCACAAAGATTTCTATTTTCATCATAAATGAGATGTACAGGCAAATGTGTCGATTCTTAGTGGCAAAAACGGACACAGTGGATATTTATCGATTACAGCGCCATCTACGACGAATGGAAAACAGTAGTTTGGTAAATCATACGTATATTTTCCCGCAGGATCCGACTACGCAATAAAAATTGGGTTCATATTTGAAAATACAATGTTGACTCCACCCACGCAGAAGGGAGGGATGTTAGTTCGGAGGTGGCCAGTTCAAGCACAAACAGATGTGCTGTTTATTAATATTAATTTTTCACCTAAAACATTTTTTCCATACGATGTGTCTTTTTCAAGATATTAGTTGTCACGAGGTAAAACAAACATTATATATATTCCTGAGTACTCACCACTCCTCCTGGGACATGTATATATATAGCAGATTATCAAACGTCTCTGGAGGAATGATCAGTATTTAGTGATAAGACAGAAACGATCATCCGAAGAAAAACGTAGTAAACATGGTCTCCTAACTGCATACCTTAAGAGCTGTAAGCACTTACACATCTTCGCTACAGTGAAGTACACCTTTTCTTCTGGTCAGGCGTCCATAGAGCTTCGAATACGTATCCTAAGGCCAATGTTTATTAAACATTTTTCTTGCTTCGGCCCGTACTACCATCTTCAAAAATATAGAAAGCAAAGAGCTTGCGGAACTGTAACGGGAGTAATTGCAAACATTTTTATATGTGATAACTTAATATGTACACACACACATGTTTTTTTTTTTTCTCCTTCGTCGAAAGTTTTCCCACATACGTATCACAAGCTTTACAGCCGTATGTTTTCCCCGCCGTTTTCACTGCACCACCAAGTGGACTACGCATGTCAGTATAGACAAGCCGTTTTGCGTTCAAGAGTCACACTTCAGCACTTGACCTACTGCCCGGAGGAAAATAAACATTAATGGCTCGCTCTTGCCTCATTTACTTGCAGGTACCAATCAACATAAAACCATACAACTTGTAACTGCTGTGATTATTAGTCTCCAAATGACGTAAATACTGATGTAATATTGTTCAGTGCACGGTCCTCAGCCACCAGTAACAATATCTGCACTTATTCCCACTACACAGATAATACCTGCCACTGACAACAGCTGCGTGAAAGATGCCTTCCGCCTGATAATGATGATGGTGCGACCGTCGAAACGCGTGCTGGGTGAACTACACGTTTGACGAAGTACTTTGGTTTTTTTTGTTTTTTTTTTTTGTTTTTTTCTGTGCTCAGTAGGCTTTCAGGTGAACCAGATCATCTTTCTTCCAGCGACGCCCCTTTATGTTCCCTGTGGATTTCGGTTGAACTCTCTGACAGGCTCTTACGTCCCTGCAACGGCTCCCCGAATTTGTTCAATATTTGTTGCAATTCTTACTAGATAATAACCCCCAAAACTGTGGCAGGCTCAAGTGTGTCGTGACGTGCTCGCAGCTGACAGTGTAATCACAATCTTTGTTACAGACAATATCCTACATCTCTTACTTTTAAAAGTGGTGTCATTTATTACACCAAGTAGAAATTATGCTCATGTCTTTGTGCACTTCTTTACGACCGCTCTAGGTAGGAGCACTAATAGAGAATAATCTTGGTGAGGTACTGGCAGAAGTAAAGCTGTGAGGACGGGGCGTGAGTCGTGCGTGGGTAGCTCATTTGGTAGAGCACTTGCCCGCGAAATGCAAAGGTCCCGAGTTCGAGTCTCGGTCCAGCACACAGTTTTAATCTGCGAGGAAGTTTCAGAGAATAATCTTAGAGTGCTGATGGTCCTGTCTGATAAACTGTTTTACGTATACATTTGTTCGGGTACACACTTGTTACTTTCGTTTCTGTTGAACATTCGCTGTCTAGTATAACGTAAAGCGTTCGTTTAGTGAAACATGTATCTAACCAATCACACATCTGCTAAGATGGTACGGTTGTACCATGGTTATTGGGTGACGATCTGATACAATAATAATCTAATGGCTCCATAGTTAGCAATCAAACACAACCGCTCGCTCGAAGAAAGCTCCGTACCGAAAGGCTGGAAAGCTGAACAAGCCACACGAACATACAAGAAATGAAAGAGAAGTAATCCGTTGAATTACAGACCCATATCACTCATGTCGATTAGCAGTTTTGCCTATGGAGTTTCGTCTCAATTGTGCGACTGGATTCGTGATTTCCTGTCAGAAAGGCCACAAATAGTAATAATTAATGTAACTGACTGAGTACAATAGAAGTGATATCTGAAGATTCCGGAGGAAATGCTACAGGCTCTCTGCTGTTCCTAATCTGCATATATCAAAAAAAGTTTTGCATCACCCGGTTCCCAGAACTCCTAAGTATAGACGTTGACTGTGCATATTGCTTCACAAACAGTCTTTTGACCGCTCAGAGATGTCACTAAACCCACCCAAACATGGAAACAACCATCCATGAGCAGCGCCTATTAGACGGAGGGTGTCCGACAGCCGATCAGTTCCAGTCACTCCACCAGGATGCAGGTACACGGCTCGTGTTGTCTGCCCAGGCAGTCAATAACGCGATTCGATCGCGTCCGCATTATTACTTCGTGCCAGGAAGGGCTCTCAACAAGGGAAGTGTCCAGGCGTCTAGGAGTGAACCAAAGTGATGTTGTTCGGACAGGGAGGAGATACAGAGAGACAGAAACTGTCGATGACATGCCTCGCTTAGGCCACCCAAAGGCTACTACTGCAATGGATGACCGCTACCTACGGGTTATGGCTCGAAGAAAACCTGAAAGCAACGACACCATGTTGAATCGTGCTTTTCGTGCAGCCACAGCACATCCTGTTACGACTCAAACTATGCACAATACGCTGCATGATGCGCAACTTCATTCCTGACGTCCATGGCGAGGTCCATCTTTGCAAGCACGACATCATGCAGTGCGGTACAGATGGACCGCTCAGGATTGGCACCACGTTCTATTCACCGATTAATGTCGCATATGCCTTCAACCAGACAATCGTCGGAGTCGTGTTTGGAGACAGCCCGGTCAGGCTGAACGCCTTACACACACTGCACTGTCCAGCGAGTGCAGCAAGGTGGAGGTTCCCTGCTGTTTTGGGGTGGCATTATGTGGGGCCGTCTTACGCCGCTGGTGGTCATGGAAGGCGCCGTAACGGCTGCACGATACGTGAATGCCATCCTCCGACCGATAGTGCAACCATATCGGCAGCATGTTGATGAGGCATCCGTTTTCATAGACGACAATTCGCGCCACCATCGTGCACATCTTGTGAATGAATGACTTACTTCAAGATAACGACATCGCCCGACTAGAGTGGCCAGCGTATTCTACAGACATGAACCGTATCGAACATGCTTGGAATAGATTGAAAAGGGCTGTTTATGGACAACGTAACCCGCCAACCACTGAAAGAGATCTACGGCGAATCGCCGTTGAGGTGTGGGACAGTCTGGACCAACAGTGCCTTGATAAACTTGTGGATACTATGCCACGACGAATACAGGCACGCATCAATGCTAGAGGACGTGTTACTAGGTATTAGCGGTACCGGTGCATACAGAAATCTGGACCACCACCTCTGACTCGCTGTATGGTGGTACAGCATGCACTGTGTGTTTTCATGTAGTATAAAAATGGCGGAAATGATGTTTATGTAGATTTCTGTTCCAATTTTCTGTACAAGTTTCGGAGCTCTCGGACCCGAGGTGATGCAAAACTCTTTTTGATGTGTGTATATAAACGATTTGAGGCGCAGTCTGAGGAGCCCTCTTAGATTGTTTGTAGATGAAGCTGTCACTTTCCGTCTTGTAACGTCGTCAGATGAAAACCAACTGCAAAATGATATAGACAACTTTTCTGTATGGTATGCAAAATAGGCAATTGACTCTAAATAACGAAAAGTATGATGTCATCCACATGAGTACTGAAAGGATTACACGACAAATGCCACAAATCTAAAGGATGTCAATTCAATTAAATACGTAGGTATTACATTTACGAACAGCTTAAGTTGGAACGACCACATAGATAATGCAGTGCGAGAGGCAAACTAAAGACTGTGTTTTATTGGCAGAACACTTAGAACATGCAACAGATCTACTCAAGAGACTGCCTACACTTCGCTTGTCCCTTATCTGCTAGAGTAGTGCTATGTGGTATGGGGTAGTTAGCAGACTCGATTAGGGGAGGACATCTAAAAAGTTCAGAGAAGGGCACCTCGTTTTGTACTATCGCGAAATAGCGAAGAAAGTGTCACGGATATGATACGCGCGTTTGGAGTGGCAGCCATTAAAACAAAGGCGTTTTTCGTTGTTGCGAGATCTTCACGAAATATTGGTCTCCACGTTTGTCCTCCGAGTGTGAAAATATTTTGTTGACTCCAATCCCAAAGAAAGCAGGTGTTGACACATGTGAAAATTACCGAACTATCAGTTTAATAAGTCACAGCTGCAAAATACTAACGCGAATTCTTTACAGAAGAATGGAAAAACTAGTAGAAGCCGACCTCGGGGAAGATCAGTTTGGATTCCGTAGAAATGTTGTAACACGTGAGGCAATACTGACCCTACGACTCATCTTAGAAGCTAGATTAAGGAAGGGCAAACCTAGGTTTCTAGCATTTGTAGACTTAGAGAAAGCTTTTGACAATGTTGGCTGAACTACTCTCTTTCAAATTCTAAAGGTGGCAGGGGTAAAAGACAGGGAGCGAAAGGCTATTTACAATTTGTATAGAAACCAGATGGCAGTTATAAGAGTGGAGGGGCATGAAAGGGAAGCAGTGGTTGGGAAGGGAGTGAGACAGGGTTGTAGCCTATCCCCGATGTTATTCAATCTGTATATTGAGCAAGCAGTAAAGGAAACAGAATAAAAATTCAGAGTAGTTATTAAAATCCATGGAGAAGTAATAAAAACTTTGAGGTTCGCCGATGACATTGTAATTCTGTCAGAGACAGCAAAGGACCTGGAAGAGCAGTTGAATGGAATGGACAGTGTCTTGAAAGGAGGATATAAGATGAACATCACCGAAAGCAAAACAAGGATAATGGAATGTAGTCGAATTAGGTTAGGAAATGAGACACTTAAAGTAGTAAAGGAGTTTTGTTATTTGGGGAGCAAAATAACTGATGATGGTCGAAGTAGAGAGGATATAAAATGTAGATTGGCAATGGCAAGAAAGCGTTTCTGAAGAAGAGAAATTTGTTAACATCGAGTATAGATTTAAGTGTCAGGAAGTAGTTTCTGAAAGTATTTGTATGGTTCAAATGGCTCTGAGCACTATGCGACTTAACTTCTGAGGTCATCAGTCGCCTAGAACTTAGAACTAATTAAACCTAAGGACATCACACACATCCATGCCCGTGGCAGGATTCGAACCTGCGACCGTAGTGGTCACGCGGTTCCAGACTGAAGCGCCTTTAACCGCACGGCCACACCGGCCGGCGTATTTGTATGGAGTGTAGCCATGTATAGAAGTGAAAGAAGGATGATAAATAGTTTGGACAAGAAGAGAATAGAAGCTTTCGAAATGTAGTGCTACAGAAGAATACTGAAGATTAGATGGGTAGATCACATAACTAATGAGGAGGTATTGAATAGAATTGGGGAGAAGAAGAGTTTGTGGCACAACTTGACTAGAAGAAGGGATCGGTTGGTAGGACATGTTCTGAGGCATCGAGGGATCACCAATTTAGTACTGGCAGGGCAGCGTGGAGGGTAAAAATCGTAGAGGGAGGCCAAGAGATGAATACACTAAGTAGATTCAGAAGGATGTAGGCTGCAGTAGGTACTGGGAGGTGAAGAAGCTTGCACAGGATAGAGTAGCATGGAGAGCTGCATCAAACAAGTCTCAGGACTGAAGATAACAACAACAACAACAACAACAACAGCTGCGTAGGAGAAGGGCTCATTGTCATAAAAGGAGAGGAATCACAGCACGCACGGAAAGATTTAAGAATTCGTTCTTCACCCGGTTCAGTCGAGAGTGGAACGGTAGAGGAATACTGTGCAAATGGTGCTACCAACCCTGTGCGAAGTACTTAAGTATGAATTGGGGAGCAGTCGCGAAGATGTTTACGTATCGAACACCTGTCGGAAATGTAAGTTGACGGAGTCTGTGTTTTCAGTTCTGGAAACTACCTGAGAGGAATCATGTTTGGCGAAATGATCCACACAGGTTCAGAGGTAGGTAAAGCGAATGACGGATTTTTTTTTTTTTTTTATGTGGAAGCTTTTAGGTGTAGCACACCGTGCGAAAAAGCTTCTTCACGATTCTTCTAATATTGTGGAAGTGTGTGTGATTGAGAGTTGGTTACAGGAATGGGGACACTGCACTGCTTGTGTGTGTGTGTGTGTGTGTGTGTGTGTGTGTGAGAGAGAGAGAGAGAGAGAGAGAGAGAGAGAATGTGCAGCAGAAAGGGCGCGCAGCGGCGCTCCTCTGGAGTGCTGTGCTGTCCTGTCCGGCCCGGCCCCAGGTGAGGTGGTTGGCCTTGCCCGCGAGGCGGGTCGCTGCTGGAGTTGGATCTGGAGGCAGGAGGAGGGGGTGGCCTAGGCTGGATGCCGGCTGGAGAGGAGAGGAGAGGCCACTGGAATGCCGCCGACCGGCGTGGCGCGGCGTAAAAAAATCCCCCTGGAAATGAGGTCGCGCGATGCCGCCCACCCTCACACTCCCGTGATTGCTCTCGAGCTGAGCTGACCTGAGCTGGGCCGTGGATCCTCCGAAGGGGATTTGCTTCTTCCGTGACCCGTGCGCTTCAAGGTTTCTTCGCTTCATTTAGCGTCCCATACGCCCAGTGATTTGCTTGGTTGGTTTTCTAAGATCCATCGCATTGACCGGTAGGGACGCGAGCACGCGTGCACTGTTCAGAATAGTACAATACTCGCTTTGTAACTACAGAAATCACGAAAGGTTCCTCATCTTTTGCTTGTTGCAGCTCTTCTTACTTTCCGCGCTGGCAAATATAAATTGGAATCAATTTTCGTCTTATGCAAGATACAGTTTATTCACGATAAAGGATGACCAAAACAGTTGCAGGATAAAAATTTATTACAATTCTTGATCAAGGTTTCGGTATATATAAATATACCTTCATCAGAAGTAGAAAATCCTGAACAGGAAGACACTTTCATTAGCAAAACCTTAGCATCAGAAATGATTTTTTTTTTTTACTTTATTGTTATTTTAAAACCTGTGCAACAGGCAGGCTGTCAGCAGCACACTACGCTGCTCTTCAGCCATAGAAGACACAAGCAGCAAAAACAGTGAGAGGACACATAGAGACAATCACGGAGCCGTTCACACTCGTCGCTAATCCACACTGCTAGCTGATGAGACGACGCACAACCACTGAAGATGATGATGGCACTGGTGAACGATGGAGGGGACGGTGAACACTAAACACTAAACACTAAACACACAAAACACTGATGGCGGCGACCTCCGGCGCGCGAATGTCCACGTAACGTGTGCGAGTCCGGGGACCTGCCAAGAGGGGTAGAAGGGGGAGGTGGTGGAGAGGGGAGAAAAAGAATGACAATGGCTGAGGAGTCGGGGGCAGGAGGAGAGGAATAGGGGAGGGGAGGCCCGGGGGAGGAGGGTCAGAAATGATTTTTTTTTTTTTTTTTTTTCTTTATTGTATTTCAATTCCCCATCGGGGCGGGCTGGCAGCAGCATATGCGCTGCTCTTCAGCCGAAAGACATAGAACAAAACAAGAGAAGACATTTAAAAACAGCAAAGGAGAGAAGAAGGCGAACATAGATATAAAAAGGGAGAACATCATGGAAGGCAATATACAAAAAACGGGGTGACTGTAAAATGGAGATAAAAAACTGTTTAAAAGTAGCACACACAAAAAGCCACACACTGCGACGATTAAAAGAACACAAGGCACAGTATGACTGGAGCATAAAGGTGTTGACGGATGGCATAGCACACAGCGTAACACTGACGGCGAACCTCAAGGCAGTACACAATTAAAATCACACCTCTTGACGCACACGGGAAACAGCACGAAACACAACACTGACGTGGCACACTGATGATGAGCAATACAGAGGATCTGCCAGGTTCAAGGAGATGAGGGAGACCTGAAGAAGGGAGGGAGGGGAAGAGATGGGGGAGGGGAAAGGGGGGCGCTCGGAAGAGGGCCAGGTAGGGAGGGATGTGGGAAGGAGAGAGGCAAGTATGGGGGGCAGGGTCTCAGGGGAGGGGGGGATGGAGGAAAATCCGCTCTGGGAGAAGGAAGAAAGAGGAGAAGGGGGCCCTGGGGAGGGGGGGGGGGAACAAGGCCGGGTTATAGTTGGAAGGAAGGGTATATGTCACGGCGAAGTTCGTCATCTGGGAGGGGAAGGCGTTGGAAATTGCCCTGATGAAGGAGATGGAGGGTGTGGAGGTGGAGAGAGGGAGGGATACAGCGATAGAGGCGCGGCAACGGGCGGGGGGTGGAGAGGAAGGAGGAAACCAGAGGGTGGGGGGGATCAAGCCTGCGAACAATGTAAAGGATGCGGAGATGTTGGAGGAACAAGAGGAGGTGGGGGAAGGGGATCAGTTCATACAGGAGCCGTGTGGGGGAAGGAAGGCGGATACGGAAGGCAAGGCGGAGCGCATGGCGTTCAAGGATTTGGAGAGCCTTGTAAAAGCGGGTGGGGGCGGAGATCCAGGCGACGCTGGCATAACAGAGGATAGGACGGATGAGGGATTTGTAGGTGTGGAGGATGGTAGAAGGATGCAATCCCCATGTCCGGCCGGACAGGAGTTTCAGCAGGCGGAGGCGTGAATGGGCTTTCTGCTGGATGGTCAGGAGATGAGGGGTCCAGGTGAGGTGTCGGTCAAGGGTGAGGCCAAGGTATTTCAGGGTGGGGGTGAGTTGGATAGGACGACCATAAAGGGTGAGGTAGAAATCTTGGAGGCGAAAGGAGCGAGTGGTACGGCCTATGATGATTGCCTGGGTTTTGGAGGGGTTGAGACGGAGGAGCCACTGATTACACCAAGTGGTGAACTGGTTAAGGTGGGTTTGGAGGGTACGTTGAGACCGTTGAAGGGTAGGATAGAGAGCCAGGAAGGCGGTGTCATCAGCATATTGGAGAAGGTGAACTGGTGGGGGTGGCTTGGGCATATCAGCTGTATACAAGAGATAAAGGAGAGGGGAGAGGACAGAACCCTGGGGGACGCCAGCCGTGGGATAAAAGATACGGGAGTTGGTGTTGTGGAGGGTGACATAGGAAGGACGGTGCGAGAGGAAGGAAGCGACCAGATGGACAAAATTGATAGGCAGGGCGTAGGTTTGGAGTTTAAAGAGGAGACCGGGATGCCATACACGGTCATAGGCATTTTGGAGGTCAAGGGAAACAAAAATGGCGGAGCGACGTGAGTTGAGCTGGAGGGACAGAAGGTGAACAAGGTTGAGGAGTTGGTCGTCAGCAGAGAAGGAGGGTCGGAAGCCACACTGGGTAAGGGGGAGGAGGTGGTGTTGAGCAAGGTGCCGATGGATACGGTGGGAGAGGATGGATTCAAGGACCTTACTGAAGACGGAGGTGAGGCAGATGGGACGATAGGAAGAGGCGGCAGAAGGGGGTTTGTTGGGTTTGAGGAAGAGGAGGACGCGGGAGGTCTTCCACAGGTCAGGGTAGAAGCCAGTAGAGAGGATGACATTATAGAGATGGGCGAGGACAGTTAGGAAGGAATAGGGGCTTTCTCGAAGGTGACGGTAGGTGACACAGTCGTGACCAGGGGCCGTGTTGCGTTTGGACTGGAGGAGAAGTTTAATGTCTTGTGCTGTGATGGGAGTGTTGACGTCGGAGGGGGGCAACTGCCCCAAGTACTGGAGACTAGGAGCAAGTGGAGCGACTGAGGTATCAGCACGTGCCATGACGGTGGGGAAAAGAGAATAATCAAAGTGGGGATCATCGGGGATGGAGAAGACCTCGGAAAGGTGGGAAGCGAAGTGGTTGGCCGTACTGAGGTTGTCAGGAAGGGGGCGATCGTTATGGAGAAGGGGGTAGTGGGGAGCGGAAAGGGAACCAGTAAGACGATGGAAGGCAGACCAGTACTTGGAGGAGTTGATAGGGAGGGTGGCATTGAGTCGTGTGCAGGTCTGGCGCCAGTCCCGGCGTTTCGTTGCTGTAATAAGGTTCCGTACGTGTCGCTGTATTTGCCGGTGGCGTTGGAGTGTATCCCTGTCACGAGTGCGGAGGAAGGAGCGATAGAGGCGGCGGGATTCACGGAGGAGGAGGACAGCCCGCGGAGGGAGAGTGGGACGGTGTGGGTGGATGGTTTTAGTAGGAACATGGGCCTCCACGGCGTCAGTAATTACCGTCTGAAGGAAGGACGAGGCGCGGATGATGTCGTCAGGATGGCGATAGGTAAGAGGGTGGCTTTCGACCTGGGTGGAGATGGAGTCCCGGTAGGCATCCCAGTTGGCACGGCGATAGTCATGGACGACCTTGGGAGGGGGTGCACGTTGCGGGGCCGGAGGGGGGCGGTTGGCAGACGTTATGGTGAGAAGGACAGGGAGGTGATCGCTACCTGTGGGGTCAAGGACTCAGAAATGAGAAACACTAAAGCTTAAGTAACAGTGAAATTACCAGAGTAATACAGGCACAAAATCTTTTGGTTGCTTACTAAAATTACATCATGCAATGGAGATTAATGAAACAATTGTGCCAAAGGCGTCGTCAATAATTAAGACACCTTCTCCATTTGTACAACATCACTATGGGCACAGAGTCAATGCGAACAGTTTAGCACCAGTATTTCGCCTATGAACTATCGAGACAAGAGTGTGAAAGCACTAGGGCAGATGGTTTCGCCGAGAGAGGGCACTTGTCGTATGTGCCAGACACACGCGCATATTAAAATCTATGGCTACCTACATAAGCGCATCAAAACTATTAAAAGTTGTGCTAATTCAAACCATCTGTCTTAATAAATAAAAAATGTCAGACCATTTAAAAACATTTATGTAAAATAGAAAATATGGAACCAATTTACCTGTGTCCTAGTGTCAGACAGGTGAAGCTTGCGCTATGGAACACGTCTAACGGGAGAGGGCACTAGTCTAAAACTAAAATATTTTGTGCCTGTATTACTCTGGTAATTTCACTGTTACTTAAGCTTTAGTGTTTCTCATTTCTGATGCTAAGGTTTTGCTAATGAAAGTGTCTTCCTGTTCAGGGCCGGCCGAAGTGGCCGTGCGGTTAAAGGTGCTACAGTCTGGAACCGCAAGACCGCTACGGTCGCAGGTTCGAATCCTGCCTCGGGCGTGGATGTTTGTGATGTCCTTAGGTTAGTTAGGTTTAACTAGTTCTAAGTTCTAGGGGACCTCAGCAGTTGAGTCCCATAGTGCTCAGAGCCATTTGTCTTCTTGTTCAGGATTTTTTACTTCTGTTGAAGGTATATTTATATATACCGAAACCTTGGTCAAGAATTTTAATAAATTTTTATCCTGCAACTGTTTTGGCTGTCATCCTTTATCGTGAAGAATTTCAACAGTTGCTTTTTTAGCCAGGTTTAAAATCTTAAGATCCAGTTTATCTACTTTCGTTTTACCGTACATTCGTCGGAGCTTTATGTGCTATATTCAATGGGTTTCCGTTTGGTTTTCAGTGAAAATTGTTGTGGCGTGGCGTTATGCGTTCGACGACAAAAAATAAAAACGACGCACCACGAAGGAATTATCCGACTGGGATGGAAACGGGTAGATGTAATTTACATCTACAGATAAACTTCGTTGGGCATAGGGTCCCATCACGGGACACAGTTCTACCCCAGTTAGTGAGTACTTGTCTGGAGACGCCCGCCATACGGCGGAATACGTCATATCATAGCAGGCATCTTTGACTGTCGTCCGCGGTATTAATACAGCGCAACGTTACGTCGACGATATTCACGCCCCGTTTTCTTTCACTTCATGGCAACCCATACTGGGCTTACATGTCAGAAGGATAATGCCCGACCGCACACGGCAAGAGTTTTTACTGCTTGTCTTCGTGCGTAACAAACCCTGCCTGGGGCCAACAAAGTCACCGGATCTTGCCCCAGTTGAGAACGTTTGGAGCATTATTGGCAGAACCCTCGCACCAGCTCGGCAGTTTTACCATCTAACGCGCCAAACGGACAGAATTTGGCACGATAACTGTCAGGAGAACATCGAACAACTGTATCACTCAATGCCAAGCGAAACAAATGCTTGCAAAAGGGTTCAAAGGTGAGCCAATGCGCTATTGACATACTCAGTTCGTGAAACTCTTTCTCTTGAATACGTCATCCAATTTTGTTCTGAAATTGTAATCATTTGTTTGTCTGTACATTTACATGACAGCTAACGATTTCCGCCAAATTTGGATAATTCCTTCGTGTTTTTTTTTTTTTTTTTTTTTTTTTTTTTTTGTCTTAGGGTGTGTACAGGCTGTCTATTTTTAGTCACCAGGCGCTTATTCTTGGTATTTCGGCAGATATTTTGCAAGTTTCGTAAATCCATCGTTGGGAACTATAGTTAGATGTTTTACAGTTTGGAACTATTTAATGCGCCGAACTGGTAACGAAACAATAGACTGCGGTGTAATGATCTTGGGATTTGTGCTACCCTATTTCGCGATCGTGGTTTTAGTGTATTCCGAAGTAGGTAACACACAGAATTTTAAAACTCTCTTATTTTTAGCTAAACCTTGCGATCTCGTGGTGCGGTAAGTCAATTTCCACACAGGAATAGTTGTGATGATATTTACATAACGACGAAGGAACAACTGCAGGAAATCTTAATTGCAACCAGCTACCTGTGCTTATTTCACTTGAGCGAACGGTATGTGGATGTAGTGAGCATATGTTCATCAGTTCGTGCGTATAATGAATAGGTCGGCATGTAATGATATCGACAGATAATATACCCTGATTCGCACAAGGTCCAAAATTATTCTCGATGCCTTTTTACAGTTTCCTGTACAGATTTTCAGTAGCGAGCATGTAAGAGAAGTCCTCAATTGGCTCCATTATGCGTATTAACTTTTCAAAGTGACTCCGATTGAGTTGTTCTGTCACATTGTGTTCTCGTATCATAGTGTATATTGCACTTACCTACCTACAAGTACTGTTACTTCAGGACGCAACTGGTCGCTCGGACGTTATACATTACAAATTGAAATTGATAAAAATTGCCCTTTTTCTTGAGGAATTTATTTATAGTGTTTTCCTCCTCACTTGATATTCACATTGTACATCTCCACATTCGCTAGCCATGTTTGCAGAAGTCTGCCTACCTATCCGCTGAAAGCGCTCTTTCACTTAGTAGGGACAACTTGTCCTGCTTCCCAGTAACCGCAAATATCATGACATTAGTTGCTTAGGAAACAGGTGAGTCGTATTGACACACCATCGCATTGAAAAGGAAAACGGAAAATACTTATTCGTAGTACGTATTGAAAATCGTACTGACCAGAGACGAAGCCTCTATACACCAATGCGTGCCTCGATTTGTTTGTAACTATACCCTTCTGTGTCCCAATCCGCGTTGCTGCTGTTGTTGTTGTTGATGTTGTTGTTATTGTTCTTGTTGTCTTTAGTCTAAAGACTGGTTTGATGCAGCTCTCCATGCTACTCTATCCTGTGCAAGCCTAATCATCTCCGAATGACTACTGCAACATACGTCCTTCTGAATCTGATTACTGCATTCGTCTCTTGGTTTCCCTCTACGATTTCACCCCTTTCCTCCCCTCCCCCCACACCCACCCCCATCCCACCAATACTAAATTGGTGATCCCTTGATGTTTCAGAATATGTCCTATTAACTGATCCCTTCTTCCAGTCAGGTTGCGCCACGAATTTCTTTTGTCGTCAGTTCAGTAACACCTCATTTGTCACGTGATCTACGCATCTAGCTTTCAGGATTCCTCTGTAGTACCGCATTTCATAAGTCTCCATTTCCTTCGTGTCTAAACTGCTTATCGTCTATGTTTTATTTCCATACACGTTGACAATCCATACAAATACTTTCATAAAAGACTTCCCGATACATCTATATTCGATGTTAATAAATTTCTCTTCTTCAGAAACGCTTTTCTTGCCGTTGCCAGTCTACGTTTTATATCATCTCTATTTCGGCCATAATTAGTTATTTTTCTCCCCAAATAGCAAATCTTATCTACTACTTTTAGTGTCTCGTTTACTAATCTGATTCCCTGAGTATCACCCGATTTAATTCGACTACATTCCATTATCCTCGTTTTGGTTTTTTGATTTTCATCTTGTATCCTGCTTTCAAGACACTTTCCATTCCGTTCAACTGTTCCCCCAAGGCCTTTGTTGTCTGTGACAGAACTACAATGTCATAGGGAAACCTCAAAGTTTTTCTTTCTTCGCCCTGAACTTTAATTCATACTCCAAATTTTTCTTTTGTTTCCTTTACTGCATGCTCAATGTACAGATTGAATAACATCGCGGATACGCTACAATCCCGCCTCTCTCCCTTCTCAACCACTGTTTCCCTTTCGTGCCCCTCATCTCTTATAACTGACCGCCCTCCACGATTCGTAATTCCCAAAGAGTTCGGCTCTGTGATCACTGTGGCGCGCCGTTTGTCATTCGGTGTTCAAAGTGCAAGTCAGTGGTTTTGTACATTTCTTGAATGTCGACTATTTCCATTTCGTGAAGTGTATTATATACGCTCATGCTCATAAATTAAGGACAACTGCAGAATGTGGTACCACATAACGTGGCATTACACAAAACTGGCGTTAATAGCATAGGCACACAGAGAACACACACGACGCAGTTCTGTAAGTGTATTTGTGATAAATTGAGAAAAATGACCCGAAACACACGTGCTACAATACGCCACCGTTTCCTAGGCATGTGCCCCTACATTAATATGGGATATGATCACTATGCACACATACACGGGCCCCACAACGGGTTGGCATACTCTGGATCAGGTGGTCGAGCAGCTGCTGGGGTATAGCCTCCCATTCTTGCACCAGTGCCTGTCGGACCTCCTGAAGTGTCCCAGGGGTTTTAAGAAGTGCAGCGATACGTCGACCGAGAGCATACCAGACGTGCTCGATGGGGTTTAGGTCTGAAGAACGGGCAGGCCATTCGCCTGATTCTACTGTTTCAAGGTACTCCTGCACGATGGCAGCTCGGTGGGGCCGTGCGTTATCATCCATCAAGAGGAAGGTGGAACCCACTGCACCCCTGAAAAGGCGGACATACTGGTACAAAATCACGTCCCGATACACCTGACCTGTTACAGTTCCTCTGTCAAAGACATGCAGGGGTGTACGTGCACCCATCATAATCCCATCCCACACCATCAAACCACGACCGCCATACATGTCCCTTTCAAAGACATTAAGGGGTTAGTATCTGGTTCCTGGGTCACACCAGATGAAAACACGGCGAGAATCTCTGTTCAGACTATACCTGCACTCATCCATGAACATAACGTGGGACCACTGCTCCAATGACCATGTGCTGTGTTCTTGACACCAGGCTTTACGAGTTCTCCTGTTTCTAGGGGTCAGTGGAGTGCACCTTGCAGGTCTCTGGGCGAATAAACCGTGTCTGTTCAGTCGTCTGTAGACTGTGCGCCTGGGGACAACTGTTCCAGTGGCTGCGCTATGGTCTCGAGCAAGGCTACCTACAGTATTCCGTGGCCGTCTGCGGGCACTGATGGTTCAAATGGCTCTGATCACTAAGCGACTCAACTTCTGACATCATAAGTCCCCTAGAACTTAGAACTAATTAAACCTAACTAACCTAAGGACTTCACACACATCCATGCCCTAGGAAAGATTCGAACCTGCGACCGTAACGGTCGCTCGGTTCCAGACTGTAGCGCCTAGAACCGCACGTCCACTCCGGCAGGCGGCACTGATGGTGAGACATCGGTCTTCTTGTGGTGTTGTACTCTGTGGACGTCCCGTACTGTAGCGCCTGGACACGTTTCCTGTCTGCTGGAATCGTTGCCATAATCTTGAGATCACACTTCGGGGCACACGGAGGGCCCATGCTACGACCTGCTGTTTTTGACCAGCCTCCAGTCGCCCTAGTATTCTACCCCTCATAACATCATCAATATGTGTTCTTTGAGCCATTTTCAACACACAGTCACCATTAGCACTTCTTAAAACGTCTGCACACTTACTCGCTGCACCGAACTCTGAGATGCACCAACACACCTCTGCGTATGTGGACAGATGCCAGCGCCACCGTGCGACGACCGCTGGACAAATGCACCGCACTGTCATACCCCGAGGTGATTTAAACCCGCAAACCGCGCACCAGAGCGGTATTTCACCGTGTATCATCATTATCATTAATTTAAGAGCATGAGCGTACATCCCACAGAAGGCTGAACTCCGTACATCTCGGACACTCATTTTCTGTCGCCCTCCTGATGCACACGGTGAGTCATCAGCAGCTAGTATTTTTGCTGTCATAATTGTTACTGCAACGCTTTCAAGTGAGTCATAGTAAAGATTGAGCTTGCGAAATCGCACTGGAGTGGTTCTTCGTCAGTGAACGTCCAGCTGAGGTACTGCCGCGCAGATTCCAGCCCTAGTCGCCAATGAACAGCAGAGAGCACGGGTGCGTGAACCAGGCGCAGCGCTGGCTGTGGGGGCGCAGGCGCGTCGGCCGAACTGTCGTTGACGAGACACTGTTGGCAGCCCCTTTGTTTCACCTGGGCGGTCAGATGTTCAACAGCTGCTCGTCTGTTCGCCCGCACACGTCTCCGCAGGCGTCGTTCACACCTGTCATCTGTGGCCCGTGGTTCACCAGAGTTGCTTCGGCAGCGGTTTAGCTCCATTTTCCCGCGCGCGGTGTACTTTAGCCACGGTGTCACGCTAACAGTTCACAAACGTAGCCGTTGAATTGTTTCCACCTTTGGCCCGAAAGCCAGTGATCGTGCCCTTTTGGGCATCAGATGAATCGCTCTGCTTCCAAATGAAGATAACGACTACACTGTTTTCCTCCGACACGCTTTATATACCCTCCACTGCTGGTGCTGCCACCAGACGTCTGTGAGTGGTTACTGCAGGCTGACGTCCAACGTAGGCGGGTGGTTGTTGTTGGGACCTCTTTTCCAATCTTCTCCCGACTGGGGTCCGCAGCTCGAGGTCGTGCGGTAGCGTCCTCGCTTCCCGCGCCCGGGTTCCCGGGTTCGATTCCCGACGGGGTCAGGGATTTTCTCTGCCTCGTGATGACTGGGTGTCGTGTGATGTCCTTAGGTTAGTTAGGTTTAAGTAGTTCTAAGTTCTAGGGGACTGATGACCTCAGATGTTAAGTCCCATAGTGCTCAGAGCCATTTGAACCGTTTTTCTCCCGACTGGGACCCCATGACCACTCCCCCATGGAAAGACATACCCCTTTTTCTTCCAGTTTTTAGATTTGGTCTCCCCTTTTATGCCTTTTACCGTGTCTATTTAATCTTCATTATTTTATAATTTGACTCCCCTGACTGGATTCGCCCACTTTTAGCGAACCCTCTTCCTTCTGTAACTACCTTCGGAGTCGCGGGACTGATGACCACCCCGTTTAGTCCCATAACCCCTCTCAATTATTCAATCAATCGAATGTAAGCGATGATCACGTTAATGAGACTGGACCGTGTGTAGCAACACAACTTATCAATCGCTTCTATTCTCTTATTAGTCGGTTAGACTGCAACCGTTTATAGTGCGAAATAGACTCCGCAGTGAACTATACAGGATGTACCATTTATCTAGACCACCCAAATGACGTTCTATACATGGAAGAATCCTGGAGATACTAAAAGGTATCAGATAGATTATGTAATGGTAAGACAGAGATTTAGGAACCAGGTTTTAAATTGTAAGACATTTCCAGGGGCAGATGTGGACTCTGACCACAATCTATTGGTTATGAACTGTAGATTAAAACTGAAGAAATTGCAAAAAGGTGGGAATTTAAGGGGATGGGACCTGGATAAACTGACTAAAACAGAGGTACAGAGTTTCAGGGACAGCATAAGGGAACAATTGACAGGAATGGGGGAAAGAAACACAGTAGAAGAAGAATGGGAAGCTTTGAGGATTGAAATAGTGAAGGCAGCAGAGGATCAAGTAGGTAAAAAGACAAGGGCTAGTAGACATCCTTGGGTAACAGAATTTAATTGATCAAAGGAGAAAATACAAAAATGCAGCAAGTGAAGCAGGCAAAAAGGAATACAAACGTCTCAAAAATGAGATCGACAGGAAATGCAAAATGGCTAAGCAGGCATGGCTAGAGGACAAATGTAAGGATGTAGAGGCTTATCTCATGAGGGGTAAGATAGATACTGCCGACAGGAAAATTAGAGAGACCTTTGGAGAAAAGAGAACCACTTGCATGAATATCAAGAGGTCAGATGGAAACCCAGTTCTAAGCAAAAAAGGGAAAGCAGAAAGGTGGAAGGAGTATATAGAGGGTCTATACAAGGGCGATGTACTTGAGGAGAATATTATGGAAATGGAAGAGGAGGTAGATGAAGATGAAATGGGAGATATGATACTCCGTGAAGAGTTTGACAGATCACTGAAAGACCTAAGCCGAAACAAGGCCCCCGGAGTAGACAACATTCCATTAGAACTACTGACGGCCTTGCGAGAGTCATTCCTGACAAAACTCTACCATCTGGTGAGCAAGATGTATGAGACAGGAGAAATACCCTCAGACTTCAAGAAGAATATAATAATTCCAATCCCAAAGAAAGCAGGTGTTGACAGATGTGAAAATTACCGAACTATCAGTTTAATAAGGCACAGCTGCAAAATACTAACGCGAATTATTTACAGACGAATGGGAAAACTGGTAGAAGCCGACCTCGGGGAAGATCAGTTTGGATTCCGTAGAAATGTTGGAACACGTGAGGCAATACTGATCTTATCACTTATCGTAGAAGAAAGATTAAGGAAAGGCAAACCTACGTTTCTAGCATTTGTAGACTTAGGGAAAGCTTTTGACAATGTTGACTGGAATACTCTTCTTCAAATTCTAAAGGTGGCAGGGGTAAAATACAAGGAGCGAAAGGCTATTTACAATTTTTACAGAAACCAGATGGCAGTTATAAGAGTCGAGGGGCATGAAAGGGAAGCAGTTGTTGGGAAGGGAGTGAGACAGGGTTGTAGCCTCTCCCCGATGTTATTCAATCTGAATATTGAGCAAACAGTAAAGGAAACAAAAGAAAAATTTGGAGTAGGTATTAAAATCCAGGGAGAAGAAATAAAAACTTTGAGGTTTGCAGATGACATTGTAATTCTGTCAAAGACAGCAAAGGACTTGGAAGAGCAGTTGAACGGAATGGACAGTGTCTTGAATGGAGGATATAAGATGAACATCAACAAAAGCAAAACGAGGATAATGGAATGTAGTCGAATTAAGTTGGGTGATGCTGAGGGAATTAGATTAGGAAATGAGACACTTAAAGTAGTAAAGGATTTTTTCTATTTGGGTAGCAAAATAACTGATAATGGTCGGAGAGGATATAAAATGTAGATTGGCAATGGCAAGGAAAGGGTTTCTGAAGAAGAGAAATTTGTTAACATCGAGTATAGATTTAAGTGTCAGGAAGTCATTTCTGAAAGTATTTGTATGGAGTGTAGCCATGTATAGAAGTGAAACAAGGATGATAAATAGTTTGGACAAGAAGAGAATAGAAGCTTTCGAAATGTGATGCTACAGAAGAATGTTGAAGATTAGGTGGGTAGATCACGTAACTAATGAGGAGGTATTGAGTAGGAATGGGGGGGAAGAGAATTTTGTGGCACAACTTGACTAGAAGAAGGGATCGGTTGGTAGGACATATCCTGAGGCATCAAGGGATCACAAATTTAGCATTGGAGGGCAGCATGGAGGGTAAAAATCGTAGAGGGAGATCAAGAGATGAATACACTAAGCAGATTCAGAAGGATGTAGGTTGCAGTAGGTACTGGGAGATGAAGGAGCTTGAACAGGATAGATTAACATGGAGAGCTGCATCAAACCAGTCTCAGGACTGAAGACCACAACAACAACAACCCAAATAACTTTCTGTCTGGAAGCAAAATAAAAAACATGTATCAAGCAAACGACGTGTAGCTTCTAAGGGGATATTAAATAGCGTCACTTTCTTTTTGCGATTTCCTTCTTTACAATCATACGAACAGCGGTACACCTTTTTTTAAAGCAAGGTATATTTTTTTACTATAACTTTGACTCTCGTGTACTAACACACAGCCCGTGCTGACGTGGTTCGGCAGGCTCCTTTAGTTGACAACAGACAAACGGAAAGAGAAGGAAAATTCAGAGTTATCATTCAGTCAATCGTCTTCACTTGAACGTTTGCGGGAATATAATGCACAACGAAGGTATGATAAAAATTCTACTCGCCCCTGCAGGATGTAAGTTAGCAGAACTGTAACCGAAATTATATTTTCTAAGTTACAGTACGGGTAAATATTGTACAGTAGTGTTGTACTTCGAAACACTGTACAGTGAAGGCAGTCTATTAAAAACTGCCTCGCCATTACCTTTGTTTTAGGGTGATTGTAGACAGTCGTAATGCTTTTCAGGCAGTAGTACTGTATAGGAAAGTGTCATCCTGAAATGAATCCACCTTCCCGACGGATGTTTTTTCGTCTTGTGACGTTTCAGGAAACGAGACGTTTCGCCCCAAAGGCAGTCGAAGCAGCAACCGGAGAGACGAAACTGCAGAGGGTACTGTTGTCGGTTCTGTCGTAATGAATTTGTACATGGGATCGCGACAACTCGAACAGGAGATCGGCAGCGCTAAAACCATTGTACGTTGCGTTGTAACACGTCACCCGTTCCATCATTACGATGCACACGTCCACGAAGAATTCCGTGGGGATGATTTTCGGAAACCTTCAACAGAAGACTGTTGATTGGACGTCCACTGTGCCATTTTGTTTGTGCTTCCATTTGTTTGCTGCGAACGACAGCAGGTGAATGATTTATGTACATTAGCTCGGGTGCAAGTAGTGTGTGCTAGAACAAGGCAAGTAAAGTCACATTCGTGTTTTGTTATTGATAACGTCATCTTTTCGCGAAGAGCACACTGTCATACGTCTTGAAATACATTCTGAGAAGAAGAAGTAGTGTGTTAAAGGATAAAAACTGTTGTGTGCTGTTAAAAAAAATCGTTCTGCTTTTCATATCTTCGTGACGAAAGGGAAAGGTATTTATGAAACTTCTTGGCAGATTATAACTGTGTGCCGGACCGAGACTCGAACTCGAGAGCTTTGCCTTTCGCGGACAAGTGGTAGAGCACTTTCCCGTGAAAGGCGAAGGTCCTGAGTTCGAGTCTCGGTCCGGCACACGGTTTTAATCTGCCAGGAAGTTTCGAATCAGCGCAGACTCTGCTGCAGATTGAAAATCTCATATTAAGGTATTCATGTCGATTAATGTCCCGCTGGTAGATAAAAGTCACAATCTTATCACATTTTGCTTTCTTTTACTCCTGGCCAAAATTTATCTCTGGTCTACAAAATAAATGGGACACCGTTTATAGCGACTTGGAGTATCGAGTTTTGCGTGGACGTGCGATTTTCCGTCGTGTGAGTCGTTTGCCCCAGGAATGCAGCCACGGTATTTATGAAGACTTGAATCTGCGGCCGAATAGCACCGACAATTTTTAAACCGCAAAATTGCGTATTTCCTTACTTTCTCCATCTACACCTACATGCACGTACAAGCCACTTGGTGGGGCATGGCAGAGGGGCGCCATGCACCACGACTGCCAGTTATTTCGTTTCCTGCTCCACTCGCAAACGGAGAGAGGAGCGTCTGTCTGTAAGCTTCCGTGAGAGCCGTAATTGCTCTTGCTTAGTCTTCGCGCCCATTACGCGAAGTCTGCGTTGGTGGCAGTAGAACCGATCTCCAGTCAGCTTCAGTTTTTATCGATAGTGAACATCTTCCCTCCAGGGATTCCCATTTGAGATTAAGACGCGCGTGTTGACGGGACTTCAGGTAACAGATCTACTGGCGCAGCTCGGAGTTGTTTCGACGTCGTCCTCTAATCCAACCTGGTGAGCGTCCCAAACACGCGACCACTGCTCAAGGATTGGTCACACTGGCGTCCTACAACAGTTCGCCTTTACAGTTTCCTATAATTCTTCCAATAAACCGAGGTCGGCCATTCACATCCGTACTAGCGACGTTATGCGCTCTTCGAAGTTCACATCGCTTTGCGACGTTGCGCATAGATGTTCAATAGACGTGACGGCATCAAGCAGCACACCACTTATGCTGCATACAAATGTTACGACTTTGTTTGTCCTACTCAGTAGCATTAACTTGCGTTTCTCTATATTTAGAGGTAGCCGCCATTTGTCACACCAAAGTGTAAATTCTGTCCACATCATCCTGAATCGTCTTACAGTCGCTCAACGACCACACTTTCTCGCACACTGTAGCATCAGCGACAAACAGTCGCAGAGTAGTGTTCGCCCTATCCCTTACGTCGTTCACGTACATACACTGAAGAGCCAAAGAAAGTGGAACACCTGCCTAATATCATGTAGGGCACACGCGAGCTCGCAGAAGTCCGGCAACACGAGTGGTATGGACTCAGCTAATGTCTGAAGTAGTGCCGGAGGGAACTGACACCATCAGTCCTGCAGGGCTGTCCATAGATCCGTAAGAGTACGAGGGGCGTAGATCTCTTCTGAAAAGGACGTTGCAAGGCATCCCAGATATGCTCCATAATGTTCATGTCTGGGGAGTTTGGTGGCCAGTGGAAGTGTTTAAACTCAGAACAGTGTTCCTGGAGCCACTCTGGACATGTGAGGTGTCGCATTGTCCTGCTGGAATTGCCCAAGTCCGACGGGATGCACAATGGACATGAGAGGATGCAAGCGATCAGACAGGATGCTTACGTACGTGTCACCTGTCAGAGTCGTGCCTAGACTCATCAGGGGTACCACATCACTCTAACTGCACACGCCTCACACCATTACAGAGCCTCCACCAGCTCGATCAGTCCGCTGCTGACATGCAGAGTCCATGCATTCGTGAGGTTGTCTCCATACCCGTACAAGTCCATCCGCTCGATACAATTTTAAACGAGACTCGTCCGACCAAACAACATGTTTCCAGTCATCAACAATCCAATGTCGGTGTTGACGGGCCCAGGCGAGGCGTAAAGCTTTGTTTCTTGCAGTAATCGAGGGTAGACGAGTGCGCCTTCGGCTCAGAAAACCCATATCGATGATGTTTCGCTGAATGGTTCTCACGCTGACACTTGCTGATGGCCCAGCATTGAAATTTGCAGCAATTTGGGGAATGGTTGCACTTCTGTCACGTTGAACGATCCTCTTCAGCCGTCGTTGGTCTCGTTTTTGCAGGATCTTTTTCCAATCGCAGCGATGTCGGAGACTTGATGTTTTACCGGATTCCTGATATTCACGGCACACTCGTGAAATGGTCGTACGGGAAAATCCCCACTTCATCGCTACCTCTGAGATGCTGTGTCCCATCGGTGGTACGCCGACTGTAACGCCACGTTCAAACTTACTTAAATCTTGATAACCTGTCAATGTAGCAGCAGTAACCGATCTGCCAACTGCGCCAGACACTTGTTGTATTACATAGGCATTGCCAATCGCAGTGCTGTACCCTGGCTGTTTACTTATCTCTGTATACGCGTGCCTATACCAGTTTCTTTGGCGGTTCGGTGCATTGCTTAAAAAGACTTCCAGCCACACACACACACATGTGTTCCGTATTCTCGAAGTTCCGTTAACAGTAAGCAGTGGGGCACAGTATCAGACGCTTTTCGGAAATATGCAGTGTTCCCGCTGCCCTTCATCCGCGAGTCAGAGGATGCACTGCGAGGGAGGGGCACGTTGAGATTCACACGAGCGATGCCGTCTAACTCTGCGCCGCTTTTGCGGGGAGGAGCATTTCTGTCTCGAAGAAATTTACTATAGTCGGTCTCGGAATATGGCAGTCGGGCCGCGAGGCACGGCGTGAAAAGGACTGACGTTTGGTCTGTTGCTGTGGTGGTCTCGTGTCAGCAGCTGGCCCGTGCTATCGGAGACCTCATTTGCGGCAGTCGGCCTTTTCCTCGGCGCGTGCCGCCGGCTGGCTGCCCGGCCCCTACAGCCTCGGCCTCTCGGCCGCGTGCTGCTGCTGCTGCTGCTGCTGCTGCTGTTCCGTTACGTGGCCTGGCCGAGCCGCCCTACGCTGCCGCCTCGCCTCGCTGTCCTTTTTTCGTTCCCCGCGTAGCTGTGTGCAAGTCCGACGCCAAGACCAAAACGACGCCGCGGCGTACAGCGCCGCACAGCGATGCTGCAGCCGAGCCGAGCCGAGCCGAGCTGAGCCGAGCCGCGCAACAGCCCAGACCGGGCGTGACGTCACGCGCCGCGACGTGTCGAGGACGGCACGAGCAGTACATCTACTCTCGTGATCGTTCGGAACTTGGGAGACACCATGTTGGATTTCGTCTTCAGTTGAAGCTCATATTTGGTGTCTTTTACGTACACTGGTGTCCAAAAATTAAAGCAACGAACCGTTATTCCCCGTCCCGTGCCTAATTCACGATACAATTGTAGACGCTGTCGAGAGATGTCCGCACGCACGATCGTGTTCTGCACGGAAGATGGCGTTCAGGTCAACGGACAACTACGCCGACGATGACGTCAGAGCACCTATCAAGCGGGGTGGTGTTTGCATGGTTAGTTCCGCGCCCGCAATCGCTGTGTACTCAGACGGTGCAGTATGGCACAGAGAAGACGCGAAGCAGGTTCTCTCCGGCGAAGGGCCACAGAAACAGATAAGAGCAGGACAGTAACAAACTGGTGAGGCCCCGATGGCTTAATCTGAATCGATGTTTCTCGGACGTGGCGACGGTTTACACAGACCGAAAATGTGTGCCGAAGACATCTACATCTACATTTATACACCGCAAGCCACCCAATGGTGTGTGGCGGAGGACACTTTACGTGCGACTGTGATTACCTCCCTTTCCTGTTCCAGTCGCGTATGCTTCGCGGGAAGAACGACTGCCGGAAAGCCTCCATGCGCGCTCGAATCTCTCTAATTTTACATTCGTGATCTCCTCGGGAGGTATAAGTAGGGGGAAGCAATATATTCGATACCTCATCCAGAAACGCACCCTCTCGAAACCTGGCGAGCAAGCTACACCGCGATGCAGAGCGCCTCTCTTGCAGAGTCTGCCACTTGAGTTTGTTAAACATCTCCGTAACGCTATCACGCTTACCAAATAACCCTGTGACGAGACGCGCCGCTCTTCTTTGGATCTTCTTTATCTCCTCTGTCAACCCGACCCGGTACCGATCCCACACTGATGAGCAATACTCAAGTATAGGTCGAACGAGTCTTTTGTAAGCCACCTCTTTTGTCGATGGACTACATTTTCTAAGGACTCTCCCAATGAATCTCAACCCGGTACCCGCCTTACCAACAATTAATTTTATATGATCATTCCACTTCAGATCGTTCCGCACGCGTACTCCCAGATATTTTACAGAAGTAACTGCTACCAGTCTTTGTTCCCCTATACAATAAAGGCTTTTTGTTTCTATGTATTCGCAATACATTACATTTGTCTATGTTAAGGGTCAGTTGCCACTCCCTGCACCAAGTGCCTATCCACTGCAGATCTTCCTGCATGTCACTGCAATTTTCTAATGCTGCAACTTCTCTGTATAATACAGCATCATCCGCGAAAAGCCGCATGGAACTTCCGACATTATCTACAAGGTCATTTATATATATTGCGAAAAGCAATGGTCCCATAACACTCCCCTGTGGCACACCAGAGGTTATTTTAACATCTGTAGACGTCTCTCCATTGAGAACAACATGCTGTGTTCTGTTTGCTAAAAACTCTTCAATCCAGCCACACAGCTGGTCTGATATTCCATAAGCTCTTACTTTGTTTATCAGGTGACAGTGCGGAACTGTATCGAACGCCTTCCGGAAGTCAAGAAAAATGGCATCTGCCTGGGAGCCTGTATCTAATATTTTCTGGGTCTCATGAACAAATAAAGCGAGTTGGGTCTCACACGATCGCTGTTTCCGGAATCCATGTTGATTCCTACATAGTAGATTCTGGGTTTCCAAAAACGACATGATACTCGAGCAAAAACATGTTCTAAAATTCTACAACAGATCGACGTCAGAGATATAGGTCTATAGTTTTGCGCATCTGCTCGACGACCCTTCTTGAAGACTGGGACTACCTGTGCTCTTTTCCAATCATTTGGAACCCTCCGTTCCTCTAGAGACTTGCGGTACACGGCTGTTAGAAGGGGGGCAAGTTCTTTCGCGTACCCTGTGTAGAATCGAATTGGTATCCCGTCAGGTCCAGTGGACTTTCCTCTGTTGAGTGATTCCAGTTGCTTTTCTATTCCTTGGACACTTATTTCGATGTCAGCCATTTTTTAGTTTATGCGAGGATTTAGAGAAGGAACTGCAGTGCGGTCTTCCTCTGTGAAACAGCTTTGGAAAAAGGTGTTCAGTATTTCAGCTTTACGCGTGTCATCCTCTGTTTCAATGCCATCATCATCCCGGAGTGTCTGGATATGCTGTTTCGAGCCACTTACTGATTTAACGTAAGACCAGAACTTTCTAGGATTTTCTGTCAAGTCGGTACATAGAATTTTACTTTCGAATTCACTGAACGCTTCACGCATAGCCCTCCTTACGCTAACTTTGACATCGTTTAGCTTCTGTTTGTGTGAGAGGTTTTGGCTGCGTTTAAATTTGCAGTGAAGCTCTCTTCGCTTTCGCAGTAGTTTCCTAACTTTGTTGTTGAACCACGGTGGGAGCAGAGCAGCGTCGACCACGTGCTACATCAGAGACAGAGAACTGTTATTTGGTTGTAAGGGCACGACGGTACCGCATTGGAATTGCACGGCAGCTGGTATCGAACCTCGCAGCATCCGCTGGACGTGTTGTATGGAGGAAAACAGTGTACGGGAGACTTCCGCTTAGTGGCCCTTATTGCTGGAGACCTGCTGTATGTGTACCACTGACGCGTCATCACAGACTGGAGCGTCTGCACTGGAGTCGTTAAGACGCTACCTGGACGGTCGGAGAGTGGTCCAATGTTCTTTTCACAGATAAGTTCCGATTTGGTCTGGAGAGTGATTCTCGACTGATTCGCATCTGAAGGGAACGTGGAACACGATTTCGAGACCCAAACATTGTGGAAAGAGCCCGATTTCGAGGAGCGTCCCTAATGGTGCGGGCAGGGATTACGTTGACCATTCGAACACCTCTTCATGAAATTCTGCGGATGAACCGGCTGTCAGGTATCGTGAGGAGTTGCGGTTTTTGGGAGGTGGTGTGGAACCAGATTTCGTATCGATGGATGATGATGCTGGACCTCATAGAGAACAGATGCTTGATGTTTTCTGGGAAACGGAAGATATTGCACGCATGGCGTGGCTTGCTCGCTCTCCCGATTTGAATCCCACAGAGCACGTTTGGAATGCACTATTCATCACGTCAGCATCCACTAACTGCTCTCCAAGATTGCGAGCAGCGCTGCGGAATGAATGGGCCTTATTGCATCGACAGTGCGTCATTCACAGCATGCCCTGTTGTTTGTCAGACCTGTGTTGCTGCCAGAGATGGTCACACCCTCTTCTGAGCGCATTAGCCAGTTGTCGGTTTATGTGGGTAAATTCGTTAGGTAGGAAAAAACAAATAACATTTTTGTCTACCGTCATGCGTGTTGCAGTTCTTTATGTTCTGTATTCTTTACATTCTTTCTAATTTACTACCACCTGTTTTGTGACAAAATACACGTTACCTCGCAAAGTTTGCGTTTGTTGCATTAATTTTCGACACTAAACTAGTAACTCATGTACTGTAAATAAATGGTGTTTCAAAACACCATCATATTACGTATCTTCAGGAAATGCTTCGGTACTGGTACAATTTGTTGTAATAAAAATGGTGAAAAAGTCAAGTTGCTGGTTAAAGAATTTTGGTATCTGATTGTTTTCGTGTTGTAAATTGGATGTTACAAAAGTATACCGTTTAGAGGCAGTGGCACATTGGAGATTTATTAAAACGCGTCGTTGTTGGTATGATTTCTTGTAACCAAATCTCAGTTAACGACTTACCAGCGAAATCTAAGTTGAAGGACACGGTGGAGAGTTGCACAAGTTCACCACTATGTAGTGGATAAAAGCAATGGAGTTACGAAGTGCAAAGAACCTTCTTCGTGTCCTACTATTTCCAATTTTTTTTCGGTCCAGCTTGTAGAGTCTTGTACAGCAAGGAAGCAAGGGAGAGGATGTTGTTATGGGTGGCTGGTATGCTCTTCCTACAACACAGATGCACACGGGGGTTAATACGGTTCTTTATTTACGCGAACTGGAACATTTACTTAACTTGAACAGAGTCCACGTGTCGTGGTACAAGCTCATCAGTAATAGTCCTCTTTCAGACTGACGTGAAGTACAATCCTGGTTGAGGTAAACTAGGCCCACTATAGTCATTAATCTGATCGCTATGTACTGTCGAATCCAGTGATGAACTAAACCCGCTTTGCGAGTAAACCGACAGATGACAAACTGGATGACTGAGTGAGGCCCTCTGGTCAGGAAATTGGAAATTGGTGGTAAGTTCCTATGGGACCAAAGTACTAAGGTCATCAGTCCCTAGGCTTACACACTACTTAATGTAACTGAAACTAACTTACTCTAAGGAACACACACACACACACACACACACACACACACACACACGCGCGCGCGCGCCTGAAGGATGAGTCGTACCTCCGCCGAGGGAGCTGTGCAAACCATGACAAGGCGCCCCAGACCGCCCGGCTACCCCACACGGCTCCTCCAGTCAGTGGCGGCGGCCTAAATACTCGCTGTCGAGAGGGCGTTGGCGGCGCGTTGCTTGCTGGTGTGTCTCTGGCCTCTCTCGTGATGGGCGCGCTTGGTCCAGCACCTGCTATCCGATCTTCGCGCTTCGTCTTTGCCGACCGGTGTGCTGGCGACAGCTTACTCCAGCATACAGCTTTGCATTCAACATAGGTTGACCACCCATTTCTATGATCATCCAGTTCACAGTGCTTGAGTTGGAACTGGCCTTCAAAATAATGACATTATCATCAATTAGAGCACTCTGGAGATTGCACATTTACTTTCCGCAGCTCACTTGTAGCATGGTAGTTCTGTACTCTGCCTACTGCTTGCCTCCGCCCAATGGTGCCTGGAGACACACAGAGTTTCAGGGCATCCGTCACGTGTTGTACGATGGCAGCCACAGATGTGAAGGGGCTACGGTGCGCTCGCTATACCATACGACGATCCTCCGTTGTGATGGTCGACTGGTACGTTGACGACAAGTATGCTTGCCCTCATCTTATCATGGCATCCAACAGTGGGCTGCTACCACATCAGAATGCCCCAAAAACCTGCATGTTGCACGATCCGACTAGCCGTTTGAATGGAGATCAACAGCAAGGCCCCCTTCAAAACCTACATAAAAATATCAGATCTAGTCTTTCTGTTGGTTTTACAAATGTTGCAATGGTCCCTTCTGCGAAGTCACTGCCGACATTCTACTCCACGCTTGTGGAACTCAGTTCGTGTTCTGTCGCTGAACATATGTTAGTGAAATGTTTAATTTTTGTTCATTGTAATGGCGCCTGGAATATTTTATCAGGTTTGTAATTGAGACCTTGTGGTCAAGGAAGGCAGGATTCAGTTATGTTAGTGGATGGGCCGTAATCAGTTACTATTCGTTGAGTTTCCTTTAATCACGCACAATTTATTTAAAATTAACAACAAATTAAAATAGTGGCAATAATTTAAAAAAATGTTTCACGGCTGAAGGCCTTAATGGCAATAAATTAAGAATTGTTTCACGGCTGAAAGCCTTAATGGCAATAAATTAAGAATTGTTTAATTTGTTGCAACTTACAAACTACAGTTATTAAAATACTGAAAACAAATCACCACGGTCTTAAAGGTTAACTGCTAAATTACAATTGCCACATTAGAATTTTAAGACAACTAGTGACAGTCATGGCTGAAGGCCTTTAACGCCGAGAATGGCAATTATTAAAAAAAAAATTAACATACATACTGTCAACCGCAAGGCATTAGCAAAAGTTAATTTAAAAGACAGGCAACTGATCACCAAACATGTGAGACAAAATGATAGTAAACTTGGTAGCACAACCGTTTAAACTTTCTGTAACGCCAAGAATGGCAATTATGTTTAAAAAGTTTAGAAACATACAATAAAACAGCAAATATAATAACAAGCCTAATTCAAAAGGACAAGCAACTGATCATCAAACAGGTGGGACAAATGATGGTAACTTGGTAATGCAATAATAAAATAGCAACACAATAATAAAACACAAGGGATAGTCACAAATGGTGCTCCAGCAATCGATCTCTAAGTAGGTCAGGCCAAAACACTTTCACGAGTGATGAGAAAGGCAGCTAAGAGTTGCATTCACTTCGCAAGATGGTAACTAGGACTAGTGGCAGTCTAACGAATGACTAATGATAATCTGCTGAAGCTACCTAACGTCCAATAACCAATGCAACAATGTAACACCACACCAAAGCCGGAACCGGCGGTCAGCACTACATCCTCAGAAAGCTGTGTTTAGAACGTACAAAATGATAAAGGAACGACTACTACCAGAGTAAAATAAACACCAACCGACGTACAAATCAAGGAAACACGCTTTACCGGACAGCATCGACAAGGAGAGGAAACGTACACTCCCGTTACATACACTAACCTCCAGGGCATGTCACTGGGGCGTTAGCGGCCACCAGACAGGAAAAATGCCGCTGGTTGAACTTAACAGATAGTAACACATGGAGTGCAGCAATTAGTAACAAGCAGTGAGGAAAGCTAAGTAGATCCGCCTTCCCCAAGCACTCCACTCCCTGCTCCTTGCCTCGGCGACATTGCGAGCAGCAGCACGAACCGAAGTCACTGGAGTATCGCGAGATCTCACAATGGTGGAGGTTTCACTGCTAGGATTAAAATCCACTCAAAGCTTGTTGGATCCGGTTGACGACTAGGTCGTTTATCCTCACAACCACAGCCCTTCCATCCGGCAGTCCATGCACACCGCCAGCAGTCCCAGCGTGTTCACGCACTGCCCTCTTGGCTCCTCCAGAGTCCCCAACCGAACTGGTCACTCACACGACCCAGAAGAACAACGGCGTCGCCCCAAAGATAGGGCCACAGTGAGTACATATCTATAACGCCGCTGCTGCCACCAGCGGACAGGCAACGCTTGCGAAACCGAGTGGCGCCAGTCAACACAAGAAGAATTCAAACAACCGCAACCATGTCAACTAAACGATACGGTCTGAACAGGGGACACAAACCTACAAACAGCACCAACGCGAGCCGCAGCACGGCACAGTAATCTATTCTCGTCTTCCTACACGATAGCGGACCGAAATCGTAGGATGTATAGCAAGAGAATCAAAAGGAACTGACTTCAAAGGACCTGTAGCTGAGCTCAGCATAAATAAATGTAGCATGTTGCTCGTAAAATGTGCAAGGGTTCCCATTATTCTTCGATTACCCTGTTGGTATTCAATCTGTAGAAATAAGAAAACCGTAAAATATGTGTATGTATCTGCGTGCTGCGATGTAAAGTGAAACAACTGCATGAAAGTAGCTAGGAAAGCAGGTCCCACACGGATTCGTTCGAAGACTACTAAGCCAATTTTATCGACTTACAGAAGAGTTGGCTTACAGTATCGACATTGGACAGATTCTTGAGCATCGCCCGTTAATCTGGGACAGTTACCAGGCAGTATTAAGCGGGGAGATAGAGAAGGATCGAAGATCTCGTTGAAATCGAACGGAAAATGTTACAGGGGAGGCCTGGTGGATTACGGAGAGACTTTTTGTTAAGAATTCAATACAATGACGGGAAAAATCACAGAACTTGGTGAACGTATGTCGGCTGTCCGACGGCATAAGCGACTGGAAAAGGAAAGGAGGTACATCATTGTGCTTGCGGAAATACCGTCCGTCACGCACCGTAAGATGGCTCGCGGAGTATTGATGCAGATATGAATGTAGATACAGATGTAAAAGTACTTTCAATACCACTTTCTCTGTAATTGATGCTGGATTTAGCATTAAGAATTCATTTTTGCTGCGTGAAGCTTTTTCCAGTATTACCAGTGGTTGTAAGTTGGACAGAAGGCAGTTTTCAACTGCTGTCATCTGTCAAAAAGTAATAATTTTTTCCCGATGGACTTTCCTCCCATAGGCGGAACACTTGTCTAGTTATAGAGGCCCGGTTAGTTGCTACAATCTGTCAATTACGATGTCATAGATGTGTGGTTGGTGCAGGGCCAACAGCATACAGCGCTAACGCCTCTCTTCGCTTGCCAATACTCCCCCGCCCCCTGTCCGTCTCTGTCTATTCATATATATGTGTCTCTGTCTCTCTGTAGCTGCTTGCTTTTAAAACTCCCATTCCAACTTTGTGACTTCACTTGTGTGTGACGTTCCAGGAACTGTTTCTCCATGGTTGTGGTGCCGTGTGACTCATTGCTACCGCGTGTTGTGCCGAAACAGACAGTAGCTGCGAAAATAGCGTTTCTAGAGCAGACTGTTAAGCAAACTGTGAGTGCGCCGGTCCTCGCTTAGTTTCCCAGGCCGGGAAGGCGTGTGAACACCGGCTGCGCCGGGCAGTTCTCCAGTGAAATCCAAGAGTGAGCGAGTGAGTCAGTGCTGCAGCTGGGTAACGCTGCATGTGCGATACGTTGCTCGAAACGGTCCTCGCCTCTGGTAGGAATTTTACCCGTTTAAACTGAGGTAAGTCTCTCGACAACCTATGCCTTCGACATTAACCTAATACTCAGTCGACGCTCGGCATATAACGAGAATGACATTAAATGTGAAACGCTTTCCTAATGCTCTGTAAAAATTATTGTTATTTGGTCACGAACCAGCTTTCAGCTCCTTACGCCGCCTTCAAGTGAGAATTGAATGTTTCTTCTTCCGTGTGCGGATGCACCAATTATATCTTCCCTTCCCAGAAATTAGCAACGTAGATTGCTTTGTCATTGACTTTCAAAATATCATCTTTAGTGCATGTCATAGACATATCTGGGCAGATCAGTAGGTGGTCCAAGTCCTGTATTGCTCCGCATTCACACCTGTCGCCATCACTGTAACCCCTCCACGAAGATTGCGTTCACCACTCGAACAACAAGCAATCGGGCGTCCCCTGGAAACGACCTAGTCGGCCAATCCTGCAAACACCGGAGCACCAAAACCAAAGATGACAAAACTCTCCGAAGAGACTCAAAAAAGGCCTTTATCAAGACCATCACTAGTGACAACTTCCTGCAATATTGAAGGCTTATCTGTAAATAAAGAAATTTTATTATCTGACATGTGCAAACGAAATAACTGTGACGTTTTAGTGTTACAAGAAACACACAGAGCACCAACTAGCCATAGACCAAAAATACAGGCATGAAATTAGTTCTCGAGAGACCACACGAAAGGTACGGAAGTGCTATATTTGTGAAACCGAACTTAGACGTACGCTCCTGTGCTCTGACCTGCGAAAAAAAAAAAAAATTGAATGTTGCAAACATAGATATCTAGAATGAAACTTTCACTCTACAGCGGAGTGTGCGCTGGTACGAAACTTCCTAACAGATTAAAACTGTGTGCCGGACCGAGACTCGAACTCGGGACCTTTGCCTTTCGCGGGCAAGTGCTCTACCAATTGAGCTATCCAAGCACGACTCACGCCCCGTCTTCACATCATATCAGCGCACACTCTGCTGTAGAATGAAAGTTTCATTCTAGAAACAACCCCGAGGCTGTGGCTAAGCCATGTCTCCACAATATCCTTTCTTTCAGGAGTGCTAGTTCTGCAAGTTTCCCAGGACAGCTTTTGTAAAGTTTGGAATGTAGGAGACGAGGTACTGGCAGAAGTAAGGCTGTGAGGACGGGGCGTGAGTCGTGCGTGGGTAGCTCAGTTGGTAGAGCACTTGCCCGCGAAAGGCAAAGGTCCCGAGTTCGAGTCTCGGTCCGGCACACAGCTTTACTCTGCCAGGAAGTTTCAACACAGATATTACTTACACAGAAGATACTAAAGATCAAATGATCACATATAGAGTACGGAATGAAACTTTCACTATGCACCGGCGTGTGAGCTGACATGAAACTTCCTGGCAGATTAAAACGCAGATTAAAACTGTATGCCGGACCGAGACTCGATCTAGGGACCTTTTTATTTCGCGGGCTAGTTCTCTACCATCTGAGTTACCCAAGCACGACTCATGAGACATCCTCACAGCTTTAATTACACCAGTACCTCCTCACATACCTTCCAAACTTCACAGAAGCTCTCCTGCATATCACTTGGCCCGAAAGGCAAAGATCCCGAGTTCGAGTTTCAAAATGGTTCAAACGGCTCTGAGCACTATGGGACTCAACTGCTGAGGTCTTTAGTCCCCTAGAACTTAGAACTAGTTAAACCTAACTAACTTAAGGACATCACAAACATCCATGCCCGAGGCAGGATTCGAACCTGCGACCGTAGCGGTCTCGCGGTTCCAGACAGCAGCGCCTTTAACCGCACGGCCACTTCGCCCGGCAGTTCGAGTTTCAGTCCAACATGTAGAGTGGTTACAAAAGAAAGTATTGCAGTTTTAAGCCACGCAGAAATAATTATACAGGGTGTTTACAAATGAATATCGGGGTTTTAACGCTTTATAATATTTGTTATATTAAACTGACAGTTATAAATGATATGTCAAAATGAAAGAGCAACTCAGCTTTACCGAGAACCTAATAAATGTTGAGTGTGAGCACCATTTGTCACACGGCACACATCAAGTCTGTAGCCGAGCTCTTCCCAAACGTTGATAAGTGTGTCTTCAGTAGCCGGCCGCGGAGGCCGTGCGGTTCTAGGCACTTCAGTCCGGAACCGCGTGACTGCTACGGTCGCAGGTTCGAATCCTGCCTCGGGCATGGAAGTGTGTAATGTCCTTAGGTTATTTAAGTTTAAGTAGTTCTAAGTTCTAGGGGACTGATGACTTCAGATGTTGAGTCCCATAGTGCTCAGAGCCATTTTGTGTCTTCAGTGATTGTAGCAACAGCTGCTTCAATTCGGTTTCTTAATTCAGGGAGGTCTGCTGGTAGAGGAGGCACGTACGAATGATCCTCGACGAAGCCACAAAGGAAAAAATCACATGGTGTTAGGTAGGGTGATCGTGGAGGTCACGGAAAGCGAGCCCTGTCATTGGGCCCCTTGCGGACTATCCAGCTCTTGGGTACAGTGAAGTTCAACCAATCGCGTACTTCGCTATGCCAGTGAACATTTATAAGGTTCTTGGTAAAACTGTTTGAGTTGCTCTTTCATTTGACGTATCATTTATGACTGTAAGTTTAATGTAATAAATATCGTAAAGGTTTAAAACCCCAATATCCATTTATAGAAACCCTGTACAGTATTTGACTAAAAATCAAAAGTAAAGTTTTTAGTTTGGGTATGGTTACGTTTGACAGCAGGTGAAAAGTAAGAGTGAATTTACAGTTGTAATCCAATATTTACATAACATAATGGTAATTTGACAGAAGAGAAAAAAATGATGTTGGTCTCATTTAATACTGAGTTGGCATTGCGTGACATACGTTTGATGATATCAAGTATTTCTGGTAGGGTCATATTTCCGCTTTTCTTAACAGTTTGTAAGCCGGCCTGGGTAGCCGAGCGGTTCTAGGCGCTACAGTCTGGAACCGCGAGACCGCTACGGTCGCAGGTTCGAGTCCTGCCTCGGGTATGGATGTGTGTGATGTCCTTAGGTTAGTTAGGTTTAAGTAGTTCTAAGTTCTAGGGGACTGATGACCTCAGAAGTTCCCATAGTGCTCAGAGCCAATTGAACCATTTAACGGTTTGTACAGCTTCACAATCTACATAGTACGGGTGCTTTCCTGTTAATAGACGTTCGGCAAAGGAAGAATCGGTCTCTCGTCATCCTCAGCTTCTTTTATGTTCAGACAACCTAACTGCGAACGCTCTTCCTGACTCAAAAACATACTGGGGGTTATAAAGAGTACACTATATCTCGACAGCTGCTGGTGCAGGTGAAACAAGACAAGTGTCCGGTAAACGTGAGTTCTGAAAGGCAAACCTTAAGTGCTGTGAGCACTTTTGCATCCTCGCTACTTTGATCTCTTCTACCACAAGCTCTTGCCGTTACGAACGACGTACATAATGCAGTAAACAAATGAGAACACATCCTTCTATTACTGTCCATAGATAAAGTGTACTGCAAACATCTGCTAGCGTTGCGAATGCGCCGTTACCGCAAACCGTATTCACAGGTCCGTGTAAGTGCAGCGCATACATTAGCTCTAATGGAACCAGGGTGTGTATTGATTAAGTTTGTGAAATGTTTTTACAGTGTTGTTTTATCTCTACACTGGCCAACATACGGTAAACCGATTAATCTGTTATTCCTCACGGGAAATGGCAGACTTGATCTCCTTTAATGGTCAGGCAAGTGGAAGCAACTATCGAGACCTTCTCCTCTACTCTGAAAAATATTCACAGCACATTGCACCATGGTAACGTGTTCTCTCTTTATTGCATTCCGTAAGCCGTTTTTAATAGCAAAGAGCTTTCAGAATAACAGATGAGTTTCACAGTTCAAATGGCTCTGAGCACTATGGGACTTAACATCTGAGGTCATCAGTCCCCTAGAACTTCGAACTACTTAAACCTAACTAACCTAAGGACATCACACACATCCATGCCCGAGGCAGGATTCGAACCTGCGACCGTAGCGGTCGCGCGGTTCCAGACTGTAGCGCCTAGAACCGCTCGGCCACGCTGGCCGGCAGTTTCACAGTAGCGAAGGTAATCAAGTGTTAATAGCTCCTGAAACATGCATTTTAGATTCCATGATTAGTGGTCATTTTGTCTTGTTTTGGCCCCTGGTACAAGCTCTCAAAATACGGAATACTTTTTAAAATACGTTTTTTACTTTCCCACAGTGCCTGCATGTGATTTTATACATACCAGTCTGTGACAAGGGTAGAAATCTACCTTTGCTATAGTATAAAAATTTTGATATGCTATTACTATCACAAAACGTAGGTCAGTAATGAGAAGACTTTAAACTTTTGTGAAGCTGTCTGAAATTTTACCAACGTGTAGAGAGGTGTACCACTTTTCTAAACTGTTGACGGGTTTCTTTTCGCTGTCGAGTTGTTGCTGTGCTCTTCAGTCTGAAGACTTGTTTAATACAGCCCCACCCCCCACCCCACACGCTGTTCTATCCTCTGCAAGACTCTTCATATCTGAATAACTACTGCAACCAACATCCCTTTCAACATTTTTACTGTGTTCGTCTCTTGCCCACCGTCTACTATTTATAGCGGCCAAACTTCCCTCTAGTACTAAACTGGTTATCCCTTGATGTCTCAGAATGTGTTCTGTCAAACGATCTCTTCTTTTAGTCAAGTTGTGCCACAAATTTTTCTCACCGTTTCTATGCAGTACCTTCTCTAAATCATTCTATAGCATTCTTTTATAGCATCACATTTCTTGTCTGGAATGTTTATCATTCACATATCACTTCCATACAAGGCTACTCTCAGAGATACACCTTCAGAAAAGACATCATAACGCTTAAGTCTACATTTTCTTCTTCAGAAACTCTTTCCTCGCCATTGCGACTTTAGCATCACCAGATATCTTGCCGACCGAATACTATACTCATCCGCTACTTTAAGTATCTCATTTCCTAATCTAATTCCCTGAGCATCACACGATTTAATTCAACTACATTCTACTACGATTGCTTTGGTTTTGTTGATGTTCATCTTATGCCCTCCTTTCAAGATGCTGTCCATTTCGTTCAACTGCTCTTCCAAGTCCTTTGCTCTCTCTGACAGAATTGCAGTGTCACCGGCAAATCTCAAAGTTTTTATTTCTTCTCCCTGAACTTTAATTCTTTTTCCTAACTATTCTTTGGTTTCCTTTACTGCTTCCTCGGTGTGTAAATAGAGCAACATCGGGGTTAGACTACAAACATGTCTTACATTCTTCTGAACTACTGGTTCTTTTTCATGTCTTTCGACTCTTATAACTGCCATCCGGTTTCCGTACAGATTGTAAATAGCCTTTTGCCTCCTTTATTTTACACCTGATATCTTCTGAATTTGAAAGAGTGATTTTCAGTCGACATTGTCAAAAGCTTTCCCCAAATCCACAAAAACTATAAACGTAGGTTTGCTTTTTCTTATCCTATGTTCTAAGTGTGTTCCTCGAAACACTGGATTTTGCTTGGGAAATGGATAAGTGCTCTGTCAAAAACTGATAGTAACATGGTGGTTTTTTCTGACTCTACATGATACTGATTTTTTTAAAATTTCAGTATGATTTCTATATTATTACATATGATTTAAAATTGAAGTACTCAGTGAATAAATCAAGTTTTCACGTTTTAAAAAAAAATTCATTAACCGTCACATCAAAGTATCAAGATTCTGGAAGTGTTCCGTCAGAGGAAGAAGTTTTGGGATCCCTGTCCTATGGCAAGGACCTCGTGGTCGTAAGAAGGTTACTTCCCTAACCGTCTTCTTTGCACGACTCCATCGTCCCCGTTATTCAAAGACCCATAGGTAGCACTCGATGGACACGTGACTGAAGGCTCTTTGGTTCTTGAACGTGATTATACATGACTATAATGCTTAAAATTTCCAGTTTATTTTCATACCAGTCATGCTCTGCAACTAGTCAGTAGAAAACCTCATACAAGTTTTCGGTTTTGGCATACTTTTTAGCATTTACGTCTACCGTTGCCAACATTTATTAACTATCAGAACCACCTCTCATTCGCTGAGACACGATAAATTTTACGGGGGACGGCTGCAATGATCTAATACCGACATGTGAAAATACGGCACCATTTCTTTATAGAAACATTTTAGAAGAATCTTTTTGAAGTAACTGAAGTGCCGCGATTGACACCTAATTCCTCACGTAAGACCTTTTTACTTAATATGAATAAATTAAAACATTCCCCACCAAAAAATGTATGACTTTTCGTACGTGTTACCTACACAAAATCTGATTCGAGATTAATAATCCCCAAATCAATTCTTTTATATGCGTCAAGATGACATTCCTGCATTTTTTTTTATTTAGGGCTATTACCTGCGTCATCCAGGTTCAGTCGATGTGATAAGAGCACAATTTCAATGCATAATGAAACAGTACTTTGTGATGGACTCCCTTTTATACTATGAATCACTATAAATAAACAATACATAAAGCGTCAGCTGATATAGCAGTTACGCCATCATCATGACGTGCAGTGCAGTTGGAATGTGAACAATGACCTCACGACTCAGGCTAAAAGCAGCTGCCTCAGGTCAATAAACTAGGTATGTGTGGGCTGCAGGTATGCAGAGACTCAAAGTGTGCCACACGTATGGCTTGTGTTGCTGTCAGGTGTGTAACAGGTCTTTTTTGTGTTGGCCAATGTCAGCGTCAGCATCTGTTGTTTTTGTGAGGAATATTTTTATCGAAACATACTGCCAGCAGCATGATACAAATATAATATATACAAAGAAACTACAATGTAAGTAGTTTGAACAATGATTTTTAAGTTGTTTTACGGTTTCCACATAGGTTCAATATTGATAGTTAAGGAATCTGTACATATCAACTGTAGACAAAATAGAAGGTAAGGGAAAAAAGTCAGTAGAGAACAGAAAGCAGGCACATGTAGATTAGAGTGGTTATGGAGCATAAAATGCACACGGTAACATGTCGTGTAAAACCAAAAAGTGGTTTGCAGTTTTGAGGATCTTCATTATGCAATAAAAAAGAGCGTGTGTCGGAATGGGCACCTCCAGTTTCATAATTTTTTTTCCGGTACGCGATTTTGCTGTGTGTCTAAAAACTGCAAGAAAACAGCAGGTGGATTACAGCTTCTTCTCCTGACAGTCACATAAAGGGTTATATTTGATGCGTATCCCATATAAGTGGGAACGAGATGGACTATGGTTTTTACACATTTGTGCCGAGTTAGTCATCAATTTCCTGCTCGTCTGAAATTTCGAAGTCGGGGCGAACGTCTAATTACTAGTTGGATCGCAGGGTAGTATTTACCTTTGTTGCGGATGGAAAGGCTCCAGTTCTCTGCCTGTTCTTCCTCCGACAGTTCCCGCATCCACAACATGAACCGAGTACGCTACGCAAAGACTGTTGGCCGTACTTACAAATACACCCTCAGGGGAATTGTATGAGCGTATGTTTCCGTGACCGTTGTCATCTTCATTAAAGTGTACACTCTGTTACAGTTGAGGGAGTCTAAGTCGCCGCTTACAATGAGTTATATTATCAGAATGAAAGAAAAGATAAGGTCTGTTAAGCCTTCGTACACGGTCATATTCAGTGAGTGTACAACGAATCTGTTCGAGTAGGACTTATATCACGACTTCCATATTTGAGTGAAGAGACTACCAACACCATGCTTGTCAGCCTACTCTTCTGCTAGAGTATCACTGCGCGGTATTGGACTCTTACCGGATAGGACTGATGGAGGATATCGCAAAACTTCGAAGCAGGACAGCTCATACTTGAAAATCATTAAAATAACGGCGTTTTTCAGTGCGGAAAGACATTTTCGCAAAATTTCAGTCGCCATCTTTCTCTTCTAAATGAGAAAATACTGTCTTGGCTCCCACCCACATAGGGGTAAATGAGAAAACTTAATAAAATTAGATAAATCAAATCTCACGTGGAAAGATGTAGGCGTTCATTTTTCTCCACGTGCTATTCGAGAGTGGAACAGTGAAAGTGGTTCTGTGAACTCTCTGCCAAGCACTTGGATTTGAATTGCAAAGTACCGATGTACGTGTAGATGTAAAGCAGTACCGTAAAATTCTAATCATCAGCCTTAGAAAAATATGGTAAGGAGTTTGTGTTGATTTTTTGTTGTTAATTGGTTCGAATGGCTCTGAGCACTATGCGACTTAACATGTGAGGTCATCAGTCGCCTATAACTTAGAACTAATTAAACCTAACTAACCTAAGGACATCACACACGTCCATGCCCGAGGCAGGATTCGTACCTGCGACCGTAGCGGTCACGCGGTTCCAGACTGTAGCGCCTATAACCGCACGGCCACTCCGGCCGGCTGTTGTTAATTCTTCCCTACGTAGTCCCCATTCACATTTATACATTTTTTCAGCGTTCATGACATTCTCGTTTTCTTGATTGTAGAAGTCTGCAGATTTTACCTCAGATCACCCTTCCGCTTCACTAATGACGTCATCTGTGTTGGCAAATCGGCGACCAAACGCAAGTTATCCTTCATTTCTGGGAACACAAAAAGTTACTTGGTGTTGTAAGACCTCAGGGCCAAATGCCCCCATTTTCTCAACTACAGTTTGAAATGAAAGAACCTGTGCAGTGGCAGCCAGAAGACGACCGCCTCTGGAGAGCATAACACGGCATTTCTTAGCCAGAGCTTCCCGCAACTTGTCTAGAAGATTGGCATAGTATCTGCCAGAGACGATCTGACTCTTGTCAACGTAATGACTTCACTGACGTTCCAAAGAAACTGAAATCATGAACTTCCCAACTGACTTCTGCACTGACTCGTCTGTCAGTGAAATGTACACCAGTTTGAAAATTTCTTTTATGGCTCACAGTAGTGTCATAAGATGGGCAATCTTAGCACTGATTTGCACTGTTACTCCTCAAAACAGGAATGTGATAACACTATGAGCCTCAGTTTCCTCCATCTCACACCTTAGTCGCTTCTGGCGCTCCGTATGAAGAAGCAGTTGCACCAAACGACCTATTTATTTCATTCAAGTAGTAAAGGGCACTGCAATCAGTAGAAAATAATGTTTATTGCATATCCATATTTATGTCAGTGTGTGGTCATCTTCAGTGCAGAAAATGTAAGTTAAAACATTAAAACCACTTACATATGCCCATAGTGCAAACCTGGAGTAATTATGTCAAAGGCTGAGTGTGAACTATGTAGTTTTAATGTTGTAACTTACATTTATTGCACTGCAGTTGCTCACACAGTGACTGAAATATGGATATGCAATAAACATTACTCGCGTCTGATTGCTGTACTCTTTAGTAATTCCAACATAGATTTGACGTGTATGAGGTTGAAGAAACCTCTCCTTTCTGCGGTCTCTTAACCATCCGGATACGAATGTTATAGGGTCCTCTTAATGAGTGTTAGAAGACGATTTAGGGCAGAATATTATCTTCTTGTGCGTGTATTATGTAACTGAAACAGCTGGTAAACAGATTAAAGCCCCATTCGTTACCAATGATGATTCGTATGTCTATTCTCAGAATGATTCAGACATACAGTTGTCAAAATAAATGTTGGATATTGTTTTGTTGTCACTATTGGACATAGTAGGAAACAAAACCGATTTTGTTCTGTCAGGCACAGTCATTCAAAAACAAAAAATTAAACATAGTCATTTCGACTTGATAAACAGAAACACAAAACAAGACCTTACAAAAGATTCCAGAACCAAAGCTGCAGTTTATGAGCAAATTGGTCCTCCTCGTAACTGGATACAGTTTTGATTGGAGTTAGGCGTACTCCTTACCAAATTGTCCACATAAGCCTTTGGGATATTGTTCTGTTCTTCCACAGCAGCCTGTACGTTCCTGCTGGCACAGGATGATACATACCGCTCGTTTTAGCATGGCCCATCCATTCTAAATGCAGTTGAGATATGGAAAACTTGGAGGCTATTCCATCCGACTCATTCTGTTCTCCACTAGGAAAGTGTTCACAAGATTGTGCCGATGGGAGCACGCATTGTCGTCCATCAGCGTGATTCCCTTCTCCAATATGTTTACCAAATGGAACCGCAGTCCATGCAAACATGTCGTCCCGGTACTTCACAACAGTCGTCGCCCCGTCTTTGGCACCAGGGGTGTCCTGCTGCCGTACGTGATTCCGCCCGAAAACATGACACTGTGCCGCCTCGATTAAGGTGGCGGTCTACGATACAGTCAGTGTATTAAAGTTGTCCTGGTTGCCTCCACACGAGAATATCATTATTTTCAGGGTGGGGGCTGATACAAGGACGGTCGATATTTTTAAAAAATATCGAGAACCCCCATATATTGATATTTTTAAGAAGTCGTTACCGCCTCTCGATATATCGACAACAAGTAAGGATGTATCGACATGTCGACGGAACGTATCTGCCTATAAAAACATCGGCTGCAAGTTGTAAATATACTGCCGGTTTTATAACTGTATTAGTTATTGATTTATTATTATATATTCTAACAAACTAGCATCCTGCCTTCACCCTTCGAGCAAGAAATAAAAGGAAAGCAATATACGTTTTCGCTTGCCGAAAACCATTGCGCTGACAATGGTAACTGGGTGTAAGTACCGTAAAAGGTATTCGATGGATCCGTGCTTCAGTTTCGGCACATATCGGATTCTTCCGCAACACTTCATGTCAACTCCTCTGGTTTTCTTATGTATTTTTTTTATTTCTGCCAACGCCAGCGACCTAGCAGTTGTAGTACCAAAATTGCGTGGTGAAGTCAAACGTTGTAGTTTCTGTTGATAGCCCCGAGCGCCGATTACGTCAACATTTCCCCTCACACGTGTCCGCCGACCGCAAAGATCAATCTTGACGTTTAGATTTTTGTACATCATTTTCAGCGACTGTCTTTGAAGAACGCCGATGTGAAGAAATAACACACAAGTTGCATTAAAAAGTGTTCTTTGACGCGAATGGTGTGCTATTTCTTCAAATCGGAAATCTTGTTATTCGATTCACACCACCAGCCCCCCCCCCCCCCCCTCCGAATGCAACAGTGCAACTTGACACAGTCAAAGTGAGAGACAGGACGTGATGAAAGCTCAGAAAGTAGTAAGGCTCCTTCTATTACAATTTCAAAAGAACAACTTCGAATGTTTGCCGAAAATTGTGGAAAAATGAAATAGAAAATAAAAATACCGGCGCTCGATATTCCCATTTTGTTATCGATATATCGGTGGATGTATGTCGCCGAAATACATCGATACAACTTTGAAAAACTATCGACATATCGATATATCAATATTTACCCAACAGTCCCAGCTGATAAGGGTCTCTTCAGAAAAGAACATCCCGTCGCAGTGCTGCACAGTCCAGCTCGTGTTTTTCCATGTGCACGTGACATGAGCCGCTCTCTGAGCCCGTTTTAGAGGAGTCGTCTTCAGAAGTCTTCTGGCACGTACTTTGTGTCGTTTGTGTTGAGACCTGCACTCCTGCAGCTGTTTGGAACTGTCGCCGTGGATGCATAGCATTGTGTGGAAGGTTTCTGCTTGCTGTTCCAAGCACGTATCGGTCCTGCACACCTGTTATTTTCTCTTAGGTGGGCACTACTGTGATGATCAACTGATCCTGTCGCTAGAAACTTGTTCCAGATTCTAGACACACGACATTTTGACTCAAAGCGGCATTCGCTGCGACGTCCACCGGTCCCATTCCCTGCTCCTTTAGGGTGGCTATACGGAGCCTCCGATCCATAGTTGCGGTTGTTGTGTGAACCGTCCTGGAGCAATACAACTCTCGTGATGACACACAACACAGGTAATGCAATGTTTACCCATGACACAGTTGCCGTAGACAGCACGGACTGCCCACTCACCGTATAAACGTCAACTGTTGCCGCTAGAGTTACATTACAAACATACCAGTACATTGATACCATAATGTACAGTGTGACAGTTATTGAACTATATGAAAAGAACGTAAATTAGTCAGAAACTACGGCGTCGCACACCTTGTTCAACATGTAACGGTCACTACAGATATTCGGATTTAGCTTAGGACATATTCGATATATCTGCCAACATTGGCGATGACGTAGCGCAGATGACCTCCTGAATGGCTGTTTTCAGCTCAGCAGTGGTTTTGGGGTTAATGTTGTGCACCTTGTATTTAATATAGACCCACAAAAGGAGTCGCATGTAAATGATAATTAATTGAAACCCTCACCTGCCGACAGGTGTTGTTGATATACCTCGATGGGGACAGCTGAAAATGTGTGCCCCGACCGGAATTCGAACACGGGACCTCCCGCTTACATGGCAGACGCTCTATCCATCTTTTTTTTATCTCATTTTTTTCTACACTCCTGGAAATTGAAATAAGAACACCGTGAATTCATAGTCCCAGGAAGGGGAAACTTTATTGACACATTCCTGGGGTCAGATACATCACATGATCACACTGACAGAACCACAGGCACACAGACACAGGCAACAGAGCATGCACAATGTCGGCACTAGTACAGTGTATATCCACCTTTCGCAGCAATGCAGGCTGCTATTCTCCCATGGAGACGATCGTAGAGATGCTGGATGTAGTCCTGTGGAACGGCTTGCCATGCCATTTCCACCTGGCGCCTCAGTTGGACCAGCGATCGTGCTGTACGTGCAGACCGCGTGAGACGACGCTTCATCCAGTCCCAAACATGCTCAATGGGGGACAGATCCGGAGATCTTGCTGGCCAGGGTAGTTGACTTACACCTTCTACAGCACGTTGGGTGGCACGGGATACATGCGGACGTGCATTGTCCTGTTGGAACAGCAAGTTCCCTTGCCGGTCTAGGAATGGTAGAACGATGGGTTCGATGACGGTTTGGATGTACCGTGCACTATTCAGTGTCCCCTCGACGATCACCAGTGGTGTACGGCCAGTGTAGGAGATCGCTCCCCACACCATGATGCCGGGTGTTGGCCCTGTGTGCCTCGGTCGTATGCAGTCCTGATTGTGGCGCTCACCTGCACGGCGCCAAACACGCATACGACCATCATTGGCACCAAGGCAGAAGCGACTCTCATCGCTGAAGACGACACGTCTCCATTCGTCCCTCCATTCACGCCTGTCGCGATACCACTGGAGGCGCGCTGCACGATGTTGGGGCGTGAGCGGAAGACGGCCTAACGGTGTGCGGGACCGTAGCCCAGCTTCATGGAGACGGTTGCGAATGGTCCTCGCCGATACCCCAGGAGCAACAGTGTCCCTAATTTGCTGGGAAGTGGCGGTGCGGTCCCCTACGGCACTGCGTAGGATCCTACGGTCTTGGCGTGCATCCGTGCGTCGCTGCGGTCCGGTCCCAGGTCGACGGGCACGTGCACCTTCCGCCGACCACTGGCGACAACATCGATGTACTGTGGAGACCTCACGCCCCACGTGTTGAGCAATTCGGCGGTACGTCCACCCGGCCTCCCGCATGCCCACTATACGCCCTCGCTCAAAGTCCGTCAACTGCACATACGGTTCACGTCCACGCTGTCGCGGCATGCTACCAGTGTTAAAGACTGCGATGGAGCTCCGTATGCCAGGGCAAACTGGCTCACACTGACGGCGGCGGTGCACAAATGGTGCGCAGCTAGCGCCATTCGACGGCCAACACCGCGGTTCCTGGTGTGTCCGCTGTGCCGTGCGTGTGATCATTGCTTGTACAGCCCTCTCGCAGTGTCCGGAGCAAGTATGGTGGGTCTGACACACCGGTGTCAATGTGTTCTTTTTTCCATTTCCAGGAGTGTATATATTGTTCGTTGAATTTGTTCGGGGCGGACGTCCAATGACATCCGTTTAAGTTCTTCGTTGATCCGTTCACTCAGTTTTTTATTACAGAGAGTAGCTAACCCTCTGACCGAACACGCTGACCTACCGTGCCGGCATGAGTCACCGAGGAACCGAGGACACAGATAAATAGCGCGACTGCAGGGATTTATCCCTTGCACGCTTCCCGTGAGACCTACATTCCCAAATGTCCACAATCTACGAGGCGCGTTTTTTTTTTAAAGTAAGTACCGTTTTGAAATTAAAAAAAGACGTGCTACGATATCTCAATAATTTTATTTTTACATGAAAGCCTGTACCTTAATCTACGCACTGACGCCATTACACTGATTCTTCCTTGTTTACGTTGTGCACTGAGTGTTTAAGATGCCTTCGATAATCGTGAGTCCCGCCGACTGTGAAGTACGGGCTGTTATAAGATTTCTTAATGCTAAAGGCCTAAAAGCGATCGATATTCATCGTGAGATCTGTGCAGTTTACGGAGGAAACATTACCAGAGATGGAGTGGTAAGAAAGTGTGTGAGAGCATTTAAAGATGGCCGCACAAATGTGCATGAAGAACAACGGAGTGGGCGTCCTTCGGTCGTTAATGAAAGTTTGGTGCAGGAAGTGGATATTAAGGTGAGAGAAAACAGACGCTTTACCATTTCCACCTTGCAGGATGACTTTCCTAACGTTTCTCGTAGTGTTTTGTAAGGAATTGTGAGCGAGCGCTTGAATTAACGAAAATGTTGACGGATGCGCACGAAACCAAACGTTTAGACAGTGCATTGACTTTCCTTGAGCGGTACCACAACGACGGTAATGATTTCTTCTTAAGACAAATTGTTACGGGCGATGAAACATGGGTGGCTTACGACACACCAGAATCAAAGCAACAGTCCATGGAAGTTGAGCAAGGGCATCGTTTTGCTGCAAGACGATGCCCGTCAGCATGTGGCGAATCAGACCAAAGATCTCATCACTCTTTTCGATGGGAAACTCTAGATCATCCACCGTACAGCCCCGAACTTGCTCCCAGTGACTGTCATCTGTTCCTACACTTGAAGAAACACCTGGGCGGTCAGAGTCTTCAAGACGATGACGAAGTCAAAACAGCGGTGAAGCAGTTGTTAACAAGTCAGGCGGCAGACTTCTATGAGGTGGGTATTCAAAAACTGGTACAGCGTTATGACAAGTGCCTCAATATTGACGGAAATTATGTAGAAAAGTAGATTCAGGTACAGGCTTTCATGTAAAAATAAAATTATTGAGATATCTTAGCACGTCTTTTTTTTAAATTTCAAAACGGTACTTAGTTAAAAAACACGCCTCGTACATACGTAATGTACCTAATAGGCATTTTTAACTGTCCCCATCGAGGTATATGAACAACACCTGTCGGCAGCTAAGGGTTTCAATTAAGTATCATTTGTTCTAGAGAAGCTGCACGTTCATCAATGGTATCTGTTATTTCGAGAACAGTTACTATCTTCATATGGAGTCGCATGTGTTGGGATCCGGAGAATATCGCGGCCAATGGAAGCCCTGAAAGTGGCCTCTGGGTACCCCAGAGCCAGAATGCAGTCCCCAATATGCTCCTCCAGGGCATCACTCTCCTGCTTCGATGGCGTCGAGCTCCGAGTCACTTTGGATAATGGGGATGAAATCATGTCCCAAAACTTTCATGTACCGTTTGGTAGTCACCGAGCCATCAAAGAATATCGCACCGATTATTCCGTGACTGGACATGGCACACAACACAGTCTTCCGTTAAAGGTGAAGAGACTTCTCGATCGCGAAATGCGGATTCTCAGTCCCCCAAATGCGCCAGTTTTCTTCACTGACGAACCCATCCAAATGAAGGTAGTCTATGTCGGTAAGCCAAAGCCTACAGCGCACACTAGTTCCTATCGTGCCCCGCGGCAAACCGTGCAGGTTGAATGTCCAGGCGCAAACCGTTCAGAAGTAAAACTTTGAACACAGCTGCTAAGGTTCAGTGACCGTGTCAGAATTATATTAGAACAAATAAGCCCTCGGTCACAAATATTATGTCAAAATTGACCAGGTTTCGACGCTACTATGAGCGTCGTCTTTAGAATTAGACTAACTGTTCTAAAACCTATTAAGTATATAATACATCAATAAAATTAAAGTTTGTACCTACTGGAAAAAGATGCAGTACTTACAAGTGACATATTAAAAAAGATCTAAGCCGGAAAGGCGACGTCATGAATAGTTGTAAGAAAGATGGCGAGCCCCTAAGGGCTGCTCGTTCTTTAGTGGACAAGGATTGCAACAAGACAGTACAAACTTTAATTTTATTAATGTATTATATACTTAATATGTGTTAGAACATTTAGTCTAATACTGAAGACGACGCACATAGTAGCGTCGAAACCTGGTAAATTTTGACTTAATATTTGTGACCGAGGGCTTGTTTGTTCTAATACCGTTCAGAAGTTATGATGATTTTATTTCATATAGTTCAACAGTTGTCACCACGTATTTCTGGATCGTAACTTTCGATATTAAAGTTTCGGCAATATGTAACATTTACTTTGATCGTCATGTTTCGTGGGCCTTGTAGTGTGTTAGTTGCGCCCACCCGACCTAATGTTGGCCGGCCGGAGTGGCCGAGCGGCTATAGGCGATTCAGTCCGGAACCACGCGACCGCTGCGGTCGCAAGTTCGAATCCTGCCTCGGGCATGGATGTGTGTGATGTCCTTAGGTTAGTTAGGTTTAAGTAGTTCTAAGTTCTAGGGGACTGATGACGTCAGATGTTAAGTCCCCTAGCGCTAAGATGCCTTTTGAACCATTTCAACCCTGATGTTGCACCAGAGTGAGAGCTCGTGGTCGTTGAGAATCCCGCAAATATCTTTAGACTTCTCACTGTGTTGCTCAGGGAGGTTATCTGTGACTGTCGTGTCAGGTTTGTGGTGCCAACGTAGATCTTGATGGCCGCCTACCGACTGTCCCGTCCCTGTTTTCAGAAGTGCTGGGTTCTTCGCCTCCGGTGAGTAGGGGCTGTGTGGGGTGATGAAGCAGCGGTGAGGCTGTCTGTCTGGCTGGCTAGCTCTCTCTCCGCTCATCACTTCACGGCCGTTTCGCAAGCACGACTAGTGTGCGAGCCCGTTCCGAGAGCTGGAAGGATCAGCGGCCGGCACCATAACCAGCGTTACGACACCTCCCTCCCTCCCGCCCTGCGCTAGCTTGCTCAACCGAGCTACGGGGCAGACTCAGCCGAGGCGCGCTGGAGCTTTACAGAGCCACTGCGCGCACCGAAGTTACACTGAAGCGTCAAATAAACTGGTACAGGCATGACTATTCAAATACACAAACATGTAAACAGGCAGTATAACTCGCTGCAGTCGGCACCGCCTATACAGGGTGTTACAAAAAGGTACGGCCAAACTTTCAGGAAACATTCCTCACACACAAATAAAGAAAAGATATTATATGGACATGTGTTCGGAAACGCTTAATTTCCATGTTAGAGCTCATTTTAGTTTCGTCAGTATGTACTCCAACGTGATCAAATTGTAAATTTTCACAATCAACATTTGTGGGCTGACGAGAATCCGCACGCAATTGTGCAATCACGTCATCAACACAGATTTTCTGTGAACGTTTGGGCAGGCATTGTTGGTGATGTATTGATTGGGCCTCATGTTCTTGCACCTACGCTCAATGGAGCACGTTATCATGATTTCATACGGGATACTGTACCTGTGCTGTTAGAACATGTCCCTCTACAAGTACGACACAACATGTGGTTCATGCGCGATGGAGCTCCCGCACATTTCAGTCGAAGTGTTCGTACGCTTCCCAACAACAGATTCGGTGACCGATGGATTGGTAGAGGCGGACCAATTCCATGGCCTCCACGCTCTCCTGACCTCAACCCTCTTGACTTTCATTTATGGGGGCATTTGAAAGCTCTTGTCTACGCAACCCCGGTACCAAATGTAGAGACTCTTCGTGCTCGTATTGTGGACGGCTGTGATACAATACGCCATTCTCCAGGGCTGCATCAGCGCATCAGGGATTCCATGCGACGGAGGGTGGAAGCATGTATCTTCGCTAACGGAGGACATTTTGAACATTTCCTGTAACAAAGTGTTTGAAGTCACACTGGTACGTTCTGTTGCTGTGTGTTTCCATTCCATCATTAATGTGATTTGAAGAGAAGTAATAAAATGAGCTCTAATATGGAAATTAAGAGTTTCCGGACACATGTCCACATAACATATTTTCTTTCTTTGTGTGTGAGGAATGTTTCCTGAAAGTTTGGCCGTACCTTTTTGTAACACCCTGTGTAAGACAAGAAGTGTCCGACGCAGTTGTTAGATCGGTTACTGCTGCTACAGTGGCAGGTTATCAGGACGTGTGTGAGTTTCAACGTGGTCTTATATTCGGCGCACTTGCGATGGTACAAAGCACCTCCGAGGTAGCGAAAAAGGGGCGATTTTCCCGTACGACTATTTCACGAGTGTACCGTGAATATCGACAGGAAGTGCAAAATGGCTAAGCAGGGATGCCTAAAGGGCAAATGTAAGGATGTAGAGGCTTATCTCACTAGGGGCAACATAGATACTTCATACAAGGAAATTAAAGAGACCTTTGGAGCAAGGAGAACCACGTGCATGAATATCAAGAGCTCAGATGGAAACCCAGTTCTAAGCAAAGAAGGGAAAGCAGAAACGTGGAAGTAGTATATAGAGGGTCTATACAGGGGCGATGTTCTTGAAGACAATATTATGGAAATGGAAGAGGAGGTAGATGAAGATGAAATGGGAGATACGACACTGCGTGAAGAGTTTGACAGAGCACTGAAAGATCTGAGTCGAGACAAGGCCCCGGGAGTAGACAACATTCCATTAGAACTACTGACAGCCTTGGGAGAGCCAGACCTAACAAAACTCTACCATCTGGTGAGCAAGATGTATGAGACAGGCGAAATTCCCTCAGACTTCAAGAAGAATATAATAATTCCAATCCCAAAGATAGCAGGTGTTGACAGATGTGAAACTTACCGAACTATCACTTTAATAAGTCACGGCTGCAAAATACTAATGCGAATTCTTTACAGACGAATGGGAAAACTGGTAGAAGCTGACCTCGGGGAAGATCAGTTTGGATGTTGGAACACGTGAGGCAATACTGACCCTACGACTTATCTTAGAAGAAAGATTAAGGAAAGGCAAACCTACGTTTCTAGCATTTGTAGACTTAGAGAAAGCTTTTGACAATCTTGACTGGAATACTCTCTTTCAAATTCTGAAAGTGGCAGGGGTAAAATACAGGGAGCGAAAGGCTATTTACAATTTTACAGAAACCAGATGGCAGTTATAAGAGTCGGGGGACATGAAAGGGAAGCAGTGGTTGGGAAGGGAGTGAGACAGGGTTTTAGCCTCTCCCCAATGCTATTCAATCTGTATATTGAGCAAGCAGTAAAGGAAACAAAAGAAAAGTTCGGAGTAGGTATTAAAATCCATGGAGAAGAAAAAAAAACTTTGAGGTTTGCCGATGACATTGTAATTCTGTCAGAGACAGCAAAGGACCTGGAAGAGCAGTTGAAAGGAATGGACAGTGTCTTGAAAGGAGGGTATAAGATGAACATCAACAACAGCAAAACGAGGATAATGGAATGTAGTCGAATTAAATCGGGTGATGCTGAGGAAATTAAATTAGGAAATGAGACACTTAAAGTAGTAAAGGAGTTTCGCTATTTGGGGAGCAAAATAACTGATGATGGTCGGAGTAGAGAGGATATAAAATGTAGACTGGCAATGGCAAGGAAAGCGTTTCTGAGGAAGAGAAATTTGTTAACACCGAGTATTGATTTAAGAGTCAGGAAGTCGTTTCTGAAAGTATTTGTATGGATTGTAGCCATGTATGGAAGTGAAACATGGACGATAAATAGTTTAGACAAGAAGAGAATAGAAGCTTTCGAAATGTGGTGCTACCGAAGAATGCTGAAGATTAGATGGGTAGATCACATAACTAATGAAGAGGTATTGAATAGAATTGGTGAGAAGAAGAGTTCGTGGCACAACTTGACTAGAAGAAGGGATCGGTTGGTAGGACATGTTCTGAGGCATCAAGGGATCACCAACTTAGTACTGGAGGGCAGCGTGAAGGGTAATAATCGTAGAGGGAGACCAAGAGTTGAATACACTAAGCAAAGAATGTAGGTTGCAGTAGGTACTGGGAGATGAAGAAGCTTGCACAGGATAGAGTAGCATGGAAAGATGCATTAAACCAGTCTCAGGACTGAAGACCACAACAACAACAACAACAACCGTGAAACATAAAATCTCCGACATCGGTGTTGCAGGAAAAAGAACCTGCAAGAACGGGACCAACGACGACTGAAGAGAATCGTTCAGCGTGACATAAGTGCAACCCTTACGCAAATTGCTGCAAATTTCAATGCTGGGCCATCGTCGAGTGTCAGCGTGCGAACCATTCAACGAAACATCACCGATATGGGCTTCCGGAACCGAAGGCCCACTTGTATATCCCTGATGAAATTGCACCACAAAAATCTTTATGCCTCACCTGGGCCCGTAAACACCGACATTGGACTGTTGACGAGTGGAAACATGTTGTCTGGTCGGACGAGTCTCGTTGTAAATTGTATCGAGCGCATGGACGTGTACGGGTAGGGAGACAACCTCATGAATCCATGCAACCTGCATGTGCGCGGGGGACTGTTCTAGCTCCTGCAGGCTCTGTAATGGTGCAGAACGTGTGCAGTTGGAGTTACATGGGATCTCTGATACATCTAGATACAAAACAGGTGAAACGTGCCGCGCGGGATTAGTCGAGCGGTCGTAGGCGCTGCAATCATGGACTGTGCGGCTGGTCCCGGCGGAGGTTCGAGTCCTCCCTCGGGCATGGATGTGTGTGTTTGTCCTTAGGATAATTTAGGTTAAGTAGTATGTAAGCTTAGGGACTGATGACCTTAGCAGTTAAGTTCCATAAGATTTCACACACATTTTGAACTGGTGAAACGTACATAAGCATCCTGCCTGACCGCTTGCATCCTTTTTTGTCCTTTGTCCTTTCCGACGGGCTTGGGCAATTCCAGCAGGGCAATGTCACACCCCGCACGTTCACAGTGGCTCCAGGACCACTCTGCATAGTTTAAACACATCCTCTGGCCACCAGACACACCGGACATGAACATTATTGAGCGTACCTGGGATGTCTTGTAACGTGCTGTTCAGTACAGATCTCCATCCCCTCGTACTCTTATCGAGTTATGGTGTCAGTTCCCTCCAGACTTTAGTGAACCCCCTGCCAGGTCTTGTTGCTGCACTCCTGCGTGCTCGCTGAGGCCCTACACGGTATTAGGTAGGTATACCCGATTCTTTGGCTTTTCAGTGTATATCCGCCAAAAGCAGTGGGAGTCACTTCGGCCCAACGCAAACATTTCCAGAAACGCTGACAATGTTCGAACGAGGTTTTCAGGTGTCGGCGTGAGATGCTGTGTAGTCAATTATCGTAGGTCTTTCATCCTCTGAGACGCTGAAGTCAGTGTAGATGCTTTTAAAATTTACCTTTGTACTCCAGCAGTTTTTGTCGACCTTGAAGAGAAGAGTGCACTGATAGAACTATTGTTATAAACTCCAAGAAAGATCTTCGTTAAAGGGAATGTGCAACTTTTTTCAGGGTTAATGTTACAAACAACAGTGTTTAACATAAGTGAAGTAAATCTGTTCCCAACTCGAAGGTCGATTTGAACACTGCTGTGCAGTACTAGTACGGTCCCTACTGGAAGTGGTACGCCCTTGCCTGATCACGTGACATCTCTTTTAGCCAGCCGCTTACAGTTTGTTCTACAGCTAAAAATGGCTCCAAACAACGAAGCGACTTTCTGTTTTTCACAGACACAAATTGTTGTAGACGTGGCAGAAGCAATAACTGTCAGAAAAATGGTTCAAATGGCTCTGAGCAATATGGGACTTAACATCTGTGGTCATCAGTCCCCTAGGACTTAGAACTACTTAAACCTAACTAACCTAAGGACATCACACACATCCACGCCCGAGGCAGGATTCGAACCTGCGACCGTAGTGGTCACGCGGTTCCAGACTGAAGCGCCTTTAACCGCACGGCCACACAGTCCGGCAAGTGCCAGAAAAAAATCTTATCTCCGACTGATGACTGTACCCCGGATTATTGAATTTTTATCCAAACACTTGTCTTCTTAGCCTCTGAGGCACATAAAAAGAACGAGAAACATGTGACGTAATAAGTCTGAAACTGTACAAAATTTAAGTCACTATGGAGAAATAGCGGTTGCATTCCCACAAGCAACAATCATACTTCCACTCTTATTTCTCACCCACTATCTGTCGAATTAAATCAGGTGATGCTAAGGGAATTAAATTAGGAAATGAGTCACCTGTACTCGTAAATGAGTTTCGCTATTTGGGCAACAAAATAACTGATGACGGTTGAAGAAGGGAAAATGTGAAATGTAGGCTGGCAATGGCAAGGAAAGCGTTTCTGAAGAAGAGAAATTAGTTAACCTCGAGTATAGATTTAAGTGTCAGGAAGTCTTTTCTAAAAGTATTTGTATGGAGTGTAGCCATGTATGGAAGCGAAACATGGGCGATAAATAGTTTAAACAAGAAGAGAATAAAAGCTTTTGAATTGTGGTGCTACAGAAGAATGCTCTAGATTAGATGGGTATACCACGTAACTAATGACGTGGTACTAAATAGAACTGGGGAGAAGAGGAATTTGTGACACAACTTTATTAGAAAAAGGGAGGTAGGACACGTTCTGGGACATCATGGAATCGCCTGTTTAGTATTGGAGGGAAGCGTGGTGGGTAAAAATCGTAGACAGGGGCCAAGAGATGAATCACTAAGCCGATTCAGAATGGTGTAGGTTGCAGTAGTTGCTCGTAGATAAAGAGGCTTGCGCAGGATAGAGTAGCACGGAGAGCTGCATCGAACCAGTCATTGGACTGAAGACCACAACTACATCTGACTGAAAGTATCAGGACGACAACAGTGAACAACAAATTTGAAGTGAAAGTGTGTAAATTGCATGATTTTGAGGTAGTTATGTTTATTTCAGTATAAAATGATACAAAATCATCATCTTCATAAATATTTAGTTCTAGTCTTTTAAAAATAGTGATCTACATTTTTGTATAAATAACGAACTAACTAAATATGCATTCATGTTCCAAGATTCAACATAACAAATTTGAAGTGAATAATTACTTGAATTACGTTATGTGTTATGCATTAATAAATTTCACTGCCGTTCTGGAAGTACAAAAGTAAAATATTAAGAGAAAATGAAGATAATATTACATGAATGAAAATTCTTTGTAAGTCTACTACTTTGTACCAGTACTATGTAAAGTACAAAAGAAAATATATAAATTAGCTGTTTACAAATGTATGTAAAGAATTACAAATGTTAAATGTCCGTATGTACAGTATATATAATTACATGATGACCGTTTTCGCTTGGCCTGACGTTTACACATACTCGGGAACATCCTTTATGACAGTCCAGCGGTACTCTGCTAAAATAGTAGGGCTCCACTTCCCGACACACCTCTTCTCAAATGTGGCAATATCTTGATGTAATGGCTCCTCATGTACATCACTTACTGCACCACAATGTTTGGGGAAGAAGTCAAGATGACTATGTAAGAAATGCATTTTCAATGACATGTTGCAGCCAAGTTTTTCATAAGATGACAACATATTGTTCGTTTGTTCCCTAAGAACTGTAAACAGACAGTCTCAAAACATTCGCATCCTTGCTTCTCATCACCTTGTATGATTCCATGAAAAGTATGGACTCCAAAAAGCTCTCGAATCTGTGGGCCCACAAAGATGGCCCTCCTATACTTTGGTATCACTTAAGTAAGGGAATTTTTACCTTAAGTACTTAAGCGCGTCATCATCTTTGTTCATTGCTTTAACAAAGTTTTTCATGAGACCCAACTTGATGTGCAAGGTCGGGAGCAAAATTTTTTGAGGGTCTACTAGAGATTCATTCTTAATGTTCTTTATACCTGGTTGAAAAGATTTTCTGGTGGGTCATTCATGTTTATTGTAATGAGATGCACGAGCTCGGCTATCCCATTCACAGAGAAAGCAGCAATATTTAGTATACCCTAAGTGCATACCTAATAGGGAGACAAAAAGGTCACTAAAATTGGTATCAAAATGTTTATATCCAAAATATTGCACACAAGTAAGACGAGGTACAATAGTATAATCCATTGTTACTAGTTATTATGACTTTGACAAACCATTATAATACTTGATTTTAAGCTTAATATAAAAATCCGTATATAAGTATCTCATCGCAGTAAAACAGTGTAAAATGAAAATTAGAGCTAATTTTGAATTGTCATTGTGATATTCGCGATCAGCGCTTTAGAATTGGTAGGAATGCGATATTTTCATTCGATTTACATTTTCATTGTTGCACAGTGAGCTATTAGAGGACATTAATACAGGGCGTGTTCACTGCTGGGAACCCTGAGATGTCTCACTATCTGTGGACGAACGACAGTTCATTCTTCGTCAACAGCCGAAACTGGAGAAGGAATGCGTGTTGGACGCTGGATCCTGGAGCGAGGCCGACGTTCTCATCATCCCAGTGGTGTCTCCTTAAGGTTCAGGTCGGGACTCGAGTGGCCAGTCCACCTCAGGAATGTCATTGTCGACACACCGTTGCGTCACACAGGTTCTGGTTTATGACGGGGCGCGTTGTCATGCTGATACAAACGACCACCGTCCCCGACCTGTCCCTCTACTGAACGCAGCACGCAATTCCGTGTCATATCCATCCGCATTTAGACTTTTTTTAAGCGCAATAAGCAGTGCACGACCTAAAAAACTGGCTCTGAGCACTATGGGACTTAACTGCTGAGGTCATCAGTCCCCTAGAACTTAGAACTACTTAAACCTAACTAACCTAAAGACATCACACACATCCATGCCCGAGGCAGGATTCGAACTTGTGACCGAAGCGGTCGCGCGGTTCCAGACTGTAGCACGACCTAAGCACGGGAGACAATCCACACCAGGACACCACAACCTCCATACTGTTGGCACTACACATGATGACAGATAACGTTCCCCAGTCGTTCCTCAAATCCAAACTCTCCCATCGTATTCCCACGTGGTCTAGCGTGACTCATCACCCCAAATTACTCGTTTCCAGTCATCGATTATCCAGTGGGGCTATGCTTTACACCACCTCACCACCAAACTCAAGCGTCACTTGGCACTGACTTAATAAATGTCTGGTTCTTAAGGAGCTGCTCGACAATTGCATCCTTTTCTGTTCAACTCTATGCGGAGAGGGGGTTGGATTGTTTTGGGGGAGCAGACCAAAAACGGTTCTAGGCGCTGCAGTCTGGAACCGCGAGACCGCTACGGTCGCAGGTTCAAATCCTGCCTCGGGCATGGATGTGTGTGATGTCCTTAGGTTAGTTAGGTTTAAGTAGTTCTAAGTTCTAGGGGACTGATGACCACAGAAGTTGAGTCCCATAGTGCTCAGAGCCATTTGAACCATTTTTGAGACCAAAAAGCGAAGTCATCGGTCTCGTCGGATTAGGGAAGAATGGGGAAGGAAGTCGGCAGTGCCCTTTTCAAAGGAACCGTCCCAGCATTTGCCTGAAGAGATTTAGGGAAATCACGGAAAACCTAAATCAGGATGGCTGGACGCGGGGTTGAAGCGTTGTCCTCCCGAATGCGAGTCCAGTGTGCTAACCACTGCGCCACCTCGCTCGGTTCTCTATACGGAGGGTCACTGCGGTAGTTGGAGTGCTGGTTGCACTTCGGAATTCACGAGCTGTTCCTTGCACTGATTTGAAGCGATATGTTTACAACCACCCTCCCCAGTGCTTGACATTTCCTGCCCGTCAACAGGTGAAGTCCACCTACCCGCCAGGTTAGCCGAGAGCGCTAACGCGCTGGACTCGGGTGACCGCACCGGCCCCAGATCGAATCCGCCCGCCGGATTAACTACGAGGGCCGGTTGTACTGGCCAGCCTGGATGTGGTTTTTAGGCGGTTTTCCACATCCCTCTACGTGAATACCGGGCTGGTCCCCACGTCCCGCCTCATTTACACGACTCACAGACATTTGACACACATCCGCACTTTTCCATGATTTACACTGTATGCGGACAGATGGGGTACTCTGACTCCGTCTCGGGGGGTACGGGGTGGCGGCAGGAAGGGTATCCGGCCACCCCTTCACATTAACATGCCAAATCCGATTTAACCACGCCAACCCCACCCAAACTGCGGGACAAAGGCGCAAGCGATAGATGGATAGATAGATAGAAGTGCACCTGGCCCCAATTTAGTTGCGGTTGTTTCTTCTCGTTTCCCTTCACAATCAGATCCCCAACAGATTTAGAAGGGTTGAAATGTTCTCGACTGATTCGTTACTCAGATCCTAACGTCACTTCATTAACCTGTCGTAATACCTTTTTGGGCATGACAAGATTATAGCATTCGTCTTCTACCCTCAAGCACCTAAATTTGGACAAAGCGAAGAAGGCGTAGCTGAACTAATTGCACATAGCTTTTTATGTCATCGAAATTCTGACGGTGTCTCTGAGGCTGCTGCTTCTTATGCATGCTTGTAAAAATAGGTTCTGGTAGTAGGTGTAAGTTGACGTTTGCCTCAAAGTAAATAGTCTTGGCCATGATGTCATTTTCCACGAGACGGTTTAACTGTAGATTCTGATAAACTTTTACAGCTCATTACAATATTCACATATATTAGTGATGATAACAGCTTAGAGAGCGACCCTATAGCACATAGGTTTTTGTGCATCCTGACGACCACGTACGTCGTGTGCATCGATACGTCACAAGTTTTCGTAATACTTTCAGATTCACGCTGGAGTTGTTATTTTAGTTCTTGTTTACACGCTTTTGACACAGGTTAATGTCATTTTAAAAATAGAAAAACGTGAAACATACAGGCTCAGTATCTACTGGTAATTGTTTATGGAAATATGATGTTCGTATTGCGTTGACAGTAGTATACTTAATTTGACTTGGGCTTTTTCTCCGCTCTGTTTCTCAACTAGTTGTTTTGCAGTATTGTGTTTTCTACGAATAGGTTACATATATGCTTCATGTCTGCTATCACAATTTACAAATAATAAAAGTAATTTTGGTGTGGCTAGTTTAGAGAATGAACTGTATTTTTGAATTCAAAATTACGACGCAGTTTTCATATTTGAGATTTGGCTGTTTTCTGTTTGGGACAGAACTGACAAAAGCTAGGAAGCATTTCAGCCTCTCTGGCGTCTAATATTTCGGAGGAGACATAAAGCTCCAAAACATTATTTAATTAATAATTTAACAATATTGCACTTTTTCGTCTTTTGACTTGTTATTGAAATTAACGTAGATATTTCGATAATGTTAGTGCTCAGATGTTTGTCTTTTCTGTTTCAAATACTTTTGTTTCTTGTAACTGTGTGGATGAAAATTTGGTTGTAAGCCTACATTGGAAACAGTTTTCGATCATGTGTAAAATCTGTATTATATTTCTTCTTTACAGAACTTTGAGGTTGTCTACAGATGTTATCCGTCGAAATATTGCGTGAATAGTTGGAACAAATTGCAAACATGGTTTTAGTGAATCTACCGATACCATATCCACGGTGTTACAAGGTGACAACCAATGACTGGCTAGCTCACGTTCAAAGTCACTGAGCTCTCGTGACCGAGGCATTCTGCTTACCTACTGAAAACACAGTATTCCTCGCCCACCCCCCCTCCCTTTCATACTGTCTGGTCCGGCTATAGTGATATCTGGTGGTCAATTCCGCATTACATAGCGGTGTTGGGGGTTGTTTGGGGAAGGAGACCAGACAGCGAGGTCATCGGTCTCATCGGATTAGGGAAGGATGGGGAAGGACGTCGGCCGTGCCCTTTCAAAGGAACCATCCCTGCATTTGCCTGGAGTGATTCAGGGAAATCACGGAAAACATAAATCAGGATGTCCGGACGCGGGATTGAACCGTCGTCCTCCCGAATGCGAGTTGTCTAACCACTGCGCCACCTCGCTCGGTACATAGCGGTGTCCCGACACATTTGATGTCATAGTATCTTATTCTTACACCTCCTTTTTGTGCAATAAATGTTTTTGTCTATGTGTGGAACTTTCCTAGAAAATTGTTCTGTATGGCAGTGAATGAGAGAATGTAAATCAAACCAATTTGCTGGCGATTTCATCACCAGAACGAGCAATTACAAGTGTAGGAACCGTTGTCGAACTCAAGCGTCTCCGAATCAAGATCTGATAAATACGCATAGCCAGGAGTTTTGGACGTACAGTTCCACGTATTGCCTTTCGCTCGTGTTCTATCGCTGACGACGCCCTGCTTGGTACGTAACTAAATGAACTTTGTTTTAGTTAACTGATGCGGGATTTACCGAGAAGCAACAATTTTTTTCTGTGTAGTACTGTACGTTATTTATTATTCCTTCTGCTGGTGTAGCTTCGTTGGGCTTGATTATGATGCTTGCATCGTCAGCACAGAGCTCTGTTCTTGTTTGATCACTATAAGCTGATTTATATAGGACGTGATTCCGTGGTGGTGATATAAATTCAAGGACGGCGGAGAAAATGGTAAATGTGTCAGTTTGAGGTAAGTTGCCGTGATGCAGTAACGACCGGGTCGAAAGTTATAAGCGAGAATGGTTCTGATTCCTCTTTCAGTGGAATACACATACCGGTATTGTTGTTGCTAAAATTGTAGGATCGACTGTTTTTAGAGGTGGTGGTATGGACCAAAACAAGAAAAAAATGTCCAGTACAGAAGCGCTCTAAAGGGCATAACTCAAGAGATTATACGCAAACATCCAGATGTGTGTCAGTCTGATCGGTACCGAACGTTGCATATCGACATAGTATCTAGTGAAACTCGTGTTTATTCTGTGTGCTGTCGTGCAGCAGAACGTGCTTAAACGGTACTGCAGTACAAAAAGTGGCCCGGCCAGGGCTCGATCGCGGGACCCTTGATACGCCAAACTAACGCTCTAGCTACACGACACCGTTACGCTTTTCCTGTGCTCCGTAGCGCTTGTGTAACTTACCGCTTAACGTTTACTAACATTCTGCAGGGCGAAGGCACACAGAATAAACTATATCGGAGTTTTGGTTGATACTCTGTCGATATTAAACGTTTGGTACCGATCTGACTGAAATCTGGAGTTTTGGGTGTAATAGGACTTGGTCAGTGGAAGAGGTGTTTCACAATAACGAAGATGAAGTGGCGCTCATGGCTCAAAACTGCACAGTTTTTTCTGCAGTATGTTTCAAGTTTCGTTCTTGCATGGGTAATGGTGCTTGCAAGCAAATTTAAACCTCCCATATTTTGCTGTCTCTGGTGAAAAGTTTCTGCATAGTGATCAACTTCAGCAGGTGTCGTGCAACGATATGTAAGCATCAGTTACCGGTTTAGCGGTTTCTTTCGATTGTGTGATGCTGTCTTTTAGAGTGCAACAAAAACTGCGTGTGAACAGAAAAAGGACCTTTTGAATGTGAGTTATTATACAAACGTATTAGTGAATTCCTAACCCGTGATATTGCAGACAGACTTAGCTTTTCTCGGAGGAGCAAATATTTGATGGACAACAAGACCGTAAGAGGAAGGAAACAGCAGCTCCTGTGCCGGTGAATGGTATACGATGTGACAGTTTTGATAACTGCCTAGGTTAAAGGCTGAAAGGGAAGCGTAGACTTTTCCCTCAGGGATAAAATTATTGAGATATTTTAGCACGTCTTTTTTTAATTTCAAAACGGTACTTCCTTAAAAAACACGCCTTGTAGTTACAGGTAACACATTGTATTTTGAAACAATGTATGTAAAATTTTTCGCACGATCATATAAATCTAATTAAAATAGCTTCTTTTTCTTCGCAATATTTCCGTGTTTGCCCCAAATGAAGGGTTAAGGTATATAATTTAGTGCCCATGTTTACTGAACATTTTTATCTTGTTTCGGTTCGTATCACCACGTCTGAAAGTTGCCTGCCCGATACAACCTTAGCGACCACTGCTGCGGTACACGTATTCCACTGTCAGAGCTATCGGACCGACTTACGCTTATACCTTTCGACGCGGTCGTTTGCGAATCAGCGACCCCTACCACAGATTGGTACGTTTACTGTTCTCCGTCGTCCCTGAAAGTCTGTAACACCTTCTCGCAGTCGCTCCGTAATCTGGTACCGAACTGGTGCCAATATCGAACCCCAGTGGAAGAGGAGGGACAGTTTGTCCGCACTCGGATGACGTCGCCACTGTCAAACTGAGCGGCCGGCAATGAGGCTGGCTGGCAACGTGCGCTGTGGCCGCGCCTGCCGTGGCCAAAGCAGCCAAGGCCGGCCGCCCGGTCCCAGCAGTACAGTACACTACACTACACTACACTACAGAATACACTACTGGCCACGAAGACGACGTGCTACAGACGCGAAATTTAACCGACAGAAAGAAGATGTTGTGATATGCAAATGATTAGCTTTTCAGAGCATTCACACAAGGTTGGCGCCGGTGGCGACACCTACAACGTGCTGACATGAGGAAAGCTTCCAACCGATTTCTCATACACAAACACCAGTTGACCGGCGTTGCCTGGTGAAACGTTGTCGTGATGCCTCGTGTAAGGAGAAGAAATGCGCACCATCGCGATTCCGACTTTGATAAAGGTCGGATTGTAGCCTATCGCGATTGCGGTTTATCGTATCGCGACATTGCTGCTCGCGTTGGTCGAGATCCAATGACTGCTAGCAGAATATGGAATCGGTGGGTTCAGGAGGGTAATACGGAACGCCATGCTGGATCCCAACGGCCTCGTATCACTAGCAGTCGAGAAGACCGGCATCTTATCCGCACGGCTATAACGGATCGTGCAGCCACGTCACGATCCCTGAGTCAACAGATGGGGACGTTTGCAAGACAACAGCCATCTGCACGAACAGTTCGACGACGTTTGCAGCAGCATGGACTATCAGCTCGGAGACCATGGCTGCGGTTACCTTTGACGCTGCATCACAGAGCGCCAGCGATGGTGTACTCAACGACGAACCTCGATGCACGAATGGCAAAACGTCATTTTTCGGATCAATCCAGGTTCTCTTTACAGCATCCTGATGGTCGCATCCGTGTTTGGCAACATCGCGGTGAACGGACATTGGAAGCGTGTATTCGTTATGGCCATACTGCCGTATGACCCGGCGTGATGGGTTGAGGTGCCATTGGTTACACGTCTCCTCTTGTTCACATTGACGGCATTTTGAACAGTGGACGTTACATTTCAGATGTGTTACGACCCGTGACTCTATCCTTCATTCGATCCCTGCGAAACCCTCCATTCAGCAGGATAATGCACGACCACATGTTGCAGGTCCTCTACGGGCCTTTCTGGATACAGAAAATGTTCGACTGCTGCGCTAGCCACCACATACCTGTACCAGTTTCTTTGGCTCTTCAGTTTATGTCTTCCAGTTTCATAAATATAGGCGTTCGAAGTACATATATTTCTTTTGAAGTAACCTTTATATTCAGGCGAGACTTCCTAACACTTTAATTTGTACCGATATTGGATACTAACATACTTCGCTTTTGCAGGAATGCTTTTGTAGGTATTGTTAGTCTGCATTTCATATTCTCTCTACTTTTGCCGTTAGTTTCAAGACACTAGAATCGGACGGACATAGGGAAGCACAAAATATCTAAATCGATTGCTGGTAAGACGATGGGTTCCCCAATATCAGATAGCTGAGAGGTGACTCTTGGGGTTTTGTTCATCATCAAATGAAACAGGTCTGGCACTGTTTGGTACGCACTGAGAGCAAGTCTCCGAGATCCGTTATGAAAAGTAGTGGTACGGGTAAAATACTCTGACGAAGGCTCGGAGTCAAAGGTGCCCCATTGCGGTGGAGGTCGTTGCTGTAAGTGCCTGTTCTCCCATTGTAAACAACGACATTGCCACTGGCGAACAATCTTTCTCTTTATGTGTTTGTTAGCTGGTTTTCACTCATCCTCGCCAGCCATCATCCCCCCTTCCCACCCCCATAACCTCTAGAAGAAAAGAGAGAAACGGAGAAAGAGAGCGAGACAGAGGGAGAGAGAGAGAGAGAGAGGGAGAGAGTGGGAGAGAGGGAGAGAGTGGGAGAGAGGGAGAGGGAGAGAGAGAGAGAGAGAGAGAGAGAGAGAGAGAGAGGGAGAGAGAGAGAGATCTTCGCACGTCGGGCTGTTCTGCTAGCGCGCTAATCACGGCAGAGGCGGACAGTTTGCCGATGCGGACACGTATGTTATGGCGTCGTCCTCAGGGCGTCGCGACTGACTGGCGCCCGGCGACACGCCGGTTCTCTGCTGGAATGTCGGCGCTGGATCTGTCTGTGGCTGTGGTCCGTCGTCTCGCATAATAGCTGCCGCTGCTGCGGGAGCCGTCAACATAAATCATATCGTCACCGCTATCATTTCCTCAAGTTCCGTCACGGGCATCATTCTTACCACCGTCACTACAACAGTTAATGCACAAACCACCACCACCACAACCTAAGACCAGTCAGCACCACCCCTTCTAACAGCCGTGTACCGCAAGTCTCTAGAGGAACGGAAGGTTCCAAATGATTGGAAAAGAGCACAGGTAGTCCCAGTCTTCAAGAAGGGTCGTCGAGCAGATTCGCAAAACTATAGGCCTACATCTCTGACATCGATCTGTTGTAGAATTTTAGAACATGTTTTCTCCTCGCGTATCATGTCATTTCTGGAAACCCAGAATCTACTCTGTAGGAATCAACATGGATTCCGGAAACAGCGATCGTGTGAGACCCAACTCGCTTTATTTGTTCATGAGACCCAGAAAATATTAGATACAGGCTCCCAGGTAGATGCCATTTTCCTTAACTTCCGGAAGGCGTTCGATACAGTTCCGCACTGTCGCCTGATAAACAAAGTAAGAAAAAAAAATGGCTCTGAGCACTGTGGGACTTAACATCTGTGGTCATCAGTCCCTCAGAACTTAGAACTACTTAAACCTAACTAGCCTAAGGACATCACATACATCCATGCCCGAGGCAGGATTCGAACCTGCGACTGTAGCAGTCGCGCGGTTCCGGACTGAGCGCCTAGAACCGCTAGACCACCACGGCCGGCAAACAAAGTAAGAGCCTACGGAATATTAGACCAGCTCTGTGGCTGGATTGAAGAATTTTTAGCAAACAACACAGCATGTTGTTCTCAATGGAGAGACGTCTACAGGCGTTAAAGTAACCTCTGGCGTGTCACAGGGGAGTGTTATGGGACCATTGCTTTTCACAATATATATAAATGACCTAGTAGGCAGTGTCGGATGATTACATGATAGCGCAACAAACACTGGTTGCAGTTACTTCTGTAAAATATCTGGGAGTATGCGTGCGGAATGATCTCAAGTGGAATGATCATATAAAAGTAATTGTTGGTAAGGCGGGCGCCAGCTTGAAATTCATTGGGAGAGTCCTTAGAAAATTAGACCATCAACAAAGAAGGTGGCTTACAAAACAGTCGTTCGACCTATGCTTGAGTATTGCTCATCAGTGTGGGATCCGTACCAGATCGGGTTGACAGAGGAGATAGAGAAGATCCAAAGAAGAGCGGCGCGTTTGGGTAATACGGTAAGCGTGATAGCGTTACGGAGATGTTTAGCAAACTCAAGTGGCAGACTCTGCAAGAGAGGCGCTCTGCATCGCGGTGTAGCTTGCTGTCCAGGTTTCGAGAGGGTGCGTCTCTGGATGAGGTATCGAATATATTGCTTCCGCCTACTTATACCTCCCGAGGAGATCACGAATGTAAAATTAGAGGGATTCGAGCGCGCACGGAGGCTTTCCGGTAGTCGTTCTTCCCGCGAACCATACGCGAGTGGAACAGGAAAGGGAGGTAATGACAGTGGCACGTAAAGCGCCCTCCGCCACACACCGATGGGTGGCTTGCTGAGTATAAATTTAGATATATCATGTAGTATCGTCGTCATAAACACCACTGCAACTATCGCTGCATTCATTATAAGAAATCATTATAAGAAATAGGATCGTTATGAAGATAATCATCACCGAAAGCACCGTCCTTGTTACCACGATATAAATCATCCGCGTCATTTTCAGGCTCCATCCTTGTCATCACTTTAAGTCGTCATAATAAGCAAACACGAACTGATCACCTAATTTTACGATCAGGTGACAAGTTGCTACAGCCGTGTGTATGTTGCGAAAATTTCATTCGATTTGTTTTTCCTTCGTTCGTCCTTTTAAGGACCACGTAGAACTGTTAGTTAGCTTTAGCCAATATGTCATTCCAGTTTCCCAAAACTATTTCATCCTCTCACTGTAGGTCTGTGGTCTTTCTGGTGCCCATGCGCTTTTGATTTTGACTCCTTCGTGTCAGCTGTTTGGTCAAAAACTTACGAGATTTCACGTTTTGCCTGTATGTGATCCGTGTAGTTGTGGGTGGGTCAAGAGCACTTTGTAACATTTTTTGGGTTTTCGTCACTCGAGAAAGATTATCTCAATCAATAGTGTGTCGACCATTCTCCCTAGATGTCCATAAAACTTCAGATATCTACCGTTCAACGGAACTAAATCGTGTGATCAAGGAACAAAGTTCCTGCGAGCATTTGCAGACACACTCCTTCTGTGGTCTTCGATTCGAATATTTTACTCAACGTACGTCGTCTCAAAGTGATGTATCACTTTGACATTCGTGGTTAATGATGTCTCAACCGCTTAGAGTGCTCTGAGAGAGGAGATGGCAGCGGCTAAATTTATCTGTGAAAGAAGGAAATATTTTGTTGTAGATTCTATGCAGATTTCCTGCACGGTTGTTACTGACCACTCTGTCATTTCCCCATAATTTCTCCTAAATTCTTAAAGACTGTGATGTCGCCATATATCCTCATTAGGTTCAAATGGCTCTGAGCACTATGGGACTTAACTGCTGAGGTCATCAGTCCCCTAGAACTTAGAACTACTTAAACCTAATTAACCTAAGGACATCACACACATCCATGCCCGAGGCAGGATTCGAACCATAGCGGTCGCGCAGTTCCAGACTGTAGCGCCTAGAACCGCTCGGCCATTCCGGCCGGCTATCCTCATTAGGAAGGGAAAATCTGCGAGCTCGGAGTCCATATACTGCGTTTCCTCGTAAGAAGTATTGAGGCCACATTTGGTAGCAGTGTCATTAACCTCTTTTGTATCTACTGTGGATCTATTTTAAACGTTGACAGGATCTGTACTGGCTCAAATGCCTCATAGTAATCCGCAGCGTTATACAGCAATGACTTAATCGAAATGACGTTAGTGAGTGTGGAAACTATGATGTAGACATCAAGTGTCAGTATGTGCAACCTGAGCCCCTTTATTACATGAAAATTCCAAAAGTGCGCGTGGCTGTAGTCATACGTATGTTTTTGGATAGAGTCCGCCTTTAGCAAAACACAATTTCGTTTTGTAACACAAACATGTTTCGCTGCAGTTGCAGCATCTTCAGTGGGCTTTTATTTTTCATCTGTTAAAGATAAAGTTCTTTGCTATTTGTATACAGGTAGCTATTAGTTTTTAAATCGTAATTACACATATTTGCAAAAACACATAATTATGAATTCATACCTTTTTACCACATGGTGTGGTATTTCTAATGTGTTGTGTTTCTGCAGTGACTGTTCTGTTCCACAGTTTGTCATCTGCAACCACATATACCTTAAAGTAGATAAATTGTTTAAGCCAAAATTATGATTTGAAAACTTGTTATTTCTATGCCTGAAATTATTTAATTCTCTCCCTCTCTCTCTCTCTCTCTCTCTCTCTCTGTGTGTGTGTGTGTGTGTGTGTGTGTGTGTGTGTGTGTGTGTGTGTGTGTGTATTTACATAGTGTTTCACTTACATTTTCTTTTTATTCATCTTCATCACTGTCAGACACTATATATTGAGTTGCCACTGTCACTGTTTCACTGTTTTCCAGTTTTAAAAACAAACATGGCGGGCAGTGGAACAGTTGAAGTCTTCAACTGTTCCACTGTCAGCCATCTTCTTTTTACGCCTTCAACTGTTCCACCGCCAGCCATGTTTGTTTTTAGAGCTGGTAAACAGTGAAACAGTGACAGTGGCAACTCAATATATAGTGTCTGACAGTGATGAAGATGAATAAAAAGAAAATTTAAGTGAAACACTATGTAAATAGACAGACAGACACACACACACACACACACACACACACACACACACTGAGAATTAAATAATTTCAGGCATAGAAATAAAAAGTTTTCAAATCATAATTTTGGCTTAAACAATTTATCTATTTTAAGGTATATGTGGTTGCAGATGGCAAACTGTGGAACAGAACAGTCACTGCAGAAACACAACACATTAGAAATACCACACCATGTGGTAAAAAGGTATGAATTCAAAATTATGTGTTTTTGCAAATATGTGTGATCACTATTTAAAAACTAATAGCTACATGTATACAAACAGCAAAGGGCACTCTTTGTCTTTAACAGATGAAGAATAAAAGCCCACTGAAGATGCTGCAACTGCAGTGAAAGATGTTTGGGTTAAAAAACAAAATTGTGTTTTTGCTAAAGGCGGACCCTATCTAAAAACATACGTATTGTTAAAGCAAACACGGAAAACAAAAGAGCTCCAACCCCAAGGTGGCTGTAGTCGTGTTGACAGGCCGAGGGTATCAACAGATGCTCGTTATTTATGGACCATCTTTGTCGAAAGTTCATAATCACCAGCCAACTTCCAACATCATCCAAAATGCATCATCATCAGCAGCAGCAATAGCCGCCATTTTGCATCTGCTGCTGGATGAATGCTTCCTCGTTTTCAGCTCATAGCATCCGTGTTTGGAAATGCCATCTACACACCTTCCATTAGTTCATCCTTTCAGTCTGTTCTTATCTCTTAGACTCTAGGAAATGAATTTCTTGGTCCAGCTACCGTCCATTCGTCAGCCTACATGTCCAGCCCATCTCTATAATTTTTTTTTCTGTTATGTGCATGTCAGATTGCAGTCTCTTCCAATAGTTCCCAACGTGCATCTTTCCACTGCCCACTGGATAACTGTCAGATCTGAACGCTTTTCGCACATTCACGGTAACTCGTGAAATGGTCGAGCGAGAAAATCCCAACTTCATCGCTGTGTCGGAGATGCTGTGTTCCAACGCCCGTGCGCCGGCTATAGCCCCCGTTGAAACTCACTTAAATCTTGAAAATCTGCCATTATAGGAGCAGTAGCCGATTTAACAACAACGCCAGACACTTGTCTTATATAGACGTTGCCGACCGCAGCGCCACATTCTGCCTTTTTACACATCTCCCTATTTGAATTAGCGTTCCTGTACCAGTTTATTTGGAGCTTGAGTGTTTGTGCTTAATCGTTCGTCCGTTTCCCTGCATCTACACGACAAAAAAAGAAAAAAAAATGGCGCTGATCACTATGGGACTTAACATATGAGGTCATCATTCCCCTAGAACTTAGAACTACTTAAACCTAACGAACTCCGGCCGTTGGGGCCGAGCGGTTTTAGCCGCTTCAGTCTGGAATCACGCGACCGCTACGGTCGCAGGTTCGAATCCTGCCTCGGGCATGGATGTGTGAGATGTCTTTAGGTTAGTTAGGTTTAAGTAGTTCTAGTCCCATAGTGCTCGGAGCCATTTGAACCATTTTAACCTAACTAACCTGAGGAGATCACACAGATCCATGCCCGAGGCAGGATTCGAACCTGCGACCGTAGCGGTCGCACGGTTCCAGACTGAATCGTCTTGAAGCGCTCGGTCACAGTGGCCGGTTCCACACCACACACTGACTGCTTACAGCGCAATTTTTTCACGTTGTGGCAGAATGTGGAACTGGTTTTTTTTTCTTTTTTTTTCCAGCATACTCAGCGAGTGCACCAATGAACGAACATAGCTACGATGTTTCAGCGGCCTTCGATGTATGCAACCCGCGCTGCAGCAATCAGAACACCGTCACTTTCCGCAGGCACAGACAGTCGACGTATTTCGCATTCTGTGGAGGTGGGAGCTGAGCGACGTTCGGGAGGTCCGTGCGGCGAGTGCGTGCCGGCACACGCGGTGCGTGAATCAGCGGCCGTTCACTCCGCCGGCGTTGCGCAGCGTGCCGGGTCGGCGCTAATGAGGCGCGAGCAGCCGGGAAGCCGCCGTAACGGGAACAGCGGCGCGCCGCTGGAGGTCCGTGCGCGCCTCTGGCCCGCCAGCGCAGAACAGTAGCAGAACTCCTGGGCACTCGAACTGACCGAGAGACCGGTGTCGTACAGCGGAAGCCCCGCTGTCTCTCCTGGAAATGTGTTCTCCCTAAACTGCGCCACGCAGGTGTCGGGGCATTCGTCCAAACATGGCCGCTATTGTTGCCCCTCACAACATCTAAAATATGATCTTTGCCAATCCGTTACACGCATAGCAGGCTTCTCCAGTTTAGTTAGTTACATGTTGCATAGATCATTTGAAGGATTCTTTTACCGAAATGGTGTCGAACGAATGAGTTTAAAATTAATGGTTCAAATGGATCTGAGCACTATGGGACTTAACATCTATACTCATCAGTCCCCTAGAACTTAGAACGACTTAGGACATCACACAACACCCAGTCATCACGAGGCAGAAAAAATCCCTGACCCCGCCGGGAATCGAACTCCGGAACCCGGGCGCGGGAAGCGAGAATAAAATTAATGAACACATCATTATCTTAAGTCCCACTCGTGTAAAAACACCTTTTCTTTTACTACACTACTGCCCATTAAAATTGCTACACCAAGAAGAAATACAGATGATAAACGGGTATTCATTGCACAAATATTTTATATTAGAACTCACATGTGATTACATTTTCACGCAATTTGGGTGCATACATCCTGAGAAATCAGTACCCAGAACAACCACCGCTGGCCGTAATAACGGCCTTGATACCCCTGGGCATTGAGTCAAACAGAGCTTGGATGGCGTGTACAGGTACAGCTGCCCATGCAGCTTCGACACGATACCACAGTTCATCAAGAGTAGTGACTGGCGTATTGTGGCGAGCCAGTTGCACGGTCACCATTGACCAGACGTTTTCGATTGGTGAGAGATCTGGAGAATGTGCTGGCCAGGGCAGCAGTCGAACATTTTCTGGATCCAGAAAGGCCCGTACAGGACCCTTAACGTGCGGTCGTGCATTATCCTGCTGAAATGTACGGTTTCGCTCGGATCGAATGAAGGGTACAGCCACGGGTCGTAACACATCTGAAATGTTACGTCCACTGTTCAAACTGCCGTCAATGCGAACAAGAGGTGACCAACGTCAGTATGGCGATGACGAATACAAGCTTCCAATGTGCGTTCACCGCGATGTCGCCAAACACGGATGTGACCATCATGATGCTGTAAACAGAACCTGGATTCATCCGAAAAAGTGACGTTTTGCCATTCGTGCACCCAGGTTCGTCGCTGAGTACACCATCGCAGGCGCTCCTGTCTGTGATGTAGCGTCAGGGGTAACCGCAGCCACGGTCTCCGAGCTGATAGTTCATGCTGCTGCAAACGTCGTCGAACTGTTCGTGCAGATGGTTGCTGTCTTGCAAACGTCCCCATCTGTTGACTCAGAGATCGAGACGTGGCTACACCATCCGTCACAGCTATGCGGATAAGATCCTTGCCATTTCGACTGCTAGTGATACGAGGCCGTTGGGATCCAGCACGGCGTTCCATATTACTCTCCTGAACCCACCGATTCCATATGATGCTAACAGTCATTGGATCTCGACCAACGCGAGCAGCAATGTCGCGATACGATAAACCGCAATCGCGATAGGCTACAATCCGACCTTCATCAAAGTCGGAAACGTGATGGTACGCATTTCTCCTCCTTACACGAGGCATCACAACAATGTTTCGCCAGGCAACGCCGGTCAACTGCTGTTCGTGTATGAGAAATCGGTTGGAAACTTTCCTCATGTCAGCACGTTGTAGGTGTCGGAAGGTGTATCAGAAGGTGTTGTACAGGAGAAATTGACTTTAAAATTAGATTAAAAATTTGCTTCGCTACCTGTCAGACATGTTACTGGCCAAGTGATCAAAAAGTTTTGCTTCTGCATGAACTCCTTTAGGAATCACTGACAGCTTTAATGAAGAGCAATGAAGGTCATTTTTCCCTCTGATGTTGCGCGTATGGACATCACTGTTCTGTCGAATCGTGATGGATTTTGTGTGACGAGTTTCATTAGCGAATATGCTTATTGTGACGGTGCATTTGAAATGTGTAGCTCCTTGAGCAAGTACCTACATGATGTTCGTGGCTGAACACATGTTATTATTGCTTGCTATTGTGCAATCGGTACTTTATTTCTAAGTGATGAGTTACTCCAGAAAATTGTTCCGCGCGACGTTATTGAGTGCAAATATGCCAGAAGGTTGATGTTTTGTTCCCAAAACTGGCAGTTATACGAAGAGCAAAAGCATCTTCCAGTTTGTGTGTTCATCTATATGTACATCCAAAACTGTGGAGCATTCTACCGTATTTACTGACTTCTGCTCATGTGCCACAGAAATTGTTGCTATGGCTCTGTTTGCTACACAGAACTGAATGTAGCGTGTTTTTTTCTCTTTTTTTTCAAAATTTGGAGAGAAGCACTATGGGACTTAACATCTGAGGTCATCAGTCCCCTAGAACTTAGAAATGCTTAAACCTAACTAACCTAAGGACATCACACACATCCATGCCCGAGGCAGGATTCTAACCTGCGACCGTAGGGGTCGCGCGGTTCCAGACTGAAGCACCTAGAACCGCTCGGCCACAGCGGCCGGCTCAAAATTTGGAGACTGTCCGTTTTTAGAGAATTAGTTGAGGACGCTGTTGCGCAGTCTAACCAGTACACAGTGTAGGGAGGCGAGTGTTTGAGAGAGATTCTCACATGAACTTCAGTTTTACTTATTTATTGCTTTTTTAGCCCGACCAGATTGGGGCCTTAGAGCCGTCTGCTACAGGTGGTCAGTGGCAAGACATACAAAACTTCCCAACGATAATCATGATGACGATGATCGTACTTTTTTATTTATGAATTTGGCCAGCTGTGGATCGCGTACAACTTAAGACTAATGGTGTTTCTTTTTCTTCCTTTCTTCCCAGTACTTCTTCATTTTCTCTCCAACTGCTCGTCTCTGTTCATCTGTCCACACTCTCTTGGGTCGAGATTTTGGCTCATCTTCTTCATAATTTGGGTTTCTATCAGTAGCCTGAAGTGATTCCTGTCACGTATTATACCTTCCGTGACACCTATTTTGTTGGTATCTTTCTTTACTGCTCCTATTCATCCTACAGTTTTTTCAGGTTCCTAACGTAATTAAAATTTTTTTCTTGTAATCTGTGTTTCTTCCGTTCTTTTTAAATGTCCATTCCTCATTGTATCTGTCATCTTTTCTATAGTTTTGTATAAATTTTCATTTCTCCTTTTAATCCACGTATTTTCATTGTTTTTCTCAGGACCTAGAATTTTTCTAAGTATTTTTCTCTCTCTTTTGTTCTAGTTCTCTTAATTCGCCTTTCTTATTCAATGTTAGGCACTCTGATCCATAAGTTGCTTGTGTCCTAATAACTGAATTATAACGCCTAATCTTCGCTTGTATGGATATTGATTTCTTATTGGAGTAGTTTTGTGTTAATTTATACGCAAATTCAGATTTTTTTATTCTTTCTTTATTTGTTGTGTTATCCAGTCCATTGTCTTGGATCGATTCCCCCAGGTATTTGAATTTATCAACTCTTTTAATTTTTCCATACTTTGTTTTAATAAACGTTTCTGTATTATGTTTCTGTTTTATATACTCGGTTTTTTCATAGAATATTTTTAGCCCAGTCCTTTCAGCAATCTCGTGTAACAGATCAAGCAAAACTGTTGCGTATGTTCGGTTTTAAGTTATCAATGCCGTATCATCCACAAATTTGTTCTTTCCTTGGCCCATGCTTATACTCTTTGTGCCTCTGTTTTTTAATGTGCTTTCCCATGTTTTTACTATTTTATCTAAAACCAAGTTAAAGAGAATTGGGGACAGTCCATCTCCTTGTCGAACTCCTGTTTTGATTTTGAATGGTTCAGAAATTTCGCCTTTGAACTTAATCCGTGATGTTGTATCTGTGAGCGTTTGTTCAACATGTCTTCTGGTGTTTTCGTCCATCCCTGTTTCATAAATTATCTGGAATAGTGTTTGTCTGTTACTGAAGTCTACGAAAGTAACTACTGTATTTATATTTTGTATAGCTCTCACTCTCAAAATTGTTTTTAAATTAAGAATCTGTTCTGCAGATGATCTACCTTTTCTAAATCCTGCTTGATAATCTCCTATATTGGGTATTGCTTGTTTCTCTATTCTATTTAAAAGTGCTTTAGACAGTTTTTTGTATGTTACTGGTAACAAGGATATAGCCCTGGTTGTTGGTGTCTGTTTTATCTCCTTTTTTATGGAGAGGATGAGTTAATGCTTGTTTCCAGTCACTGGGTATGATTCCTTTTGTCCAAATGTCTTTAATTACTTTGTGAATTTTCTTCCATGAGGACCCAGTTTCCACATTTCTGCTACTATCCCATCATCTCCTGGTGCTTTGTTATTCTTTAATGCTTTGATAGTCTTTTCTATTTCTTCTACTGTTGGTGGTTCCGATGGTGTTCAAAAGATAAAAAATCTTTTCTTGGATTGTGTGGTAAGTTCACACTATTCATTTTCCCACTGTTTCCCAGATGTTTTCGGCATTTGATTTAGGAAATTCGTAACCTAACATCGAACATTTTCGTGACACGAACATGCATTTCACATAATTCAAGAGCAAAAATAAACCATGTATTAAGACGATTTACACCTAATAATTGATCCACAAGGGTCCGCAATGCGTCGTGTATTTAATAAAACAAGAAAATTTGCGACTATAGGCGTCTTCTAATTCATACTTCCAGTGTTAAGGTAGGGTGTTTCTCCTGATGTAGACAAGTTTCTGGAGACGGAAACCACATCTCAGAGACGTTGTAAATAACTATAAAAACACATAGTTTCTGTGATAGTTTGGATAGTTATTGAGTGTTTCTAATTGATATTCATAATGTTTCACCGGAAACTGATTCTGCAGCCGTGAGTCAGTTTCGCTCGAGGAGTCTCATTTGTTGGCGAAACTTCAACGTAAGAAACCCAGTCAGTAGGAACGGTTCCCATCAGGACACCTGAATAGTAAATCTCGTGTCTTTTACCGCATTTCCTCCCATGGCCTGTAAATCCTATGCTTTTTTTCTTTGGATAGTGATCGGTGAATCCGAAAAAACATATAGGTGTCCGATCTGTTTGAAGATCGTGACATTCCAAAAAAAGTTCCGTCCATTGGTCATGTAATGGGTTCACAAGAAGACGGATTCATCAAAGCCTTGACAAAAGAATAGAGAATCGGAAGAAGACCACCAAGACGGTCGAAAAACAGTGTTTTTTGGGAAAAAATGTAAAAAAAAGAGTCGATCGGGGTGATAAGATTGGCAAAGTATTTGTTACGACAACACCAAAGAACTAACATAGCTTATAACTGCTCTATTGAAATGATTATAAGATTTTCTATATTTGGGAAGAAAGCAAAAGAAACTCACTTTGACTGACGGCCAGCCTTTAATCAAAACGGAGGAAAATTTAGAACCTCTGCCTGGTATTTAGAAGTATTAGTTATGGACGCTAGATGGATGTTTCCTTTAGTGACATGTACAGGATAACATTGGCACTGTATTCTTAATCGACAAAACATTTGACGTTTCTAGCCTCTGTTGGTTTAAAGAGGAGGATTAAATAGCCTTATAATGAGAGTCAGCAAGTGAAAAACAGCCTAACTGAGCTTCTGCTGTTGTGAAACGCCAGCTATTTCCAGTTGCGGTTTGCAGCCGTCATCACATAGCCGCAGTGTTTTCCCTGACAGTGCCTGCGTAAGCACCGCCGCCGGTTCTCGCAGACCAGATGCTATCCACTTCTCAGGACTCCGGCAACCTGGCCACCACCCAAGTTCTCCGGCAGCGTAGTTCCAGCTGAGGCGAATAGTAAAAGCGCAGAAGGGGTCCAGCTTCCTCAGCGACTGCATAGTCCTCCAACTTGAACCCGCCTGGAGGTGGCGAAATTAAAGCGTCGTTGACCTCAGGTGGCAACCTGATTTTACCAGAGTCATTCAATAAATAACGGCCCACAATTGTTTCCGAGAACATAGTTAACCTTAAGCGATAATGTTAATAAACTATTTTTTACGTGTACTATTTTTTTCTAGACACTCTCTATCAAGTAATATGGCTTTACACCAGCATGTAGTAATTGTCGTCAAAAACTATAGTCCTCTGCTCGTAGCCAAATTTTTGCTGCGTGAATTACGTTCTCAACATCTTCAGAGTGTGTCACACATAAAAACTCCTGAAAAGCCCCCAAACAGATGACAGTCTTAGTGTGCCAGTTCTGAGATATAGGGTGGATGACGCAACGACGTCTCACCCAGTCTGGCGATGTGTTTCCTGATTCTCAGACATATCTGTGGAAATACCGGGTGATCAAAAAGTCAGTATAAATTTGAAAACTTAATAAACCACGGAATAATGTAGGTAAAAATTGACACACATGCTTGGAATGACATGGGGTTTTATTAGAACCAAAAAAATACAAAAGTTCACAAAATGTCCGACAGATGCTCGTCGTTTGGTGATGATCGTGTGCTCAGCCGCCATTTTCGTCATGCTTGGCCTCCCAGGTCCTCAGAACTTAGTTCAAATGGCTCTGAGCACTATGGGACTTAACATCTGTGGTCATCAGTCCCCTAGAACTTAAACCGTACTAACCTAAGGACATCACACACATCCATGCCCGAGGCAGGATTCGAACCTGCGACCTCAGCGGTCACGCGGTTCCCGGGAAAAATGGTTAAATGGCTCTGAGCACTATGCGACTTAACTTCTGAGGTCATCAGTCGCCTATAACTTAGAACTAATTAAACCTAACTAACCTAAGGACATCACACACATCCATGCCCGAGGCAGGATTCGAACCTGCGACCGCAGCGGTCACACGGTTCCAGACTGAAGCGCCTTTAACCGCACGGCCACACCGGCCGGCACGCGGTTCCCGACTGAAGCGCCTAGAACCGCACGGCCACACCGTCCGGCTCAGACCTTAGTCCGTGCGATTATCGGCTTTTGGGGTTACCTGTAGTCGCAAGTGTATCGTGATCGACCGACATCTCTAGGGATGCTGAAAGACAACATCCGACGCCAATGCCTCACCATAACTCCAGACATGCTTTACAGTGCTGGTCACAACATTATTCCCCGACTACAGCTATTGTTGAGGAATGATGGTGGACATATTGAGCATTTCGTGTAAAGAACATCGTCTTTGCTTTGTCTTACTTTGTTATGCTAATTATTGCTATTCTGATCATATGAAGCGCCATCTGTCGAACATTTTGTGAACTTTTGTATTTTTTTGGTTCTAATAAAACCCCATGTCATTCCAAGCATGTGTGTCAATTCGTACCTCTCTATCTACATTATTCGGTGATTTATTCGTTTTTCAAATTTATACTGACTTTTTGATCACCCGGTACATTGCCGTGTTGAAGGAAGATTTCTTTTGAATTCTTGTGAGATGGATCACGTCCGATATGGTTCTTGAGTTATATGAGAGTATTCAAATACGTCTCTGGCGTAATACTAGACCCTTTCGGTAATACAGTCACGAGAATAACTCCATCACCATACTGAAAAACTGCCACCCTTACTTTGCCAGCAGATGGTTTGCGGCTGGTACCACTCCAGCTTACGATTTATTATTTCTGGTTCTCAGTGATGCACCCAGGTTGCGTCACCTGTAACGGTCCGCGACAGAAAGGCCTCTCCATGGGCCTCAGTCTGCTCCAGCAGTTCACATGAAACGGTGTTCTTGGAAAGTTGTGGTCTGTCGTGACCATTCGTGAAATCCATCTTAAGCAGACCTCTGAATACTCTAGAGTCTCAGTCGTTGCACAGGCACTTCCAGTGCACACCGACAGCTGTTAAGCCAGTTCGCGGGTAGTAGCGGCATCTACGCAGTTCACCATATCGGGAGCAGTGGCAGTGGCAGGACGTCCCGATTGTGAGCAGTCGGGAAGCTGAGTGTTTGCAGTTCCTTGCGCTTTAACTCCCTTTATCAATCACCCTATAGTATTCCTGTCAACTGCAGCCATACAGCAGACTACACACAAACGTTTGTGGATGTTCAGCACGGTTTCTTTTTCCGGCCACCTCGAATAAAATAACAGCACGTTGCTTGTGACGAGTGCCTTGCGTAGACGCCATTTTTATAGTTCACTACGGCTCTTCCATCTGTCGGAATTGTTCGAAACATGAAATTTGAAGCACCTAAATGGACGTCTTCCTGCGCACCGTCTGGTCAAAAGTATCCGGACGCCTGTTGGTGAAGATTAGTATAGTTTCTATAGGTTGTATCTTCACCACGACCTGGATTCTGATGGAGACACTTTCATTGAGGTGTATGAATATCTTTGGAGGAATGGCTGCACGTTGTTGCTCGAGAGCCGAAACCAAATAAGGTACTGATAGAGGTCGCACGGATCAGCAGCGAAGTCACTGTTCTGACCCACACCAAAGGCATTCCATTGGGTCAACCTAGGGACTCACGGTAGGCTAGACTGGTTCAGCAATACTATTGACCACGGAGCGATGCTTCACAGTCTTTGCCTTACGACGGTGTGCGCTGTCGTGTTCACTCAAACAATTGTCGTCACCAAAGAGTTCCTTTAATGTAGGCAGCAGGCAATGGTGTAAACTGCTTATATCCTTCCTCATTTACCGTTGTCTTAACCGCCAGAAAGGGACAATACCGTGACCACGAGAAACTCTCCCATACCGTAACACCACCTAGTCCGTACTTTACTGTTGGCACTACAAAAGATCGAAGCTAAAATTCCCCAGACACTCGCCACACCCAGACCCTTCAATCGGTTTTCCACTCCGGACCACTCGTTTCCAAACATCCACTGTCAGCTCGCCTCACTCTTTACACCACCTCAAGTTCCACTTACTTCTGACCACGGGCGTCGTGCTAGTAGTAGTAGTAGTAGTAGTAGTAGTAGTAGTAGTAGTAGTAGCTTTATTCATCCGTAGATATCTTTTTCTAGGATGTACAACATGTCACAGTATTTACAAGTTTAGATCAATTTAAAATAACCTAATTCGTACACACATACATTTACAGACTTCTAGTTAGAGACGATCATTAGATTTACTCAAGGTATACAATACTTTTTTTTTACAAACAACTCATTAGATATTGTAATACCACACTGTTCACTCATACCTCACTGCCAGTCACTGCACACACTATACACACATTGTTTCATAACACATAACAATTTTTACTGTAACTTCTCTGCAAGACTTCAAAAATGCTCGTTTACATAGTTTGGTAAGTCTTGTGGATGATTTATCTCTCTATCCCCCTCCCTTAGCAGTATGTTATTCTGCGTTTGTTTGCCTCTCCCCGTTTCCTTTTTTATAACATCCCAGACTGCTTTGCTTTTATTCTCTGCACTGTATATTATTTTGTCATTAAATGACTTTTCTGTAGTAATCAGCACCTTCCTATAGATATTTTTGTATCTATGATATAAATTTAAGAATTCTGGATCATTACGACTCTTTCTCGTGGAACTGAGGTGTTTAAGTGTTTGGGACGACTTCTTAATACCTGCTGTTACCCATATGTTTTTGTGAGTTTTTGATACATACATGTATACTTTTGGAAATGCCTTTTCAAAGTTCAATTTAAATAATGTGGAGAATTTAGGGAATTTCATATTCACATTGGTTTCCTTACACACTTCATCCCAGCTTTATTTTTCTAGTTCTTTTGAAAAATCTTTTATTTTGATTTCTGATAGATGTCGTTTGTAGGCTTGTAGTTTAGGAAATGATTCGATGCCTGATTTTACTGGCTGGATACATGGCAGCAGCCTCTAACTCACGAGTGATTCCTTCCAATGGTTTAGTACGACTTTTTATAACCATCCACCAAAGTGCACAAAGGTCCCTGTCAGTACAAGTGGTCTGCCTGCTCTTGCTTTAACTGTGGTTGTTCCTTCACGGTCGTACTTTACAATCACATTACCAACAGTCGACTTGGGCAACTTTAGATGGGATGAAATATCCCTGATGGATTTGTTAGTCACGAGCGAAACTCCCCCTCGCACCCCCCCCCCCACCCCCCTTCCTCAGCTTTAGTGCAAGAGGGTCCAGTGGACAGCCCGCCAAAAACTGAACACAGGTCAAGCGTGAAAACAGCACCCGGGAAGAGAAATGCGGCCGTAGTTAAGTGATACGGTATTCGACTACCAAGCGTGTGGGCCATGTTCAAACCTCTCTCACGTCAATTTATTTATTTTCGCTGTTCGCTTTATTCAAATTTGTATCTGTGCCGTGGTGTAACGCGCGCTGGCAACGAGGTGTAAGAAAGGGACCTATAATGACCGTTCTGCACACCTACTCTACTAGCAGCTGAAAGGAAGTGACTTTCGAATGGGAACCGCAAACGTGAGAGGTGGCATGAGCCCCCTCTCATATTTCTATCTTACTCTGAGTAATTCGATTTTCCTCTCTAATTGCATGCCGTGAAAAGTCGCTATTCCTTCACACGCGGACTTCCCACGCAGCGTCTCTCGTTACCCGGGTGGTCCGGTGACAGGCGGGTTCTGCTAATCTTGAAAGGGTTATGCCGACGGGTGTGAGCGAGTCGAGTGGATGCTGTCCAGACGTCGACATTGTCATAAGAGCGGGGCCGACACGTCCACAGGGGTCTGACGGAGCGGCTGGGCTACAGATTCCGTTACTTCGCAGAAACTTAGTGAAAACACTTTCTGGCGGGCTACCAGCGAGGCGTGGGAATGACTTGTGTACCCAGGCAGTCTTAGAGGGCAAATTCCCGCGTTTTCTGCAAAATCGTAACTGTGATTGGCTTGCTCAGGGGATAGCTCCGTGACGTAGCAAAATCGGCGCAGAAACTGGCGCCAAGAACCTTCATTGGTGGAATAGTAGTGCGTCGGCAATAGAGGGAAATTTTCCATCGGTTTTCGAGTTGCTGATTGGAATGTTTAACCACAGCCACTGTCGTAGGCGCGGGAATGTTCTGTGTTCGGCTTGTACGGGTGCTCTTGAGAGTCGGCTCCCGCCTTTCGGTCGGAGTACGTTACAAGACTGAGCTCTCGCTGCTCTGAACAGCCTGCCTTCCGTTGGCTGTCTAATATAGTTTCATTTAATTGTAACAGTTTGACGAAGTTGCTGAAGTTTCGACTTCAGCGTAACTTTCCGAGTACAGTTGGCAATTGAGCGTTCTGCGTACAAGCGGCCTATGTTGTCCGTCTTGAGCAGTTTTGGCTAAAGTTGACTCTACCAGAGTTACTGTGTGACTTCTCTTGTTAAAATCACTCACTGTACCGCCAGTGATTGTGTAGCGAGCCTTCTTCGTCAGAGGCGTATTTGTGTTGCTAGGAAGTCTTTAGTCTGGAACAACCAGACGAGGAGAATGTGTTTCGGGCTATACTCGCGACATTATCATCAGCACGACGGGACGTCGAAGTAACCAGCCATCGCCTGCGGTATGCCAGATCGTGTCCTTGCAGTTAAGAAGACAGCTTGGTAATGTACGTCCGCAGCACCGGCAAATCAGGGAATTTTGTTAGGTGATAATCAGACCTCAGCAGAGCGCGCCTGTTCGTCTTTTATAACGTCGTTCTGTCTTGGGTGTTCATTGTCTGAGTTATCACTACTGTAGTAGCAATTAATGTTGGGTTGGCTGCGTGTTTCTCTTAAGATCTGAGTTGCAAGGAATTGGCTCCACATACCACTTGGTCATAAATGTCACAATCTAGTTTATGGACAACTTCACCTTCACAGCATTTGAGTATCCAGTTTGTTGTATTGTAAATGTTTCATGTGTTTTGTTTATTATTTTGGGTTTAGTCATAATAAATCAAATTGTTATTTTGGACAGAACTTTCATTCTGTTAATCGGTAGAGCAACCATTTCATTTGTCACTACATTAATGAAACTTTCCTTTATCTAATTAATTTCTTTCCAATCAAATTATTGCAGGTGCCAAACTCTTTTCTACTCCACTTGCAGGGTCGATTACAGTCATTTCGCGTTTCTTCTTAATCCGGGTGCAACAGCAAAAGTCGGAGGTAGAAAAGGAGGGGGGGTTAGAGCATCATTTCCACATGAAGATTGTAGAAGAATTTAGTCTTAAATACACTGCTAGCCCCGGCACCTCGCAAACGTTGGATGACAAGGCGACAAGTTAAGCGAATCCTCCACCGGAAAAAACGTATGATGTGTCATACATGGCATTAGTGACAGTACGTGTGTCATACGATAGGAATCTCTTACCGACGCACCTAATTTGTACGATTGCTAAGTGAGTGAGATGTACCTCCTTGCCCGATAGAGGTGTTCGTATGAATGTGAATGTGATCACTCCCAAGGAAATGATGAAAACATAATAATTCGTCACATACGCTGCAACAAATGAACGCAACAGTTTCACACTCTCACAGTTTCTCTGTGCTCTGTAAAAAAACATACGTTTTTTAACGTTTCTGTAGTTGCATTCTGTTTTGGAAGTCCTGACTCTTGAATTCCTTTGTTGTAACACAGTCCACACCAGTTTATTTGTTGTTTTCGTTTCTGTGAGACCTCTATGTGGTATCTCTCCCGCTTTCACTATCCATCACATTTACTTACGACGGTAACGTATTCTTACCACGTGACTCATGTTCTATAACCAATGTATAGGATGACAACTGCCAAGACTACAGAAAGAGAACAGACATTTCAGTGAGCGAAGGGACAATTCATAATGTTGCGGAAAATAAGAAATGAATGGCACGAAGAAGTTCTGAACACTGCTCTCCGGCTTGGCAGCCTATCACCGTCACCACTCAGCCATGACCCCGTTGCTGCTGCAGGCTGCTCTTTGCTGCACGTTTTGTTTGTGGACCGTCCACCGTTTCTGTTTTGTTTCCTTTTACGCAGTTCAGTACTCCTCCTTCCTGTTTTCATGTTTGATCTGTGTCTAGTTTTTGATGGGCTATCTTACCACTAAATCTGAGGGGAGTGCGATTGGGAGTTTATCTTGTCAGCTGACATCCACCGACCAGTTCATGTTGAAGTTAGTGAGCTCTGCTAACCGACCCGTTTTGCTGTTACTGCCTCTGCCGACAAATGGCGGGTTCGCCTCTCGGGACATCCACTGTTTAGTTCCCCATCAGATAGGGGTTTACGGATACTTTGGATAAGATATAGTATATTGAAACGTCCCCTTTAAAAAATTATGAAATGACTGTGCTGGTAATCTTCTACGTTTTTTGATACAAAGACAGCTGAGTAAAACTGAACGTACTCAGACAGTTCTCTCTGTACTTATTCTGATCATCACTAAACTGACACTATTTATTTTTTTATTTTTTTTATAGCGCAACGCAATCTGACTTTCAGTAATCCCTACAAAAGAATGACCCTGACTGACAATAACCTATACCTTTCATGAATCACTTACCTCAGAAAAATCTTAGTTACTCAAACTATTGCAATACAGTGAGCGCCAATACCGCCAGCTAAATAACTACTGAAGGCACTAACTACTGATAGGCATAGTTAGCAAATGAAAGATATTGATAGAGAACAAACAATGTATTTACCTTAATAGCGTTCAAAAGTCATTTTTTATATATATATATATATATATATATATATATATATATATATATATAATGTGTGTGTGTGTGTGTGTGTGCACCGCAAGAAACACGATTCAGAGACGAAGACCACTTCAACACGGAGAATTTCAGAATATACAAAGGAAAACCATCGAGACAACTGAAAAACCTGAGGCTTTTTGGCACAGGATTTGCAGTACATAGGTCCATCACGGACAGCATAATCCACTTTTCGTGACCAAACGAAAGAATCAGCACCATCACAGTGAAATCAGCCAATAAATCCTACACAATAATCAACGCACATGCGCCGACTAATGACTACAACAGGAAAAACCCGGACGAAATTGATGACTTCTGGACGACAATGGAAGAAACTATCAGATAAATTCCTGCACATAGAGTCAAAATAATACTGGGAGACTTCAACGCTAAACTCGGAAAAGAAAAGATATACAGACATATCACAGGAAAACATACTCCACACAAGGACACCAACAAAAACGGAAAACATCTGATAGACTTTTGCAAAAGCCACGACCTCGCCATTATGTCAACAAAATTCAAGAAACCAACACGAAAACTTACCACATGGAACTTCCCCAGCGGAAAGCAAGAACTACAAATCGACCACCAGAAAGACTCACAAAAAGAAATTTTGAACATAGACACCCGTAAAGGCTACTTCGACTCAGACCACCACCTACTACAGATCAGGATTCGTCTTTTGCCCAAGAAAAAGCTCCATAAGAACAAAATTGTTAGACCAGATCCAGAATACGTTACTTTAAACCAGACACAAATATTACACAAAATTAAAATGGAGAAAACGACGGACTGGACACAACTTTCACGAAGAATCCGAGAGGCCATGAAACTAGCACAAGCACTACGCACAAGGAAACACCGTTGGTGGAACCACACATGTGACCAAGCTATTGACCAACGAATCAGTGCATGGGAAAAATTTAGTAGCCATAAATCCCAGGAGAATTGGATGAACTTCTTGAAAACACAGAAGCAATCAAGCAAAATCATTCGCAGTGAAAAACGACAGTATGACAAACGGCGACTGACAGAGATCGAATCGGACTTCATGAAGAACAATACAAGAAACTTCTACAGAACGTTCAGAGAAAATATGACTGGATATCAACCACCCAACTTGTGCTTCAGAAGACCGGATGGAACCCTAGAAACCAATACCAAAAACAATTGTGACATTCTGGCAAATTACTTCGAAAAACTGCTCAACACGGACCCCCCTATGGAAGAAATGATGACAGAAACGAGCACATACAATCCAGATAGTGAACCTCCAACTCTAGAAGTAGTTAAAGAAATAATCAAGTCACTCAAGAATCGTAGAGCACCAGGAGAAGATGGCATCATCGCGGAAATCTGGAAGTTACCAGGGCCAGAACTCACCAAAGACATCCACAGGATCTTGGAAGACATCTGGATGACCATGAAAATTCCTGACGACTGGAAAACTGCCCTGATACACCCACTACACAAAAAAGGTGACAGGACTGACCCGAACAACTACAGAGGAATATCCCTACTAACGGTCACATACAAGATCCTCTCTAAAGCTTTACTGAACAGACTAGAATGCCAGACCGACCACTTGATTGGGCAATACCAAGCAGGCTTCCGTAAAGGGTGGTCTTGTGCGGAACAAATTTGGAACCTGAAAATGATTTTACAACACAAACAGAACCTGATAATTACCTTTGTTGACTTCAAAAAGGCGTAGGACTCTATCGACCGGAAAACTCTCTTCAAAATTCTAGCAGAATACAAAGTAGACAACAGAACACGGGCTATCATAGAGCAAACTTTAACCAACACAACCTCCAAAGTAAAGTTCTTTGGGGAACTATCAGAGCCCTTTGAAATTCGCACAGGTGTCCGACAAGGCGATGGCCTCTCACCTCTCCTTTTCAATCTGGTGTTAGATAAGGTCATAAAAGAATGGGAAACATCACAACAGGGGATAACCTTAGGAAACCTACAGATTAAATGCCTGGCTTTTTTAGACGATTTGGCGATTGTCACGAAAGGTATAAAGGAAACAAAAGAAGCTATTGAAAAACTGCACGAAATCGCTTCCAAAACTGGACTACAGATCTCTTACGAAAATACACAGTTTATGAGCACAAAGAAACTCTCATCTCTGAACACAAAGTATGGCACGATTTACAAAACGGCAAACTTCAAATACCTCGGTGAAACACTACAAATGAGTGGACATAACAGAGACTCAAACGAAGAAAGAAAGACTAAACTGGACAAGGCATACAAAGTAGTGTGGAATCATTACAACAAGAAGTCTATCTCACAAAAAGCCAAATTACGCCATTACGACACGGTGGTGCTCCCCGAGGCACTGTATGCAGCAGTGACCACACTAATCCTAAGGCATACACGTATCAGACAATTAGAAAAAGTAGAACGGAAAATACTTCGGAAAATATTTGGCGCAACTAACAACAATGGAATATGGATCAAGAAACCTACAGAGGAACTGTACAAACATACGGAGACAATCACAGAAAAGTTTAGAAAACGCAGACTACAATTCTATGGACACCTATACAGAATGCCATCACACTGGCTGACCAAACAGATCTTTGACTGGGTAACCACTAGAAACAACAAATGGGTGGCAGAGGTAGAAAACGACCTGAACGAACTCAACATAACAGCAGACACAATAAACGACAGAATAAAATTCAGAAACATCATAAAGAAATGTAAACTACATGAGATACAATGTGACAAACGAACAGGCATAAATGAACGGAAGAACGCAAGCAAGATCACAGCCAGAAGATGAAATAAATATGGGCAACCAAAAAGGCAATCAAGATGAAGCCGAAGACACAAAGCCGACAAAAAGCATGGACAGAGGACAGGAAACAGAAACACAGCGAGTGAATGAGGGAAGTTTGGGCAGCAAGGAAGGCAGCAAACGGAACTGGTCATGTAGTTTAGTCCAAATGCGCTCTTTGAGGGCAAAACACCAATAATAATAATAATGTTACATCCAATTAAACAAATTTCGTTTTTCTGACGCACACACGTCCAGATCGTACGCTCAAAACTTTGCAATCTCTCTCTCCACATCCACCACTGCTGGCGGCTCACCTCCAACTGCGCAACGCTACGCGCTGTTCACATCCAACTGCCCAACTCTACAGCAGAGAATATTCCAGCAATGCAAACGAGCCACAGGCTGCACACAGCACAGTCAGTGATTTTCATACAGAGCGCTACGTGGCTTTTCCAGCATAAAAACCTAAACAGCCTACTTACAGAGCCTAAACAGCCTACTTACAATATACCAACGGCTGTCAAAGAAAGGAACGTTATTTATAGAACGACACTCTTAGGAAACAGCGACAGCCAAGTGATGATCGTGGTTGTCTTAGAAGGCTACAATTTGTGACTCAGGTGATTCTAAATATTGAAGGCTGGTAGAATGAAACGTGTCCCAGACGCGGTGGCGTCTGCAATTTATGCAGAACCTGATACCATGCGCATAAATTACGATAAATTTGACAGTTAGTAAGGAAGGAGAATGTGTTAAATGTTACGTCTTTCTGTCCGCAGCTCGTGGTCGTGCGGTAGCGTTCTCGCTTCCCGCGCCCGGGTTCTCTGGTTCGATTCCCGGCGGGGTCAGGGATTTTCTCTGCCTCATGATGACTGGGTGTTGTGTGATGTCCTTAGGTTAGTTAGGTTTAAGTAGTTCTAAGTTGTAGGGGACTGATGACCATAGATGTTAAGTCCCATAGTGCTCAGAGCCATTTTTTTTGTAACCGCCCACGGAGTTCATTCAGCCCCGTTTCAAACACAGAATAATTTCTGTAACACTACGAACCAAGCTAGACACTGCGATCCCTTAACCTTACCCACAGGATCTAGTGTTCACGTTTGACTTTTGGCCTTCTTCCTGCGAGTGGGACGACGTTTCGGTAGGCGCTCTGCAGACCACAGCTCACTTGTGTGGCTCCGTTCGTCGCCGGAGCCTGGTCTGGGAGTACACACAGTGACTCAGTGGCAGAACCCGCGGCCAACACTCTGTGTGCTGCGTCACTGAGGAGCGCGCGAACTGAACGGCGGGGACAGCTGCGTGGCCGGCCGTCTTCCGGTATCTGGGCTCGCACTAACGACCGTTGGAGACAAAGACGCGCCCGCTACGATAGCGAGCAGACTGCGCCTCTAGCAGCTCTCTTCAGCTGCGACAACGAGAATAGAGAGTCCGCCGCAGTGGAGGTACAAAAATCGACGAATTCGGACAACACTCGCGCGATGCATGGTCTCAAAATGCCGCTCACCGGCCACTATTTAATGTATATCGTGTTACGAAACTAACCGTTACTCAGTATGAAATCATTTACTTCGCCTAAGAAATGTATGCCGTGATCTAAATATCACCTTACCCTGGACGTTTAGGATAAGCAATTTCACGAAATTAACACAACATGCGCCGATTTACTCATTGCTGTATTTCTTAACATTGGCAAAATATTCGAGACATCGCAAATAAAGTAGCACCGTTTCCATTTTGTTACAGTTGACGAATGTTAGCAGACTGTTTATTTGCAAGGAGACTAACATCTGAAAAAAATATGCTTAGAACAATATTAAACTAATTCCGAGAGTAGACGAATTTCGCACATTTTTTTTACATTTTCTTTATTTTATTTAGAATATTTTTCGATTGCGTGATTTTTGTCGCGTCGTATAGGTAGCCTGCGCTGCCTAGGCGAGTCCTCGGGGACATATGTATTGTTGGAGAAAGGGATTGCGTCATCACGAAGAAATCACAGTAAAAGCATTGAACTTTGTGTCTATTTAAAAAATGTTTCTGAAACCAACCTCAAAAAAATTTTTATGGAAAAAGCTTTTTGCGCTCCTGACGATCTTCAGACTGCAATCTTCGAAGCGCCAAAGAAATTGGTATAGGCATCCGTATTCAAATACAGAGATATGTAAACAGGCAGAATACGGCGCTGCTGTCGGCAACGCCTAAAGACAACAAGTGTCTGGCCCAGTTGTTAGATCTGTTACTGCTGCTGTAAGGGCAGGTTGTCAAGAATTAAGTGAGTTTAAACGTGGGGTTATTGTCGGCGCACTAGCGATGGGACACAGCACCTCCGAGGTAGCCATGAAGTGGGGAATTTCCCGTACGACCATTTCATGAGTGTACCGTGAATATCAGGAACCTGGTAAGACATCAAACTTCTGACATCACTGCAGCTGGAAAAAAAGATCCTGCAAGAACAGGACGAACGACGACTGAAGAGAATCGTTCAATGTGACAGAAGTGCAACCCTTCCGCAAATAGCTGCAGATTTCGATGCTGGGCCAATAAGAAGTGTCAGCGTGCGAACCATTAAACGAAATGTCATCGATATGGACTTTCTTAGCCTAAGACCCACTCGTGTACCCTTGATGACTGCACGGAACAAAGTTTTACGCCTCGCTTGGGCCCGTCAACACCGACATTGGACTATTGATGCCTGGAATAATATTGCCTGGTCGGGCGAATGCACAATCGACATGCACGGATGCAGGTGATCAGACAGGATACTTACGTACGTATCATCTGTGACAGTCGTATCTAGAAGTATCGCGGGTCCCATATAACTCCAACTGCACACGTCCCACACCATTACGGAGGCTGCAGCATCTTGAACAGTCCCCTGCTGACATGAAGGGTCCATGGACTCATGAGGTTAGCTCGATGGCCGTACACGTCCATCCGCTCGATACAATTTGAAACGACACTCGTCCGACCAGCCGACAAGTTTCCAGTCATCAACACTCCAATGTTGGTGTTGACGGGCCCAGACGATGCGTAAAGCTTTGTGTCGTGCAGTCATCAGGGGAACATGATTGGGCCTTCGGCTCCGAAAGCCCATATCGATGATGTTTCCTTGAATGGTTCGCACGCTGACACTTGTCAATGGCCCAGCAATGAAATCTGCAACAATTTGTGGGACTGTTGCACTTCTGTCACGTTGAACGATTCTCTTCAGTCGTCGTTGTTCCCGTTCTCGCAGGGTCTTTTCCAGCAGCAGTGATGTGGGAGATCTGATGTTTTACCGGATTCCTAATATTCAAAGTACTCTCGTGAAATGGTCGTACGGGAAAATCCCCACTTGTAATATTAGTAATTTTCGCCTCACAGACATTAATATACGCTCAATAGTAAACGCCTGATGGCCTCAAGTTACGCAACAGTTGTAAAGTAAAAGAAATGAACCAGCGCATAGCAGCGACAGAATCTATTATTCTTTATCTTTGCCGTTATTTCGTGGTGCCTGTGATTCTCTATGTACATGTATCGATGAATGATATAAAAAACAAATTTTGTTGTTTCAAGACAAATGGGGCATTTGGCGCCTCACCTTTTACTGTTTGTATTCCATGAAAGGCGGACGCGGACTTGCTGCGTTCCGCAACGGTGTTTTATGTTTCATGGGAAAATATTGAGTGAATATGCTAACTGTTATTTATACAATCAGAAAACATGTAGTTTGTTGTAACTGATTACGAACGGACAGCATCAAGAGGACATTTTGACTGTTATGTATAAAGTATTTAACCACAATGGTCATCTATTGTAATTTAATATGAAAAGGTACGCAGCATTTAAAAAAAGTGTTAAAGATAAGTGTGCTTATTTTAGTCAATTAACCTTGATGATTTCCATCTCCTTATTTACCTGAAGGATGATGATTTTGTGTTACTTCATCACCAGAAATTACGATCACGCTGATGGGCCGAACGCAGCATGAGGCAGAAGGAACGTTATTGTTTCCCTATTATTTCTGAAGCAACGTTTCTTTAATTGTGTAGTGTTGCATTTCTTTTAAAGTCTATAAATCTTCTGGTCCCTTAGTGTTGTTCCGGGTATGACTAAATCGCGAATATAAAAATGCTCAGATATGATAATGTTTCTCTTATTCAGGTATGTAATGCTCAACGTATGTTATTATAATAGTGTAATCAATCCCTGATTCTGTTGCCAAGTGGCTACCAAAATATTCACTTTTACGACATTTTTAAAAAAAAAAACTTTTTCTTTTTTTGCTCCCAAAGAGCAACGCTACACACTTCATCGCTACCTCTGAGATGCTGTGTCCCATCGCTCGTGCACCGACTGTAACATCGCATTCAAATGCATTTTAACGTTGATAACCTGCCATGCAGCAGCAGTAACTGATCTAACAACTGCGCCAGATATAGACGTTGCCGACCGCAGCGCCATATTCTGCGTGTTTCCATATATCTGTATTTGAATACGCATGCCTGTATCAATTTCTTTGGCGGTTCAGTGTAGGCATTTCATGACTAAAATGGTTCAAACGGCTCTGAGCACTATGGGACTTAACTGCTGAGATCATCAGTCCGTAGAACTTAGAACGTTTTTTTTTTTTTTTTTCCTGTGCTACTGTGCTAACCTCTTCATCTCAGAGTAGCACTTGCAGCCTACGTCCTCAATTATTTGCTTGACGTATTCCAATCTCTGTCTTCCTCTACAGTTTTTGCCATCTACAGCTCCCTCTAGTACCATGGAAGTCATTCCCTCATGTCTTAGCAGATGTCCTATCATCCTGTCCCTTCTCCTTATCGGTGTTTTCCACATATTCCTTTCCTCTCCGATTCTGCGTAGAACCTCCTCATTCCTTACCTTATCAGTCCACCTAATTTTCAACATTCGGCTATAGCACCACATCTCAAATGCTTCGATTCTCTTCTGTTCCGGTTTTCCCACAGTCCATGTTTCACTACCATACAATGCTGTACTCCAGACGTACATCCTCAGAAATTTCTTCCCCAAATTAAGGCCGGTATTTGATATTAGTAGACTTCTCTTGGCCAGAAATGCCTTTTTTGCCATAGCGAGTCTGCTTTTGATGTCCTCCTTGCTCCGTCCGTCATTGGTTATTTTACTACCTAGGTAACAGAATTCCTTAACTTCATTGACTTCGTGACCATCAATCCTGATGTTAAGTTTCTCGCTGTTCTCATTTCTACTACTTCTCATTACCTTCGTCTTTCTCCGATTTACTCTCAAACCATACTGTGTACTCATTAGACTGTTCATTCCGTTCAGCAGATCATTTAATTCTTCTTCACTTTCACTCAGGATAGCAATGTCATCAGCGAATCGTATCATTGATATCCTTTCACCTTGTATTTTAATTCCACTCCCGAACCTTTCTTTTATTTCCATCATTGCTTCCTCGATGTACAGATTGAAGAGTAGGGGCGAAAGGCTACAGCCTTGTCTTACACCCTTCTTAATACGAGCACTTCGTTCTTGATCGTCCACTCTTATTATTCCCTCTTGGTTGTTGTACATATTGTATATGATCCGTCTCTCCCTATAGCTTACACCTACTTTTTTCAGAATCTCGAACAGCTTGCACCATTTTATATTGTCGAACGCTTTTTCCAGGTCGACAAATCCTATGAAAGTGTCTTGCTTTTTTCTTAGCCCTGCTTCCATTATTAGCCGCAACGTCAGAATTGCCTCTCTCGTCCCTTTACTTTTCCTAAAGCCAAACTGACCGTCACCTAGCGCATTCTCAATTTTCTTTTCCATTCTTCTGTATATTATTCTTGTAAGCAGCTTCGATGCATGAGCTGTTAAGCTGATTGTGCGATAATTCTCGCACTTGTCAGCTCTTGCCGTCTTCGGAATTGTGTGGATGATGCTTTTCCGAAAGTCAGATGGTATATCGCCAGACTCATATATTCTACACACCAACGTGAATAGTCGTTTTGTTGCTACTTCCCCCAATGATTTTAGAAATTCTGGAATGTTATCTATCCCTTCTGCCTTATTTGACCGTAAGTCCTCCAAAGCTCTTTTAAATTCCGATTCTAATACTGGATCCCCTATCTCTTCTAAATCGACTCCTGTTTCTTCTTCTATCACATCAGACAAATCTTCACCCTCATAGAGGCTTTCAATGTATTCTTTCCACCTATCTGCTCTCTCCTCTGCATTTTACAGTGGAATCCCCGTTGCACTCTTAATGTTACCACCGTTGCTTTTAATGTCACCAAAGGTTGTTTCGACTTTCCTGTACGCTGAGTCTGTCCTTCCGACAATCATATCTTTTTCGATGTCTTCACATTTTTCCTGCAGCCATTTCGTCTTAGCTTCCCAGAACTTCCTATTTATTTCATTCCTCAGCGACTTGTATTTCTGTATTCCTGATTTTCCCGGAACATGTTTGTACTTCCTCCTTTCATCAATCAACTGAAGTATTTCTTCTGTTACTCATGGTTTCTTCGCAGCTACCTTCTTTGTACCCATGTTTTCCTTCCCAACTTCTGTGATGGCCCTTTTTAGAGATGTCCATTCCTCTTCAACTGTACTGCCTACTGCGCTGTTCCTTATTGCTGTATCTATAGCGTTAGAGAATTTCAAACGTATCTCGTCATTGCTTAGTACTTCCGTATCCCACTTCTTTGCGTATTGATTCTTCCTGACTAATGTCTTGAACTTCAGCCTAGTCTTCATCACTACTATATTGTGATCTGAGTCTATATCTGCTCCTGGGTACGCCTTACAATCCAGTATCTGATTTCGGAATCTCTGTCTGACCATGATGTAATCTGATTGAAATCTTCCCGTATCTCCCGGCCTTTTCCAAGTATACCTCCTCCTCTTGTGATTCTTGAACAGGGTATTCGCTATTACTAGCTGAAACTTGATACAGAACTCAATTAGTCTTTCTCCTCTTTCATTCCTTGTCCCAAGCCCATATTCTCCTGTAACATTTTCTTCTACTCCTTCCCCTACAACTGCATTCAATTCGCCCATGACTATTAGATTTTCGTCCCCCTTTACATACTGCATTACCCTTTCAATATCCTCATACACTTTCACGATCTGTTCATCTTCAGCTTGCGACGTCGGCATGTATACCTGAACTATCGTTGTCGGTGTTGGTGTGCTGTCGATTCTGATTAGAACAACCCGGTCTCTGAACTGAACTGTTCACAGTAACACACCCTCTGCCCTGCCTTCCTATTCATAACGAATCCTACACCTGTTATACCATTTTCTGCTGCTGTTGATATTACCCGATACTCATCTGACCAGAAATCCTTGTCTTCCTTCCACTTCACTTCACTGACCCCTACTATATCTTGATTGAGCCTTTGCATTTCCCTTTTCAGATTTTCTAGTTTCCCTACCACGTTCAAGCTTCTGACATTCCACGCCCCGACTCGTAGAACGTTATCCTTTCGTTGATTATTCAATCTTTTTCTCATGGTAACCTCCCCCTTGGCAGTCCTCTCCCGGAGATCCGAATGGGGGACTATTCCGAAATCTTTTGCCAATGGAGAGATCATCATGACACTTCTTCAAATACAGGCCACATGTCCTGTGGATACACGTTACGTGTCTTTAATGCAGTGGTTTCCATTGCCTTCTGCATCCTCATGTCGTTGATCATTGCTGATTCTTCCGCCTTTAGGGGCAATTTCTCACCCCTAGCACAAGAGAGTGCCCTGAACCTCTATCCGCTCCTCCGCCCTCTTTGACAAGGCCGTTGGCAGAATGAGGTTGACTTCTTATGCCGGAAGTCTTCGGCCGCCAATGCTGATTATTTATCAAAATTTAGGCAGTGGCGGGGATCGAACCCGGGACCGAAGGCGTTTTGATTATGAATCAAAGACGATACCCCTAGACCGCGGGTAGCTTAGAACTACCTAAACCTAACTAACCTAACGACATCACACACATCCATGCCCGAGGGAGGATTCGAACCTGCGGCCGTAGCGGTCACGTGGTTCCAGACTGTAGCGCCTAGAACCCGTCGCCACCACGGCCGGCAGGCATTTCATGTTTGTTGTGTTTCCAGTGATTTCGACCAACAGCATAATCGAACGATAATGGATCTTTTTGCTGCTTTATGCGCAGTATGTTAAATTTATTTACGTTCTGGATGAACTGTAGCCCTTGCACCAGCCGTGGATCCTCTCCAGGCCATCCTGCAGCCTCCTGACGTCACTACCCTTTTATAGAGGACAGCATCGCCTGCGAATAGTCTCACCCGGCTTCCGCTGTTACCGGCATTAACGTCTACTGTAAAAGTAATGGTCCTTTAACACTCCTTTACTGTAGTCCAGACATGACGTCTGCATTTTTCGATGTCGCACAGTTAAAAATAACGTGTTCAGTTCTAGTTGTAAGAAAGTACTGAATCCAGTCACAAATCTGGTTCGGTAGTCGGTAAGCTCGAATTTTGCTCACCAAACGGCAGTGCGGAACTGAGTATCCGATTCCTTCCGGAAACCGAGGCACGCCTCACCAACGTCGGAGCCGTTTTCTACGGCGCTTTCGTTTTCGTGGAGGACCACAGCGAACCGTTTTGGCAGAATTTTTTTTCACGGATGCCATGTTCGTTTATATAGAGGAAATTCTCGTTCTCGAGAAGTATCATAACGCGAGTACATACAGGGGTTGCGCTTAAAGTAATGCACCGCATTTTTTTTCTCAGCCCAAGACAGTGCTACGAATGCGAAACGTTATGTATGTATTAACTGAATTCTCCTGAGTGAGCGCGCCAAGTTTCCGTCACTTCCGACAGACAGCATAGCTGCAGGACAGTTTCAAAATGGCATCTGTAGCTGATGTACGTTACAAGCAATGTGCCATCACTGAATTTCTCACTACAGAGAAAGAAACTGTGAGAAGGCTTGTGCAAAGTCTATGGAGTGTCTGCTGTCGACAGAAGTACAGTTAGTCGCTCGGGACGGTGGGTGAGGTCATCAAAAGGCGGTTCGACGGAGCTCCACCATTTGCAGCGATCGGGGAGACCATCCACGGCTGTCACACCTGGCATCTGTCAGTGAGCAAAGAAAGTGTGGAAGCAATTATCCCCCTCTTGGATATTCAAAATTGTGTGCAAGATGCGTTCCGCGGTGTCTAACGGTGAACCACAAATCGCACTGAAAAAATATTTCTCTTGATTTGTTGCAAAGTTTTGAAACTGAGGGGGGGGGGGGGGCTTCTTCTTGTCCCTGATTGTGACAGGTGATGGAACCTGGGTTCACCATTTTGAGCCCGCAACAAAACGACAGTCGATGGAATGGTGCCATTCCCACTCTCCACAGAAGAAAAAATGAAAAGCAACAGCTTTCGTCGGTAAGATCGTAATCAATGAGTTCTGGATCTGTGAAGGTGTGATTCTCATTGATTGACGGCAGCGTCCTATTCAGAAGCATATGTCAACACTTTAACAAAACTCAAGACGCGCAACCCAGGAGATGTTTTGCTGCAACACGATAACGCTCGGCCCCAGGACTGCTGAATACATCGCAATACAGGGTTGGACAGTGTTACCCGGTCCACCCTACAGCGCTGACTTAGCCCTCTCGGACTTCCACTTGTTTGGGCCGTTAAAGGATGTCATTCGTGGAAGACACTTTGAGGACGATGAGGAGGTGATTCCCACAGTGAAGCACTGTCTCCGCCAGCGGGACAAGGATTGGTGCCGACAGGACGTACACGCCCTGGTTTCGCGCTGGACTAACGCCATAGAACGGAATGGAGATAACGAAAAAACATAGTGTGTGCAGATAAAACATCGTTATTTCGTGTGCACAATTCTGATTATGTTCAGTTAAGAACTGTTGAAGAAAAAAAAATGCCGTGCATTACTTTCTGGGCCACGCTCGTAGAACATGTTTCATAATCATGCGCTGACGGCAGCGGAATGGGCCTATAATTTCGTGCATCAGTTCGACAATCCTTCTTGGAAACTGGAATGACCGCCGCTTTTTTTTTTATTTCTATAATCGCTTCTTACCCCTCGTTCTTCCGGCGATCTACGATATACACTCCTAGAAATGGAAAAAAGAGCACATTGACACCGGTGTGTCAGACCCACCATACTTGCTCCGGACACTGCGAGAGGGCTGTACAAGCAATGATCACACGCACGGCACAGCGGACACACCAGGAACCGCGGTGTTGGCCGTCGAATGGCGCTAGCTGCGCAGCATTTGTGCACCGCCGCCGTCAGTGTCAGCCAGTTTGCCGTGGCATACGGAGCTCCATCGCAGTCTTTAACACTGGTAGCATGCCGCGACAGCGTGGACGTGAACCGTATGTGCAGTTGACGATCTTTGAGCGAGGGCGTATAGTGGTCATGCGGGAGGCCGGGTGGACGTACCGCCGAATTGCTCAACACGTGGGGCGTGAGGTCTCCACAGTACATCGATGTTGTCGCCAGTGGTCGGCGGAAGGTGCACGTGCCCGTGGACCTGGGACCGGACCGCAGCGACGCACGGATGCACGCCAAGACCGTAGGATCCTACGCAGTGCCGTAGGGGACCACACCGCCACTTCCCAGCAAATTAGGGACGCTGTTGCTCCTGGGGTATGGGCGAGGACCATTCGCAACCGTCTCCATGAAGCTGGGCTACGGTCCCGCACACCGTTAGGCCGTCTTCCACTCACGCCCCAACATCGTGCAGCCCGCCTCCAGTGGTGTCGCGACAGGCGTGAATGGAGGGACGAATGGAGACGTGTCGTCTTCAGCGATGAGAGTCGCTTCTGCCTTGGTGCCAATGATGGTCGTATGCGTGTTTGGCGCCGTGCAGGTGAGCGCCACAATCAGGACTGCATACGACCGAGGCACACAGGGCCAACACCCGGCATCATGGTGTGGAGAGCGATCTCCTACGCTGGCCGTACACCACTGGTGATCGTCGAGGGGACACTGAATAGTGCACGGTACATCCAAACCGTCATCGAACCCATCGTTCTACCATTCCTAGACCGGCAAGGGAACTTGCTGTTCCAACAGGACAATGCACGTCCGCATGTATCCCGTGCCACCCAACGTGCTCTAGAAGGTGTAAGTCAACTACCCTGGCCAGCAAGATCTCCGGATCTGTCCCCCATTGAGCATGTTTGGGACTGGATGAAGCGTCGTCTCACGCGGTCTGCACGTCCAGCACGAACGCTGGTCCAACTGAGGCGCCAGGTGGAAATGGCATGGCAAGCCGTTCCACAGGACTACATCCAGCATCTCTACGATCGTCTCCATGGGAGAATAGCAGCCTGCATTGCTTCGAAAGGTGGATATACACTGTACTAGTGCCGACATTGTGCATGCTCTGTTGCCTGTGTCTATGTGCCTGTGGTTCTGTCAGTGTGATCATGTGATGTATCTGACCCCAGGAATGTGTCAATAAAGTTTCCCCTTCCTGGGACAATGAATTCACGGTGTTCTTATTTCAATTTCCAGGAGTGTATTACTGCTAGATGGGGAGCAAGTTGTTTCGTATGATCTCTGTAGAATCTCGCAAGTATCTCATCCGGATGAGATGCCTTGCCGGCCGCGGTGGCCATGCGGTTCTAGGCGCTTCAGTCCGGAACCGTGAGACTGCTACGGTCGCAGGTTCGAATCCTGTCTCGGGCATGTATGTATGTGATGTCCTTAGGTTAGTTAGGTTTAAGTAGTTCTAAGTTCTAGGGGACTGATGACCTCAGATGTTAAGTCCCATAGTGCTCAGAGCCATTTGAACCATTCAGATGCCTTTCCACCGATGAGCGGTTGTAACTTTAATCGACTCAAAATCTGTGGAAAACGAATAAACGTGCCAGCGTTGCGGCACACTATTGGATGGAAAGACTGTAAAAAGCTAATGATTCCCAGACACGATAAATGTGCAAAATGAGCATTTTCATAGTTTTGTTTGTCGTATCAGCTGGATTTAAGTGGTAATAGTACATGTAAGTTGTTGGGGAGACGTGATAATTTGGCTCTACCAGAATGTGCACAACAACTAGTGCCAGCTTCCAGGTTATACGTCAGACTAGTGACGAATGTAACGCTGACATGTGTTACAGTCTCCGAAAGCCGACTGCTTTCTGCACTTGGCCCGCCTGACTCCCCTTACGCACTGAAACAACTTACCTGTTACGAATTACAAGTTACTGAAAACTCATCGTTTTAGTGTGATAACAAGGTGTCCGTGATATCAGTCGTGACTAGAGAACGCCCTATCTGTTTCATGGCGTTCATGTTATCGTGCATGTAACGTGTTATTTTCATCGCTGGCAAGAACAGTGTAGTTCACAAGTGAAACTAAAAGTACGCAGCCAACATTCAACTCCTTATGCACATCTGTTGACCTTCCTTGAATCTTGCGTCTCACGTTATAATTGTACAATCCAAGTACGGTCGAAAAAATGAGCGCACTGACCATATGTAACTGGGAATTTCCCAAGGTATTTGAAAAATTACAGAAAGAAAATTTCAAGTCAAAGGTAGAACAAATTTTAAGCCTATTTTATAAAGAATTTTTTGTTGGGATGAAGTTTTCTCTATGCGCATGCGTGTCTACTTCCCACGTAACTTTTGTTTATCATGTTACAACTGTGGTAGAATAGTTGTAGATGTTAAGAATATCATCTTTCATAAGTTTTTGTCAATTGGGCTACTGAAAACGCTAGCCTTAGGGTCTGTCAAGTAATCGCCTTTCCCGTGCGAGAGCGTCCCACTTCTGTTGCGTTGACACAGTTCACTTGGACAGATGCACTATTTGGCAGACATACTTTGTCAATCCGCGTCAGTTGTTACTTGTGACTAATCGCAGTGTAACCGCTACAATGATAAATAACAGAAGGAACAGTTTAAACGTTGGTGAAGCGCCAAAGGATACAGGCTGTAAATTCGTAAAATGTTAATTTAAAATGTTACAGATAGCAAGTAAGAGTAGCGGTTACCGAGACATAACATTAACAGCCATCAGTGATGTCGAAAAGTAACGACTTAGCCCGCCGCTACACGGAAATGACGGCCACGGGAAGCTTCGCTAGCAACCTTATCCATACACAGGTCTTCGGTCGCAGGAACTCCACTAGCGGTTCAGTTCCACAAATAGCTGCCGCCCGCGTTCCTAACGGGACACGAACGACGCACCCGCTCTGTGCTGGACACCACAAGCAAGGCGTCTCGCGTATCTGTATTGGCAAACAAGGTACGTCTTGTACGATTTTGTAGATTACTTTTAGGATCACTCTACTTATCATCCTTTCACCTCAGATTTGCATGTCTCCCACCATGTGCTGTCAACGGTGCGAAATCTGAAACTAGTGCGTCACGGCGGAAGCTCTGACTATGTTCAAAACATCTACAGAAACGGATGTGGAACCCACAGAGGACGTTCAATGCTGCATACAAGGTCTGCTCCAAAATTGTGAACAATAGACTAACAGTTTTATATGATGAAGTTATTCAAGAAATTTGTAGCGGATTAAGAAAGGGACGATCGTCTAATGACAAAATTTATCCAGTAAAACGGCTCTTAGAAAAAGAAAGGAAACTGAATCTTGAAAAGCTCAATGCTTTTATCGTTTTTGAAACAGCTTTCGATAGAGTTAATCGAAATAAATTATGGGCAATAATGACTGACAGTGGCTACAACCCACTACACCTTGCAAAGGCAATCAAAATTTGTAACACGATACAAAAAGACAGGCGAGGGAAAAATTACTCAAGGTGTGAAGCAACGGTTGTTCCCTTTCACCGCGCTGATATTAACGATGTTCTTAAAGCATCTTTTCTGAGAGCCCCCAGCATGCATCAGTCGGTGAACGGCTAGTGAACATTTTTTCGAGTTTCTACTGCACATCGACTTTATTAACCCGCTGTTATAATAAAGAAAGAGTATCATTGAAGAACCACAAATCTACATCCACACAAAAACAAGTGGAACGAAACTACACAAAATAGTTAGAAAAATTTCTGTACTTTCTAAAAGGAAAAGAATGGATTTCAATGCCTTTCGACCCCAGGAAATAAATTAAAAGCAGCAGAAGTCTCAACATATAAAAATCTTTGCACGTTAACGATATGACATTAAGTAACATGGTCTTCGTAATGCACGTGCTACCACTGAGTTTTCGCGAATGTAAACTCATTTTAAACATAAATGCTTCGGTGGAATAAGCTTTCTGTCAGACGACTGCGGATGCAAATACGAAAAGTCAGCTTCACACGTAAATTTCTGGCAAATTCCTACAGCACAAAAATTGAGAAATAACCTCAGCAAAACACTCCGGACCGAGCGAGGTGGCGCAGTGGTTAGCACACTGGACTCGCATTCGAGAGGACGATGGTTCAATCCCGCGTCCGGCCATCCTGATTTAGGTTTTCCGTGAGTGCCCTAAATCCCTCAAGGCAAATGCCGCGATGGTTCCTTTGAAAGGGCACGGCCGACTTCCTTCCCCGTCCTTCCCTAATCCGATGAGACCGATGACCTCGCTGTCTGGTCTCCTCCCATAAGACAACCCAACCCAAAACACTCCGGGGTGCTATATACTGTAACTTATAAAACGTAAGGCAAATAGTTACCAATATAGGCGTAATCCACCCAGCATAAATGTCTTTAATTTGATACTTCACTGTCCTTAATATCGTAGGGTGACTTGAAAACGGCGTAACAGCCGAAATGGGAATCGTGTACAAACGACGATAGACAAAGTAGTTGTCAGCAATAACTTCATATATATGACTTGCACCTTACAGCACCTTCCATAAACTGAATACGTACACAGTAGGATCTTAAAGTCTCATTACATGTGATGCAAGTTGTCGCTTCTCAAAGTAAATACACTGTACAGGAATTACCGCTGAAATGGTCGAAATGACGTCACTAGTTATACATCTGGACTGATATACGAGTTATGATTGTGATAATGATGTGGGTTAATAGCCGCAAAAATTTCAAGAAATATGTTGAACAATGAGCAACACTTAATTGCAGATCAGGAAAAGACGCAAAAATTTAATTTTATGAACTTATTGCAATACCCGTACAGTTGTTGGGACGTGGGACATGCATAAATACAAATGAAGACGGCAGCACAGTATTAGCAGCAGAGATTAGATTATTGCGGAGAATGAATAGCCACACAAGAAGACATGTAGTCGAAAATCCAAACGTTCGTTATGGGTTGAGTGTACATGTTATTGATCAGAAAATAGATGAATGTGCAGATAGGTGTAAACAGTCTGTGAACAGTATAAGAGATGAAAGACCGTCCAAGAAAACGCTGGACAGAAACACGAAAGGAAGGACAGACACACAGCAGGTAGAGCACGTAAACGATGAACATAAGCTCTGTGAAGCCGACTCTAATGATTCCTATCTCATTTTTTAGCACTGTTTCACTTTGCAAGCATCCGTTCTCGATTCTGATTCGGGAAGCTAGTGATGTTTCAAACCAACTGTCAGTCAAGAGTCCCTTCATATAGCCACGAATGAATGCTCCACTCAAGTGCACGTAAACATTCTGGTCTTGACACTATGGTAGACTGTTTTAGTTTTATTTTTCTAGATATCCACTTGTTGTTGTAGATATTTTTTGCCAAACCATATTATCTATCCATTTTATTGTCTCGTACACGTATTGCATTTTTTTTCAGTGCATTCCTCTGCGTAATTCCTCGAAGATATTTAAATTTACTAATTCACTGTATTTTACACTTTTGTGTTTGTTTTTATTTTGTATGTTTTTTTATTCTCCTCATTAACTTCATTTTTTCACCTAAAGTTTTGATCGTTCCCGGAAAGTTGTATATTGTGAGTTAGCAGGCAGTGTTTGTTTACAAAGGCAGCTGACTGTCCCGACCGTCGAATACCACGAAAATGCAATACACCTGTTGATAACCGACAACTACTGATTATTCAAAACGCGAAAGGTAAATCGTGTAGACAACTGCTCAAAATGAGTAAGAATACTCTGGCAGATTTCGTAAGATGATTCAAAAACGAGGACCGTATAGGCTCTGTAACTCAAAGGGGGCGATCGAAGAAGATGGATGGATGTGACAAGAGGAATCTGATACGAAAAATAAGGAAGGATACCAGTGCACTCAAATTAGCAAGTGAGCTTCTAAACGAGACTGGAAAGAAGGTACACCCCAAACGATTCGCAGAGCATTGAAAAGTCTTGGCTACAGTGGAAGAGTGGCTAGGAAGAAATAGTATGCGAATGCCCAAACTCGAAACTCTTAAGCGTCTACGTAACGACTATTTAAAAAAAAAAATCATAAACACTATGCAATGAGGACTCATATGACAGAATAACTACCCGACAAGCTATCGAAACGTAAACGAATATTAAAGCAATGTGAAAAATACTACCGAGTATTACTTAAATCGTATTATTAAAGAACTTTTGTACACTACTGGCCAGTAAAATTGCTACACCAAGAACAATAGCGGATGATAAACGGGTATTCATTGGACAAATATATTATACTATAACTAACATGTGATTACATTTTCACGCAATTTGGGTGCATAGATCCTGAGAAATCAGTACCCAGAACAACCACCTCTGGTCGTAATAACGGCCCTGATACGCCTGGGCATTGAGCCAAACAGAGCTTGGACGGCGTGTACAGGTACAGCTGGCCATGCAGCCTCAACACGATACCACAGTTCATCAATAGTAGTGACTGGCGTATTGTGACGAGCCAGTTGCTCGGCCACCATTGACCACACGTTTCCGATTGGTGAGAGATCTGGAGAATGTGCTGGCCAGGGCAGCAGTCGAACATTTTCTGTATCCATAAAGGCCTGTACAGGACCTGCAACATGCGGTCGTACATTATCCTGCTGAATGGAGGGTTTCGCAGGGATCGAATCAAGGGTAGAGCCACGGGTCGTAACACATCTGAAATTTAACTTCCACTGTTCAAAGTGCCGTCAATGCGAACAAGAGGTGACCGAGACGTGTAACCAATGGCACCCCATACCATCACGCCGGGTGATACGCCAGTATGGCGATGAATACACGCTTCCAATGTGCGTTCATCGCGATGTCGCCAAACACGGATGCCACCATCATAATGCTGTAAACAGATCCTAGATTCATCCGAAAAAAATTACTTTTTGCCATTCGTGCACCCAGGTTCGTTGTTGAGTACACCATCGCAGGCGCACCTGTCTGTGATGCAGCGTCAAGGGTAACCGCAGCCACGGTCTCCGAGCTGATAGTCCGTTCTGCTGCAAACGTCGTCGAACTGTTCGTGCAGATGGTTGTTGTCTCGCAAACGTCCCCATCTGTTGACTCAGGGATCGAGACGTGGCTGCACGATCCGTTACAGCCATGCGGATAAGATGCCAGTCATCTCGACTGCTAGTGATGCGAGGCCGTTGGGATCCAGCACGGCGTTCGGTATTACCCTCCTGAACCCACCGATTCCATATTCTGCTAACAGTCATTGGATGTCGGGCAACGCGAGCAGCAATGCCGCGATACGATAAACCGCAATCGCGATAGTCTACAATCCGACCTTTATCAAAGTAGAAAAACGTGATGGTACGCATTTATCCTCCTTACACTAGGTATCACAACAATGTTTCACCAGGCAACGCCGGTCAACTGTTGTTTGTGTATGAGAAATCAGTTGGAAACTTTCCTCATGTCAGCACGTTATAGGTGTCGCCACCGGCGCCAACCTTGTGAGAATGCTCTGAAAAGCTAATCATTTGCAAAGCACAGCATCTTATTCCTGTCGGTTAAATTTCGCGTCTGTAGCACGTCATCTTCGTGGTGTAGCAATTTTATGGCCAGTCGTGTAATAGCGTTCGTTAGTAAAATTTATACTGTAATTTACAAGACATGATTCTTGGTTATGTTTTTTTTTCTGGATGAAGAACTACTTTGCTGACAGTCTCACATGGTTGTGGGCACGTTCTGTGGAAGGGGGAGAGAGGACTACGTCGAACACCTGCAGCGCTAAAGCCACCATCTTAACTTTTCTCTGTTTTACACATTCAAGCGCCCAAAAATGGTTCAGGTGGCTCTGAGCACTATGGAACTTAACTTCACTGTCTTACACACACGTATTCAAATACAGACATACGTAAACAGGCAGATTACGCCACTGCGTTTGGCAACGCCTATATAAAACAACAAGTGTTTGAGGCGGTTGTTAGATGCGTTGCTGCTGCTACAATAGCAGGTTACCAAGACATAACTGTGTTTGAACCTGGTGTTAATAATCCCCGCGCGAGCGATGGGACACAGCATCTCCGAAGTAGCGAAGAAGTAGGGATTTTCCCGTACGACCATTTCACGAGTGTACCACGAATATCAGGAATCCGGTAAAACGTCAAATCTCCGACATCGCTGCGGTAGGAAAAAGTTTCTGCAAGAACAAGAGTAAGGACGACTGCCGACAATCGTTCAATGTGACAGAAGTTCAACCCTTCTGCAAATTGCTGCAGATTTCAGTGCTGGGACATCAAAAAGCGTCAGCGTGCGAACCATTCAACGAAACATCATCGATATGAGCTTTCGGAGCGGAAGACCCACTCGTGAACCCTTGATGACTGCACGACACAAATCTTTACCCCTCGCCTGGGCCCGTCAACACCGACATTGGACTGTTGATGCCTGGAAACATGTTGCCTGGTCGGGCGAGTCTCATTTCAAATTGTATCGAGCGGATGGACGTGTGCGGGTATAGAGACATCCGTGGATCTTGCATGTCAGCATGGGACTGTTCAAGCTGGTGGAGGCTCTGTAATGGTGTGGGAGCGTGTGCAGTTGGAGTGATATGGGAGCCCTGATACGTCTAAATAGGACTGACATGTGACACGCACGTAAGAATCGTTTCTGATCACCTGCATCCATTCATGTCCATTGTGCATTTCAGTGGACTTGGGCAATTCCAGCAGGAGAACGGGCATTCCACAGATCCAGAATTACTACAGAGTGGCTCCAGGAACATTTTTCTGAGTCTAAACACTTCCTCTGGCCACCAAACTCCCGAGACATGAACATAATTCAGCATATCTGGGATGCCTTGCAACGTGCTGTTCAGAAGAGATCTCCAGCCCCTCGTAGTCTTACAGATTTATGGACAGCCCTGGAGGATTCACGGTGTCAGTTCCCTCCAGCACTACTCCACACGTTAGTCGAGTCCATGCCACGTCGTGTTGCTTCAGTTCTGCGATCTCGCGTGGGCCTTATACGATATTAGAGTGGTGTACCAGTTTCTTTGGATCTTCATTGTACGAACGTAATCCCAAAAGTAAGGTCTCCTATTTTTTTATAAGCACATAGACCTGTTTATTTCTGCGATGGTTTACATCAGTTTACAGCTTGAACATTTAGCTATTTTTCGACATAATCACCATTTCTGTCGATGCATTTTTGTGGACGCTGTTGCAGTTTTTGTATGCCCATTCATATCAGCTCGCCGCCATGCCGTTCAGAAAGTTATGAACCCCTTGTTTGTCTTCGTCGTCGGAGCTGAATCGCTGGGACCACAATTAACGCTGACAAGTACTGTGAGAGTCTGAAATATTCTAACAGGGAATTCAAAACCGGAGAAGAGGAATGTTGAGCAAGGGCGTACACATTCTCCATGACAACGCTCGCCCACACATCGCTCGGCAAATCCATGCTCTCCTGCAACAGTTTCAGTGGAAGATAATCACCCACCCACCCTTTAGCCCTGACTTGGCGCCCAGTGACTATCACCTGTTCCCTAGGTTGAAAGAACATTTGGCCAGAAAGCGATTCAGCTCCGATGTGAGGTGAAAGAAGAGGTTCATAACTTTCTGAACGGCATGGCGGTGAGCTGGTATGACAAGGGCATACAAAAACTGCCACAGCGTGTACAAAAATGCACCGTCAGAAGTGGTGATTATGTCGGAAATTAGCTAAATGTTCAAGCTGTAAACTGATGTAAACCATTGTAGAAATAAACAGGTCTATGTACTTATAAAACAAGTAGGACACCTTACTTTTGAGATTACCCTCGTATTAAAGTCTCGAAACTGTTTGTACTGATAGAGTACGTACAGAATCGTGGGAATGACTAGAGAAAGCGGTGACCTGCTGGATGAATACTGCGCCCGCTGACACGCACACACACACACACACACACACACACACACACACACACACATATACAGGGTGTTACAAAGAGGTATGGCCAAACTTTCAGGAAACATTCCTCACACACAAAGAAAGAAAAGATGTTATGTGGACATGTGTCCGGAATCGCTTACTTTCCATGTTAGAGCTGATTTTATTACTTCTCTTCAAATCACATTAATCATGGAATGGAAACACACACAAACAGAACGTATCAGCGTGACTTCAAACACTTTGTTACAGGAAATGTTCAAAAGGATACATGCATCCACCCTCCGTCGCATGGAATCCCTGATGCGCTGATGCAGCCCTGGAGAATGGCGTATTGTATCACAGCCGTCCACAATACGAGCACGAAGAGTCTCTACATCTGGTACCGGGGTTGCGTAAGCAAGAGCTTTCAAATGCCCCCATAAATGAGTCAAGAGGGTTGAGGTCAGGAGAGCGTGGAGGCATGGAATTGGTCCGCCTCTACCAATCCATCGGTCACCGGATCTGTTGTTGAGAAGCGTACGAACACTTCGACTGAAATGTGCGGGAGCTCCATCGTGCATGAACCACATGTTGTGTCGTACTTGTAAAGGCACATGTTCTAGCAGCACAGGGAGAGTATCCCGTATGAAATCATGATAACGTGCTCCATTGAGCGTAGGTGGAAGAACATGGGGCCCAATCAAGAAATCACCAACAATGCCTGCCCAAACGTTCACAGAAAATCTGTGTTGATGACGTGATTGCACAATTGCGTGCGGATTCTCGTCAGCCCACACATGCTGATTGTGAAAATTTACAATTTGATCACGTTGGAATGAAGCCTCATCCGTAAAGAGAACATTTGCACTGAAATGAGGATTGACACATTGTTGGATGAACCATTCGCAGAAGTGTACCCGTGGAGGCCAATCAGCTGCTGATAGTGCCTGCACACGCTGTACGTGGTACGGAAACAACTGGTTCTCCCGTAGCACTCTCCATACAGTGACGTGGTCAACGTTACCTTGTAGAGCAGCAACTTCTCTGACGCTGACATTAGGGTTATCGTCAACTGCACGAAGAATTGCCTCGTCCATTGCAGGCGTCCTCGTCGTTCTAGGTCTTCCCCAGTCGCGAGTCATAGGCTGGAATGTTCCGTGCTCCCCTAGACGCCGATCAACTGCTTCGAACGTCTTCCTGTCGGGACACCTTCGTTCTGGAAATCTGTCTCGATACAAACGTACCGCGCCACGGCTATTGCCCCGTGCTAATCCATACATCAAATGGGCATTTGCCAACTCCGCATTTGTAAAGATTGCACCGACTGCAAAACCACGTTCGTGATGAACACTAACCTGTTGATGCTACGTACTGATGTGCTCGATGCTAGTACTGTAGAGCAATGAGTCGCATGTCAACACAAGCACCGAAGTCAACATTACCTTCCTTCAATTGGGCCAACTGGCGATGAATCGAGGAAGTACAGTACATACTGACGAAACTAAAATGAGCTCTAACATGGAAAGTAAGCGTTTCCGGACACATGTCCACATAACATCTTTTCTTTATTTGTGGTGAGGAATGTTTCCTGAAAGTTTGGCCGTACCTCTTGGTAACACCCTGTATACGTGCGCGCTCTGTCTTAGGCACGCGCTGACTGGACAGGCGGCGTGTTAAACGCAGGGACAGGCAAGGCGCGGCATCGTTCCGCGCCGCTGCTCTGTCCGCCGTCCTCTGGACGCGGCCGGTCGCCCCTTCTCGCCGCCCCGCTCACAAGACGCCCCTGTTCGCGGAATGCCGCTCCGCAGCCGCGCCAACAGCGGCCGCCCTGGCTGTCCCAGGCTCCGGCGGACCCGCGCTTCTCGGAAGCGAACTCACTCGCCGGCCGTCAAGTCAGCGTCGCGCGACGCCTCTGCCGCACTCCCGACGCCAACTGGTCGCACTAATTGCTTCTCGTGGCCCAACTCCACGGCAGCATCTCAACAGGCGAGAATTCCTCGTAGAGCGGAATTCGGCGTCCGTCTCTCTGTCCGACTGTTAAAAATCCTTTTTCTCAGGAACGGGTAGAAGATTCGAGCTCAAATGTATGTCATACTAACGTCTGTAGTCCCTCGGTGCTGTAATAAATGTAAGATTCTAAGTCAGTGCAATCAAAACATGCGGCCAGTTATGTCACATATCTCGATACTCGCAAATTCACTCATCAAAATCTATAGCCTGTTGGCCTTAGAGCGTGACTATAGGCAAAATGAAAGGCTTCACAATACAAAGAAATGAAAAAAATTGAAATTGTTAATTAGTAATTATATGACAAAGAGAAAACTGTGATTTGCTATCCGCCTGTTTTAGATACCCAGATAGGCGTATTAAGTAACAATTTATGTCACATAGTGAGGTCTTTGGTCCCAGGGTGGTGTAAGACACTTAAGCATCTAAATCAGTGCAGTCAAAAGTTACAGCCATTTATATCGCTTATTTTGATAGTACCAGACTTTCTTTCTTTATTTCTTTTGCTTGTGCCTTGTTCCCACAATGACGCATGGTTAATCTGAATTGGCATGGTTAATTTAAGGGGTGGTCGGATGCCCTTCCTGCCGCCGTCCCGTACCACCAAGAACGGAATTAGTGTACGCCAACTGTCTGTGTCTAGAGTAATCCATGGAATAGTGCGAATGTGTTCAGATGTCTGAGAGCTGTGAAACTGAGGCGGAACGTGGGGACCAGCCCGGTATTCACCTAGTGGGATGTGGAAAACTGCCTACAAGCCACATCCAGGCTGGCCAGCACACCGGCCTCTGTCGTTAATACGCCGGGCGAATGCGATCCGGGGCCGGCGCACCTACCCGAGTCCAGGAAGCAGCGCGTAAGCGCTCCCGGCCAACCTGGCGGATCTTTGATAGTAGGCTACCAGACTAACTCATCAAAATCTACAGGGTTATCCCCGTTGACGTAGAACCGTGAAATTTGTTGAGAAGCAAGGTCTTACACCGCATGTAAGGGGAAAAAAATCACGAAAATTATCACACCAAAAAATATTTCTTTTGTAATTATTTATCCGACTTCAAAACTGAAACGCCGTCGTAAGTCTTGGAACTCCCGTGACCGATATCTCGGCAGCATCAGAGGCGACAACAGGCAAAAGCTGTTGATTTTTAACTCACGCGATGGTCGAACTGTTTGTGTACATAATTTTATTTGAACCCTCAGAGCGCGAGCCCCTTTTCGCTTTTTTTCTTCTTTTTTTTGTGTACATTTTACCCTTTATCTGGCCACCGTGTACATCAAGCGACACGGAACTCATCTACGGTTTGCTCTGATTCGCTCATTATTGATCTGCAAAGCCCCTGCCCTGTCGACACGGAACTCATCTACGGTTTGCTCTGATTCGCTCATTATTGATCTGCAAAGCCCCTGCCCTGTATACACGTATCAACCTTTAGTACAAAGTGTACAGGAATGCCCTAAGGGTTCTCACTCAGATGACACCAGTGTGTCGTTCGCATGGGTTCCTGGGACCGAGCAAGGTGGCTCGGTAGTCAGCACACTGGACTCGCATTAGGGAGGACGATGGTTCAAACCCACGTCCGACCATGCCGATTTAGATTTTGCGTGGCTTCTCTAAATCTCTTCAGAGAAACTCCCGATGGTTCCTTCGAAAGGGCACGGCGAATTTTCTTCGCCATCCTTCCCTAATCCGAGCTTCTGCTCCGTCTCTAAGGACCTCGCTGTCGATGGGGCGTCAAATCTGGATTCCTGGACGTTTGTCGCGTTTGGGAATGAGGTTGCTGATGCTGCTGCGAGGGCTGTGCGTAGCTCCAGTATCCAGGCATCTAGCTGCTGGGTCCTCTCGAACAATCTCGGCGTTGGTACTACCGTCCCATCACTCTACCACCAACAGTGGTCGTCTGTCGGTGCTAACAAGCTCACATTTGTTCTCGCTGTAACTAACTTCCGACTGTGCGCCACTTTGCAAGCCAGTGCCAGCTTGTTTTAACCGTTCATTCTTCAGTGTGTGTTTATCACCTCAGTAGTGAGAGGCTTTAGCAAGTACAGCACGGGCTGCAGAACTCGTTCTACTCTTTACTCAGCGTGGCAACCCGGTGAAGGAGATTTTTAACTTTGGAGCATGGACACCGGTTGTCCTAGAAGCTCTTAACAAATAGTCTCCTAAAATAGGAGGTTCGTTTTAATTGTTCATTTTACCTTTATACCATGTTCGTTGCTTTCTAACCACCATTTCATGATCACTGTCATTATTTATCACATTTTAACGCATCTAGTAATGCCGTTTAGGCTCCTATGTTTCAAGTAACTCCTAGAAATACAGAGCGCTTTCCCAAAAAGCAGTCTACCTTCAGTCATGATTTCGACACAAAGCACCCTCACACCCAAAAATAAATAAATAATTTCACGTGGGCTGTTCGATCCGGTGAAAAAGTCGGGATAAAAACATAATAAGTGTTTCATATTTATATATAATGTATTCGTCAATCTCTTTAATGAAATGGTTACACATAGTAGTGTAACGGTTGCAGAATAGATCAATTAGAAGTTTGGACTGTTGCTAGCCGCTATGTGTCCTGTGGTCCAGCCACGACGACAACTTTCATTATTTCGTAATTTTCTACGCAATACACCTTTCCTTTCCTGCTTCGACACTTCACTGCGGGTCCTATCAGGGTTCCGCAAGTTCTTCACAATGACGCCCGAGTGAGTGTCCAAACTAAACGCGTTCTCGCGTAAATTCGTAACTGTACGCAATGCTAAATCGTAATAATCGCAAACATGCACCTGCCGTGGTACGATGAAGTAACAAACGAAGAAAATACTGCGCTACAAAAACATAGGCAAATGATCTGTCTGTTGTAGGCTAACCCAATTGTTTGCGCATTACTAGTCTCGTAGTTCGACCAATGAGCGGCCAGACGTTTTCACGTGAGAGCTGCACAAGGACCACTGAGGCGGATGACTGTACGTAACGACGGTCGCAGTCGCTCAGCGACGGCTAGAACCGCATGAAAACGACCGACTCAGTTAATTGCTGAAAAACAATTCACTTGTTCGGTTATAGTTTTAGGGATCAGTTGCGTTATTCATTGGTTCTTTCGAGACAGGTTCGTAGATGGGAGCAACGAATGAGCACAATGGATGTAGCTTTACATACGGGTTGGGGTACTCGTTGATTCTTTTCAGGGAAACGAGACTGTAGGGGCAAGCGAATGAAAGTGGCCGACGCAGTCCGGCGCCTTCAGCTCTGAGAGAAAACACTCGATCGTTCAGCCATTGTTAGGTTACTATCGTTCACTGCACTCCGTTATCGCCTGTCGTCATTGTTATTGCCGTTCCCATATTTTTGCTTTTCATCGAGTGCGAGTAATGGCAGGTTTTAGTTCAGTTTCTCGTACACATTTCTGAATAGCCGTTTTCTATATGGCGTACTTAGTGTGTGTGTGTGTGTGTGTGTGTGTGTGTGTGTGTGTGTGTGGATTAGAATGGCGAAAAGCTCAGTGGCTTGTGGGTGGAGGAAATCGTACGACTGGATAAAAGATGATTCTCGAGATAAATTCAGTGCAGTATGCAGTACCTGCAACTTCACTGATATTAACAAAGTATATTAATTATAGAAATTAAAAGAAAATTAACGAATGATGAGAAATATCTTTCTCAGAAAGTACTTCCTACAAGTGACGGTATATGCTTAAAAAGGAAGCACTGCGTTTTTCATACTTCCTTCTCGCGTCACCTTAACATTTACGAATACAATTATCGGTTATGGCTGCAAACCAGTGGGAAGACAAAGAAAGAGCTTCGACAAATTTAAATTAGAAAGGTAGCTCTTCATTTACATCTACGATAATTTACAGTGCAGCACCATTTACTAATCTTTTAAAACCAGGCAGAAATCGACAAACCCTAGCAATACCAACGCATTCTCCACGACGTGTAATACTCAGGCGGCGATACATTATGCCCATCACAAAAAATTTAAAAAATACAAATTTCGTTTATTGTTATTGACTTTAACACGCAACAGACTTTTCTATGCTACGTTGATGTGTTAAGAACGGTCCTAAATTCGAAATTATCTTTTAGCGCGGTCTCAGCAGTACCAATGCATTTTCCGAGCACAGGGTACGTCATGATCACAACAAGAAAATTTAAAAAATAGAAATTTCGTCAATTGTCATTGCCTTTTATGCACCTTATCCTTTTTAAACATATGTAGATGTGTAATAACGGCCCAGAACCTCAAAATACGAATATAAAATTTAGTGCGAAAAGCCACATTCACTGTCTAAGATTTAAATTTGTGCATTAAGTTTTGGTGAAAGATTTAAAGCGGTTACGGATTCTGGTATGCGAAATCATTAAATAATATATTTTTCAAAATTATAAAATGCAAAGTACGTTATTAAATTACAATATTTTCAAAATGTGGACGTAAAGCAATGCCTTCGTATTGCGAGCGTTAATGCCAGAAGTACAAAAATTCACATGTAAATACGTAAATCTGGAGAATCCTTTATTTCAAGAAACATACTCCTTATTCACCTCTCCTTGAAATAAGATACATCATTCGTCTCTCAGAAAGCTGACAAACTTAGTCTCGGGTCGCGTACAACGGAAAACGGTAAAAAATATTCAAGTGAAATCACTCTAACCCGGAGACTGAGTGAAGAAATCAATATTCTTGCTGCAACCGTCAGAGACCTGTGTCGGTCGAATGTGTCCCACTGAGAGAGGGAGCCCATACGTTCCGATCGCAGATTTACTTCAAACTTTGTACATCCTTAGCAGGCCATGAAAAGAACATAATGTACGAAGTGCACTACTCTGGCAATTCCGAGGAAATAGCGAGAGAAGTTTTTACGCGTCTGTTACGTAACTGATGTATCTCTGCATAGGCGCCGGACGTTAGAATTCAGGGTGGTGTAGTTCCCTGTGAGGTGGATTTGTGAACGCGCAGCACACTACTTGTTTGCTGATGGCGAGAAAAATATCCTTGACTCTTGCCGGTTCCTTAATGAACGCCATTGTGCAGTTTACCGCAATTCAAAATACAGTTTTTCTCCAATTTCCTCTGCAATGTCTTCCTTAATCCACCCACAGAGCTGGGGTGTTCCTGTCATGAAGAGCCGATCCCCGCCTCTTCCACTCTCAGAACCGACATATTCGCTGGTAATCGGAATAGTCTCAATTAGTATGACGTCTTGCTGCTCTCTCCTCCTCGCGTGCCGTCGGTTTCCCGGTATTCCCGTTGGTATTAACGACAAAAATAAATAAATAAATGATGATGATGAAATCCCATACTCCGTAACAGAGCGTAGGGGACGATGCGGGAGACCTAGGCAAGGCGCTAGTGGAGGTGGTTTGCCGTTGCCTTCCTCCGACCGTAATGGGGATGAATGATGATGAAGACGACACAACACCACCCACTCATCTCGAGGCAGGTGAAAATCCCTGACCCCTCCGGGAATCGAACCCGGGACCTCGTGCTCGGGAAGCGAGAACGCTACCACGAGACCACGAGTTGCGAACAAATAAAATAGAGACATTGGCATGGGCATCGATTGACCGCCATATTCTCCGGATCTGAACACGTGTGACTCCTTTTTGTGGGGCCGTATTAAAGAGAAGATGTACAGCAATAACCCCGAAACAATTGATGAACCGAAAACAGCCATTCTGGTGGTCTTCGACAGCATCGAAGTTGCGACACTTCAGCGCCTCGTGCAGGGTTCCGCTATTGGTGTGCGCCACATCGCCGCCAAAGATGGCAGGCATATAGAGCATGTCGTAACCTAAGTCCGAATACCTCTAGTGACGTTTACATGTTGTGCACGCCGTAGTTTGTAACTACACTACTGCCCATTAAAATTGCTACACCAAGAAGAATTGAACAAATATATTATACTAGAACTGACATGTGATTACATTTTCACGCAATTTGGGTGTATAGATCCTCAGGGATCAGTACCCACAACAACCACCTCCGGCCGTAGTAATGGCCTTGATACGCCTGGGCACTGAGTCACAGCTTGGATGGCGTGTACAGATACAGCTGCCCACGTAGCTTCAACACGACACCACAGTTCATTAAGAGTAGTGACTGGCGTATTGTGACGAGCCAGTTGCTCCGCCACCATTGACCAGACGCTTTCAATTCGTGAGAGATCTGGAGAATGTGCTGGCCAGGGCAGCGATCCAACAGTTTCTGTATCCAGAAATGCCCGTACAGGACCTTAAACGTGCGGTCGTGCATTATCCTGCTGAAATGTAAACTTTCGCAGGCATCGAATGAAGGGTAGATCCACGAGTCGTAACACATCTGAAATGTAACGTCCACTGTTCAAAGTGGCGTCAATGGGAACAAGATGTGACCGAAACGTGTAACCAATGGCAACCCATACCATGACGCCGGGTGATACGCCAGTATGGCGATGACGAATACACGCTTCCAATGTGCATTCACCGCGATGTCGCCAAACACGGATGCGACCATCACGATGCTGTAAACAGAACCTGGATTCATCCGAAAAAATGACGTTTTGCCATTTGTGCAGCCAGGTGCGTCGTTGAGTACGTTGGGTACACCATCGCAGGCACTGCTGTTTGTGATGCAGCGTCAAGGGTAATCGCAGCCACGGTCTCGAAGCTGATAGTCCACGCTGCTGCAAACGTCGTCGAAATGTTCGTGCAGGTATTTGTTGTCTTGTAAACGTCCCCATCTGTTGACTCAGAGATCGAGACGTGGCTGCACGATCTGTTACAGCCGTGCGGATAAGATGCCAGTCATCTCGACTGCTAGTGATAAGAGGCCGTTGGGATCCAGCACGGCGTTCGGTATTACCATCCTGAACCCACCGATTTCATATTCTGCTAACAGTCATTGGATCTCGGCCAACGCGAGCAGCAGTGTCGCGATACGATAAATCGCAATCGCGACAGGCTACAATCCGACCTTCATCAAAGTCGGAAACGTGATGGTACGCATTTCTCCTCCTTATACGAGGCATCACAACAACGTTTCACCAGGCAACGCCGGTCAGCTGGTGTCTGTGTATGAGAAAGGTGTACAACGTAAGAAGTAAATCCGTGATCTCAGGGGCGTGGCCTCCCCTTGTGAGTGGAACCACTGACACCCGCGTAGTGAGTGAAAACATTCACGTAGCTGACGTAGCTGCAAAATCTAGTTCCATTCGGTTGTTTCAGTCGATTGCGAGAAAAACAACCGAACGAGGAAACGATTGACCGCTGAGCCAGTTGTTGGAGACAGCGTGTTCGTCGCGCCGTCGTCGCTAGGCAGTGAGAGCGAGTGCTGTCCCCTGCGAGCTGCGCCGCAGGTGGCGCGGCGCGGTTTGCCGCTGACACCGCCTGCCACGGTGACCCTCTTCCCGAAGGACGCGCGTCAGCTGAATCCGAAACAGCACGGGCGTGACGCACGCCGCCACTGCGTACGTGTGTTTCCATACTCATTCTGTCTCTCTGTCTCTCTCTCTCTCTCTCTCTCTCTCTCTCTCTCTCACACACACACACACACACACACAAGACAGAAACGGGATCTGACAGGAATGAAATCACAAATACACTCCTGGAAATTGAAATAAGAACACCGTGAATTCATTGTCCCAGGAAGGGGAAACTTTATTGACACATTCCTGGGGTCAGATACATCACATGATCACACTGACAGAACCACAGGCACATAGACACAGGCAACAGAGCTTGCACAATGTCGGCACTAGTACAGTGTATATCCACCTTTCGCAGCAATGCAGGCTGCTATTCTCCCGTGGAGACGATCGTAGAGATGCTGGATGTAGTCCTGTGGAACGGCTTGCCATGCCATTTCCACCTGGCGCCTCAGATGGACCAGTGTTCGTGCTGGACGTGCAGACCGCGTGAGACGACGCTTCATCCAGTCCCAAACATGCTCAATGGGGGACAGATCCGGAGATCTTGCTGGCCAGGGTAGTTGACTTACACCTTCTAGAGCACGTTGGGTGGCACGGGATACATGCGGACGTGCATTGTCCTGTTGGAACAGCAAGTTCCCTTGCCGGTCTAGGAATGGTAGAACGATGGGTTCGATGACGGTTTGGATGTACCGTGCACTATTCAGTGTCCCCTCGACGATCACCAGTGGTGTACGGCCAGTGTAGGAGATCGCTCCCCACACCATGATGCCGGGTGTTGGCCCTGTGTGCCTCGGTCGTATGCAGTCCTGATTGTGGCGCTCACCTGCACGGCGCCAAACACGCATACGACCATCATTGGCACCAAGGCAGAAGCGACTCTCATCGCTGAAGAAGACACGTCTCCATTCGTCCCTCCATTCACGCCTGTCGCGACACCACTGGAGGCGGGCTGCACGATGTTGGGGCGTGAGCGGAAGACGGCCTAACGGTGTGCGGGACCGTAGCCCAGCTTCATGGAGACGGTTGCGAATGGTCCTCGCCGATACCCCAGGAGCAACAGTGTCCCTAATTTGCTGGGAAGTGGCGGTGCGGTCCCCTACGGCACTGCGTAGAATCCTACGGTCTTGGCGTGCATCCGTGCGTCGCTGCGGTCCGGTCCCAGGTCGACGGGCACGTGCACCTTCCGCCGACCACTGGCGACAACATCGATGTACTGTGGAGACCTCACGCCCCACGTGTTGAGCAATTCGGCGGTACGTCCACCCGGCCTCCCGCATGCCCACTATACGCCCTCGCTCAAAGTCCGTCAACTGCACATACGGTTCACGTCCACGCTGTCGCGGCATGCTACCAGTGTTAAAGACTGCGATGGAGCTCCGTATGCCACGGCAAACTGGCTGACACTGACGGCGGCGGTGCACAAATGCTGCGCAGCTAGCGCCATTCGACGGCCAACACCGCGGTTCCTGGTGTGTCCGCTGTGCCGTGCGTGTGATCATTGCTTGTACAGCCCTCTCGCAGCGTCCGGAGCAAGTATGGTGGGTCTGACACACCGGTGTCAATGTGTTCTTTTTTCCATTTCCAGGAGTGTAGATCGATATTGAGTCCATTTACGTCTGCATTTATTCATTTACTAGCCGACGGCCGGCCGGTGTGACCGTGCGGTTCTAGGCGCTTCAGTCGGGAACCGCGCTGCTGCTGCGGTCGCGGGTTCGAATCCTGCCTCGGGCATGGATGTGTGTGATGTCCTGAGGTTAGTTAGGTTTAGGTAGTTCTAAGTTCTAGGGGACTGATGCCCTCAGATGTTAAGTGCCATGGTGCTCAGAGCTATTTGAACCATTTTTGATATTGCTGAGTAACAGCCAGACAATAATTTTTAAATGATCACACCGCCAATTGACCATACTGTTGTTTACGTAATTACTAGCTTGGTTTCTGCCTTTTAAGCCATTTGCAAGTGACTGCGTTTATGTCGTTAACATACATTGCGGAACATCAAAATTAAGGAAAGTATTGGCTCCCCACTAAATGCCAGATGTAAAATCGCCATCTTGTATAAATATTTAATAAAAACAGGTTCACATTAGTATATGAAAGATGAACACGTGTCCTTGATTCGAATAATTCACTATCAATACGACTCAAGGACATGTGTTCATCTTTTACATACCAAAGTAAACCAGTCTTTAATAAATATGACGTGCCTCCACTATTATTTAGTGATCTTTCTACAAGATGGTAATCTTTACATCTGAAATTTCGCAAGGAGCCAATATTTTTCTTAATTTATGGCCGATTTTCAGCTTGATGTCCTGCAATATATGTTAATGACATAAAGTCAAACACTTGAAAGTGGCATAAAAGGCCGAAACCTGGGTCGTAATTAAGAGGAGGTTTACTTTCTTTGGCCCGAAAAAAGCATGTTCTTTGATAATTTTTTTCTCGGGATACAGATATTAGTGTCAAGTTAGGCCAAAATGTTCATTGATATTTCCTCTACAAACTGGAATTTTTTCGATCGGAAATGTCGAAGAGCCAAGGCGGAAGTGCCGTCGGAACGAAACAAAATTTCGATGTAACCTCCACGTGCGGTATGTCACAGGTCAGCCGGCTCGTCTGAACTCAAAATTGAGTTGACGTTAGTGAAGTATGTAAGATTCTTTAGCAGTTTTACCTCGCATAAGTTATTTGCACCATAGGAAACAAAACGGCGGCCATTTGAAGAAAAAGTAGGTTTTTTTCATCGATTTTTCGACTTCGTCGGCCAAGTAAAAATATTTATAGTTGATAGATCGGAATAAAAGTGGTACAACTTCTAGACAATTTAATTAGCTTCGTCGGAAACAATGAATCATGCCTATCGGTTCAGTAGATCTGAAGTTACCATACCATGCGAAAAAAAAACCGTAATTTCAAGAAAAACGCGTTTCAAGTTTTGACGACACATAAATGCAATATTATGCGACGTACGTACAATCTGCTATTCCAGGTGCATAAACTAGTCCTTCCTCTTCCTCATAGAGGGCGTTCTGCTCGATCTGGGCCATCCTGCGCTGCTCCAGAGCCGCTCGTACGGCCAGTGACAAGCCGTTTTCGGCCGCTTGAATCCGCTGATGGTCCGAATGCTTGGCGAACTGCGTCGAATAGAGTCCCAGGGTGACGTCCATCGTTGTCATGGTCTTCAGAATTGCTGAATACCCTTCGTTGAAGCTCCTCACTGCCAGGAAAGTCGCAGTCTCCACAATCTTCGCACCAGAATACAAATGCTTGAGGACTAACTTCCAAACACACGTGTTCAAACTTTCATTTGAATTTTGTGTGTTTCCTCCCAAGCACCGGTACAATAACTCTTCCTCCGAAAGAAAAAAACTTGTGCGTGGAAAAGGCCGATTTCAGGCAGGTGTACTTTTTTTGTTCAACCGCGAATAACAAACATTTCCGTTCCGTATTCGGAAAAACCTTTTCAGGGGTTGATTCTAAACACTTTTATGGATCTAAAAATGCAATTTAAAAAAATCGATTTTTTGAACCAAAAAATAGTAAACCTGCCCTTAAGTAGTTCTAAGTCTAGGTTAGTGATGACCTCAGATGTTAAGTCCCATATTGCTTAGAGCCACTTGAACCATTTTTTGAACTAGCCGACGAACCCGGCAGTGCCCAATGTATTCGTTTCGCCAACTTTTTATTAGAAACGAAAACAACAAAAAACAAAAAACTATTTGTGGCGCAATATCGGAAAACTTTCATTTCCACTTATTCTTTCAAATTATGAAACAGTGGTACCAAACAAATATGTATGATGTACAAATGTACGCTGATGAGCCAAAACATTATGGCCACCTTCTCAATAGCTTGTTTGTCCATCATTGGTACAATATACAACACTGATTCTGCGTATTTGGGATCCGACAGTTTGTCGGTAGATTTTTGTGGAGATATGTGGCATTAGATGTCTACGCACAGGTTATGTAATTTGCGTAAATAACGGGCCGCTTGTTTGCGTACGCGGTGATAGCTCCCAATAACGACCCTGATGGGTACCGAAGGACTCAACATCAGGCGGATGTGGTCACCGATTCATCAACATAAGTTCAGTGCAATGCTTCTCAAATAACTGTAGTACGGTTCTGTCTCCGGGATACAGACCGTTTACTGCTGAAAGATGACATCGCCGTCGGGAAAGGCATCAAGCATGAAGGGATGCGGGTGGTTCGCAGATGTCACAGTGTCTTCGATTATCACCACGGACCCCATGCAAGCGCAGGAGAATGTCTCTCATAGCATAATACCGAGAGAGGTCGCGCCGTGGTTAGTACACTGGACTCACATTGTGGAGGATGACGGTTAAAACCCGCGTCCAGCCACCCTGGTTTAGGTTTCCTGTGATTTCCGTAAATCGCTCAAGGTAAATGCCGGGATGGTTCCTCTGAAAGGCACCGCCGACTTCCTTCGCCATTCTTCCCTAATCCAATGGGGCCGAACACCTCGCTGTTTGGTCGCCTTCCGCCAAATCAACCAACCTACCAACATGCACAAACTCGGTTCCGATAGGTATCTTCCACAGCATGTTACACTACTAGCCATTAAAATTGCTACACCACGAAGATGACGTGCTACAGACGCGAAATTTAACCGACAGGAAGAAGATGCTGTGATATGCAAATGATTAGCTTTTCAGAGCATTCACACTAGGTTGGCGCCAGTGGCGACACCTACAGCGTGCTGACGTGAGGAAAGTTCTCAACCGATTTCTCATACACGAACAGCAGTTGACCGGCGTTGCCTGATGAAACGTTATTCTGATGCCTCGTGTAAGGAGGAGAAATGCGTACCATCAGGTTTCCGACTTCCATAAAGGTCGGATTGTAGCCTATCACGATTACGGTTTATCGTATCGCGACATTGCTGCTCGCGTTGGTCGAGATCCAATGACTGTTAGCATCATATGGAATCGGTGGGTTCAGGAGAGTAATATGGAACGCCGTGCTGGATCCCAACGGCCTCGTATCAGTAGCAGTCGAGATGACAGGCATCTTATCCGCATGGCTGTAATGGATCGTGCAGCCACGTCTCGATCCCTGAGTCAACAGATGGGGACGTTTACAAGACAACAACCATGTGCACGAACAGTTCGACGACGTTTGCAGCAGCATGGACTATCGGCTCGGAGACCATGGCTGTGGTTACCCTTGACGCTGCATCACAGACAGGGGCGCCTGCGATGGTGTACTCGACGACGAACCTGGGTGCACGAATGGCAAAACGTCATCTTTTCGGATGAATCCAGGTTTTGTTTACAGCATCATGTGGTCGCACCCGTGTTTCGCGGCATCTCGGTGAACGCACATTGGAATCGTATATTCGCCATCGCCATACTGGCGTATCACCCGGCGTGCCATTGGTTACACGTCTCGGTCACCTCTTTTTCGCATTGACGGTACTTTGAACAGTGGACGTTACATTTCAGATGTGTTACGACCCGTGGCTCTACCCTCCATTTGATCCCTGCGAAACCCTACATTTCAGCAGGATAATGCACGACCGCATGTTCAGGACAAGTACGGCCCTTTCTAGATACAGAAAATGTTCGACTGCTGCCCTGGCCAGCACATTCTGCAGATCTCTCATCAATTGAAAACGTGTGGTCAATGGCGATCAAGCAACTGGCTCGTCACAATACGCCAGTCACTACTCTTGATGAATTGTGGTATCGTGTTGAAGCTGCATGGGCAGCTGTACCTGTACACGCCATCCAAGCTCTGTTTGACTCAATGCCCAGGCGTTTCAAGGCCGCTATTACGGCCAGAGGTGGTTGTTCTGGGTACTGATTTCTCAGGATCTATGCACCCAAATTGAGTGAAAATGTAATCACATGTCAGTTCTAGTATAATATGTTTGTCCAATGAATACCCGTTTATCATCTGCATTTCTTCTTGGTGTAGCAGTTTTGATGGTCAGTGGTGTACTATTCCAACCATCCTGCGTCCGTGGCGCGCTGTACGTTAGGAGCCGCCATTCGCCTCGATGACGGCGTTTGTGGAGACGACCATCGACCTAGTGTAGCAGAATTGTGATCACCCGAGATACCGACACGTTTTCATTGATCGCGTTCGAATCCGGATGATGCCGTGCCCAATGCAATCGTAACAGACGATATCGTTCGGTCAACACGTGACCACACAAGGGTGCTCTGCTGCAGAACTCCATGTTCCACAATATGTGATGAACGGTGTGCCCCGAAACGCGCGTGCACCAGCATTGTGCTCTTTCGCCAGAGATGCCACACATCTATACTACTTTACAGAGCAGAACAAGCCTACGAGCTCCACATTCTGTGAAAAGTGGTGGACGTCGAAACATTTAGCGCCTGGCGGTAGTTTCACTGTCCTCCTACCTCTTTCCGTAGACACTCACGACAGTAGCACTTGAGCATTCGACCGGCTTCGCCGTTTACGAGATACTCGTTCACGGGCTCTGCGTAATTGTAATCTGCCCTCTGTCAAAGTCGCTTATCTCAGTGGGTTTCCCCACATTTGCAGCCCGTATCTTCGCTAGGGTGATCCTCCGTTGGTGTCTGCTCCGCTTACGTACTTTCGTTACCGCGTCACCGGGTGGCATCAAACGTCGCGCCAGGCAGTGGTCATACTGTTTTGGATTATCAGCGCATAAGTACGACATCTAAATTAAGAAACATGGTTTGTAACACACAAATTCTACTTGTTAAACTAGGAACTTGATTATAAACGGTACTTCTAGTTAAATGCCCATGAGCTATGATGAATAAATCATTGGCGAGCTCATCCTTTATCAAGCTACATATCCATGAGAAAGACACGGAGATGTGAATTCCACCCCTCAGAATTTAATAGACTGCGCCTCTGATTTGTTAAATGTAAAGGCAAATGCAAGTCTACAACCCGATTTTGTAAAATTCTCTGCGGCAACGCCTCTTCGTAGCTCTATATGAGGCTACTGCGTTGGCGTACAGCCATTTACGCTTCGCACATGATAGTGCCAGGTGTCAGGGATATCCTGAAGATGACTCGACTGTAGGAGTGTCCCAGTTGTAAAGAAGAAATGTCTTAAAACTTAATGCATCATGCGGCACTTTTTTTCACGCATCTCAGTGTTTATGACGTCATTTCTCCTGAACTATGTGTGGTACCATCATATAATTCTGTAAGTGCATTTAGCGGATTTAGGTGGTTACTGTCTGGGAAATTTATAGTATCATTAGTAGCGCAGAAGTAATATGTCACACTTTATTGTTTATGGCGTCATATCTCTTGAAGTACGAGAGACAGGTGATCGTTACCCCCACAGTGTTCGTTGCCTGACAGTAAGGGATAAGTGTACCAAGTTTGGTATAACGGTCCAGAGCTTTAGGTGGGGGTGTGGAAAATACACACACTCACACATTCATACATACATACATTTTGTTCCCTTTCAGGATCATGACTGATTTTTTTCAAGAGTCGCCTTTCTTCCTAGTACCACATAATTTTCTGACTTCTCATGGTTCTCACTGCTTCTCTTGTCTTAATTGTAAACGTGATAACAATTCACCTATTATGTTGTCTATTTGCTGTTTGGACGTGTCCTGCATTGGTGTACATGGACTTCTCCCTTGTTATAAGTGGTTCCCAATCTTTCATGACTCCTTTCAGTCACTTCACTTCCGTTAAACTTACTTTCATTCCACGTCATCCTGACCAGATGATATCGCTCATCATCGTTCCGGTATGTGCCTGGAAATCTGACCCGTCTCATCCGTATGAATGCTTGGCATTTGTTCTTTATTAGAGGTGGGTCGTTCGCCGACTAACGGATCCAAAGGAACGGTTCACCAAGATGAACGGAAGGAGCGAGGAACGAATTCTAAAGAACGGTCATTCATAATTCACTTCGGTCACGGCTTTCTACTTGTAGTTCCTGGGAACGGCAAACGGTCGGTCTCGTTCCAGCCTCGGTCCCGTTTCCGTCTCTGTCTCTGTTTCTGTTTCGGTCTCCGTCGGCCTTCTTCGCGTGGCCACTCGTCGCAGTTCCACTGCCGACTGGTCCTAGTAAGTTCGAGTTATTGTTCGTTTCGTTCGTTGCGCACACCCGTCCTAGATCTGTTTCAAACCTATTTTCAATTCTTGACTTCTGGTTCTTTTCGTATTCTATTCACCGTCCACGACCGGTCATTAAAATGTATTTTATAATACGTAAATTACATAAAAATTGCATGATATGTAACACATACATCTTTTCAGGCAACAAAAGGTCATATCAGCTTACTTCACTATTTTGACAAACAGCAGAAGAAATGCTTATAAAAAGGCAAGTTGTTTTGTTATTACACGTGCAAAGGAAGTCGGCAAGGCACGCACGAATGGCCATTGTCACTGTTTTTTTTTTATCCTTGGTAAAACAGCTTGCTCATCATTACGGAAGGCAGACCGACTTACAACCGAATGAAGCCCACGCTCCATAATCGAGTGTCTGGTGTCACATTTTGTGAAGAGAATACGATAACTTCTACAATATTATTTCAGTGGTACAGGGTGGCGCACGAAAAATCGGCCCCGAGTACTGGACTGCTCATTGTGGCCCACCGGTCGTCATCTATTGTTTCGAAGTTGTTCTTTGCATTAGCTTATTTGGTATTTCTTCACTGCCTAATTATTACATGTTTATCTATTCTGCTTGCAGCGGTCAACAAATCGCGCGTAATTGGCGAGTAGTCTGTACTCGGGGTCGGTTTTTCGTGCGCCGCCATATATTATTTCACTGCGATCAGCCACATAACGCTACAGTTGGCTAAACGAGAGGTTTTGGAGAATCACTAAAATTACTTCTACAAGGTTTCTGTAATGAATGAAAACTCTGTACTTCAGGCGGCTTCCATCTGTAGTCACCTATGCTCCTAATATTCAGTTTTTCCTAAGAACCATATACCATGCACGTATGAACGGTGAACGAGTAAAACTGAACGGTTCCCAAAAAAGAGCGATCACCAGTGAACTAGTTCCCAAGGATGAGCGAGTTTTCCCATCTCTATTCTATATCTCATGCAACTTCTGTCTTTATTTGTGTTTCCAAACTTCACTTTATTTTTTGTGCGCCAGATATCTGTCAGAATCTTTCGTTTCCCGTCTTTCGACAAGAGAGAGGTTTTCCTCCGCTTAATAATCGTCTCCGTTGCATATAACAAGATATGTCCGACTGCAGGCACGCAATATCCCAATCTGGTGTTCCTCGAAATATTCTTGTCTGCGTACTTTGTCTCTGACGTATCGTCACTTCTGCATCTTCTAGAGTCTGCTTCTACCGCTACTGTTTGTCTGCGATTGCCACTACCAACCTCAGCTGAGAAGCGAGAATTGTGAGAGGAACGACATTTCGCTAAAAATTCTCAAAACAGTATTCTGTCTAGGGTGACAGATGAAGAGGATCAACAGCTTCGATGGCGGAAGGAGGTGAGAATCTGAACGGCAAAGTAGAGGCAGGGGTTTCTCTCATGCCGAACGTGAACATAATGCCACAGTGAATAAGCCACGCTTCCATACAGTAGAGGAAATGCGCCGCATTTCTACTGCAGGGGACCGTATCTAAGTTCTGGCTCTGATTGTATCAAGGATGTAATCCCACTTCTAAATTAATACTTATGCTTGGGAAGTAACCCCGGGGTATAAAACAGAGTGTACATTCGCAGCCACTTCTCATATTTTAAATACATTATCAGTGATAGCGTGTCAGTGGATCGGAAGCCATGAAGTGTTGTGCGTTTAAGACAACAGAGGAAACGTTTAAAGAAAAAATACTCGTAACACTGTTTGTACTCCCATTCGTTCATTAGTATTAAACGATTTCACGTGCATGCTATAAGATCTGCAGTAGTTACGTGTAACTAGTAGGAAATCTCCACCCGCTGCCCTAACTGCGCAACGAGCCGCGTAGTACTGCATGAAGGCACTTCCACATTGTGATCACGCTGATGGCAAAACGGCTTTCTTTGACGTTCATTTTCTACCGAAAATATCCACTGCCCGAAACTCTGCTAGAAACGTCTCTACACTGTTAACTTACAAGGAATTGCATTGTGGTGGCCGGACTTCGTTTCACCCCATTTATTTGCTTGGGTGAAGAAAGCCTAGGGAAACCAGACGGCGGCAACATTTTTGTAACTGCGGAGTGAAGTTACGTAAGACCGCCTACCGGTCGCTCGTCCGCATAGCAACGCTTCCACAGCGCAGAGCGGCGTTGTGTCACCCGCCGCGCCGGGACAAAACAACTCGTAATGTGTGTTTGACGCCTGTGAGCGGTTTTCCCGGAAAACAAACAAAACCAACAGCGTCTCTTTCTCTTTCTCTGTCGTGTATGCTTCCAGTAAATAGTCAGTAAATAGTTAGGCTTTGTTTTATACGGCTATGTCACTGAAAGAGACGAGGTATCAGAGATCTTTAGGCGCAAAATCATACAAATGATAGGAGACACTAAACTCAATAGGAGAAAAAAAACACTTCCACCCAAAAGGTTTGTGCTGCTGCCATCCTTTGTGACTCCTAAGCTTCTGTCAGTATACACTGTCTCACAAACAAATTGAAGCGTGCTGGAGGGGAACAGGAAAGGAAATCAAACTTCACCCTTCCAGAGCGCATATGACCTCATTTCTATTACAGTATCAAGTGAAGTTCACAGACAACTCGACAGTGTGAGTCCTCTTACGATCGCTGCAGGATTCATGACGCTCCGCCCCTTCTGTCCTAGATGCATCCACTGATTCGGTTGTGAAGTGTGCCACGCAGCAGCTGATTCCTCTTGTGAGGCACGTCCTCCATGTCCTGAACACTTGCGGTGCCACACCAAAGTCGGCCACGCATATCGATACCACAGACATCAGCGACGCCTCCATGCAATCTGCAACATATGGAAGAGGCTGAACAAGAGCCCCCCTCCCCCCTTCTGTTAGCATCTTGTCGCTCTTACATGGAGGTCAGTATAGAACCGAGTGTGGAAGTGCTCAGCCCCAGTTCGTGACGTCAGCTGAAGCAGTCAACACCATCATGTAGAGCTAAAGAGTTATTCAAGCCTCAGACGGAAATGCACTATTGTAAATGTTGAACATTATGCTTCATGAGCAGAGTTTGCGATTGTGTGCAACAAGTGATTCTTTAGTTGTCAATAAACCACTCCGTCTTGAGGCCACAAGTGGCCCATCGGGACCATCCGACCGCCGTGTCATCCTCAGCTGAAGATGCGGATAGGAGGGGTCTGCAGTCAGCACACCGCTCTCCCGGACGTTTCGTGGTTTTCTTTGACCGGAGCCGCTCCTAATCGGTGGAGTAGCAACCTCAATTGGCATCACGAGGTTGAGTGCACCCTGAAAATTGGCAACAGCGCATGGTGGCCCGGATGGTCACCCATCCAAGTGCCGGCTACGCCCGACAGCGCTTAACTTCGGTGATCTGACGGGAACCGGTGTAACCACTGCGGCAAGGCCGTTACCCTTCAGTAGTCAATGACAGTTGCAGTCCTGAGGCAATGAATTGCATCAAGTTAAGTAAATCTTTCTGTGATTCACGTAAAAAAGTGAAGTAATACACTGAAGACCAAAAAAACTGGCACACCTGCCTAATATCGTGTAGAGACCGTGCGAGCACGCAGAAGTGCTGCAACACGACGTGGCATGGCCTCGAATAGTATCTCCAGAAGTGATGGAGGGAATTGAAACCATGAATCATGGATGACTGTACATAAATCCGTAACAGTACGATGGGGTGGAGCTCTCTTGTGAACAGCACGTTGCAAGGCATTCCCGATATGCTCAATTATTTCCGTGTCTGGGGAGTTTGGTGGCCAGTAGAAGGGTTCAAACTCAGAACTGTATTCCTGGAGCCACTCTGTAGCAATTCTGGACGTGTGGGGTGTCGTATTGTTCTGCTAAAATTGCCAAGGTCAGTCGGAACGCACAATGGGTATGAATGCATACAAGTGATCAGACGGGATTCTTACGTACGTGTCACCTTTCAGACTCATGTCTAGACCTATCAGGGGCCCCATATCACGCCAACTGCACGGGCCCCCACCATTACAGAGCCTCCACGAGCTTGGACAGCCGCTGCTGACATGCAGAGTCCACAGATTCGTGTGGTTGTCTCCATACTCGTACACGTATATCCGCTCTATACAATCTGAAAGAGACTCGTCTCACCAGGCAACATGTTTCCAGTCATCAATAGTCCAACGTCGGTGTTGACGTGTCCAGGCGAGGAGTAAAGCTTTGTGTCGTGCAGTCTCCAAGGGTACACGCGTTGCCCTTCGGCTCCGAAAACCCATATCGATGATGTTTCGTTGAATGGTTCGCACGTTGACACTTGTTGATGACCCAGCATGGCAATCTGCAGCAATTTGCGGAAGGGTTGCACTTCTGTCACGTTGAACGATTCTCTTCAGTCGTCGTTGGTCCCATTCTTGGATTACGTTTTTCCGGCAGCAGCGATGTCGTTAACTTGATGTCTTACCAGGTTCCTGGTATTCACTATACAGTCGTGAAATAGTCGTAAGGGAAATTCGCCACTTCATCGATACCTCGGAGGTGCTCGCTCGTGCGTCGGCTATAGCAGCACGTTCAAACTCACTTAAGTCTTGATAACCTGCCATTGTAGCAGCAGTAACCCATCTAACAACTGCGTGAGGCGCTTGCTGTTTTATATAGGCGTTGCCGAACGCAGCGCCATATTCTACCTGTTTACATATCTCTGTATTTGATTACGCATGCCTACACCAGTTTCTTTGGCGCTTCATTGTATTTCGTCTGTTGTAGTCTCATAGAGGTATCTCCCTGAGCTATCAAAGAACCCACAGTTCTGTCTAGACGACTGTAATTTCGTCTCGTCATAACAGCACACATATTCTATTGGGAACAAACCTATGGAATCGTTGGAGTATGTGAACACAACGCAGAAACTTTACAGAGTCCCGTGCCGTGCATGGACAAGCATTGTGCTGTTGAAAAATGGCTCCACGATACCGACACACGTGCGGTTACTCATGAGGATACCAGATTTCCTTGATGTACTGCCGTGTAGTCAGAGTTGTTCCAATCTCCACCACTCGTGACGTGACCTCGTACCCGGTGACTGTCTATACCGGGAGGCCTGGAAAAACACCGCATTCCCTTCTGCAAACCACTGGAAGAATGAAGAGGTCGCCACCATACTCGTCGACGATGGTGTGCGATCCGTCGGTGAACACACTGCGAGTCCATTCATCAGCAGTCCTTGCTTCCCCGTCACAGCATCACTGCAAATCAGTGGCGGATCGGGTTTCAACATCTTGCACGACCTTTCGAACGTGAGAATGGCCACCACCCGTTGGGTTCCGCGACTGCCCATACCCTCGAAAAAGCCCCTCTAGCCGAGGCAGCATCGGAACTGTTGTAGCTGTCATACCAGTCCAGAAGACTTCTTCCACTGCTTAACCGCCGTGCACGAGTGCCGGGTGTACAACTGTGACCAGACCACAGACAGAGGAGCAAAGCGAGCAGTGGAAATATGTGGAATCACCACCGCCGAAAAAGGCAAAGACTACACCGTCATCAGGAAGATATTGATGCGTGTTTTATTGGACTGCAGTGTTGCGATACCGGCAGGGAGAGGTCCCCAGCGGTGCCGTCGACTTTCTGATGCCACACAGCGCTGTAGGTTAAGGTCCCAGGCATCACACCTTGCCGAGCCTTCGTTTGCGAGAAATCGACGAAACATGTTTCGGGATTCCGTTTGACGCGTTAGAACTTCAAAAAAAGGAGTGTTACACAGAGTGGTTATCTAGTGTAACGATTAAAGTACACAAAAGGTTGTGGTTTCGAGTCTCTTCAAATGCTTTCAAATTCATTCTTAAATCTTTATCAAAATGAGTTTGACCATTATTTTTATTTAGTTGACTGGTTGAAATGTGACAGAGAAACAGAAATAGGAAAAAATGTGTACAAGTTAACTGCGGGAAAGCAAAGTCAATGCGATTAAGATTTAAAAATAAAAGATTTCAAAGCAGTTGACGAAATTCGAACACACAACCTTTCGCATGTGAGAGGACTGTACTTTGATCGTTACGCTACACAACCACCCTGCGTAACACTCCTTTCTTAAAGCTATAACACATCGTGCGAAATTCCGAAATACTTTTAGCTGATTACTCACAGGCGAGGGCCCAGCAGGGTGAACGGCTGCAAGGTGTGATACCTGGGAGGTTAACCTACATCGCTGTAGAGGTGGTTTCAAAAAGGCAGTTCCACCGCTGGTGGTCTCTCTTTGTCGGAGATTATGCTTGCGAGGGGCAGACCGGCGACCAAGCATCGAGGTAATCCGCCCAAGGTTCCCCCCCCCCCCCCCCCCTCAGCCACACCTGATCCTTCTTTGGTCCACTCCTATACAGAGGTGCAGAATGGCTCAAAAGCCCGTTAATATTTGAAAATGTACTAATTCACTGAGTAATGTGGGTAGAGAGGTAAAATTTGACGTACGCTCCTGAACTGTGAATTTATTTTCAAAACCTTTTCTTAAGAATTTACTTTATTTACTAGCGATTCATCAAGAACATTAACACATTTCATCACCCTATGTGAGCTTGGAAATAGTTGCTAGTGGATAACTGATGAAAACAAATTTGTCCAACAAATGCAAATTTTATTCCTAAGAGCCTTTTTTTAAAAAAACAGATTTAAAATTATAATCAGAAAATACCCTTTAAATATCAAGTTACAATTTATTCAGAGGCAGAAAGAACAAAGTAATAACAGTACGAGCTTTCGGGCTGAGAATCTTGCCGCTCCCTTTTGACACGGCCGTAGTTACGACCGCTCACAACAACCTCTGAAAGACTACACTGGTGTAAATCTGCAACATACCAGATTACTTTGAACTAAAAATTTTAACAACTCACACAAGCACATAAACTATGCACCCCGTAGGAGGGATGGAAATGGTACAAAACACTCACATAAAAAAATTACTTGCCACCGAAAGTGCAACTTGGTTTTAAAGATGGAAAATTTATATATTAAAATGACCATTTAAATAAAAACAAATGTAATGCAATCTTACATAAAATAAACCGACATGCTCTACATTACACATATACCGCCTCTCAAGATAAAAACATATTTCAGGAATTCGGCCTTTACACCTTAAGCAATAAATTCGTTAACACCGAATCCGACAAACATGACAGAGGCACCTATTAACGTACGGCCGGCCGGTGTGGCCATGCGGTTCTAGGCGCTTCAGTCTGGAACCGCGTGACCGCTACTGTCGCAGGTTCGAATTCTGCTTCGGGCATGGATGTGTGTGATGTCCTTAGGTTAGTTAGGTTTAAGTAATCCTAAGCTCTAGGGGACTGATGACCTAAGATGTTAAGTCCCATAGTGCTCAGAGCCATTTGAACCATTTGAACCGATCGTCTGTTGGAGGGGTATCCATCCTGCAGCCTGCGGGCCGAATGCGACCCAAGCGGAGTATCAAAGCGGTCCAAGAACTGAACACCTGTCACGCGATCGATAAAAAAATTCAATAAAATTCCGATTATGTAAAGTTACGATGTATTGAATATTTTCAATATCAAACGCCCGCCAGGCGATACTATTCACACAGCGGCCCATCGCGGTTGTTTTTTTTCTGTTATTGCGTTAAGTAAAGCCCAAAAATACTGGGCTTCTTCCAGTGTGGCCAATGTAAATTAATAGGCTGGACAAAAGTAGGATCCACTAATGACTGACGTAGTGGGTTGTTATGTATCATATTGTTCATTGAAATAAAGATTTTATTTTAAGTAGAATGAAAGTAATAGATTGGACATCCATGGTGTAATGAGTACAGAATATGGATTGAGAGTAAATCGAATAAAGACGAAAGTAATGAGAAGTAGCAGAAATGGGAACATTAACAGGCTTAATATCATAATTGGGGAACATGAAGTAAATGAAGTTAAGTAATTCCGGTACCTAGGCAGCAAAATAATCGATTACAGATGGAACGAGGAAGACATAAGAAGCAGGTCAGCACTGGCAAAAACGGCATTCCTAGTATCAAACGTAGGTCTTAATTTCAGGAAGAAATTTCTTGGAATGTACATTTGGAGCCCAGCGATGTATGGTCGTGAGACGTGGACTGTTGGAAAACCGGAACAGAAGAGAATCGAAGCATTTGAGATGTGGTGCTACAGACCAATGTTGAAAATTAGGTGGACTGATAAGGTGAGGAATGGGGAGGTTCTGCGCAGAATCGGAGGAAAAAGGAATGTGGGGAAAACATACACAAAGAGAACGGACAGTTTGATGGGACATCTGTTAAGACATCAGGAAATGACTTCCATGGTTCTGGACGGAGCTGTAGAGGGGAAAAACTGTAGAGGAAGACAGAGATTGAAATACATGCAACAGATAACAGAGGACGTAGGATGCAGTTGCTACTCTGTGATGATGAGTTTGGCAAAGGATGGGAATTCGTGGCGGGCCGCATCAAACCAGTCAGAAGACGGATGAGTCAGAATGCTAGTGAAGCGCCATTTGTTGCTAATTTTGTGCACTTACTTTTGGTTTCAATAGAATCCCGTGTCCTTTCAAGCACGTGTGTCAATTTTTACCTCTCCATCCACATTATTCCGTGAAGTACAAAATTTTGAAATGCTTAAGGACTTTCGGGTCACGCTGTATATTGTTGACATGCCAGCCGGTGACCTGTTCCCGTCTCCACGGATGAACAAGCCGTTGTGTGGCGGGCCTTTTCACAATAACGACGAGGCGATTTTGGATGTGGATCGTTTCTTTAAGGGGGGGAAACAACATTAGGAGGCTGTTTGATTTTTTTGGATTTTTTTCGATGGGAAGAATTTAATCAAATTTTGACATCATTTTATTCGTATTTAGAACAGTTTTTGAGTAATTTGAGCGAAAAACACACACACACACACACACACACACACACACACACAGACACAAAGCTATGCTGTGGTGTCCGCTGAAGGTTATGAGTATAGTTCTCCAATTGCGCGGCTGTGTAGCCGTTCCGATTTTCATCTGTAATCAGACAGATTTTGACTTCACATTAATAACTTAAATTTCTGAGAATATTAACCTGAATGGAAGTGAAAATAATGAAAATTAAAAATTTTGCAGGCGTTGGAACAATTTACTTCGATTTTCACGATTTCTTTCTCTAATTATGCATAAAAAATATCCTTAAAATCATGATATCATCTCACAAGTTGGTTCATATAATTTATAATTTTATAAAGAATCATACTATCAATTTTCATAGTGATCGGTTCTGTACTTTTTGAGTTAGACTGCACGCAGATTTCGAGATAAACGCGTTTGAAAAATTAATTCTCGGAAACCAGAAATTCAAGGAAGTTAACAATAATGTAAAATGCTTACCGATTAATCTGCGATTCTAGCACCATATAGTAATCCTCCTACTTCCTCTTAGGCTTCGTTTTGCGCTTGCAGCAGTGCTTTCCGAGCTTTGCGACTTTCCTTCGATTCCAGTGAACTACGTCGATTCTGCCGGCTTACGCGCTTGTTATCCATTTGTTCGGCGAAATTTAAGCTTTGCGTGCCTACTACAAGTCCTGCCTCGTTCGTGACCACCAGAAGGGACGGATTTCCTTCACTGAACAAGCCCGCTGCTGAATACGATGCCTCTTCAACGACTTTTAGTCCGGAGTGCAAGTGTTCAGGAGCTAATCGCGAAATAGTGGAATCAAAACTGTCACTCGCATTTTGTGTGTGGCCACCTAAATATCTCTCCAGTAATACATCCCCTGATAAATCTTCATTTATATTGGAAGAATTTCTCTTGTACGTGGTGGTGCAATAGAGTAGGCCATTCATTCCATTCCAAGGGCTTTTCGTTTCTGCCACTCGCACGAGCCGTCTTCTCCCTCCATTTCTTTTTTTTTAAAATCTCATTTTATTCGTTTTTGTTCGTTGAATCTGATCGGGGCGGACGCCGTAAGACACCCTTTTAAGTTCGTTGTTGATCTATTAACTCAGTTTTTTCATTACAGAGGGCAGCTAACCCTCTGACCGAACACGCTGAGCTACCGTGCCGGCTAATACTCGTGTCGACGATTTTCATCCGTGGAAATCATATGATAATATGTCGCCATTATTGCTTTTTTTCATGTTTTGCACACTATCTATACGTCTTCGAATAGCTGCTCCATAAAAAGTGCAGAGCTTTTTCACTAATGACTCTGTGTGTTTGACTTTTCCACCAAGCTTTTTAGTTTTTCGAATGTTTCGATATCGAGTCCCCATCCTCTTCTGGACGTGATGTACACTACTAGCCATTAAAATTGCTACACCACGAAGATGACACGCTACAGACGCGAAATTCAACCGACAGGAAGAAGATGCTCCTATATGAAAATGATTAGCTTTCCAGAGCATTCACGCAAGGTTGGCGCCGGTGGCGACACCTACAACGTGCTGACATGAGGAACGTTTCCAACCGATTTCTCATACACAAACAGCAGCTGACCGGCGTTGCCTGGTGAAACGTTGTTCTGATGCTTCGTGTAAGGAGGAGAAATGCGTACCATCACGTTTCCGACTTTGCTAAAAGTCGGATTGTAGCCTATCGCGATTGCGGTTTATCGTATCGCGACATTGCTGCTCGCGTTGGTCGAGATCCAATGACTGTTAGCAGAATATAGAATCGGTGGGTTCAGGACGGTAATACGAAACGCCGTGCTGGATCCCAACGGCCTCGTATCACTAACAGTCGAGATGACAGGCATCTTATCCGCATAGCTGTAACGGATCGTGTAGCCACATCTCGATCCCTGAGGACGTTTGCAAGACAATAACCATCTGCAAGAACAGTTCGACGACGTTTGCAGCAGCATGGACTATCAGCTCGGAGACAGTGGCTGCGATTACCCTTGACGCTGCATCACAGACGGTAGCGTGTGCGATGGTGTACTCAACGACGAACCGGGGTGTGCGAATGGCAAAACGTCATTTTTTCGGATAAATCCAGGTCCTGTTTACAGCATCGTGATGGTCGCATCCGTGATTGGCGACATCGCGGTGAACGCACGTTGGAAGCGTGTATTGGTCATCGCCATACTGGCGTATCACCCGGTGTGATGGTATGGGGTGCCATTGGTTACACGTCTCGGTCACCTATTGTTCGCATTGACGGCACTTTGAACAGTGGACGTTACATTTCAGATGTGTTACGACCCGTGCCTCAACTCTTCATTCGATCCCTGCGAAAGTTTACATTTCAGCAGGATAATGCACGACCGAATGTTGCAGGTCCTGTGCGGGCCTTTCCGGATACAGAAACTGTTAGACTGCTGCCCTGGCCAGCACATTATGCAGATCTCTCACCAATTGAAAACGCCTGGTCAATGGTGGCGGAGCAACTGGCTCGTCACAATACGCCAGTCACTACTCTTGATGAACTGTGGTATCGTGTTGAAGCTGCATGGGCAGCTGTACCTGTACACGCCGTCCAAGCTCTGTTTGACTCAATGCCCAGGCGTATCGAGGCCGTTATTACCGCCAGAGGTGATTGTTCTGGGTACTGATTTCGCAGGATCTATAGGCCCAAATTGCATGAAAATGTAATCACATGTGAGTTCTAATATAATATGATTGTCCAATGAATACCCGTTTATCATCTGCATTTCTTCTTGGTTTAGCATTTATAATGCCCAGTAGTGTATATATTCGCTTTTTAAAACTTGATGATGATAACATCTAAACGAATGCGAATTTCGCTTTGAAATTTTGACAACGTTTTCTTGTATAGTTAAGCTAACGATTTATGCAATAACGGAAATCGGATTTTATGACACCCCTAATGTGGTTTCCCCCCTCAGCAGCGAAGATGTAGTCGCCTACAACCGAGATCTGCGCAGCAGTCCATCGTTGGAAAGGAAAGTGTTGCATTGAGGGATGGCGAATATGTGCATCACCGACAGTCTTCGCCGCAGCTTACTTTTATCGAGTTGTTAGTTTTAACTTCATGACATCTGCCGCACATCGCGTCACTGTCTCCAGATGCGGCCCGTTAATCCCGACGATATTACTGTTGACACCCTCGGCGTTATTACCAACCCCTATTAGCGGTAATTTGTTCCCGGCGTTAACAAGTAGTGTCGCGTGCTGCTGGGGCTCAGCCGGGAAACGCAGCCCGGCTGCGGAGAGGCCGGCGCGCGCCACGCCAGGCCCTGTCTCGTGCCCCCGCCTCACTTCACGTCACCTCGGCCTGCCGCCCACGCCGCCCACGCCGCCCAGACCCGGCAGCCGCCATTGTATTCCGGCGTCGCCGGTTTGGGCCGCGGCGCGGCTCCCGAGTCGGCGGTGGTCCCGCCCAGCTCCCAGACGCGTCTGCGGCGCGCTCTTCCACCGGCGACACGCCGGGCACAGCACGCGGCCCAGCATCTCTGCACACCGACAACTGCTGTCCGTCTTCAATACACTGCAAGCCATTACTGCAGTGAGGACCGAAAGAAACTGGTACACCTGCCTAATATCGCGTAGGGCCCCCGCGAGCACGCACAAGTGCCGCAACACGACGTGGCATCGACTCGACTACTGTCTGAAGTAGCGCTGGAGGGAACTGACACCATGACTCCTGCAGGGCCGTCCATAAATGTGTGAGAGTTCGAGGGGGTGGAGATCTCTTCTGAACAGCACACTGCAAGGCGTCCCAGATACGCTCAAGAGTAATAGGAGGCAGATTTCAGACTACTTAAAAGATCAAAACGAAAATTTCAGTTCCGACACTGACAGTGTTCAGTGTCTATGGAAAAAGTTCGAGGCAATCGTAAAATGCTTCTTAGACAGGTACGTGCCGAGTAAAACTGTGAGAGACGGAAAGAACTCACCGTGGTTCAACAACAAAGTTAGAAAACTACTGTGAAAGCAAAGAGAGTTTCACTGCAGATTTAAACGCAGCCAAAACCTCTCAGACAAACAGAAGCTAAACGATGTCAAAGTCGACATGTGGAATAATCGGGTCTACTGCTGTGTTGGAGGATCTTGTCCAGTATTTATGCCCAGAGGGCGGTGGGTGCTCTCTTTGCCGTCCGCGCCCGCCTCGCGCTGCTTGTAAGCTGTTGTCTCTTCCCTGGTGCTCCCACGGACGTCCGCGCCCGACTTGGTCGCCATCTGTGGCAGCTCTCTGGGGCCCGTCCTGTGTCTGGCGCTCCGTTCGCGGTCCGCGCCCGCCTGTCGCTGCTCCTGAGGTGTCACTACTTCTTGAGGAGTTTGTTGGTTCCTTTCGTTGGGCCCTGAGAAGCTCCAGAGCCGGACTCCACGCCGAGCTGAGCTGGTAACCGCTCTCTCGGTCTATTAGGTTTTCTGGGACCTTGATCTCGATGGCCTCCTTTATGACACTGTCCCAAAATATTGGCGTCTGTGTCACAATTTTGGTGTTGTTGCAGTCCATTCAGTGACCGAGCTCCACACAGTGCTCCGCTATGGCAGATTTGGTTGCCTGTCCGAGTTAGCGTAAGGAGGGCTATGCGTGAAGCGTTCAGCGAATTCGAAAGTAAAATTCTATGTACCGACTTAACAGAAAATCCTTGGAAGTTTTGGACTTACATTGAATCAGTAAGTGGCTCGAAACAGCATAACCAGACACTCTGGGATGGTGATGGCATTGAAACAGAGGATGACATGCGTGAAGCTGAAATACTAAACACCTTTTTCCAAAGCTGTTGCACAGAGGAAGACCGCACTGCAGTTCCTTCTCTAAATCCTAGCACGAACGAAAAAATGGATGACATCGAAATAAGTGTCCAAGGAATAGAAAAGCAAATGATATCTCTCAACAGGGCAAAGTCCAGTGGACCTGACGGGATACCAGTTCGATTCTACACAGAGTACGCGAAAGAATTTGCCCCCCTTCTAACAGCCGCCTACCGCAAGTCTCTAGAGGAACGGAAGGTTCCAAATAATTGGAAAAGAGCACAAGTTATTCCAGTTTTGAGGAAGGGTTGTCGAGCAGATGCGTAAAACTATATGCCTATATCTCTGACATCGATCTGTTGTAGAATTTTAGAACATGTTTTTTGCTCGCCTATCATGTCATTTCTGGAAACCAAGAATCTACACTGTAGGAATCAACATGGATTCTGGAAACAGCGACCGTGTGAGACCCAACTCGCTTTATTTGTTCATTAGACCCAGAAAATATTAGATACAGGCTCCCATGCAGATGCCATTTTCCTTGACTTCCGGAAGGCGTTCAATACAGTTCCGCACTGTCGCCTGATAAACAAAGTAAGAGCCTACGGAATATCAGACCAGCTGTGTGGCTGGATTGAAGAGTTTCTAGCAAACAGAACACAGCATGTTGTTCTCAATGGAGAGACGTCTACAGACGTTAAAGTAATCTCTGGCGTGCCACAGGGGAGTGTTATGGGACCATTGCTTTTCACAATATATATAAATGACCTAGTAGATAGTGTCGGAAGTTCCATGCGCCTTTTCGCGGATGATGCTGTAGTATACAGAGAAGTTGCAGCATTAGAAAATTGCAGCGAAATGCAGGAAGATCTGCAGCGGATAGGCACTTGGTGCAGGGAGGGGCTACTGACCCTTAACATAGACAAATGTAATGTATTGTGAATACATAGAAAGAAGGATCCTTTATTGTATGATTATATGATAGTGGAACAAACACTGGTAGCAGTTACTTCTGTAAAATACACTCCTGGAAATTGAAATAAGAACACCGTGAATTCATTGTCCCAGGAAGGGGAAACTTTATTGACACATTCCTGAGGTCAGATACATCACATGATCACACTGACAGAACCACAGGCACATAGACACAGGCAACAGAGCATGCACAATGTCGGCACTAGTACAGTGTATATCCACCTTTCGCAGCAATGCAGGCTGCTATTCTCCCATGGAGACGATCGTAGAGATGCTGGATGTAGTCCTGTGGAACGGCTTGCCATGCCATTTCCATCTGGCGCCTCAGTTGGACCAGCGTTCGTGCTGGACGTGCAGACCGCGTGAGACGACGTTTCATCCAGTCCCAAACATGCTCAATGGGGGACAGATCCGGAGATCTTGCTGGCCAGGGTAGTTGACTTACACCTTCTAGAGCACGTTGGATGGCACGGGATACATGCGGACGTGCATTGTCCTCTTGGAACAGCAAGTTCCCTTGCCGGTCTAGTAATGGTAGAACGATGGGTTCGATGACGGTTTGGATGTACCGTGCACTATTCAGTGTCCCCTCGACGATCACCAGTGGTGTACGGCCAGTGTAGGAGATCGCTCCCCACACCATGATGCCGGGTGTTGGCCCTGTGTGCCTCGGTCGTATGCAGTCCTGATTGTGGCGCTCACCTGCACGGCGCCAAACACGCATACGACCATCATTGGGACCAAGGCAGAAGCGACTCTCATCGCTGAAGACGACACGTCTCCATTCGTCCCTCCATTCACGCCTGTCGCGACACCACTGGAGGCGGGCTGCACGATGTTGGGGCGTGAGCGGAAGATGGCCTAACGGTGTGCGGGACCGTAGCCCAGCTTCATGGAGACGGTTGCGAATGGTCCTCGCCGATACCCCAGGAGCAACAGTGTCCCTAATTTGCTGGGAAGTGGCGGTGCGGTCCCCTACGGCACTGCGTAGGATCCTACGGTCTTGGCGTGCATCCGTGCATCGCTGCGGTCCGGTCCCAGGTCGACGGGCACGTGCACCTTCCGCCGACCACTGGCGACAACATCGATGTACTGTGGAGACCTCACGCCCCACGTGTTGAGCAATTCGGCGGTACGTCCACGCGGCCTCCCGCATGCCCACTATACGCCCTCGCTCAAAGTCCGTCAACTGCACATACGGTTCACGTCCACGCTGTCGCGGCATGCTACCAGTGTTAAAGACTGCGATGGAGCTCCGTATGCCACGGCAAACTGGCTGACACTGACGGCGGCGGTGCACAAATGCTGCGCAGCTAGCGCCATTCGACGGCCAACACCGCGGTTCCTGGTGTGTCCGCTGTGCCGTGCGTGTGATCATTGCTTGTACAGCCCTCTCGCAGTGTCCGGAGCAAGTATGGTGGGTCTGACACACCGGTGTCAATGTGTTCTTTTTTCCATTTCCAGGAGTGTATCTGGGAGTATGCGTGCGGAATGATCTCAAATGGAATGATCATATAAAATTAATTGTTGCTAAGACGGATGCCAGGTTGAGATTCATTGGGAGAGTCCTTAGAAAATGTAATCCATCAACAAAGAAGGTGGCTTACAAAACACTCGTTTGACCTGTACTGGAGTATTGCTCATCAGTGTGGGATCCGTACCGGGTCGGGTTGACAGAGGAGATAGAGAAGATCCAAAGAAGAGCGGCGCGTTTCATCACAGGGTTATTCGGTAAGCGTGATAGCGTTACGGAGATGTTTAGCAATCTCAAGTGGCAGACTCTGCAAGAGAGGCGCTCTGCATCGCGGTGTAGCTTGCTGTCCAGGTTTCGAGAGGGTGCGTTTCTGGATGAGGTATCTAAAATATTGCTTCCCCCCTACTGATACCTCCCGAGGAGATGACGAATGTGAAATTAGGGAGATTCGAGCGCGCACGGAGGCTTTCCGGCAGTGGTTCTTCCCGCGAACCATATGCGACTGGAACAGGAAAGGGAGGTAATGACAGTGGCACGTTAAGTGCCCTCCGCAACACACCGTTGCGTGGCTTGCGGAGTATAAATGTAGATGTAGATGTAGAATAATGTTCATCTCTGGGGAGTACAACATCAAGATGCAGCTCAATGGAATTTCGCTGCCAATTAACGGACGAAAATCAATTTTCCCCAGCCAGTTGAAAGCACCGATAGCTTTCCCGAGTAGAGGACTCGGAATGACGGAGCAGTTTTCATGATCACCGGTCATAAAATACACAAGATGGCAGAAATATCAAAAGTTCCAGGGGCCATTACATTGAAACCACAGAAGACGCCGGTGCTTAGGAACACTGACCCCGATCGAGTTCGGAAAACTAACTCCACCACAGGATAACCGACCTGACTGCCGGAAGGCCGAACTGCCCCGATATCCGAAATCAGTAGCAACGGTTTCCAGTGTCACTCCCGCTCTAGTTGGCCACGGGGCCTTCTTCTATCTGCTGCAAGTCCGAGGTTACGAAAGCACAGGGAAACGACATCTCAGCCCCATTTCTTTGCAGCTTTCCGTCAGCTTCGCTTCGTGGCTACCAGTAGATCGGTAGAGGCCTCCATTTGAGGATACGTGATCTTGAAAGCAACCACGTGAAGAATCATCTTGCTTTAGTCGATACTTCCCGCTATAGAATGCTCGTGGCAACTTTGTTATTTAAGATGCAGATATGCGGTTTGCACCACGAGCTACTAGCAGCACAACTTGGAATCGGAGTTGAATTTTTTAAAGAGGACATCGAAGGCAAATGGGTATGATAGTTATTCAATCGACAGGGCTTTTAGGCTTAGTCCGCTAATAATAATGTCGAGGAACCGCCTTCTCACTCCGTCAGGTTACCGTTCGTTTCTGGGGTCACTGACCACATAAGCAGAATTTTATAGAAAAATGGTATTCAGACATCCTTCTTCAGTCAAAACAAAATAAAAGACTTTTTTCGACGGAAAACGGATGCACCTGATTACTTCCACATTGCAAACGTGTATCAAGTGTCATGTGGCTGCGGCAAAGTGTATATAGGCGAAACGGGAAGAACTGTCAGAGAACGCATTAAGGAACACGGACGGCACATGCGGCTAAAACAAAGTGCAAAATCGGCAGTAGTGGAACATCACGAGAACTGTGGCTCTGACATCGATTTTAATAACGTACGTGTACTGGCTAAAGAAACAAACATTTACAGAAGAAAGGTCCAAGAAGCAGTTCAAATTTCGAAAAATTCATCTAATCTCAATAGAGAGGACGGCATAGGCTTCCAGCATCGTGGCTCACCGCCATCAAAGAAGTAAATACGCGGCCGCGGTGTAAACAACGCGCTGCAAGTCACCTCGGCGGACAATAATATTTTGGGTAAACATTCCCCCTCTCTTGCTCTGACCGTTTCGAATCCAGCCACTGATGGCGACCAGCCAATAGCGGTAGCAGGCATTTCAATCAATAACCCTTCTCCAGCAAAAGTGTGGAATAGAGCCTTTCTAACCAATGACGATGGACCGCCAATGGTATCCACAGGAGATGAGCTACCAACGTCCTTCTTCTGCATCAGAGCCGGAATATTAGCCTATGACTATTGCCCACCAATGGCAGCCATTTGAATTTTAACCAATACTGTCACTTCTCCAGCACGAACGGCAGAAAACTCCCCTTTTTATATGTGGACGCGACACTCGCCTCTGACAGTGTTCTAGCAGTAGTGGACACCAAAAGATCCCGAAGAAGATTCCAGCAGAGGGGTCGAAACGTCGAACATTTTAGAAGAAGCATGACGCGGTGTAATAACCCAGAAGATTTTAACTTCAGCAACCAGCAGTACGGTTCCGCCGATGTCTACCCTTTGTCGTGGTGCCTTTGTGCTCTCGTATCACGTCATTCTATGTCTAACCGCTTTCGTTCGCGATTCTCAGTTCCCAGGATTCATCTCTGTTTTTGCGACTATCACCGTCTCCTAGGACCGGACGAGTCGTCGTTGCTTCTCGCTTTATTCTGTATCAGCTGTCCGAACATTCGGCCTCACCTGCAACAATCCGGAGGATCGCCTTACAGCCTAAACTTCGTATTTTTGTGACAAGACTGCCTCGCATTTTGTAAGTAGGCTGTTTAGGTTTGTATATTGGTAACGCCACTTAGTGCTCTGTATGAAAATCACTGACTGTGCTGTGTGCAGTCTGTGGCTGGTTCGCATTGTTGGAATATTTGCTATTGTAGTGTTGAGCAGTTGGATGTGAACAGCGCGTAGCGTTGCGCAGTTGGAGGTGAGCCGCCAGCAGTGGTGGATGTTGGGAGAGAGACGGCGGAGTTTTGAGAGCGGACGATATGGACGTGTGTCCGTCAGAAAAATGAAATTTGTAAGACTGGATATATATATATATATATATATATATATATATATTATTATTAGTCGTAAAGCTCCCAACATGGAAGACGCTAAATATAGATGGTTCACTTCTGGGGCTTCTTATTCTTCTTGTTTGCCCACCAGGTCTTCATTCTTTGCGAGAATTCAGTTTTTCTTTCTTCGCTCCATTTTGTTCCAGTTCTCGGCGCTTTTGTCTCTGGTTTGACCTCCCATTTGTCAACTTTAAGTTTGAAATTGTTTCTTTTGTTCATGTCTTCAGTAGTAATGTTGGCTAATTCCAGAACTTTCTTTACATTTTTGATCCATTCTCCTCCATTAACAAGGGATGCTACGTATCTTACTATTTTTTTTGTAAGTCTGTGATCGGGAAGTCTCATTATGTGGCCATAGAATTTTAGACGCCTCTTCCTCATGTCTATCTCTATGTTAGAATATTCCTCAATTTTAGAATTTTTCTGTAATCTATACCCCTCTTTGGTCCATCTTGGTCCCAGAATTTTCCTAATGATTTTCCTTTCCTCTTTCTTCAGGTTTTCCATATCTGTTTTCCTTTTAAGTGTCAAGGTTTCGCTGGCATATAGCATTATTGGTTTAATTACCGACTTATAATGTTTAATTTTTGTATTTATAAATAGACATTTTTTATTGTAAATGTTTTGGACCAGCCCTAGACCCCTACGAGCTTTTAATATTCTTTCTTGTTGTGAGTATTTTTCAGAAATTATCTCTCCTAAATATTTAAAGTATGGTACCCTCTTAATTTCTCCATATTTGGTTTGTAACTTAGAAATTTCTAGATTTGTTGTTGTAAACACCGTTTTCTCAAAAGATATTTGTAGGCCAACTTTTCCTGCACACTCTTTTAAGGTTTCTATCTGTTTGACTGCCATTTCACTAGAATCTGCCATTATTGCAAGATCGTCTGCGTAGGCTAAGTAGGGGATTTGTAGGTCATCTTTTTTGGTTCCCAGTGATATTGGTTTCCAGTACTTTTCTTTTTTGAGTTCTTTTTCCCATTCTGCCATGACTCTATCCAGAACTAAGTTAAATAACAGAGGTGATAATCCATCACCTTGTCTAACCCCAGTTTTTATCTCAAATAATTTTGAAAGTTTTCCCATGAATTTCACTTTGCATTTTGTATTTGTTAATGTCTGCTCTATGATGTTCCGTGTCTTCTTATCCAGTCCTTGTTCTTCAAGAATTTTAAATAGTGTGGGTCTGTGAATTGAATCATATGCCTTTTTAAAGTCGACAAAGACATATAATGTAGGCTTCCTTCGCATTTGTCTCATCCTTGTAATCAATTTCAAGTTTAAAATTTGTTCTGGACATGATCTGTTTGGTCTGAAACCAGCTTGGATATCTGAGATTTTGGGTTCTAGCAGTTTTTGTGTTCTTTCAAGAAGACAAGCTGATAATATCTTGTATGTGACGGCAAGTAAGGAGATTCCTCTATAGTTGTTCACATCCGATTTATCCCCTTTTTTATGTAACGGATGTATTAGGGCACATTTCCAATCTTCTGGTATTTCTTCAGTAACCCATATGTTTTGAATAATTTTAACTAGCTCATTTCTTGAGTTAGACCCTAGACTTTTGAGAAATTCGGCTACAATTCCATCTTCTCCTGATGCTTTGTTATTTTTGAGTTTGTTTATGTGTTTGATAATTTCTTCTTCAGTTGGCGGTACAGAGTCTTGCTGTTGCGGGGCTTTAGTGCTGGATATTGGAAGAGCTTCTGTTGGTTCTGGACAGTTTAGTAGCGTTTCAAAATATTTGGCTAATTCTTCACAGTTTTCTTCGTCGCTTAGTGCCAGATTCCCATCTGATTTCCGAAAACAGACATTTTGAGGGATATACCCTTTAATTTGGTTTGCAAAAGTTTTGTAGAATCCATGCGTATTATAATTTTTAAAATCTGCTTCTATTGATTCCAGGGCTATTACAAATGATTGAAGCGATTACATAAATTCACTGTAGCTCCATTCATTGACATATGGTCACGACACACTACAGATACGTAGAAAAACTCATAAAGTTTTGTTCGGCTGAAGCCGCACTTCAGGTTTCTGCCGCCAGAGCGCTCGAGAGCGCAGTGAGACAAAATGGCGACAGGAGCCGAGAAAGCGTATGTCGTGCTTGAAATGCACTCACATCAGTCAGTCATAACAGTGCAACAACACTTCAGGACGAAGTTCAACAAAGATCCACCAACTGCTAACTCCATTCGGCGATAGTATGCGCAGTTTAAAGCTTCTGGATGCCTCTGTAAGGGGAAATCAACGGGTCGGCCTGCAGTGAGCGAAGAAACAGTTGAACGCGTGCGGGCAAGTTTCACGCATAGTGATGTGAAAGATTCAGTGTTTAAACCTCCTCTACCAAGAAACGTGCCAGAACTGCGAGCTCGCATCAACAATGCTTTCGAACTCATTGATGGGGACGTGCTGCGCCGAGTGTGGGAGGAACTTGATTATCGGCTTGATGTCTGCCGAATCACTAAAGGGGCACATATCGAACATTTGTGAATGCCTAAAAAAACTTTTTTGAGTTTTTGTATGTGTGTGCAAAGCATTGTGAAAATATCTCAAATAATAAAGTTATTGTAGAGCTGTGAAATCGCTTCAATCATTTGTAATACCCTATATATATATATATATATATATATATATATATATATATATATATATGACATCCAGTCTTACAAATTATATATATATATATATTCTTCATGTCTACATAGTTGCAGCCTGCCGCCCGGGATTAGCCGAGCGGTTTGAGGCGCTGCAATCATGGACTGTGCTGCTGGTCCCGGCGGAGGTTCGAGTCCTCCCTCGGGCATGGGTGTGTGTGTGTTTGTCCTTAGGATAATTTAGGTTAAGTAGTGTGTAAGCTTAGGGACTGATGACCTTAGCAGTTAAGTCCCATACGATTTCACACACATTTGAACATTTTGAACACTATTAAGGTAAATACATTGTTTGTTCTCTATCAAAATCTTTCATTTGCTAACTATTAACATCAGTAGATAGTGCCTTCAGTAGTTAGAACCTTTTACTTAGCTGGCAGTATTGGCGCTCGCTGTATTGCAGTAGTTCGAGTAACGAAGATTTTTCTGAGGTAAATGATTCATGATAGGTATAGGTTACTGTTAGTCACGGCCATTCTTTTGTGGGGATTATTGAAAGTCAGATTGCGTTGCGCTAAAAATATTGTGTGTCAGTTTAGTGATGATCACAATAAGTAAAGAGAAAAATGTCTGAGTACGTTCAGTTTTGCTCAGCTGTTTGAAAATCAAATAAAGTAGAGGTTTGCCACCACAGTCATTCATAATTTTTCTAAGGGGATGTTTCAATTTGTGTATCTACGATCCCCTGTCTGTTAGTGGTCTGCAGTACTTCCTTTGCTCGCTTCAAGTCATTTACCTCAAATGGTTCAAATGGCTCTGGGTACTATGGGACTTAACATCTGTGGTCATCACTCCCCTAGAACTTAGAACTACTTAAACCGAACTAACCTAAGGACATCACAGACATCCATGCCCGAGGCAGGATTCGAACCTGCGACCGTAGCAGTTGCGCGGCTCCGGACTGAGCGCCTAGAACCGCGAGACCACCGCGGCCGGCCATTTACTTCGGGAAGACAATTCTGAGCTGTAGGTTGCGTACAGCAACTATGTAGACATCAGCATTGGCGGCCGAAGACTTCCGGCTTAAGAAGTCAGCCTCATTCTGCCAACGGCCTTGTCAAAGAGGGCGGAGGAGCAGATAGAGGTTCAGGGCACTCTCTTGTCCTAGGGGTGGGAAATTGCCCCTAAAGGCGGAAGAATCAGCAATGATCAACGACATGAGGATGCAGAAGGCAATGGAAACCACTGCATTAAAGACACGTAACGTGTATCCACAGGACATGCGGCCTGTAATTGAAGAAGTGTCATGATGATCTCTCCATTGGCAAAAGATTCCGGAATAGTCCCCCATTCGGATCTCCGGGTGGGGACTGCCAAGGGGAAGGTTACCATGAGAAAAAGATTGAACAATCAACGAAAGGATAACGTTCTACGAGTCGGGGCGTGGAATGTCAGAAGCTTGAACGTGGTAGGGAAACTAGAAAGTCTGGAAAGGGAAATGCAAAGGCTCAATCTAGATATAGTAGGGGTCAGTGAAGTGAAGTGGAAGGAAGACAAGGATTTCTGGTTAGATGAGTATCGGGTAATATCAACAGCAGCAGCAAATGGTATAACAGGTGTAGGATTCGTTATGAATAGGAAGGTAGGGCAGAGGGTGTGTTACTGTGAACAGTTCAGTGACTGGGTTGTTCTAATCAGAATCGACAGCAGACCAACACCGACAACGATAGTTCAGGTATACATGCCGACGTGGCAAGCTGAAGATGAACAGATCGAGAAAGTGTATGAGGATATTGAAAGGGTAATGCAGTATGTAAAGGGGGACGAAAATCTAATAGTCATGGGCGACTGGAATGCAGTTGTAGGGGAAGGAGTAGAAGAAAAGGTTACAGGAGAATATGGGCTTGGGACAAGGAATGAAAGAGGAGAAAGACTAATTGAGTTCTGTAACAAGTTTCAGCTAGTAATAGCGAATACTCTGTTCAAGAATCACAAGATTACATCATGGTCAGACAGAGATTCCGAAATCAGATACTGGATTGTAAGGCGTACCCAGATCACAATATAGTAGTGATGAAGACTAGGCTGAAGTTCAAGACATTAGTCAGGAAGAATCAATACGCAAAGAAGTGGGATACGGAAGTACTAAGCAATGACGAGATACGTTTGAAGTTCTCTAACGCTATAGATACAGCAATAAGGAACAGCGCAGTAGGCAGTACAGTTGAAGAGGAATGGACATCTCTAAAAAGGGCCATCACAGAAGTTGGGAAGGAAAACATGGGTACAAAGAAGGTAGCTGCGAAGAAACCATGGGTAACAGAAGAAATACTTCAGTTGATTGATGAAAGGAGGAAGTACCAACATGTTCCGGGAAAATCAGGAATACAGAAATACAAGTCGCTGAGGAATGAAATAAATAGGAAGTGCAGGGAAGCTAAGACGAAATGGCTGCAGGAAAAATGTGAAGACATCGAAAAAGATATGATTGTCGGAAGGACAGACTCAGCATACAGGAAAGTCGAAACAACCTTTGGTGACATTAAAAGCAACGGTGGTAACATTAAGAGTGCAACGGGACTTCCACTGTTAAATGCAGAGGAGAGAGCAGTTAGGTGGAAAGAATACATTGAAAGCCTCTACGAGGGTGAAGATTTGTCTGATGTGATAGAAGAAGAAACAGGAGTCGATTTAGAAGAGATAGGAATTTAAAAGAGCTTGAGAGGACTTACGGTCAAATAAGGCAGAAGGGATAGATAACATTCCATCAGAATTTCTAAAATCATTGGGGGAAGTAGCAACAAAACGACTATTCACGTTGGTGTGTAGAATATATGAGTTTGGCGATATACCATCTGACTTTCGGAAAATCATCATCCACACAATTCCGAAGACGGCAAGAGCTGACAAGTGTGAGAATTATCGCACAATCAGCTGAACAACTCATGCATCGAAGCTGCTTACAAGAATAATAAACAGAAGAATGGAAAAGAAAATTGAGAATGCGCTAGGTGACGATCAGTTTGGCTTTAGGAAAAGTAAAGGGACGAGAGAGGCAATTCTGACGTTACGGCTAATAATGGAAGCAAGGCTAAAGAAAAATCAAGACACTTTCATAGGATTTGTCGACGTGGAAAAAGCGTTCGACAATATAAAATGGTGCAAGCTGTTCGAGATTCTGAAAAAATGTACATCGAGGAAGCAATGATGGAAATAAAAGAAAGGTTCAGGAGTGGAATTAAAATACAAGGTGAAAGGATATCAATGATACGATTCGCTGATGACATTGCTATCCTGAGTGAAAGTGAAGAAGAATTAAATGATCTGCTGAACGGAATGAACAGTCTAATGAGTACACAGTATGGTTTGAGAGTAAATCGGAGAAAGACGAAGGTAATGAGAAGTTGTAGAAATGAGAACAGCGAGAAACTTAACATCAGGATTGATGGTCACGAAGTCAATGAAGTTAAGGAATTCTGCTACCTAGGCAGTAAAATAACCAATGACGGACGGAGCAAGGAGGACATCAAAAGCAGACTCGCTATGGCAAAAAAGGCATATCTGGCCAAGAGAAGTCTACTAATATCAAATACCGGCCTTAATTTGAGGAAGAAATTTCTGAGGATGTACGTCTGGAGTACAGCATTGTATGGTAGTGAAACATAGACTGTGGGAAAACCGGGACAGAAGAGAATAGAAGCATTTGAGATGTGGTGCTATAGACGAATGTTGAAAATTAGGTGGACTGATAAGGTAAGGAATGAGGAGGTTCTACGCAGAATCGGAGAGGAAAGGAATATGTGGGAAACACTGATAAGGAGAAGGGACAGGATGATAGGACATCTGCTAAGACATGAGGGAATGACTTCCATGGTACTAGACGGAGCTGTAGAGGGCAAAAACTGTAGAGGAAGACAGAGATTGGAATACGTCAAACAAATAATTGAGGACGTAGGTTGCAAGTGCTACTCTGAGATGAAGAGTTTAGCACAGGAAAGGAATTCGTGACGGGCCGCATCAAACCAGTCAGTAGACTGATGAAGGGTTGCGTAACCTGATGTCTCTTCGGTCCAGGTCCAGGGAACATAAGATTAGCAGGTGAGATCGTTACCACCTTCTACTAGGGGAAACGGTGACAGACAGATTCTCTCGTTTACAACCCACCAATCAGCTATAAACAGCAAACCTGAAAATCTACGCTATTATTACCCGAAAAGTTTCTACTCGTTCTTGCTGTAGGGACACCCCACTGTTCCCTGCCTGTGAAGCTGTCTTCCGACACCTGCGGTAGTGTCTCATATGCCAGTGCCGCAGGGCTACTGAAAAATCGGAAGATTTATGGCTGCTAACTTGCGTCGCTCTTTGTTCCTAGCCGCGTGGGTCTCGCAGGAGGAGTATCGTTGCTGAATAAACAGCTGCAGTGGATTGTGACACGAGGCGGACGGCCATTGACAAGGGGAACGGGTATGACGGGACGGGAACATGGTCCGGACGTCCGGAATTCTGAGTGACAAAGCGGCGGAAGTTGTGTGTGTGTATGTGTGTGTGTGTGTGTGTGTGTGTGTGTGTGTGTGAGAGAGAGAGAGAGAGAGAGAGAGAGAGAGAGAGAGCGGAGGGGGCGGCTCAGCAGTGAGTGAGTGAGACCTCTATGTGGAGGACCTGCTTTTGATGCCCGGACTGTCATTCTGTCAGAGACAGCAAAGAACGTGAAAGTGCAGCTCAACGGAATGGATAGTGTCTTCGAAGGAGATGTAAGCAAAACGAGGGTAATGGAATGTTGTTTTTGTCGTTGCTGTTGTTGTTGTGGCCTTCAGTCCAAAGACTGGTTTGATACTGCTGTCCTTGCTACCCTGCCCTGTGCAAGCTTCTTCATCTCCGAGTAACTACTGCAACCTACATCCGTCTGAATCTGCTTATTGTATTCACGTCTTGGTCTTCCTCCACCAGGTTCGCCCCCACGCTTCCCTCCAGTACTAAATTGGTGATCCCTTGATGTCTCAGTATGTGTCCTACCAACCGATCGCTTCCTCTAGTCATGATGTGCCACAAATTCCTCTTCTCCCCAATTCCATTTAGTACCTCATCGTTAGTTATGTGATCTACCCATCTAATCTTCAGCATTGTTCTGCAGTATCACACCTCAAAATCTTCTTTTGCCGTCTTGTCTACACTGCGTATCGTCCAAGTTTCACTTCCATACGTGGCTACCCTCTGTTCAAATACTTTCGAAAAAGGCTTCGTGACAATTAAATCTATACACGATGTTAACAAATTTCTCTTCTTGAGAAATACTTTGCTTGCCATTGGCTTGCCTCATTACTTCGACAATCGTCAGTTATTTTGCTTTGCAAATAGCAAAACTCATCTACTACTTTAAATGTAGTCGAATTAAATCAGCTGATGCTGATGGGATCAGATTAGGAAACGAGAAACTGAAAGAAGTTTTGCTATTTGGACAGTAAAATAATTAGTGATGCCCTAAGTAGAGAGGATAAAAAATGCAGACGGGCAATAGTAATAAATGCGTTTCTGAAGAAGAGAAATTTATTAAAATCGAATATAGGTTTAAATGTCACGAAACCTTTTAGGAAACTATTTGTCTGGAATGTAGCCATGTAGGGAAGTGAAACACGGACGATAAGAAAATTTAAACAAAAAGGGAAATGCGGTGCTACGAAAGCATGCTCAAGATTACATAGGTAGATCGTGTAACTAACGAGGTGGCATGAAACAAAATTGCGCAGACAAGAAATTTGTGAAACAATTTGACTAAGGTCGATAGGACACATTCTGACACATATCAAGGTATCACCAGCGTAGTACTGGAGGGAATTGGGCGGGGAGGGGGGGTGGGGGTGTAAAAAAATCTTACAGGGAACGAAGAGATGAATGCAGTAGTAAGCAGGATCAAGTGGATGTAAGTTGCAGTAGTTACTCAGAGATGAAGAGGCTTGGATACGATCGGCCAGCGTGAAGAGCAGTATTAAACCAGTGTTTGGACTGAAGACGAGAACAGCCGGTCGGAGTGGCCGAGCGGTTAAAGGCGCTACAGTCTGGAACCGCACGACCGCTACGGTCGCAGGTTCGAATCCTGCCTCGGGCATGGATGTGTGTGATGTCCTTAGGTTAGTTAGGTTTAAGTAGTTCTAAGTTCTAGGGGACTTATGACCACAGCAGTTGAGTCCCATAGTGCTCAGAGCCATTTGAACCATTTGAAGACGAGAACAACAACAGTCTTTTTCCCGTTGTTCTAGACATGTTGAAACACTAACTTCCCTTGATATTGGTGCTTTTTAACTGTCTCACCCTCACTTTATGTTATCTCAAAAACAAGTGGTTTCTGCCGTCAGCGCACAAGCGGACTTTAACGGCCGAGAACGATGTGCTGGTGGACGCAACCAGATGAATTTAAAAACCAGTGAAAACGATTCGCAAATGCTGCACCTGCGTCGTGACAAGTGTAAACCGTGCCGTACGTGGCCCCGAACTCAGATATCCTAGTTGTGGCTGGAGATTCACTTCGTCGTCAGTCTGTGTGTGTCCACCTTTCACCTTTCTGACCACTTGATCTCTGCTGGGCACACTTTCAGTGAGGTGTCTGTGGAGGGATGGCCGCCCATTCTTCATCAAGATCCGAGACCAGACAAGACAGTGCTGCTGGACACTGGAGTCTCGTGCGAAGGCAGACTTTACTCATCCCGAAGGTGATCTCATGTGGGCTCTGAGCAGGTGGGTGTGTTTCAGGAATGGTGTTGTCCACAAACCACTGGCTCACACACGCTGCCTTATGACGGGGTGTCATTCCGTGCTGATACAAATATCGTTTCCGAACAGTTTTATATTGTAACATGCGTTCATATCCTTCCGCGTTTGGCGTTTTCGTAAGCACAGCGAGGGGCTACATCCTAAGCACGAAAAACATCTCACACCGTAACAGCACTTCCTCCCTACTTCACTCTTGGAACTACACGTGATGTCAGGTAAGGATAGCTGTACATTCGCAGACACCAACCCTTTCCATCCTAGTGGCACACATTATAACGTAATTCAGCACTCCAGATCACTCGTTTCCAGTCATCCATTGTCCAGTGGCGTCCCTGTTCACACCATCTCGTGCATAGCAGTGACCACAGAAATGTGTGGCATATGAGGAGGTGCTCCACCATTGCACCCCTTTCCTTTTTAACTTCCTAGGCACGGTAATTATGCTAACTGGACGTCTCGTACTACTTTGGAACTCATGAGTGATTCGATCCGCTGATTTACTGCGATTTTTTGCGACAACCCTCCGCCATTCCCTGTTCGCCAGTACATGAGATTTTCCTTGTCTTGGTTCAGCTGTGATTGTACCTTGTCGCAGTCACATCACCAACTGTTGAGTTGGGCAGCTTTAGAGTGGTTGAAATTGTACAGTCTTTTACTGTAGGAAGCAAGGGAGAGCATGTTGTTATCGGCGGCTGGTACCCTCTTTCAACAACACCAATGGACACCTGGGTTAATACAGTTCTTTATTCACATGAAGTGAATGTTGTTGTGGTCTTCAGTCCAGAAACTGCTTTGATGCAGCTCTCCATGCTACTCTATCCTGTCCAAGCTTCTTCATCTCCCAATACCTACTGCATCCTACATCCTTCTGAATCTGTTTAGTGTATTCATCTCTTGGTCTCCCTCTACGATTTTTACCCTCCACGTTGCCCTCCAATGCTAAGTTGGTGATCCCTTCATGCCTCAGAATATGCCCTACCAACCGATCCCTTCTTCTTGTCAAGTTCTGCCACAAACTTCTCCCCAATTCTATTCAATACCTCGTCATTAGTTATATGATCTACCCATCTAATCTTCAGCATTCTTCTGCAGCACCATATTTCGAAAGCTTCTATTCTCTTCTTGTCCAAACTATTTATCGTCCACGTTTCACTTCCATACATGGCTACACTCCATACAAATACTTTCAGAAACGACTTCCTGATACTGCAATCTATACTCGATGTTAACAAATTTCTCTTCTTCAGAAACGCTTTCCTTGCCATTGCCAGTCGACATTTTATATCCTCTCTATTTCTACCATCATCAGATATTTTGCTCCCCAAATAGCAGAACTCCTTTACTACTTTAAGGGTCTCATTTTCTAATCTAATTCCCGTAGCACCACCCGATTTAATTCGACTACATTCCATTATCCTCGTTTTGCTTTTGTTGATGTTCATCTTATACCCTCGTTTCAAGACACTGTCCATTCCATTCAGCTGCTCTTCCAGGTCCTTTGCTGTCTCTGACAGATTTACAATGTCGTCGGCGAACCTCAAAAGTTTTTATTTCTTCTCCATGGATTTTAATTCCTACTCCGAATTTTTCTTTTGTTTCCTTTACTGCTTGCTCAGTCTACAGACTGAATAACATCGGGGTATAGGCTACAACCCTGTCTCACTCCCTTCCCAACCACTGCTTCCCTTTCATGCCCCTCGACTCTTATAACTGCCATCTGGTTTCTGTACAAATTGTAAATAGCCTTTCGCTCCCTGTATTTTACCCCTGCCACCTTCAGAATTTGAAAGAGAGTATTCCAGTTAACATTGTCAAAAGCTTTCTCTAAGTCTACAAATGTTAGAAACGTAGGTTTGCCTTTCCTTAATCTTTCTTCTAAGATAAGTCGTAAGGTTAGTATTGCCTCACGTGTTCCAACATTTCTACAGAATCAACACTGGTCTTCCCCAAGGTCGGCTTCCACCAGTTTTTGCATTCTTCTGTAAAGGATTCGCGTTAGTATTTTGCAGCCATGGCTTATTAAACTGACAGTTCGGTTATTTTCACATCTGTCAACACCTGAGTTTTTTGGGATTGGAATTATTTTTATGAACTGGATACTTAACTTCAATAAAGTCCATGTGGTGTGGTATAAGCTCATCAGTCCACCTTAGCTTCACTCGTGGTGCAGTACAAGTCCCGCTGTAAACAGTGCTCTGGTCGCTGTGTACTGCCGTAGCCTGAGCGAGTCAGTGCGGCGCTCCGGTCAGCGGCGGCAGCCTAAGTACAGGTACGTGCTCCCGAAAGGGCGTTGGCGGCTTGTTGCTTGTAAGTGTGTCTTTGGCTTCTCTTGTGGTAAGCCCACTTGATACACAGCGCCTACTATCGATCTCCACGCTACATCTTTGCCTACCGGTATGCTGGCGACAGCTTACCCCAGGACATAAATGTTCTTGACGGATTTGTTACGTGGTTGACATCCAATGACTTTTACGTGTTCAAAGACACTGGTTTCTCCTGAAAGAGCCATTCTGCTGTTATTGCTACTCTACTGACAACAAAATAGTCCCCGCCTCTTTTATAATGTTGGGTGCAACTCTCGTATCATCTAGTGGTCTATTCCGCAATAGGGTATCCGAATACTTTCGGACAGACAGTGTATGTAAACACATCGCCAGGCCTGGTACAAACGTCCATCCTCCTCGATCGTATTATTTCTGAGCAGAGAGAAATAAGGAAGATTACTGCTTAACGACTGCATCTCCAGCCTGGAATCTCATTGAGCTGAGTAGAGTCTTCACAGATCAGTCCCTCCTCGAACTGAGCCCCTGTTACAGCAAAGACGAGTCTGAAAAAGCCGCAGTCAGTGGGGGGATACTAATGTGACTGTCACTCTTGTCAGAGTGAGGCCCCTTCGGTTTTCGCTTGCAGCACCCTTATAGCACAGCAGGACGTGGGAAATAGTCAACGTCCCCTTTTGTGTTGCCCCTCTATGCAAGCCTTCCTGCGCCTGCATTTCAGCAAAGTAATGCCCGCCCGCACACGGCGAGAATTTCTACTGCTTTTCTTCGTGCTTCTCCAAAGCCTATCCTGGTCAGCAAGGTCGCCGGCTCTCTCCCCAAGTGAGAACGGGTGGATCATTATGGGCGGAGCCCTCCAACCATCTCGGAATACTGATGATGTGCTAATCAGACTGGATTCGGCACGGTATACCTCTGGGGGGCATCCAGCAACTCTCATCAATCAATGAAACGGGCGTTATAGACTTGCTCAGTTTGAGAAACTCTTTGTCTTGACTGAATCATCGAATTTTTCTGAAGTTGTATCCATTTGTTCGTCTGTACATGTACATTATATCTATCGATTTCCGTCCCATTCTGATAATTCCCTCGCCGGCCGCGGTGGTCTAGCGGTTCTAGGCGCTCAGTCCGGAACCGCTCGACTGCTACGGTCGCAGGTTCGAATCCTGCCTCGGGCATGGATGTGTGTGATGTCCTTAGGTTAGTTAGGTTTAAGTAGTTCTAAGTTCTAGGGGGCTGATGACCACGGATGTTAAGTCCCATAGTGCTCAGAGCCATTTTTTTTTTTTTTTTTTGAAAATTCCTTCGTGATGGGTCGCTTTTTCTTAGAGTGTGCAATAAGATACGTTCTGAATCACTTCATTCCTTCGTTTGCCACCACATACTTAGGTTTCTGCTGTTGGAGCCCAGAACCGCACGGCCCAACTTGGTGTGGTACCGAACACTGTACTCCAAGGTTCTCGCACTGGAAATAGCACCCCTGGGAGGTGTGGTGTGGTTTGATGAAGAGCTATGGCGGGACGTGCCATAGTGGCTTATACCAACTGAATTAAATTCACTGGCATTAAGAGAATGGAGCAGATTGGGATGAAACCAGTGCAGCTCCGGTGACATGAAGTTACATAGGTGAAAACTGTTCAGAATTGCTGAAATTGTGTCGTTTTCGATAAATATGAGGAGCTTCAGCGACAAGGAATGTTCGTGTCGATCCTGAAGACTAAATTTTTTAAGGCGATACTGCACGGAAAAAGCAGGAAAGGCGGGTCAGACTCTCGGCCTTGTACGAATGTTCTTTTACCGCGATACATTCATTAAAGTGCTATTTTCCGCCCTCGTCCTTCGTCCTCCTCCTGCTCTGTGCCAGCCCGTGCACTTCCAGTCATTAACACCTGCAAGACTGAGCCGTGGCCGCCGTTCACGCCTCCGTCACACAACAGAGCTGTCCTCTGACGTACCCAAGAAGTACACTGCGAACTGGTCTTCAGGAAGATTCTCACCCTCAAGCAAACAGAAGCTACACGATGTCAAAGTTAGCGTGAATTCGAAAGTATAATTCTATGTACCGACTTGACAGAAAATCCTAGGAAGTTTTGGACTTACGATGAATCAGTAAGTGGCTCGAAACAGCATATCCAGACACTCTGGGATGATGATGGCATTGAAGCAGAGGATGACATGCGTAAAGCTGAAATACTAAACACCTCTTTCCAAAGCTGTTTCACAGAAGAAGACCGTACTGCAGTTCCATCGCTAGATCCTCGCACAAACGAAAAAATGGCTGACATCGAAATAAGTGTCCAAGGAATAGAAAAGCAACTGAAATCACTCAACAGGGCAAAGTCCACTGGACCTGACGGGATACCAATTCGATTCTACACAGAGTACGCGAAAGAACTTGCCCCCTTCTAACAGCAGTTTAACGCAAGTCTCTAGAGGAACGGAAGGTTCGAAATGATTGGAAAAGAACACACGTAGTCCCAGTCTTTAAGAAGGGTCGTCGACCAGATGCGCAAAACTATAGACCTATATCTCTGACATCGATCTGTTGTAGAATTTTAGAACATGTTTTTTGCTCGAGTATCATGTCATTTTTGGAAACCCAGAATCTACTCTGTAGGAATCAACATGGATTCCGGAAACAGCGATCGTGTGAGACCCAACTCGCTTTATTTGTTCATGAGACCCAGAAAATATTAGATACAGGCTCCCAGGTAGATGCCATTTTTCTTGACTTCCGGAAGGCGTTCAATACAGTTCCGAAATGTCGCCTGATAAACAAAGTAAGAGCCTACGGAATATTAGACCAGCTCTGTGGCTGGATTGAAGAGTTTTTAGCAAACAGAACACAGCATGTTGTTCTCAATGGAGAGACGTCTACAGACGTTAAAGTAACCTCTGGCGTGCCACAGGGGAGTGTTATGGGGCCATTGCTTTTCACAATATATATAAATGACCTAGTAGATAGTGTCGGAAGTTCCATGCGCCTTTTCGCGGATGATGCTGTAGTATACAGAGAAGTTGCAGCATTAGAAAATTGCAGCGAAATGCAGGAAGATCTGCAGCGGATAGGCACATGGTGCAGGGAGTGGCAACTGACCCTTAACATAGACAAATGTAATGTATTGTGAATACATAGAAAGAAGGATCCTTTATTGTATGATTATATGATAGTGGAACAAACACTGGTAGCAGTTACTTCTGTAAAATATCTGGGAGTATGCGTACGGAACGATTTGAAGTGGAATGATCATATAAAATTAATTGTTGGTAACGCGGGTACCAGGTTGACATTCATTGGGAGAGTCCTTAGAAAATGTAGTCCATCAACAAAGGAGGTTGCTTACTAAACACTCGTTCGACCTGTACTAGAGTATTGCTCATCGGTGTGGGATCCGTACCACGTCGGGCTGACAGAGGAGATAAAGAAGATCCAAAGAAGAGCGGCGCGTTTCGTCACAGGGTTATTTGGTAAGCGTGATAGCGTTACGGAGATGTTTAGCAAAATCAAGTGGCGGACTCTGCAAGAGAGGCGCTCAGCATCGCGGTGTAGATTGCTCGCCAGGTTTCGATAGGGTGCGTTTGTGGATGAGGTATCGAATATATTGCTTCCCCCTACTTATACCTCCCGAGGAGATCACGAATGTAAAATTAGAGAGATTCGAGCGCGCACACAGACTTTCCGGCAGTCGTTCTTCCCGCGAACCATACGCGACTGGAAGAGGAAAGGGAGGTAATGACAGTGGCACGTTAAGTGCCCTCCACCACACACCGTTGCGTGGCTTGCGGAGTATGAATGTAGATGTAGATGTGTAGATGTAGCAGCACTAATTGCTGCTAAAACTGAAGTGCTTATAAATGAACGGGCTTGACACTTCTGGTGCTTCTTTCTCCATTGAGGCGTCCTTCAGGTATGGGCACGTGTTAGCAGGCCGCACGCTGCTCTCCAGGTGATCGGGCTTGGCGAGCAGCGAACGAGTTGCGTCACAGACTCTGACAAGTTGCCAGTGGCGCAGTTCCAGCCCCGCGAGTAGTGCTCTGGAAGCGAAAGTCTGCTGCGGTCGGCGCGCCGGGCTCGTGTCCTGTAGGACAGCATCCAGGTATACAGGGTGATTCAAAGAGAGAGAACAGATTTCAATCGTTTGTTACAGACAACCCATGAAGGATAGAACATTCGGCGTGTCAGTGGATAGAGGAAGCTTCAGAGTTTTATGCTCAGACAGACACTGTACCATACGCTTCACGTGAGTACCATGCATTGCTCGAGAAACGCTGAAACGGTAGTCCATTTCATTGGAGACACGAATCAGCAGTTCCCTATTTATTGAATCGACTTCAACAATTCGGTTTGTCAGATCTTGAAGAGATGGGCCAGACTCTCACTTAAACGTACTGTGCTCCGGCACGAATCGCTGTCGTTGTACGCACATCGTCCATTTGCGAACACACGTTAATGGGACCTTTCTTTCCTCGATTTCCAGTCATTTGGTCAGTTTTGTTAATGTTCGCCCAGTAGAGTGGTTGTCATGAGCTTCGAATCGCTTAATCAACTCACAGAATTCGTGCATATCCTTCCGTGCTGTGTTGATTAACCACGTTTTTACTGAAAATCGTGTCGAGAACAGCAAAACAGCCTCCTTGTAGGGTTCTCATTCGTTATGTACACTACTGGCTATTAAAATTGCTACACCAAGAAGAAATGCAGATGATAAACGGGTATTCATTGGACAAATATATTATACTACAACAGACATGTGATTACATTTTCATGCAATTTAGGAGCATACATCCTGAGAAATCAGTACCCAGAACAACCACCTCTGGCCGTAATAACGGCCTTGATACCGCATGGGCATTGAGTCAAACAGAGCTTGGATGGCGTGTACAGGTACAGCTGCCCATGCAGCTTCAACACGATACCATAGTTCATCAAGAGTAGTGACTGGTGTGTTGTGACGAGCCAGTTGCTCCGCCACCATTGATCGGACGTTTTCCATTGGTGAGAGATCTGGAGAATGTGATAGCCAGGGCAGCAGTCGAACATTTTCTGTGTCCAGAAAGGCCCGTACAGGACCTGCAACATGCGGTCGTCCATTATCCTGCTGAAATGTAGGGTTTCGCAGGGATCGAATGAAGGGCAGAGCCACGGGTCGTAACACATCTGAAATGTAACGTCCACTGCTCAAAGTGCCGCCAATGCCAAGAAAGGCGACCGAGAGGTGTAACCAATGGCACCCAATACCATCACGCCGGGTGATACGCCAGTATGGCGATGACGAATACACGCTTCCAATGTGCGTTCACCGCGATGTCGCCAAACACGGATCCGACCATCGTGATGCTGTAAACAGAACCTGGATTTATCCGAAAAAACGACATTTTGCCATTCGTGCACTCAGCTTCGTCGTTGAGTACACCATCGCAGGCGCTCCTGTCTGTGATGCAGCGTCAAGGGTAACCGCAGCCATGGTCTCCGAGGTGATAGTCTATGATGCTGCAAACGTCGTCGAACTGTTCGTGCAGATGGTTGTTGTCTTGCAAACGTCCCCATCTGTTGACTCAGGGATCGAGACGTGGCTGCACGATCCGTTACAGCCATGCGGATAAGATGCCTGTCATCTCGACTGCCAGTGATACGAGGCCGTTGGGATCCAACACGACGTTCCGTATTACCCTGCATATTCTGCCAACAGTCATTGGATCTCGACCAACGCGAGCAGCAATGTCGCTATAGGATAAACCGCAATTGCGATAGGCTACAATCCGACTGTTATCAAAGTCGGAAACGTGATGTTACGCATTTCTCCTCCTTACACGAGGCATCACAACAACGTTTCACGAGGCAACGCCGGTCAACTACTGTTTGCATATGAGAAATCGGATGGAAACTATCCTCATGTCAGCCGGCTAGTGTGGCCGAGCGGTTCTAGTCGCTTCAGTCTGAAACCGCGCGACCGCTACGGTCGCAGGTTCGAATCCTGCCTCGGGCATGGATGTGTGTGATGCCCTTTCGTTAGTTAGGTTTAAGTAGTTCTAGGGGACTGATGACCTCAGATGTTAAGTGCCATAGTGCTCAGAGCCATTTGAACCATTTTGGTCATGTCAGCACGTTGTAGGTGTCGCCACCGGCCCCAACCTTGTCTGAATGCTCTGAAAAGCTAATCATTTGCATATCACAGCATCTTCTTCCTGTCGGTTAATTTTTGTGTGTGTAGCACGTCATCTTCGTGGTGTAGCTATTTTAAAGGCCTGTAGTGTGTGTAATGATGTTTAGCTCCACTGTTTGTGTTCTACAGTTTAGACATGGGCGCGTATGAGCCGAGTTTTTTCCCACCTAAAAGAAAACAAAATGCGACGTTTACGTAGCTACATTTAATCAGTAACTTGGACTGTCGGTGTCGTACACGGTGATGTTGACTGCTTTAGCTGAGGTGTCGAACTGGGGAATGTGGTGTCTGGTGTGACCGCCAGACACCACACTTGCTAGGTGGTAGCCTTTAAATCGGCCGGGGTCCGTTAGTATACGTCGGACCCGCGTGTCGCCACTATCAGTGATTGCAGACCGAGCGCCGCCACACGGCAGGTCTAGTCGAGAGACACTCCCTAGCACTCGACCAGTTGTACAGCCGACTTTGCTAGCGATGGTTCACTGTCGATATACGTTCTAACTTGCAGAGACAAGAGTTTAGCATAGCCTTCAGCTACGTTATTTGCTACGACCTAGCAAGGCGCTATATTCAGTTACTATAAGTACTATGTGAACAGATTATATTGTGACTCACGTACTATCAAGAGGGACGTTCATCATTAATGGATTAAAGTTAAGTATCAAACTAATTACGTCCGCTTTTTGAATTCTAATTGCTTGTCATGTTCCAGACCTCACGCCAGTATAGTTCTTCCCTCCTCACGCCAGCCTGCGTGAGCTAAAACGCGTGCATTTCAGCCTCCTCTTGTAACACGGTTTTGGCTCTTCTGCCAACACAACAGGCACAACTATTGCAAGCTCGAAACTATCCCGACGCGAGCCTGAGTGCGCTGCTGTGCTGTGCTGTGCTGACAGGGAGGAGGTATGTTCTGTCTCCCAGTGGCTGTTGTGGACCGCAACGGAAGATCGCCGATGTTCCCGGCATCCGTTCGCGTTGCCGACTTTAGTGTTGCACTGAGATCTCTAGAGGATGCGACGTACTGTACGATGTTCGCCGGAACGCGATTGCAGGCCAGGCCAGCTGACACTGGCTCGGAAGCACCTCACGAGAAGCAGTGGTAAATGCAGACTGCGCCCTCTCCGGCGGCTGCTCGGCGACACGCGGACGTCCTCCCTCAGCTGCTGGCCGGCCCTCTGCCCTTGAGCCACGCCGTCCGCAGTCACGGCAGGCGCGCCGCGTCCTCGCACACTACGCATTGTCTGCCGGCCCTGGAGGAAGCGGCCGCAAGTCTGCTGGAACGCCGCCTGTCAACAGGTGCCTCGAGCCGCGACCGGACTCCACTTGGAGGCGTGCCCGGCGCTGCCCGGCTCTGCACGCGGCTACCGAGAGCCAAGGCCGCCGTCAGCAGTGGCGGAATGCTCGGTGCACTGTGCGCTGCAGACGGTGGTGGGAGCCCGGTAGAGGGCCGAAACTAGCGGCTCCCCCGATCCAGTCGCTGCCGCGGCCGGTAAAAGTCTGTCCACTTGCAGTTGCCCTAAACGGTCGCGGGGCTTGTGGTTTTTGACACTGTCGAGTCCTGTACCGTGGGAAGCAAGGGAGATGATGTTGGTTGGTGGGCGGTATCCTCTTACTACAACACAACTCCACACATTTATTAACAAGGTTCTTTACTAACCAGAACAAAAGCTAATTATCTTTAAACTAGTCCACGTGTTGTGGTACAAGCTCTTCAAACAATAGTCCACGTTAGCCTCACTGCTGGTGAAGTACAAGTCCCGCTATAAACACTACTTTGGTCGCAATGTACTGACAGACGCCAACTAGAACAGTGACTGAGCTAGTAACCGAAACTGCGATTGGGGTGGCAGACTTTGACTCACGGGGGCGTCCGGTCCGCGGCGGCGATCTAAAAACTGGTGGTCGGGAGGGCGTTGGCAGCGCTTTGCTTGCGAGTCTGTCTTCAGCCTCTCTCCCGATAGGCTTCAGCACCTGTTATCTATCTTCTTAGCCCGCCCAGTTAGCCGTGCAATCTAATGCACTACTTTCCGGGCAGGAAGGCCTACCGGTCCCCGGCACGAATCCGCCCGGCGGATCAGTGTCGAGGTCTGGTGTGCCGGCCAGCCTGTGGATGGTTTTTAAGGCGGTTTTCCATCTCCCTCATCGAATGTGGGCTGGTTCCCCTTATAGTGCAACTGAGGCGGATGTCGGCGATTGCTGCTCAAACACTGTCTCCACGTACGCGTTGAAACGTCCCCCTAGAAAAATTTATGCTGTGCTGGAAAACCTCTTACGTTATTTGATTTTCAAACAGCTGACCAAAACTGAGTGCACTCAGACATTTCTCTCTTTACTTATTCTCATCATCACTAAACTGACACACAATATTTTTTTAGCGGAACACAATCTGACTTTGAATAATCCCCACAAAAGAATGGCCCTGACTAACAATAACCTATACCTTTCATGAATCACTTACCTCACAAAAATCTTCGTTACTCGAACTGCTGCAATACAGCGAGCGCCAAAACTGCCAGCTAAATAAAAGATTCTAAATACCGAAGTCACTAACTACTAATAGGCATAGATAGCAAATGAAAGATTTTGATAAAGAACAAACAATGTATTTACCTTGATAGTGTTCAAAAGTCATATATATATATATATATATATATATCAGTTCATGACATCCAGTCCTACAAATTTACTGTCTGTGATGGACACACGTCCGCTCTCAAAATTCCGCCATTTCTCTCGCCACATCCACCACTGCTGGCGGCTCACCTCCAACTGCGCAACGCTACGCGCTGTTCACATCCAACTGCCCAACACTACAATAGCGAATATTACAACAATGCTAACCAGCCACAGACTGCACACAGCACAGCCAGTGATTTTCATACAGAGCGCTACGTGGCGTTACCAATATAAAAACCTAAATAGCCTGCTTATAGCATACGCTATAATTACTCTACCACACAAACATTTGGGGTTACACTCGTCTGGTGTGTGACATTCCCCGGGCGGAGGAGGGGGGAGGGGGGAGTGTCTACTGGGGGCCGAACGCCGAACCGCACAATAAACCTGGGTTGGCGGTGGGGCGGCGGTGGGGTGAGTGGACTGCTGTAGCCTGTTGTGGGGTTGAGTACTACTGAGGGCTACAGCCGGGGCTGAGCCTCTCTGTCGTTTCTAGGCTCCCAGTTCCGCACAATACAATACAATATATCTTCTTGCAAGCTCTTCGCCGACCGGTGAGCTGGCGACAGCATATGCCAGCACAGCGGTATTTAAAGCTTACTAGCCGTGGGCCCTAGTGGTCCTGCACGTCTCTCGAGCACCTGCTGTCAGCCCCGCAGTCCTCCAGTAACTTGTTGCTACATTACACTGTGTGTGTGTTGCACTGCCTTACAGCTCAGCTGTTTTTTTTTTTAAATAAGTGAATAAATAAGGAAACAGCAAAGAAAGTAGACAGAGAAGAGAGAGAAGTGAATAAACAGTACGAAAAACCTAATTTTCGAAACTGAAAAAAAATTTGCCATGTGGCACTCCACGACAGAAACGTACTCTGAGTAAACAGAGAAATTTAGTCCTCGGTACAGTATTGCAAAGAATCTCTTTCCAGAATTCGAGGAGAAACCAGAGTTTTGTACTAATTCCACCACCTCAGTATAGAAGTAACTGTCATCTCGAGACCTGGTTTAATATTATTCTCATTCTTATCAGTCGGTTTTTGAGTACAAATATACAATGCTTGTGGTAGCGAACGAGGCAGATGCATCACGAGCACTGTTATTCATGAATGTGTAAGCGCAAGCATGGGCTAAACAATCGACTCTGTACTGCTCTCCCCTTTTAATCTCTTTCAGTATGCGTTTGTTTTTAATGTTTTCCACGATTACGAGTATCGCTCTATGTCAAGAAACAGGTGTCGACCTCTTCGTTACATGCAGCCAAGCAACTAGTGAAACTACGGTTTCGGCAATCGAAGATAACTGAAAAGTTTACTGTCGACCGCAGTTAGGTCCTCAGACAGGGTGTAGTACAATGGTCGCGCCATTCGAGTAACATTCATTTAATGTTTCCATTCTCCTACGCTTGGCGGCTTTTCTATTTTAATAGAAGAGAAAAGCAATGGTCCCATAACACTCCCCTGTGGCACGCCAGAGGTTACTTTAACGTCTGTAGACATCTCTCCATTGAGAACAACATGCTGTGTTCTGTTTGCTAAAAACTCTTCAGTCCAGCCACAGAGCTGGTCTAATATTCCGTAGACTCTCCCCACTGCTTCCTGATGCGAATCGAGCTGTTATTGAGAAGTACCGCCGCCAGATGCCTGGTTCGTAAAACCTCTGGCAGCTGTCGGCACCGCTCGTGACGTCACGAGTGGCGGAACTGGTTACCCTGGCCTAGTAGGCTCCTAACACACTACTACATGCACTACATTAGCTGATGACATTCTTCTCCTGTCTGCATCCCAACCATACAGTGTGACATGGACAAGGAAATGCGAAGCTTTGCCGTCAGCTGCTGACGTCGACGCATTTTTTTTAATTCACTTGCAAATGATTTTAACAAACCGACAGAATGGTTACGGGGACATTATCACTCATAGTCGCCAATTTATTTCTGAAAGATTACTTACAACTCATAACAACTGCTTACAGAGTCATATTTTCACCTGGTGGCAGAAAGTGGAACTATTATTTTTTTTTTCAACTTGGGCCACGAGCGCACCAATTAACGAACATACCTACGATATTTCAGCTCCCTGCAATGTATACAGCCTGCACTACAGCATCAATTATAACGACCCGGTACTTTTCCTACCACATAAATTGCCCACAAGGCCACTAAGTGGTAATTAATCTCGCGGCGGGCCTAGGTCGTAATGTTTTGCTTCAGTGCTGTAGTGCATAACACAAAATACTAGAGATCGGTGAAACACAGGCGTTGGCCGACATTGGCTGAACCTCCTGAATGCCGAGTCTGCAGTGATAGTTCGTCATCATTGTGTGTGAGCAGCAGGATAGTAACGTTAAACTATGAGGTGCAGCATCAACGTAGTCTCTCTCTCTCTCTCTCTCTCTCTCTCTCTCTCTCACTCCAGAGCACTTGCCCGCGAAAGGCAAAGGTCCCGGGTTCGAGTCTCGGTCGGGCACACAGTTTTAATCTGCCAGGAAGTTTCATATCAGCACACACTCCGCTGCAGAGTGAAAATCTCATTCTGGCCACTTCTATCCAAGTCTGAAACTCGTAGCGAGGCCGTTGTGCATGTAGCATATACACAACCTGACAAAAAGCGGAGAGTTCATTCTCGCAGTTTAGCTTCGTAGACGTACACACCACTACGGATATGCAAATAATTACACTATCAGTTCTCAGTGCCAGATAGAAACGTCATCAGACTGCGTTGCTGTTGTTCCTGTTTAGCGTTGTTACCGGACCTGGTACGGTATATGAAGTGCGCGAACAGCGGCAGATGTTGAGCGATCATTGTGAAAGGCACGGAGATGCCGCGTAAACGTGTGAGACAGCGTTATCAGCACCTGACACACAGTGACAGGCACCCCATTGTGGTCTCCATTTGGACGCCTAGTCGACTCGCACAGTGTCCTGATTTGTGGGGCATTCGGGTGTGACAGTGGTCCGACGTTGGACTGTATGGGAATGTGCGGGAAGACTGACTCCTTGTCACGGACTGGGACGGACACGTCTGACCACCACAAGGGAGGGTCGTCCTATTGGGCATCGAGAAGACCGCAGAGTCTTCATATCAGCGCCTGCCATTCGAGAACAATGAATGGACCTCCTGCAAACATTCTGTGTCGTCCCTCATCACTGATCAGTGATCAGCAGCAGCCTGGGTAGGTAATCAAAGTCTGGTCCGTAGGCTGCCGTTAATGCGACACTAACACGTGCTTTCGGAGTAGTGGTCCTACCACGAAGCACGAGCTGATATTGAGTGGTGCAGCATTCTGTTTGTCGACGAATCACAGTTCTGGACTACCCCAGTCGCCAAGAGTCGACGAGTATGGTAGCGACCTGAGGATGGGTCTAATTCTTCCAATGTTTTGGAGAGGCACAGAGTTGGTACTCTTGGTGTCAGGCTGTGGGGAGGCATCGCTTGTGACTCCGGGTCACGGCTGGTAGTGATCATGGGAACTTCTACGGCGCAGCAGAACTTCAAGGAGTCCTGCGTCCTCATGTGTTGCCTCTCACATGTGCCAGTTTTCGAGATGACAATGCTCGTCTCTCTATGGTGCTTGCGAGTGAAATGTGTGCGTGATGTTCAGGTAAAATCCCCACATCTGTCCCCAGTAGAACGCGTGTGGGACCAGCTCGGGTGTCAACTCTGTCAGAGTGCCAGTTTCCAGAAAATCCAGTACCAGTCACAACAGTTGAGGGTCAGCTGACTCCAAGAGTGGAACCGCATCAGTGCAGCATCCAGACCAGACGGGTTGTTGAGGAGTGGGTCAGTACAGCCAAGTGCTTTGTATCAATTATTTCTACAAGGAATGGCGTGGCCTTGTCAGACTGACAGTCCGCATACGACTTGTACTCTGCACTGTATCTATATACAGTGAAGAGCCAAAGAAACTGGTACACCTGACTAATGTCTTGTAGGGTCCCCGCGACCACGCAGCAGTGCCGCAGCACAACGTGGTATGGACTCGACTAATTCCCGGAGGGAATCGACACCATGAATCCTGCAGGGCTGTCCATAAATCCGTAAGAGTACCAGGGAGTGAGCATCTCTTCCGAACAGCACGTTGCAAGGCATCCCAGATATGCTCAATAATGTTCACGTCTGGAGAGTTTGGTGGCCAGCGGAAGTGTTTAAACTCAGAAGGGTGTTGCTGGAGCCACTCTGTAGCAACTCTGTCGCACTGTCCTGCTGGAATTGCCCAAGTCCGTGGGAATGCGCAATGAACATGAATGGATACAGGTTATCAGACAGGATACCTAGGTTCTTGTCGTCTGTCAGAATCGTATCTAGACGTTTCAGGGATCCCATATCACTCCAACATACACCTCACACCATTTCAGAGCGTCCACCAGCTCGAACAGTCCGCGGCTGACACACAGCGTCCATGAATTCATGAGGTTGTCGCCATACCCGTACACGTCCATCCACTCGATACAATTTGAAACGAGACACGTCCGATCAGGCAACATGTTTCCAGTTATCAACAGTCCAATGTCGGTGTTGACGCCTCCAGGCGTGGAGTAAAGCTTTGTGTCGTGCTATCATCAAGGGTACGGGAGTGCGCCTTCAAATCTGAAAGCCCATATCTATTATGTTTCGTTGAATGGTTCGCACGTTGACACTTGTTGATGGTCTAACATTGAAATCTGCAGCAGTTTGTAGAAGGGTTGCACTTCAGTCACGTTGATTCTCTTCAGTCGGTGTTGGTCCCGTTCGTGGAGTATGTCTTTCCTGCCGCAGCGATGTCGTAGATTTGATGTTTTACCGGATTCCTCATATTCGCTATACAGTCGTGAAATAGTCGTACGGGAATATCGCCACTTCATCGGTACCTCGGTAATGCTGTGTCCCATCGCTCGTGCTGCGACTATAGCACCATGTTCAGAATCCCTTAAATCTTGATAACCTGCCGTTGTAGCAGGAGTAACCGATCTAACAACTGTGCCAGACACTTGTCTTACATAGGCGTTGCCGACCGCAGCGACGTATTCTGCCTGTTTACATATCTCGGTATTTGAATACGCACTCCTATACCAGTTACTCCGGCACTTCAGTGTATCAATTATTTCTACAACGAATGCGGCATTCTCGTCAGAGTGATAGACCGCATATGACCTACACTCTGTTCTCTACCTATATGAAAGAGAACGTTCTCTCCAACTGCAGTACGAGAAAAAAGAACTATCAACGACGGAGAGAAAAGTTGCTCTCTTATAATTGCCTCATACATCACCGACGTGGAGTGGCCTGCAATTGCCGTGTACGGCGGCAGCGTGGAGACTGGTTGAGTAACAAGAGTGCGTCCGTCCCGCTGGCCGATTTCGAAACCGCCTGCTCATAGTGTCTGCGCCAACACGGACGATATACCTGCACTAGCGCGGGCTGCACCCGGAACAATAGACGCTGCCGCTCAGGACAATGAGCACGTATGCAGTGCACGTGCCGCCGCTCACGTTCCCTTCTCGAACAACTCTTAGCACCCCGCGGCACGGGTTGTAAAACATTCTAACAATTATTTTCTTGTAAGATTTTGACTTAGGAGGAGAAAAGTTCGTTGATACTGATCCCCTTTCATCACTACTGGTGCTCATTCCGACGTTTGGATGGAGGCATTTTCCCAGATCCTCTTCATCTGTCCATAGCTGTCTCACTTTACACAAAACATAACGCGCTCCACACAGTTCGTTCACGGTTCATCTCTTGCTGTCTCTTCCCCCTCGGTTACTGTGACTAGACTGTCCTCATGTCTCGGTACGCGTGGTTCATCGGCATAAATGGAACATTTCTTATCGTCTACCATTCACTCCGTACTGACTTGCAGAGTATAGCCGTACACTTAAGTGCCAAAGAAACTGGTATAGGCACGCGTATTAAAATACCAAGATATGTGAACAGGCGTAGCGGTCGCCAAAGCCTATGTAAGACAACAAGTTTCTGGCGCAGTTGTTAGATCGGTTACTGCTACTGCATTGGCAGGTTATCGAGATTTAACTGAGTTTGAACGTCGCGTTATAGTCGGCGCACAAGCGATAGGGCACAGCATCAACGAGGTAGCGATGAAGTAGGAATTTTCCCTTAACGACCATTTCACGAGTGTACCGTGAATATCAGGAATCGGGTAAAACATCAAATCTCCGACATCACTGCAGCCGGAAAAAGATCCTGGAAGAACGTCACCAAAGGCGACTGAAGACAATCGTTCAACGTGACAGAAGTGCAACCCTTCCGCAAATTGCTGCAGATTTCAGTGCCGGGTCATCAACAAGTGTCAGCGTGAGAACCATTCAACGACACATCACTGATATGGGCTGTCGTAGCCGAAGGCTCACTCTTGTACCCTTGATGACTGCACCACGCCTCGCCTGGGCCCGTCAACATTGATGATGGACTGTTGATGACTGGAAACATGTTGCCTGGGTGGACGAATTTCGTTTCGAATTGTATCGAGCGGATTCGACGTGTACGGGTATGGAGACAACCTCATGAATCCATAGACCCTGCATGTCAGCAGCGGACTGTTCGAGCTGGTGGAGCGTCTGTAAAGGTGTATGGACCTCTGATACGTCTAGATGCGACTCTGGCAGATGACATGTACGTAGGCATCCTGTCTGATCACCTGTATCCATTCATGTCCATTGTGGTTTCCCACAGACTTGGGCAATTCCAACAGGACAGTGCGACATAGTTGCTACGGAGTGGCTCCAGCAACTCTCTTCCGAGTTTAAACGCTTCCGCTGGCCACCAAGCTCCCAAAACGTGAACATTATTGAGCATAGCTGGGATGCATTTCAACGTGCTGTTCAGAAAAGACCCTCAACCGTCACCCCCTGGTACTCTTACGGATTTATGGAGAGCTCTGCAGTATTCATAGTGCCAATTCTCTCCAGGACAACTGCAGACATTAGTCGAGTCCACGCCACGTCGTGTTGCGGCACTTCTACATGCTTGCCGGGGCCCTACATGATATTAGGCAGGTGTACCAGTTTCTTTGGCTCTTCAGTGTACAGCAGTTGAAATTTCCGTTCTGAGTAGCCGTAGTCGACATGTAAAACTGATGCCTGACTTTTCGTCTCAGACTGCAAGAGACATATTCGTTGGTGACACTGCAAATGCGTCAGGGGTCGAGGGACTTCCGAATGTATAGAGAACACCAGCAGTTTTCGAGTGATGTCGAAAACTTTGACTACCTTTGGCTGGCGCCATCGTTCTCTGTTAAAACTAACCGATCGTATTGCTGTTGGCACAAAACCAAAATCCAAGCTTAACGAGAGGTAACACCTCCTTCCTTTCTGTTACAATTATTGCGGTACTTGTAAACATTTATGCCCTCTCTATAAATGTGCTCATGATAATGCGTTGCCTCTGATAAAATGTGAGTTGGACGGAATTTTTTCACAACCTAGTCACATTAATGTGGTACCTGCTTCTGGTCGACGTCAGCGTGCAATAACCAGTCACAGACGGCAGGTGACTGCCCGAGCAATGGAGGGTACGTAAAACGTACCAGGAGCCGGCGGAAAGCAGTGCAGTTGTTGTCGTACTGTGGAAACGCAGCGATTCACCTGACGTCCAAACGGGCACAGTCATTGGCTTTCAGGCCAAGGGTGGAAGCATATCCGAAACTGCTAATTTTTTTAAACTGTGTGTGCCGCCTTGGTTTAAGCATACCGTTGTTGTTGTGTTCTTCAGTCCTGAGGCTGGTTTGATGCAGCTCTCCATGCTACTCTATCCTGTGCAAGCCTCTTTATCTCCCAGTACCTACTGCAACCTACATCCTTCTGAATCTGCTTAGTGTATTCATCTCTTGGTCTCCCTCTACGATTTTTACCCTCCACGCTGCCCTCCAGTACCAAATTGGTGACCCCTTGATGCCTCAGATCATGTCCTACCAACCGATCCCTTCTTCTAGTCAAGTAGTGCCACAAACTCCTCTTCTCCCCAATTCTATTCAATACCTCCTCATAAGTTATGTGATCTACCCATCTAATCTTCAGCATTCTTCTGTAGCACCACATTTCGAAAGCTTCTATTCTCTTCTTGTCTAAACTATTTATCGTCCATGTTTCACTTCCATACATGGCTAAACTCCATACAAATACTTTCAGAAACGACTTCCTGACACTTAAAGCAATACTCAATGTTAACAAATTTCTCTTCTTCAGAAAAGATTTCCTTGCCATTGCCAGTCTACATTTTATATCCTCTCTACTTCGACCATCATCAGTTATTTTGCTCCCCAAATAGCAAAACTCCTTTACTACTTTAAGTGTCTCATTTCCTAATCTAATTCCCTCAGCATCACCCGACTTAATTCGACTACATTCCAGTATCCTCGTTTTGCTTTTGTTGATGTTCATCTTATACCCTCCTTTCAAGACACTGTCCATTCCGTTCAACTGCTCTTCCAAGTCCTTCGCTGTCTCTGACAGAATTACAATGTCATCGGCGAACTTCAAAGTTTTTATTTCTTCTCCATGGATTTTAATACCTACTCCGAACTTTTCTTTTGTTTCCTTTACTGCTTGCTCAATATACAGACTGAATAGAATCGGGGAGAGGCTACAACCCTGTCTCACTCCCTTCCCAACCACTGCTTCCCTTTCATGCCCCTCGACTCTTATAACTGCCATCTGGTTTCTGTGCAAATTGTAAATAGCCTTTCGCTCCCTGTATTTTACCGCTACTGGACGTCTACTCACTGGCGACACCTGGACTTTCCAGATGAATCACGTTCCATGCTGTTTGCATGTATAGTTCTGCAACGATCGTGTCAAGTGTCCAGCCCATAGGGGGGAGCGTTATGGTCTGGGGAGTGTTTTCGTAGCAACCCCTCAGTCATCTCATCATTCTGGAAGACACAGTGGATCAACACTTACACTTGTGTATCCCCGGGGAGTATATGTCTCCCTACATGGAGTTTGTTTTTCCTCCGCACGGTGGCATTTACCAATAAGACAGTGAAACGTGTCACTCAGCTTTCACTGTACGTGCGTCGTTCGAACAGCACCAGGACGGATTTACTGTACTCCCCTGACCACCAGACTTCCCGCATTTACACTACTGGCCATTAAAATTGCTACACCAAGAAGAAATTCACATGATAAATGTGTATTCATTGGACAAATATATTATACTAGAACTGACATGTGATTACATTTTCACGCAGTTTGGGTTCATAGATCCTGAGAAATCAGTACCCAGAACAACCACCTCTGGCCGTAATAACGGCCTTGATACGCCTGGGCATTGAGTCAAACAGAGGTTGGATGGCGTGTACAGGTACAGCTGCCCATGCAGCTTCAACACGATACCACAGTTCATCAAGAGTAGTGACTGGCGTGTTGTGACGAGCCAGTTGCTCGGCCACCAATAACCAGACGTTTCCAGTTGGTGAGAGATCTGGAGAATGTTCTGCCCAGGGCATCAGTCGAACATTTTCTGTATCCAGAAAGGCCAGTACAGGACCTGCAACATGCGGTCGTGCATTATCCTGCTGAAGGGTAGAGCCACGGCTCGAAACACATCTGAAATGTAACGTCCACTGTTCAAAGTGCCGTCAGTCCGAACAAGAGGTGACCGAGATGTGTAACCAATGGCACCCCATACCATGACGCCGGGTGATAAGCCAGTATGGCGATGACGAATACACGCTTCCAATGTGCGGTCACCTCGATGCCGCCGAACACGGATGCGACCATCGTGATGGTGTAAACAGAACCTGGATTCATGCGAAAAAATGACGTTTTGCCACTCGTGCACCCAGGTTCGTCGTTGAGTACACCATTGCAGGCGCTCCTGTCTGTGATGCAGCGTCAAGGGTAACCGCAGAGTCTGTTCTAGGCGCTGCAGTCCGGAACCGCGGGACTGCTACGGTCGCAGGTTCCAATCCTGTCTCGGGCATGGCTGTGTGTGACGTCGTTAGGTTAGTTAGGTATAAGTAGTTCTAAGTTCTAGGGGACTTATGACCTAAGATGTTGAGTCCCATAGTGCTCAGAGCCATTTGAACCATTTTGAGCTTATCATTTGCATATCACAGCACCTTCTTCCTGTCGGTTAAACTTCGCGTCTGTAGCGCGTCAGCTTCGTGGTGTAGCAACTTTAATGGCCGGTAGTGTAAACCAAGTCGAGAATTGTGGAATCACTCGATCGGGCTGTTCGCGCCATTAGTCCTCAACCCAGAAACCCGGCGCAGATGACCACGATTCTGGAGAGGGCGTGGCTGCACTTCCCTGTCAATACTTTCCAACAACTCATTTAATCTCTTCCTGCACGTCCGCACTGCGATAGGTGGCTGTTCTGGCTTTTGACCGGTGGTCACATTAATGCGACTGAACCGTGCATTTCTTGGATTCCATCTTGTAAATCACGTTCTGCTACGGCTGAAGTGTCAGTATCTGCGAGGCGGCAGTTCTTTTTGCTTTCCGCTAAGCTGGTGTTTTCAAAAATGTCTCAAATGACTCTGAGCACTATGGGACTTAACTGCTGAGGTCACCAGTCCCCTAGAACTTAAAACTACTTAAACCTAACTAACCAAAGGACATCACACACAGCCGTGCCCGAGGCAGGATTCGAACCTGCGGCCGTAGCGGTCTCGCGGTTCCAAACTGTAGCTCCTAGAACCGCTCGGCTACCGCGGCCGGCACCGTTGTTTTCACTTATGTTTGTAGTTCCAGTGTACAGTCGCCCCAACTACATGAATTTTTATACGCGTCAGGTGTGTCTAGTGGATGCCTTTCATCATTTGCCGTTCTTAAATATTCTTTTAGTTCCTTCCTAGGTCTAAATACAGTTTCAACCCCTTACCTGGCCAACACTTTCCCGATGCGATCCTTAATCTTGTTAATCAAAGGGAGTGAGTAGTCGGCGGCCGTCCTGGTTTCTTCTCTGCTTGGACGAAGTCCTCGAGCCGTCTCCTTACTGGACTAACCTTTTTTGGTCGAATGTTTGATCGGAGCGCAAACAAAACTCCCTACAAATCTTGCAATGAATTTTTGTCCAAATTTTCGTAGCCAAACGGAGATAGAGAAGTGGAAAAAAGCTGTCACACATTGACCAGCCGAGCAGGGCAGCCTCGCGGTCTGAGGAGCCTTGTCACGGTTCGCGCGGCTCCCCCCTGCGGAGGTTCGAGTCCTCCCTCGAGCATGCGTGTGTGTGTGTCGTCCTTAGCGTAAGTTAAAGTTAGATCAAAAAGTGTGTAACCTCAGCAGTTTGGTCCCATATCAACTTAACACAAAAATGGCTCTGAGCACTATGGGACTTAACACAAATTTCCAATATATTGACCAGGGTGACGTGTAGTTATTTAAAAAAGATTTAGCTGCTTGAAAATGACGATGGGATATTACGAAAACAATAGAATATCGATCTATATTTAAATAGATTACGTTTCATAGTTTCTGAACAAAACTTGGAAATATTTGAAAAAAATAGTAAATGTTGGTTATATATTTTGTGAAATGTTTTGTCTACAAACAGGAAATGAAATAGATTATAGATGCATTTGACGCGCCTTTGAATGACGCAGGAGCAGTGAACAGCAGATGTACTCCAGTACTCTTTAAAATTCTAAAATAAAGATTGATCTTTAAACTCTCAATCGGCACCTTATTTGCTATACCTGATTTCGAACACCATCCAAAGGCGCGCCGAACGTTTCTCTAACTATTTTATTTCTTACTTTCAGACAAATCTTTTCACAGAACATATACCTCTTTTTCCCAAAACATTTTTTTGTCTTGAACGCCGACCATAAGTCATTCAGCTCATCTTGTAAATAAAATGTCCACCGATGTTTTAATGACAGCTCTTGTTTGTTCTGGGTGATGGTTCGATTCCTTATTGGTGGTATCGATCAGGATGTGTGTAGTTCGCCTGAACAACGTATGGCTAAAAGACTCGTCCACCCAATTGATTACTGACACATCAGGGAAATTAAGTTGCCCATTTGCCTGTTTCTCATCCTAAATTGAATTTTTGCATTCACACTACTGAGATGTAAGAAGAAGGCATTCAACTTCTCTTCACCATATGCCAGTACTCCATAAGTATCATCCACACTGTAGTACCGCTTAGCCGGTCCTTCACAGAATATCTGTAGCGCCCGTTGTTCAAAAATCTCCATAAACAAATTGCCAACAACTGGACTAAAAAGACTCCCGATGGTCGCCATGTCAGTTCAAAAAATCGTGAAATTCGTTGATTTGCTGGAAATATGTTGTGAGGAACCTGATAGGTCGGCTTGTGGCAAAGGTAAACACATCTTCAGTCGGAACCAATACGATAAAACGTCAACATTTGGCAGAACTTGCAATAAATTGTTTTTCAGAATAAAAGAGCATATTTACCGTTATTATTATGGAAATGAGCGTTTAGCGTCATTGGCTGGGAGGCCCCTTACGGGACAGGTCCGGCCGCATTGCTGCAGGTCTTATTACGTTCGACGCCACATTGGGCGACCTGCGCGCCGGATGGGAATGAAATGATGATGAAGACAACACAACACCCAGTCCCTGAGCGGAGAAAATCCCCGACCCTGCCGGGAATCGAACCCGGGCCCCTGAGGACAGCAGTCCGTCACACTGACCATTCCGCTATCGGGGCGGACCTTTATTATTATTATTATTATTATTGCTGTTGTAAACCGTTTATATACGGTGGCGTTATGAATTACATACACTTTGGTAGGATGTTGTCTAAAGGTTTTTACCAATTGTAGATTCACGCTTTCCGGATGAACGTCGTGTATAGTACGATAAATGTAAGATCTATAATTTATATCGTGCTGTATTCATATTACGTGCTTCCATGTCACTGGACGAGGCAGATATGACATTAACATGCAGTAGATACAGAGATCATTAGAGACGGACCATAGCCCCTAATTACACATGTGTGACAATTGCTCTTTTGAGTAATTATTTCACGTTTGGTCTGAAGTAATTTAGGGAAACTTCGGAAACAAAGCCGTGTGATCGGACTGGCATGTAAGTGAAGTCCTTCGTAACTGAGGTCATCTTACTTCGGCTGCGTAAACGGCGTCACGGCGTTGCCAATACGACTTCTCAGTTGCTGTGCTGGAACAGGTGTTGTCTTTCGGTAACCTTACCTTTGTTGTATCATACATTTGGAAGACACAGGCGGTAAGATAGTGATTTAGGATGGCGCAAACAATGAAGAACTTTTTCATCTCCACTGCGAACGCAGCGTCAGGGAATGGTTTCCATCAGGACGTAGCCGAAAATGCAATGGAGCATGAAAGTAAAGTTACTTTCAACTTAGTATATTTTGGAAAATAAAATATTTTGTATCACGGGTTCGGATAAGGGAAGGCTAGTCTCAGAAGAAAGGACCATAGGATCTGTAATTATCAATGACAGAAAAGACATTAACTTTTGATGAGTGTATTTCATAAGTCACAGCATTTAAAAGCTCCGCTTGTAGTCGGTTTCTAGGAACATGTCATACTGGTCTTTTTCTTTTTTTTTCTCTCCGGATAACCCAAGGGCAGTACCAACCACAATTTGTAGTGTCCTTCCACATTTTTATGCCGCTCAAAAATGTCATTATGCCGCGAAAGCTCCTCACCTGCATTTGAATAGAGCTCACTTTTTGCGAACTACAACATGCAAAAATATTTTTCATGTCCCATCTCTATAACAGTGACATAACAGAGCAAAATTAACAAGCAGAAGTACTAGTTCCAAGTAGTTCTTCGAACTTCTAAATAGGCTAATAAAACTTTTCTAACTGTGCCCTACTTAACAATTTGTAAAGTTTGTTTCCTCAGTTTCCACCCGAATCCTGGTTCAAATGGCTCTGAGCACTATGGGACTTAACTTCTGAGGTCATCAGTCCCCTAGAACTTAGAACTACTTAAACCTAACTAACCTAAGAACATCACACACATCCATGCCCGAGGCAGGATTCGAACCTGCGACCGTAGCGGTCACGCGGTTCCAGACTCAAGCGCCTAGAACCGCTCGGCCACACCGGCCGGCGTGCAGTTTTACAGGTACAAAGCAAATTCCAGTGGCTCGTAGTGCAACTTTTGACGGGCGTCTAGCAAACATTGTCTCACAATGTTGATGTATGTGCCTTATGAACACCCATCGCGTTTCATATGACACACATACGCAACATACGTAAATTTTGCCGTACATGGCCTCTTAATGACAGATTTATTTCAAATCCATAAAAAAATGCAATCTTCACCTTTCTCGGAAGAGTTGGCGAAAGTATAGTACGCAGTATTGAAGTTCAGTGCTGATGGTAAGTGGCAGTTACATTTACAATTACTGTGTAAAAAACCTTAGCGTTGCACAGAAAAGAAAGGCAATTCACAGTTGCCGCAAGCGTACGGAACCTTGTGCCTACCAGCACGACAGTGTTGCCCTATTGTGGCTAAATTACCGTTACTACCCAAGACAAATGCTTAGTCGCCCGTTAGAAACATAAAAACTCACCTTCGTCGCTTAGGACAGGCGGCACGAGACACCGGAGTATATTTCCTGTTTGTCCCGTCGCGTCTTCCTGTTGCCGCCATTGTTTGCTTACCAGCTGTTACTGACTACCGACCAAGCCATATGCGCGGAGAATTAGTTCTCCATGACATTTATGACTACACGTCGTTCAGCTGGAAGCGCCTCATACCATCTCCTTCGGTTCGTGTGTAGTTGCATTCTAAATCTTTTTAGCCAGAGAAAAGAATAACGCAGTCGCTTCAGAGAACAGTTTATATTAAAGTGCCGCAACAGATTGTGGTTAAACAGCCGATTACCTGGCGTTCTTCTGCTATTTATTTATAACTCCTCTAATCTCTTGCCGGCCGAAGTGGCCGTGCGGTTAAAGGCGCTGCAGTCTGGAACCGCAAGACCGCTACGGTCGCAGGTTCGAATCCTGCCTCGGGCATGGATGTTTGTGATGTCCTTAGGTTAGTTAGGTTTAACTAGTTCTAAGTTCTAGGGGACTAATGACCTCAGCAGTTGAGTCCCATAGTGCTCAGAGCCATTTGAACCATTTCTAATCTCTTAATTTCCCCTCCCCCCCCCCCACTCCAACATTCAAAAATACTGCCCTTTTATACACTGAAACGCCAAAGAAACTGGTGTAGGCGTGCGCATAGAAATAGACAGATAGGTGAACAGAATACAGCGCTGTGGTCGGCAACACCTATATAACAAAAGTGTCTGGCGCACTTGTTAGATCGGCTACTGCTGCTACAATGGCGGATTATCAATATTTAAGCGAGTTTGAAAGTACTGTTATAATCGGCGCACGAGCGATGGGACACAGCATCTCAGAGGTAGCGAGCGATGAAGTGGGGATTTTCCCGTATGACGACTTCACGATTGTATCCGCCAAAACATCAAATCTCCGAGATCGCTGCGACCGAAAAAAGATCCTACAAGAGTGAGACCAACGACGACTGAAGAGCATCGTTCAACGTGATAGAGGTGCAACCCTTCCGCAAATTGCTGCAGATTTCAGTTCTAGGTCACCAACAAGTGCCAGGGTGCGAACCATTCAACGAACCGTAATCGATATGGGCTTCTGGAGCCGAAAGCCCTCTCGTATACCCTTAATGACTGCACGACGCAAAGGTTTAGCTTCGCCTGGGCCCGTCAACACCGATATTGGACTGTTGATGACTGGATACATGGTCGGACTAGTCTCGTTTCACATTGTATCGAGCGGATGGACGCGTAGAGGTATGGAGACAACGGCATGAATCCGTGGATCCTGCATGTCAAGTTGGTGGAGGGTCTGTAATGGTGTGGGGCGTGTGCGGTTGGAGTGATTTGGAACCCCTGATACGTGTAGATACGACTCTGACAGGTGACACCTACGTAAGCGTCCTGTCTGATCACCTGCATACATTCGTGTCCACTGTGCATTCCCACGGCCTTGGGCAATTCCAGCAGGACAATGCGGCACCTCACACATCCAGAACTGCTACATAGTGGCTCCAGGAACACTCTTCTGAGTTTAAACACTTCCTCTGGCCACCAAACTTCCCGGGCATGAACATTATTGACCATATCTGTGATGCTTTGCAACGTGTTGTTCAGTACAGATCTTCACCCCCTCTTACTCTTACAGATTAATGGACATCCCTGCAGGAATCATGGTGTCAGTTCCCTCCAGGAGTACTTCAGATGTTAGTCGAGTCCATTCCACGTTGCGTTGCGGCACTTCTGTGTGCTTGCGGGGCCCCTACACGATATTAGGCAGGTGTACCAGTTTCTTTGGCTGCTCTTCAGGGCCGTAGATTTTTCTCGAAAACGTCGGGATAAAATAGTGAAAAGTGTTTCTTAATAATACGTAACTTACTTACCAACCCCGGTGCCGCCAACATTTTTGCCCGACGAACTTCCCTCCATTACGTAACAGACAATTCCGTGATGTGATGGCATCGGGCGCCACCTATGGAACCTATCCCTTCTTTTACTCAAGATGTCCTGTATTTTTTGTCCTCCAAATGTGATGTCCAACTCGGTACCTGCTCGTTAGTATAGTTTTCCGATCTACCCATCTAACCCTTACCATTCGTCTGGTGTTCCAGCAGCAGTTGGCCTGGGGTCCCTTTGCTCTGACCTCCGCCTTCCCCCCTCCCGCCAAATTGAAAGTCTGCGTCAGGTTACTTTCGCAGACACTAACCGACTAACCGAACCCCCCCCCCCTCCCCCCCAGTGTTGCGTATCTCATACAAACATCAGGCTGGACGTTTCCATTCGACCAAAGGAAATGATAGTCCAGTCCTCACTTTGGCTTTTTTCTGTCAGTTACTGGCCAATTTCTTGGTGCACTTCCAGAATGGATAGTTTTTTCAACAGCAGACTTGTACAATCCAAGTCTCAGCCAACTCGTCCACTGCTGGGAAGATTCTGTCGCATTCAGGGATGAGTGCGTAGCAAAAGACAAGCACCTTTTTCGAGGTGGTAATTAAAACTTTCTGCCCGTATAAGAACGTAGACATTCAACGGGATGCGTCCACTTCCAGGAGCACGAAAGCTGAAGCCGTGGACAGGTGAGGTGAAGAGCAGTCCGTCGCGCTCCGCAGATGGAGCCTGCGGTGATCTGGTGCTGGGCTGGAGCTGGAGCTGGAAGGCAGAGGCAAAGGGCAGAGGTGAAGGCGAGCGCCGAGCGCTGCCCGTCTCCACACTCGCCGCGTCCCTGCTTCGGCCCCAGTCCCTGTCCCGTGATCGCCAGACAAACAAAGTCGTGCCGCTGCAGGGCCAGCTTCAGGCAACAGTGGTCCGTCTGCTGCCGTCTTAAATCTCAGTCATACGAGGGTCATACCGCAAACCTGTCCCCCCTCTACCCTCACAAAATTTTAAAATTTTGTGCGTTGCTGGAACAGCAACTGCAGGATAAAATCATCGTGAGGAAATATTGAACTGCCAATCAGTTGCAAAATTGAAGTTTTATTCAAACCCCTTGACAATGATTTCCTTCTTTAGAAGGAAAATTGTGACAACCTAAGTACATGTTAAGTTACGATTATAACTCGTTACGAAAACAAAAATTACTCAAACTTACTGGGTTACATCTTGTAGCCTTGGTACTTTGAACTATATCCGAATGGCGTCAGTGAAATATATAATTTCACCTCCATAATTTTAAAAACATATACTTTACTAACTTATAGCTAAAGCACTATCGTTGCGTACGTAACGCTTGATCTAAGGAGAACTTCCGGCGACAGCGAGCACTAGTGGTATGGGCGAGGAGGATGCGCAATAGTGAATGAACATTATTATGCGAATCTAGCTTGCCGGCCGTTGTGGCCTAGCGGTTCTAGGCGCTTCAGTCTGAAATCGCGCTACCACTACGGTCGCAGGTTCGAATCCTGCCTCGGCCATGGATGTATGTCATGCCCTTAGGTTAGTTAGGTTTAAGTAGTTCTAAGTTCTAGGGGACTGATTACCTCAGATGTTAAGTCCCGTAGTGCTCAGAGCCATTTGAACCATTTTCGCTAATGTAGCTTAAAACGTTAACATTAAAATCACGACCTTAAAAACCACATTATATTTACGTGTGTTCTCGTGTAAAATTAACAGAATGGCATACAACTAACAAATTGCCGTCAAGAAGGGGTAATTGAAGTATCTCGCGTCCGTCGGCCGTCGTAATTTAATACATTATTTATTGGTAATGTTGATTGTTGCCGACTTACGTGGTGAGCCTTAATCAAAATGATATTTCATTCAATTTTGATTTACAATTAAATGCTTTTGTGAAGTTCTCTTTTTTTTAACAATATTAATCTTCAGTATACATTATTTGTTACGTTGATGAACGTTAGACTCGCTGAATCTTAAAACATGAGTATATAAGTTGAACAGTGGAATAAACTTTTCATGTTAATTTCCTCGGCTAGTCAGTTCACTTTAAAGCAAAAAGATCTTTAGTTATTAATTGCAATTGCGGCCCACACACGCGCGAGAGTATTTTTTTCTCACCTCCGTTAACCGTTGCATTGTAGTCGGACTCCTGGCTCTTGCTCTCGGCTGTGGTACGGAAAATAAGAATCTCAAAGCTACGTATTTTCTGCAACTTCGGGCGGCTGTGGAGAAAAATGTGTATTATGTTAATAGCGGGCGAGTTTTTCGCTTCCGCTACATTTTTTAAGTTAATATCGCCACGTAATTGCGTCGTCGGCTCCATCGGCCGCTGCGATTGTTGCACTGCAAATTACTCGAATGCAGGTTAATTCGAGGAAGGCGGACATGAAATCGGGATCACCTCTTACAAATTAAAAGTGAACAATAATATTAAATCAATATATTATCTGCTTAATTAGTACAAATATGCTTACATTTGCCAGCACTCGCAAGATGTCCGTCTACACGCACCCAACACAAGAGAAGAAGTGAAGACGACTAAAAAATTAACAAAAGAGCGTATTTTGTCGCCCCTTTAGATCATTTTGTTACATTTCTTTGCCCTCGAAACTTACACAGAGAAATTATTATAATACGGGTACATGAGAAAAATGTATATTATTCTATTTTAAAATGTCTCTTCTTTATAAATACTGTTTTTTAAGTCTTTTCGTATTATTTCACAGGGGACAATATAAGTAGTATAAATAATAACCAGTATAATAAGGCCCGGGGAAAGCAGAAGGAGAAGGGGAAAAGGGGTGGATATGAAACGAGGAGGAAAAACTAGCTGGAGGAAAGAAGGTGGATTGGGGAACTTGATAAAAACCGTATATTACTGAAAATGTACATATCTAATAAACAGCGACCGTCAGAACTTCAAGAAACACAGTTCCACCAGAAAACGAAGAAGAAACACAGTACCACCAGCATCAGTAGACGAGGGAAATGACTGTAGTCACCTGGAAGATCGAGCTACCTCTCTGTTACGTTAACGAAGGTGTAAGTCTGAAACTATCTAGAAAATTCCATTTAAATGAACGGGTGCAGCTCATATTAGGAATTTAAATGAACAATAGCAACTCCAGTCACTGTGCATGAAGTTCCTCTGTATGGTGAACGTGTAACCGTAGGGTGTGGCTTCACAGCTTCGCTCATCATGGGCCCATTCTTTTCTGAGCAGGTTGGCGCTCGAGGTCCAAAGGCGTGCAGTGTGGCTGGCCAGCGTTACTGCGATGTGCCTCGCCAGCATGTCATACCCGCCCTACAGGAGGGAGACGCATTGAACTCAAGAGCTTTCATGCAAGATCGCGTCCTACCGCATATCGCTCGTGAAGTTCACCTGCTTCTCCGAGATGCACTTGGAAACGATCGAATTATCAGCCGGTCGTTTCCAAATGCTTGGTCGGCGCGATAAACCTGATGTGAATGCCTGTGACTGCTGTTTGCGGGGCTGCCTGAAGAACAGGGTGTACCAGGGGGACATCCACACACGTGCCGATCTGAAGCGCAGCATATCAAGAGGTGAAGCGTTCCCTTAAAAAAACTGTGCTGATAAACGTCTTACATTATTTGATTTTCAAACAGCTGAACAGAACTGAACGTACTCAGACATTTCGCTCTTTACGCATTCTGATCAACATTAAACTGACACACAATATTTTTAGCGCAACGCAATCTGACTTTCAATAATCCCTACAAAAGAATGACCCTAACAATAACCTATACCTTTCATGAATCACTTACCTCACAAAAATCTTCGTTACTCGAACTACTGCAATAGAGCGAGCGCCACTACTGCCAGCTAAATAAAAGATTCTAACTACTGAAGGCACTAACTACTGATAGGCATAGTTAGCAAGTGAAAGATTTTGATAGAGAACAAACAATGTATTTACCTTAATAATGTTCCAAAGTCATATATATATATATATCAGTTCATGATATCCAATATTACAAATTTACTCTTTCTGATGGACACACGTCCAGATGGTCCGCTCTCAAAGTTTTGCCATTTCTCTCGCCACATCCACCACTGCTGGCGGCTCACCTCCAACTGCGCAACGCTACGCGCTGTTAACATCCAACTGCCTAACTGCCTAACACTACAATGGCGAATATTCCAACAGTGCCAACCAGCCACAGATTGAACATACAGCCTGTGATTTTCATACAGAGTGCTAGGTGACGGTACCAACCTAAAAACCTAAACAGCCTACTTACAGAGGTAGCCAGCATACCTACGGACATGCTTATTTCTGCCGTGCAGAATGCAATCCTGCGCTTTCAGACTCCTCTGGACACTGATGGGAGCCCTGTTGAGCCGCTTTTTTTTAGCAGTAATGATACCGGCATGTAATGGTATGATGTTACCGTAGCAGCACGTTAAAAGGGTTCCACATGAATTGATTCTGCATTATTCCTCTTCCCCATGCCCTTGACATTAATGATACCAAGTTTGGTGCTGGTACGGTAATTAGTTTCCTTGTCATAGCGTGTTAAATACTGAAAGTTTAATTATTATCACCTGGTAGATTGTTAACACTATAGGTCCTGTCGCCTGCCGGAGTGGCCGTGCGGTTATAGGCGCTACAGTCCGGAACCGCGCGACTCCTACGGTCGCAGGTTCGAATCCTGCCTCGGGCATGGATGTGTGTGATGTCCTTAGGTTAGTTAGGTTTAAGTAGTTCTAAGTTCTAGGGGACTGATGACCACAGTAGTTAAGTCCCATAGTGCTCAGAGCCATTTTGTGAAGTCCTGTCAGTCTTCCTCCGGGTACTCCAGACGTTACTTTTACATCTGTCGATTTCCTTCCGCTCCGTTTTTGTCGGCAGGTTTCTGGTTCGTTGTGCATATTCCAACCTCTTGGATTAAGGGGACGGCCGCGCGGGATTAGCCGAGGGGTCTAAGGGCGCTGCAGTCATGGACTGTGCGGCTGGTCCCGTCGGACGTTCGAGTCCTCCGTCGGGCATGGGTGTGTGTGTTTGTCCTTCGGCTGATTTAGGTTAAGTAGCGTGTAAGCTTAGGGACTGATGACCTTAGCAATTAAGTCCCATAAGATTTCACACACATCTGAACTTTTTTTTGATTAAGGGAACGATGGAGAAGGTGGTGGTGGTGGTGGTGGTGGTGGTGGTGGTGGTGGTGGTGGCGGCGGCGGCGGCTGTAGAGGAAATGGAGATGATTTTCTTCTCTGCAGTGTGGTGGTGTAAGGCAGTGTTGTGGAAGGCTCTTTCTGTCGGCGCCCAGCAGCTTGGCTGGTCGCAGGTGCGGAATCAGCGAGAAACTGGAGGAGGGCCGCGGCGCTGGGGCCGCAGCACGCACGGCCCGGGCTGCGCGCGCACCTCACGCACTACACGGCACGCATCGCATCGCATCGAGCCGTGCTGCGCCAAGGCCGACCCGACCCTGCGTGACCCGCGAGCCTGCGCCGCCCCCAACTCGGGAGTGGGGGGGAGGGAGGGAGGTGACCCAGCTGCCGTGACGGCGGTCACACGTAAAGCACGCGTAGACCGTCTCTAAAGCCGTCGGCACACGGACCGTGCATCCGAGCGTTGAGCGTTGAGCATGCCGAGTTTCTGACGTCACAGCCTGGAATAGCACGCTCGGGAGTCTTTCCGAACGTGCAGAGCAATATCTGGCATGCCAGATATTCTGATCGTGCGTCTGAGCGTTGACCAATGAGATGGCACAACGCCACCTACGTCACAAGCGCGGCGTCTCCCTTCAGTACCGAGTTGTGAGGCGCCATATTGGCATTCATTTCAAGCCTATATGTACATATGCCGTTTCTGAGCACCAGCAAATTGAGAATCACTGGAAAACCCGTTGTTAGTTGTGTGATTCGTTCCAAAAAAATTATGAGAAACATCATATTCGTGGCAAAAGAATTACCTATTGTAACTTGCGTATTATGAGAGTAGGCTATTTGAAGGCAGCGACACACTGAAGATCCACCCAAAACGCATTGTTCTTGGTACAATGTGTTATAATTAAATTTCAGTTAGTAAAATATCTACTATTAAGGTTTTTAGCAAGACGTAAGATACTGTGATTAGATACTGTGATTAGATACGAAAAGTGTGGTGTTGGTTTAGCTTAATGAATTAACAAATATTTGGCGAAATAAAAACCCATTTCATTTGATAATGTAAGCTGTAATGCTTTCCAAACGAAAGCGACACAAAAATAAGAAATCCGTATGATCTAAGATGGAAAACTATACTAAGGGTAAAAAAGGTTGAAGAACCTCTGGAAAAGGAAAAGATTCCGATCCCCAACTTGCCAGAAAAATTCGTATGGATGCAGGTCACAGGTGGTAGCAAAATGAGGAACCTTCTCAATTATGCTCTGCAAGCATTTAAAGATGAACGTTCAATTGTTTGGAGTGGTTCTGGAGGAGGAATGGGTAAAGCAATTAGTTGCGCTGAAATCGTCGAGAGACGGAATAAAGATTTGCATCAGATAAATAAGATCTGCTATCGCAAGATGGAAGAGTACTGGGAACCACAAATGGAAAATCTGGACACACTGGTTGTAATTCGAGAAATTCGTACAATACATATACTTCTTTCAAAAGACCCACTTGATAAAAATGAACCAGGCTATCAGGCACCATGAAATTTCGACACATTCTGGCGATCCACAAAAGGGTCTTCTGAACATGTGAGGAAACAGAATCAGCCAAAACGCAACAGGGGTCCTCGGGTATCTAATGAAGAATTTGCTGCAATGGGACTACGTTCAGACCAGAGAAAACCAAAGCATGCTGGCAGCGGTAGGATACCGCCAAAATCTGGTGGAGATAGGCAGACGGGGATTGCCACATCTGCTGGGGGCTCTGAAAGTCGTCAATAGACGTGAATGTGAAATGGGAAAAAAAATATATGAATAGCGTCACTGTCCAATAATGAGTTTTTTTGTTGGGGCGGTGGTTCGCGTCCTGACACAACCAATTTTTTTTCCTAACATTCACGTTTTTATTAGGTTCTCATACTTTATTATTAGTTTAATATAAGTATAGACTATAATATTTGATGTAATTAAATACAAGTTCATCTTTTTTTGAGGTGTGACTTTGTTCGATTGGCTTAATCTAAAGGACAGGTTACGCTACTTGTATAAAGATATTTCGCTCCTTCTTTTACGCTTCGTAATTCACAAGTTGCAAAGATTTCTGCTACTGGGTAGGAACACTGATCAAGTAAGACTGACCTTGGGGTTTTACTAAAATGTGGGAGTGATGAAATAATGTTTATCTTATGCGGAGAAGCATTCCAAATTTGTAACGCACTATTTGTAATCGAACTTTTATAAGCCTGTGCCCTTATTGATGGGACATGGTACTCTTGGTCGACGATGGAAGAAATTTGCGTTTTAATAGAGCTAACGTGGGGAATTTCACGCGCACCCGTCGAGTAAACAGTGCGATTAACGAACTAGAAACATCCCTCAACTGCCGCTGGAGTGCGTTGCGATCGCGTATACCATGTTGGGGTCCACGTACCGTGTGCACAAGTCGCATCGTTCCGGATCGTTCAGCAGCACGTTGAACTTGGCACGCTCAACGTTAACGTTCGACAGCACGGTCCGTGTGCCGACGGCTTAAGGCGCAGCAACGTTATTCGCCTCTCAGTAAACAGCCGCCGACCAACCTTGCGTTTGACCGCGCCTAACTCCTGGTACTGCAGTGGAAGATGCCCTAGAGATACAAAGCTGTAAACAGAGGTACAGATTTGCACACGGCCACCTGTATACGTAAAAGTTTTGTGGACATTCGCTGGTGAGTGACGTCGTTGGGACTGGAACCCTTGTCTCCCGGACAGTAGGCAGACGGACGCACTGTCCACTACGCCACCCTGGCACAGCGACCTTTGCACATCTGCACGGAGTACCCTGGAATGTGTGATCTTATAGGACAAATATCCAAGGATTTCCACCCAATAACATCCAAACAGCAGACTCAGTACAAAAAAAAAAAAAAAAAAAAAAATGGTTCAAATGGATCTGAGCACTATGGGACTTAACATCTGTGGTGATCAGTCCCCTAGAACTTAGAACTACTTAAACCTAACTAACCTAAGGACATCACACACATCCATGCCCGAGGCAGGATTCGAACCTGCGACCGTAGCAGTCACGCGGTTCCGGACTGAGCGCCTAGAACAGACTCTGTACACAATTTATTAGATTGCCAGTAGTAAACTCTTTTAAGTAACAACAAATTCGTGTAACTTACAGAACTTAACAAATGATTAAAAGAACGAGCTTTAAAAACAATAACGGCATCTTGCCACCATAAAATCAAAGAACCTTTTACAATAGTGCTCTTAGAGTTTACCCGAGAGACAAAATACAATAGTGAGTTAACTCGGCAATACAACTTAAGATAATTTACAAAAACCTTTAACAATGATAATGACACTTGGCACCAGAAAATCGGAAAACATTATGAGCAGTAATAAACTTAAAAAAATAATAATAATAACTTGGCACCATAAAATAAAAGATGCGCAACACACAACCAATAAATATAATAACAAATAATAATCTGATACAGCCAAAGGGCGAGGGCAACTCCGAACGCAACCAGTGGCGAGCGACCTCTCAACACTTGGGAGCCTTCCCACTAGAAGCGGTCCCAGAAATAAACCGCTGAGAGCTCCGCAACATGCCTCCCACAACTGCCCATCACTTACGCACCTTTTTTATCTTCTGTAACACACAACAGATAATATCAACTCAAGATAAAATTCAAAAATCAAATAACAATATAACATCCCGACAGCACATGATAGCCACGGCGCCGCTAACTCCGGCGCTCTTAACAAGTGCCGGGAGCCAACACACACAAATCTTAATAAACAATTCTCGCTTCTTAAAACAAAACAAAAAAAAACAGCCAAGCGCACATGAATAGTCAAACCACAGTCTTAGAAGTGCCTTAACGACACCAAACGCGACTATTGCACCAAATTAATAATAACACAGTGACATAAAAATACAGAACATACCACTAAATGCTGTTACACAAACCAAATTGGCGAGATCGTGTTGTTCAGGTCTCAGAAGACCACATACACCAAGCAGCAGTAATTCACTATGCGTATACTGTTCAAAACCGCCTTTCTTAGGCAGACTTTACCTAACACATAAAATGCCAAATATACCATACACGAACGCAACTCCGGACAGGTAACAGGAACCACCTACGTGAATTCCTCCAAAAGGAACAAATAGGCACCACCAAAGGTAACTCTGAGCAGACCGGGTGGGCAACCACCCACTCAGCGGGATAACCAAAAAAATATTCAGTTGAGCAAATGAATTAGTACCAACATGTATCGTAAAGTGCCACACACACACACACACACACACACACACACACACACACACACACACAGCAAAAACTTCCAACAACGCCATCACACATCAGAATGAAGTTCAGAAACCGCTGCTGGAGCTTCCAGGGGAAAATCTGAAGAGCCAACCGAGCCCACACCCTATCCTGGCAGACGACTCCAAAACTCAGCAACTAGTTGTGTCCGGGCCAGAGTATCACAGTACCCCACCGGACCTCCACATCAGACGGGCAGGCAGAACAAGTACGCCGACTCCAGTTAATCACCACCGCATGGCCAGCACAGCGGCGAGTCGCCTCCGCCCCAGACCACTCTGCTCATATTGCGAGGCACAACCACCTTGGCGCTAGTCACCAGCAGGTCAGGCAGAGCGAACTTCACGTTCCGTGCAGTACCCGGAAAACCGACTACCCTCTCGCTTTCCGCCGGCCACCGCAAACACACGCCCAGCGACTTAATAGCAAATCACCACCGGAGCGCCACCCGCACCAGAACAGCGAACTATAATCGATTACAGCGCGCGCACTAAACAAGATCACAGGATATCGGCGCGCGCCATATCATAACCAAGCGCGCCAGCTGTCTCAGTCCAAATTCCCATTCGCGCCTCAGCCCACTTTATACTGCCCCTAATCTCGAGCCGGCCGTTGTGGCCGAGCGGTTCTAGGAGCTTCAGTGTGGAACCGCGCCACCACGATTACAGATACATTTTGAAGTCTCAAACATCTATGATGTACGAGGTGCGACAATAAAGTAATGAGATTCATTTTCTTTGCAAGATGTGGGAACCCTGCAGGCTTGCGTAGGCACAATATCTTTGACCTTGGTCGATGAGCTGCTTCGAGTCCAAGCGTCACATTGATGCAACTACTCATTCGTGAGTTGTGCTGTAATACGTTAACACGTGTTCGTGTCTCTCGTCACGGAAATTGAACCGCATAATATTGCCAACGGTGTGGCATTTCTGTTTCCGTTAAATTGGGTGAAAACGCGACGAAAACTTACGGTAAGCTTCGGAAGGCTTCTGGAGAGGAGGTTGTGTCAAGAGCTCAAATTTTTCGTTGGCATGAAATGTTTAATGAAGGCAAAATTAATGTTGGAGATGAAGACTGCAGTGGACGATCATCAACCTCACGGACGGATGTCAACTTGGCCAGGGTGCGAGAAAACGTACGATCTGATCGAAGATTATCCGTGAAAATGATCGCAGAAGAACTGGAGAAACTGTTCGTCTAGTAATAACTGAAGTTCTTGCATCACGACAGTGCGCCATCTCATACTGCTCTGTCAGTACAACAATTTGTAACCTCAAAACAAATTTCGGTACTACCACAGCCCCCTTATACACCAGATATCGCTCCGTGCGATTTTTTTCTATTTCCAAGAGTCAGAACGGCGGTCAAGGGACGCCAATATCAAACAAAACAACATGTACAAAAAGCTGTGACGAGGGTCTTGGAGGATATTACAGAAGATGAGTTCCAGAAATGTTACCGTCAATGGCAGAAGCGCTGGAAAAAGTGTGTGCAATCAGAAGGGGACTACTTTGAAGGAGACAACACTAAACTTGAAACTTGACTAACACGGTAAGCAACATTTTTTTTTTCATCAGTCTCATTACTTTATTGTCGCACCTCGTATACAGGGTGAAAAGTATTTAAACCAACAAACTCTGGGAGGTTGTAGGGGACATCAAAACAAATATTTTTCCCTAATGTCATTTTTTCGTATGAGGAGTATTTAAACCGGCAGAGGAAGATTTCTCTGGCGGCAAATTAATTAAACCAACAAACACTTTTCCATTTTTTTATCACCAAGAGTCAACAACTAGGTAGCAGATACGGCCAAATTAAACAGTCCCCAACAACACCGACCCACACATTAACGAAGAACAGCACTTGATGAGCGCTAGTAACTGTGGCATGTGGGTTATCCTCACTCCAAACATGCGAATTGTGCACGTTGAAGACTCCATCAAGCCCGAACGTTGCTTCATCGGTAAACAACACGGAGGATTGAAATGTAGGATGCATTTCACACTGTTCCAGGTACCACTGCGAAAACTGTGCTCTGGGTGGATAATCAACTGGATCCAGGTTGTGGACACGTTGTAAGTGAAATGGACGTAACAATTGCTCTCGAAGGACTGTTCTTACATTCGTCTGATTCGTCCCCATGTGACGTGTAATTGCACTAGTGCTGATTGAAGGATCCCGTTCCACATGCTGCAAGACAACTTCCTCAAATTGCAGCGTTCGTACCGTGCGAAGGCATCCCTGTCCAGGTAATCTGCTAAAGGACCCGGTCTCACGCAGACGTTGGTACACAGCAGCAAAGGTCGTATGATGCGGGATACGACGATTAGGATATTGTTGTTGGCTCTGAGCACTATGGGACTTAACATCTGAGGTCATCAGTCCCCTAGACTTAGAACTACTTAAACCTAAGGACATCACACACATCCACGCCCGAGGCAGGATTCGAACCTGCGACCGTAGCAGCAGCGCGGTTCCGGACTGAAGCGCCTAGAACCGCTCGGCCACAGCGGCCGGCGATATTGTTGTTGATAAACCCGCTGTGAAGCTCGTCCGTTGTGGTGCGCTATGTAGTACGCACCAACCATATCAGTGAACTCACTCCAGGTGTATCGCTCCATTAGTAAACAGAGACAATGCACTACTACACTGGTGGACAGCAGTTGCCTACAACTGAAGATCGTAATACGGCCTCTATCAACTGAAGAGCGTAATACGACCTCCAACGGTTTAAATAATCCTCGTAGGAAAAAATGACATTAAGGAAAAATATTTGTTTTCATGTCCCCTACAACCTCCCAGAGTTTGTCGGTTTGAATACTTTTCACCCTGTGTATGCGTGGGTATGTGTTTTTTCGAAGACTGGTGACCACATACATCTCGAGGCAAGATCTACGTAGACAGCAGTCGAGAATTACATTGAACATTGGATCCATTGTGAGTTACCTTCGACTTGGTTTGAGATATACTGTCAATACCGGTCACATTACGTAAAAGTAAAAAACTGACTGCTTTCGTCGCGCTCTTACTGGCGCCACTTAGCTGGCGTTATTTTTGCATTCACGAGCCCGTACCTCCACGAAATTGTACGCTCTGTGCCGCTCGGAATTGGAAGTCGGCTTCTCAGCGGGGAACTCGGGTAGAGTTATTTCGAAAACAAACAACGGGCGTCGTCCCGAATTTCCCAAGTGGTTCCAGGGACGCCCTCGCAAGAAATACCACGCTCCGCCGCCCAGCTTCCCGCAGCGCACAGTTGCCGCTACGTCTGGCTATTTCGTCTTCTGTACGTTCTTCGAGTCGATTCTAAGAAATGCAGCGACGAGCGTTATACAGTCGCGTAGCCTTTCCCATCACAGCTCTCATCATCATCATCATGGTATTAGCACGAATTCACTGGGAACCTTGGCAGTATTATGGGCTTAAAGCTGTCCTTCCACCTAACCATACGTCCTTCGTAAATCAATATTGCAGCATGCGTCAGCAGTGCACAATAACGTTAATGATGGTATTACAAATAGAAATGAAAACATCGTGACAGACCAAAATGTTTCAACAGTGAATTAACAAAAAAAATGAAGAAAAGCTTCACGTGCCTTACACGATTTACCACCCCCACTCGAGTACAGAGCGCAATACGTCCATGCAACCAGCCGAAACTGTCAGAAGAGTCCTTTTTGTGATGCTGTTCACCTCGCACTGGACTGAATGTCGGTTATGTCGTCCAAACGTCGCCCCTCCGTGTGAATTTCTGCACTCTGCCGTTCTGTGGTTGGTTCGTACTGGTAACACCAAGCCGCGTCAGCCATGGTGATTTTTTCCAGAGAAGAAATGGCCGCGTTAAGTTCGGAAGGCAAGCAATGGGCGACGAACTTTCCACACACTTTTTTTTATCTTTTTCAAAACATCCTACACAATGTCTTCAACATTTGATTGCAAGATGTTCAGTTTGTTGCTGCAGTGCGATTGGTGACGCAAGAACGTTGACATAGTATGACCGCACGTCCACTACATAACATTGCCTTTTCACAACTGACTGACCGCACGCACACCTCCTGTTTACAGTTGTTACTGCAAGCTGCCACCAATGTACTGTACGGACGAAGCTTGCACGCCCGGAATAAAACCAGTCTCCCAGTTTTTTGGACGGAAAGTGTATGGCTTTTTAAAAACGTGACTCTTATTACCCCTTGATGTGTCAGCACAGCATGGAATTCAACCTTTTACGCGACGACACAAGCTTAGCACAATAGGCTGTGGGGTGGTAGGACTGGACGAAGTAACACTTCAGGCAGTCAACATCAACAGTAGCACTGAACATTTATTTGGCACATTTAAATAAGACAAATACCAAATAAAAACATCAACACATTTTTAAAATTACAATTTAGGTGAGAGCAGTTACTTCAAAATTTTAAACATTCATAAACCACGGCACTTATGGCCTATTACACATTTAGTGAAATGAGTTAAAAATTATTTACTCAAGAACTGTGATCAACCTGAAGAACAATTTACTAAAATTGAACGAGAAAATGTAGTGTTTCGTTACTGCAGTGATTGGTATTACCAAAGTAATTTAGAGTACAGGCAACAACAAATCAGATACCATGGCACGCAACCACGTTACTTAAATGGCAGGCACCGTACAATGTAGGACATAAAAATTCATGCGACCAAGCAACCTCGTGGGATTCAACAAACTACGCCCAGAAGCGGACGCCCGCCCACTCAGCTGTTTCCAATACAGGCTCGGCATGGACCCCCAAACGGGAGCAGCGACGGTCACGAATAGGCACGAAAAATCCCAGAACTAGTGGGTATCTACAACAGACTCACATCTGCCTTAAGTAACTAGAAACACAATAATTCATTACAGCACATCATATGTAGAATTAATCATCCTATTAATGAATATCAGCTAAGCAGTACAAATCTGTTATCTTATGTACGTAAGGCCAATTATACATTAAGGCGCGAACGAACTAGATACACGGTCAGCCGGCACGCACGGGGAAAAAAAAGCAGTTCGTCTTCAGGCCACAAGTGGCCCATCGGGACTATCCGACCGCCATGTCATCCTTATGGAGGATGCGGATAGGAGGGCGTGGGATCAGCACACCGCTCTCCCGGTCGTTATGATGGTTTTCTTTGACCGGAGCCGCTATGTTCGGTCGAAAAGCTCCTCAATTGGCATCACGAGGCTGAGTGCACCCCGAAAAATGGCAACAGCGCATGGTGACTGGATGGACGCACAGGCAAAGGGGGCAGAAAATACACAACAGCACAAGCAGGACACAACCCAGGACTCCGCACCCACTACTAAGACAAACAGCAGAAGTCCCGATAAAACGAAATCAAATGCAAGTAACAAGTGTGCATGCTAACAGCATATCGAGACGTCCCCCCCTCACCCCCCAACGCAAAACACAAGGCTACTTACAGCTAATAGCCACTCCTAAATTTGTGATTAAATCAGAATTAATTACCATATCCTCATACTGTCATTGAAGGAATTCTTGTACTTCCATTAATAGAATCAGTTTCAAACTATTTAAACACACAATAACAATTGGTCTCTCAGTAACTTGTAAGAATTTATGAAACTACTCATTTAGAATTAGACACGTGTCTCTTAGACAAACTATTATTTCAGATGGAAACGTAACACTAATGTTACTGCAATTCACGGCAAAATACACTCCTGGAAATGGAAAAAAGAACACATTGACACCGGTGTGTCAGACCCACCATACTTGCTCCGGACACTGCGAGAGGGCTGTACAAGCAATGATCACACGCACGGCACAGCGGACACACCAGGAACCGCGGTGTTGGCCGTCGAATGGCGCTAGCTGCGCAGCATTTGTGCACCGCCGCCGTCAGTGTCAGCCAGTTTGCCGTGGCATACGGAGCTCCATCGCAGTCTTTAACACTGGTAGCATGCCGCGACAGCGTGGACGTGAACCGTATGTGCAGTTGACGGACTTTGAGCGAGGGCGTATAGTGGGCATGCGGGAGGCCGGGTGGACGTACCGCCGAATTGCTCAACACGTGGGGCGTGAGGTCTCCACAGTACATCGATGTTGTCGCCAGTGGTCGGCGGAAGGTGCACGTGCCCGTCGACCTGGGACCGGACCGCAGCGACGCACGGATGCACGCCAAGACCGTAGGATCCTACGCAGTGCCGTAGGGGACCGCACCGCCACTTCCCAGCAAATTAGGGACACTGTTGCTCCTGGGGTATCGGCGAGGACCATTCGCAACCGTCTCCATGAAGCTGGGCTACAGTCCCGCACACCGTTAGGCCGTCTTCCGTTCACGCCCCAACATCGTGCAGCCCGCCTCCAGTGGTGTCGCGACAGGCGTGAATGGAGGGACGAATGGAGACGTGTCGTCTACAGCGATGAGAGTCGCTTCTGCCTTGGTGCCAATAATGGTCGTATGCGTGTTTGGCGCCGTGCAGGTGAGCGCCACAATCAGGACTGCATACGACCCAGGCACACAGGGCCAACACCCGGCATCATGGTGTGGGGAGCGATCTCCTACACTGGCCGTACACCACTGGTGATCGTCGAGGGGACACTGAATAGTGCACGGTACATCCAATCCGTCATCGAACCCATCGTTCTACCATTCCTAGACCGGCAAGGGAACTTGCTGTTCCAACAGGACAATGCACGTCCGCATGTATCCCGTGCCACCCAACGTGCTCTAGAAGGTGTAAGTCAACTACCCTGGCCAGCAAGATCTCCGGATCTGTCCCCCATTGAGCATGTTTGGGACTGGATGAAGCGTCGTCTCACGCGGTCTGCACGTCCAGCACGAACGCTGGTCCAACTGAGGCGCCAGGTGGAAATGGCATGGCAAGCCGTTCCACAGGACTACATCCAGCATCTCTACGATCGTCTCCATGGGAGAATAGCAGCCTGCATTGCTGCGAAAGGTGGATATACACTGTACTAGTGCCGACATTGTGCATGCTCTGTTGCCTGTGTCTATGTGCCTGTGGTTCTGTCAGTGTGATCATGTGATGTATCTGACCCCAGGAATGTGTCAATAAAGTTTCCCCTTCCTGGGACAATGAATTCACGGTGTTCTTATTTCAATTTCCAGGAGTGTATATCCAGGGAAAATTTTATCCATGTATATCTATAGCTATTGGCTAGCTTAATTACGCCGTGTGATATAAATACAATAACCAGGTAGCACTTGGACAAGGACCAGCCAAACTGTTTTCAATGGCGGTTAAACACTGACAGTAGCAACCTACAACCAGAATGTATCAGCACTCCAGACCCCAGTAAATGTTAATCATCACATCACAAACGTTGTTGTTGTTGTGGTCTTCAGTCCTGAGACTGGTTTGATGCAGCTCTCCATGCTACTCTATCCTGTGCAAGCTTCATCATCTCCCAGTACCTACTGCAACCTACATCCTTCTGAATCTGCTTAGTGTATTCATCTCTTGGTCTCCCCCTACGATTTTTACCCTCCACGCTGCCCTCCAATACTAAATTGGTGATCCCTTGATGCCTCAGAACATTTCCTACCAACCGATCTCCTCTTCTGGTCAAGTTGTGCCACAAACTTCTCTTCTCCCCAATCCTATTCAATACTTCCTCATTAGTTATGTGATCTACCCATCTAATCTTCAGCATTCTTCTGTAGCACCACATTTCGAAAGCTTCTATTCTCTTCTTGTCCAAACTATTTACCGTCCATGTTTCACTTCCATACATGGCTACACTCCATACAAATACTTTCAGAAATGACTTCCTGACACTTAAATCTATACTCGATCTTAACAAATTTCTCTTCTACAGAAACGCTTTCCTTCCCATTGCCAGTCTACATTTTATATCCTCTCTACTTCGACCATCATCAGTTATTTTGCTCCCCAAATAGCAAAACTCCTTTACTACTTTAAGTGCCTCATTTGCTAATCTAATACCCTCAACATCACCCGACTTAATTCGACTACATTCCATTATCCTCGTTTTGCTTTTGTTGATGTTCATCTTATATCCTCCCATCAAGACACCATCCATCCCGTTCAACTGCTCTTCCAAGTCCTTTGCTGTCTCTGACAGAATTACAATGTCATCGGTGAACCTCAAAGTTTTTATTTCTTCTCCATGGATTTTAATACCTACTCCGAATTTTTCTTTTGTTTCCTTTACTGCTTGCTCAATATACAGATTGAATAACATCGGGGAGAGGCTACAACCCTGTCTTACTCCCTTCCCAACCACTGCTTCCCTTTCATGTCCCTCGACTCTTATAACTGCCATCTGGTTTCTGTACAAATTGTAAATGGCCTTTCGCTCCCTGTATTTTACCCCTGCCACCTTCAGAATTTGAAAGAGAGTATTCCAGGCAACATTGTCAAATGCTAGAAACGTAGGTTTGCCTTTCTTTAATCTTTCTTCTAAGATAAGTCGTAAGGTCAGTATTACCTCACGTGTTCCAGTATTTCTACGGAATCCAAACTGATCTTCCCCAAGGTCGGCTTCTACTAGTTTTTCCATTCGTCTGTAAAGAATTCGTGTTAGTATTTTGCAGCTGTGGATTATTAAACTGATTGCTATACATCACACACAGCTCTCACTAAAACATTGCCTACTAAGCAAGTTGAAATTATACAAGTTCAAGGACAGACTCAGTAGGAGTAGCAACGGCCGGCCAAGAAAATGAAGTCAACAGCACAGAACCCAGTAGTCGATTCCGGCCACAATTTACAGCACAAGCAAGGGCCCCACCCTCTTGCTTGTTTGACGAAGCCAGCCGCCGCAGATCCCGGTGCCAGGAGACATATAGCAACAAAATACACCAACGGCTTCCCTGTAACGCGGCTGCTTCCACGCCGGCGATATTTGCTACGGCGCCGTCACCCGGGTAAACAGCCCCTTTTAGATGTCCTCTTCCTGCTGCCTCGCGCGGCACCTGTACTGTTCGCCAGACTTGGCAAACGGCGTTACTGCTCGGCGTCCCAAAGCTACTCGCTAGAGCTCACCGCTTGCTCCCCGATCGGCCCGGTAGGTGGCGCCAACGCGCGCTCTGCGCACACCACCAGAAAGATGACCCACACCGCCGGCGGGAATATCGCTGATCGAGCACTGTAGTATTTCTGGCCTATTCAGCCATCATATTAGGCTCCAGGAATCTATTCCCAGGGCAGTGGAGATGCAAGAAGCATAGAGACGACGCAATGTGGGATGAGGTACTGGTGACAGATGTTACATTCGGTACCATTCCCGTGAGAAAGACCGCCCGCATGATGCTGCTGCTCTGTGATTGGCTGCTGTGTTCGGCGGTAGTGCGCCAAAACGTTAAACTTTAGTTGCTATTATTAATTAAACGTGTCATCCAAATTACTTCATTTTTTTAAATAAACATCTCTCAACAGCCAGGTATCAGTCAGTCATTTCAAAATTATTAAAATCAAAGTATTACTAAAACAAAAGACCGACGATATTACTGCCGATGCACTTCGGTGGCGTTCGGGTCACGCCTTGCTGGCTTGGCGCGCGAAGTGTCTCGGGCAGTCCAGCTCTCCAGTTCTGACCGTTCCAGTACACAGACATGTTGTCTGTTATAGCAGTATTTGTTTCATGCAGTTTTATTTACTACAGTTCCGACCGTCGCTATGTACAGACATGTTCTCTGTAATAGTAGTATTTGATTCATGTAATTTTATTCTCCAGTTCTGACGGTTCCAGTAGACAGACATGCTGTCTGTGGCAGGATGTATTTCATGTTTTTCTTGTCAGATATAATGACTGTGGAAAGATATGTTCAATACGTTGTGATCAAGAATAGTTTCTCGTGTCTATATCAGTAAAAACGCGAGTGGCATCCCAAATGAGTTATAGTTTATTCGTAGCAGCAGTTCCTTGCGAAGTTAATTTGAGCCTCGAGAAAAAGAATCCACGACCTGCGTGCTGTTTTCTGGGCTGGGGACACCATCATCATGAAGACAGCAGGTTAGTGAAGTGTACAAGAACTTATGTATTCCACACAGGGCAGTGGAAACAACTATGCACCTCACGTGTACTGCATGCACAGTACAAATGTGCTCTTTGACACGTCATCTGCAGTAATGCAGAGGAGGTAAAGAAGGATGAAAGTATTACCACTATCTCACTTTTATTCCTTTTTTTCTTCCCGTACCACACGGCTCACCCCTGTATTAAGTAATAAAATGTATAGCAACAGTGCAAGCGGAATGAAGTATGAGGGAGATGTTGAATGTTCTGGTACGGCAAGAAAGGAAGAATGAATTGATTGTTGGTGTCAATAACGATCATCCTTCTCTACCTCCTCTGCGTTACTGCGGATGACGTGCCACTGGGCACATTTGTTCTGTGCCTGCAGTACACGTGAGGCGCCTAGTTGCTTCCACTGCACTGTCGGGAATACGAAGGTTCTGTTACAGTTCAATAACCTGCTGTCTCCAAGTTGATGTCCACAGCGCAGAAAACAGCACGCAGGTCGCAGGTTCTGTATCTTGAGGCTGAAACTGGCTTTTAGCGAGGTTCTGTTCCGAAATAATGTATCACTTCTTTGGGATGCCACTCACGTTTTTTAATATAGCCACACGAGAAGACTACATGATCTTAATACAACACCTTCTGATACAGCAATACAGTCTGGAACCGCGCCACCGCTACGATCGCAGGTTCGAATCCTGCCTTGGGCATGGTTGCGTGTTTTGTCCTTAGGTTAGTTAGGTTTAAGTAGTTCTAAGTTCTAGGCGACTGATGACCTCAGAAATTAAGTCCCATAGTGCTCAGAGCCATTTGAACCATTTGATACTGCAAAGTACATTATCAAACATAATGTTCACCAAAATGCATCTTTACACTATTTGTGGCACGTGTCTGTGCCTCATGACCACCGGAGAGAATCTTTTAATACTGAATGCTGCCACACACATCCTGCGACAGAAAACATGTCAATTTTACTCGACTGCCTAATCCAGAGAGACGAACAGCCCGAAACACTTCGCGCGCCATACCAGAAAAGGCGTCACCCGAACGCTTCCGAAATGCTTCGTCTACAATTTCGTCAGCTTTTGTTTTTGATTTAAATTGTTAATAATTCTAAAATGACTGATTGATAGTCAACTGTTGAGATATTTATATTAAAAAGTGAAGTCATTCCAATAAGTAATTTAACTAATAATAATAATAATTGTACTTTAACGTTTTGGCGCCCTTGCTCCGAAAACAACAGCCAATCACAGAGCAATAACATTATGCAGGCGGTCTTTCTCACGGGAATGGTACCGAATCTAACACCCGTGACAGGTACCTCACACCACACTTCGTTATCTATATACTTCTTGCATCTCCACTGCTCTAGGAACAGCTCCTTGGAGCCTAATATGATGACTGACTAAGCCAGGGATATTACACTGGGAAACAGCGAGATACAGTAGTTTAAGGCAAGCAGATGAGATGGAAAAAGGAAATCCCCAGCTACACAGAGGTGTGGAAACCATCGACACTGTTGACAACATGACATACACACTGGTTCAATGTTGGCCAGAAAGAAGACATACGAAATTGGGACGATTAAACGTAAAGCTTTAATCTTCTCTTGTACGTACAGTGATTTTCGATTTGATGCAGGATACTGGGTACTTAGACCCAGAGTCGTATGCCTGACATCGGCAAATATCTAGTGCCACGTGCAGGTAGAAAATCGTTAATAATTATGCGAAGTAACTTTCATACACTGTACAGTGGCATGTGAAATGTAGAGTGGTAAAGTAGTCACTCTAACGTAAGAGAAATAGAAATTTTGTAAAAAAAAACATCGTTACTGATACAAGCGTGCCGCCTACGCATTTTACGTCTCCAGATTATAAGGTATCAGACACAAAATATTTTTAAGTGAAAAAGCAAATAATATATTGGAACTACACGTACTTTTCTGAATGCTTACATAGTGACCTCTTTTCCTTAACTGAGAGGGAGCTGGAGGAACTGTGGTCAGTACCATCGCAACACCATCCCATGTTTTTTGTCCTGATTTCTAAACTTACATTTTGATGCCCGAGTATCTAAAACTATACCAAGCGTCTGTAGCACACCGTTTTCAATCGGATTTTTGTATTAGGTCAATTGTAACAGAACACAGATAATTTTAAATAATATATCGTTACAAGCATCATTTAATACCGTGAAATTTCACCCGTGGATTTGATAGCTGTCGGATTCCGTCAGGCAGTGAGTCCACAATGTTGTGCAGCTGAGTCGCATCCAGGTTAAGCCATTCGCTGAGGATTTGATCTCGAAATTCCACCAAATATGCTGATGGCGGCGTTTTAGCCGCTGTTCCAACAGGTCTGTCTACATCTACATCTACAGCCATACTCCGCAACCCACCTGACGGTGTGTGGCGGAGAGTACCTTCAGTACCTCTATCGGTTCTGCCTTCTGTTCCAGTTTCGTATTGTTCGTGGAAAGAAAGATTCTCGGTATGCCTCTCTCTGATTTTATCCTCATGGTCTCTTCGCGAGATATACGTAGGAGGGAGCAATATACTGCTTGACTCCTCGGTGAAGGTATGTTCTCGAAACTTCAACAAAAGCCCGTACCGAGCTACTGAACGTCTCTCCTGCAGAGTCTTCCACTGGAGTTTATCATCTCCGTAACGCTTTCGCGATTACTAAATGATCCTGTAACGAAGCGCGCTGCTCTCCGTTGGATCTCTCTCTCTTCTATCAACCCTATCTGGTACCGATCACGCACCGGTGAGCAGTATTCAAGCAGTGGGCGAACAAGCGCACTGTAACCTACTTCCTTTGTTTCCCGACTGCATTAACTTACGATTCTTCCAATGAATCTCAATCTGGCATCTGCTTTACCGACGATTAATTTTATATGGTCATTCCATTTTGAATCACTCCTAACGCCTACTCCCAGATAATTTATGGAATTAACTGCTTCCAGTTGCTGGCCTGCTATATTGTAGCTAAATGATAAAGGATCTTTCTTTCTATGTATTCGCAGCACATTACAGTTGTCTACATTGAGGTTCAATTGCCATTCCCTGCACCATGCGTCAATTCGTTGCAGAACCTACTGTCCTAAAGATACTGCTCTCTATACATTTAGTATTCGTATGTTTGCTTTTGTGAAGTCCTGTGTCATGTATTTACAGTCACGGCATGCACTACACATTTTAAGTAATGATTAATGCAATATGGTGGCTTAATCATTTTAGCCCCTCATCCGTGAAGATGATCCAAGACGGAAACCGGTAGGTGTTTGGGTAAAAAATAAAAACAGCCGATGCTTCAAATATGCATTTTATACATATTGTATGGAGTTTGTCAGGTGACTTTGTTGGCCAGTCGAGATGTAGTAGAGAGAGGGAGTCTTCAGAAAATCAGTCACATAATCTTCCAGCCCGATCAACTTTGTTGTCGTCGCCTTTAAGTGCCTGTGTGAGCAAAGGCCTCTTGCAAGGTGACTGACTCCAACTGTTCATTGCGTGCAGCTCCTGTTGGAGTGTTCTCTCGCTAACAGGTTAGGATGGGCCTTCAATTGCTGTTGGATCTGAGAATGATTTGAAAAATGTTGAAATGTGTGTGAAATCTTATGGGATTTAATTGCAAAGGTCATCAGTCCCTAAGCTTACACACTACTTAATCTAAATTATCCTAAGGACAAACACACACACACCCATGCCCGAGGGACCAGCCGCACAAGAGAATGATTTTCATTCACAAATCGTAGCTTCGATCGTTTAGCCGCTAGATGGCGGGCCGTTTACACCTGACTTGTACACCGTCGGTGTGTCGTGTTATACGCGCTTAACCGGCTCACCCTATGCCCTCCGGGTTTTGAACGCCGGCCGTGTCGACGTGTGCTGCGCATGAAGACGGCGATGAGGGGCTGGACTGGGCTGTAGTTTACAGGGGAGAGGAGACCAGGCCATGCCATGCCGTGCCAGAGGCTCGCCAGCGCCGGCCGCTACAGCAGGGCCCGGAACGCACCGGCCGACCTTGGGAGAGCCACTCGTGACGTCACAGGCGTGCCACGTCCCACACACCACACCACACCTCACCGCGCCACAGTCGATAGCGTGACCCGCCGAACGGGCGGCGCTACGTACACTCCACTGACAAGGGAACCTCCCCATCGCACCCCCCTCAGATTTAGTTATAAGTTGGCACAGTGGATAGGCCTTGAAAAACTGAACACAGGTCAATCGAGAAAACAGGAAGAAGTTGTGTGGAACTATGAAAAAAATAAGCAAAATATACAAACTGAGTAGTCCATGCGCAAGATAGGCAACATCAAGGATAGGGTGAGCTCAGGAGCGCCGTGGTCTCGTGGTTAGCGTGAGCAGCTGCGGAACGAGAGGGCCTTGGTTCAAATCTTCCCTCGAGTGAAAAGATCACTTTATTTTCGCAAAGTTATAATCTGTCCGTTCGTTCATTGACGTCTTTGTTCACTGTAATACGTTTAGTGTCTGTGTTTTGCGACCGCACCGCAAAACCGTGCGATTAGCAGACGAAAGGACGTGCCTCTCCAATGGGAACAGAAAACATATGGTCGTAAGGTCGTAGGTCAACCGATTCCTCCACAGGAAAACACGTCTGATATATTCTATACGACACTGGTGACAGCATGTGCGCCACATGACAGGAATATGTTGTCGACCCACCTAACTTGTACACTTGGCGAATGGGTAAAAAGATTCTTCTACCATACCCGATTTAGGTTTTCTTGTGGATGTGATAATCACTCCCACAAAAGTGACGAAAACATAAGAGTTTGTCGCATGAACTGCAACAAATGAATGCAACAGTTTCACAGTCGCACAGTTTTCCCTGTACTCTTTCAAAACATGTGTTTTTAACGTTTTCAAATTTTTCCGCGTGTAGACCGTCAAATCCTGCATATGTCCAAGCAAATCTGAACATATCCTGGAATTTTGGAGACCGAAGTTGATTATGTGTGAATGCCTGAACTTTGATAATTGTCTGAAAATAAAAAAAATGGAACTTTTCACTTGAGGGAAGACTTGAACCAAAGACCTCTGGTTCCGCAGCTGCTCACGCTAACCACGGGACCACGGCGCTCCTAAGCTCACATTATCGATGATGTTGCCTATCTTGCCCATTGACTACTCAGTTTGTATATTTCACTTATTTTTTTTCATAGTTGCACACAACTTCCTCCTGTTTTCTCGAGTTATCTGTGTTCAGTTTTTCAAGGCCTATCCACTGTGCCAACTTATAACTAAATCTGAAGGGCGTGCGATGGGGACGTTCCCTTGTGAGAACCGAACATTCCCAGGTGTCAGGCTACGAGACGGGAACAGAATAACGCAATACATAGTCGCAAATAAAAAAGATGTATTGCGTTATTTTGCCCTCTCTGAACGCCGACCACGTTTCATGCACATAATTTATTTACACTTGGGAGTGTTCCGTTATGACTGACGCAGTTACAAAACCAGGAGAGCTAGATAATGTCCCTCCAGAACGGCCTCTTGGTCCGCTCACGAGGAGGACACAAAGCAACCGGATTTTTGTAATTTTTTGGTATTTATGGTACGCGAAGTTCAGAACTCGAATATCAATTTCCGAAAGCAGTTCCATGCAACTTTCAGAAACCCTCGAGGAAATGGACTTTGAAGTTTCCAGGATGTCCTTAATAAAGCAATGTTGTTGTCTTGGTAGGCTGTGTCGCTAACCTGCCATGTCGGGGCTGGGTTCGAGTCCCAGCCGAGGCAAATTCTTAAACAAAGGTGCATGTTCTATGAGAATTTAAAGGTGAGAAAAAATTAGTAGCGAACGAGTGTGGTAATTGCTAGTTCAAGTATTGCATCGGTCATTACATTTTCGTTTCTTTCCATTCAGTTCGAATGTCTACGTCGCTTAAATATAAAATTCGTAAAAAATATATGCTAATTGACACACATCTAACTGTCGTTTTCATCAAAAAGTCTACTTTTCATGTAAATATAAATTCTTAATTATCGATCTTCTATAAATGATTATTAAAAAAGATGGCTTAAAATTTAAAAAAAATTGCAAATTATACTTTCTTACACTTTTAGGTATTTTACGCTTCAGTGAAATGCATCTTTGTTTAAAAACTTATCGCAGTCAGGAATCGAACCAGGGGCCACTTGCATGGCAAACGAACATTCTACCACCATGTCACACTGTCCATCGAAAACTCGACCCTACTTTACCCCGATGGACGAAAGGCAGCACGATTTCCATTTATTTTTTTGTTAAAGACTGGTGATTTTAATAAAACATACCCCAGACTAGAAGAAGGGATCGGTTGGTAGGACGTGTTCTGAGGCATCAAGGGATCACCAATTTAGTATTGGAGGGCAGTGTGGAAGGTAAAAATCGTAGAGGGAGACCAAGAGATGAATACACCAAGCAGATTCAGAAGGATGTAGGTTGCAGTAGGTACTGGGAGATGAAGCAGCTTGCACAGGATACAGTAGCATGGAGGGCTGCATCAAACCAGTCTCAGGACTGAAGACCACAACAACGAAAATCCCAGACGTGTATCTGCAGTAGTTTTCCAGAACATCCAGCGAAGCAAAGATAATTGTACAAATAAATCTGTTTACTTTCCATTAAGAATGTAGAAACGTTTATGTCACTGTTGCCGGCCGCTGTAGTCGAGCGGTTCTAGGCGCTTTAGTCCGGAACCGCGCGACTGCTACAGTTGCAGGTTCGAATCCTGCCTCGGGCATGGATGTGTGTGATGTCCTTAGGTTAGTTAGGTTTAAGTAGTTCTAAGTCTAGAGGACAGATGACCTCAGATGTTAAGTCCCATAGTGCTTAGAGCCATCTGAACCATTTATTTGTTGGCAACCGTTAATGAGTTGTTTCAGACGTTTCCTAACCTTGAAACGAGTTAGTTATCTATATTGTCCACTAAAAGAACATAATATCAGAAGTGTATTTAAGTGAAACCACATAGTAACTGTTGTAGTTTGTATATTATTCATGAAGTAGGAATGCCTTTAAAATTTACGACAGAGAAATACCTGGATATGGTGTTTATTTATGGCACATTTGATGGTAAAGTTACGGCTGCAGTTAACGAATATCGCGTACGTTATCCAACTCGGAGGATTCGGAATGCACGAACCATTAGCGGAGTATTTCGAATGTTACAGGAGACAGATTCTCTACCTAGCGTTCATTATCAGTACGAGCGCTCGATACGTGAAGACGTTATTAACATCATTTTTCCAAAATTACATTCCCTACAACTTCTGTTGAAAACTTTGTGCAGTTGTCTGAAGTTTCAAAAACAAATTGGGCGAAGTAGTTAATAAATTAAGAATTTTACGAAATACGTCTTTGCTTCTCTGGACGTTCTGAAAAGCTACTGTAGATACGCGTCCGGGACATGTTTCATTAGATTCACCAGATCTATAACAACAAAATAAATGGAAATCGTACTGCACTTTAACCTCGTACAGTTTCGCGATGGCTTCATATTAGCGCAGTTGCTAAATTTCAGGAAAAATCTTTTATTAGCCATAACTTCGAAACTAAGCATACGGTAGAATAACATATTAAAATATTTGTGTTGTGTCTAGACAAGACAGCCTAGACACAATGAGAGGAAGCCGAAAGGCACGCGCTAAGCTAAAGCAGGATGGCGTGAGGTCTGAAACAGGATACGTAATGAATGCTATAAAGAAAAGTACGTAGCTACTGGAATACTTAACTTTAATTCACCCTTGTGGTACATCTGGAGATTGTGGCGATACAAGTGAGACTCTTTAGATACATGCAGTGTTACTAATGGCGCCTTGCTAGGTCGTAGCCATTGACTTAGCTGAAGGCTATTCTAACTATCTGCTCTGCAAATGAGCGAGGCTTCGTCAGTGTGCATCGCTAGCTACGTCGTCCGTACAACTGGGGCGAGTGCTAGTACGTCTCTCTAGACCTGCCGTGTGGTGGCGCTCGGTCTGCTATCACTGAAAGTGCCGACACGCGGGTCCGACATGTACTAATGGACCGCGACCGATTTAAAGCTACCACCTAGCAAGTGTGGTGTCTGGCGGTGACACCACAATTTGCATACCTTAGTGAATCACGATAGGCAAATAAACTGGTACACCTGCCTAATATCGTGTAGGGTTCCTGCGATCACGCAGAAGAACAGCAACACCACGTGGCATGGACTCGACTAGTGTCTGGACGTAGTGCTGGAGGGAACTGACACCACGAACCCTCCAGCGCTGTCCATAAGTCCATAAGATTACGAGGGGGTGGAGATCTCTTCTGAACAGCACGTTGCAAGGCATCACAGATAGGCTCAATAATGTTTATGCCTGGGAAGTTTGGTGGCCAGAGGAAGTGTTTAAAGTCAGAAAAGTGTTCCATGAGCCACTCTGTAGCAGTCCTGTACGTGTGCGGTGTCGCATTGTCCTGGTGGAATTGCCCAAGGTCGTCGGAATGGGGAATAGATATGAATTGATGGAGGTGTGATGGTGATGTGGGTGTCACCTGTCAGAGTCGTATCTAGACATATCAGTGGTCCCCATATCACTCCAACTGCGCACGCCCCACACCATTACAGAGCCTCCACCAGCTTGAACAGTCCCCTGCTGACACGTAGTATCCAGGGATTCATGAGGTTGTCTCCGCACTCATACACGTCCATCGGCTCCATAAAATTTAAAAAGAGACTCGTGCGACCAGGCGACATATTCCCAGTCATCAACAGTCCAATGTCGGAGTTGACGGGCTCAGGCGAGGCGTAAAGCTTTGTGTCGTCCAGTCATCAAGGGTGGACAAGTGGGTCTTCGTATCGAAATCCCATATCGATGTATCGAACGGGTCGCACGCTGACACTTGTCGATGGCCCAACATTGAAATCTGCAGCAATTTGCGGAAAGGGTTGTACTTATGTGACATTGAACGATTCTCTTCAGTCTTCGTTGGCCCCGTTCTTGCAGGGTCTTTTTCCGGCCGCAGCGATGTCGGAGTTTTGATGTGTTACCAGATTCCTGATGTTCACGGTACACGTGTGAAATGGTCGTACAGGAAAATCCCCACTTCATCGCCACCCCGGAAATGCTGTGTCCCATCGCTCGTGCGCCGACTGTAGCACCACGTACAAACTCACTTAAATCTTGATAACCTGCCATTGTAGCAGCAGCAGACTATCTAACAACTGGGCCAGACACTTGTTTCACATAGGCATTGTTGACCGCAGCGCCGTATTCTGCCTGTTTACATATCTCTAAATACGCATGCCTATATCAGTTTCTTTGGCACTTCAGTGTATATATGAGTTCAAAATGGTTCAAATGGCTGCAAGCACTATGGGACTTAACGTCTGAGGTCATCAGCACCCTAGACTTAGAACTACTTAAGGGGGGGGGGGGGGGGGGGTAGGACGGCAAACGGGCCGACTTGGAGCAGGAGAGGCACCACTGGACATTTTATTTTCTACTGTCTATACCTTTACAAAAAAAATTCACAAAACTTTGTCAGCATGACCATGAAGGATTCAGGACTCACACTCATAGCAGTGGAAGTGCAGAAACATAATAAAATAAATTTTTTTTTAGATATGAAATTTCATCATTTTTTCACTTACTGTTGGCCTCATTTGTTGCTATAGGTACATTTTTCTTCACACGTAAGAGAGATTCTTTGATGAATTTTGCACAGCATACAAACCATACTTACAGGTGTACGAAACTCTAGAATTTTCCAAATCTATTAAAAACTGTGATAAAAATTGAGACAATTAACTACAAAATTTGATTTTTTTCTAAACATAAAGTTTAAAACGTAACAGCTCATTCATTTTTTCATAAATTAAATACATTCTAGAGTTTCATACACCTTTAAGTATGGTTTGTATGCTGTGCAAAATTCATTGAACAATCTCTCTTACTTATGAAGAAAAGTGTACCTATAGCAACAAATGCAGCCAATAGTAAGTGAAAAAGTGATGAAATTTCACATGTAAAAAGAAATTATTTTGTTATGTTTTTGAACTTCCGCTGCTACGAGTGTGAATCCAGAATCCTTCCTGATCATGCTGACAAAGTTTTATGAATTTACTTGTAAAAGTATAGACAGTGGAAATTAAAATGTCCTGTGGTGCCTCTCCTGCTCCGAGTCGGCCTTTTTGACGTCCCACCCCCCTTATACATAACTAACCTAACGACATCACACACACCCATGCCCGAGGCAGGATTCGAGCCTGCGACCGTAGCAGCAGCGCGGTTCCAGACTGAAGCGCGTAGAACCGCTCGGCCACAGTGGCCGGCAACAGTTCATTACGACTGTGCTTGCCAACCAGGGAAAAGTCACGGACTGGAGTGCGAGTTTGGTAACGTGCGGTCAGTGTGTTCGTTGCGGGTAGCCGTGTCCCCTGCAAACCACTACCTGTGACACACGGAGGTGTGACGGGCCTTCGTACAGTAGCAAACGCGCAGCTGTAGGCAGCGCCGCTGCGCATGCGGGCCCCGTATGGCCGGCTCCCTTGGACATTGCTTTTCTCTCCGCAGATAACGCGGCAGCACCCCGCGGACCTGCGCGCTACTGCCACACATACAAAGTTCACTGGCGGGCGCGTGTCCGCGGGCTTTATTCCAGGTCTGCAGAGCGGCTTTCCTGCACAAGCGTGTCTCCGTCTGTAGCCGTACTCAACATAGTTAGTCGTACAATTATCTACATCTACATCTACATAATTACTCTGCAATTCGCATTTAAGTGCTTGGCAGAGGGTTCATCGAACCACAATCATACTATCTCTCTACCATTCCACTCCCGAACAGCGCGCGGAAAAAACGAACACCTAAACCTTTCTGTTCGAGCTCTGATTTCGCTTGTTTTATTTTGATGATCATTCCTACCTATGTAGGTTGTGCTCAACAAAATATTTTCGCATTCGGAAGAGAAAATTGGTGACTGAAATTTCGTAAATAGATCTCGCCGCGACGAAAAACGTCTTTGCTTTAACGACTTCCATCCCAACTCGCGTATCATATCTGCCACACTCTCTCCCCTATTACGTGATAATACAAAACGAGCTGCCCTTTTTTGCACCCTTTCGATGTCCTCCGTCAATCCCACCTGGTAAGGATCCCAGACCGCGTAGCAATATTCTAACAGAGGACGAACGAGTGTAGTGTAAGCTGTCTCTTTAGTGGATTTGTTGCATCTTCTAAGTGTCCTGCCAATGAAACGCAACCTTTGGCTCACGTCCCCACAATATTATCTATGTGGTCTTTCCAACTGAAGTTGTTCGTAATTTTAACACTCAGGTACTTAGTTGAATTGACAGCCTTGAGAATTGTACTATCTACCGAGTAATCGAATTCCAACGGATGTCTTTTGGAACTCATGTAGATCACCTCACACTTTTCGTTATTTAGCGTCAACTGCCACCTGCCACACCGTACAGCAATCTTTTCTAAATCGCTTTGCAACTGATACTGCTCTTCGGATGACCTTACTAAACGGTAAATTACAGCATCATCTGCGAACAACCTAAGAGAACTGCTCAAATTGTCACCCAGGTCGTTTATATAGATCAGGAACAGCAGAGGTCCCAGGACGCTTCCCTGGGGAACGCCTGATATCACTTCAGCTTTACTCGATGAATTATTTTGTTCTGCAAGACAAAAATCTCCTCTCTTACACACTAATTTGGATTCCGTAAACAGAAATTCAGAGCACCGAAGACAAAGGCCCCCAGGTTGATGCCGACTTCGGAAGGCGATCGATACAGTTTTGCACTGTCGTTTACCCAACAGAATCCGAGCCTCCCGATTTTTTTTTTCCTCCTAGATCATTACTTTATCTTCAGACACAAAATAACAAAACTTAATTTACAAATACAATTTCTGATTTAGAAAAATTTTGGTAGATATATAATATCATTGTAAGTCTGTCAGAGACAGCAAAGGACTCAGATGAAGAACTGAACGAAATGGACAGTGCCTTAAAAGGAGAATATAAGATGAACATCAACAAAAGGAAAACGAGGATAATGGAATGTAGTCGGATTAAATCGTATGATGCTGATGAAATTAAGGGTAGGAAACGAGACACTTAAAGTAGTAGATGTGTTTTGCTATTTGGGAAGCAAAATAGCTGATGATGGAGTCGAAGTAGGGAGGATATAAAATGTAGACTGGCTATGGCAAGGAAAGCGTTTCTGAAGAAGAGAAATTCGTTAACATCGAGTATAAAAGTTTCAGGAAGTCCTTTCTGAAAGTATTTCTATGGAGTGTAGCCATGTATGGAAGTGAAATATGGATAATAAAGAGTTTAGACAAGAAGAGAATAGAAGCATTTGAAATGTGGTGCTGTAGAAGAATGCTGAAGGTCGGATAGTTAGATCACGTAACTAACGAGGAGGTACTTGGTTCAAATGGCTGTGAGCATTATGGGACTTAACAGCTGTGGTCATCAGTCCCCTAGAACTTAGAAATACTTAAACCTAACTAACCTAAGGACATCACACACATCCATGCCCGAGGCAGGATTCGAACCTGCGACCGTAGCAGTCACGCGGTTCCGGACTGGGCGCCTAGAACCGCGAGGCCACCGCGGCCGGGAGGAGGTACTGAAAATAACTGGGGAAAACAGAATTTTGTGGTAAAACCTGACTAGAAGAAGGGATCAGTTTACAGGACACAATCTGAGGCAGCAAGGGATCACGAGTTTAGTACCTGAGGCAACTGTCGGTGGGGAAAGTCGTAGAGGGACACCAAGAGATGAATGCAGTAAACGTATTCAGAAGGTTATAGGTTCCAGTAGTTATTCGGAGATGAAGAGGCTTGTACAGGATAGGGTAGCATGGAGAGCTGTATGAAACCAGTCTTCGACTGAACAGCACAACAACAACAAAGTTTATTTTCTACCACCTACTATCCAAAATAACGTTTCTTTTTACACTGAACTGGTCTTAGTGTTTATGTTAGGTATATTCTCACTCTTACTTTGTGGCTTAGTATTACATTTCTGAAAGATATCGAAATAACACGGAAATGAATGGTAGCAATAGCAAGTACAAAAACGTCACCCACTGCATAGCCTGCAAATATCTCTTTATATTTTCTTTTCTTCCGCAGTTCATCATTCAGTGTTGCATGTCTATGTTTGGATTTCAGGAACTCCGGGCTGTCCATACCCATTCCCAGACAATCATATAGTGTTTCTGAATTGGAAATCGCTTTACATCTGGGCATAAAACCTTTTCTATAAGAATGTGTTGTATCGCCGTTCTTAGTATGACAGCAGGTCTGCTTCCAAGCCACTGCTATGCTTCGTTGGCTGCGCAACGCGTAAATCTGTGTATCAAATGTGTCTTCTTTGTGGCATTCTACACATTTGGGCGAACCGGTTATGTGAACATCATGTACCTTGCTGGAATGGTTTCACTAACAATTTTACACCACGTCGGTCGGCATCTACTGTTAGTTGATGGGTATTAATATTTTTACAGACCTCAGCCCAGTTTAAAAGTGGGTGCTTGTCGTGTCTTTGTTTGGAGATGATGTATTCGTAAACTGGCCACACCATTTCCTTGAAGTGCATGGAGCTGCTCTCAGTTATTGCCATTTTGAAGGAGCTAAGTTTTGGATGTTTTTTTCCAGCGTTAATAGGTGCTACATGGCTCTCAGGCGTAACAGCGTTTGTAAGCAGGTCCGTCAGATGTGTGACTTTTACTTTCACCCTTTTAATAACATCGTGTGCTAGCAAAGCCTTGAACTTTGCCTCTTCATCAATCATGCCGATTCTACCTTTCTCGCTAGGTGAGGATAAAGTCTTGTATTTTACTTTGAGTATACACTGAAGCGCCAAAGAAACTGGCATAGGCATGCGTATTCAAATACAGAAATATGGAAACAGGCAGAATACGCCTCTGCCGTCGGCAACGCCTGTAGAAGACAAAAAGTGTCTGGCGTAGATGTTATATCGGTTACTGCTGCTGCAATGGCAGCTTCTCATGATTTGAGTGAGTTTGAACGTGGTGTTATAGTCGGCGCTCAAGCGATGGGACACAGCATCTCCGAGGTAGCTATGAAGTGCGGATTTTCCCGAACGACCATTTCAAGAATTTACCGTGAATATCGGCCGGAAAAGATCCAGCAAAGACAGGACCAATGACGACGGAAGATAATGGTTCAGCTTGACGGAAGTGCAACGAAAGATCGTCGATATGGGCTTTCGGAGCAGAAGGCCCTCTCATGTGCCCTTGATGACTGCACGACACAAAGCTTTACGCCTCGCCTGGACTCGTCCACACCTACATTGGACTGCTGATGTCTGGAAACATGTTGCCTGGTCGGACGAGTCTTGTCTCAGATTGTATCGAGTGGATGGACGTGTACGGGTACTGAGATAACCTCATGAATCCATGTCAGCAGGGGACTGTTTAAGCTAGTGGAGGCACTGTAATGGTGTGGGACGTCTGCAGTTGAAGTGATATGGGACCCCGGATAGGCCTAGATACGACTCTGATGGGCGACACGTACGTAGGCATCCTGTCTGAACACCTGCATCCATCCACGTCCATTGTACATTCCGACAGACTTGGGCAATTCCATCAGGCAATGCGACACCCCACACGTCCAGAATTGCTACAGAGTGGCTCCAGGAACAATCTTCTGAGTTTAAACACTTCCGCTGCCCACCAAACTCCCCAGACATGAGCATTATTGAGCATATCTGGGATGCTTTGCAACGTGCTGTTCAGAAGAAATCTCCACCCCCCCCCCCCCCCCTCGTATTCTTATGGATTCATCACAGCCCTGCAGGATTCATTGTGTCAGTTCCCTCTAGCACTACTTCAGACATTAGCCGAGTCAATGCCACGTCGTGTTGCGGTACTTCTGTGTGCTTGCGCGGCCCCTACACGATGTTGGGCAGATATAGCAGTTTCTTTGTCTCTTCGTTGTATGTGCTCTGTCGTAAGTATCGCAGCCGTAACCATTTCGTAACGCTGGGTTCAGGCAGCGCCGTGGTCCACAGCTGAGATGAGCTGACGTGAGGACTCGGGTCCCGGAGGTCGTCGCACACAGGTCAGCTCCAGAGATCGCTGCTGAGCGAACAGCGAGTCTGCCAGCCCCACCTCATCAGGAGGGGGAGGCGGGGTAGGGGAGGCCACACGTAACGCGGGTTCTGTCTAAACGCTACGAGTAGTTGTAGACTGGAAATGGGGAACGCCCAACGTGCGAAACTTCAGAATGTTGGGATGCAAGGCTCAGTGCGAGTACAATGTTCGCCGGACCCAGAAAATTGATGAAGGGCTGGACACGCCTTAAAGACCAGAACGTTACCTGACGGATACTCTGCTGAGTAGGTGGTATCTGACCAGTATTCCGTACTAGGAAACCAGTTGGACTTTACCTATAGTTGTTCGTACCTTACGTGAAAGGGCTGTGCACGGCCGTGTTTAAAAAGAATAGCTCGATGATGTCGTAGTGTCACGCCGCACACGTCTCTATTCATGCGCAGCAGCTACCTGGCTACAGATGATAACCCGTAGTCGTGACCATGCAGTCAAATAGTCTACGCATTGGCCAGAAATGCGAAATAATAAAATAGTCATATTAAATAAAGATAAATGAATAATTAGCAAAAAGAACTCCATTGTAACGTCTGTAGTTAATGTAGACGACTGAGAATTGGGTTGGATAACGTTTATTTAAGAAAATAAAACCCAGATAAAAGGAAAGTGGTCCTACGATAACGAAGTATAATACGGGCAGAAATAATCACCAGCAAAACTGGACGTTTTCGTCTTTGTGGAGTTAGGGGATCGTTACTTATAAAGAAGTGTCCAAATTCAGTCTCCAGATTGCTTTGCTTTATTTCCACACGTCCTCTTTCGGACCAGCCGTCCATCTTCAGACCTATTACAAAAAATAATTGTGTAATTGCAGCTGGTTAAATTACAAGTAATTTAAGATTAAAGTTTTTGAACTTTCAAGGTTCTTGAGAAATTACTTACGATAGAAATTTGTGCAACATACCAGCTGTTACGATTACAGAGTTACCTGTCGAATGTGGAACTGAGAGTTCGCTATCATAACGAGCCATGCACTGCGGCTTTATATGAAAAAAAAAAATAAAAAAATGGTTCAAATGGCTCTGAGCACTATGGGACTAAACATCTGAGGTTACCATTCCCCTAGAACTCAGAACTACCTAAACCTAACTAACCTAAGGACATCACACACATCCATGCCCGAGGCAGGATTCGAACCTGCGATCGTAGTTGTCACGCGGTTCCAGACTGTAGCGCCTAGAACCGCTCGGCCACTCAGGCAGGCGAAAAAAATATTAAAAAAATGAGAGACCTGATTGGTGTAACACCTACAGCGCTGAAAAGAGCCCTCCATTTGCAGAGACTGGGCTGTTGTGGTTCATAAGAAATGACCCTAAGTATAGCGTAAAGCGCTGATGTGGAAGTTTGGTGCGCAGTTTGTTGCGTTCGAAAGTGCTCTCTGTGGACTGATATAATACATAAAACAGCTTCCGTCGAATACTTCTAGCTTTGAGGAAGGACACTTGTATGTCTCATAGGAGTATGAGACAGCGTCATCAGCACTTGACAGAGTCTGAAGGGATCCCATTGTAGGCCTCCATTTCGCCGGCTGTTCGAACCGCGCAGCACCCAGATTTGTGGGACTCGTGACTGCCATCGCACTGTCTTCACTGACGAATCGCAGTTGCCCACTGTCCCAAATGAGCGTGGCGGGAACCTGGGTGGAGGTTCAGTTCTCTCAGTGGTTTTCGAGACGCACAAAAGTCCAGCTACTATGGCCAACACCGACTCAAAGGAAGGCCTCGGCGCTTGTTCGTGACGTCACGTCAGCTAGGCACGGCGAACGCCAGGTCTGTTGCAGGCCTACTCATAATGGTGGTGTCGCCCTCACTGACACGGGAAAATGTGAAACTATTGGCGGTAGTTGACCAGCACACATTGTTCTGAGAGATTTCTGCAATCAATTAATTGTGCAATTCATTACACTTCTTAACAAATAGTGTACTCCTGAACTTAAATTTCCACCTGCTTTAAGGATTGACATACAAACACAATTTCATGGTCCAGCAGCAACAGAATTCGTGCTTCTTTACCTTATTTGCAAATCTGAGGAAGTTACGTTTGTACTGGGTTGCTTTTACAAGAAATTGTGAACATATTGGTGCTCTTCCTTAGGTATCTCGTTTGACTATGGGGTGAGGAGCACTGAATGTTAATGAAATATCTTGCGATTGTACACGTTGGGGGTGGGGGTGGGGGACAGAAAAAGAGGCAAAAGAGATATACTTGTTTTATCAAATAAATTTTTTTTATCTTATAAAGTTTCTTCTTTCAGTAGCAAGAGAGGAATATTTATCTTTTCTAATGTGCATGTTTAAAAAAGTTTAAGCTCTGCAGTATTTTCGATGTATGAAGCTATTTTGTTTCCTGTTTTGTATTCCGATCGTTGAAAACTACTGTAATCTAATGACTGGAAACAGTTGGACATTTACAAATGTAAATTAGTTCATATTTCCAGTGACGATGTCAAACGAAAATAAATAAATAAAAGAAACGAGTTAATTGTAAGGGGGTTGGGGTAAGTTTCGATAACAAAATGGATCAAGTAAATATAGTTACTTGAATGTAAAATTTCCGAAGCTTGCAATGGGGCAAAGCGTCTTCTCATATTGATCTACGTTTGTTTCCACAGGATTCAGTAATACAGAACTATGATCTTTATTTGCAGCTTTACGATAGTAAGAAAATCTTTCATCTAAATAAAACTGCAGAATCCAAAACAACACCAAACATTTTGTCCAAAAATAAGAGATTTATAGCGATAAGTACGCCCAGGCGTTTCCGCCTGCAACAGACCTGGCGTTCGCCGAGCCTAGCTGACGGTACTTTAGCAACAAGCGCCGAGGCCTTCCTCTGAGTCGGTGTTGCTATGGCACGGTGTGAGCGCAGGTCGTGGCGGGCAGTGACCGAGGGAACTCTTGGCGGCACAGCTCTACGTCAGGGACGTCCTACGCCCTCACGTGACGGTATTGCGGTGCCATTTTTCAGCAGGATACTGCTCGTACACAAGTGTCTCTACGAAGAGCTTGCAAGATGCTGATAGAGTCCCGTGCCCAGCAAAAGCCACAAATCAGTATCCCATAAGCAAGCGCCTGCGTCAATTCCGTCCCACTGCCGGTATCCAGCATATCAAGGACCACTTAGTAACAGTTATGGGCCGGCCACCTTGCCTCAGGAGGTGATACAACCGCCATATGACAGACACCCTTCCCGACCGGATACCTGCATTCAGCCAGGCCAGGAGGGGTGCTACTTCGCACTGATAAATGGGATTGTACTGCTACGTTCTTTGTCGGCGTCAACAAAATGTTTTCGCATTCGGAGGAGAAAGTTTGTAACTAGCCTGTTCGTATGTTGGCACTACTATAGTTTGTGTTAATATCGGTGACAGCGCTCTGCGCCCTGGGCAATAGATTCTCTGGTTAGACGGACTAGCAGTTAGCGAGCGGGTAGAGAAGGGTATGGACGTCATTTCTTAGTGGAGACTCAGTTTTGGTAGGACATGCATTGTAAAATGAGGATGAATGTACGAGGGCAGTTCAATAAGTAATGCAACACATTTTTTTTCTGAAACAGGGTTTGTTTTATTCAGCATTGAAATACACCAGGTTATTCCCCAATTTTTTAGCTACACAACACTATTTTTCAACGTAATCTCCATTCAATGCTACGGCCTTACGCCACCTTGAAATGAGGGCCTGTATGCCTGCACGGTAACATTCCACTGGTCGATGTCGAAGCCAACGTCGTACTGCATCAATAACTTCTTCATCATCCGCGTAGTGCTTCCCACGGATTGCGTCCTTCATTGGGCCAAACATATGGAAATCCGACGGTGCGAGATCGGGGCTGTAGGGTGCATGAGGAAGAACAGTCCACTGAAGTTTTGTGAGCTCCTCTCGGGTGCGAAGACTTGTGTGAGGTCTTGCGTTGTCATGAAGAAGGAGAAGTTCGTTCAGATTTTTGTGCCTACGAACACGCCGAAGTCGTTTCTTCAATTTCTGAAGAGTAGCACAATACACTTCAGAGTTGATCGTTTGACCATGGGGAAGGACATCGAACAGAATAACCCCTTCAGCGTCCCAGAAGACTGTAACCATGACTTTACCGGCTGAGGGTATGGCTTTAAAATTTTTCTTGGTAGGGGAGTGGGTGTGGCGCCACTCCATTGATTGCCGTTTTGTTTCAGGTTCGAAGTGATGAACCCATGTTTCATCGCCTGTAACAATCTTTGACAAGAAATTGTCACCCTCAGCCACATGACGAGCAAGCAATTCCGCACAGATGGTTCTCCTTTGCTCTTTATGGTGTTCGGTTAGACAACGAGGGACCCAGCGGGAACAAACCTTTGAATATCCCAACTGGTGAACAATTGTGACAGCACTACCAACAGAGATGTCAAGTTGAGCACTGAGTTGTTTGATGGTGATCCGTCGATCATCTCGAACGAGTGTGTTCGCACGCTCCGCCATTGCAGGAGTCACAGCTGTGCACAGCCGGCCCGCACGCGGGATATCAGACAGTCTTGCTTGACCTTGCGGCGATGATGACACACGCTTTGCCCAACGACTCACCGTGCTTTTGTCCACTGCCAGATCACCGTAGACATTCTGCAAGCGCCTATGAATATCTGAGATGCCCTGGTTTTCCGCCAAAAGAAACTCGATCACTGCCCGTTGTTTGCAACGCACATCCTTTACAGACGCCATTTTAACAGCTCCGTACAGCGCTGCCACCTGTCGGAAGTCAATGAAACTATACGAGACGAAGCGGGAATGTTTGAATATATTCCACAAGAAATTTCCGGTTTTTTCAACCAAAATTGGCCGAGAAAAAAAATGTGTTGCATTACTTATTGAACTGCCCTCGTAGTTGGTAATGAAGCTTCCTGACAGATCAAAACTGTGTGCCGGACCGAGACTCGAACTCGGGACCTTTGCCTTTTGCGGGAAAGTGCTCTACCTTCGGTCCGGCACATAGTTTTAATCTGCCAGGAAGTTTCATGTCAGTGCACACTCAACTGCAGAGTGAAAATCTCATTTTGGAAACATCTCCCAGGCTGTGGCTAAGCCATGTCTCCGCAGTATCTTCTCTTCCAGGAGTGCTAGTTCTGCAAGGTTCGCAGGACAGCTTCTGTGAAGTTTGGAAGGTAGGAGGCGAGGTACTGGCAGAATTGAAGCTGTGAGGCCGGGGCGTGAGTCGTGCTTGGGTAGCTCAGCTGGTAGAGCACTTGCCTGCGAAAGGCGAAGGTCCCGAGTTCGAGTCTCGGTCCGGCACACAGTTTTAATCTGTCGGGAAATTTCATATCAGCGCTTACTTCGCTGCAGAGTGAAAATCTCATTCTGTAGTTGGTAATGTTTGGTCAGTGGAATTATTGACAACTATATAATTTTTGGAACTGGATGTCACATGAATAAGGTATAATCTTCTAAATACATTGTTTGCTCTTCAACAAAATCTTTCTTTCGCTAACTGTATGCCTCCTAGTAGTTGGAGTCTATAGTACGAGTAGTTAGAATCTTTTTATTTAGCTGGCTGTAGTTGCTGCTTGCTGTAGTTGCTGTAGTTCGTGTTATGAAGATTTTCTCTGAGGTAACAGTTATGAAAAAGTATGGATTACTGTTAGGATATCTTGCAATTCAGGGCCATTCTTTTCTGTTAATCATTTGAAGTCATGGTGTCACTACATAGCAGTCAGTTTGTGTTGGGCTCGTATACTGTGGGTAATAAATGAATAGGTTAAGTTTGAGTTGTCTTCATCAACGAAAATTCTTTAGGCCAGTGTTTTAAATTATAAAAATAAGTAGAGAGACCAGTAGTTTCACTCACTCACTCGTTTCAACAGTAGTTCACATGGTAAACACTCTGCAGTTTCAAGTTGCTGATTGTAATTTCATCAGAAGGTTCCGCCGCAACGAAAAACTCCTTTAATAATGTCAACGCCAATTCCGTATCATATCAGTGATACTGTCTCCATTATTTCGCGATAATACAAAACGTGCTGCCTTTCTTTGAACTCTTTCGATGTACTCCGTCAGTCCTATCTGGCAAGGATCCCACACCGTGCAGAAGTATTCTAAGAGAGGACGGACAAGCGTAGTGTAGACAGTCTCCTTAGTAAATCTGTTACATTTCCCAAGTGTCCTGCCAATAAAACGCAGTCTTTGGTTAGACTTCCCCTCAACATCTTCTATGTGTTCCTTCCAATTTAAATTGTTCGCAACTGTGGCTCCTAGGTATGTAGTTGAATTTACGGCCTTTAGATTTGACTGATTTATCGTGTAACCGTAGTTTAACGGATTCCTTTTAGTACTCATTTGAATGACCTCACACGTTCCCTCATTTAGAGTCAGTTGCCAATTTTCGCACCATACATATATCTTTCCTAAATCGTTTTCCAATTTGTTTTGATCTTCTAATGACTTTATTAGTCGATGAACGACAGCGTCATCTGCGAACAACACAAGACGGCTTCTAAGATTGTCCCCAATTCGTTTATACAGATAAGGAACAGCAAAGGGCCTATAACACTAACTTGGGGAACCCCAGAAATCACTTCTGTTTCGCTTGATGACTATCCGTCAATTACTACGAACTGTGACCTCTCTGACAGGAAATCACAAATGCAGTCACATAACTGAGACGATATTCCATAAGCGCGCAATTTCACGAGCCGCTTGTGTGATACAGCGTCCAAAGCCTTCCGGAAATCAAGAAATACGGAGCCGATCTGAAATCCCTTGTCAATAACACTCAACACTTCGTGTGAATAAACAGCAAGTCGTGTTTCACAGGAACGATGTTTTCTAAACCCATGTTGACTGTGTGTCAATAGACCATTCTCTTCGCGGTAATTCATAATGTTCGAAAACAGGGTATCTTCGAAAATCCTGCCGCATATCGACGTTAATGATATGGGTCTATAATTTGATGGATTACTCCTACTACCTTTCTTGAATATTTGTGTGACCTGTGCAACTTTCCAGCCTTTGAGTTCGGATCTTTTGAGGAGCGAAAGGCTGTACGTGACTGATAAGTACGGAGCTAATGACAAGTTTGTTTGTGTGGCCATCCTCCGCAGCAAGCATATAAATACTTGTTTTGCAAATAAAACTGCCTTTTCCTGCTGCTAGTTACTTTATTTATCCCATACGCGTTTCGCCTTCTCCTGTTCTAAGGCGTCATCAGTGGAATCTATAATGATACAGTTTTGTTAGTTACAGATTATCAAACAGTTCACTTCGCGACTTTTTGTAAAAATGTAATTACTTACTACTTGCTGATCTGCGTTTTCTCACATCTGGTCTTGAGTTGGCACTACCACTTTTATCACTTTTCTGTATTCACATCTTTGTACTTTCGTCATCCACGCACTGTTACCATGTTTCTCACTCTTTTTTGTGGTGGACTATTGTTCTTCTGTCATTTGATACAACTATTTCGTCGTACACTTCTTTTCACATCGTAAATATTGCGACTCCATTACGTGTTTCATCGTCTTTGGTATGTTTACCTATGTGCTGCCTCCCTAAAGACGTACGTATATGTTCGTTACTAACTTCTGTTTGTGATGTTTATACCGTGTGTGTGTGTATGAGTGAGGAGAGAGAGGGGGGATAGAGCCGATTTTTTTTTTGGGCGGGGGGGGGGGGGGGCGGTTGTACTAGCTGTTAGCGAGTGGCTGAAAACTTTGATGACAGCTGTTTTGACCTTATCGTTCCAATGTTCTGGGGAGGGGTCATGGATGAGTGAGTGTAAAGATGTTGGGTTCTATTATTATTACATTGAACAGTATTATTATATTTATCCTTTTTGCGAACATTATTCTATTATTTTATCTGTTAGTGTAAATGCATCAGCATACTCGGAAAGCAACATAATTGGTATGCAGTCAGGATCAGAACACTTGCTTTTATTAAGTGATTTAAGTTGTTTCACTACTCGGAAGATATTTACTTCTACGTTACTCATGTTAGCAACTGCTCTTTATTCGAATTCTGCAATACTCACTTCATCTTCTTTGGTGAAGGAATGTCGGAAGGCTGAGTTTAATAACTCTGCTTTGGCAGCACTGTTGTCGGTAGTATTTCCATTGCTATCGCGCAGAGAAGGGATTGATTGTGTGTTGCCGCTAGCATACTTCACATACGACCAGAATCTCTGTGGAGTTTCTGCCAGGTTCCGAGACAAAGTTTCGTTGTGCAAACTAATATAGGCATCTCGCATTGAAGTCCGCGCGAAATTTCGAGCTTATGTAAAATATCTTGGAGATTTTCCGCATGTTTGAATTTTGCATGTTTTTTTCGTTGTTTCTGGAACAGTGTTCTGACTCGTTCTGTGTACCAAGGAGAATCAGCTTCGTCCTTTGTTAATTTATTTTGCTGTAAGTCTCTCAATTGCTCCCGATACTATTTCTTTGACTTCAAGCCACATCTGGTCTAAACTTATACCGTTAATTTGGAAGGAGTGGAGATTGTGTCTGAGGAAGGCGTCAGTTGAAATTTTATGTGAATAGTTTTGAAAATTTCTCGTGAAACGCTTCTCGGTACACTTACGGCTAGTCAGTGCCCACTGCCCCCCTTACATGTACCGCCTTTCTTCAAGTTGGTTGGGATTTGGTACGAGTGGGCAGAATTATTCAGGCTCGGTTTGTGTAAATGTGATTTTTTTCGCGGAGGAGGAGCGTCTGCTCTTGCCACGAGCACCATGTTGCGTGGTTGAGGCTGGCCACTGCCGTGACGAACACAGAGGCAGCAAGTCAGCATTGGCACGAGTCTTTCCTGCATTCCAGGTGTGGTGACGTCATCGAAGGTCAGCACTTGTGCAAACAGTGGTTCCCCGCGCACCCTTCCCTCATTACGAAACGAATCTCTCTCTCTCTGTGTGTGTGTGTGTGTGTGTGTGTGTGTGTGTGTGTGTGTGTGTGTGTGTATGTCTGAGAGAGAGAGAGAGAGAGAGAGAGAGAGAGAGAGAAAGAATGAGAGGTAGGGGAGGGGAGGTCTGGAAGAGCTATTGTTGCAGTCATAAGAGAGCTGATTGCATACCATGGTAGCTGCATAAATAACTTCTTCTGCGTCAGCTTTGTTCTCTGCACTCATGAAGCGCTTTAGCGTGTAATTTTTCTACTAGATACGGCTATTTTACTAAGTGTCGTGACTATTTAGGACACGTGATCTTTTCGACTATTTTGTTGATATTATCAGTAGAATTCAACACGCAGATGTTGGTTTCGGCTCAGGTATTCGATGCAATACAATTCGTGCAAATAAGAAAAGAATGATGTTAGAAAGGAGAACACTTCCTAAAGTTGTGTAAAATTATATTTATTTGGTCACGAACGGGCTTCCGGCTTCTCAGGCCATCTTCAGGTGGCAACTGAATGTCGCAAATAGAAACAACCTCGATGTGCGACTTACACAGATATTATTTGTAGAGAAGATACAAAAATTACTGTGTTTACACAGGAAAATATTGCGTTTTGTCACATACATATAATTACATTAACAAAAAAAGGTGATAAACGAAATTTTTATATGGAGATGCAGTTAACATCTGGTGGAAATAAGACGAATTTACAGTGCACATCTAGTATTTGTAACGAAAATTTAATTTAAGAAAGGGAAAAATGGAATTTGGGTCTGATAATTTAATACTAGCGTACGAGCATTCTGTGTCAAATGTTTGTTCAAAATGGTTCAAATGGCTCTGAGTACTATGGGACTAAACATCTGAGGTCATCAGTCCCCTAGACGTAGAACTACTTAAATCTAACTAACCTAAGGACGTCACATGCCCGAGGCAGGATTCCAACCTGCGACCGTTGCAGCAGCGCGGTTCCGGACTGAAGCGCCTAGAACCGCTCGGCCACAGCGGCCGGCAGCTGCTATACCCTCGAATTTGCAACTCATTTAATATTCATTGTAATGAAGAGTTTCCAGAATGAGATTTCCACTCTGCAGCGGAGTGTGCGCTGATATGAAACTTCCTGGCAGATAAAACTGTGTGCCGGACCGAGACTCGAACTCGGGACCTTTGCCTTTCGCGGGCAAGTGCTCTACCAACTGAGCTACCGAAGCACGACTCACGCCCCGTCCTCACAGCTTTGCTTCTGCCAGTACCTCGTCTCCTACATTCCAAACTTCACAGAAGCCCTCCTGCTAACGTTGCAGAACTAGCACTCCTGAAAGAAAGGATATTGCAGGGATATGGCTCAGCCACAGCCTGGGGGATGTTTCCAGAATGAGATTTTCACTCTGCAGCCGAGTGTGCGCTGATATGAAGAGCATGAAGATGGTAGAGCACTTGCCCTTGAAAGTCAAAGGTCCCGAGTTCGAGTCTCGGGCCCTCGCACAGTTTTAATCTGCCAGGAAGTTTCATAATGAACAGTTGTCTTTGCGGTATCGATAAGTGTTAATAACAGAGATAAAACTCAATTTTGTGTGTGATTTCGTGGTATGTGCTTGCTAACAGCATCTGTCTTTGCGCAGGTTCCAGAAGTTCACAATAATGTGGAATCCAACTATGTTGTAATCCCTGCAAAAATAAAAAATTAAGACTGGGGTACGCTGTCGAAATGACTTACTTCTCCTGAAAACCTATATAAGTGATATTTATTAGTTAATTTATTGGATATTCATTCCAACGATGTCAACATTTCGTTAGGAATTATGGAAACATTACAAGAAGCAGGAAATAACTTAATGGATTCCGTGAATTGTGATTCGAACGATAACTATTGTGCTAATTAATGTCCAGATCAAAACAGATTACCTTCCAAGCCCCAAGAGAAGATGTACACTAATAGCTTTTAGTGAGAAAGAATAGGCTGTCAATTTTTTGGTAAAAAAGAGAAAAGGAACGAGAAAACGCTTAAAGTTAAACAATGAGGAAGGCCGAATTCGTTTCGTAAAATCTGAACAGGAATTTATAAATGGAACAAAAATTTACAAGAAGTACAAAATATTGGCCAAAATGAAAGTCGAAAAAGTGTAAAAGAAAAACTGTCCTAAAGGTTTAGAACGTCTCACGAAGGTCAATGTATCGTTACTTTGGGAGACCTGAGAGACTGATGAGATGAACATAACTTATTTCCAGGCTTTTCGAACGGGCTAAAAAGATTCGGGAAATTGTGGTAAAGGAAGACCATAATTACAAAGTTTATCACAAGTGAATATGTATAGGAGTTGTCATTAATAGGTCGTACTATAGAGAAATTCGTAGCTGACTTTACGTTTAAGCTTCTTGTTAACCGCTAAAATGGTGTGTATTAAGCCGATCAGTCAGGTTTCGTGAAGAAATCGGAACTTTATAATTTGAGCGAAAAGAAGATAAATCGGTTTATGCAGTCTATGAATGTTGTGATACATTCGTATACAACATTTACACTAATATGTATAAATGGATTACTGTTTCCGCACCTTTATATCTGTCTTCGGGAACAGCAAAGCAAATTAGAACCGAAAATCGAAGGAAAGGATTGTTTACATACAAAATCCTTGAAACTGGCGTAACAAAATCTGGAAAAATGGGAGAGAATAATTTTCAGTGTTACATCCGGTACATTTTCTTATTATTGGCAGAAAATAATTCATTGCTTTTGTAGGACGCTTGGTCTGGATATAACGACGCGTCTGACTTAATATAATTCGGAATCCACCCGGAACTGATAGTGTGACTCTGCCTGTAGATAAAAAAAAGTTTTCTACAGTGTAAAGCATTTTTCAGAAAATTGTTGGACACTACAATTTTCGATAACATTTTTTTCATTTCTGGTTTACAAGCGGCATAGTATTGTTAACTTGCTTCCGCATTGTCAGCCTGCGTCACCACATTTTACGAATTTGATCAAGTGTGCCTGGTATGCAGCGCAAATGGAGCAGAACGACCACAACCATTCGTTACTCGATTCCGGTTCTATCTAAATAAAACACTAGTAATTACAAGAAGTGCCTTAATGAATTAATTTTTCTTTTATAAGATGTTCCTGATGTGAGAAAATGTCTGTTTTCATCATCCAGCAGGCATTGTTAGCAAAATATACATTATTCAAAAATTGTCAGAAAAGTGTGCCACAGGGATTGCCATAAAATACTTAATGACAACAAATTAAAGCTCCCAATGGCAGTCGTCTGTAATGTTACATCATACACAGCCTTGATTTTCTTTGCTCTGCTAGACACTAGTGGGACAGTTAATCTCTGCAAGAGCTTAGCTGGATGTATGATCAGCAAGTTATTCACAAATTAATGATTTGAGACATTGTAGATACGGTCAAACAGCTTAAAATTTGCGTGTGTACACTTTGGACTTCGCGCTAAGTGGCGCTACGTTCTCTTAGCACCGTGAATATCAGGAACCCGGTAAACGTAAAACATCCGACATCGCTGCGGCCGGTAAAATATCGTGCAATAACAGGGCCAACGACGACTGAAGAGAATCGTTCAACGTGACAGAAGTTCAACCCTTCCGCAAATTGCTGCCGATTTCAATGCTGGGTCATCAACAAGTGTCAACGTGCGAACCATTCAACGAAACATCATTGATATGGGCTTTAGAGACGAAGGCCTTCTCGTGTAGCCTTGATGACTGCACGACACAAAGCTTTACGCCTCGCCGAACCCGTCAACACCGACATTGGACTGTTGATGACTGGAAACATGTTGCCTGGTCAGACGAATCTTGTTTCAAATTGTGGGGACGTGCAGTGTATGGAGACAGCCTCATGAATCCATGGGCCCTGCGCGTCAGCAGGGGACTGTTCAAGCTAGTGGAGGCTCTGTAATGGTGTGGAGTGTGTCCAGTTGGAATGATAAGGGACCCTTGATACGTCTAGATACGTTTCTGACAGGTTACACGTACATAAGCATCCTGTCTGATCAGCAGCATCCATTCATGTCCATTGTGCATTCCGGCGGACTTGCGCGGTTCCAGCAGGACAATGAGTCACCCCACATGTCCATAATTGCTACAGAGTGACTCCAGGAACATTGTTATAGCTGGGGAATGTTTCCAGAATGAGATAACATCTGGAAACATCCGCCAGACTGTGGCTAACCCATGTCTCCGCAATATCCTTTCTTCCAGCAGCTCTAGTTCTGCTAGGTTCGCAGGAGAACTTCTGTGAAATTGGGAAGGTAGGAGACGAGATACTTGCAGAAGTAAAGCTCTGAGTATGGGACGTGAGTCGTGCTTGGGTAGCTCAGATGGTAGACCACTTCCCCGCGAAAGGCAAAGGTCCCGAGTTCGAGTCTCGGTCCGGCACATAGTTTTAATCTGCCAGGAAGTTTCAATTTGCCTACTTGTTGACAAGCCTTCCTATCGCAGTTGAAACTGATTGTAAGAAAGAAATCGAAACTGCACGTTTTCATAGCACAGTATATTTCCTTTTTATTGTACAGTACTGCTTAAAAAAATGTATAATCTATGTCTGTCTGAATGTCTATTAGTGAATCATGTCAAAAATTGAAATAAATCGGTCAAGAATTTATTGAGACTTTTTCTAACAATTTTGTCCCTTTATATAGTATATTATACCAATGATGCACCTTTATGTGGTATGTATATACTTATACACCGCATATTTAAAAAAAACATGTATCCTATGTCTGTTCGAACGTTTATTATTAGAGTATCATATGAAGTAAAGAAGGTCACTAACTTTTCGAGGCGTTTGGTAACAACGTTACACATCGACTTGTTTTTATAAAATAGTATAGATTTAGAATATATATTTGTATACCATATGCATTAAAAACATATATAGCCTATATGTTTATTAGTGTTGTCTAAAAATTTGAAGTAAACTTGTCAACTACTTTTCGGCATTTTTGGTAACAACCTTAAAATGACGACTCGTCTCGATATAATAATACAGATTTTAATAATTGTTTGCTATCCGCTACTTACGGTGTTGCGAACGTTAATTGTGTTTCAGTGTATTATCGCCCTGCGGTGTGTCTAGTTGCAAGCACACAAGCACGCCACTTAAAAACAACAAACTGCTGTCGAGATTGTACTACTGTAGAAACTGAAGATCCATGTAATTTGCCAGCTGAAGATGGGTGCAAACCCGAAATGCATATTGGCATAAATAAAACGCATTAAAGAGTGGCTGGTTGCTGTATTTTTACAGTGAAATAACAACTACTACGTTTCCGTGGTAGAAGGTTCGCTTTCTGACACCGTTTGTGTTGGATGCTAAAACTGGTTAGAAAATTTAACAATTTTTCAAACGCTGTAGAGGATTATTCCTACGTAATGCACCTGGGAGTTCGTTTGCCGGGCACGCGATGGAAGCGTGTCGCAGCCAGCCGGAGAGGACGTTGGTTCTTTTAGCACCTGCCGTGACCTGGACCCCCAGAAGGCGTCGGTGCTAAAACTTTCAGCGCCCTTTCCCCCCAGGGCTGATGGCTCCCCCTGAAAGGATTCTCGCGCCCGGCGGGCAGCGGCGCCGCAGGCGTAATTTCGTGGCGACAATACGCGACCTCCCCCGTGCACTAAATATTACATATGTATCCGCCGCCAATACCTGTACATTTACCTGTACCGGGACGGAAGGGCAAACAGCCCGACTGCTGCTAGCCCCAGAGGCCCACTTTATTATTAACCACACTTCAGGCTAGGACTGGCTCCGAGTACCACCCGCGTACACGCTGGTTCGTGCATAAACCGCTAAAAGGGAGCCAAAGAAGCAAATGTAATGGTCCAGCGCTTAGACTGACTGATTTACGTCACTTACGACAGAAACCAACTACTCCAAAATGAACACTGCACATGCTATGGGGTATAGAATAACAACAGCTACCAGTCTCAATAGAGGATTATTTTATTTAATGCACGACCAGTTTCGGAATTGTGCCCCTCTTCAGGTGACTGAGATTCAAATACACTCCTGGAAATGGAAAGAAGAACACATTGACACCGGTGTGTCAGACCCACCATACTTGCTCCGGACACTGCGAGAGGGCTGTACAAGCAATGATCACACGCACGGCACAGCGGACACACCAGGAACCGCAGTGTTGGCCGTCGAATGGCGCTAGCTGCGCAGCATTTGTGCACCGCCGCCGTCAGTGTCAGCCAGTTTGCCGTGGCATACGGAGCTCCATCGCAGTCTTTAACACTGGTAGCATGCTGCGACAGCGTGGACGTGAACCGTATGTGCAGTTGACGGACTTTGAGCGAGGGCGTATAGTGGGCATGCGGGAGGCCGGGTGGACGTACCGCCGAATTGCTCAACACGTGGGGCGTGAGGTCTCCACAGTACATCGATGTTGTCGCCAGTGGTCGGCGGAAGGTGCACGTGCCCGTCGACCTGGGACCGGACCGCAGCGACGCACGGATGCACGCCAAGACCGTAGGATCCTACGCAGTGCCGTAGGGGACCGCACCGCCACTTCCCAGCAAATTAGGGACACTGTTGCTCCTGGGGTATCGGCGAGGACCATTCGCAACCGTCTCCATGAAGCTGGGCTACGGTCCCGCACACCGTTAGGCCGTCTTCCGCTCACGCCCCAACATCGTGCAGCCCGCCTCCAGTGGTGTCGCGACAGGCGTGAATGGAGGGACGAATGGAGACGTGTCGTCTTCAGCGATGAGAGTCGCTTCTGCCTTGGTGCCAATGATGGTCGTATGCGTGTTTGGCGCCGTGCAGGTGAGCGCCACAATCAGGACTGCATACGACCGAGGCACACAGGGCCAACACCCGGCATCATGGTGTGGGGAGCGATCTCCTACACTGGCCGTACACCACTGGTGATCGTCGAGGGGACACTGAATAGTGCACGGTACATCCAAACCGTCATCGAACCCACCGTTCTACCATTCCTAGACCGGCAAGGGAACTTGCTGTTCCAACAGGACAATGCACGTCCGCATGTATCCCGTGCCACCCAACGTGCTCTAGAAGGTGTAAGTCAACTACCCTGGCCAGCAAGATCTCCGGATCTGTCCCCCATTGAGCACGTTTGGGACTGGATGAAGCGTCGTCTCACGCGGTCTGCACGTCCAGCACGAACGCTGGTCCAACTGAGGCGCCAGGTGGAAATGGCATGGCAAGCCGTTCCACAGGACTACATCCGGCATCTCTACGATCGTCTCCATGGGAGAATAGCAGCCTGCATTGCTGCGAAGGGTGGATATACACTGTACCAGTGCCGACATTGTGCATGCTCTGTTGCCTTTGTCTATGTGCCTGTGGTTCTGTCAGTGTGATCATGTGATGTATCTGACCCCAGGAATGTGTCAATAAAGTTTCCCCTTCCTGGGACAATGAATTCACGGTGTTCTTATTTCAATTTCCAGGAGTGTACGTATCTCCAAGCTGTGTGTTGAACGTCACTGCTTAAAAACAATAATCTGGTGACAACTAAGTAGACAAAAATGTGGCAATCTCAAGTTGCTAAGCTTCATGTGTAGTAAAATATTATAGTTCTTACATGCAGCTGGGGTATCCGTGTAGTTTTCAGTTACATTTAACAGACATATATATTGGCGTGAGGAGGCAAAGAACTACAGTTTACCTTTCAAAAAATGTCCTTAAAGATGTGTAGAAATGCCAGTGTATGGAATATAAATAAACAATATACCTTTTCCATATATTCCATACACTGTTTAAACAATATTCCATACAGAGCAATCGATTTCCCTGCAAATGACCAATCAACTTTTTCCCGCCATTTTCCAGGTGGGAGGAGAGGGCAGGAGGGGACGGCGGTTTATCAGAGGGGAAGAGGAGGTTAATTAACTGATCAACTTAATTAAGTAGTCAATCAACTGATGCTAGTGATAGGGCCTATTCCAATAACTCAGACATGAAAGTGTACTTCTAGCAGCAAGGGGGAGGGGATTTGAGGGGGAGGGGGAGGTGGTGGGGGAATAATAGGTTAATGGAGGTGACATGGAAAAGAACGTAACAGAACAATAAGTTAAGTACCTGTCAATCAAAGGAGAACAGTTGGTTTGCCTCCTGAGTGCATACCTACCCCTGATGTAGGAAACCCACACTAACAAAATGGCCCAGCATTCCCTTCCTGACGGGGAAGGGGAGTGGGAGGGGTGGGGGGAACAATAGGTTAAGTGCAGCGATATGGGAAACCACTTAACAGAACAATAGGCTAAGGACCTGTCAATCAAAGGAGAACAGTAGGTTAAGTACCTGTCACTCAAAAGAGAACAATAGGTTTGCCCCTGAGTGCATACCTGCCCCTGATGTAGGCAACCTGCACTAACAAAATGGCCCAGCACCCCCTTGTTCTACTACTACTGATGTGGTGAGTTCAAATTACTGAATCAGAGGCATAATATGATAATATACAGTTCATGTGTAAAAATCAAGATTTTTTTTAAAGAAGTGTTAAATGAAATTCAAACGAATGGACATTCCAGCTGTACGAAAGTACTAAGACATTTTACAACACATGTCGCTTAGAAACTTCAGAAGGTCCCAGTTGTGTCTATTTAGTCATGATCATATTATCCGTTTTTCATTTAAACACTGATCTCCAGCACTGAGCAATGAAACGTGTAACTGAATGTAAAACTACCAGAAGATGGTAACAAGCCCGAAATCAGTCGTGCATTACATAAAATCACTTTCTGTTGTGACTGATAGCGGTTATTACCGTACGCTCTATAAAGGAACAGTAGCAACGTTCAACTGTTTCAGTTGTGGATAAAATTCACCACAAGTGTTACTGGAGTAAACATTTCAAAACGTAAGAATAGTGGTTTGTACATCAATGTTCTGTTCCTGAAACCTTCTTTCGTTTCTACTTCTACACACATATGGCAGCAATTCAGTGTCCTTAAGGTAATTGTTAGAACATCTTTATAACAAATAAAACAACAAAATGGAGGTTAGTGACATGACCGTTCTCAGGGAGCAAAATCTGTAATGTACGCTTATAGGCATTAAAAAGAACTAACAGAATTAGTTTTCTGGCTTACTGTAAATCAGTTGAGGCTGTTTAATATTTTGAATGAAGTAATACCTCACTCATCTGTTAAATAGTAATCTAGGGCATCGAGAGAGGAAAAGTATATAAATCTTAAATTGTTGCTGAGCTTTCAGGTGGCTGAATATTGTCGAAACACATCAGTGTGCCGCTGCAAGACATGCCTTCCTCATGCCAGCTCGCCCTCAGTCTCTTGTTGGCACCTTTCCGCCTTGAATTTGACTCAAGATTCTTTTTAGTACAATTTTTAGATGTGCGTATAAGTCGAAGAAAACTGTCATTTTGCAGCATCTTACAGGAGAAAAGAAACAAAAGGACCAAGGGACACTAATAACAATGCTGTACTAAGAAACGCATTGCTCCTAAAACACAATGAAACTCCTCATATGCTTTAAGGTTCGGACATACACTACGTGATCAAAAGTATTGGGACACCTGGCTGAAAATGACTTACAAGTTCGTGGCGACCTCCATCGTGATGTTGGAATTCAGTATGGTGTTGGTTCACTCTTAACCTTGATGACAGCTTCAGCTCTCGCAGTCATACGTTCAGTCAACTGCTGGAAGGTTTCTTAGGGAATGGCGGCCCATTCTTCACGGAGTGCTGCACTGAGGAGAGGTATCGATGTCGGTCGGTGAGGCCTGACACGAAGTCGGCGTTCCAAAACATCCCAAAGGTGTTCTACAGGATTCAGGTCAGGACTCTGTGTACGGACATACCCTGACAGGACATGGGCGTCTCCTTTCTCCTCTGTAGTTGCATATTTAAGGAGACAATATTTCTGCAACTAATCTCTTCGTAGGCTGCAGCATTTGTGCGCCGTATCGTACGTGACTTAAGGTACACGAATGGAGCAATTAATGGCGTTGACAAAAAAATAGATTTGCCCCGTTTTCCCCCGTGTGCTTCAAATGCGGGTCCAATGCCACGATACACTCCGTGTTTCAGCCCAGCTGCAGTGAATTTGTTGTTATTACCCTGACACTGATTACAGGCGGGAAACAGTTACAAGTGTTGACAATTGGAGAGACGTCTACAGACGTTAAAGAAACTTCTGACGTGCCACGGGGGAGGATCATGGGACCAATGCTTTTCACAATATATACAAATGACCTAGTAGATAGTGTCGGAAGTTCCATGCGGCTTTTCGCGGATCATGCTGTAGTATACAGAGAAGTTGCAGCATTAGAAAATTGTAGCGAAATGCAGCCAGATCTGCAGCGGATAGGCACTTGGTGCTTAACATAGACAAATGTAATCTATTGCGAATACATAGAAAGAAGGATCCCTTATTGTATGATTATATGATAGCGGAACAAACACTGGTAGCAGTTACTTCTGTAAAATATCTGGGAGCATGAGTACGGAACGATTTGAAGTGGAATGAACATATAAAATTAACTGTTGGTAAGGCGGGTGCCAGCTTGAGATTCATTGGGAGAGTCCTTAGAAAATGTAGTCCATCAACAAAGGAGGTGGCTTACAAAACACTCGTTCGACCTATACTTGAGTATTGCTCATCGGTGTGGGATCCGTACCAGGTCGGGTTGACAGAGGAGATAGAGAAAAGATGCAAAGAAGAGCGGCGCGTTTCGTCACAGGGTTATTTGGTAAGCGTGATAACGTTACGGAGATGTTCAGCAAACTCAAGTGGCAGACTCTGCAAGAGAGATGCTCTGCATCGCGGTGTAGCTTGCTGTCCAGGTTTCGAGAGGGTGCGTTTCTGGATGAGGTATCGAATATATTGCTTTCCCTTACTTATACCTCCCGAGGAGATCACGAATGTAAAATTAGAGAGATTAGAGCGCGCACGGAGGCTTTCTGGCAGTCGTTCTTCCCGCGAACCATACGCGAGTGGAATAGGAAAGGGAGGTAATGACAGTGGCACGTAAAATGCCCTCCGCCACACACCGTTGGGTAGCTTGCGGAGTATAAATGTAGATGTAGAATTATCATCGTAGTAGAAAGTTTGATAATAGTTAATAACGTCTGCTGTGAGTCCTTGCGCTTGTCTTAGCAGTTAAAAAAAAAGTGGTTTGGAAGTAAGAAAATTGATCGGATAGCCGAAATGTAACAGGGTGTGAGCAATTCGAGCGTAGGCTTTTGAAAACTTCACAGTAAAAACTGTTGTACGAATGGGAGAAATTACACTGTCCGGCAGAAACTTGATGCATCCTGAAGGAGAGTGGGATACGAAGTGAAAATCCACGGGTTGAGACACTGTGCGATTTTGTTTCAGCGATAGCAGAATCGAGCCAAATTTCCAAAGAACTTGACAGCAGCAGCCCACTTATCAGGACGACTTCCAATCCCCTCTGGCCTGGGTACATGGACTCATTCGGTTGGGAGGCGTCTCTAATATTTGTCATATCCTTTCCTTAGGCAAGCTGATCCGTAACTGCTGTATCTGATCCTTGATACCTGGCAGTGGAACAGAGGCGTCTTCCGAGCTGGTCCAATGTATTTTTATTGGGGACGAAAATGGCGATCTCGCTGGCCCTGGGAGTACTTCAACATTTCACAATAAGTTCGTAGAGAGAGGTGCCATTTATGGACCAGTATTGTCCAGTTGGAAAATTTTATGTCGTCCCGTTGTCTCTGTAGGGTTGCACCATGCGAAGCAAGGAGAAGATGTTGGTTGGTGGTCGGTATCTTCTTCCTTAACACGAACTGCACACATGTATTAGCTAGTTTCTTTATTCATAAAAATAGCAAATCACTTAACTCGGGATAATCCAGGTGTTGTGGTACGAGCTCTCCCGTAATAGTCTACATTGGCGTCACTGCTGGTGTAATACAAGTCCCGCTATGCACACTACTCTGGTCGCTAGGTGCTGACTGACTCTGAGCTAGAGACTGACGTAACTGCGACTGCGACTCCCACTGGGCTGCGACTGACGACTCGACTCGTTGACTCGCTGAATGACTAGCTGGAACTGGGCTCTCCGGTCCGCAGCGGCGATCTAAATACTGGCGGTCGAGAGGGCGTTGGCGGCACGTTTCTTGCGAGTCTGTCCTTGGCCTCCATCCTGATAGGCTGGCTTGCTCTGGCGTCTATTATCTACACTGCTGGAAATGGAAAAAAGAACACATTGACACCGGTGTGTCAGACCCACCATACTTGCTCCGGACACTGCGAGAGGGCTGTACAAGCAATGATCACACGCACGGCACAGCGGACACACCAGGAACCGCGGTGTTGGCCGTCGAATGGTGCTAGCTGCGCAACATTTGTGCATCGCCGCCGTCAGTGTCAGCCAGTTTGCCGTGGCATACGGAGCTCCATCGCAGTCTTTAACACTGGTAGCATGCCGCGACAGCGTGGACGTGAACCGTATGTGCAGTTGACGGACTTTGAGCGAGGGCGTATAGTGGGCATGCGGGAGGCCGGGTGGACGTACCGCCGAATTGCTCAACACGTGGGGCGTGAGGTCTCCACAGTACATCGATGTTGTCGCCAGTGGTCGGCGAAAGGTGCACGTGCCCGTCGACCTGGGACCGGACCGCAGCGACGCACGGATGCACGCCAAGACCGTAGGATCCTACGCAGTGCCGTAGGGGACCGCACCGCCACTTCCCAGCAAATTAGGGACACTGTTGCTCCTGGGGTATCGGCGAGGACCATTCGCAACCGTCTCCATGAAGCTGGGCTACGGTCCCGCACACCGTTAGGCCGTCTTCCGCTCACGCCCCAACATCGTGCAGCCCGCCTCCAGTGGTGTCGCGACAGGCGTGAATGGAGGGACGAATGGAGACGTGTCGTCTTCAGCGATGAGAGTCGCTTCTGCCTTGGTGCCAATGATGGTCGTATGCGTGTTTGGCGCCGTGCAGGTGAGCGCCACAATCAGGACTGCATACGACCGAGGCACACAGGGCCAACACCCGGCATCATGGTGTGGGGAGCGATCTCCTACACTGGCCGTACACCACTGGTGATCGTCGAGGGAACACTGAATAGTGCACGGTACATCCAAACCGTCATCGAACCCATCGTTCTACCATTCCTAGACCGGCAAGGGAACTTGCTGTTCCAACAGGACAATGCACGTCCGCATGTATCCCGTGCCACCCAACGTGCTCTAGAAGGTGTAAGTCAACTACCCTGGCCAGCAAGATCTCCGGATCTGTCCCCCATTGAGCATGTTTGGGACTGGATGAAGCGTCGTCTCACGCGGTCTGCACGTCCAGCACGAACGCTGGTCCAACTGAGGCGCCAGGTGGAAATGGCATGGCAAGCCGTTCCACAGGACTACATCCAGCAACTCTACGATCGTCTCCATGGGAGAATAGCAGCCTGCATTGCTGCGAAAGGTGGATATACACTGTACTAGTGCCGACATTGTGCATGCTCTGTTGCCTGTGTCTATGTGCCTGTGGTTCTGTCAGTGTGATCATGTGATGTATCTGACCCCAGGAATGTGTCAATAAAGTTTCCCCTTCCTGGGACAATGAATTCACGGTGTTCTTATTTCAATTTCCAGGAGTGTATCTTCTCGCAACCTCTTTGCCACATGGTGTGCTGGCGACAGCTTACACAAGCACCCCTACACTGTCAGATCAGAGGTAACATACACATATGAAGATGTAGGTATCCTTGACTTACCGGTACTGTTATGCCGTCAGTTCATGCAATCACTACCAGCCGTGAGCTGAAGTCATATCTGACAGCCCCCCACTCTATGACTGAGGAGACACACCACTTTGCCTATCCGAAGCATTTAAAGAACAGAATTTCTCCCGTACTCACTGATGATGGTCATCGGGTGTGGTGGAGAACTGCGATTCACAATGTGATGCCATTCATCAGCAGTCTGTGCTTCCGAACTGCCTCATCAGTCGAAATACAGCTCTTGTATACTACCAGGCTTTCTAACGACGCTAAACATGAACAAACGTAATGCGATCTGGTGATTATTCTACCCATTACAGTGAACTGCGACCCTACACCATTGTTTACACGATTATACGCGAATCATCCAGAACATTAGGACCACCAACCTACTATTGACATAAACACGTCCAGGCGGTACCAGCGTTACCTGGTGAGCAATGACTGCTAGTCAAACACACGCAGGGGGCGTGTAGTGCCAGCGAGCATGCTACCCGTGTGCAGAATACGGAAAACGTGACTGAGTGCAGTTAGCGATGATCCAGAGGCTCTGCTCGAGCATTTCAGAAACTGCACGGTTTTTGTTGCGTGTTCGAGGAGTTCTGTGGTTAGCATCTTCAACACCTGTCGAAACCAAGGGTAAACCACATCCACCCGTTGTGTGGTTGGATGGTCAAGCCTCAATGCAAATGTTGGATGTTTTAGACTGGGCAGACTGCTAAAACAGGACACACGGCGAATTGTGGCGGAATGCAAATCAGACCGTAATGCTGGGCAGAATCCAAGGGCGTCTGAACACACAGTGCACCGAACTCTCCAAAGGATGGGCTTCCGCAGCCGATGACCCGTGCATGTGCCAATGTTAACACCACGGCATCGGCAACTACAACTTAAATCGGCGTGTGAACATTGACACTACATGTTGACGCAGTGGCAGAGTATTGCACGGTCTGATGAATCCCGATACCTTCTTCATCATGTTGGTGGAAGGGCGTGAATCTGTCGTCTTCCAAAGGAACAGCTCCTTGACACCGGTACTGGGCCGCGCGGGATTACCCGAGCGGTCTAGGGCGCTGCGGTCATGGACTGTGCGGCTGGTCCCGGTGCAGGTTCGAGTCCTCCCTCGGGCATGGGTGTGTGTGTTTGTCCTTAGGATAATTTAGGTTAAGTAGTGTGTAAGCTTAGGGACTGATGACCTTAGCAGTCAAGTCCCATAAGATTTCACACACATTTGAACGTTCTGAACCTGTACTGCAGGGCAGAGACAAGCTGGCAGCGGCTCTGTTATGCTCTGGGGGACATTTAAGTGGCCATCCACTGGTCCAGTGGAGCTCGTGCAAGGCACCATGACGGCCAGTGTGTGTGGTGCTCTGGTTGCAGACAATGTATACCCTTTCATGACGACCATGTTCCCTAGCGGCAGTGGCATTTTTCACCAAGATAATGGGCCATGCCACGAGGCCAGGGGTGTAATGTACGATTCGAGGAACGCTGTGGCGAATTCCAATTGATGTGCTGGTCCCCCAACTCACCAGATCTGAATCCGATTGGACACATCTGGGATGTGATTGAATTTGGCGTCGGAGCTCATCATCCCCCTCCGCGGAATTTACGGGAATTAGGTGCCCCGTGTGTGCAGATGTGGTGCCAACTCCCTCCAACGACCTACCAAGGCCTCACTGCTTCCATGGCGCGACGTGTCGCCGTATAATCCGTGCTCGAGGTGGACAAACCACCAATTAGGTAGTTGGTCGTAATGTTCTGGCTGATCACTTTGGGTGTATGAAGTTCACGTTCAATCATGTGAGTGGGTTCTTTTTTTTTGTCAGGTAGTGTATTTCTTTCATCATAACACGTAGTGAACAAAGGTCGCCAGGTGTGCAGAGACATGGTCTTCTATACTCTGATCAAAGCAACTTGACGTTTCAGCGAGTCGAGTGGTAGGGGCCACCCGCCGGCCAATCGCCGTTCTTTCCCGAGGGCCATGTGAGCGCTGTGTTGCTAGTTTTGCAGGTAAACGTAGAGTTTCGCCCTGCTTGGTAGGCTGATCCACCTGCCACTGCGGTCTACAAATCACAAAGATATTTCATTCCAGCTGCAGTGTGACACCAATGTCTTGGAGATTTCAGTATCGTTGTAAAACGAAAATGGAAGGGCACTGCTTAGATTTAGTGTTTTATTTCATTTACGGAATGAAGTGTTTATCAATAAGTTACCCGCTCAATTTCTCAGATCTGTTTTCTATAAGCTCCTAGCTGTATTTAATTTTTTACCAAAAGACTACTAAAACAATCTGTTATCCCTTTGGCACACAACTTTTTAGTGTTGTGTTGTTTCCTAACTTAATGCGGTATCACCCAGGTAGCTAGCTGTATGTGTTGTTGTTTCTGTTGTCGTCTTCAGTCCTGAGACTGGTTTGATGCAGCTCTCCATGCTACCCTAACCTGTACAAGCTTCATCATCTCCCAGTACTTGTTCCAACCTACACCCACCTCAATCTGCTTAGTGTATTCAGCTCTTGGTCTCCCTCTACGATTTTTACCCTCCATGCTGCCGTTCAACGGTAAATTGGTGATCCCTTGATGCCTCAGAACATGTCCTACCAACCGGTCCCTTCTTTTTGTCAATTTGTGCCACAAACTCCTCTTCTCCCCAATTCTATTAGTTATGTCATCTACCCATCTCATCTTCAGCATTCTTCTGTAGCACCACATTTCGAAAGCTTCTATTCTCTTCTTGTTCAAACTATTTATCGTCCATGTTTCACTTCCATACATGGCTACACTCCATACAAATACTTTCAGAAACGACTTCCTGACACTTAAAACTATACTCGATGTTAACAAATTTCTCTTCTTCGGAAACGCTTTCCTTGCCATTGCCAGCCTACATTTTATATCCTCTCTACTTCGACCATCATCAGTTATTTTGCTCCCCAAATAGCAAAACTCCTTTACTAATTTAAGTGTCTTATTTCTTAATCTAATCCCCTCAGCATCACCCGACTAAATTCGACTACATTCCATTATCCTCGTTTTGCTTTTGTTGATGCTCATCTTATATCCTCCTTTCAAGACACTGTCCATTCCGTTCAACTGCTCTTCCAAGTCCTTTGCTGTCCCTGACAGAATTACAATCTCATCGGCGAACCTCAAAGTTTTTATTTCTTCTCCATGGACTTTAATACCTACTCCAAATTTTTCTTTTGTTTCCTTTACTACTTGGTCAATATACAGATTGAATAACATCGGGGAGAGGCTACAACCCTGTCTCACTCCCTTTCCAACCACTGCTTCCCTTTCATGCCCCTCGACTCTTATAACTGCCATCTGGTTTCTGTACAAATTGTAAATAGCCTTTCGCTCCCTGTATTTTACCCCTGCCACCTTCAGAATTTGAAAGAGAGTATTCCAGTCAACATTGTCAAAAGCTTTCTCTAAGTCTACGAATGCTAGAAATGTAGGTTTGCCTCTCCTTAATCTTTCTTCTAAGATAAGTCGTAGAGTCAGTATTGCCTCACGTATTGCAATATTTCTACGGAATCCAAACTGATCTTCCCCGAGGTCGGCTTCTACCAGTTTTTCCATTCGTCTGTAAAGAATTCGTGTTAGTATTTTGCAGCTTTGACTTATTAAACCGATAGTTCGGTAATTTTCACATCTGTCAACACCTGGCTATAAATCACATATTATTAATGCCTTGCGAAAACTCTGTACGGCCTTTAAAATGTCGTGCTCGATAGCACAGAGGTGACAGTGATGATAAAGTCAACCATATTTTAATAGTTCTTCTAGTTTTGCATAGTTTTTGAGTAACTTGATGAGTTTTGGCGCAGTGTTCTTCGTACCGATATTAGAAATACTCTGTTGTACTCGATTCACGTACTGACCGAAAGAAAAAAGCTGTCTGTGTGCCTTTGCACGTACTGTGATCTCTGTCATATTCTCGTGTGACCTATGCAAGAGACAAGATGGCAGCACGACCTGACCGTCCTGCTACTGTCCCACTGGCGCGTTTCTGAATTTGTTCGGTGTTTGTTGTCACCTTCCCGATTAGGTCTCAAAACACCAGAACAGTAGTACTCTAGATTGGGCCGCTCCGCTCCAGGTTTCTTAGTGGACGTTAAGAGGTACGGATTTTAAAATGTTTTCATTAAGTTTCCATAAAATTTTAATGCGAAGTATTTGGTAAGTAACTGTTTTTATATATTTTAAGTTGCTCCAACTCTGCTTTATAATTTTTATAAAGTTACTTGTCTACTTTTTTAACTTACTGAGAAACCAGTGGAAGTCTCGAAAATTTTATAGCTAACACTGGCACAAAAGTGGGTGATACGTGTGATATACGAGGGTAATCCCTAAAGTAAGGTCTCCTATTTTTTTATAAGTACATAGACCTGTTTATTTCTACAATGGTTTACATCAGTTTACAGCTTGAACATCTAGCTATTTTTCGACATAATCACCATTTCTGTCGATACAATTTTGTAGATGCTGTGGCAGTTTTTGTATGCCCATGTCATACCGGCTCGCCGCCATGCTGTTCAGAAAGTTATGAACCTCTTCTTTCATCTCGTCGTCGGAGTCCAAATGTTGTTTTAGCCTATGGAACAGGTGATAGTCACTGGGCGCCAAGTGAGGACTATAGGGTGGGTGGGTGATTATGTTCCACTGAAACTGTTGCAGGAGAGCAACGGTTTGCCGAGCGATGTGTGGACGAGTGTTGTTTGGAGAATGTGTACGCCCTTGCTCAACATTCCTCTTCTCAGGTTCTGAATTGCCCGTCTGAGTTGTTTCAGAGCCTCACAGTACCTGCCAGCGTTAATTGTGATCCCAGCGATTCAGCTCCTACGGCGAGGTGAAAGAAGAGGTTCATAACTTTCTGAACAGCATGGCGACGAGCTGGTATGACATGGGCATACAAAAACTGCCACAGCGTCTACGAAAAGAAACATCGACAGAAATGGTGATTATGTCGAAAAATAGCTAAATCTTCAAGCTGTAAAGTGATGTAAACCATCGTTGAGATAAACGGGTCTATGTACTTATAAGAAATAGGAGACCTTACTTTTGGGATTACCCTCGTACAATATCCTACAAAGGGGCATAGCATTTCTGGAGAATCCTTACAACAAATGTGTTTTAATACCTACTTTACGTGATCGTCCCACTTTATAGCGCTTGTAGTATATTCTTAGATTTATGATGCAACTTCGTTAACAGGGTTTCTGAGGGTAGTTAACGCATATCTTTAAAGAGTCAGCCAGTTCAGTATCTCCAGCATCTCAGCGACACTGGCCCAGCGGTCAGAGAAACGTGTGACCAATCGTGCTGCCGTTATCTGTATCCTTTGCAAGTCTTATTTGCTACGAGTCCCACGCACCTGAGCAATATTCTAGGACTGACTGCATTCCGCTAGTGTTCTACCAATGAACCGAATTCTCCCACCTGCTTTACTTACCAATAAACCAATACTGTCGTCCCATTTCATATCGCTACATAGTGTTTACACCCAGGTATACTTGCTGGGCGGTTGTAATTAAAATAGAGCTACTCATGGGGGAGGCAACGGCCTTGCCGCAGTGGATACACCGGTTCCCGTGAGATCACCGAAGTTAAGCGCTGTCGGGCGTGGTCGGCGCTTGGATGGGTGACCATCCAGCCGCCATGCGCTGTTGCCATTTTTCGGGGTGCACTCAGCTTCGTGATGCCAATTGAGGAGCTACTCGACCGAATAGTAGCGGCTCCGGCCAAGAAAACCATCATAACGACCAGGAGACCTGTGTGCTGACCACACGTCCCTCCTATCCGCATCCTCAACTGAGGATGACACGGCGGTCGGATACTCCCGATGGGCCACTTGTGGCCTGAAGACGGAGTGCTACTCATGGGGGTCCACTGAGGGCTGCAATTATCATGTGGCAGCTAACTGCTGAACCGATTTAAGCTCAGAAAAAATTAGTTCCAATTTTTGCCACCAGGTGTGAGTCGTGCCCTGTACAGCATCTCGTTGACGTCTCGGATGCTCATACTGAACAAATTCTCTAAGTGGCGGTTAATAATAAAATCAACATTACGTCTTTCTAATTTTTGTGCCTTTTCTACCAACGTCCTGTTCCCAGTTCATTACATATGGAAACATTTCTGTTCGTCTTACTCGCATTCACAGCGCCAGAAATCGGTTCAACGTTAATGCGTCAGGATATCTACCGTGTTTCACTCCATTACCATAATTTGGGCTCGCACCAGACTTCTACATCTACATCTACGTGATTACTCTGCTATTCACAATAAAGCGCTTCGCAGAGGGTTCAATGAACGACCTTCAAGCTGTCTCTCTACCGTTCCCCTCTCGAACTTCACGCGGGAAAAACGAGCGCTTAAATTTTTCTGTGCGAGCCCTGATTTCTCTTACTTTATCGTGATAATCATTTCTCCCTATGTAGGTGGCTGCCAGCACAAAGTTTTCGCAATCGGAGGAGAAAAATGGTGATTGAAATTTCATGAGAAGATCCCGTCGCAACGAAAAACGCCTTTGTTTTAATGATTGCCTCTCCAATTCACGTATCATCTATCTCCCCTATTTCGCGATAATACAAAACGAACTGCCCTTCTTTGTACTTTTTTGACGTCATCCGTCAGTTCCACCTGACGCGGATCCCACACCGCACAGCAGTACTCCAGAATAGGGCGGACAAGCGTGGTGTAAGCAGTCTCTTTAGTAGACCTGTTGCACCTTCTAAGTGTTCTGCCAATGAATCGCAGTCTTTGGTTTGCTCTACCCACAATATTATCCATGTGATGGTTCCAATTTAGGTTATTTGTAATTGTAATCCCTAAGTATTTAGTTGAATTTACAGCCTTCAGATTTGTGTGACTTATCACGTAATCGAAATTTAGCTGATTTCTTTTAGTACTCATGTGAATAACTTCACACTTTTCCTTATTCAGGGTCAATTGCCACCTTTCGCACCATACAGATATTTTATCTAAATCACTTTGCAAATTGTTTTAATCATCTGATGACTTTACAAGACGGTAAATGACAGCATCATCTGCAAAAATCTAAGACGGCTACTCAGATTGTCTCCTATGTCGTTAATAGAGGGCCTATAACACTTCCTTGGGGAACGCCGGATATCACTTCTGTTTTACTCGATGACTTTCCGTCTATTACTACGAACTGTGACCTTTCTGACAGGAAATCACAAATCCAGTAGCACAACTGAGGCGATACTGCGTAGGCACGCAGTTTGGTTAGAAGACGCGTGTAAAGAACGATGTCCAAAGCCTTCTGGAAATCTAAAAGTATGGAATCAATTTGACATCCCCTGTCGATAGCACTTATTGCTTCATGAGTTTAAAGAGCTAGTTGTGTTTCACAAGAACAATATTTTCTGAATCCGTGCTGACTATGTGTCAATAAATCGTCTTCTTCGAGGTACTTCATAATGTTCGAATATAGTATATGTTCCAAAACCCTACTGCAAATGGACGTTAGTGATATAGGCCTATAATTCAGCGGATTACTCTTACTTCCCTTTTTGGGTATTAGTGTGACTTGAGCAGCTTTCCAGTCTTTAGGTACGGATCTTTCTGTGGGCGAGTGGTTATATATAATTGCGCCATTGTATCAGCATACTTTGAGAGGAACCTGACTGGTATATAACCTGGACCGGAGGCCTTGCCTTTATTAAGTGATTTAAGCTGCTCCGTCACTCCGATGTTATCTACTTCTATGTTTCTCTTCTTGGCAGTTGTTCTTGATTGCAATTCAGAAATATTTACTTCGTCTTCTTTGGTGAAGGATTTACGGAAAACCGTGTTTAATAACTCTGATTCAGTGGCACTGTGATCAGTGACTTCACCGTTGTTATCGCCCAGTGAAGGTATTGATTGCGTCTTGCCACTGGTGTGCTTTGTGTATGACCAGAATCTCTTTGGGTTTTCTGCCATACGTCTGTGTGTAGCTACACTTTAATTATAACTACCAGGTACGTGTTGATCGATTCCACTTGTGACTCATTGATACTATAGTGATAGGATACTTTGTTATTCCGTTTTGTGCAGTGCAGAATTTTACATTTCTAAACATCTAAAGCAAGCTGGCAGTCTTTGCACCTCTTCGAAATCTTATCGGGGTACGATATTTTTGAAGATTTTTACAGACAGTACTTGATTACAGGTAAGGATGAAATTGCGATTACGGTTCCTGGTCAACTGTAGAATATTTCGGAAAACATGAAAATGTGTGCCAGAGGAGGATTGTCGCGAGCGGTCGCCTCGACAACTTCGAATATCCGAGCACAGCGCCAGGAGCGACCCAAATCTTCATTTTTCCTGGTGTCCTCACTCCACCAATCGCTGTTAATCGTCAGTGCAGTTTCTCACACTACATTACAGTCACGATAGATGGCCGCATCAACTGAGGTTACTATTAATATTGAATGCAAGGTAATTACTGTGCCATGCGAACAGCAAACGATCCAACACACTTCCCTACAGCACGACGGAAGCTGCTTCTATGTATGTCGATGACTCTCCCTCCAAGATAATACACTCAGTGGCGGCTCGTGAGTGTATCTTCTGTGTGTTCACAAATTTTTAGATTCAGGCAAATCTGAGAGTGTGAAATTAATAGCATCTTCTATATAACAGTTACTCTATCAGCAAGTAGATCACATAACTAATGAGGAGGTATTGAATAGAATTGGGGAGAAGAGGAGCTTGTGGCACAGCTTGACTAGAAGAAGGAATCGGTTGGTAGGACATGTTCTGAGACATCGAGAGATCACCAATTTAGTATTGGAGGGCAGCGTGGAGGGTAAAAATCGTAGAGGGAGACCAAGAGATGAATACGCTAAACAGATTCAGAAGGATGTAGGCTGCTGTAGTTACTGGGAGGTGAAGAAGCTTGCACAGGATAGAGTAGCATGGAGAGCTGCATCAAACTAGTCTCAGGACTGAAGACCACAACAACAACAACAACAACATCAGCAAGTTTATATAACTACAGCCACTGCCAATAATAAAAATAATAGCAATAATAATAACGACAACAACAAGATGAGTAACTGATCTGACAAAAGAAAGAGTTGTTTTTGTGAATTTCATTGTTTTGTACATAATTAAGTACAGCTTAGGGTAATAACGAAATAATGTGTAAGCTTTCGCAGGTCTCCATTACGCATTTCTCTGGAAGTGGGACTTTTGTGCTTTTCCATGTTCGGACAAATGTACAAAATACGTAACACTTGTATTAGTTCACAAATTTAATTCCGGGCGGAAAAACAGATATTCTTACGCTGCACCCGCACTGCAACTTGTGTTAGTTGTACACTTCCTTGTTAACTGTTCGATTTCGTCATTCTCTCAATCAAAGGATCTGTTCTCGGAGGTCCTAGTTCCTTTGCGGTGAACTCTTCCTGGTAGCTTATTTTTCCGTTTCCAGCATGAGATTTTCACTCTGCAGCGGAGTGTACGCTGATATGAAACTTCCTGGTAGGTTAAAGCTGTGTACTGTATCGAGACTCGAACTCTTGACCCTTGGCTTTCGTGGGCAAGTGTCTACCGATTCAGCTACCCAGGCACGACTCACGACCCGTCTTCACAGCTTTACTTTTCTATTACCATTTAAAATACATTCAACGTAGTTCATGTTTACACTGCACACGAAAGCCGATTCCCGCACGGTAAACAACCAACCCCAAACAAAATGCCGTTCGTCAAAAAGATTAAACGCAAGTAGTGATTCTGCCAACATTGTCACTTGATAGGAATACAGAGGAGGCGCTGTGATCCATATAGGCCTAAAGGACATAGCTGTGCCTCCCACATTTAAATGAATGTCAGAGAAAACAGTTGTGGCGGTTTTGCGTATCATCAACATGGACAAATGCAATGAGTATGGATGATACGATACTCTACGGTATCTTGCGGTTTGAATTCGCTGTTATTTAGCAGTTGCATTGATTTGATTTTGTAAATGATACCGACAATATTATATACATGTATAATGCATTATTCATACTACAACTTCTCCCGAATAACTATTTTGTTGAAATTGCACAAGAATTCCACCTGACGTAGTGTAATAATGTTGACTGTAAGTTGTGTTCATATCACTAAAATTACAGATCGTACATCAGAGCTTTTATAATTTTTGTCTTCGATGGATTTAATTATTCTTAGCAAATTGACCATGAAAAGGAACCACAGAATACCACCCGCACACAACACTGACGTATGCTACAAGAAATATTTTTCTCCGTGATTCGTGCGTAGTTTAATTTTGGCCTCACACATCAGCAGTGTAATCTTGTTCAACAATAAATACCATCAGCACTGTTCTCAGAAAATGCAGTCTGATTCGATTAATTTTTTTCTTTTATAAATAGAGTTCAGATACCGGTGCACATTTATTTCTTACACATCGGAATATTGTTTGCAGTTTCAAGTAATTTAAATTTGCCGCTGAGATAAGAGTTAAGATGGCGGCCAACAAAAGATAGAGGATTTCTTTTTTAATTAAGATTTTCCTTTGCTCAATAAATAATTAATCATTTAAATTGATGCCAGCAAAAAAAATTACTAATACTGTTTTCCAAATTAGTTTAACACAAACCTTTGATATTTCGACCAGAAGTGCAGACGAAGTTGCTATATAATTGCAACTAACAATGGGTGCACTTCTTGCAGCTTTGATAAGACAATTAATACAAAATTATAATTAAAAGAGGAGGTGATTTTTCAATAATTAATCATAAATAGTTTTAACGCATTTGGTTCTATTTGTTTTTTACCAGCAAATGAACATAAAAGTACAATAATTTTACGTTAAATATTTTTCGTTCAACAGACCTCAAATCGATTCGCGTCTTACGTCGGCAACGTACATCAGAAGTAGACGACAAAAGGGTACAAAGCAAAAGAAAAGAATGTAATAGATTAACAAAGAATGTGAGACAAATATTGTCTCTGTTTTACATAATTATCATCTTCTTAAGAAATAATTACATAATTGAATGAATATTATTGAGTTACGTAATTTTCCACACGTTCATATTCCACATGTAATAAAAATATATATGTATCGTGGATGTTATACAGTGATACAGCTTTTCTTGAATTTTCATGTATACAATGTGGGCCTGCAACACAGATCAACCTGACACACCGTAAGATCAACAGATTTCAGAAACACGAATATGCTATAATCTCACAAACGACGGTAGTGTGCTTAAGGAAACTCCTCTGAGTGATTTTACTTACGCTTGCGTACTGTCGGCGTAGTTGTTTTGAATGCTCCGCCATGACGGCGTGCTTCATCTGTCTGTGAGCGCTGGCGGCGCGCACCGCGGAGCAGCTTTGGGGAGATTCCACTAGGTGGCGGGGGCAGCGCCTCGCCGCGCCGCCATCGCCGCGCAGGGTTGCCAATTGTCGCCAGGTTGTGCAACGCTCGCCGTCGAGGCCCGCGGACAGCTCGACAGGCCAAAAAGCAAGCGCACGCCGCGCCACCAGAGAAGGCTGCAGCGGCTCTGCATGCGTATGCGATACGGCCATCTGCAGTAGATTGCAAATTATCTGGGGCAGGACGATTAAACTTTAACTCGGCACTACATGTATAATACAGTTAGTGCCATACTGAATATTAATAAATACCGTGTCATTTCCCTTTGATGAGCTTCTGAACACGTTGTGGCATAGATTCGACCAGGTTAGAGCAAAAACGTCTAATTTCGGAACATTTTCCTGCTCGATCGTCACGGATTTGGACGAAATTTTATGTCAACTTTACATATGTCCCCCGACGAACATCGGTACGGCTAGAAGTTTGTCTAAGCAATTCTGGCCGAGAAACACAGTAAATAGTTCGACTCGATTCGTGATCTTGCACACAGCGAGCGTGAATTTCTGGCGAATTTGAGTTCTTACATCACGGGCAAAATTAATGTTGAAAGAAATGAAAATTGGCCACCTTGTACAACTTCGTGCCTTCTCTCAAGAGTAATAATGAAAAGAAATTTACGAGCCACATTCAGCCAGAAAGTTTTAGACGATGTCGCCCGGAAAAATCGGCGTCTGAAAAAAATTCAATCTTTGGCTGCTTCTTATATGTCATGGACGAATGTGAAATTAGCCTGTAGTAACCTAGCAATACAAGGTTCCCGAACATAAAGTTTCATGCATGTACCACTTGCCAATACTGAATAACCTGAGTACGAATGCAAAAAGGTCGAAAATGCTATATAATTTGAATCAACGCTGGGCGCGAAAATCGTGGCATTGAAAAAAAATGTAAACTTTAGATAGTTCGTAGAGGAAACGCATGCTGACACGAAACTTAATGCTCAATTGCTCGCTATCAAATGGCTCTGAGCACTATGGGACTCAACTGCTGAGGTCATTAGTCCCCTAGAACTTAGAACTAGTTAAACCTAACTAACCTAAGGACATCACAAACATCCATCCCCGAGGCAGGATTCGAACCTGCAACCCTAGCGGTCTTGCGGTTCCAGACTGCAGCACCTTTAACCGCACGGCCACCTCGGCCGGCTGCTCGGTATCACAAGTATACAGCATACAACATTTCATTCACCTACATTTTCCAATAATCTTTAAATTCGCTGAAAAAATGACGATTTTTGTGGAAAGATGAAAGTGGTGTATACACACCATTCTTCTTTTACAAATAATGTTTTCTATTAAAGCTTAAACCCGTCCCATTTGAAACAACGTATTTTAAGCTTTTCCGGAACACTGAGTAAAATTTCCGACATGGGCTAACAATGCTAAATGAATTGAGGCAAACCAGCCGGTAAAAAAACTGATATTACCTTTCGCTTGCCACTTACATGAGATAATCCTACAGATCTGAGAATCGGAGATAAGGGAGTTAGCAAAATTGTTTTGTAAGCAGACAGGTACTACCACAGGGTTCGGAACATAGATTAAGGAACGAAATTACATGCTTTGGGACCTCAATGAAGAAACAGACCCGTGACGTATTGCACAGATATCGGGCGTGACCCCTCGATAGGGTTGCTGGTTTACGTTCTTGAATCTGTAGCGACAATGTCACCATGGACCAACGCAATATAGTGAAATATTGCTTGTTAGTGTAGAAATAAGAACCACATGCAACGAAACGCGGACTACAGGTTGCTTGTTGCCATGGTACATTCCCTCAAATTTGTCCGGTATTTTCAAGTATGGCTAGCGCCCATTTGAAAATCAAACGTGATTTTTGGAAAGCTTGAAAACGTGCTCTTTCTAACAGTGCTTAGTGTGAAATCAGTTATGGAAGCAGATTTTCTAAAAGCAACTTCAATGTTGCCTATTTTTTAAAATTTTTATTGAAATTGGATTTCTGTTGATTCTAAATAAATTTAAAATTAGTACGTGAATGGTATTTTATCTTGGAAGAGCTTATATTACTAAGCTGATGTGTTCGAAGTTACATGTTCTTCATGCCTTTAATCAAAGACATATAAGAGCCAAAGTAGAAACTTTATTCGGAGCTCGATTTTTCCATCCACTTTGCCTCAGTATATGTAGCATTGTTAGCCGCTGCTGGCAGTTTTACACAATGTTCTCGAGAAGCTTAAAACACGTTGGTTCGAATGGCACCTGTTTTGAAGCTTTGACAGAAAACAGTATTTTTAAAAGAAGTGTCAAATATACGTCACTTTCACCTTTCACAAAACTCGTCACCTTTTCTACTAATTGGTACATTGTTGGAAAATAGTCGGTGAATGAAATTTTGTATGTCATATTCTCATGCTACCGACCTCATTTCAGGATGCGTTTGCTCTATGAGCTATATGAATCAAACGTTTACATTTTTTTCATCCCACGTTTTTCGCGTCGAACGTCGATTCAAATTATATAGCACTGTTAGCCCATTTTGAATAATCAAATACTTTTTTGGCGTTAAGGGTATGATCTTTCCAACGAGTCCAATTTTGAAAGTTTTATAGAACATAGTTTTTTCCAAAGTCTGGTCGAAAATACCACATGTTATACCTTTTTAAAAATCTTCAAATTTGTACTTAATTTATTTAGAATCGAGAAGAGGTTAGATGAAACTTCATATTTCAGGACCTTGTTAGGTTACAATATGCCAAGTTTCACGGTCTTCCTACCTTTAGTCCCTGAGATATAAGAAACCAAAGTTTGAAATTTTTTCGGACGCCGATTATTTCGGGAGATTTTGTCTACAATTTTCTGACTGAATATGGCTCGTAAAATTCCTTTCATAATTATTTTTAACATAACGCCTACAGTTGTTCAAGATCGCCAAATTTCGTTTCTTTCAACACGCTATTGCCCGAGATACAACAGCTCAAATTCGCCAAAAATTCGCTCTCGTGCTTCTCAAAGTCTCGCGTCGAGTAAAACAAGTGACTATATCGCGGCCGGCATTGCTTAGACGAACGATAAACTTCACCAATATTCGTCGCGGACATACGCGAAAGTTCACATGAAATTTCGTCGAAATCCATGATGATCGAGCAGGGAGGCATAGGCGAGTTGATACCGAATGACCCAAATGTTTCGTATTCCGTCTGCAGGAAACTACACTTGTACCGAATTTACTAGCGTGCATTGTTTTGTTGAATAGTCCATTGTACTAGGATGCTTTTTACAATACCCCACAAATTACCAGGCCACTAAAGCATATTATTGTTGTTTTCTTCATTGAATTTCTTGACTACTTTAGAAGTATGGCACGGTGCCAGATCTTGCTGAAGTCTTGCTCCACAATCTGCAAATGTCTGTAGGAATTGTACAATCCTATGCCTAAGGATTTCCATGTATTTGGTTGAATTCATCGTGCCGTCGACTGGAGCCCAAAAAGAATTTTTGGGAGGGTATTTTTCAATATGTTCAAAACTAACTGGAGCCCAGAACATTTTTTGAGAGGGTATTTTCCAGTATGTTCAAAATGCTCAGCTCTCACTGATTCATGGGTGCTTCGCCTGACAACCCTTGCTCTGTGTCCTTGGACAATAAAATGTGACTCGTCGCTGAAAAATTATAAGTTTCAAATAACTGGAGTTCTAAGATTTATATATTTTGACCCATGCCAACGCTTTTTTCTTCAAAGCAGTTGTTAACAACTGTTTCTTTATTGACTTTCGTGCCTTCCGCCCACAATCATGTTGTATCACTGAAGAATGAAATTCAGCCCCTCTATACAGTAAACCCCGCAGAAGGACCTTACTTGTCTTGTGTGGATTAGATTAGATTACATTACATTACATTACATTACATTACTTGTTCCATAGATCATCAATACGACACTTCGTAATGATGTAGAACGTGTGAGGTTAATAAAAGGTATCTATACAAGATATTACATTACACAAAATATTACATGACACTTAATATTTTTTGTGGGGGTTGAGAAAATTACCCACTTATTATATCCAAAAATTCATCTAATGAGTAGAAGGAATTTCTATTAAGAAATTATTTTAATTTCCTTTTAAATGCTATATGGCTATCTGTCAGACTTTTGATGCTATTAGGTAAGTGACCAAAGACTTTCGTGGCAGCATAATTTACTCCCTTCTGAGCCAAAGTTAGATTTAACCTTGAGTTGTGAAGATCATCCTTTCTCCTAGTGTTGTTGCCATGTACACTGCTATTACTTTTGAATTCGTCCGGATTGTTAATAGCAAATTTCCTAAGTGAATATATATATTGTGAGGCTACAGTGAAGATCCCTAGCTCTTTAAATAAGTGTTTGCAGGATGATCTTGGATGAGCTCCAGCAATTATTCTGATTACACGCTTTTGTGCAATGAATACTCTTTTACTCAATGATGAGTTACCCCAGAATATGATGCCATACGAAAGCAGAGAATGAAAATAGGCACGGTAAGCTAATTTACTCATATGTATATCGCCAAAATTTGCAATGACCCTAATAGCATAAGTAGGTGAACTCAAACGTTTCAGCAGATCCTCAGTATGTTTTTTCCAGTTCAACCCCTCATCAATGCATACACCTAGAAATTTTGAATATTCTACCTTAGCTACCGATTTCTGATCAAAGTCTATATTTATTAGTGGTGTCATTCCATCTACTGTGTGGAACTGTAAATACTCTGTTTTATCAAAGTTTAATGAGAGCCCATTTGCAGAGCACCACTTAATGATTTTCTGAAAAAAATCGTTTACAATTTCACCAGTTAATTCTTGTCTGTTGGGTGTGATAGCTTTACTTGTATCATCGGCAAAAAGTACCAGCTTTGCATCTTCGTGAATACAGAATGGCAAGTCATTAATATATATTAAGAACAGCAGAGGACCCAAGACCGAACCTTGCGGCACCCCATTCTTGATTGTTTCCCAGTTTGAGAAGTCACCAGTTTTTTGCACATTATGTGAACTGTATTTCAACTTTCTGCACTCTTCCAGTTAGGTATGATTTAAACTATTTGAGCACTGTCCCATTCATACCACAGTACTTGAGCTTATCTAGAAGTATTCCATGATTTACACAATCAAAAGCCTTTGATAGATCACAAAAAATCTCAACGGGTGACTTACGGTTACTCAGAGCATTTAATATTTCATTAGTGAAAGTATATATAGCATTTTCCGTTGAAAAACCCTTTTGGAAACCAAACTGACATTTTGTTAAAACTTTATTTTTACAAAGATGTGAAGCTACTCTACAATACATAACTTTTTCAAAAATTTTGGATAAGGCAGTCAGAAGAGAGATTGGGCGGTAGTTGTTGACATCAGACGTATCCCCTTTTTTATGCAGTGGTTTAACAATGGCATACTTCAGTCTATCTGGGAACATACCCTACTTCAGAGAACTATTACATATGTGGCTAAGAATCCCACTTATTTCTTGGGAACAAGCTTTTATTATCCTGCTAGAAATGCCATCAATTCCATGTGAGCTTTTATTCTTGAGAGAGTTTATTATCTTCCTAATTTTAGCAGGAGAGGTGGGTGGAATTTCAATTGTATCAAATGGTGTGGGTAAGGCATCTTCCATTAACTGCCTTGATTCTTCTAATGAACATTTAGATCCTATTTTCTCTACAACATTTAAAAAATGGATGAAATCTACTGTTTCTGTGCAGAGTTTTGTCAGTCCTGAGGTGGCTTTTCGCTTTCGTCCACACCTGCCTATTCTCTTTGGAGACAGTGAGTCGGTGTCAATACACGTTACAACAAGTCTTGAAGCACTAGACTTTCCCATACCAATGACAAGTAATGTATGTTACAGTCATAGATGCTTGTTCATGAAGAGCAATTATTTTTGCCCGCATCTTAGGTGAAATGTCCATTTTGACACAGAAACAATGTTTTCCTGCCGAGAACACAGAAATAACACAAGCTGCTGCTACGCGTACAAACACTCAACTGAACTGGACGGGACCCACATCTGTTGTTCATAGTCCAGGCAACAGTGGTTCACCACGATTCCAACAACTGAGCGGATAAAACTGGTTACGGCGAAACAACTTCAGTTTCTTTGTAAAATATCAGCTTATCCCACACACACACTACTGTACATCAGCAATACAGCCATACGACGCAAACCATCGTGAAGTGTATCGATGACAGTACGTCTTCATTTCTACATTTCAGTATCAGCTCCAATTATTGGTATCATAAACAGTTTCTCGACTTCTCAGCAAGTCAACTCATGATGTGCTCGAAAAGAAAAAGAATGGGCTGTACTTCACACTGTTGTTGTTATGGTGGTGGTAGTGGTCCTCAGTCTGAACCCTGGTTTGATGCCTCTCTCCACGCTACGCTGTTCTATGTAAGCTTCTGTATAACTTTTGCAGCCTACATCCATTTGAACCTCCTTACTATGGTCAAGCACTGGTCTCCTTCTACAATTTGTAATCCCGCAAGCCCTCAGCCCATACCCGGCCGTACATTGACAAATTGACGGTGCCTTGAAGCCTCAGCAAGCGCCTCATCACACTATCCCTTATTTTAGTCTTGTTGTGGCATGAGTTTCTTTTTTGCCTAATTCCATTCAGAATTTCTCATTACTGATCCGGTTTATCCATGTAATCTTCTGTAGCACCACATTGAAGATCTTCAGATAAGAATTCCTGCACATACACGTTATATTCGATATTCATAAATTAATCTGTAAATTCATCTAGCATTTGTGGATTGTGAAAACGCATTTGATAGAATCAACGGAGACAAGCTATGGTCAATAATGAAAAAAAAAGAAATTTATTTATAAACATGTGATCCAAGTCGCAAAAAGCCCGTATACGAACATCAAAATTAGCATTGACACGCGGAAAAGAGAACCTAAAACACAAACCAATCAAGGAGTGAACCGAGGACATAGCTTGTCTCCAACATTATTCGATATCCATATAAATGACGTGATCAGTAAATGCAAAACAGACAGAACACCACCAGGCATAAATATTGGGAGGAATAAATATTGAAGCTATCACACAAGACAGCGTAGGTAAATTACATGTGGGATTGCAAAAATTAATGAGATAAGTACAACCTACAATCTGACTTCATCTATAAATAAAGCCATGGTCTTTCTAGTTATTCATGAACTACGAACAAAACTGAACAATAAGCCGATAGAACAGGTAGCCCATTTCAAGTATTTGGGATGTAACATATCATATGATCAAGATACGAATTTACAGGAAAAAACGAATACTTACCAGCGTATACGTGGCACAATATAAAGAACACTTAACGGTAGAACAAGGAGACAGAGACAACTGTAATTTTATAATGTTATGTCAATCCTTACTTTATTGTCTGCGGCAGAAACCTGGACACAGAGAAACAAGATTTACGGCAACTAGTAGCATCAGAAATTAAGTTTCTAAGATCTGTGAAAGGCTGCACTAGGTAAGACAAAATTGGAAACTAAGTGCTAAAGGAAGAATTAAGGATCCAACCAACAGACCAAAAGGCAATCAAGTACAAAGAAAAATGGAGAGAACACGTTCTTCGTATATCGCCACAAAGACCAGAATAGGCTCTAGGCCTAATCCTGCAGTGGAAGAAGTAGTAGAAGTAGTTTACTGATTTATATATTTTATAAATTATTTTCTTTAAATGCCAGTCTGTATATTCCATGCTCACCATTTCGGAGATCAGTTATTTTGATACCCAATCAGCAAAACTCATCTATCGCTTTCAACATTCATTTCCTAATCTAACTCTTGTCATCATCGCCTGATTTAATTCTGCTACATTTCTTTATTCCAGTTTTGCTCCATTTGGTTCAACCGCTCTTCTAACTCCTTTGCTTCCTCTGATATATTACTATGTCATCATCAAACCTCAAAGTTTTGTTAATTTATTCTCCCCCAATTTTAATTCACTTTCCAAATTTCTGCTTGGGTTTCTTCACTGCCTGCTCAATGTGCATGTGCTTCCTTTTCACGTCCTAAGATTCTTATAACTGCAGTTCGGTTTCTGTGCAAATTGTAAATAACGTTTCGATCCCAGCTACCTTAAAAGTTTCAAAGTGTGTATTTGTCAACATTGTCAAAAGCTTTATCTAAACCTAGAAACGCTAGAAACTTAGCTTCTGTGTTCTAAGATAAGTTGTAGGGTCAGTATTGTTTCGCGTGTTGCTCCATTTCTCCGAGATCGGCTTCTGCCAATTTCTGCATCCTTCTGTGTATCAACATTTTGCAGCCATGCCTTATTAAACTGATGATTTGGTAATATTCACACTTATCTGCACGTGCCGTCTTCGGGATTGAAATAATTATATTTTTCTTGAAGTCTGAGGGTTTTTCGCATGTCTTACAGATCTTGCACAGCAGGTACAATAGTTTTGTTACGACTGAATCTCCGAAGGATATCAGTAGTTCTGATGGAATGTCTTCTACTCCACGGCTTTTATTTCGACTTTGGTCTTTCAGTTTTCTGTCATGTTCTTCTCGCAGTATCATATCTGCCAACAAGTCTTCATCTTCTCATTCTATGCTAGTGTAGTGTGGTATAGTTAGTGTTTCCTTTGATAGGTCTTTCATTCATTCCTTCCACATTTAAATATTTTTCTTCGTACTCATTTTTCATCTCAGCTCGTGATAGTAATACAGCTGCATCTTTTTTCCAAAGATCTGTTCAATTTTCCTATAGGCGGCATCTATCTTTCTCCTAAGCATTCATGCTTCTTCATCCTTGCATTTCTCGTCTGGATATTCCTACTTGGCCCTTTTACCATTTGGCCAATTTGATTTTTTGGACTATATTCCCTTTTGCCTGCGTCATTGCTCCATTTTTGTATTTTCTCTTTCGTCAATTAGATTCAATATTTCGTACGCTATATAAGGTTTTTTTTTTTTTACTCGGTTTTGTCATTTTTACGTATTTGGCACTCTGCTGCCTTCCTTATTTCATCTTTCAAAACTACTCGTTGGTCTTCTACTTTATTCTTTTCCTCCTGTTTCATTCAGTCGTTGTGCAATGTTCCTTCTGCAACTCTCAACTAACTCTGATTCTTTCAGTTTGTCTAGGTTTCATCCCATCAGTTTCCACCCTTTTTGCAATCTCTCTGATGTTGATCTACAGAACGTAACCAACAAAGTAGTTTCAGACTGCACCTGTAATAAGAGCCAAAACTTAGATATGAGTGGGAACCCACACCAGTTTGTGTCCGAAAGGAAAGCTACGAGGCATTCAGAAAAGAACTGAAATATTACACAACAAGCCACTTTTTGTAGACGTTGGTGCTTTAGAAATTCTCAGTTGGTTTCATAAGCTCTTAGTTTTGGTTCTTCATAATTTAAAGTTTACAAACACTTGGATTAGGCGCAATTTTGGATTTAGCAGAAAGTGTGTGTGTTACATAGTTGCCGAAACCGCCGCGGGCCACCAACGGCGTAGGAGAAAGTGCGGGTTAGACATGTCTGCAGTAGACACTGCTCTCTGTTTGCTTCTACCTATACATTTCCTCCCTATTATTCTCACGGGCCATCTTGCCGTTCTATTAACGTGTCCAGCCCACCTGAATCATTTGGTTTTAATCTTCCCCGTAACATCGTTTCTCACACCGATCATTTCTCTTGCTGTTCGAATTCTTACCCAATGCCTTCGTATTACTCCACACCTGCAGTTAACGCCAGTAACACTGACCACGCCTTCATATCACGGATTAACAAGGAGAGTTTCGGTCGCCATAGTGCAGTGGAAGCTCACCACTGCCACACTAAACAATGTCTACTATTCTGCGCTTTGTGCCGGCGTCCAAGTTGAAGACACAAAAACCCATACACTTTTTTTACGTATATAGACTGAAGCGGCGATGAGAATTTATACCAAGCCCGGGAATCAAACTCGGGTCTCTTGCTCACTAGGCAGGGGCGTTAGCCACTAAGCCACTGTGACGTCGGTGCCTTTGTTACGTTATATATAAAAAACTATAAATAATTCAATCTAATTGACGAAACAGAAAATGTAAAAATGGAGCAATGACGCAGGCAAAAGGGAATATAGTCCAAAAAATAAAATTGGCCAAATGGTAATAAATATATATATATATATCAGCATGAATTTTTCTTGTGTTAGTGCATGATTCTTTCTCTCAGGGTTATTGTCTTTTCTTATCACTTTTACTTACGTGCATAAGTAAATATGAAACGGGTTCTTGAAGGACCGCTGTTACTCAGGTACCAACTTTAGATTTTGAACGTGATGACTAAAGTATAGTAGCCGTTAACTGAACTGAATGTAATTTTGTTAATTTCTATTTATTGATTGCAAAGCAAGGCTCGAGAGAATTTCGATTGTTGCCGTGGAGATGAAAGTTACTGATCTCATGGAATCTATATAATTTAAAAAATGAACTTTAACGTAAATTAATTATCTGTTGCAATTTAAAAAGGTTCTTACAACGAAATCTCTTGCATTTACAGTTACTGGTAACACTGAAAAATAAATTAATACTTCGGTGCGTAATGGCCGACCAGAGGCTGCATCGGAAGATGAGCTTCTCGCAGCGCAAATTACTGAAAAAATGCTTATTAAAAATAATTAGCCACTGCGAGCATTTGAGGTGACAAATATTACAAGGAAATTCAATTTGTGATAACAATAACAGGTTTATTGTATCAGAAATACGAATAACTTACATAAAATGTGTGCTGCCGCTCAATGGCTGCCTTCCGTATAGCGAAACAAAACAGTGCGTGTCCCATAAAATACGTCCTTCCTCCTCGGCCGTACAATCGCGTCTCTTTCGATCCTTTTTTATTTTCATAGACATTAAATAAAGATGCTACTCTTAAATTATTATCACTGCATACGAGTTGTTTCAAGAACATTAACTATATCTTTTACACTAATTATATTCATGAAATACTTTAACTGCGGCTTACAACCGATAAAAATGTCAATATTTATGTGACGCACCGTCACACCACCTTGACACAGCGGTTCACACAACTGCACGGATTACGCTCGTACGCATTCCTCCTCGATCCAAGTTCTCGCTGCCGACCCCCTTCATGAAACTGTGTCACTTAATTTGTACAAGTGCTTGCACCTGGGTTTCAGACTTTTACGTTCGAAGCTGCGGTGCTATTGCAGAACATGGAGAGCCTCGGCAATTCTGTTCGTGTATAAGGGGGAATTTGCAGTAGGCAGGGGTGGTAGTGAGAATCTGGACCGAGAAGGGAGGCGTGCCACGGTAAGCTGTGCAGGTGTGTGGACCGCTGGGCCAAGGAGGCCCAGTGGCTGACGCACCTGTCTAATACGCAGAAGACACGGGTTCGATTCCCGGCCGCGGTACAGATTTTCCCTCGTCATGTCAGTCTTAATACTGGAAATCATTTCTGTATGAGACCAGTAGTCTCTGAAATTGTGTCGTTTCATTTACAAACCGCATATATTTTAGATGCATCATTCGGTAGGATCTGACATCGAAGTTGCTGAGGAAAGTTGTGTGAAAGACCTGTTACCGACATCTCTGCTCACATTGTTTTCAGTTCACATGGTGAACTGCACCCCACTAGCAAAATGTCAGTGGTTGTTGAGGGATGTTTTCTGAGCATTTCAGTAGCAGGGCCCTGCGGTCTCCATTGGTTCATTACTGAGTATTTCAGTGTCCTTTGATTTCTGACCTCCATTTATATCTACCATCTGGTGAGCAAGATGTATGAGACAGGCGAAGTACCCTCAGACTTCAAGAAGAATATAATAATTCCAATCCCAAAGAAAGCAGGTGTTGACATGTGGAAATTACCGAACTATCAGTTTAATAAGTCACAGCTGCAAAATACTAACGCGAATTCCTTACAGACGAATGGAAAAACTAGTAGAAGCCGACCTCGGGGAAGATCAGTTTGGATTCCGTAGAAATATTGGAACACGTGAGGCAATACTGACCCTACGACTTATCTTAGAAGCTAGATTGAGGAAAGGCAAACCTACGTTTCTAGCATTTGAGGACTTAGAGAAAGCTTTTGACAATGTTGACTGGAATACTCTCTTTCAAATTCTGAAGGTGGCAAGGGTAAAATACAAGGAGCGAAAGGATATTTACAATTTGTACAGAAATCAGATGGCAGTTATAAGAGTCGAGGGGCATGGAAGGGAAGCAATGGTTGGGAAGGGAGTGAGACAGGGTTGTAGCCTCTTCCCGATGTTATTCAATCTGTATATTGAGCAAGCAGTAAAGGAAACAAAAGAAAAATTCGGAGTAGGTATTAAAATCCATAGAGAAGAAATAAAAACTTTGAGGTTCGCCGATGAAATTGTAATTCTGTCAGAGACAGCAAAGGACTTGGAAGAGCAGTTGAATGGAGTGGATAGTGTCTTGAAAGGAGGGTATAAGATGAACATCAACAAAAGCAAAACGAGGATAATGGAATGTAGTCGAATTAAGTCGGGTGATGCTGAGGGAATTAGATTAGGAAATGAGACACTTAAAGTAGTAAAGGAGTTTTGCTATTTGAAGAGCAGAATAAGTGATGGTGGTCGAAGTAGAGAGGATATAAAATATAGACTGGCAATGGCAAGGAAAGCGTTTCTTCAGAATTTGGGAGACGAGGAGTTTGTGGCACAACTTGACAAAAAGAAGGGACCAGTTGGTAGGACATGTTCTGAGGCATCAAGGGATCACAAATTTAGTATTTGAGGGCAGCATGGAGGGTAAAAATCGTAGAGGGAGACCAAGAGATGAATACACTAAGCAGATTCAGAAGGATGTAGGCTGCAGTAGGTACTGGGAGATGAAGAAGCTTGCACAGGATAGAGTAGCATGGAGAGCTGCATCAAACCAGTCTCAGGACTGAAGACCACATCAACAACAACAACATTTATATTTGCATATGTATTGTACTGAAAATATCAGCACAACAGTGCAAGTAAATAAATTAAACAATGTGTGTGTGTGTGTGTGTGTGTGTGTGTGTGTGTGTTTGTGTGTGTGTGTCTTGGCTGTAAAGAAAGTTGGTTCATTGAGTCGCAGTCCTCGTTGTTCACTGGAGTAATGTACCGAGCGAGGTGGCGCAGTGGTTAGCACACTGGACTGGCATTCGGGAGGACGACGGTTCAAATCCGCGTCCGGCCATCCTGATTTAGGTTTTCCGTGATTTCGCTATATCGCTTCAAGCAAATACGTGAATGGTTCCTTTGAACGGCCACGGCTGACTTCCTTTCCCATCCTTCTCTAATCCGATGGGACCGATGACCTCGCTGATTGGTTTGTCTCTCCCGACTCAACCGACCTACTGCAATAATAGCCACTTTACTGTCCGTCCTCAAGCTTAAAGTCACAGGTTGATCGCGCCTACCCGTCATCACCCATTTCGAGCAAGTGTGTGTGTTATACGCAGTGCCTGGCCAGAAATGAAACCGACAGAGGCGGAAACACCAGATGACAGAGCACTAGAAAAAATTGGGCAGGTGCGAAAAGCACGCACGCACGCAAGTACTGAGGTTTCCGTACAGAGTTATGTATACAGACAGTTCATCCACCTAGAATCTTGTCGATTTTTGCCTGTTATCGACATTATTACCAGAAAAAAAAATCCGTCCTGTGGATGTTAAGACTTTCGAGAATATTTTTACCTCAAGTTTGAAGTCGAGTAACAAACCTTTAATTTTACTGCTAGATTTCATGATTCAGCATCAAGGAGAAATAACCTATACGTTTTAAAGAGTGAGTTTCCGAGAGTCAAAAGTACGACATAAATGGGCGTATCATTCAATTGCACTGACTTACAAGCTTAACATTTTTACGCCAGCAAAGGGGAGTAGACCTTAGCGTATCACAAAAATTTTGAACTCGGCGCGTCTACCCAACAGCTAGCATAAATCCGTGGGTCACTCAAGAGATATCGAATTTAATGGATGAAAGGAGAAAATATAAAAATGCAGTAAATGAAGCAGGCGAGAAGGACTACAAATGTCTCTAAAATGAGATCGACAGGAAGTGCAAAGTGGCTAAGCGTGAACGGCTAGAGGACAAATGTAAGGATGTAGAGGCATATATCACTAGGAGTAAGAGAGATGCCGCCTGCAGGAAAATTAGAGAGGTCTTTCGAGAAAAGAGAACCACTTGTATGAATATCGAGAGCTCAATTGGAAAACCAGTCCCAAGCGAAGAAGGAAAAGCAGAAAGATGGAAGGAGTATATAGAGGGTCTATACACGGGAGATGTACTTGACGGCAATATTATCGAAATTGAAGAGAACGAAGAAGAAGATGAGAATGGAGATGTGATACTGCATAAAGAGTTTGACAGAGCACTGAAAGACTGAGCCGAAACAAGGCCCCGGGAGTAGACAACATTCCATTAGAACCACTGACAGCCTTGAGAGAGCCAGTCCTGACAAAACTCTACCATCTGGTCAGCAAGATGTATCAGACAGGTGAACTACCTTCAGAGTTCAAAAAGAATATAATAATCCCAATCCCAAAGAAAGCAGGTTTTGATAGCTGTGAAAATTACTGAACTATCAGTTTAATAATTCATGGTTGCAAAATACTGACACGAATTCTTTATCAATAAATGGAAAAACTGGTAGAAGCCGACCTCGGGGAAGAACAGCTTGGATTCCGTAGAAATGTTGGAACACGCGAGGCAATACTGCCCCTACGACTTATCTTACAAGATAGGTTAAGGAAAGGCAAAAAAATGGCTCTGAGCACTATGGGACTTAACATCTGAGGTCATCAGTCTCCTAGAACTTAGAACTACTTAAACCTAACTAACCTACGGACATCACACACATCCATGCCCGAGGCAGGATTCGAACCTGCGATCGTAACGGTCGCCCGGTTACAGACTGAAGCGCCTAGAGCCGCTCGGCCTCATCGGCCGGCTAAGGAAAGGCAAACCTACGTTTCTAGCATTTGTAGACATAAGAAAAGCTTTTGACAATGTTGACTTGAACGCTCTCTTTCAAATTCTGAAGGTTGCAGGGGTAAAATACTGAGAGCGAAAGACTATTTACAATTTGTTCAGAAACCATATGGCAGTTATAAGAGTCGATGGGCATGAGAAGGAAGCAGTGGTGGAGAAGGGAGTGAGACAGGGTTGTAGCCTATCCCCGATGTTATGCAATCTGTATATCGAGCAAGCAGTAAAGGAAACAAAAGAAAAATTTCGGGTAGGAATTAAAATCCAAGGAGAAAAAATAGCCCGCATCTTGTGGTCGTGCGGTGGCGTTCTCGCTTCCCACGCCCGGGTTCACGGGTTCGATTCCCGGCGGGGTCAGGGATTTTCTCTGCCTCGTGATGGCTGGGTGTTGTGTGATGTCCTTAGGTTAGTTAGGTTTAAGTAGTTCTAAGTTCTAGGAGACTGATGACCATAGATGTTAAGTCCCATAGTGCTCAGCGCCATTTGAACAATTTTTTGAGAAAAAATAAAAACCACGAGGTTTGCGATGACATTGTAATTCTGTCAGATACAGCAAGAGCAGCTGAACAGAATGGACGGTGTTTTGAAAGGAAAATGTGAGGTAAGCATCAACAAAAGGAAAACGAGGGTAACGGAATGTAATCGAATTAAATCAGGTGTTGCTGAGGGAATTAGATTAGGAAATGAGATACTTGAAGTAGTAGACGAGTTTTGCTGTTTGGGCTGCCAAATAACTGATGATGATCGAAGTAGGGAGGATATAAAATTTAGACTGGTGATGATAAGGAAAGCTTTTCTGAAGGAGAGGAATTTGTTAACATCCAGTAAAGATTTAAGTGTCAGGAAGTTTTTCCTGAAAGTATTTGTATGGAGTGTAGCCATGCATCGAAGTGAAACATGGACAAGAAGAGAATATATGCTTTCGAAATGTGGTACTTCAGAAGAATGCTGAAGATTAGATGAATAGTTCACGTCACTAATGAGGACGTACTGAATACAACTGGGGAGAAGAGGAATTTGTGGAACAACTTGACTAGAAGAAGGAATCGTTCTGAGGCATCAAGGGATCGCCAGTTTAGTATTGGAGTTTAGCGCGGGCGGTAAAAATCGTAGAGGGAGACCAAGAAATGAATGCAGATAAACAGATTCAGAACGATGTAGGTTGTAGTAGTTACTCGGAGATGAAGAGGTTTCCATGGGATAGAGTACCATGGAGAGCTGCATCAAACCAGTCTTTGGACTGAAAACCAGAACAACGACAACGTCTACACGTTGATGAGAAAAAGTGTTTTGAGCGGTCGGATGGACAGACGGACAACAAAGTGATTCTAGCAGCGTTCCCCTTTTGCCGACTGAGGTACGGAAACCTAAGCAGTAACGTCTTCCGAGCGGGTTGGGTCAGGCATCAGTCATTTACGCTCTGTCAGTTTGCAGGCAGCGTTTCGCAGAATGATAAACCAAAGGTTTTGCGCTCGAGTACCCGCGAGGAATTTTGTTTTCAATTTTTATGTTCCTTACACTGCAAACAAACTGACATAATGCTCAATATATTCAATTTGGTATGATGGAACCCAACGAGTATGTGCAAGAGAGCAAATCTGATCCGTTAATTGATTCGCGGAAGGAAAAACAAATCCACAATTATACGACGAGATTTTTGAATATGAAGGAGTAATGGCATCGTGCAATATTACTCTGATTCGTTTCAAATGAGCATCGCTAGTGCAACCCTGCCTTGTCTGTTTGTATTAGCACCTGAAGAATGTGATCAGATAGCTTTTAAAACTGGTGTAATGTCGTCTGGAGAGAGGAAAAAATATCACTTCCCAGAAGACTGCAGCAGAATCCGTTCCATTGTACACTACATGCTCTACTGGCCAATACTTGGCGGAATGACGTTTTACGCGTGGTTTACTGCCAAACTCTGCGATTAGAGAGAACCTTTTACGAATGTAATCCAAGTTTTTTTTTTTGTATAGGAACTTCAAAAGAACCAAGTAATTCGTAAAAATTCGGCTTTTATAACATGTGCAAGATGCCGAGAAAATTACTGTTTCCTATTTTTTTACGATGAATATCACCCCAGCATGCGTAAATCATCAATAGTGAAACAATAAAGGTGTATGATCACATATACGAAATTGTCCTGTACACCCAACAGTCCCTTCTTTAAAATTTATTTGTAATCGCAAATTTTGCTTCACCTTTCCTTTTCAGGCCTTTTATGAAAATATTAATAAATGCTATATTTTGTGCATTATTCCGGGTTCTTTGCAGTGCATGTAACGTAACAATAGAGATTAGAACCAAAGACGTTCGCTTTACCATTCTGTACTCTTACCGGTGCGTCAGACGGTACCTGAAAACTAATGTAGCGTAAGTGGCTTATGCCTCACCCTATCCGCACCAAAGATGCTTTTTTTTTGTAAACACTCAGCCATGTGGAGCGACTATTTCTGTCACTTTCATTTCTCGCCGTGCCCTGCACACACCGTAAACTTGAGCAGGCGCGGTCCCTTTTGTCAGTTATGCTCGACAGTGAATGCAGTGCAAGAACGTTATTCTATCTGTTCCCACGGCAACGGCAACTGCGTCACAGCAGTTCTGCATGTGAGGGTTGTTGCGTTATTCTGTGTGTTGCATTGAGAAACAAAGGAAGCTGGGGTACAGGCACGCATAAATCATAATCACATTGCTACTCTGTAACGAGCCACTGGAGACAACGTGTCCCTTGTTGCGAAGAACTCAGAAAATATCGACGAACAATTTCCGAAATCTTTCTGTTTCACCTTGTACAGGGTCCCTCAGGAGGAATGTTCAGTACTGATGGATATGAAAGGAACGATCATTGGAAACAAAAATGTCGAGTAAGCATGGACTCTAGAAGTGGTCAATTCTTCAGGTAGAAGAGGTGTGTTTCACAGCAGCGAAGATGAACGAGTAGTCACAGTTGTTAAGATATGTGTTTTAGAGACAATGTTGCCTAGACTGTTTTGCCTCGAACGATCGTTACTCCCGTATCACTGAGTATTGACCATTCTTCTTCAGACACCTTGTACAAAGAACTGATGTATGACACGACAGGTATCAATCAAATGATCTTGGGCATTCTAGTATGTTATTTTAATTTTGTTGTACTGTCTGTTTATACAGATGACTCAGCTCCCTCTAACAACGGGATTTACTCAGGTCGCAACGGTTTCAAATTCCACGTGTAAGATTTTCATATTGTCTCGCTCACTATACGTCAAGTATCATGCCCCCAGAAAAAAAGAACAGGCCGCTGTTTTCGAGTTCTTCAAGATAAACAAATTTTGAGGTCAGTTTTGTACGTTTTTTAATACTATGGGAAGTACAGCCTCCAGTGAAAACGCATCGCAGTACAAAATTTAACCGCATTAAATTTCCTACAAAAAGGTCCTGTTAATTTTTTTGTAGGATTAGTAGTTTTCAAGTAGTGAGCGAGAAAATATGAAAGTGTTGCACTTGATATTTGGAGGTGTTGCATGTTCCATAAGACACAGTGCTAGCAGCACCTGAATAATTATGTATACTATCACCATGTGTATGTGGTATAGCAAGAGGACTGCAGTGACATCACTTCAAAGGTTAAATAAGAGGAAATTGTATAATTTTATGCCTGTATATCAATTTTTCTTCGTTCACAAGTACTGATTGTATGTATGTTCGTCTGTATGGGACGTTCTGAAAGCTTAATAAAATTAAGCCAGAAACTCTCCAGAATCAAAATTAGAAGTGATTAAATATACCACAAAGTATTTTAAGAAGTTATTAGTAATTCTTTGTGTGTGACGCCGCCCTCCATCTCTCCTTGCATGTTGATACTCTTCTCAGTTTCACGTATGTTCTGCCCAGCACAGTCGCCGACACCGGTTTCGCCAACCAGCTGGTTGTTTACAGTACTTTCTGCATTTCCACGTCCAGCGGCACCTTAGGAACTTGCACGTAGCTTGCGGTTCTGCGGACCTTGACATTTCAGTTCTCCTGCACTTGACGCTTCCGTGAATTCCCACTTCTGCGCTCTCATACTGTGCACTTTTCGAGGCCGTTTCTGTTTGATTTATGTTTTCTGGGCGCTTTTGGTGAATGGTCTTCTTCGTGGCGCCGGCAGGCGTGGCCGACCGGTTCTAGGTGCTACAGTCTGGAGCCGCGCGACCGCTACGGTCGCAGGTTCGAATCCTGCCTCGGGCATGAATGTGTGTGATGTCCCTAGGTTAGTTAGGTTTAAGTAGTTCTAAGTTCTTGGGGGCTAGAATGAGATTTTCACTCTGCAGCGGAGTGTGCGCTGATATGAAACTTCCTGGCAGATTAAAACTGTGTGCCCGACCGAGACTCGAACTCGGGACCTTTGCCTTTCGCGGGCAAGTGCTCTACCATCTGAGCTACCGAAGCACGACTCACGCCCGGTACTCACAGCCTTACTTCTGCCAGTATCTCGTCTCCTACCTTCCAAACTTTACAGAAGCTCTCCTGCGAACCTTGCAGAACTAGCACTCCTGAAAGAAAGGATATTGCGGAGACATGGCTTAGCCACAGCCTGGGGTATGTTTCCAGAATGAGATTTTCACTCTGCAGCGGAGTGTGCGCTGATACGGAACTTCCTGGCAGATTAAAACTGTGTGCCCGACCGAGACTCGAACTCGGGACCTTTGCCTTTCGCGGGCAAGTGCTCTACCATCTGAGCTACCGAAGCACGACTCACGCCCGGTACTCACAGCCTTACTTCTGCCAGTTTGGAAGGTAGGAGACGAGATGCGTTCCGTACGCATACCCATAGATATTTTACAAAAGTAACTGCTACCAGTGTTTGTTCCGCTATGATATAATCATGCAATAAAGCATGCTTCTTTCTATGTATTCGCAATACATTACATTTGTCTATGTTAAGAGTCAGTTGCTACCCCCTGCACCAAGTGCCTATCCGCTGCATATCTTCCTGCATTTCGCTGCAATTTTCTAATGCTGCAACTTCTCTGTATACTACAGCATCATCCGCGGAAAGCCGCATAGAACTTCCAACACTGTCTACTAGGTCATTTATATACATTGCGAAAAGCAGTGGTCCCATAACACTCCCGTGGTCCACAGCTCGTGGTCGTGCTGTAGCGTTATTGCTTCCCGCGTTCTAGGTTGTAGGTGACTGATGACCATAGATGTTAAGTCCCATAGTGCTGAGAGCCATTTGAACCAACACTCCCCTGTGGCACGCCAGAGGTTAATTTAACGTCTGTAGACGTCTCTCCATTGAGAACAACATGCTGTGTTCTGTTAGCTAAAAACCCTTCAGTCCAGCCACACAGCTGGTCTGATATTCCGTAGGCTCTTACTTTGTTTATCAGGCGACAGTGCGGAACTGTATCGAACGCATTCCGGAAGTCAAGGAAAATGGCATCTACCAGGGAGCCTGTATCTAATATTTTCTGGGTCTCATGAGCAAATAAAGCGAGTTGGGTCTCACACGATCGCTGTTTCCGGAATCCATGTTGATTCCTACAGAGTAGATTCTGGATTTCCAGAAATGGCATGATACGCGAGCAAAAACCATGTTCTAAAATTCTACAACAGACTGCTTAATTACTCTCACAACCTCACCTCCAGACTCCCGACAAAACTGGCAATCTATGTCGGCGAAGCTGATTCGCCCTCCTTGCAGTAAGGAAACGACAGAAGCCATCTCGCAACTGGCGAGACACATATCAAACCCGTCCACTTCGATCGCTCCCTGCCGTGCGCTGACGACCCTAACACGCAGCTGAGTAGTGGCCTTCAAACTCTCTTTCAGCAAACACGTAAGCGCCATTCATCTACAAGCCTTTGTTTATTTTTTACAGCGGTGGTAGGTAAATTTATGACCATCCGTCGCGTAGCAATTTCCGTGTAAATAATAGTTAGCCTCGTAATGATGTCAGCATGCTGCCACGAAGCGTTGGGAAATAAATGACTGAACCTGAAAAGGTGTGCTCTCCGGCGTTTGAAAGGTTTTATAACACGTGCACCTTATGTTCCGCGGTTAATGGAAACGAGAACAGTCTTTAATGAAGGAGTGCGGGTAGTTATATGCTGATCATTGCCGCACGGGGTTTCCTTAAGCACAACAACGATGGGACTATAAAATTTATAATAAATTAATGATCAGTTTAATAAGCCACGGTTGCAAAATACTAACACGAATTCTTTACAGACGAATGGAAAAACTGGTAGAAGCCGACCTTGGGGAAGATCAGTTTGGATTCCGTAGAAATATTGGATCACGTGAGGCAATACTGACCCTACGACTTATCTTAGAAGCTAGATTAAGGAAAGGCAAACTTACGTTTCTAGCATTTGTAGACTGAGAGAGAGCTTTTGACAATGTTAACTGGAATACTCTGTTTCAAATTCTGAAGGTGGCAGGGGTAAAATATAGGGAGCGAAAGACAATTTACAATTTGTACAGAAACCAGATGGCAGTTATAAGAGTCGAGGGTCATGAAAGGGAAGCAGTGGTTGGCAAGGGAGTGAAGGAAACAAAAGAAAAATTCGGAGTAGGAATTAACATCCACGGAGAAGAAATAAAAACGTTGAGGTTCGCCCATGACTTTATAATTCTGTCAGAGACAGCAAAGGACCTGGAAGAGCAGCTGAACGGAATGGACAGTCTCTTGAAAGGAGGATATAAGATGAACATCAACAAAAGCAAAACGAGGATAATGGAATGTACTTGAATTAAGTCGGATGATGCTGCGGGAATTAGGTTAGGATTCAAAAAATGGTTCAAATGGCTCCGAGCACTATGGGACTTAACGTCTGAGGTCATCAGTCCCCTAGAACTTAGAACTACTTAAACCTAACTAACCTAAGGATATCACACACATCCATGCCCGAGGCAGGATTCGAACCTGAGACCGTAGCGGTCCTGCGGTTCCAGAATGTAGCGCCTAGAATCGCACGGCCACCCCGGCCGGCTTAGGTTAGGAAATGAGACACTTAAAGTAGTAAAGGAGTTTTGCTATTTGGGGAGCAAAATAACTGATGATGGTCGAAGTAGAGAGGATATAAAATGTAGACTGGCAATGGCAAGGAAAGCGTTTCTCAAGAAGAGAAATTTGTTAACATCGAGTATAGATTTAAATGTCAGGAAGCCGTTTCTGAAAGTATTTGTATGGAAGTGAAACGTGGCCGATAAATACGAGTTTAGACAAAAAGGGAATAGAAGCTTTCGAAACGTGGTGCTACAGAAGAATGCTGAAGGTTGGATGGGTAGATCACATAACTAATGAGGAAGTATTGAATAGAACTGGAGAGAAGAGAAATTTGTGGCACAACTTGACTAGAAGAAGGGATTGGTTGGTAGGACATATTATGAGCCATCAAGGGATCACCAATTTGGTACTGGAGAGCAGCGTGGAGGGTAAAAATCGTAGAGGGAGACCAAGAGATGAATACACTAAGCAGATTCATAAGGATGTAGGTTGTAGTAAGTACTGGGAGATGAAGAAGCTTGCACAGGATAGAGTAGCATGGAGAGCTGCATCAAACCAGTCACAGGACTGAAGACCACAACAACAACATAATGAGCCCATATATATATAGCAATAATTTTGAATAATTAAATGGTTGAGTGATTTTGGATTGCAGAATAATTACGATAGCCAGTTCAAAGCCAAGCAACAGATAAATTTGCTCAATGACTGATGTGACTTTGAAATCAGATAACGATGTACTCTGAAGAGCCAAAGAAACTGGTACACCTGCCCAATATCGTGTAGGGCCCCTGCGAGCACGCAGAAGTGCCGCAACACGACGTGGCGTGGACTCGACTAATGTCTGAAGTTGTGGTGGAGGGAATTGACACCATGAATCCTACAGGACTGTCCATAAATTCGTAATAGTACGAGGGGATGAAGATCTCTTTTGAACACCACATTGCAAGGCATCCCAGATATGCTCAATAATGGTCATATCCAAGTAGTTCGGTGGCCAGCGGAAGTGTTTAAACTCAGAAGAGTGTTCCCGGAGCCACTCTGTAACAATTCTGGACGTGGGAGGTGTCGCATTGTCCTGCTGGAATTACCCAAATCCGTCGGGATGCACAATGGGCATGAATGGAAGCAGGTGATCAGACAGGATGATTGCGTACGTGTCACCTGTCAGAGTCGTATGTAGACGTATCAAGGGTACCACATCACTCCAACTGCACACGCCCCACACCATTACGGAGCCTTCACTAGTTTGAAGATTCATCTGCTGACATGCAGGGCCCATGGATTCATGAAGTTGTCTCCACACCTGTACACGTCCATTCACTCTATACAATTTGAAACGAGACTCGTCCGACCAGGCAACATGTTTCCAGCCATCTACAGTCCAATGTCGGTGTCGACGGGCGCAGGCGAGGCGTAAAGCTTTGTATAAATAATTCAAAAGCAAAGATCGCTTAAACGCTGTTTACATCTTATAGAATTGAATGACCATGAGAGCAGTTATTTTCTAATTTTTTTAAATTTTTATTTCTGTGACAATGATTTTATATCAGCTGGTCTGCCTCATGTATAGCTATATCCAAGTGATTTATGCACGTTAAGCTACATCCAGGTATGTGGTGCTGTACTAATAGTAATGTATATAGTGTAATTCATGTAAGCCTCCCTCAAAACTGTCATGTTATATCTTCACAGATCCGACGATGGCAACTTTAGTGGGTCGAAACCGGTCATCTAGTAAATAGTGTTTAAGCGATCTTGGATTTTGAATTATTTATGCAACAGAGTGATCGCCCCACAACACTCTGTGTGTTCACGGCAAAGTAAAGTTTTGTTTCGTGCAGTCATCAAGGATATACGAATGGGCCTTCGGCTCCGAAAGCCGATATCGATGAAATTTCATTGAATGGTTCGCACGTCGACACTTGTTGATGATCCAGCATTGCAACCTGCAGCAGTCTGCGAAAGGGTTGCACTTCGGTCACGTTGAACAATTCTCTTCAAGTGTCGTTGGTCCCGTTCTTGCAGGATCATTTTCCGGCCGCAGTGATGTCGGAGATTTGATATTTTACCGGATTCCTGATGTTCACGGTACACTCGTGAAATTATATGGGCGTTGCCGAGCGCAGCGCCGTATTCTGCCTGTTTACATATCTCTGTCTTTGAAAACGTGTGCCTATACCAGTTTCTTTGGCGCTTCAGTGTTATAATGCAACAACTGAACAAAATTCACTCGCGCGAGGTGAGATAGTAATGTGAACGAAATGATGATAACTTGAAATTCAATGATAATAATTATAGTTACAACAGCAATAATAGGTAATGGTCACCATCATTGTATGTAAACTATGCTGAATTACATAACTCTCTTTAGTGCTGTCTGTTTGAAAATTTGCAAAAAACGTGACGAAGTCTAATTACTGTTCGTTAATGATTACTTCTCTGACTAAGGTCGTAAATGGTTTCATTTACAGCAACAACCATTTGGCAGTGCCAGTGTTACGAGGATGTAAGCACGTGAAGTTATTTGTAAAACACAACATAAATCAAAAATTACTTTGGGTGGAATACCGTCAATATGCCTTTGTTATTGAAATAAAATTGCTTTTAAAAACTTTTGGGCTGACTGATTGTCTGCAGTAGGAATGCAACACTTTATGAAGGATTATAATTACTGCTGCCTCTGATTCCAATAATTATCTGGATAAAAGTTAAATGTAAAATTAATTGATTTATCTTCTTTTAATTATTTCTTTCACTTGTGACTTACTCGGAATTTTTGGTGAAACGATGTGACCCTGCTGGTGGTTAATGACTTGGGTCTATTAGTTTCACTCACTAAGTTCATAGTTTACCTAAACAGCACCATACTGTTAAAAAAAAATTACTACTGGCAAGCCTTGTACACAGTTACAAAGTCACTTGGTCGACCTTACTCTGCGACGAGTTGTCTGTGGTGCGACTTATTGCTTTTTATGGAATCCATTATCGGCAACATACTCATCTTGGTTAACTTGAATAGCTTTGAGCCACACAGCAATCTTTCATAATTACCAAATCATCTTATAACCCTATATTGTGCCCGTACATTTGCTCGCTCACTTTGTCTTGCTACGTATTACGAAACTAATCCAGAACTAGCTCCATTTTGCTTTAGTGTGCCAACAGTTCACGTTCGTATCCCACTACAGATGATCTCAACTCCCTATTTTGCCTCCACTACTCTGGCCGTTATTGTTACGCTAAGAGATCATCTTGAGCTCCATACACTATGAATTTTCTGACATTGCCAGCGTGTTTATTACATATTAATTATTTCCTAATTGTTATTCTAGCATCATATTACAACTTCGTAAACGTTAATTTCTGAGAAAAGTTATGAGTACATATGATAAGAAAATATGATTTTGAAATCAGAGAATCGAGTGAATGTAAAATACGTGAGGAACTGTGTTGCAGCGTTAGGGTGTCGCTTTATAAATATTACAGTGCAATTTCGAACCTGACAGATTTCCATGTAACGTGGATAAATCTGAGTACGGCTGACATTTATAACACTCGAACGTTTTCTTGTTAAACGAGAGACTGCTCTTTTCCTGACAGCTTGAATACTAAAAACAGGTGTACCTGAATTCTACAAAGAAATCTTATCACTTAATTAGGTTTTCTTTTCCTCGTTTGCCACAATACTTAACTGTGTTTTTCTCTTGTTTGCAGGTGAGTATCAACACTGGACAGTGAGGCAGCAGCGCCGGCAATATTGCGTAAAGGTACATCCTCTCCAGTTATTAAGTTCTAAAAGTCAAGAGTGCGTCCTCGCAGCGATGCAGTGCTATCGATAAATTTATTTATTTTTTAATGTCTTAATTTACTGTAAAGCTTTTCGAGACATTGAAAAAAAAATGCATAGAGTGTAGGACATAATATTAACAATATAAAATGTAGTGAGGAAACATCTAGATTATTTATGTAAACTATCGACTTTGGAGTAGCCATCAGGAAGTTCTCTGGTCTAGGAGCCTGTGGCTTTGTAGGGCATTCTTCTGTGATGTGTATGATGGTCTGTGGTTCTCCGCAGGCACAAAGTGGGAATGTTAGCTTACCTCATTTGTGAACAAAAATATGCACATCCACCGTGTTCGGGTCTAATTCTGCTTACTACTGACCGCACTTTGCGTAGCTAGCCGAATCCCAGTGTTTTTGCGTGATAGATGGCGTATTATTATTTTGCTGTCTAGTCCCCCATTTGGATCTCCGGGCGGGGACTACTCAAGAGGACATCGTTATCAGGAGAAAGAAAATTGGCGTTCTACGGATCGGAGCGTGGAATGTCAGATCCCTTAATCCGGCAGGTAGGTTAGAAAATTAAAATGGGAAATGAATAGGTTAAAGTTAGATACAGTGGGAATTAGTGAAGTTCGGTGGCAGGAGGAACAAGACTTTTGGTCAGGTGAATACAGGGTTATAAATACAAAATCAAATAGGGGTAATGCAGGAGTAGGTTTAATAACGAATAAAAAAATAGGAGTGCGGGTAAGCTACTACAAACAGCATAGTGAACGCATTATAGTGGCCAAGATAGACACGAAGCCCACGCCTACTACAGTAGTACAAGTTTATATGTCAACTAGCTGTGCAGATGATGAAGAAATTGATGAAATGTATGATGAGATAAAAGAAATTATTCAGGTAGTGAAGGGGGACGAAAATTTAATAGTCATGGGTGACTGGAATTCGACAGGAGGAAAAGGAAGAGAAGGAAACGTAGTAGGTGAATATGGATTGGGGCTAAGAAATGAAAGAGGAAGCCGCCTGGTAGAATTTTGCACAGAGCATAACTTACTCATAGCTAACACTTGGTTCAAGAATCATGAAAGAAGGTTGTATACATGGAAGAATCCTGGAGATACTAGAAGGTATCAGATAGATTATATAATGGTAAGACAGAGATTTAGGAACCAGGTATTAAATTGTAAGACATTTCCAGGGGCAGATGTGGACTCTGACCACAATCTATTGGTTATGAACTGTAGATTAAAACTGAAGAAACTGCAAACAGGTGGGAATTTAAGGAGATGGGACCTGGATACACTGAAAGAACCAGAGGTTGTACAGAGTTTCAGGGAGAGCATAAGGGAACAATTGACAGGAATGGGGGAAAGAAATACAGTACAAGAAGAATGGGTAGCTTTGAGGTATGAAATAGTGAAGGCAGCAGAGGATCAAGTAGGTAAAAAGACAAGGGCTAGTAGAAATCCTTGGGTAACAGAAGAGATACTGAATTTAATTGATGAAAGGAGAAAATATAAAAATGCAGCAAGTGAAGCAGGTAAAAAGGAATACAAACGTCTCAAAAATGAGATCGACAGGAAATGCAAAATGGCTAAGCAGGCATGGCTAGAGGACAAATGTAAGGATGTAGAGGCTTATCTCACTACGGGTAAGATAGATACAGCCTACAGGAAAATTAGAGAGACCTTTGGAGAAAAGAGAACCACTTGCATGAATATCAAGAGCTCATATGGAAACCTAGTTCTAAGTAAAGAGGGCAAAGCAGAAAGGTGGAAGGAGTATATAGAGGGTCTATACACGGGCGATGTTCTTGAGGACAATATTATAGAAATGGAAGAAGAGGTAGATGAAGATGAAATGGGAGATACAAAACTGCGTGAAGAGTTTGACAGAGCACTGAAAGACCTAAGTCGAAACAAGGCCCCGGGAGTAGACAACATTCCATTAGAACTACTGACAGCCTTGGGAGAGCCAGTCCTAACAAAACTCTAACATATGGTGAGTAAGATGTATGAGACAGGCGAAATACCCTCAGACTTCAAGAAGAATATAATAATTCCAATCCCAAAGAAAGCAGGTGTTGACATGTGGAAATTACCGAACTATCAGTTTAATAAGTCACAGCTGCAAAATACTAACGCGAATTCTTTACAGACGAATGTAAAACTGGTAGAAGCCGACCTCTGGGAAGATCAGTTTGGATTCCGTAGAAATGTTGGAACACGTGAGGCAATACTGACCCTACGACTTATCTTAGAAGAAAGATTAAGGAAAGGCAAACCTACGTTTCTAGCATTTGTAGACTTAGAGAAAGCTTTTGACAACGTTGACTGGAATACTTTCTTTCAAATTCTGAAGGTGGCAGGGGTAAAATACAGGGATCGAAAGGCTATTTACAATTTGCACAGAAACCAGATGGCAGTTATAAGAGTCGAGGTGCATGAAAGGGAAGCAGTGGTTGGGAAGGGAGTGAGACAGGGTTGTAGCCTGTCCCCGATGCTATTCAATCTGTATATTGAGCAAGCAGTAAAGGAAACGAAAGAAAAGTCCGGAGTAGGTATTAAAATTCATGGGGAAGAAATAAAAACTTTGAGGTTCGCCGATGACATTGTAATTCTGTCAGAGACGGCAAAGGACTTGGAAGAGCAGTTGAACGGAATGGACAGTGTCTTGAAAGGAGGTTATAAGATGAACATCAACAAAAGCAAAACGAGGATAATGGAATGTAGTCGAATTAAGTCGGTTGATGCTGAGGGAATTAGATTAGGAAATGAGACACTTAAAGTAGTAAAGAAGTTTTGCTATTTGGGGAGCAAAATAATTGATGATGGTCGAAGTAGAGAGGATATAAAATGTAGACTGGCAATGGCAAGGAAAGCGTTTCTGAAGAAGAGAAATTTGTTAACATCGAGTATTGATTTAAGTGTCAGGAAGTCGTTTCTGAAAGTATTTGTATGGAGTGTAGCCATGTATGGAAGTGAAACATGGACGATAAATAGTTTAGACAAGAAGAGAATAGAAGCTTTCGAAATGTGGTGCTACAGAAGAATTCTGAAGATTAGTTGGGTAGATCACATAACTAATGAGGAGGTATTGAATAGAATTGGGGAGAAAAGGGGCTTGTGGCACAACTTGATTAGAAGGAGGGATCGGTTGGTAGGACATGTTCAGAGACATCGAGGGATCACCAATTTAGTATTGGAGGGCAGCGTGGAGGGTAAAAATCGTAGAGGGAGACCAAGAGATGAACACTAAGCAGATTCCGAAGGTACTGGGAGATGAAGAAGCTTGCACAGGATAGAGTAGCTTGGAGAGCTGGGTCCAACCAGTATCAGGACTGAAGACCACAACAACAACAACTAGTCCAGTGCATGCGGTAGTAATGTTGAACCCATCTTGTACAGTGTGTTCTGTTGCTTTCCCCGATCGTATTCTGAAGATGCGACTACCTCAAGATTTTGTAGACACTGGAGCGGATGAGACTTGCTTAGAGTGCGAAATTCCATGTCCCGATTTTCTCTCTGCAACGCTTATACGCAGCAGATAATGTAGTCCGTGATATCCAGAACGCTCTCCTCCAGCTAGAAAGGCTAGAGGAAACGCGATTCACGGTTAGTTCATTGTGGCATACCACTACACGCTGTCGCCTCGCTGTTGAGGTACGGAGTCATGCTTCGATGGCAAGAAGAATGGCTGGAGTCGTACTACAGAAGGAAGAAGAGTGGCTGGAAGTGACACATAATGAGCTGAGTTTCGTTAAGTCCACGACGTGGCCATGGCGTACCTCCTTCCAGACTCACAGAGGCGGGATGAAGAAGCCATCCTCGCTCGTTTTCACATAGGACACAGCCCTATGACGCGTTTCTTCTTGCTCCGACGAGAGGACCTTCCGATGTGTGGTAAAGCAAGTGTCGTGTGATTAGGGCTCCCCGTCGGGTAGACTGTTCGCGGGGTGCAAGTCGTTCGATTTGACGCCACTTCGGTGACTTGCGCGTCGATGGGGATGAAAGGATGATTAGGACAACACACCACCCAGTCCCTGAACGGAGAAAATCTCCGACCCAGCCGGGAATCGAACCCGGGCCCTTCGGATTGACATTCTGTCGCGCTGACCACTCAGCTACCCGGGGCGGACCCCAATGTGTGGTGCTTGTCACGTACATAACACAGTGCACCGCATTTTACTACAATGTTTTGTTTTCGGACCAAAGGGCTGCAGCTCATTTGCCGACCGATTTGCTATCTACACTGACGAGCCAGAAAGTTATGGCCACTGATCTCCTATCAGTATAAACCCGTCCAGGTGATGGGAGCTTCGGCTGGCGAGGAATGACTGCTAGTCAGACACAAGTACGCCGAGTGTAGTATCAGTGAGAGTGGTGTCCGTGTGTAGAATGGGGAAGGCGTCCGGTCTATCTGAGTTTTGCCGAGCACAGACTGTGATGGCCGGGAGGATCAGCACGAGCATTTCGGAAACTGCGCGATTTGTCGGGTGTTCGAGGAGGCTGTGGTGAGTGTCTTCAACGCGTGAAGGAACCAAGGTGGAATCACGTCCAGACGTCGTGGGATTGGACGGCTGCCCCTCGTTACACATGTCAGACGTCGCAGGCTGGGCAGACTCGTAAAACAGGGCAGGAGGCGGAACCAACACCAGACTTTAATGCTGGGCGGGGTACAGGAGTGTCTGAACACACAATGCACCGAACACTCATAACAATGTGACTACCGAGCGAGGTTGCGGAGTGGTCAGTACACTGGAATGGCATTCGGGAGGACGACGGTTCAAACCCACGTCCGGCCGTACTGATTTATGTTTTCCGTGATTTCCCTAAATCGCTTCAGGCAAATGCCGGGATGGTTCCTTTGAAAGGGCAAGGCCGACTCCCTTCGCCGTCGTTTCCTAATCCGATGCGACAGATGACCTCGCTGCCTGGTCCTCTCCACCAAATCAACCAACCAGCGATGTGACTCCGCAGGTGACTACCCATGCCACCCATGTTAACATCACGACATCGGCAGACGTGACTGAAATGGGCACGTGGCCATCGGCACTGGATGTTGGCCCAGTGTCGCAGCGTTGCATGCTCTGATGAATCCCAATACCTACTTCATCATGCCGATGGGAGGAAACAAATCCGTCGTCTTCCAGGGAACAGCTACTTGACGCTTGTACTGCTGCACCTCCGTTATGCTCTGTGGATCATACCCGTGGCCATCCAGGGATCCACGGATCCAGTGGAGCTGGTGCAAGGCACCATGACGCCCGAGGAGTATCGTACACTGGCCGCACATCACGTACACGCCTCCATGATGATCATGTTTCCCGACGGCAGTGGCATTTTCCAACAAGATAATGCGCTGTGTCACGAGACCAGAAGTGTCGTGGAATGGTTCGAGGAACACAGTCGCTAGACGCCCAACTCGCCAGATCTGAACCCGATCGAACACATCTGGGATGTGATTGAACGTGGCGTCAGAGCTCATCACCGCTCTCCCCGAAATTCACCGGAATTAGGTGACTTGAGTATAAAGATGAGGTACCGATACTCTTGCGGCATAGCCAGGCCTCATTGCTTCCACGCCTTGACGTCTCGCACTGTTATCCGTGCCAAAGTTGGACATATCGGCTATTACGTAGGTGGTCAAGTGTTCTGGTTTATCAGTGTATTTTAACTGACAGTAAAAGCACTTTCAAAATTTTGTGAATTGTCCCACTTGGTCTTTGAAAATTTTGGGAGTCGTTTTTAACAGGTTCTCAGGGTGGCTGACTCATCCATGTTTTTGCTAAGTGATCAGCCAGTCCTGTGAATCTGTTTTAGTTTTCCTCTAGACTTTTTCGCATATCTCCCCATTTGTGGCATTGCTTCCCATGTGAGCTAGTGTCTTTGAACGGATGATAAAGAGTGAGACTGGGAGACAATAAGTGCCATTTTGTCTCAGTCTGGCTTTTAGTTCTTTTATCGCATTTGTACGTTTTAATCACATTCGTTTCAAATGACCTTTGCATGGGCGCTGAGAACCTAGATGTTGAGCGCCCCCCTAAAACACACACACACACACACACACACACACACACACACACACACACACACACCTCACTCTCTCTCTCTCTCTCTCTCTCTCTCTCTCTCTCTCTCTCTCTGTCTCTCTCTCTGTGGCCGGCCGGTGTGGCCGTGCGGTTCTAAGCGCGTCAGTTTGGAACCGCGTGACCGCTACAGTCGCAGGTTCGAATCCTGCCTCGGGCATGGATGTGTGTGATGTCCTTAGGTTAGTTAGGTTTAAGTAGTTCTAAGTTCTAGGGGACTGATGACCTCAGTAGTTAAGTCCCATAGTGCTCAGAGCCTTCCATCATCTCTCTCTGTGGACCTCTACAGCAGTGTCGGTTATGGTTTGCATCGTCGACATCTTGATGGACCGATAGATTTTTGTTGTCCCTTGTCTTTTTGTACTTATTCGTGAGAGCTTTCATGCGATGTAGTTGAGGGGCGGAATGAGACTTAGTACTGGCAGCCATTCTGTAGGTGTTGACTGAATAACTCCAACAATCGTTCTCGTGGCGTAAGTTGCTTGGGCATCTATCTTTTGCACATATCGATTGTTTAACCAAACTGGGGCACGTTATAGAGGGGTCGAGAAGACAATAGGCAGGGCAAAAGAACTTGGGGTGGACTCCGATCCGCCCCAGGTTGTATACCACGTAGCTTTTGAATGATAATGTTTCTTATTTTCAGTTTCTCGGCTGTTTTTATCAGACATTCGCTGTCCGCCCCCGGTAGCTGAATTGTCAGCCTGACGGATTGTCAATCCTCTGGGCCCGGGTTCGATTCCCGACTGGGTCGGGGAATTTTCTCCGCCCAGGGACTGGGTGTTGTGCTGTGCTCATCGTCATCCTATCATCCTCATCGACTGCAGGTCGCCGAAGTGGCGTCAACTTGAAAGACCGGCACCCGGCAAACGGTCTGGCCGACAGGAGGCCCTATCCATAAGAATAAATAAATAAATTTAAAAAAATAGACGTTCTCTGAAAGATAGCGTTCTGTGAAGAGTTACCACTTGGTACCTTGGTGTTTTATTATGAGTGAATGCAGTGTTTTCAAGGTGTATGTAGAGTTTTCTCCCGGCTAGTTAATTATTTAGGCAAAAGAAGGAAACCTCGCTTTTGGTGGCGTTTGGGTTGAGCATTTGCGAAAGGGGTTTCCCGCTACATCTAAGTCCTCCGTTAGAGTTCCTTCTGAGTGTTCGATAGAGGTACCCAGTCATCGGCGCTGCTTTAATTTGGTTTTTGGTATGTCTGCAATGTACAAGCTGAAGAGAAGTGGAGCAGCGACTGACCGCTGTGGTAGATCTTTTTTATTTTTTATTTTCTTGGGGAGCTGATGCCGGATGCCATGACTACTTAGAACACTCAGTCGCGTAGCATATTGTCGATTAGCCGAACTAACAGTTTCCAAGGAATTATGTGAAGAAGCTTATATATCATGGCCTCCTCCTCGCACTGTATCACAGGCGGCTGCGGTTTTACCTTTATATACCTTGTTAGTTCGAAAGACCTTCTGGACTACCGCTCCCACGTGTCGATTACTTCCCCAATGTGTCCCAGGGGTTGTAACCTTTGCAGACCACATCTGTTGTACCTCGTGATGGTGTTTCAGCTCCGTCTGTAGCACCACTATGGAAATGATTAGTACAATAACCAAAAACACTCTTTATTGTAAGGAATCAGTAACCTACAAGTCCAGTTCTTGCACAACACACATATGACGTTGTACTAACATAGAACTACACCACTGGCCATTTAAATTGCTACACCAAGAAGAAATGCAGATGATAAACAGGTATTCATTGGACAAATATATTATACTATAACTGACATGCGATTACATTTTCACGCAATTTGGGTGCATAGATCCTGAGAAATCAGTACCCAGAACAACCACCTCTGGCCGTAATAACGACCTTGATACGCCTGGGCATTGAGTCAAACAGTGCTTGGATGGCGTTTACAGGTACAGCTGCCCATGCGGCTTCAACACGATACCACAGTTCATCAAGAGTAGTGACTGACGTATTGTGACGAACCAGTTGCTCGGCCACCATTGACCAGACGTTTTCAATTGGCGAGAGATCTGGAGAATGTGCTGGCCAGGGCAGCCGTCCAACATTTTCTGTATCCAGAAACGCCCGTACAGGACCTGAAATATGTGGTCGTGCATTATCCTGCAGAAATGTAGGGGTTCGCAGGGATGGATGAAGGATAGAACCATGGGTCGTAACACATACGAAACGTAACATCCACTGTTCAAAGTGCCGTCAATGCGAACAAGAGGTGACCGAGACGCGTAACCAATGGCAATCCATACCATCACGCCGGGTGATACGCCAGTATGGCGATGACGAATACACGCTTCCAATGTGCGTTCACCGCGATGTCGCCAAACACGGATGAGACCATCATTATGCTGCAAACAGAACCTGGATTCATCCGAAAAAATGAGCATTCGTGCACCCAGGTTCGTCGTCGAGTACACCAACGTAGGCCTCCGAGCTGATAGTCCATGCTGCTGCAAACGACGACGAACTATTTGGGGAGATGGTTGTTGTCCTGCAGACGTCCCCATCTGTTGACTCAGGGATCGAGAGGTGGCTGCACGATCCGTTACAGCTATGCGGATAAGATGTCTGTCATCTCGACTGCTAGTGATACGAGGCCGTTGGGATCCAGTACGGCGTTCCGTATTACCATCCTGAACCCACCGATTCCATATTCTGCTAACAGTCGTTGGATCTCGACCAGCGCGAGCAGCAATGTCGCGATACGATAAACCGCAATCGCGATAGGCTACAGTCTGACCTTTATCAAAGTCGGTAACGTGATGGTACGCATTTCTCCTCCTTACACGAGGCATCACAACAACGTTTGACCAGGCAACGCCGGTCAACTGCTGCTTGTGTATGAGAAATCGGTCGGAAACTTTCCTCATGTCAGCACGTTGTAGGTGTCGCCACCGGCGCCAACCTTGTGTAAATGCTGCGAAAAGCTAATCATTTGCATATCACAGCATCGTCTTCCTGTCGTTTAAATTTCGCGTCTGCAGCACGTCATCTTCGTGGTGTAGCAATTTTAATGGTCAGTAGTGAAAGTCCACAGCGCTACCAAAGTCACTGTCCATTGTTGTTGCTGCAATACGGACGTGGCTAGGACGTCGTCGTGTCTGCGGCGGCTGCTACACACGTCGACTGCTGAATAACTTCCACTCTGCGTCTCCCGAGCTGCGAGATAGTCACTTGGAGAGATACAGTAACCGCAGACTAGTGGCTGGTAAAACGGAGTGTCACAACGTTTCCGTTTGATTGACTTTTCACGCGAAGTGATACCACTCTACTGTCCGAATGGTCGCACGTGGCAGAGACGCACAAAATAGTGTGGCCCCTACGTCTGTCGAAGACTGCAGAAACGCTGTCGTGCTGCCTTCCCCTTGGTGCTTAGGCCGTACGCACGCCACCTGTGACTGGAGGGTGGCCTGAACGGCAGGAGTCACAAGAAAATGCTTTTGAACTACATAGAGTAAGGAATAGTAGTAGAACACTTTACGTTAGGTATTTACATATTCAGTAAAGCGGTGATATTGCAAATGTGACTGCAAGAATTTCTATTGTGTCCTCAGGGTGTTTGCTGGAAGCTTCAAGACTATGTGCAACGTTTCCTGTTGCAGAGTGCAGTATTAGCGAATCTACTCGTAGAATGTGAAGGTTTCCGCTAAATATATTTGTGAACAAAACAACTCCTTTGGAGGTTTACCTGTTTATCTACTAGATTTAAAGAGTATAAATCCTCTACATACGTACCTTATTTTAGTACAGTTCATTAATACAATAGGCATCTTGAATTTGAAGCATACTGAGTCATACCAGAAAGTTTGCTGTGAATATTATTCCATATTTTGCGTGATACCAAATGAGAGGATAGTATGCACTCAATACGATGTCGATGATGGTGAAGCTTTTCATAGGTATTAAGACGAAATTCGATCCATTCAATTTAGCGTCAGTATAAGCGATGTATTTAACTCATTTTAGTTCAGGTTACAGTTATTCACCCAAGAAGGTAATCTTTCTGCTGTCTGGTACTGACTCACCCTCGCCAAAACGAGAGGATTCTTATTCTAGAGTGAATGAATATTCATATAGACAGTCTTATTGCTATTAATAATTAACGGGTTATGGTTTACCTAGCCGTTGATTTGCTTTGTAGCACAGTTGACGGATTATTGTAGCTTATCACTGCTCTTACAGCTTGTCAGAATCACTGCATCATCACTCAGTAGCTTACGTACTTCAGATTCACACACAAACCGTTGATCTATGGGAGAAACAACACGGTTATATCCCCGGGCAATTATGTTTTTATGAGTGTGTGTCATAGACACCAGCTGTTCTCAGGTACTAAAAAATGAATCATGGTGCTGGTTAAAGAGACTCCTGATGTTCGTTTACCACATGAAACCGGGTATCAAACATACGGAAGGAGGCAGGACCTACAGTCTCCTTGACCCATTAAGCCTTCATCCAGTTACTCCTGCGAAAACATGTTTAATTCGTTCATTAAATATTACCACATTAATGTCACCGTGGTAGTGTTCGCTTTCAACGTTGAGTACAGAGATGGCAGGTGGCCGCAGCAGCAGTGCAGGGTATACAAAGCATGTCGGGGGGACGGGGTGACGTGCAAAATAGTGAAGTCGTTGTCGTAATGCGGAAACGGAGCGGTTTTATCTGACGTCCAATAGTGCATGGTCATTGGCATTCGGCTTAAGGATGGAAGCTTTGATTTTATCCATACTGGATGAGAGGTCGTGGTTGTGAATGTCAATGTTAAAAAATATATCGGCTCAACCACTTGTTTATAGTGTAAAACACTAAGATCGACGCGTTTCGGAAGTCAAGCATCCATCATCAGAATAATAAAAAGTAAAAGAACCTGTTAAAACCTGCTAGAATGGAACATGCACCAGGCACAATAAAAATGATAATAAATTTAAAACATCGTGACTACTTCCCTTTTTGCAGCCGTGTCTTCCAAGGTGCATCTCCACATAGTCGTCAAAATATAAAAAACTCTAAAATGGTGTCGCCTATGGTGTTCAACATCTAACCACATGGCTCTCTCCTCTATCGTCGTAAACCGCCCGTGCGTCTTCGTTGATACCACACACCACGTAGCCAAACACGACACTGAAACGCGAGTGAGCTCACGCGCAAGTAAACAAGGAAGTCACAGAGATGTCTATACAAACAGATAACGTATACATGTTCCAAGGACCTCATGAAATGATGGTATCCTTCCAATTGCTAAAAATGTAGTTACTAAAGGAAACCAGTGAAATGTTTGAAAAAGTTATTTGTATCACCAGTTAGCTGTTCATTCAGTGTGTTCTGATTATCCACTCTATGTATCGTAATTTCCAGCTGTTCTAGTAGATCCAGCTTTTTGCCTTTGTCCCGTCTATGTAAAATAACGAGATCCTGATCTATTCCCAACATGGGGTGTCCCGTTTCCCAAATATGCGTGGCTGCAGCTGACTTTTGGAAATTATTAAGCCGGAAAGCATCGCTATGTTCTTTGTAACGTACTTTAAAGGACCTACCAGTTTGGCCTACATAGCTTGCCTTGCACGTGTTACACTGAATGTTATAGACCCCAGCTCCCTCATGTTTATCTCTTTCCTGTTGTTAATTATTTCTTAGTTTAAACCGCAGCGTATTATTGGTCTGAAAAGCGGTATCAACTTTAAAAGGTTTGAAAATGTTAGCCACTTTTTGCGAAATATCACCGAAGTATGGTATTGTGACTCTCGTAATATTATTTGCGGTATTCTTCCTTGCATTCGCGCTGTTTCTGTCGTATTAATTTATTGACAACATTTTGGTGATATCCGTTAGCTCTGGCTAGTTGTTTCACGATGTTCAGCTCAGTCATTCTGTCTTCTTCATTCATAGGGACTCTAAAGGCTCTATCTGTCAATGATATGAAAGCAGAAAGTTTCTGGCTATTAGGATGGCAGGAAATATTTTGTATCAACACATCAGTTGTGACTGGTTGGTTTCCTAAATATTTTAAAAATGGTAGGCGTGGTTAGATGTTGAACACCACAGGCGACACCATTTTAGAGTTTTATATTTTGACGACTATGTGGAGATGCACCTTGGAAGACACGGCTGCAACAAGGGAAGTAGCCACAATGTTTTAATTGTATTATCAATTTTATTGTGCCTGGTGCGTGTTCCATTTTAGCGAGTTTTAACAGGTTCTTTTACTTTTTATTATTCTGATGATGGAAGCTTGACTTCCGAAACGCGTCAATCTTAGTGTTTTACACTATAAACAAGTGGTTGAGCCGATATATTTTTTTAACAAGGATGAAAGCTTTTCCTGGCTGCTAATTTTGTAAACTGTTCGCGTGCCGCCATACTTAAAGTATACCGTGCTTGGCAAAATGGCGCTACCTGAAACCGGCGCCGAGACGGCTGTGATGCAGCACACGGCATAGGTGACACGAATGAACGGCGGCTGGGGAGATGTGCACGGGTGAATATATGTACAACTGTCGAGTAACTAACCGCCCACATAAGCCAAGGGAACCAAGAATGTCGCCTAAACGACCGTGCAGCGTACGTTGCCGCGTATGGGCCTGCGTAGCAGACGCCTGCTTCATACATTTATACTGAACGCTGTTCATCAGCGAGAGAGGCTGGAATTTCCAGGCCAGTACCGCAACCTGACGTCCACAGAGCAGTGAACAGGCGGCGTTCTCAGATGAATCACATTTCACGCGTGCACGGCGTGACACGTCGGAAAGCGCACACCCTGCAACAATCGTTGTAAGGGTCCAGGGAGCGTTGTGGTCTGTGGGATGTTTTCGTGGCATTTCCTGGGTGATTTCGTCATTCTGGAAGGCGTAGTGAAGTATGCTTCTGTCCTTCGGAACCATGTGTACCCCTACAATGCAGTTCGTTACTTCCTCGGCACAATAGCATTTACCAGCAGGACAATACAATGCAGTGTAGGTGCGTCGTTCCAAGAGCTCCAGGATAAGTTTACTGTACTCCTACGGCCACCAAACTCCAAGGATTGAAACTCCATCGAGAATTTGTGAGACCACCTCGATCGGGATACACGCGCCGTGGCTCCTCAATCGAGAAACGCAGCTCAGCTGACCGCGACACTGGGGTCCCCTGGCTCCACATCCCAGTCGCTACCTTCCACAACCTCGATGACTCTCTTCCTGCAAGTGTTGTAGCGTGCGCCCAGCAAAAAGTGGTTATTCAGGCTTTTGACAGGTGGTCACATTAATATCACTGGGCGGTGCGTGTACACTATGGGGCGTGGTCAAAATTCTCGTGACTTATTTTGTGATCGGATACTATCAGATTCTTCGTCTATATAATCGGCATTGCTTACAGCTATACACATTACGAGAGACACACCAAGTCGGAATCTCGTCCAAGTCTTTCTGCGTTTCCTTTCGATCGCCCAAAAAGACATTTCCTTTGATAGTCGGCGAGCTATATGATACTGCTGCCCAGTCTATTTCATAAAGCAGTGATGCAAATTATTTAATCAAAAGAATCCGGACACTCCTGTGTAATGCAGAATTGGCTACTGGCTGTCACGAGAGCCGGACTGACCAGTATAGAAGTTGGCGGGCTTCGATCGTGAACTAACCGTTCGATGTCACTGAATAACAGATCCATGAGGGACATTTCAACCCTTCTACAGCTGGCCAAGTCGACTGTTGGCGATGTGGCTGAGAAGCGGAGACGTGAAGCAACAATCGCAGCTGAGCCGAGACCAGGTATACCTGACGCACCCACGACCAAGGAACGACGAGTATAGCGTCAGTTTCTTGTAACAAGTCAAATCAATTCACAGGGAGGAATCAAGTGAGAGTTCCATAGCAGCCTGAATTTCTCGCCAAGTACAGTTCAACGGTTTCGTTCATACGTGTCGCCTCGCCAGGAATGCGTTATCCCCGGCACCATAAAGCCACAATCGAGACGGGTAGTACCAGGTGTCCTCCAGGGTTCGGTATTCGTCCTTTGCTCTTTTCGTTGTATGTCAATTATGTGTCATCACTTTTGTCCTGCTGCAAGTACCACAGGTACGCTGATGACCTCGAGTTGTATCTAAGAACAAAACCAATAAACCTCAAGACAGTTATCGAGAGCCTCAGTACCAACCGATGTGCACTGTCAAATTGGGCGCAGTACGGTTAATACTCAACCAGTCCAGATCAAAAGAGGTACTGGTTGGTCGTTCTAGGACCATTAGCCCGAAATACCGGGAATTACTGCCGTGTTTTATTGTGAATGCGACAAATGTCAACATATCTTGAAACATGTACGTTTGAAATATGATTGAAATCACGTCACCAACAGTAGTGTTGAAACACAACTGATAGAATGGGGCTGCGCGGGATTGTAAGGCGCTGCTGTCATAGACTGTGCGGCTGGTTCCGGCGGAGGTTCGAGTCCTTCCTCGGGCATCGGTGTGTGTGTTTGTCCTTACGATAATTTAGGTTAAAAGGTGTGTAAGCTTAGGGACTGATAACCTTAGTAGTTTAGTCCCATAAGATTTCACACATATTTTTGATAGAATGGAAATGGAATGTGAACGTGTTCAAATGGTTCAAATCATTCTGAGCACTATGGGACTTAACATCTGAGGTCATCAGTCCCCTAGAACTTAGAACTACTTAAACCTAACTAACCTAAGGACATCATACACATCCATGACCAATGCAGGATTCGAGCCTGCGACCGTAGCAGTCACGCGGTTCTAGACTGAAGCGCCTAGAACCGCACGGCCACACCGGCCGGCTGTGAACGTGTATTTCATCTCGTCGCTTATGCACTTTGTCCTTTAGTAGACTTTTCTGACTGCGAGAATGTAAATTTAATTTAGCTGTGAGAATGTAAACTGTCAATAAGTTTAAACCAAAGCAAGAGTGCATGAATTTACGGCCGGCCGGTGTGGCCGAGCGGTTGTAGGCGCTTCAGTCTGGAACCGCGCGACCGCTACTGTCACAGGTTCGAATCCTGCCTAGGGAATGGATGTGTGTGTTGTCTTTAGGTTAGGTTAGGTTTAACTAGTTCTAAGTTCTAGGGCACTGATGACCTCAGATGTTAAGTCCCATAGTGCTCAGAGCCATTTGAACCATTTGAGCTATGAATTTAAGTAACACGAAAACTGAATCTGATGCAACACTATTGATTTGAAATTGACTCTGGTAAAAACAAAAATTGACCAATTTGAAAAAAAATGGTCCCTATGCTTAATGAATGCTATCCCTGAAATAATACCTCACCTTTATCTGCGCAATGCTAGCACTCTTCACACTGCTCTCTGTTGGTACTTTAAAGTGTACAGTTAGCATATTGCTACTGTGTAAGGCTGTTGCTTAGTATACATTTTAATTAAATCGAGTGTGACTGAGAAAATATCTTCTTGAGAAAAATAATTAATCGAAAATAACACGGATGTGGGAACTGGTATTGGCTTGGGGTAAGTAACGACATGGCGCTAACTTTAAAACTTGTATTTTGACTCTTCGAAAATTTATAATGCTGACAATTAACACACCTAATAAACTGATTATACATTAATAATTAGCTTTACAAATTCATTGGGTGTGAGTGCTATACATTATGTCAATCATCATTTACGAATATGCCCATTGCATTAGTAAAAAAGAACTTTCTTTACGTTAATTATTTCCAACTTCTGTTGAGACTCCTTTTACAGTTAGCAAGTATCATAGGATCTTGCAAATAAAAAAATCATCGCTGCCGTAGCGAGTAAGTATATGTGCAACACACATCAGATGCAACACGTCTTTACGCTCGAGAGTCCTCTGTACACCGGTCAGTCTACAGTTACTCAACGCATTATCCACAACACCTTGAATCAGCGATCGCTGTCGAGTAGCGATGCTGCTAGGCAATCGATGCTACATTGGATCATCTGTGGTTCGATATTAATATTTTCTTACAAAACTTGAGTTAATTTAGCCTGTGTGTATAGGTTTGACCCTCCTTCAAGGAAAAGCTCTAGGAGTATTCATTCTTTCTTTCGCTTACGCCATAGTCCCGCAGCGATCGCAGGGTCGGCGTGGTTACAACGGATTGGCAGTGTTAGTGTTAGGGACGGCCGGATGTCCTTCCTGCCGCCACCCCACACCCCCCAGGACGGAATGAGTGCACCCCAACTGTCTGCATCTAGTGTAAAGCGTAAAATAGTGCGGACGATTTTAAAATGTTTGCGACGCGTGTAACTGAGGCGGGACGTGGGGACCAGCCCGGTATTCACCTAGTGGGATGTGGAAAACATCCAGGCTGGCCGGCTCACCGGCCGTCGTCGTTAATCCGCCGGGCGGATGCGATTCGGGGCCGGCGCGCCTACCCGAGTCCAGGAAGCAGCGCTTTTTTTTCTTTTTTTTTAAGGAGAGTGGGGAGCGCAGAGTGATCAGGGATCGTAACCCGAGGCCTGGTCACAGTGTCCCCGTCGCCCGTCGAGCAAGGGAAATCTTTTGTGAGAATTTTTATTTATTTATTTGTTTTTATTTACTGTTTTTAATACATTCTTAATTTTGTTTTACTTTATACCACAACAAAAATAACTGTACCTAGCACCGCATCGTGCTGTGAATAAATAAAACAATATCTCGGCACGTTCCTACACCGAGGTAATGTATATGAACGAAAAAAAAAGTGCTGCGTACATGATGCAGAAGGGTGTGTCGCTACTCTCCTTACGCTTCATCATCCAGGCACGTCTTCACGTATGTCGTATGTTATTCCACCGAGAATCGAACTTAGTCTTGTCAGCCCAGTCAATGGGTGTCTTCTCCTACCTCTTGATGATCCAGCTGCGTGGAGGGTCGCGTAGGGCACTCCCTAAGCAATTAGAAAAATACTGTCTGTATTTTGGGTTCCGTACGATCTTGCAATGACGTTCTTGTAGGTAGTTCCAAAAGTCGAATACATCTTTAGGTCCATCGTGAAAGAAGTAGTGTACCGCATGCACACGGATCCACGTGACAGCGTTGGTCTTGGTGCGCGGGTAATAACGTTGATCCGGAAATAGCAGAAACCGAGGTGTAATGTGTTCCGGAGTCACTCGTAAAATACGACAAAATTTGTCGCACCAAGCGCCATACGTCTTCTGCCGCGCCACATGTGAGACGGTGTTCGTCCGTGTCTGGCATCCCGCAGTCTACACATAGAGGCGATTCCGCCATGTTTATCTTGTGGAGGCGTGATCGGATGATCTGTTTACGATTGACTGTGATGTACCATGTGGATCGGACGGCTGTGTCCAGTGTAACCGCGTGAATCGTCTCCCACACCAGCTACGCATTAGCGCTCTCGGCTACACTGGCCGGTGAAAAGCTCTAGGAGTATTAACAGATGAAAATCAAAATTGGACGAAGCATGTAAATGCAATGTGGAAGAAAGCATCAACTTTTGTCCACGCCCTACAAAAATATATAAGGCTGTTCACGCTTGATTTGGAAAAGAGACTTGTACAAACACTTATACGTACAAGACGGTCTTCCTTTCGAGCATATCCTCATTGTGAGTTGAGAGGTCAACGGTCTCCAACGTTCGTAGCGCTTTCGGTGTCTCGACTCTACACATCGCAGCGTCCGTCAGGGCGAAACGGGACGCTGCACGCTTCTAGCTAGCGGTATGCAGGACGGTGTGCGGGGGCTACCACTACGGCCGGTGGCCGCTCTAGGATAGTCTGTCGGTACACCGAAGAGCGAGCGAGCGAGTCCCCACTCTGTCAACCCAGCTACGTCACAGGGCGCTCCTACAGGCTGTTTCACAATGTAGTACCGTCCCTGCCGCGGCGCTCGCTTCAAATCTGTGGCGAAGCCGTGTACACATACGTCTCGGCTGCGTTTATTTTTAGACAAATGCATTAAGGCCATAAGGAATACAAAAAACGATAGCTTCTTCCGAAACACAACATTATAGAGTAAATAATATTAACATAAGAACGGAAGTCAGGATTCTACTGCAGCGATGCAGTGCTATCGATAAATTTATTTATTTTTTAATGTCTTAATTTACTGTAAAGCTTTTCGAGACATTGAAAAAAAATGCATAGAGTGTAGGACATAATATTAACAATATAAAATGTAGTGAAGAAACATCTAGATTATTTATGTAAACTATCGACTTTGGAGTAGCCATCAGGAAGTTCTCTGGTCTAGGAGCCTGTGGCTTTGTAGGGCATTCTTCTGTGATGTGTATGACGGTCTGTGGTTCTCCGCAGGCACAAAGTGGGAATGTTAGCTTACCTCATTTGTGAACAAAAATATGCACATCCACCGTGTTCGGGTCTAATTCTGCTTACTACTGACCGCACTTTGCGTAGCTAGCCGAATCCCAGTGTTTTTGCGTGATAGATGGCGTATTATTATTTTGCTGTCTAGTCCCCCATTCGGATCTCCGGGCGGGGACTACTCAAGAGGACATCGTTATCAGGAGAAAGAAAATTGGCGTTCTACGGATCGGAGCGTCGAATGTCAGATCCCTTAATCCGGCAGGTAGGTTAGAAAATTAAAATGGGAAATGAATAGGTTAAAGTTAGATATAGTGGGAATTAGTGAAGTACGGTGGCAGGAGGAACAAGACTTCTGGTCAGGTGAATACAGGGTTATAAATACAAAATCAAATAGGGGCAATGCAGGAGAAGGTTTAATAATGAATAAAAAAACAGGAGTACGGGTAACCTACTACAAACAGCGTAGTGAACGTTTTATAGTGGCCAAGATAGACACGAAGCCCACGCCTATTACAGTACTACAAGTTTATATGCCAACCAGCTCTGCAGATGATGAAGAAATTGATGAAATGTATGATGAAATAAAAGAAATTATTCAGGTAGTGAAGGGAGATTTAATAGTCATGGGTGACTGGAATTCGACAGGAAGAAAAGGGAGAGAAGGAAACATAGTAGGTGAATATGGATTGAGGCTAAGAAATGAAAGAGGAAGCCGTCTGTTAGAATTTTGCACAGAGCATAACTTAATCGTAGCTAACACTTGGTTCAAGAATCATAAAAGAAGGTTGTATACATGGAAGAATCCTGGAGATAGTAAAAGGTATCAGATAGATTATATAATGGTAAGACAGAGATTTAGGAACCAGGTTTTAAATTGTAGGACAGGCGAAATACCCTCAGACTTCAATAAGAATATAATAATTCCAATCCCAAAGAAAGCAGGTATTGACGGATGTGAAAATTACCGAACTATCAGTTTAATAAGTCACGGCTGCAAAATAATAACGCGAATTCTTTACAGACGAATGGAAAAACTGGTAGAAGCCGACCTCGGGGAAGATCAGTTTGGATTCCGTAGAAATACTGGAACACGTGAGGGAATACTGACCTTACGACTTATCTTAGAAGAAAGATTAAGCAAAGGCAAACCTACGTTTCTAGCATTTATAGACGTAGAGAAAGCTTTTGAAAATGTTGACTGGAATATTCTGTTTCAAATTCTAAAGGTGGCAGGGGTAGAATACAGGGAGCGAAAGGCTATTTACAATTTGTACAGAAACCAGGTGGCAGTTATAAGAGTCGAGGGGCATGAAAGGGAAGCAGTGGTTGGGAAGGGAGTGAGACAGGGTTGTAGCCTGTCCCCGATGTTATTCAAACTGTATATTGAGCAAGCAGTAAAGGAAACAAAAGAAAAATTTGGAGTAGGTATTAAAATCCATGGAGAAGAAATAAAAACTTTGAGGTTCGCCGATGTCATTGTAATTCTGTCAGAGACAGCAAAGGACTTGGAAGAGCAGTTGAACGGAATGGACAGTGTCTTGAAAGGAGGGTATAAGATGAACACCAACAAAAGCAAAACGAGGATAATGGAATGTAGTCGAATTAAGTCGGGCGATGCTGAGGCAATTAGATTAGGAAATGAGACACTTAAAGTAGTAAAGGAGTTTCGCTATTTGGGGAGCAAAATAACTGATGATGGTCGAAGTAGAGAGGATATATAAAATGTAGACTGGCAATGGCAAGGAAAGCGTTTCTGAAGAAGAGAAATTTGTTAACATCGAGTATAGATTTAAGTGTCAGGAAGTCGTTTTCGAAAGTATTTGCATGGAGTGTAGCCATGTATGGAAGTGAAACATGGACAATAAATAGTTTGGACAAGAAGAGAATAGAAGCTTTCGAAATGTGGTGCTACAGAAGAATGTTGAAGATTAGGTGGATAGATCACGTAACTAATGAGGAGGTATTGAATAGGATTGGGGAGAAGAGAAGTTTGTGGCACAACTTGACTAGAAGAAGGGATCGGTTGGTAGGACATGTCCTGAGGCATCAAGGGATCACCAATTTAGTATTGGAGAGCAGCGTGGAGGGTAAAGATCGTAGAGGGAGACCACGAGATGAATACACTAAGCAGATTCAGAAGGATGTGGGTTGCAGTAGGTACTGGGGGATGAAGAAGCTTGCACAGGATAGATTAGCATGGAGAGCTGCATCAAACCAGTCTCAGGACTGAAGACCACAACAACAACAAGCATCAAAGGTTTTACGTGATTTAGAAACTGTCTATAATGATCGGTTTCCTCCCAAGATTATTAGTATTCCTTCGTGGCAATTCCACTAAACTGTGCGGCTTATTTTCGCGTTCCTTCCTTATGCGTCCCATTGGACGCGGCTGACGTTGGCATAAATTGCAGCCCTTTGTTTGGGACTGGTAATATTAGCCAACAGTTCTTTTTGGGTCGCCTCTTTAATACACGATGTAATGGTATTAGAGACGATCGAACGCACATTATTCCGCAAATACCTCATCTTCCTCGTATTCTGCACATTTTCTTGCAACCATCACGTCCGGAGATCGAAGTATATCAGTAAGTGTACAAAGTTAACTGACTGGCGCTGGCAACTAAGATCATACGAACAGAAACGACGTATATTACTGCACGCCGATCTACACCGCTAGACAGGTAACGGGCAATAGATTTTGGGTGCCCCTGTAGGCCGGTGGCAGCGTTCTTCCGGGAAAGGCCACTTCCCCCACCAAAAGCGCTGCTCGCTCTTGAGTTTACAGACAGAGCCGTCCACACCCTGTATAGTTGTCGGTAAACTGAAGAGCGAGCTAGCCCGTCCCCACTCTGCCTACCCTGTTACGTCACAGGGTGCTCCTACAGGCTGTTTCACAACGCAGTACCGGCCCTGCCGCGTCGCGCGATTTAAATCTGTGGCGACGCCATGTACATATACGTCTCGACTGCGTTCATATTTAGACAAATGTATTAAGGTTGGTTGGTTGGTTGGTTTGGGGAAGGAGACCAGACAGCGTGGTCATCGGTCTCATCGGATTATGGAAGGATGGGGAAGGAAGTCGGCCGTGCCCTTTCAGAGGAACCATCCCGGCATTTGCCTGGAGTGATTTAGGGAAATCACGGAAAACCTAAATCAGGATGGCCGGACGCGGGATTGAACCGTAGTCCTCCCGAATGCGAGTCCAGTGTGTAACCACTGCGCTACCTCGCTCGGTAATGTATTAAGGCCATAAGGAATACAATAAACGATACCTTCTTCCGAAACACAATATTATAGAGTAAATAATATTAAGATAAGAATGGAAGTCAGGATTATACTACAAACATAGAACCGAATGCCTATTCATGTTAATGTATGTTCCTCTATTCGTAAGACGAACCAGATGTAGTGCAATCAATCTGTAGAATTTGAGGCTTGTTCTTACTTTGTGTTTCTACTAACAGGTAGAAGTTTTCTTTGAAAGGCTGCATTGAAACTTGCAGCACGAAGAGTGTTTAAAAAGTAACCAGAAATTTGTAATTTCGTGAGTTGTACTAGTTTGGACCACATTCGTATTCATCTTCGAAAATTGTTTAACACTTCTACTACCATGTAGTACATTTCTACCAAAAGAAACTTTATAGTGTATGAGCAGAGTCAGGCTAATTTTCCTTCGCGGCGATTCCAGTAAACCATGCGTCCTATTGTGGTGAGGCTGACGTTTGCATAAGGTGTAGCCCTTTGATTGGGACTGGAAATATTAGCCAACAGCTCTCTTTGTGTCGCCTTCTTAACACAGGCTGTAATAACGTTAGAGGCGATCGAATGCTCGTTACTCCGCAAATACCTCCTCTTCTTCGTATTCTGCACATTTACTTGTAATGCAGGGCGATTATCCATCACTTCCGGATGTTGAAGTATATAAGTGAGTACAAAAAGTCAACTGACTGACACTGGCGACTAAGATTCCAAGAACAGAAGCGACGTATATCACTGCACGCGGATCTACACCGCTAGACAGTAACGGGCAACTGATTTTGGGTGCCACTGTAGGCCAGTGGCAGGGTTCTTCCGCGAAAGGCCGCTTCCCCCACCAAAAGCGCTGCTCGCTCTTGAGTTTACAGACCCTGTACGCCGGCGGGCGGCTAGCGTGTCGCCCCGCCCGCGATTCGGCTTCTTCAGACCTACCCGACTGCCCGGCGCGGCGTCGGCTGACAGAGACCCAGTGTGGCAGGCGGGCAGTGAGCCGCTCCCAGGTACAGAAATACCGGCCTGCCCCGTGTTTCGGCCCTGCTCCCTGTGTGGCCCGTCTGTGTGTCGTATTTTTACGCCGCCCAGACACGCCGTCCACGCAGCCGCCACGTTCAGAGGCAGCGGCGACCACCAGCAGCACAGGTCCAGCCCGTACCGCGGCGCCGTCACATCCGCGCCACTGTACGATCGTTGCTGTTCGTTGGTTTTACCGTCAAAACGCACCAGCTACACTTTACCATTTCTTTCTTCGACGTGAAATAACTTCGTCGTGGTTTTGTCCTCTTTCCAGATTTTCAGTCGTACCACTGTCTTCATGCTTTCACACCGTTCTTTTCCTTTTTCTTCCATCTGTCCATATACTGATACGCTTTCTGACCTTATCCTAAAAACCCTAGAGTATCCTACACCATATAAATTATACACTGAAGCGCCAACGAAACTGGTACACAGTAGAGCGTCGATTATCCGAACGTCGGTCAACCGAACGGCCGCTTAACCGAACTGTGTACCCGCTCGCACCTGTTACTCTCCCACCCTACCGTGCATCATCCCCCTCACTCCCAAAACAAGCAATAGATTGCCACGAATGTGATGAAGAAGACGTTCATGAATGGATGAATATCGATGATGCAGAGCCAGGACACCAAATCATGCAGGACAGCGAGATTGTAAACGTCGTCACTGATAAACATGACGCCGCCAGCATCTCATCAATCAGTGATCCAGAAAGTGAAGATGAAAGTATACCAACATCTTCTGAGGCGTTCGCTTGTTTAGATACTGCCTTGCGATGGTTTGAAGCCCAAGATGAAACTGACCAGTTTCAGATATCTGTAATGAAAAACGTACGTGACTTAGCTGCTCGTAAGCGTGTAGGTTTGCTTACACAGACCAAAATAAAGGATATTTTAAACGTTAATTTTGTATACTGTGTGTATTGTTCATGCAAGATGCGTATGTAATATATATATATTTTTGTTTGATAAACTGTGCCACATACTATATATTTCTACTGAAGTTGCCTTTGTATGTTACTTTGTAATACTAAAAGGGATGCCTGTATTTATGAATAAATTTACTGTACAGTACTGCTTTTTGGCAAATAGACATGTACAGTTCGATTATCCGAACAAACCAGTTTTCCGAACACCCATGTCCCCCAATTACTTCGGATAATCGACGCTCTACTGTATTTTTTTATTTATTTATTTAACCTGATCAGATTAGGGCCATCAGGCCCTCTCTTACATCGGACCAGTGTTCCACACATGCAGCATTTCACACATCAGAGTTACATCATGACCATAGTTTATATAAGAAAATTAGATTACTCTAGTGACAATATGAATAAAGAGTAATGACTAAGACCTAATAAAGTAAATGCTGGCAGTATTTTTACAACAGGCGCTATACTTACAAACTATGATAAAAGCAATAATAATAACAGTAAAAAAATCGAATAATAATGATAATCATCAGAAAAATTGGCATTAGTAATGATGATTTGTGTAGATGTACATTAATATCTTGCTGTGTAAAGTAGATGTTTACTACTATAGCGAGTTTTGGGGAAGGGACATTTAAGGAGGGGGGGAGAGAGAAGTAATGAGCTGAAGTGCATTCATGTACAGAGGAAGGCATTACTGATGCTTTAGTAGATACGTCATTAACTGGTTTTTGAAGCCGGACATGGTTTTAAGTTCTCTAACATAACGGGGGAGGTTATTCTATAGTCGGGTTCCCGCTATTGTAAAGGACTTGGAGAAGATGACTGAGCGATGCATGCTGTTCCGACATAAGCGTTAAGGACGAGGAGAGATATGAGGGACAGTGTACATTTTTAAGCAGTAGATGAGACAGAGTGTATGGAAATCTCTGCGTTTGTCTGCACGCAGCCATGGCAGTTTTGCATATGCTGGTGAAATGTGATCAAAAAGTCGAACGTCACAGATATATCGGACGCAGGCAATCATAACCAGTTCCAGACGTCGCGAATTTTCCTGCGAGAGGCCTTGTAGGATAATATCGCTGTAGTCAATGATTGGGAGTATAAGCGTTTGTACTAATTTCTTTTTCAGATCGAAAGGGAAGAGTTTTTTATATTTTTGTGGGACATGAAGGGATGCTGATGCTTTTTTTGCACACTGCAGTTACGTGCTCTGTCCAATTTAGATTTTCATCTATTATTACTCCCAAATTCTTTGCTGAGGGAGAGGAGTTAATATTTGTTCCATTTAGGACAATAGATGGTACAGATTCCCGATGTTTTGGGCTAATGAGCTTAGAGTGACCAACAAGTACCGCTTGGGTTTTAGATGGGTTTAGTGTTAGTCCTGTGTCCTGTGCCCATTTTGATAGTGCATCGAGGTCACTATTGAAATTTTCAATAGCTTTCTTAAGATTGCTTGGTTTCGCACTTAGATACAACTGAAGGTCATCAGCATACATATGATATTTGCAATAAGTCAGAACCGATGACACATCATTGACATACAGAGAAAAGAGTATGGGACCTAGTACTGAGCCTTGGGGAACGCCTGACACTACCTGCCGCCATTGTGATTTTATATTCCCGGACAGGACGCGTTGCTGACGAGACGTCATGTATGAGCGAAACCATTGCACTGCACTTGGTGAGAAATTTAGACCGCTAAGTTTCGCTAGTAAGATGTCGAAGCCGACAGTATCAAATGATTTCTGAAATCTAAGAAGCAAATGATAGTCGCTTCTTGCCTGTCCATGGCAAGTTTCAGGTCATCTGTCACCTTTATCAGTGCGAATGTTGTGCGTCGATGTTTACGGAAACCTGATTGGTATTCGTCTAGTAGGTTGTTAGGTAGTTGGTGAGATGGTCATGGACTATATATTCTAAGGCCTTTGATAGTGCAGGAAGAAGTCAGATTGGGCAGTAGTGAGAGGGTGCTGTGGCAATGTCCTTTTTAGGCAGTGGCTTAATTTGTCCCAGTTCCCAGGCCTCAGGGAAAACACTTGTGATTAATGAATCGTTGAAAATGTCTGTTATAGAGGGCAGTAGTTGATCAATAATATATTGATACGTATGGGTATACGTATTCAAATACAGAGACATTTAAACAAGCAGAATACGGCGCTGCGGTCGGGAACGCCTATAGAACACCACAAGTATCCGGCGCAGTTATTACATGGATTACTGCTGCTACAATTGCAGGTTTTCAAGATTTAAGTGAGTTTGAGAGTGCCGCTAGAGTCGGCGCACGAGCGGTGGGACACAGCATCTCGGAGGTTAGCGATGAAGTTGGGATCTTTCCGTATGACCATTTCACGAGTGTACAGTCAATAAGAGGAATCCGGTAAATCAAATCTGCGACAACGCTACGGTCGGGAAAAAATCTTCCAAGAACGGGACCGGCGACGGCTGAAGAGAATCGATCAACGTGACACAAGTGCAACCCTTCCCCAAATTGCTGCAGATTTCAAAGCTTCGCCATCAACAAGTGTCAGCGTGCGAATCATTCAACTAAACATCATCGATATGGGCTTTCGCAGCCGAAAACCCACTCGTGTTCCCCTGATTACAGCACGACACAAAGTTGTACGCCTCGCCTGTGCCCGTCAACACCGACAGTGAACTATTGATGACTGGAAACATATTCCCTGGTCGGACGAGTCTCGTTTGAAATTCTATCGAACGGATGGACGTGTACGAGTAGGGTGACAACCTCATGAATCCATGAGCCCTGCATGTCAGCAGGGGGACTGTTCAAGCTAGTGGAGGCTCTGTGATGGTATGGAGCGTGTGCGGCTGGAACGATATGTTACCCCTGATACGTCTAGATACCTGAGAGGCGACACGTGCGTAAATATCCTGTCTGATCATCTCTATCCATTCGTGTCTCCGACGGACTTGGGCAATTCCACCACGACAATGCGACATCCCACACGTCTATAATTGCTACAGAGCGGCTCCCGGAACACTCTTCCGAGTTTAAACACTTCTGCTGACCACAAAACTCCGCAGATATGAACATTATTGAACGTATCTGGGATGCCTCGCAATGTGCTATTCAGACCGGATCTCCACCCATTTGTACTCGTACGGGTTTGTGGACAGCCCTGCACGATTCATGGTGTCAGTTCCCTCCAGCTTTACTTCAGACATTAGTCGAGTCCATGCCACGTTGTCTTGTGGCACTTCTGCGTACTCGCGGCTGCCCTACACGATTTTAGGCACCTGTACCAGTTTCTTTCGCTCTTCAGTGTATAAATGTATGTATGTATATATGTATGTATGTATATATATATGTATGTATGTATGTATGTATGTTTCCCATCTCATCCTAAACCACTTGGCCGATTTCAACGAGACTTGGTACAGATATCATTTATTGTCTGCAAAGAGTCACTGTAGGTATAGGAACCACCCAACTATCAAAGAGGTGGGGTGTGGGTGAAAAAGCAGTGTAGCCCAATACTTTAGTCATCCAGTATTTGAGAATCAGAGCACTTTAACGCCTGCAATAGATTTTACACATAATTCGAAATCTTTACTAAACGTTTTCTCTCTGACGACATCCACAAAATGAAGAACGGAAAAATGTTTACCACATACTAAATTTTCGCTTTTCTTGCAGAAAACTGCTACATGCAGCATGACTGTTTAACTTATTACTTCTTTACGACTAATGGTATTCGTGACACTTTTTACAGACAGTATTTGCATATACCACTGAACTTACCAGAGAAATTATCATTTTATGACAATTAACGCAGGAGATGTGATATCATAAACACTTAGATGTGTGTGCCGCATCATGTGTGACGTTTTACTTTATTACTTCTTTACTTCTAACTCCCTTCTCAACTCATTTCGCAGACAGTACCCACATATGGCATTGGATGCACTTGCAAAATTATGTCATTCTACAGCCCATAGTTCAGGAGATACGACGTTATAAACATTGAGCTGCGTGAAAGTGAAAATGCAGTACGAAATTCGCGAGACATACGCGTCAAATGGGGTACAAATACTTCCGAAATATGTGTGACATATATTCGAAAAGTAAGTAGGGGCAAAGGCACTGGTGTACAGGTCATTCTAAACCCTTGGAATGACTTCAGTCAAATTTGGTAAACCTGTTAGTTCCAAACCGGAAAGAAACACTGCAGGGCTAAGAACCACAAGCCCCCTGTTGGGATTAATGCGGTAACGTGGAGAGAGAAGGGAGAGCGAGGAGATGGACAGACAGCAAGGGAGGAGGAGTTGATAGGCACAGATAGGAAGAGAAGTTGGAGAGAGAACTAGGAGTGGTGGAGATGGACACACAAAACAAAAAGGGAGGAGATGAACAAGGGGAGGAGGAGGTAGGGAGGGGTTAGCAGGAGGATGAGATGGAGAGAGGCAGAAGCACAAGATTGAGGTGGACAGAGAGAAGGTGGAGGGAAGGAAGTGGACGAGGTCCACAGAGGGGGGGGGGGATAGTAGAAGGAGAGAGAGAGAGTGAGAGAGAGGGAGAGAGAGAGAGAGACAGAGACAGAGACAGAGAGAGAGAGAGAGAGAGAGAGAGAGACAGAGAGAGGGCAGAGGGTGAACTAACAGAAGACTGGCTGGAGTAAAAACATATCCGGGAATGCTGGGTACTTAGGTAGTCTTCTAGTTTCTAAAAACTAGCCTCTAGAAGTTCTGCTGTCGTCGCATTAATTTCTTCCCTGAAACAGATCATTTGCGCTTTTTTTATTTTTGTCGAAATTGTCAAACATTTCTTTTTTAATCTGTCTCTCAAGGTTCATACGTACCTACTGGCTGTAAAGCGAAATTCTCCTTTTCCGGGACAGCATCAGACAGTTTCTCAGTTTGGGAGTAGAGTTCTTCATACTTATTCTCGTTCATCGACTCCCAACTTCTCTTGGACGAAATATTTTCTATAGTACCTTCCTTCCCTTTCTCTCCAATTCTTAATGTCTTCACTTTGTTGAGAACTAACCACTCTGCTGTGTAATGGCTCTCCTGCGTTTTGACTGTATTGTAGTGTTGGATTTTTGTTAATTTATAAGACTTCTGCTTTTTCTGGCCTCTATTTTTGTTGGGTTCTACATCTAGGCCGCTTGGCAGTATTGCTTCCCCTAATTATTTAAATTGGTTCTACCGTATCTCGTGCTTAGCAGATTTTGAGTATTTTTAATGTTCACTATGAATCTATCTTCTCGAAAGAAATTTGTAATCAAGTATTTACAACAATCCCTTTTAACAGGGTGATTTGCTCAGTTGTTTCTATCGATGTTTTCAGAAAAAATTGATAAATCCCCTGAAAAAGTTGAGCCTGACGTTCGAATTGTTATTTCCCAATCTTGTTTATAGATTTCTTTTTTTGAAGTAAGAGATTACATATTCCAATGAATCTTCTTATCTTTTCTTCTTCTTCTTCTTCTGCCGTGCCTTTTTTCCCGCGTCTCTTTAGGTCGGCCCTCTTAGCACTATCACTAAATTTTGAACATATTTCGGTCATTTCAGTGTCCACTCAGATCGTTCACAGGTTGTTCTTTAAGGTCCTAATCCACGTATTCTGTGGGCGTCCGGCGTCTTTCTTCGATTCTTGTGCGTCAACTAGTGTTCCAGTGATACTGTTAAGTTCACACAGCACGAGATGCCCGTAGCAGCGTACCAGATTCTCTTGCAGCTTTTGCTTTGTGTTTGCCACTTTACACGAGTTTCGGATATGGTCGTTCCTTGCTCTGTCTTTCGAGTCACTCCTCCAGACCAGCATAGAATCCTTCCCTACGTATCCTGGAGCTCCCTTTCGTCTGATTTATGAATGGCCCACCATTCCCAACAGCATGCTAGAAATGATCTTATGGTTCGTTTGTATTTATTTCCCTTGATTCTTGACAGGTCTTTTCGCGTCGCAGATAACTCCTGATAATGACCCTCTAACGTGCGGAGTACTCTGGTTTTTGTGTAATCCACCCCACCACTTAGCAGGCAAGGAGTGCCCTAAAAGGGAAAATACTAAGCCTGTGAACTCAGGCCTTGCCAGGTAGGGATATCCCAGGCACGACCGCTGCCAGACATCAGAAGAACAGCTGTTGCCGGTGCACCTAAAATATGTCATGAGGAACGGGGACTTTTATTTTAAGACAAACAAAACAGTCTGTTCCCTGTACACAGGAATTTTTTATTATATAAATTACCATGGGTTCAAGATGCGGAAACGGCAGTCTTAGGATAATCCAATGTAGTCTAGGAAGACCTCGTGTCAAAAATATGAGGCAAGAAATGTATGTTCATCGAATTCTTAAAAAAAAAAGACTTAATATAAAAAATTTGCCAAAAGTGCATGTAGAAATTTCAACTGAAATTTGCAGCAGAAATGTTCACCCTGGTAATATAAACTAAACTGCTGTTGCTGGGCGATGTTTCCTGTCACCTGTATGACTTATCCGAATTTAAACCTCAGGATGACGTGGCTGTGACGAACACGAGGGAATTCCAGCTGCTACTGCAAACTTACACAGTTCTGAAGTGACTTCAACATTTAGTGCCTCAGCAGTGCGTAGTTTTACCTTTTGAAGTGTGCAGCGATAGTGGTGATGGTGGCCAGCTACTCAAAAATTTTCCCTAAGTTTTCGCGAGGCGGAACACTGTGTGTGTCCCTAGGTTAAAACAAAACGATTGTATACACTCGCCAAGACTGGGCGACGTGCACAATATTGACCTCAAGAACATTAACTGTATAGTCTCGTCTTGTTTTCTCTGCTTTTGGAGATCTGAGAGGGATCCAGGATAAATGTGGCTGAAAGAGAGCCTAGTGAACCAAAAACGTTAAAAAAAAGCCTTCTCTTCGTCGCCTTCTCTCTCCTTGTCTTCCTTTCATTCAATCAGCGTCCGATATTGTGTTTAAGTTTCGCCAGGGCAGGTATCTTTACATGTGAAGCCCACTCGCTGTTCACGACAGGATCACATGACCCGAGTGTTTACTAAAACTGCGACGCAGACGGCTCTCTCCACTTGCCTTAGAAATGGGCAGACGCGACGTTCCGCACTATTGTCGTCTTAAATTGGTTCCCTGCAGTGAGGGTCGGTTTGCTCTGTGCCTCGCTATTGTTTCCTAAAGTGGATTTCCACGTCGCGCTTCTGTGTCCTAGCCTGATCAACTGGTCTCTTTCATTTCATTTCGTCATTACTATAAAAATGTATGCATTTATCTGACGCAAATTAGGAAGGGCCTATTAGTACCATGTATACGGGAGCCACGTGTGTGTCCATTACTCATTGCATTCCTCATCATGCAAATTAAGCTAATTTGCCTTCACAGTATGGCCTGTGCCATATCAATCGAATCAGCTTGTCGGGGAGAATTACAGGTATAGTGGTAAAATACCCTGCCACCTTACAACCTCAATTTTAACCGTCTACTTTTTATACGTTTACTAACCAGAGCTACTACACTCATGCTCATAAATTAAGGCTAATGCTGATACATGGTGAAACAACGCTCTGGTGGGCCGTTTGCGGGCTTAAATCACCTCACGGTATGGCCATGCGGTGCATTTGACCTGCGGTCGTCGCACGGTGGCGCTGACAGTAAATCCACATACGCAGAGGTGTGTTGGTGCATGTCAGAGTACGGTGCGGCGAGTAAGTGTGCAGACGTTCTCAGACGTGCTAATGGTGACTTTGTGTTGAAAATGGCTCAAACAACACACATTGATGACGTTATGAGGGGTAGAATACTAGGGCGACTGGAGGTTGGTCAAACACAGCAGGTCGTAGCACGGGCCCTCCGTGTGCCACAAAGTGTGATCTCAAGCTTATGCAACGATTCCAGGAGACAGGAAACGTGTCCAGGCGCTACAATAGGGGACGTCTACAGTGTACAAAACTACAAGAAGACCGATATCTCACCATCAGTGCCCGCAGACGGCCACGGAGTACTGCAGGTAGCCTTGCTCGGGACCGTACCGCAGCCACTGCAACAGTTGTCTCCAGACACACAGTCTACAGACGACTGAACAGACACGGTTTATTCGCCCGGAGACCTGCAAGGTGCATTCCACTGACCCTTGGTCACAGGAGAGCCCGTAAAGCCTGGTGTCAAGAACACAGTACATGGTCATTGGAACACTGGTCCCAGGTTATGTTCATAGACGAGTCCAGGTATAGTCTGAAAAGTGATTCTCGCCGGGTTTCATCTGGAGTGAACCAGGAACCAGATACCAACCCTTTAATGTCCTTGAAAGGGACCTGTATGGAGGTCGTGGTTTGAGAGTGTGGGTGGGATTATGATTGGTGCACGTGTAAGTAGGCTGTTTATGTTTTCTCTATGTAAGTAGGCTGTTTATGTTTTCTCTATGTAAGTAGGCTGTTTATGTTTTCTTATTGGCAATGTTATGTAGCGCTCAATATGAAAATCACTGGCTGTGCTGTGTGCAGTCTGTGGCTGCTTTGCATTGTTGTAATACTCGCCATTGTAGTGTTAGGCAGCTGGCTGTGAACAGCGCGTAGCGTTGCGCAGTTGGAGGTGAGCCGCCAGCAGTGGTGGATGTGGGGAGAGAGATGGCGGAGTTTTGAAATTTGTCATGAACTGCTATATTTATATATGATGATGTCAAGGTAAATACATTGTTTGTTCTCTATTAATTTCTTTCATTTGCTAACTATCCCTATCAGTAGTTAGTGCCTTCCATAGTTTGAATCTTTTATTTAGCTGGCAGTAGTGGCGCTCGCTGTATTGCAGTAGCTTGAGCAGCGAAGATTTTTGTGAGGTAAGTGATTTGTGAAAGGTATAGTTTAATGTTAGTCAGGGCCATTCTTTTGTAGGGAATTTTGAAAGTCAGATTGCGTTGCGCTAACAAAATATTGTGTGTCAGTTTAAGCACAGTCATATATAAATTGTTCAAAGGGGACGTTTCATATGGCGACCCTGCCAGGATACCTCACTGGAATCTTCTGATTTTTTGTTGTAGTTTGTGTAATTAGTGTAGATTTTGTTTATTGCTAGTGCGTAATTGTAGAGAAAATCTCCTTTGTAGCTGCAGACTTTCATTGTTGTACAGTAAAACAGTTGTGGCATGCATGTAGATTTGCACCAAGTATTTCGCAGCTGCAATTAACTAGATATTATTTTCAGTGCTATGTTAATGTGTTCTCTTATTTTTGATCTTCAAATTGTGTTTTTCTGTGTTGTCGTGTGAAATACTGTGACAATAATGGCGTGTGAAAAACGTAATACTAGGCTCCAAAGTAAACTGAGAAATGACAGTGAAAATGAAAGCAGTGTGTTAGCGCCACCGAGTAATGAATTAACTGATGTTCAAAGTAGTAATTTGGTAATTGTGCATAGGGAAATGGAGCGGGCGGCAAACAATGGCGTGGACAGTGAAACAACTAGTGAAGAGGGAAGCATTATCGATCGATCGGTCGGCAACAGCTCGCCTCAGGAATCCGAAATGACAGGACACAATTTTGCAAATACTGTAGATTCAGGTTTTGCGTCCTCACCGTTTTCTCAAATGAGTCAAGACACATTTTCCGCTTGTCAAAATGTGAATGTTGCCGGTGCAAATTCACTGCCGAAAAGCACTGACGAACATGTTTCAGACACCAGTGCATTGTTATTACAGTTAATGCAACAAATGGGACAAAAGCTTGAAAAGTTAGACACAATGGAACAAAATCTTCAAAAGTTAGCAAATGAAAGAAATTAATAGAGAACAAACAATGTATTTACCTTGACATCATCATATATAAATATAGCAGTTCATGACAAATTTCAAAACTCCGCCATCTCTCTCCCCACATCCACCACTGCTGGCGGCTCACCTCCAACTGCGCAACGCTACGCGCTGTTCACAGCCAGCTGCCTAACACTACAATGGCGAGTATTACAACAATGCAAAGCAGCCACAGACTGCACACAGCACAGCCAGTGATTTTCATATTGAGCGCTACGTAACATTGCCAATAAGAAAACATAAACAGCCTACTTACATAGAGAAAACATAAACAGCCTACTTACATAGAGAAAACATAAACAGCCTACTTACATAGAGAAAACATAAACAGCCTACTTACACACGTACACCCCTGCATGTCTTTGACAGAGGAACTGTAACAGGTCAGGTGTATCGGGACGTTATTTAGCACCAGTATGTCCGCCTTTCCAGGGGTGCAGTGGGTCCTACCTTCCTCCTGATGGATGATAACGCACGACCCCACCGAGCTGCCATCGTGCAGGAGTACCTTGAAACAGTAGATAGACAGACACTGGTGCAAGAATGGGAGGCTATACCCCAGCAGCTGCCCGTTGTGCGGCCTGTGGACGTGTGTATGGTGATTATGTCCCGTATTGGCGTCGGGGTACACGCGCAGGAAACAGTGGCGTTTTGTAGCACATGTGTTTCTGGACGGTTTCCTCATCACCAATACCGTGGACTTACAGATCTGTGTCGCGTGTGTTCCCTATGTGCCTATGCTATTAGCGCCAGTTTTATGTAGTGCCACGTGTAGTGCATGAGTGTAGAAGCGATCGGTTAATGTTGCATGGGCATTATCTAGACGTATACCGTTTACGACTGGTGACATTCTTGACAAGTTGGAGTACACGTACTCCGTTTTTGTACCACTTACGCTAAGTCTTCCACATTAATGCGCCGTGCACGAAGCATTCAGGTTGTATTGAAAAGCTGGCAGAGATGATTAGAATTATGTCATGAAGTTAGAAAAATGTCCATGGAGTAGGTTTCAAATGGCTCTAAGCACTATGGGACTTAACATCTGAGGTCATCAGTCCCCTAGACTTAGAACCACTTAAACCTAACAAACCTAAGGACATCACATACATCCACGCCCGAGGCAGGATTCGAACCTGCGACCGTAGCAGCAGCGCGGTTCCGGACTGAAGCGCCTAGAACCGCTTGGTTACAGCGGCCGGCCGTGGAGCAGTTTTCTGTTGATTTCTGTGACAGTTCAAGATGAGACTAAACAGCAATGGAGACAACGCAAATCCTCTGTGGACACCAACATTCACTTATAATTCTGTACGTGCACCTGCAGGGCTTAAAACTTTTCTCTCGAACAGATGTATGTCTTTGGAAACATAGATGTTGTACTCTGGGACACATTGCGTGGGAAGATATTGCATGCAATCTTTTTTGGCCAATGTTTTTCCAGATCCCTCTTCAGATCTTTGTATCTTTCCATTAGGATATCAAAGGTATGAATAGCGTCTACAGTGGCTACGCCGCTGTTAAAACCATTTTGGTCGATGTAGTTTTTGTTACCATATTCAACTTGTTTTCAACCAGCTTTTCCCGCAGCTTCGTGATGTTAGTTTTATTGTACGATATGTTCCGCAATTAGCTTACGTCGCCTTTGTTTTTAGATTACTGCTTATTAAGTCATGAGTGGTTCTGCTTCTATTAATACAAGGTTAAATAGTTTGGTGAGTTTCACCAACTGCGACATGGTCGCGTATACAAACAGTGATCCAATACTGTCAAATGTTTTTTATTCCAGTCTTTGATCACAATATGAATTCTTTAGATGATGACCGGTTTCAATCCGTAACGACCATCCTCAAATCATTTTTGCACCATGTCCTAAAGTGGTAAGGCCATAATGGCTTCGTCAAAACGTGTAAATATAATCAGCATAGCATCGTCATATAGATTCTACACCTTATTTGTGTGTATGTGCGTGCGTGTGTGTGTGTGTGTGTGTGTGTGTGTGTGTGTGTGTGTGTTGTGTGTGTGTGTGTGTGTGTGTTGGTTCCATATCATCTTCTATACCACTGGACCGATTTCAACGAAACTTGGTACACACATCTCTCACGGTCAGTCAACAATCGCTGTGGACGTAAAACCAACATACCTACCATAGTTCAGGAGAAATGACGTCACAAACACTGAGATGCGTGAAAAAGAGTGGCATCGTGCGTGACGTTTAAATTTATTACTTCTCTACTTCTAACTATATCCGCAATCAATATCATGACAGTATCCACATACGCTGCTAAATGCACCTACAAAAGTATATTATGGTACCAGACATAGTTCGGGAGATCTGACAGCATAAATACTGATATGCGTGAAAAATTAACGCATTGTACTTGACATTTAAATTTATTACCCCTTTTCTACAAACTCTGTTCCCAACATATTTTGCATACGTTATCCACGTATACCGCTGAATGTACCTACATAACTATATCGTTGCATGACACACAGATCAGTAGGTACGACTCCATAACAACTGAGATGCGTAAAAAAAATGCCTCATCATGCATGTGATTTTAATAGGTTCGTTCTTTACCACCGAGACTCTCCTAAAGCCGAGTCAGCTTACGGAAATCTCTGACACCTGGCAGCGCTATTCACAGCTTTTAAATGAGAAGCGCAAACGGCTGTAGGCGAAAACAGTGGCCGCCTATAGTGAGACGAAGAGACGTAAATAAAGTCTCATTGTAGACGGACGAAGCAGCTGCGCCTAGTGTACGAAAAGTGTCCAGGAACATTTTCATACATTTGAACATTATGCATTTTCTGTTTTCGTTTCTACTGGAACACTGGCAAAATGAATACTCACGTAATGCCGGATTTGTCAGCTAAAATATAAATTCTTCTGTGCTATAGAGGGAGTTGTCAAGTAGAAACTTTTTTAATTTGTGTTCGGATTTAACCGTATTGTTTGTCGAAAATCTTGTATACTTCGGTACGTGATAAAAAATTATATGGACAGAATTGTGCGCCCCTTCTTAAGCTAGAGACGACTTTGAAGTATTATTGTAATCGTGTACAACATCGTATCTTTTTAACTGTTGCGGGTTATTTACAACAAAGCTCATGAGGGAATTATATTCTGTGAAGCAGTACTGAGAACGGCTAACTCCTGAAACAGATGTCCACAAGATGATCGTGGGAGAGCTACACATATTCTTACAGCACGTTTTTGTACAACGAAATCTTTTTTATGGAAGGCGAGCTGCCCTAGAACATTTTTCCACGCGACACTATTGAATGAAAAAATGGAAAATATGTCAACTTATTGATTGGTCTCCACCTCCCCCAAGGCTTCCAATGATTTGGAGTGCAAATTTGGCTAAAGTTAGTTGATTTACGAAATCAAAAAGTGCTTTTTTCAGTTTAAATTTTTATCAGTATGCGCGAAGCATTCAACCACTACAACCGTCATACCTTACCAAAATATCTTGCTGAAAACCCAAGGAAATTCTGGTCTTACGTAAAATCGGTAAGCGGGTCGAAGGCTTCCATCCACTCACTCACTGATCAGTCTGGCGTGGCAACGGAAGACAGCAAAACGAAAGCTGAAATTTTAAATTTAGCATTTCAGAAATCTTTCACGCTGGAGGATCGTACAAACATACCGCCATTTGAGTCTCGTATAGATTCTCGTATGGAGGACATAGTGATAGACATCCCAGGGGTTGTGAAGCAGCTGAATGGGTTGAAAATAAATAAATTGCCAGGTCCTGATGGGATTCCAATTCGGTTTTACAGAGAGTACTCTACTACATTGGCTCCTTACTCAGGTTGCATTTATCGCGAATCTCTTGCCCAACGTAAAGTCCCGAGCGACTGAAAAAAAGCGCAGGTGACGCCTGTATATAAGAAGGGTAGAATGACGGATCCTCAAAATTACAGACCAATATCCCTAACATTGGTTTGTTGCAGGATTGTCGAACATATTCTCAGTTCGAATATAATGAATTTCCTTGAGACAGAGAAGTTGCTGTCCATGCATCAGCACGGCTTTAGAAAGCATCGCTCCTGCGAAACGCAACTCGCCCTTTTTTCACATGATATCTTGCGAACCATGGATGAAGGGTATCAGACGGATGCCATATTCCTTGACTTCCGGAAAGCGTTTGACTCGGTGCCCCACTGCAGACTCCTAACTAAGGTACGAGCATATGGGAAGTATGTGAGTGGCTCGAAGACTTCTTAAGTAATAGAACCCAGTATGTTGTCCTCGATGGTGAGTGTTCATCGGAGGTGAGGGTATCATCTGGAGTGCCCCAGGGAAGTGTGGTAGGTCCGCTGTTGTTTTCTTCCTACATAAATGATCTTTTGGATAGGGTCGATAGCAATGTGCGGCTGTTTGCTGATGATGCTGTGGTGTACGGGAAGGTGTCGTCGTTGAGTGACTGTAGGAGGATACAAGATGACTTGGACAGGATTTGTGATTGGTGTAAAGAATGGCAGCTAACACTAAATATAGATAAATGTAAATTAATGCAGATGAATAGGAAAAAGAATCCTGTAATGTTTGAATACTCCATTAGTAGTGTAGCGCTTGACACAGTCACGTCGATTAAATATTTGGGCACAGCTTTGCAGAGCGATATGAAGTGGGACAAGCATGTAATGGCAGTTGTGGGGAAGGCGCTTATAAAACACTAAAACGACCTATTCTTGAGTACTGCTCGAGCGTTTGGGATCCCTATCAGGTTGGATTGAGGGAGGACATAGAAGCAATTCAGAGGCGGGCTGCTAGATTTGTTACTGGTATGTTTGATCATCACGCGAGTGTTACGGAAATGCTTCAGGAACTCGGGTGGGAGTCTCTAGAGGAAAGGAGGCGTTCTTTTCGTGAATCGCTACTGCGGAAATTTAGAGAACCAGCATTTGAGGCTGACTGCAGTACAATTTTACTGCCGCCAACTTACATTTCGCGGAAAGACCACAAAGATAAGATAAGAGAGATTAGGGCTCGTACAGAGGCATATAGGCAGTCATTTTTCCCTCGTTCTGTTTGGAAGTGGAACAGGGAGAGAAGATGCTAGTTGTGGTACGAGGTACCCTCCGCCACGCACCGTATGGTGGATTGCGGAGTATGTATGTAGATGTAGATGTAGATCCTGAATTATTCAGTAAAACTTTCTGCATTCGTTTTGTTCTGTATCACGTTATCCATTGGTTAGCTATACGCTACTGGTCAAAAGTTTTAGATCATCAATCACAAGTATGGATTTGTGATTAAAACAGAAATTTCGTTTTGTGTGTCCTATGATGTTTCCTTTCTGATAGTAAGTACAAACATTTAAAGACTAAGCGCCTGTATTGTGTAGTTGACAACTTGTACACATACAGGGGCGCCGATGGGTAGCACTGACGCGCCTTCACCTAAAAGGTTTCCATTCGACGGAGCCTCATTCCTTCAGCCGTCTGTGTAGCAATCACTTCGTATGAGTTTGCATTACACTGTCTGCAGCTAGCTGTGTGTTTGTATACCTTATCAAGTTCATACCGTACTACCTCCTGGTGCGACGGAAGCACGAGACTGGAGCCGAAAAACGCTAGCAGGTCGGCAATTGGAAGCAGTTAATTCCATAAATTATATGGGACTAGGCATTAGGAGTGATTTAAAATGGAATGACCATATAAAGTTGATCGTTGGTAAAGCAGATGCCAGACTGAGATTCATTGGAAGAATCCTAAGGAAATGCAATCCGAAAACAAAGGAAGTAGGTTACAGTACGCTTGTTCGTCCACTGCTTGAATACTGCTCACTGGTGTGGGATCCGTACCAGATAGGGTTGATAGAAGAGATAGAGAAGATCCAACGGATAGCGGCGCGCTTCGTTACAGGATCATTTAGTAATCGCGAAAGCGTTACGGAGATGATAGATAAACACCAGTGAAAGACTCTGCAGGAGAGACGCTCAGTAGCTCGGTACGGGCTTTTGTTGAAGTTTCGAGAACATACCTTCACCGAGGAGTCCAGCAGTACATTGCTCCCTCCTACGTATATCTCGCGAAGAGACCATGAGAATAAAATCAGAGAGATTAGAGCCCACACAGAGGCATACCGACAATCTTTCTTTCCACGAGCAATACGAGACTGGAATGGTAGGGAGAACCGATAGAGGTATTCAGGGTACCCTCCGCCACACACCGTCAGGTGGCTTGCGGAGTATGGATGTAGATGTAGAAACGTTCTGTAACTGTAGCTCTGCATCAGGAAGGCTGTTCTAGTGACCCAAAAGCAACAAACGTTGGCGCAGCCCATCGTACAGTGGTTAAAGCGAACTGGTGCCAAGGCAAGCGTTTAGCGATCTGGAAAAACTCGAATAACATCGCACAGGGAAGATCAGTTCGGTTGTGTACAGAGTGAACGTCAGAAGGCTTTTTACTGCACCTGATAGTCGCGAGGAAGTGAACAGTACGCGAGCAGCTCCAGTCTCTGTCTCAGCAGAGGAACGCTGTCTTGGAGAACAAGGCTGTAAGTGTTGCATAGCGGCGGAAAAACTTTATTACGAAAACAAAAGAATGTGAAAAGATTGCGTTGTGCACAGCAACATAAAAACTGGAGTGTGCAGCAATCTTTCAAGGTGATATTCACGGACGAATGTAAGTTTGAAGTATCTGGGAGCCATGGTCGAACGTTTATTCATCGACTTCGCGAAGAACGTATGAAGAGTGTGTGACGCCAACGGTGAAGCGTGGTGGATAATCGATCGTGTTGTGGGAATATTTTGCGGCTGGTTAAATCGGTGATCTAGTGACAGAATTACTGGAACGTTAAAGCGATAAACGACGCAGTTCCGTCTGGCCAGAGACTTACAGGTCATGAGTTTGTTCTGCAAGAGGACAGTGATCCGAAACAAGCTTCTAAATCGTTCAGAGGTTGTGTCAATAGAAAACAGAAATGTGGGGAACGCAAGAATATTATTTGATCAAGTCAGAAACTTGACCTAAATCCCATTGAACTCTTATAGGATGTACTTGACGAGTAGGTAAGGAAACTGAGACCGTCTAATGTTGAAGATATATGAAATAATTTACAGACGCGTAGCAATGAAACATTCGCAAAAACGCTACAAAACCTCATCTCCAGAATGCAAAGAGTTCGTGCAGTCTGTTTTGAAGGGCAAAGACTGGATACTTGGAAGAGGCTACCGTACAGCCAAAGCCATATTTCATACCTGCCAAATCTATCAATTTAAGAGAGACACTCTCGATTCGGTTTTTCTCTTGTCTCCCGACTATCACATTATTTCTCCCGATTTTTTTGCGCATTATCCTCACAGCTAAGGCATTTGTGTTGAAAACACACGATTTCAGTTATATGGCCAATGCTATGAACTTAGATCATTAACAGTTTTTAATCAATATATGTGCCGAAGTTTATAGAAATCAGTTAGTGGCACGCGACCTGTATGTCGATATTCTTTTCCTCTTTCCAGCAAAAAAATGGTTCAAATGGCTCTGAGCACTATGGGACTCAACTTCTGGGGTCATTAGTCTCCTAGAACTTAGAACTAGTTAAACCTAACTAACCTAAGGACATCACACACATCCATGCCCGAGGCAGGATTCGAACCTGCGACCGTAGCGGTCTCGCGGTTCCAGACTGCAGCGCCTAGAACCGCACGGCCACTTCGGCCGGCTCTTTCCAGCACATTTTGTAGAATATATAACCGTATTGCTCAGTGTTGTGCTGTGTTTGGACTTAGTTAGTGTGATGTCATGCCGGCCGGTGTGGCCGTGCGGTCTAGGCGCTTCAGTCTGGAACCGCGTGACCGCTCCGGTCGCAGGTTCGAATCCTGCCTCGGGCATGGATGTGTGTGATGTCTTTAGGTTAGTTAGGTTTAAGTAGTTCTAAGTTCTAGGGGACTGATGACCACAGATGTTAAGTCCCATAGTGTTCAGAGCCATTTGAACCATTTTGTGATGTCATTGCAATTAAATGAAATCGCTTAATATACAATTTTTTTTATAAACGCTATAAGACTCTAGAGTGGATGGCCGCGAGTGTTAGTTTGTTAACTAGATCTCTGAAAAGTTGTGTTTTTTTGTGTAATAGCCTATTTAACGATACCTTATTCGTCATATCCGTAGTATTTTGCCTCGATGTTTTGTTTTTCATTATGACAAAAAACTATATAATTAGGATTGCTTGAAGTAATATTAGGAATAGGTTCCCACATTACCGAGCTCAGGGTTGGACCGCTTTTTGCGTTTTGTACTCTTTGCCTATGTGACATCTGTATAACACAAGGTGGGAAAAGCGATGTTTCAAAACAAAAAGAACACCGAAGAAATGTTAAGTGTGTGACTAATAGAGAAATTGGCCCGGGGTGCGAGTACAACACACGCACTGAAAGTTCCGTGCAAGCTTAACATATGTATATTGATATTTCATCAGTTCCTGGAATAGAGAATCACGACAATTTTTTTCCTTTTATCGACATTGGTAATAGATAGATGTCGGTCTCAGCGAGTCCAAGATTTTGGAAAATTTCAGTAATAAATGTGACATAAAGTCATGCAGCAGACAGACGACCATTATTATAGTCATCAACAGTTCTCCATTCAGACTGATTAGCCTGCGAATGTTTGTTTGACAAACGACTCCAAACGCCGTTTCTACGTCCAGTAACCGCACCTGGATATCTGAAGACGGATGAATTCTGAAACTCATCGTATGAGCAATAAATGCATTCCTGGCCTGGTGTATGACTTTTAGATTCAATGCAGATCTACTGATTCACAATATTAATAAATGTTCCGGTTTATTATGCCGAGGCGGAATGGAGTTCACCTTATAACCCAACGTTTCGTCCCCAACTGCGGAGGACATTTTCAAGGCGGATTGTCCTCCGCAGTTGGGGACGAATTATGGGTTTTAAGGTGAACTCCATTCGACCTCGGCATAATAGCTCGGAACATTTATTAATACTGTGACTTTTCCGGCCGTGAAATTTTACGTTTTACAGGGCTACTGATTGTACGGATATAGAAACAAGCGTAACTGTCACACAGAAACAACTCAAAGACTTGAAAATAAATAAATAACCAGGCCCGTATGCAATCCGAATTCGGTTTTACAAAGAATACTCTATGCCATTGATCCTGTACCCAGCTTACACTTATCATGACTTTCTCACCCAGCACGAAGTCCCAAGCGACTGGAAAAAGCGCAGATGACTCCAGTATATAAGTTTACTGCAGGAGCCTTGAACATATTCTCAGTTCGGATATAACAAACTTTCTTGAGGCTGAGTAGCTTATGTCAACACGTATCAGCATGGTTTTAGAAAGCATCGCTCGTGCGAAGCTCAGCTTGCCCTTTTCTCACATGATATACTGCGAACTGTGGTTGAAGAGCAACAGGCAGATTCAAAGATTCTAGATTTATAGCAAGCATTTGACACATTGCCCCATTGGAGGGTATTAACGAAAGTACGACCGTATGGGATGAGTTCACACAGATGTCAGTGGCCCGACGACCTCTTAAATAATACAACCCAGTACATTGTCCTCGACGGCGAGTGTTCATCGGAAACAGAGTTATCATCAGGAGAGTCCCAGGGCAGTGTGAAAGTACTGCTGTCGTTGTGTATACAGGGTGGTCCATGGATCGTGTCCGGGCCAAATATCTCACCAAATAAGCATGAAACGAAAAAACTGCAAAGAACGAAACTCGTCTAGCTTGAAGGGGGGAAACCAGACGGCGCTATGGTTGGCCCGCTAGATGGCGCTGCCATAGGTCGAATGGAGATCAACAGTGTTTTTTTTTTAAATAGGAACCCCCAATTTTTATTACATATTCGTGTAGTACGTAAGTAAATATGAGCGTTGTAGCTGGACCACTTTCTTCGCTTTGTGATAGATGGCGCTGTAATAGTCACAAAAGTATAAGTACGCGGTATCACGTAACATTCCGCCAGTGCGGACGGTATTTGCTGCCTGATACATTACTCGTGTTAAAATGGACCATTTACCAATTGCGGAAAAGGTCAATACCGTGTTGGTGTATGGCTATTGTGATCAAAATGCCCAACGGGCGTGTGCTATGTATGCTGCTCGGTATCCTGGACGACATCACCCAAGTATCCGTACGTTACTTAAGGAAACAGCAAGTGTTCAGCCACATGTGAAACGTCAACCACGACCTACAACAAATGATGATGCCCAAGTAGGTGTTTTAGCAGCTGTCGCGGCTAATCCGCACATCAGTAGCAGACAAATTGCGCGAGAATCAGGAATCTCAAAGACGTCGTTGTTGAGAATGCTACATCAACATCGATTGCACCCGTATCATATTTCTACTCACCAGGAATTGCATGGCAATGACTTTGAACGTCATGTACAGTTCTGCCACTGGACACAAAAGAAATTACGGGACGATGACAGATTTTTTTGCACGCGTTCTATTTAGCGACGAAGCGTCATTCACCAACAGCGGTAACGTAAACCGGCATAATATGCACTATTGGGCAACGGAAAATTCACGATGGCTGCGACAAGTGGTACATCAGCGACCTTGGCAGGTTAATGTATGGTCTGGCACTATGGAAGGAAGGATAATTGGCCCCCAATTAATCGATGGCAATCTAAATGGTGCAATGTATGCTGATTTCCTACGTAATGTTCTACCGATGTTACTACAAGATGTTTCACTGCATGACAGAATGGCGATGTACTTCCAACATGTTGGATGTCCGGCACATAGCTCGGTATTGAATAGCATATTTCATGGCCCGCACGTTCACCGGATCTGACGTCCCCGGATATCTTTCTATGGGGAAAGTTGAAGGATATTTGCTATCGTGATCCACCGAGAACGCCTCACAACATGCGTCAGCGCATTGTCAATGTCGGAATGGCCGAGCGGTTCTAGGCGCTACAGTCCGGAACCGCGCGACCGCTACGGTCGAAGGTTCGAATCGTGCCTCGGGCATGGATGTGTGTGGTGTCCTTAGGTTAGTTCATTTTAAGTAGTTCTACGTTCTAGCGGACTGATGACCTTAGAAGTTAAGTCCCATAGTGCTCAGAGCCATTTGAACCATTTTTTTCGCATTGTCAATGCATGTGCGAACATTACGGAAGGCGAAATACTCGCTGTTGAGAGGAATGTCGTTACACGTATTGCCAAATGCATTGAGGTTGACAAACATCATTTTGAGCATTTATTGCATTAATGTGGAATTTACAGGAAATCACGTTGTAACAGCATGCTTTCTCAGAAATGATAAGTTCACAAAGGTACATGTATCACATTGGAACAACCGTAATAAAATGTTGAAGCGTACCTACGTTCTGTATTTTAATTTAGAAAACCTACCTGTTACCAACTGTTCGTCTAAAATTGTGAGCCACATGTTTGTGACTATTACAGCGCCATCTGTCACAAAGCGAAAAAAGTGGTCCAACTAAAACATTCATATTTGTTTACGTACTACACGAATATGTAATAAAAAAGAGGGGTTCCTATTTTTAAAAACGCAGTTGATATCCGTTTGGCCTATGACAGCGCCATCTAGCGGGCCATCTGGTTTCCCTCTTCAAGCTAGACAAGTTTCGTTCTTTGTAGTTTTTTCGTTTGACGCTTATTTTGTGAGTTATTTGGCCCGGTCACGATCAATGGATCACCGTGTATAGGAGCTCTAGGTACCTGTGTGTGTCAGTTGTGCAGTCTGAAGTTACGTCACACGCCGATACCTGTACCGAACCGTGCGCTTTGAGATGCGCTACCGTTGCGCGGACCAGCCAGCGTTTCCATTATGCGGATGGGCTGGAAGCAGGGAGTCCCACCCACGCTCGTGACGTAAGAGGCTTCAGGTTCGCGTGCGCCGCGCCGACGTCCCGCGGGACTGCTTTGCTGTGTCCCAGAGGACGCCGTGGCGTAGCGTGGCGCAGCTCGCGTCGCCCGCTATTCCTGGACTCGGCCGTGGCCGACGCCGGTAGCCGCAGCTACGGCGAGCCGCCGCCGCCACCTTGGCGTCAGTTTCGGCGCCGGCACCGCATCGGTCGGGTCTCCGCGTCTGTGTCTGACCCCGCGCGGCGGTCACTGGACACCTCTCTGTGACGCTACACCGCCGTCCGTGCTCTGCCGATTTCCGGGTCCGATTGGTGCCGGCTTCGGTGTTTTCCGCGTTGACGTGTCGTACTGTTCCGGCGTTCGCGTTGACAGTCCGTGCCGGTTCCGCCATTCGCGTTGACAGTCCGCGCCAGTTTCAGCATTCGCGTTGACAGTTCGCGCCAGTTTCAGCATTCGCGTTGACAGTTCGCACTGGTTCTGCCATTCACGTTGACAGTTGACGCTGGTTCTGCCATGCGTGTTGACAGTTGGCGCTGGTTCTGCCATTTGCATTGACAGTTGGCGCTGGTTCTGCCATTCGCGTTGACAGTTCGCACTGGTTCTGCCATTCGCGTTGACAGTTTGCACTGGTTCTGCCATTAGCGTTGACAGTTCGCACTGGTTCTGCCATTCATGTTGACAGTTCGCGCTGGTTCTGCCATTCACGTTGACAGTTCACGCTGGTTCTGCCATTCACGTTGACAGTTTGCACTGGTTCTGCCATTCGCGTTGACAGTTCGCGCTGGTTCTGCCATTTGCGTTGGTTCTGCCATTCGCGTTGACAGTTCGCGCTGGTTCTGCCATTTGCGTTGGTTCTGCCATTCGCGTTGACAGTTCGCGTCCGTTGTGCCACTCACGTTGACAGTACTCGCCGGTTCCGACTCCCGCGCTAACAGTCGCCTTTGTTTCCGGCATTCGTGTCGGTTCTGCCACTTGCTCTGTTATTTCGCGCCAGCTCCCGCAGTTGGGAACCTGACATTCCTCCACGCAGTGACAGCAGTCGCCGGACGCCTGGACGAGGAAGCGCTTTCGGCGCCAGTTCTGCTTACCACTGCTGGGAGAGGATCATATTGAGAAGCTCTTCACGTTTCCCCCTCACATCGCATTTGCGTATGATCTTCTCGTAACTTTCTCAGTGTTCGCGAGGAAGACACCGTCTTTCGTAATAACAGGTGTACCTTCACTAACATAGGAGTATCAGGTCAGAAGGTTTCAAAAATCTATGTCGATTAAGAGTGCTCTGCAGAATTTACTGTGGAAATTGTTACTCTTAGGATTGAGCCGAGGAACTTCGTAATCTGGGAACTGTAAAACACGTCAGATTTTGTGACTGGCTGGTGAAAACCAAAATTACTAAAAGTGTGTCACCAGAAGTAGCTGACGTTTCTAGTGTGTCGTGTGATGGTGAAATAATTTTTCTTCCGTGGGACACACAAATGTAGAATTATCAGCACAGTTGGGTATATTAATTCTGCAGTTTACAGTGGGAAACAGAGATTTCACAAATTTCTTACTGAGCACGATTATACTGCTTCGAAGAACGCCTGTTAATTCTGTGTTAGACAGCTAATGGGTACTGTATTCTGTTTAACGTGTAAAGTTGTGTCAGAGTCATACTGTTTTCACAGCGAAGACTAGTATGTAGTGCCTACGGTGGTTTCAATGAGAACTCAAAACTTTAGACATAAACAGAAACTTTTGGCGTTTGTCTTCTGGGATATTTGTAGCCAGGTAACTTATACTCACAGTATCAATACACCTTCACTTACAAGAAATAAGTGCCAGTCTATGATTTTCCTCGGAGTATTTATACAAGTAGTTTCATAACATTTGTTAATAGTTGTCCTTTCAGTCTAGTAATGTAATACACAGTGCTGTCTGTTTAATAACCTACACTATTTTCTATTCCTGCCTGACAGAAGACAATACGACTGACTTAATGCCATTGACAAGACACCAGTTTACGCTGAAGATATGCTGCCAATTATTGTCCGAGTGAGTTGTTCACTAACGTTTTTTCCAGTACCACATATACGTAATTTACCACTTCAGCGCAGGAATCTCAGCTCCTATTTGTTGCACGCCGCTTAATTTTCGTCGTTTTATTAATTTTTATTTTAACTAGAAACTGCCCACAGTAAATGTTCTGAAAATGATTTAATAATTCTCGTTAGAGTTTCCGAGTAATAATACAGAGTCCAAAAGAAACTCATGATGCCATCAAGCTGGAGAGAAAACTAGTTGACCAAATAGTTCTTCTAAAACAGATCAACTGACTACAACAGAGAACATCCTTATTAAGACAGCTCATCATCGCTCTTATTTTTGTAAGAGTCTTCAGTAGGCATGCTTATATATTTTGTGCACCTACGTTTCACAAACTAAGTGGTCGTCTTTTTATGTGGGAAATAAATTGCTGTGAACTTGTAATAAATTCACGCAGAACTCAAGACACGAATTGCATTAAAGCTATAAATATCTTCGTAAAAAGAGTCTTTTAACGTTTTAGCACTCTTTAAAGAGATTTTCAAAGTTCGGCGGGACAGATGACCAGTAAGCAGCAGCACTCAAAAGACATTTTACTACCAAGGAACACACGATATCGAATAAAATCGTTGGTTGACCACTTCACAAGTGCGCTGTCTGCGGGCACAGATGTACTGAGTAAATCGCACTGTGGTGGCATAAGTCTGGAGACAGCGGTTTCCTCGTGTGCAGGTAGCGCTAGCACCGCGTACACAAGGTATAAAAGGGCAGTTGAGCGGCGGAGCTGTCATTTGCGCTCGGGTGATTCACGTTGAAAATGTTACGGCGGCCAGATAGGGCGTTAATGTGCTATGGCATCAGAGGACCAACCCGAGTGACTTTGCCAACAGCATGACACCGTCTGCAGAGCTTCTCCTGGGCTCGTGACCATATCGGTTGGACCTAGACGACTGGCGAAACCTTGGCCTGGTCTGATGAGTCACCATTTCTGTCGCTAAGAGCTGGTGGTAGGGTTCGAGTGTGAGGCAGACCCCGCGAAGCCGTGGGTCCAAGTTGTCAACTAGGCACTCCGCAAGCTGGTGGTGGCTCCATAATGTTGTGAGCTGTGATTACACGGAATGGCCCTTGACTGAAAATGGTTGCGTTTGGCTACTTGGAGACAATTTGCCGCCATTCATGGACGTCACGTTCCCAAACGAAGATGTGTCATCGGACCACCGTTGTTCACGATTGGTTTGAGGAACATTCTGCACAGTTCGAGCGAACCATTTAGTCAACCAGATCGCCCTACACGAATCCCATCGAACATCTGTATGACATAATCGACGGCAGCGTCAGTTCGTGGACAACATACTGCACCGGCAACGCTTTCGCAATTACGGACGGCTGTAGAGACAGCTAGCTGAATATTTCTGCAGGGGATTTCCAGCGACTTGAGTCCACGCCATGCCGAGTTTATGCATTACGCCGGGCAAAAGGAGCTCCGATACGCTATTAGGAGGTACCCCATGGATGTCACCTCGATGTATACAAAAATTAAAAGAATTACATTACTGGTGCATGCTGTAAGCTCAGCTTTTAAATCAATTAATCGCTTGTTGGTTGTTGTTGTTGCTTTGTGGTCTTCAGCCCAGAGACTGATTTGATGCAGCTCTCCATGCTGCTCTATCCTGTGAAAGCATCTCCGTCTCCGAGTAACTACTGCAACCTACATCCTCCTGAATATGCTTACTGTAATCATCTCTTGATCTCCCTCTACAATTTTTATGCCTCACACTTCCCTCCAGTACTAAATTGGCAATCCCCTGATGCCTCAGAACGTGTCCTATCAACTGATCGCTTCTTCTAGTCAGGTTGTGCTACAAATGTCCATTCTCCCCGGTTCTATTCAGTGCCCACCTATTAGTTACGTGATCTACCCGTCTAAACTTCACCACTCTCCCGTAGCCCCCTATTTCAGAAACATCTGTTTTATTCTTGGCTGAGTGGCTCATCGTCCAGGTTTCAATTCTGTACAAGGCTACACTCCAGACAAATGCTTCAGAAAAGACATCGCCGGCCGCTGAGGCCGAGTGGTTCTGGGCGCTTCAGTCTGGGACCGCGCGACCGCTACGGTCGCTGGTTCGAATCCTGCCTAGGGCATGGATGTGTGCGATGTCCTTAGTTTAGTTAGGTTTAAGTAGTTCTAAGTCTAGGGGAGTGATGGCCTCAGATGTTAAGTCCCATAGTGCTCAGAGCCATTTGAACCGTTTTGAAAAGATTTCCTGGCACTTAAATTTATTTTTAGATCTTGACAAATTTCTCTTTCTCGGATCTCCTTGCTATAGCCGTTGGACATTTTACACCCTCTCTACTTCGGTCATCTTCATTTATTCTTCTGCCTAAATATCGTAACTCACTAGCTACTTTCACTGGCTCATTTTATGATCTAGTTTCCTCGGTATCGCCTGATTCAATTCTACTGCATTCCATTTCCTTATTTTACATTGTTTATGTCTCTCTTATAGCCTATTTTCAAGACACTATGTTTCCCATTCAACTGTTCTTCCAAGTTATTTGCAGTCACTGACAGAATTACAGCGTCATCGGCGAAACCTCGAAATTTCAATTTCTTGTTTCTCAGTTTTAATTCTTTTTTCAAATTTCTGTTTGGTTTCCTTGAGAGCTTGCGCTATGTACATATTAAATAGGAGGGAAATCGCAAAAGTAAGGTCTTCTACATTTTTATAAGTACACACACCTGTTTATTTCTATACTGGTTTACATCAGTTTACAGCTTGAACATTCAGCTATTTTTCGACATAATCCCCACTTCTGTCGATACATTTTTGTAGGCGCTGTGGCAGTTTTTGTATGCCCATGTCATACCAGTTCCCCTCCATGCTGTTCAGAAAGTTCCTATTCTTTCACTTTGTCGTCGGAGCTGCATCGCTTTCCGGCCAAACGTTCTTTTAACCTAGGGGACAGGTGATACTCACTGGGCGCCAAGTAAGGACTATAGGGTGGGTGGGTGATTATGTTCCATTGAAACTGTTGCAGGAGGGCAACGGTTTGCCGAGCGATATGTGGGCGAGCGTTGTCATGGAGAATGTGTACACCCTTGCTCAACATTCCTCTTCTCCGGTTCTGAATTGGCCGTTTGAGTTTTTTCAGAGTCTCACAGTACCTGTCAGCGTTAATTCTGGTTCCAGCGATTCAGCTCCGACGACGAGGTGAAAGAAGAGGTTCATAACATTCTTAACAGCATGGTGGTGAACTGGTGTGACATGGGCATACATAAACTGTCACAGCGTCTACAAAAATGCATCGACAGAAATGGTTCCAGAATGAGATTTTCACTCTGCAGCGGAGTGTACGCTGATATGAAACTTCTTGGCAGATTAAAACTGTGTGCCGGACCGAGACTCGAACTCGGGACCTTTGCCTTTCGCGGGCAAGTGCTCTACCAACTGAGCTACCCAAGCACGACTCACGCCCCAGCCTAGGGGATGTTTCCAGAATGAGATTTTCACTCTGCAGTGGAGTGTGCGCTGATATGAAACTTCCTGGCAGATTAAAACTGTGTGCCGGACCGAGACTCGAACTCGGGACCTTTGCCTTTCGCGGGCAAGTGCTCTTCCAGCTGAGCACTTGCCAGCGAAAGGCAAAGGTCCCGAGTTCGAGTCTCGGTCTGCCACACAATTTTCATCTGCCAGGCAGTTTGACAGAAATGGTGATTATGTCGAAAAATAGCTTAATAATGTTCAAGCTGTAAACTGATGTAAACAAGTGTGGAAATAAACAGGTCTATGTACTTTAAACAATATAGGAGACCTTACTTTTGGGATTACTCTCGCACATCAGAAATACGCTACAACCTGTCTGACTCTCAATGCGTCCCTTTCATGCCTTTCGAACCTTATAATTGTAGTTTGGTTGCTGTCAAATTTGCAAATAAACTTTCTCTGGGGCTTTTTTTATCCCTTCTACCTCGAAAAGTTCAAATGCTGTAGTCAAGTCGTCATTGTCAAAAGCTGTCTCTAATACTTCAAATGCTGCAAACATAGGTCCTGTTTCTTTAGTCTACCTTAAAAGATAAATTGTAGGATCAGTATGGCCTCACGTGTTCGTACATTTCTCCGGAAACCAAACTGACTCTACCGAATTTGGCTCCCATTAGTCAACTATAGGTTTGCAAACTAAGCTCAAAAGCAAGAGAGAGAAAGAGAGAGAGAGAGAGAGAGAGAGAGAGAGATAGAGAGGCAGTGGGGGGAAGGAGGGAGAAACAGACACACACACACACACACACACACACACACACACACACACACACACACACACTAAATCTACGGTACCACAAATATTAGATATTTTCTACTATTATCGTTACCATTTCAGTAAATTATCGTATGAATTCAACAATTCTTGTCTTATTCTATTAAGTGGTTAGTTTCAAAAGCTATGCCGTTATTTGACAAAACCAATTTGCTGCAGTCTAAAGTTTGAGAAGATGCAAATACTATGGCAGTGCCGGTCGGGTTGCTAAATAAGAGGCTAAAAATGGTAACAAATGCTCTCCCGACGCTAAACCATATCATTGCACAATATTGTGCAATGACTAGATTTCAGATTGCAATATTTCAATTTCTTAACAATTGTTGAGAATTATTTCAACACAGTGCAGTCTGACTGTGGATGAAGGTAGATCGTGGAGGCGTTGTCAATCATTCGACAGATGAAATTTTGAGTCAGAGCGCGCCTTACGTTTTCATGGCATTCACGGTTAACGCTACTGGATCCTGTAAAAAGGGCCGTCGTTTACAAGCTGAGTATACGTTTGCGGCCACATCCGGCGTGCTGTGTCCCGTGCCAAGAGCTATCTAAAACCAGGAACCACGCCGCACGTTTTGACCTTGCGTTTGTATCTTGGCTGTTTACCACGAAAGTGAGGCTAACGTTTCGTTTTTGTCAGTTTTCCCTCCGTGGCTTCTCTTCAATTCTTCTACTCCTTGCTTATCTTTTCATGTCTCTATACCTACTGCACCTTTTAACATTTTAATATTCGGATAATAAGTTGCCGTCTCTTTAATCTAAGAATAGATGATCAGTGCAGCTAGCCGCTACTTCTGTGTAATGTCTTGCCTGTATAGACGTGTATCTGTTGCCTTTAAGATCCCTTCACCTTCACACCTAAGTCTATACAGTAAAGTAAAGCCCTCCCAGTTCTTGGCTGATCCGTGATAAGACAGGCGAAAAATTAGACTAATGGAGGATTATTAGTATTATCTCTATTTCCATTCGCTCTCTCTCTCTCTTTCTCTCTTTTATCTATGTATAGTTTTTAATATAAGATTTCATTACGTGATATAGTGATAAAAAGAATCAGCCAAATAGAATCTTTGGTGGAGTCCTTCCTCTTGGTAATCAGCGGCTGGCTTGCTGTAAAAGATCTTTACATTTATTATTACTATTAAACACTGCAGTCAGTCGGGAGAATCAATCGTTTGGACAATTTGTTCCTTTTACGAAAGATTGCGAATTCAAGATGTGTACGAAACCTTTTTGGACGATTTAACACAGACTCAATGATTGCAGGCTCTCTTCGACACAGCTAAAACTTCCTCACTAATTACAGGGCCAACGTGATCAACAAATGATTCAGAAAAAACTCATTCGTTCATTCACTCCAGAATAAAAAAGTCACAAATCTTATTTATGGAGGAAATCGTGTATTAAATCCATCTCCATTACATGTTCAGATCTCCGGTGATTCCACACCTTATTTATTTTCCTTTTACAATCTCTTTTTCTTCAAAACAAACCGCTAGCGGCACAAATGTTAATTGGCTCGCTTTAGCGAGGAGAAAAGCAGAAATGTATCTCTCAGAAACACGTCAATCCCTCAACAGATACTCCAAAAGCTGTCCTGGTTACCACTCTAACAACCATGGAGAATTCGTATATGCATCTCTGTTATTTCAAAGAATAAATGCACTAGAAAATACTTTGGCGTCGACGAACTGTCGCCGCATATATTACGAGAAAATCATATCAGATAACTTTTCCAAAGTGAATGAATGTGGATGGTTTGATTGAAAATGATTAATTGGCGCGTGGTAGAGGGTATTTGCTGTGGGGACATTACAACCTCTCGTTCTCAATTATCATCATCATCATCATCATCATCATAGTCGTCGTAGTCGTCGTCACACGTAAGCATCCGTACATATACATATTTTTTTAATGTATTGTAGTGTTTGGAAGCGAACATAAACTTCAAAAACACAAAGGTTAACACGAATCCAGGCCGTAGCAATAACGTTTTAGAGAGAGGGGATCAGTGTATTTTATTAGACCAGATGCAGAGCACCACGGCCAGGGGAAACCTGTAACAAAGCAAGTTTCTGCTATCGATGGCGCTGTGTCACTGGGTGTCATCTCCATGACGCACTCACTGCTGCTACAATGGCCGGTTATTAAGTTGTAAGCGAGTTGCAACGTGGTGTTGTAGTCCGGGCACGAGCGATGGGACACGGCACCACCGAGGTAGCGATGAAGTGGGGATTTCCACGTACGACTATTTCACGAGTGTACCGTGAATATCGGGAATCCGGTAAAACATCAAATCTCCGACATCGCTGCGGCCGGAAAAAGATCCTGCAAGAACGGGACCGACGACGACTGAAGAGAATCGTTCTACGTGACAGAAGTACTACCCTTCCGCAAATTGCTGCAGGTTTCAGTGCTGGGCCATCAACAAGTATAAGCGTGCGAACCATTCAGCGAAACATCATCGAATGGGCTTTCTGAGGCGAAGGCCCACTCGTGTACCCTCGATGACTGCACGACACAAACCTCTGCGCCTCGCCTGGGCCCGTCAACACCGACTTTGGACTGTCGATGACTGGATACATGTTGCCTGGTCGGAGGAGTCTCAGCCGGCCGGGGTGGTCGAGCAGTTCTAGGCGCTTCAGTCTGGAACTGCGCGACCGCTACGGTCGCCAGTTCGAATCCTGCCTCGGGCATGGATGTGTGTGATGTCCTTAGGTTAGTTACGTTTAAGTAGTTCTAAGTTCTAGGGGATTGATGACCTCAGAAAAGTCCCATAGTGCTCAGAGCCATTTGAACAATTTTTGGACGAGTCTCGTTTCAAATTGTATCGAGTTGATGGACGTGTACGGGTATCGAAACAACCTCATGAATCCATGTACCCCGTATGTCGGTAGAGGAATGTTCAAGCTGGTGGAGGCTCTGTAATGGTGTTGGGCGTGAGCAGTTGAAGTGATATGAAAACCCTGATAGTCTAAATACGACTCTGACAGGTGACACGTACCTAAGCATCCTTTCTGATCACCTGCATCCGTTCGTGTTCATTATGCATTCCGACAGACTTGGGCTATTCCAGCAGGACAATACAACAACCCACCCGCCCAGAATTGCTACAGAGTAGCCCCTGGAACACTCTTCTTAGTGTAAACACTTCCGTTGGTCACAAAACTCCACAGACATGAACATTATTGAGCATACCTGGGGTGCCATGCAACGTCCTGTTCAGTAGAGATCTCCACCCCCTCGCACTCTTACGGATGAATGGACAGCCCTGCAGGATTCATGGTGTCAGTTCCCTCCAGCACTACTTCAGACAATAGTCCAGTCCCTACCAAGTCGTGTTGCGACATTTCTGCGTGTTGGGGTGGCCCTACACTCTATTAGGCAAGTCTACCAGTTTCTTTGACTCTTCAGTGTAGTACGCCGTGAGAAGCCTGTGTCAGTGTTCTCAGAGTCGCCAGAATACACGATATGATCAAAAGAATACGGTCGTCTATTAAGGGACACCAATATATGGTGTGTCCACCCTTCGCCTTTATGACGGCTTGAACTCTGCTGGGGGCGATACCAGAGAGGCGTCTGAAGGGCTGTCGAGGAATGCCAGCATTTTCTTCCTACAGAGCAGATAGCGATATTGGACGCTGGGCTCTGGAGTCAACAAGTCGTCCCAAAGGAGTGTAGTTGGGCCCAGGGTGGTACTCCTGGCACACCAGTCAACTTCAGGAATTCTGTTGTAAATCATGAAATTCTGCTGCAGAAATGGTTTAATTCGTACCTAACTGGAAGAGTGCAGAAAGTTGAAATAAGCAATTCTCATAATATGCAAAGATCAGCACATTCCTCAAACTGGGGAACTATCGAGAATGGGGTTCCACAAGGGTCCGTCTTGGGTCCTTTGTTGTTCTTAATATATATTAATGACTTGCCATTCTATATTCATGAAGAGGCAAAGTTAGTTCTCTTTGCTGATGATACAAGTATAGTAATCACACCTGACAAACAAGAATTAACTGATGAAATTGTCAATAATGTCTTTCAGAAAATTACTAAATGGTTCCTTGTAAACGGGCTCTCACTGAATTTTGATAAGACACTGTACATACAGTTCCGTACAGTAAATGGTATGACGCCATTAATAAATATAGACCTTAATAAGAAGCATATAGCTAAGGTAGAATATTCAAAATTTTTAGGTGTGTCCATTGATGAGAGATTAAATTGTAAGAAACACATTGATGATCTGCTGAAACGTTTGAGTTCAGCTACTTACGCAATAAGGGTCATTGCAAATTTTGGTGATAAACATTTTAGTAAATTAGCTTACTACGCCTATTTTCACTCATTGCTTGCATATGGCATCATATTTTGGGGTAATTCATCACTGAGGAATATAGTATTTATTGCACAAAAGCGTGTAATCAGAATAATAGCTGGAGTCCACCCAAGGTCATCCTGCAGACATTTAGTTAAGGACCTAGGGATATTCACAGTAGCTTCTCAGTATGAAATTTGTTATTAACAACCAAACCCAATTCAAAAGTAATAGCAGTGTGCATAACTGCAATACTAGGAGAAAGGATGATCTTCACTATTCAAGATGAAATCTAACTTTGGCACAGAAAGGGGTGAATTATACTGCCACTAAAGCCTTTGGTCACTTACCAAATATATCAAAAGTCTGACAGATAACCAACAAGTATTTAAGAAGAAATTAAAAGAATTTCTGAATGACAACTCCTTCTACTCCATAGAGGAATTTTTAGATATAAATTAATAAAAAAAAGAAACAAAAACCAAAGAAAAAAATATAAAAAATTAAAAAAAATAAAAAGTTGTTATATTAACTTTATTATGTTGTTAAATTAAATTAATTATGTCATGTATTGGAAAATTTGACTCGGTCCACACCTTACGAAATATCGTATTCATGATCCATGGAACTAGTATTAATCTAATCTAATCTAATCACAAACCATAGCTGCTTAGTGACGGAGTCCATTGTCATGGTGATACAGTCAATCTCCCAACTGTTGCTCTACTGTATGCAGTACACGATGCTCTAAAACGTATTCACATTCTTCCGCATTTAGCGTTTTCTCAAGCGCAGTAAGGGAAACACACACTAGCCAGGAAAAGTGACCCCCATACGGTAACACCATACTTCCGTACTGGTACTACAAATATTGCAACACCTAACGCGGTGGCGTAGTTGTTGGCACAATGGTCTCTCATTCGGCAGGACGACGGTTGAAACCCGCGTCCGGCCATCCTGATTCAGGTTTTACGTGATTTTCCCTAATTCGCTTCAGGCAAATGCCAAGATGGTTCCCATGAAAGGGTACGGACGACTTCCTTCCCCAATCCGATCGGACCGATCAGCTCGCTGTTTCTCCGCTCCCCCAAATCAACCAACCATCCATGTTGCCAGGTAACGTTCTCCAGGCATTCCCCAAACCCAAAAGCTACCATCCGACTGCCACAAGGTATAACGTCATTCATCACTCCAAATCAATCGTTTGCAGTCGTCCATTGTCCAGCAAACACAACGTCAAGCGTCGCTCGACACGGACTGCACCAATGTATGGCTTGCGAGGAGCTGCTACACCGTAAATACCCTATTCTTTTTAACTTCATACAGACATCGTCCTAGCTAGACTGCTGGTACCTCATTGGAATGCACTCCTTCTGCTGGTTTCATCTGATTCCCGTACATCCAGCCGCCGCAGTGATCAGCGTTGCCTGTCCGTCAGTACGAGATGTCTGCCCGGCAACATCGGTACAATTTGAAACGAGACTCGTCCGACCAGGCAACATGTTTCCAGCCATCAACAGTCCAATGTCGGTGTTGACGGGCCCAGGCGAGGTGGAAAGCTTTGATTCCTCCAGTCATCAGGCGTACACGAGTGGGCCTTCGGCTCCGACACTTCGTATCAGTGATCTTTCGCTGAACGAAAAAAATGTTCTAATGTGTGTGAAATTTTATGGGACTTAACTGCTAAGGTCATCAGTCCCTAAGCTTACACACTACTTAACCTAAATTATCCTAAGGACAAACAACACACCCATGCCCGAGGGAGGACTCGAACCTCTGCCGGCACCGGCCGCACAGTCCATGACTGCAGCGCCCTGGACCGCTCGGCTAACCCCGCGCGGCTTCGCTGAACGGTTCGCACGCTGACACTTGTTGATGGCCCAGCACTGAAATCTGCAACAATCTGCGGAAGGGTTGCACTTCTGTCACATTGAACGATTCTCTTCAGTCGTCGATTGGCGCCGTTCTTGCAGGATTTTTTCCGGCCACAGAGATTTCGGAGGTTTGATGTTTTACCAGATTCCTGATATTCACCGTACACTAATGAAATGGTCGTACGCAAAAATCCCCACTTCATCGCCAGCTCAGAGATTCTGTCCCCCCCCCCCCCCCCCCAATCGCTCGTGCGCCGACTATAACATCGAGTTCAAATGCACTTAAATTTTTGATAACCTGCCACTGTAGCAGCAGGAACCGACCTAACAACTGCGCCAAACACTTGTCGTCTTATTTAGGCGTTGCCGACCGCAGCGCCGTATTCTGCCTGTTTGCATATCTCTGTATTTTAATAGGCACGCCTTTATACCAGTTTCTTTGGCGCTTCAATGTATATTGGCCGGTGCGCCTCTCGTGACGTCTAGGGTTCAATTCTGCATCAATTATGAGTAACGAGACATTTTTCATCGGGTAGTGTATGAAACAGCATACTCTGAAGTAAATGACGATAGGCTTTAACGGTAAGACATCATCGAGGATAGTTTGAGTTTTTGGGGACATGCCATTCGCTGCAGACATTCAGTGAACCATTTAGCAGTTTCGTTGTTAGTTTTCCTTTATCAGTCTTCTTCTAAATTGTTCAAGTAAATCATAAAAATACGCGGTATTTCAAAAAGAATATACGTATTTCGAATGCATATACGAATATGAGACTTTACACACACATGTACGAACCCCGTAAGTTTAGATTACAGATGTTCAATATGTCCTCCATCAGCGACGCGAACAGTATCACATCGATACTGAAATTGCTCCCATACTCGGACAAGCACGTCCTTCGCCACTGATGTTATGGCAGTACGGATCCGGTTCTTCAACTTGCCAGGTTCTGTGGGAGTGGTGCTACATAAACGTTGTTTTTAACGAAACCCCAGAGGACGAAGTCAGAGGGTGTCAAATCCAGTGACCGTGGAGCCCAGCTGAGACATGCAAAGTCGCCACATCCTTGACGACCAATGCAACGGTTCGCTAGAGTTTCAATCAGGTATTCACGCATTGGGGGACTCCAGTGACGGTGTGCCACGCATTGTTGAAAAATGAAGTTGTCTTCGTGCAGCCTCGAAAACCACCAGTTTTGTAACATAGCGAGATACTGCTGACCGTTCTACATCTACATCTACATGATTACTCAGCAATTCACATTTAAGTGCTTGGCAGAGGGTTCATCGAACCTTAATCATGCTATCTCTCTACCATTTCACTCCCGAACATCGCGCGGGAAAAACGAACACTTACACCTTTCTGTTAGAGCTCTGATTTCTCTTATTTTGTTTTGTTGATCATTTCTACCTATGTAGGTTGGGCTCAACAAAATATTTTCGCATTCGATAGAGAAAGTTGGTACTGAAATTTCGTAAATAGATCTCGCTGCGACGAAAAACGTCTTTGCTTTAACGACAACCATCCCAACTCGCGTATCATATCTGCCACACTCTCTCCCCTATTACGTGATAATACAAAACGAGCTGCCCTTTTTTCCACCCTTTAGATGTCCTCCGTCAATCCCACCTGCTAAGGATCCCACACCGCGCAGCAATATTCTAACAGAGGACGAACGAGTGTAGTGTAAGCTGTCTCTTTAGTGGACTTGTTGCATCTTCTAAGTGTCCTGCCAATGAAACGTAACCTTTGGCTCACGTCCCCACAATATTATCTATGTGGTCTTTCCAACTGAAGTTGTTCGTAATTTTAACACCCAGGTACTTAGTTGAATTGACAGCCTTGAGAATTGTACTATTTATCGAGTAATCGAATTCCAACGGATTTCTTTTGGAACTCGTGTGGATCACCTCACACTTTTCGTTATTTAGTGTCAACTGCCACCTGCCACACCACACAGCAATCTTTTCTAAATCGCTTTGCAACTGATACTGGTCTTCGGATGACCTTACTAGACAGTAAATTACAGCATCATCTGCGAACAACCTAAGAGAACTGCTCAGATTGTCACCCAGGTCATTTATATAGATCAGGAACAGCAGAGGTCCCAGGACGCTTCCCTGGGGAACACCTGATATCACTTTAGTTTTACTCGATGATTTGCCGTCTATTACTACGAACTGCGACCTTTCTGACAGGAAATCACGAATCCAGTCGCACAACTGAAACGATACCCCATAGGCCCGCACCTTGATTAGAAGTCGCTTGTGAGGAACGGTGTCAAAAGCTTTCCAGAAATCTAGAAATACGGAATTAACTTGAGATCCCCTGTCGATAGCGGCCATTACTTCGTGCGAATAAAGAGCTAGCTGCGTTGCACAAGAACGATGTTTTCTGAAACCATGCTGATTACGTATCAATAGATAGTTCCCTTTGAAGTGATTCATAATGTTTGAATGCAGCATATGCTCCAAAACCGTACTGCAAACCGACGTCAATGATATAGGTCTGTAGTTCGATGGATTACTCCTACTACCCTTCTTAAACACTGGTGCGACCTGCGCAATTTTCCAATCTGTAGGTACAGATCTATCGGTGAGCGAGCGGTTGTATATGATTGCTAAGTAGGGAGCTATTGTATCAGCGTAATCTGAAAGGAACCTAATTGGTATACAATCTGGACCTGAAGACTTGCCCGTATCAAGCGATTTGAGTTGCTTCGTAACCCCTAAAGTATATACTTATAAGAAACTCATGCTAGCAGCTGTTCGTGTTTCAAATTCTGGAATATTCCGTTCGTCTTCCCTGGTGAAGGAATTTCGGAAAACTGCGTTCAATAACTCCGCTTTAGCGGCACAGTTGTCGGTAACAGTACCATCGGCACTGCGCAGCGAAGGTATTGACTGCGTCTTGCCGCTTGTGTACTTTACATACGACCAGAATTTCTTCGGATTTTCTACCAAATTTCGAGACAATGATTCGTTGTGGAACCTATTAAAGGCATCTCGCATTGAAGTCCGTGCCAAATTTCGCGCGTCTTTAAATTTTAGCCAATCTTCGGGATTTCGTGATCTTATGAACTTCGCATGCTTTTTCCGTTGCCTCTGCAACAGCGTTCGGAACTGTTTTGTGTACCATGGGGGATCAGTTCCATCTCTTACCAATTTATGAGGTATGAATCTCTCAATTTCTGTTGCTACTATATCTTTGAATTTGAGCCACATCTCGTCTACATTTGCATAGTCAGTTCGGAAGGAATGGAGATTGTCTCTTAGGAAGGCTTCTAGTTACACTTTATCCGCTTTTTTAAATAAAATGATTTTGCGTTTGTTTCTGGTGGATTTGGAAGAAACGGTATTGAGACTAGCTACAACGACCTTGTGATCACTAATCCCTGTATCAGTCATGATGCTCTCTATTAGCTCTGGATTGTTTCTGGCTAAGAGGTCAAGTGTGTTTTCGCAACCGTGTTTCCATCAAAGAAGAATGGACTGTAAACAGACGATCGGTTCAAATGGCTCTGAGCACTGTGGGACTTAACATCTGAGGTCATCAGTCCCCTAGAACTTAGAACTACTTAAACCTAACTAACCTAAGGACATCACACACATCCATGCCCGAGGCAGGATTCGAACCTGCGACCGTAGCAGCAGCGCGGTTCCGGACTAAAGTGTTTAGAACCGCTCGGCCACCGCGACCGGCCTGATGATTGGGATATCGCACAAAAGACATTAACTTTGGGCAAATCTCGTACACGTTCAGTGGCTGCATGTGGGTTCTTTAGGCCCCAAAGTCGAACATTATGTTTGTTTACCTGACTACCAACACGGAAAGTCACTTCATCACTGAACACGATGCGTTGTGCGAAAGTGTTATCATTGTCAACAGCATCAAGAACCTCGTTACAAAATGCCACACGTTTGCGTTTGTCATCAGGACGCAGAGCTTGTAAAAGCTGTAACTTGTAGGGCTTCATAACCAACCGACGTCTCAAAGCACGGAAAAATTGTTGTTGTAAGTAGCTGTAACTCCGGACTGGCACAACGAGTTGATTTTGATGGACTTTGTTGGGATGCAGTTTGAATTCGTGCAACATTTTCTTGAAGAACACGAGGGCTTCCAGGACTGTTTCCTTCACATACATATCCTATATCTAGAAACACTCGATACCATCTGTGAATGTTCCACCCATTCGGAAGATCAATTTGGCACCTCAGGCTAAAACGTCTTTGCACTGTAATCACGGAATTGCACTTTTCAAACTCGAGAACGCAAAATGATTTCTACTGCGAAGTTGCAATTTTAAACTTATGACGGTTAGCAAGCAAAACGGAAGACAACTGACATCTAGCGCCTGTTAATATAAACTAGACTATGTATTCGTTTCTCCAATAGCCGAGCCAATAGTTTGGACAAAATAATACTTTGTAATACGTATATTCTTTTTGAAACACCCTACATTTTTCTCGTAACATCCAGTACTTATACGAATTCGCCGCCAATCATGTCACCTGCGCTCGACGGCAATATTGGTACTGTACGATCACGGGGATCCGCAGAAGGCTATCCACGATGGGCAAGATACCAAAATTACTGTCTCCGGTATAACTTTCTCCGTGAGTTCAACTGGCGGGAAGTATATTAATGTGGTGTCACCGCCAGACACCACACTTGCTAGGGGTAGCCTTTAAATCTGCCGCGGTCCGTTAGTATACGTCGGACCCGCGTGTCGCCACTGTCAGTGATTGCAGACCGAGCGCCGCCACACGGCAGGTCTAGAGACACTTCCTAGCACTCGCCCCAGTTGTACAGCCGTCTTTGCTAGCGATGGTTCACTGACAAATTACGCTCTCATTTGCCGAGACGATAGTTAGCATAGCCTTCAGCTACGTCATTTGCTACGACCTAGCAAGGCGCCATTATCAACTGCTATTTATCTTGTGATGCATGTACCGTCAGACCGATGTTCACCAATTATGGATTAAAGTTAAGTATTCCAACAGATACGTACGTTTTTGGCTAGTCTCATATCCCTGACCTGTTCCAGACCTCACGCCAGCCTGCGTGAGCTTAAACGCGTGCCTTTCGGCTTCCTCTCCTAGTGGCTTGGCTGTCTTGCCAAGTCACAACACTAAACGTATTGCATGTCAAACGAAGCATACCTCCATCTCAACGTTTTTTGGATGTAGATTCTTTGATAGCTGAAAAGTAACCATACTTCATCAATAATTATAAAGTACATTTCTTATTTTGTCAATACGAATACACCGGATGGTCAGAAAGAGTCTGAAAAGCTCGTAAGGGTGTTGCAGGGTAGGTTGTGCTGAGAGATAATGGTTAAGAAAAAACATCTCTACGTCGCGCCGTTTGCGATGTAATCAGCACTGAACTTAGGAAATGAGGCCGTTGCACACGCGGCGTTAACCGGGTTACCACAGGCGGTGTCGCCAGACGTCTTCTTCGTTTGGTTTCCTCAAATTGAACAGTCGTAGCGATTGCTCACCTAGCTGAAAGTTAACACTTCAGGAAAGGTGGCATTTTAACTGGCATCTCACGGACGCACAGACGTCTGTGCATAATCGGATTTTAGCGCGCAACCTGGCTAATGTCAGTGCTTATGAATCGGAAATGGCGCAACGTATCGAATTTTTGTCTTAACAGTTATTTCTCACAACCTACTCTGAAACACCGTTTCAACCTTTTCAGACTGTTTCCGACCACACTGCAGATTTGAAATTACGTGTCACAAAAAGTTAAATGTGGTACATCCGACGAGTTACAAAATAAATTTAAAAAAAATGGTTCAAATGGCTCTGAACACTATGGGACTTAACATCTAAGGTCATCAGTCGCCTAGAACTTAGAACTACTTAAACCTAACTAACCTAAGGACATCACACACATCCATGCCCGAGGCAGGATTCGAACCTGCGACCGTGGCCTAGAACCGCTCGGCCACTCCGGCCGGCTAGAAAATAAAGCTAGAAATATTCACAAAAGATAGTTTCGTTCATATGCAGTAATTTTAGGTTGACCAGGAAAGTAAAAACATCTGAAATATAGAGAAGTCTGAAAACTTGAGGACATTCCGCTGGTTATTAATAAAAGCAACCAGCAGAAATGTCACTTTTAATGCTGTTCAAAGTGAAAAAGCAGGATATTAATTTTAAGAACTTTTATTTATCATAGATGCCATTTATAGCACTTTCTTAGAAAACCTTACATCGCCCCCTATTAATTGATGTAAATTATTTTCATGCCCTCTAATTTTTCATCGATGACTGAAATAATTGAATATTAAGAAACTCGATTTTCAGAGCTATGTTTTTGGGTTGTTTGGATGAAATGTTATGCGAGTCAGCATTGTAAGACATCAATGTAGGCAGTCTCAAATAGAACTACAGATAGGCCGGTAAAACCGACTCGGAGTGATGGAAGATGCCGGCCGATGTGGCCGAGCGGTTCTAGGCGCTTCAGTCCGGAACCGCGCTGCTGCCACGGTCGAAGGTTCTAATCCTGCCTCGAGCATGGATGTGTGTAATGTCCTTAGGTTAGTTAGGTTTAAGTAGTTCTAAGCTGTAGGGGACTGATGACCTCAGGTGTTAATCCCATAGTGCTTGGAGCCATTTTTTGACCCAAGATTGCCCTCCTCTTCTCACACTGAGACAGTACTGTGCAGGCACGAACATCGGACTGGTGAATTTGTAATTCTATCACATGATTGCAGGACTGCACCGAAACCACCGCCACGTAAAGGAGGACGTGGAATTCCCGCGGAGCAGTCCAACAACCACATTCGGAATTGAACATTTATACTCCATAACGCAGGTAGGGGCAACTGTCGCCTGTTGTCCCCCCTGCCTCCCCCCCTCTCTCTCTCTCTCTGTGTGTGTACAATACACATGCAGAGCAATCGATCGACTTCACTCTGTGTGCACGTAAACATATCCACTTACGAGGGCTGTTCGGAAAGTAAGATCGGATCGGTCACGAAATGAAAACCACAGTGAAACTAGAAACTTTTTTATTCGCAACAGTTACCCACACCTTGCAGCTACCTCTCTAAATAGTCCCCGCTCCGACTTAGATACTTTTCGTGGCGTTTCTAACAACCCTACCACAACAAAGGTCAAAATTTAATAATGATTGTGGTGTTCCTCACGCTGCTAAATACTGCATTTTCGGGCAACAACAAAGTTATATTATGTGGCAGGTGTCATTAGAGCACAGTTAATAAAGTCATTTCATGTAATAATGAATAAACTAGGCACTCATCTTTTCGTGTTTCCCACGCTGGTCTCGTTGTAAAATTATGGCTCAATCGTCAAAAATCTAGGTGGTGATGATTCCAAGCTCGGATGCAAAGAGGCCTAGATTTTATTCTGCTATATTCAAAAGTTTTATAGATGTGTTTCACAAACCATTCTTGAAGATTAAACCTTTTCATTACTTTTGCTGCAATGTCACGTAACACACAAAACATCACTTCACAATACAAAACATACTTGAAAACATCTTCCTCATTGTTAAAGGTCACATTTTATAAGCTGACTACAATATGCGTCTTTCCAACATGACGTCCAAGACTCGACTTTCTCAAGGTCCGACTCTCTAACAACTAATTGCTTGCGCGCCCAAAAAAATCAGAGTTACAAGTACGTCAAAGATCATAGTGACAAAAGAAAGAATACTCATAAGAATAATATCATTGCAACATAAACATATCGATGAATCAAAGTATCTCTACATTAACGAAATCAAATCTGAATGTTGTCTCAGAAATATGTCAACTACTTTACAGAAACACAGTAGAATATTGGTGGTATCGAGAGGTTGAGGTGAGCTGCCATAATGGTTACGTAATTCAAGTACCATTACACGTTGCACAAACTTTCCAGTAACTTTCCCTCGTAACAGAAAGCAGCCGCCTGTGCTTTCCACCAATTCTCTACGCTGTTCTACCTTTCGTTGCTTGTGACAAAATTTGTCTTCGTAGCCAACTGTTCATTTGAACAGAGACGAACAACGGAGGGAGCCAATCAAGGGCTGTATTGTGAGTGATCAAACACATCCCATCGAAAAAGCTGCAGGAGCATTTCTACTGTCCCTGAAGAGTGCCGCTGAAAATTGTCTCGAAGAAAGAAACGCATGACATTTATGTAATGTGGGCGGCATAGCTTCAGGCGAAATCTCTCACCAGATCCACATACTTGGTGGGAGACACTGTTGTTTCAGGAATTTCTACGTGATCACTTTGCGCCATGAACTATACAGAGCGACGTGAAGTGAGCTACAGGCGCACTCAAGACACTGCCCAACACATCTGTGCAAAGTTCCATCGGATTTTCACACTGGTTTCCATTTCGCGCCTAATCGCACTTTACTTTTCGAAAAGGCCTCGTGCATATCCACGAAGTATTCATATGTTTTTCTAGGACATGTTGTACTAGAATTTAATTAAAAATAGTTCCCCGGCTCTAACCACGATTTTCGGGAACTGTCCTTTGGTGTAAGGTACTTGAAATCGCATCCCTGAAGTTCGCAGTTGCGACTCCCCATGACCAGTTTGCGTCGCATTTGGGCAAGACGACGAACTCCGCAATGAGTCAGAACCGCCATTACCAGTACAGAATTGAAAGTTGTAATGAAAAATATTTACGAAACGTATTGATTAGTTTCTTTCCATCCATGTACAAACCATTTAAATACGAGTACGACTTCCACACCTTTTATCAAAACGTTTGTATGTATATGTTCCATATCTCCTCCTAAACAACTGGACGGAATTCAACCGAACATCCTGTACATATCACTTGGCGTCTGGTAAAAATTGCTGTAGGAGTGGAAATCACATAACTACAATAGTTCAGGAAATATGACATCATAAACAAAGGGATGCGTGAAAAAATGCTGCATCGTGGAGAACGCTTTAATTTATTATGTCTTTACTACAAACATTTGCAATGTTGATGCATTAAGTTGTTCTGAAAGTGGTACTGATATTCAAGACAATAAAAGCGGGTTAAAAGCTGTGAGCTATCTGAGGAAGTTAACCTTGCATTACTGAGCAAATGTTTCACCAGGTATCCAGTCTAGCTTACCAAATTCCCAACCAGACTAACATTAATTATAATCTTTTAATAGTCATCTTACGACAACCGGTGATATATATAAAAAAAGATAATTTAAATAAAAAGAAATAAACCAGTTTATATTTGGACATTTATTTTAACATTGATCATTGTTCCGTTACAATTTCAGCATATTAAACTTGATTCATAACTAAACTGGTGCCTTATTTAGGATTGTGAAAATGTGTTTGTAGTCTTACGGAACACATCAAATATGGAGCCAAGATTGGGAGACTGCATACAACACTGCATTCATAAAATAACACACGAAGAACGTTGAAACATATGCAAGAGGGAATTAACCACAACCAACCGATTCAATTTTCACCCAAAGAAGTTACGTTCGTAACGCAATCCTGTCTGTCATGACATTACCACACACAGGTATACTAAATTCATACTCTGTGAAATCTTCCTGAAAAGAATAGCTGAGGGCTACTTAGATGATTGCACCACATGCTCCATGTGGTCAACTTGGTTTACACAACGAGTGTAAATCCACAATAATTTTGATAATTAAAATAAATTATATCGAAACATAATTTACAAAAGAAAAACCTCGAACTGGTTACTATCATCTTACTATTAACCTTATGGGTGAAACAATTGTATAAGCACGTGGTACTGGTCTCACAAAGTACGCCCAACATGGGTTGAACATAAAGGAAAGTTGCTATATTGAAAAATATTGTCAAGACGAGACGTTATAATCTCACGCACATTCGCATTTAAGATTGATGATCTTAGTTAGAGTTACGAATCATCAACACGTGGTTCCACTTTACTCACAAAGTAGTGAGAAAGCAACTACTGGAAGATATTCTTAACTTCACACTCGAATTACACTGTGTTCCAATTTAAGATAACATAAGATATTTTGGATCTAAACCTGAAATAAAGGTGATTAAATTTTCAGTTAGGCTGAACTTAAGAAATCCCTTGTCCCACGGACTCAGCAGAGACGCGCTTAGCCGGAGAGCTTACCACTTCAGAAGCTCGCCACAGACAGACTGGCGTGGGCCCCTACCGAGGGTGCTTCACAGATACAAACGGAAGTGGCCAGAGGGGCAGCTTCCTATACCAACATGACAAGGGACGCACAGGACCGTACTAAGAATAGAAACCTCTTTGCTTTTACAAAGCGTAGCTACCTGTTGCGACGTTGGTCCTACTGTTCTCTAGCAGACAGGCTTGTCTGCTACCATCAAGAATGCAACTAGAAATACATTTCCTCATTCATCCTTTCAGACAGAAGTGAAGGTGGATGACAGTATCTTATCATATACAGTATATAAAAGAAAGCGGATGTAGGTTCCGTATGAGACTGTGTGACATGAATTACATATAAACTGTGTTTTAAAGTGTAGTAGTGTGACAGATCGCTCTTGTTTATGTGTAAAAGTAACACGTTCCACTGCTCAGACTCCTCCCTGATGGAGTCAGAAACACCACAGTAAATTTAGAAGTGGAATGTATGCCGTAAATGAGAACAGTTTTAAGAAATTAACATGAAAGGAATCCAACAGAGACCTTTCACACTATTCGCAACACATTTTACAGACAGTGACCAAAGGAGATGGACCGAGACGGGGGAGGAGGAGTCGTACAGAAAGACGGGAAGGAGGAAAAGGAGAAAGGAACGTGCGTGAGTTGGAGGGAGAGAGGTGGGAGGTGGGAGGTGGGAGGTGGGGATGAACAGAGGGCGGAGGAGGAACTGGGGGAACAGGAGACACCTGGGCAGTGCCAGTTAGTCAGCTAGTTAACAACAAAAACTGAGAAACGGAAGTGACTCCGCTCTGGCGTAAGGCCGACACAGCCGTGCTGCTCCCTGCTGGCCGGCTGTAGGCTGCTGGCGGTCGCGCGGCCAACACACGAGTTAGCTGCCCGCCGCTCGCTTCTCCTGCTGATCGGCAGACGTCTGCTGAGCCAGGAATTTCACTCTCTCTCTCCCTCCCTCTCTCTCTCTCTGTCCATCCAACCTCCCACGTTCCTCCCTGTGTTCATCGTTCCTAGTCGCAGTGAGGTGGAACAGGTCTGTTTATAGGTTGCGTACACAAGATTTGTTAGTTTTTAGTGCAACATGCCGACCATTTAAGGAACATCAAACAGCGCAGTGGCTTAAAACTTAATGAAAAGAACGTATTAGTCCTCCCCACGACTCATTTGACAGGTGAAACACAAACGTACAACAAAGTAAACTTGCCTTTCTCCTATACTGCCGTTGCCGGTGTTTCATAAAAGGAGTTGCCCAGAAGGAATGATTTAAAATGAAATGTGTAATTAGATTAGCTGCCTGTCAGACACTTACCTTTATTGCTCAAGTGATGATACACTACTGGCCATTAAAATTGCTACACCCAGAAGAAATGCAGATGATAAACGAGTATTCATTGGACAAATATATTATACTCGAACTGACATGTGATTACATTTTCACGCAATTTCGGTGCATAGATCCTGAGAAATCAGTACCCAGAACAACCACCTCTGGCCGTAATAACGACCTTGATACGCCTGGGCATTGAGTCAAACAGAGCTTGCATGGCGTGTACAGGTACAGCTGCCCATGCAGCTTCAACACGATACCACAGTTCATCAAGAGTACTGACGGCGTATCGTGACGAGCCAGTTGCTCGGTCAAATTTGACCAGACGTTTTCAATTGGTGAGAGATCTGGAGAATGTGCTGGCCAGGGCAGCAGTCGAACATTTTCTGTATCCAGAAAGGCCCGTACAGTACCTGCAACATGCGGCCGTGCATTATCCTGCTGAAATGTAGGGTTTCGCACGGATCGAATGAAGGGTAGAGCCACGGGTCGTAACACATCTGAAATGTAACGTCCACTGTTCAAAGTGCCGTCAATGCGAACAAGAGGTGACCGAGACGTGTAACCAATGGCACCCCATACCATCACGCCGGGTGATACGCCAGTATGGCGATGACGAATACACGCTTCCAATGTGCGTTCACCGCAATGTCGCCAAACACGGATGCGACGATCATCATGCTGTAAACAGAACTGGATTCATCCGAAAAAATGACGTTTTGCCATTCGTGCACCCCGGTTCGTCGCCGAGTACACCATCGCAGGCGCTCCTGTCTGTGATGCAGCGTCAAGGATAACCGCAGCCACGGCGTCCGAGCTGATGGTCCATGCTGCTGCAAGCGTCGTCGAACTGTTCGTGCAGATGGTTGTTGTCTTGCAAACGTCCCCGTGCGTTGGCTGAGGGATCGAGACGTGGCTGCACGATCCGTTACAGCCGTGCGGATAAGATGCCTGTCATCTCGACTGCTAGTGATACGAGGCCTTTGGGATCCAGCACTGCGTTCCGTATTACCCTCATGAACCCACAGATTCCATATTCTGCTAACAGTCGTTGGATCTCGACCAACGCGAGCAGCAATGTCACGATACGATAAACCGCAATCGCGATAGGCTACAATCCGACCTTTATCAAAGTCGCATTTCTCCTCCTTACACGATGCATCACAACAACGTTTCAGCAGAAATCGGTTACAAACTTTCCTCATGTCAGCACGTTGTAGGTGCTAACCTTGTGTGAATGCTCTGAAAACCTGATTATTTGCATATCACAGCATCTTCTTCCTGTCGGTTAAATTTCGCGTCTGCAGCACGTCATCTTCGTGGTGTGGCAATTTTAATGGCCAGTAGTGTATATTTTTGGGTATGCTCGTTTAACTCGTTTCTGAGCCAGTGACAGCTTTAGTAGCGAGCAACGAAGATAATTTTTCTTTCTAATGCTGTGACTGTGGACAATACAACTCTTCTCAAATTGCGATTGGTTATTTACGACTAATTGCAGTATTCGGTATGCGTACACACTGCGATGTTACGTACGGAATGCCTAATTCCATAAAGAGGCGGCAACAAGATAACTGTTGGTGCAAACCAAATTCTGTTACTACTGCTCGCTTTTTCGCAATGTGCTCTGTTTTTATGTGATGAGGTAGCACGAAAAGTGTACCATAACACTTTAATGACCAGGAATATGCAAAATATGTTACTGATACGTAAAGCTGATTGTCGCCCAAACTAACAATTCTGCAAAGACTAAAATTTATTGGACTGAGGTGCTGGGAGGGTAAATATCTACTTTCTTCCAGTTGAAATTTTCAAAATACGTACACTAATTTTTTAGCATACTACTCTGTTGCCGGGCTTTTGTACAATTGGTACATTAATTTATGATGTTATTCTCTATGTAGCACAGAAACTAGTATACTTGTACTGCGTATTTCGAAAATAAGGGAGAGTGTACTTGCAGAGAACCATCTAACACACCATGGCTAAACATTATTAACGATTTCTCCTGTTGATTCATCTCTCTAATGATTAATTATAACGCTTATTTCATCTTGGAAAAATAACACTGCTTGATCTACTTTAAGTAGAAGATCATTCACAAATACAATGAATAACCCGTAACTAAAACTTAGACCCTGTCTGAGTTAATTTGCGATTTCTTTCCAGTCACGAATTTTTTTCCCAGTCTAGCACTATGCAGCACCACTTTGTCATTATTTTAAATATGTTTCAAAGTAGCTGTTTGTAACATCATTTATTGCATAAAAGTAGGTTGGCGACGCCGACACCGATCCAAATATGCACATCGGTTGCGTCTAGAATTTTTAGAGGAGAAGTCGACGGGAAGATAGCAGCAATGGGATCACCTTATCAAGCCCCTCCCTCTCCAAGTGCAAGACCCTTTCTTGGAAACAGGGTAACCAGAGAGCTTCTGGCCCAACACACACACACACACACACACACACACACACACGCACACACACACACACACACACACACACACACACACACACACACACAGTTAGATCTTCCAGTGATTGTCCAGTAGATTCTCGTCCGTTCACATTTTTCAACTCCTTTTTAAGTACTACCACATTCTTGTAGACAAGCCATTCAGGCAGTTTCTAAACCAAAATACACATCTCTTGCTCAACTAATTACACCTCAGTATTTTACCTGCCTTTAAAATAATCAAACAGCCAGTTAGTATGTATCCCTTTGCCACTGTCTTGTCAGCATTCACACAGCTTCTTTAGCAGCCTTGACTCGAATAAATGCTTCACATACTGACGCTATTTCCTGTCGAGTCTTGCGTCATGTAACGAAATCAGTGTCGCTACCAATATTCCTCAGTTGTAGACATCGACTGAGTCTCTGGTGGCATATGGAATTTTTGTGAGTTCGTGAGGTCTCTGTGACATAATTAGGCCAGCTCAGGTAACTGATCATCATCATCATCATCATCATCATCATCATTTAAGACTGATTATGCCTTTCAGCGTTCAGTCTGGAGCATAGTCCCCCTTATAAAATTTCTCCATGATCCCCTATTCAGTGCTAACATTGATGCCTCTTCTGATGTTAAGCCTATTACTTCAAAATCATTTTTAACCGAATCCAGGTACCTTCTCCTTGGCCTACCCCGACTCCTCCCACCCTCTACTGCTGAACCCATGAGTCTCTTGGGTAACCTTGCTTCTCCCATGCGTGTAACATGCCCCCACCATCTAAGCCTGTTCGTCCTGACTACTACATCTATAGAGTTCATTCCCAGTTTTTCTTTTATTTCCTCATTGTGGAAACCCTCCTGCCATTGTTCCCATCTACTAGTACCTGCAATCATCCTAGCTACTTTCATATCCGTAACCTCAACCTTATTGACAAGGTAACCTGAATCCATGTGGTTCATGGTGTGCGTTCCTGTAGTCATGTCCTAGTTCATGAACCACGGGCCACGTACGAGTGGCCAAGTAAGTGGTCCTGACGGTCAGGATACCACTTACTTTGGAATAAGGCTGGGCATCTCGGACATATTCTGAGTCGTGGTCACCTTTGTGCTCAGACAGCAAAGACTTCCAAATCCACCAGTTAGTCCCTCAACCGTTAGGGGTAAAACCCAATGGGACCCGGGGCTAGTAAGGCTAGCAACCTAGTTCCCTGGTACTTTAAATATGATGCTGGCAACAATCAGAGCAAAATGCCTCGGACCTTTGGAGGTGACGGAGCCCCACCTCCAATTGACAAACCAGGGACTCCTAAGATACGTCTCAGGTACCTGATGACCTACTGAAATCGAGTCTGCTGGCGATGACGATGGAGGAAGTCGTCCAAAGCTGAAGATTCACAAGGTTAATGTGGACAGAACTCCGTGAAGAGTTTACCCAACAACGTCGGCGGGAAATTTTACAGTCTCGTAAGTACTGACTTGGCTCAGACGTTGTTGACTTTGCAGAAATATTACACAGCTTTGTCAGCAAAACAGGCTCCCACGTGCGCGCCCACACGCACACACACACACACACACACACGCACACACTCACACACACACAGTAAGAGAGAGAGATGGGGGTGTAACGGGTCCACGGCTTATTTCCGCCGCTGTTGTCCCATTCACGTCTGCGCTGAGAAGCCGTTTCCGCTGTGGGGCGGCGTCGCCCTGGACCGCCCCCGACCCGCCCACGTCGTAAACCGGCGGCGCCTCCCCTGGCATTACGGCGGAGAGCGGACGCAAGAGAGAAGCTGAGAGTGCCTGGCAGGGTCGCCACCCGACATCCACTTTGCCAAATGTGCTGCCCACCCCACTGCGTAAAACGTCACTCCGTAAAACGTCACTGCGTTCTCGCCGGCAAGTTTCCTGTCGATTACGTACGCAGATATCGTCATTTGTCTGAAAAGTGCTAAAAACTATTCTGACAACGAACTTCTCTGTTTCCAAATTTCAATTTCACATTGTAAATTCGGCTAGAATCGTATCGTACCAGAAGCAGGATTCTTGTAAACCAGCATTAGATCTTGGTCGGCAGTTTTCTGACCTGCATCCTTCTCGGATGTGTTATATATAGGGTACAATTATTGAAATGTATGAAATATAATCGTCATAGCCTCTGAACGGTTTGCGTTAGGAAGTTCAAACTGCGCAGTTGGCTGCGGGGCCTGATGGAAATTAGTATGGTTTGGTTTAGCGAGGAAGCCCCCTTTCATTTGGATGGGTTTGTCAACAACTTAAATTGGCGACTTTGGGGGACTGAGAATCCGCATTTCGCGGTCGAGAGGTCTCTTCACCCCCAACGGGTGACTGTGTGGTGTGCAGTGTCCAGTCACCGCATAATCGTTGCGATATTCCTTGATGGCGCGGTGACTACTGAACGGTACGTGAAGGTTTTGGAACAAGATTTCACCCCCATTATCCAAGTGACCCTGATTTCGACAAGGTGTGGCTCATGGAAGACGTAGCTCGACCCCATCGAAGCAGGAGAGTGATGTCCTGGAGGAACGCTTTGGAGATCGCATTCTGGCTCTTGGTTACTCCAATACGAGGAGCCCTATTAGATTGTTTGCAGATGGTGCTGTCATTTACCGTCTTGTAAAGTCATCTGATGACCAAACCGAATTGCAAAATGATTTAGATCAGACATCTGTATGGCGCGAAAAGTGGCAATTGACCCTGAATAAGGAAAAGTGTGAAGTTACATGAGTACTAAAAGAAATCAGCTAAATTTCGATTACTCGATAAGTCACACAAATCTGAAGGCTGTAAATTCAACTAAATACTTAGGAATTACAATTACAAATAACCTATTGTGGGTAGAACAAACCAAAGACTGCGATTCATTGGCAGAACACTTAGAAAGTGCAACAGGTCTACTAAATAGACTGCTTACACCACGCTTGTCCGCCCTGTTATGGAATATTGCTGTGCAGTGTGGGATCCGCATCACGTAGGACTGACGGATGACATTGAAAAACTACAAAGAACGGCAGCTCGTTTTGTATTAGAGGGAGATAGTGCCACAGACATGATACCTGAATTGGAGTGACAATCATTAAAACAAATGCGTTTTTCGTAGCGACGGGATCTTCTCATGAAATTTAAATCACCAGATTTCTCTTCCGATTGCGGAAACATTCTGTTGGTACCCAGCTACAAAGGGAGAAATGATCGTCACGATAAAATAAGAGAAATCAGGGCTCGCACAGAAAAAATTAAGTGCTCGTTTTTCCCGCGTGCCGTTCGAGATTGGAACGGTAGAGAGACAGTTTGAAGGTGATCCATTGAGCCCTCTGCCAGGCACTTTATTGTGAATAACAGAGTAATCACGTAGATGTAGACGCAGATGGCCCTCGATTGTCCGCCACATTCTCCGGATCTGAACACATGCGATTTCTTTTTGTGGGGCTCGCCAAAACCATTGCTGCGCTGAAAACAGCCATCCAGGAAGTCACTGACAGCATCGACGTTCCGACACGTCAGTGGTTCACACAGAATTCCGCTGTTCGTCAGCACCACACCACCGCCAATGATGGCAAGCATACCGAACATGTCACAACCTAAATCCGAATATATGGAGTGACGTTTACATGTTGAATAAAGTGTGTGCACGCCGTAGTTTTTTTCATTTACTTCAGTAATTGTCACCCTGTAGGGTGTCCATAAAGTCCTGCTATCATTTCTAGAAATCGGTCCTTAGATAGTGTTACAGGTACAGCATCGTGGTTTCGTATGGAACATTTAGCAGCTCCCAAAATGTTTGCTGTTACGCCGAAATTTTCATTTATATCACACTCTTGGCTTGTAGAACATCGGGGCGATATTCGAATTTTTCCCTTGTATAGGTCAGCAGTGCAGCATCGGCAGTTGTGAATCCTTCACTGATTCGTGCGCGAAAGGTAACAGTGCCGTTGAGTGGTACCGCGTACCCACCATCTGCCTCTTTAAGTCACCGGCAGTGACGCACAACCGTTGTCAAAGGCTTTCGAGTCTGCGTACCAGACGATATATTTCGCCTTCTCCTGGTCTGCCGCCATTTTGATACACTCCAAGTACAGTTGCACTGTGCCAAAAATACCGTTCGATCATTTTGATACAATACGTAAAATGACGTGGTACATGGTAGATTACCGGTAGCATTGGTATCATTGGTGGGACAGAAACATAAATGAATATGTGTGAGAGAAACTGGGCGCCGACAATCTCTGTTGGTTTTTTGTTTGTTGTTTTGCACGTAATTAGAACCGTTCACTGTTTGTCCGTTGTCTGCTTTACAACCTTAAAAAACGGAAATTACATTTCAGTACTAATAAAAATTCGTTGATCGCAAAACTTCACCACTTTTATGTAACCGAAACAATTACTTTTGATGCAATTACTGTTTCTATACCATCATTGTCATTGCTTTGTACTCAGTAGAACGTTCTTAATCATGATCAAGTTCAAAAGGTTCAAATGGCTCTGAGCACTATGGGACTTAACATCTGAGGTCATCAGTCCCCTAGAACTTAGAACTACTTAAACCTAACTAATCTAAGGACATCACACTCATCCATGCCCGAGGCAGGATTCGAACCTGCGACCGTAGCGGTTGCGCGGTTCAAGACTGAAGCGCCTAGAACCGCGCGACCACACCGGCCGGCTCATGATCAAGTGTGTTTCCTGTTGTTACTGATATGTGCGAAAGTTGTTATGATTATCAGAAACATATTTTATATAGTTCGACGAGGTACTGAGGCGATGTTTGACATTGTTGTTCCACAGGTTTCTTTCCGGTTTTTGGAGGAAATTTCTTTTCATAGCGCTATATAATAAATCGTTTTTTTTTTCTTTTCATTTTTATCACGACATCCCTACTTCATGTAACAAATCAACAATTTCAAAGTAAAACTTGAATTAAATCTGATTTGATCCATTATAAATGGTTCTGAAAGCCCGCGACTGTAAAAACAAATGGTTTGTTTATAAATAACTCATCTGCTACTAGTCACGATTTTCTTTATTTTATTTTTCGCACCGTACGCGTTTCGGGAAATCATTCCCAGAGTCAAGTGCGTTTTTTATGTTTGTTATGTTATTCCTGCGTGATGTCGATGTGATTCCGCTTCATTTGGTTGACTTTACTGCATTATATGAGAAAACATGCCGTTTTCAGTTGGTTGTCGATCTTTTTGTGAAGCTACTGGCGAAATTTAGAAGAATTTGTACTTACAGTTTCCTTATGGTCCATTTGTGCAGAGTCTCACACACACTAAACATCACACACAACTTGCTATACACTTTTAAACATCGAAAACATTTTTCATAAAGGAAACAGAGACACAGATGTTACAAGTAGTCAACAGAGATGACATTATAGGTCTTCCACAGAGTACAGAGGTTATTTACTTATGTCTATTTTACAATTGTGCTTATTTCTATGTGTTGCTATTTTTATTTAAGTATACTATCGAAACATCTGAAGAAATTCATTGCTTCACTTTCAAGTTTTTCGTTTAATATTTTATCTTCATATTTTCTGTGATGTGAATATATCTCCAGTTCTTCTACACTCCTGGAAAAGGAAAAAAGAACACATTGACACCGGTGTGTCAGACCCACCATACTTGCTCCGGACACTGCGAGAGGGCTGTACAAGCAATGATCACACGCACGGCACAGCGGACACACCAGGAACCGCGGTGTTGGCCGTCGAATGGCGCTAGCTGCGCAGCATTTGTGCACCGCCGCCGTCAGTGTCAGCCAGTTTGCCGTGGCATACGGAGCTCCATCGCAGTCTTTAACATTGGTAGCATGCCGCGACAGCGTGGACGTGAACCGTATGTGCAGTTGACGGACTTTGAGCGAGGGCGTATAGTGGGCATGCGGGAGGCCGGGTGGACGTACCGCCGAATTGCTCAACACGTGGGGCGTGAGGTCTCCACAGTACATCGATGTTGTCGCCAGTGGTCGGCGGAAGGTGCACGTGCCCGTCGACCTGGGACCGGACCGCAGCGACGCACGGATGCACGCCAAGACCGTAGGATCCTATGCAGTGCCGTAGGGGACCGCACCGCCACTTCCCAGCAAATTAGGGACACTGTTGCTCCTGGGGTATCGGCGAGGACCATTCGCAACCGTCTCCATGAAGCTGGGCTACGGTCCCGCACACCGTTAGGCCGTCTTCCGCTCACGCCCCAACGTCGTGCAGCCCGCCTCCAGTGGTGTCGCGACAGGCGTGAATGGAGGGACGAATGGAGACGTGTCGTCTTCAGCGATGAGAGTCGCTTCTGCCTTGGTGCCAATGATGGTCGTATGCGTATTTGGCGCCGTGCAGGTGAGCGCCACAATCAGGACTGCATACGACCGAGGCACACAGGGCCAACACCCGGCATCATGGTGTGGGGAGCGATCTCCTACACTGGCCGTACACCATTGGTGATCGTCGAGGGGACACTGAATAGTGCACGGTACATCCAAACCGTCATCGAACCCATCGTTCTACCATTCCTAGACCGGCAAGGGAACTTGCTGTTCCAACAGGACAATGCACGTCCGCACGTATCCCGTGCCACCCAACGTGCTCTAGAAGGTGTAAGTCAACTACCCTGGCCAGCAAGATCTCCGGATCTGTCCCCCATTGAGCATGTTTGGGACTGGATGAAGCGTCGTCTCACGCGGTCTGCACGTCCAGCACGAACGCTGGTCCAACTGAGGCGCCAGGTGGAAATGGCATGGCAAGCCGTTCCACAGGACTACATCCAGCATCTCTACGATCGTCTCCATGGGAGAATAGCAGCCTGCATTGCTGCGAAAGGTGGATATACACTGTACTAGTGCCGACATTGTGCATGCTCTGTTGCCTGTGTCTATGTGCCTGTGGTTCTGTCAGTGTGATCATGTGATGTATCTGACCCCAGGAATGTGTCAATAAAGTTTCCCCTTCCTGGGACAATGAATTCACGGTGTTCTTATTTCAATTTCCAGGAGTTTATATTCACATTATAGAAAATATGAAGATAAAATATTAAACGAAAAACTTGAAAGTGAGGCAATGAATTTCTTCAGATGATTCGATAGTATACTTAAATAAAAACAGCAACACATAGAAATAAGCACAATTGTAAAATCGACATAATTAAATTACGATACAAATTTTTAAGGTATATAACCTCTGTACAAAAGCATATCATACTCTGTGGAAGACCTGTAATGTCATCTCTGCTAACTACTTGTGAGAACATCTGTGTCTCTGTTTCCTTCACGAAAAATGTTTCGATGTTTAAATGTGTACAGCAAATTGTGTGTGATGTTTAGCGTGTGTGAGACTCTGCACAAATGGACCATAAGGAAACTGTAAGTAAAAATTCTTTTAAATTTCGCCACTACCTTCACAAAAAGATCGACAACCAACTAAAAATGGTATGTTTTCTCATATATTGCAGTAAAGCCAACAAAATGAACGGAATCGCACACATCGACAACATCACACAGGAATGACATAACAAACATAAAAAACGCACTTGAAAATGGGAATGATTTCCCGAAACGCGTCGGGTGCGAAAAATAAAATAAAGAAAATCGTGACTAGTAGCAGATGAGTTATTTATAAACAAACCTATTACCTGCATTAAATATTGACAGCTTCAATTTTGATGTCAATACTATTTATTTTTAAGTAACCAACAGGAGGCTATGTAGAACAAAAATGTTCTGTAGGTTATGCGAGCCTTTATACATCCTCACTCAGTTTCTGGACGGTTCACGGCTTCGGATTTCTAGGGGTATCCAGTAAGCCACTGATCACATTCACGAACAGAGCGACAGAAATCAAGTGACGCACAATAGGTAAGCAACACGCTTAACGTCCGGGTTAATGCAGTACGGTGTTAACTGACAAAGGCTACTAGGAAGACTACTGTAGTCTGCAAGCGGGCCCGAGTTCGATTCCCGGCCAGGGTGGAGGTTTTCTCCGCTCGGAGATTGGCTGTTGTGTTGTTGTCATCATCATTTCATCCTCATCACCGGCGCACAAGTCACCAAATGTGGCCTCGACTGAAATAAGACTTGCACCTGGCGGCCAGACTCTTCCCGAGTAGGGGCCTACCGGCCAACGATGCCATACGCTCATTTCCATTTTACGGTTACTTACGGCAATCTACAGTAGCCTGCGATAGTCTTACAGCTGCAGCTCCAAGACAAATCTGCAATAAAGGACAAAGGAAAAAAAACTCTTTGACCTGCTAAACATTTTATAGCAAAAGACGATTCACAGTCTAAGAGTTTCCACGTCATAACTTTTTGAGATGATCACGCGGCTTTATGGACATCACGTATGTCTTTACAGATCATCGAATGAACCTACTGTGGAATGGGCCATTCGTACACCTAGTTTTACCTCGTTGTTCCATGACAAATTTCTCTGTACGCATGCCCCTAGATACGTTAAAGTTCTCCCTCGAGTGGTTCATCAGCAATGAATGGTGCAGTCAGTGGAATAGTGGTGGTGTCTACGAACATCATTAGAAGCTTTTAAAAAGAGGTTACGAGATGAATGCCAACAAAATTAAGCAAATGTAATGGAATGCAGTCGAACAGAATCGGTGACTCTGAGGGTATTTGATTAGGAATCTGAAACTAGAAGTATATGATGACTTTTGCTATTTGGGCAGTAATATTACTGATGGGGGCCCAAGTAGACTGTATATAACGCACAGACTGACAACAGCAAGAAAAGCGTTTCTGGAAAGAGGTACTGGTTAACGTCTACTGTAAACTGAAGTGTTAGGAACTGTTTTCTGGAGGTATTTGTTTGAGGTACCTTACCAGATTGGACTGACGGAGGACATCGAAAAAGTTCAAAGACATGCAGCACGTTTTGTATTATTGCGAAATATGGGAGAGAGTGTCGCATAAATGATACAGGATTTGGGCTGGAAACCATTAAAAGAAAGGCGTGTTTCGTTGCAACGGAATCTTCTCACGAAATTCAAATCACCAACTTTCTCCTCCGAATGCGAAAATATTTTTTCGACACCGATCTACATAGGGAGGAACGATCACCACGATAAAATAAGAGAAATCAGAGCTCGTACGGAAAGATATAGGCGTTCATTCTTTCCGCGCGCTATACGAGATTGGAATAATAGAGAATTGTGAAGGTGGTTCGATGAACCCTCTGCCAGGCACTTGAATGTGATTTGCAGAGTATCCATGTATGTAGATGTAGAAGTGCAGCCTTCTAAGGAAGTAAAACGTGAACGATGGGCAGTTAAGACAATAAGAGAATGAAATCTTTCAGAATATGACGCTACAGAAGAATGCTGAAGATTGGATGGGTAGATCGCGGAACTAATGAGGAGGTACTGAACCAAACTGGAGAGTAAGGAAATTTATAGCACAACTGGACTCAATGAAGGGATGGACTGATAGCACACATGCCGGGATATCAAGGTACCGTCAGTTTGATAATGGAGGGAAAGCTGTAGAGGGAGAGTAAGGCTTAGGTGTAGTTCGCAGGTTCAAATGGATGTAGGCTGCGGTAGTTAGGAAGAGATGAAGGGGCTTGCACAGGATCTACTAACGCAGGGAGAGGTAGGGAGACAGTGTTCGATATGAACGCAATAACAGTAGTATCGTTTCAAGTACTGGGTGAATAACTCTCGAGGCACCGAATTTTAGGTTTTGTAAAACACGTTATACAGGGTGAAAAGTATTTAAACCGACAAACTCTGGGAGGTTGCAGCGGACATCAAAACAAATATTTTTCCCTAATGTCATTTTTTTCCTATGAGCATTTTTTAAACCGTTGGAGGCCGTATTACGATCTTCAGTTGTTAGAGGCCGTATTACGCTCTCCAATTGTAGGCAACTGCTGTCCACCAGTGTAGTAGTGCATTGTCTCTGTTTACTAATGGAGCGATACACCTGGAGTGAGTACACTGATGTGGTTGGTGCGTACTACGTAGCGCATCACAACGGACGAGCTGCACAGCGGGTTTATCAACAACAGTATCCTAATCGCTGTATCCCGCATCATACGACCTTTGCTCCTGTGTACCAACGTCTGCGAGAGACCGGGTCATTTAGCAGATTACCTGGACAGGGACGCCGTCGCACGGTAAGAACGCTGCAATTTGAGGAAGCTGTCTTGCAGCATGTGGAGCAGGATCCTTCAATCAGGACTCGTGCAATTGCACGTAACATGGGGACGAATCAGACGAATATTAGAACAGTCCTTCGAGAGCAATTGTTACGTCCATTTCATTTACAGCGTGTCCACAACCTGGAACCAATTGATTATCCACCCAGAGCACAGTTTTCGCAGTGGTACCTGGAACAGTGTGAAATGCATCCTACGTTTCCATCCTCTGTGTTGTTTACCGATGAAGCAACGTTCGGGCCTGATGGAGTCTTCAACATGCACAGTTCGCATGTTTGGAGTGAGGATAACCCACATGCCACAGTTACTAGCACTCATCAAATACGGTTCTTGGTTGATGTGTGGGTAGGTATTGTTGGGTCTGTTTAATTGGGCCGTATCTGCTATCTAGGCCATTAAATGGCAGACACTATTACAATTTTCTCGCCGGAGCATTGCCAAAATTGCTGGAAGACATCCCGCTCCCTACAAGACAACGCATGTGGTTCCAACATGACAGGGCGCCGGCACATTTCAGTCGTCGTGTGCGTCGATTCCTGGACCGACGGTTCCCAGAAACGTGGATTGGCAGAGGTGGTCCTGTACCATGGCCTGCTCGATCCCCAGATATGTCCCCTCTGGACTTTTTTGTGTGGGGAAAGATGCGCAACCTTGTTTACGCAACTCCTGTTGCATCAGAAGAGGATCTGGTTGCCCGGATAGTTGCAGCAGCAGCAGGAACAATCAGGATACTCCTGGGGTTTTTGCCCGTGTCAGACTGAACATGATCCGACGGTGTAACCTTTGTTTACGTGTCAATGGAGGCATTTTTGAAAATCTTCTGTAACTGAAATTGGGTTGTGTTAATGTGTTGTCTCTTGGTCATAAAAAATGGAAAAGTGTTTCTTGGTTTGATTAATTTGCCGCCAGAGAAATCTTCCTCTTCTGGTTTAAATACTGCTCATAGGAAAAAATGGCATGAGGGAAAAATATTTGTTTTGATGTCCCCTACAACCTCCCACAGTTTGTCGGTTTAAATACTTTTCACCCTGTATACAATTCCGATTTGTTGTCGTAGTTTCACCCATTACTTCACACCTTACGCACGAGCGTGCAATAACGGTGCAGTATGTATCGTTATGTACGAAAGCACTAGAAGCTGGGAAGCCTTGGCGATACACTGGCAGTTAAGTTGGGCTTTTTCCTAACGTCGTTGCAGGTACGGACACGTCGAGAATGTTGTGGAGAGACGTGACGTCAGAGTTTATGATGGGTATCCGGTGGTTTACGTGCGCCGTGTTTGTTTACCTTGCTGGCCACAGCTTAGACGGCGCGAGCTGATGAATGGCGGAGCACTCGACGGGGCCCGTAAACTTCCCTTAGTCTCTGGCTGGCAGCTGGAATGCAGGCCAGCACCTCACCTAGCGGCTAATGTGCGCGCTAGTGGTACTTTGCTAAGTGCTCTGGCCGTCCCGTTAAGGGGTGCAGCGAGGAGCGCTTATACCGTTTGCCTGACGGTCGGCTGTTGGTGCACAGATAGGTAAAGCTGTGCGCAAGTGGAACAGAGCGTGCGGGCGTAAAGTGGAACCAACACCGACTCCACACACTAAGAACGGTTGGTCTTACATAAGCGCTCAGTGGCTCTACTGGCACCGGAGCGGAAGGCAAAAAATGGCTCTGAGCACTATGGGACTTAACTTTTGAGGTCATCAGTCCCCTAGAACTTAAAACTACTTAAACCTAACTAACCTAAGGACATCACACACATCCATGCCCGAGGCAGGATTCGAACCTGCGACCGTAGCGGTCGCGCGGATCCAGACTGAAGCGCCTAGAACCGCTCGGCCACACCGGCCGGCTACAGTGTATAATTTTATGCCAGTTCGTTTTTGTATGTTTTATTTAAATTTTAACTTAGAATAAATGCTACGAGAATATTTTGTCGGATCTTCGTTTCCAAACTTTCTTGATGTGATACAGACTTAGAGCGTCATAAAAATTTGATCTGTTATTTTAATTCCCGTCAATGTATCTTAAACTACATCAAAAATATAAAGAAAATAATTAAATTATTAACACTCGCAGTATATCCCTGATAGAAAGAAACTAAAATCCTATTGCATTTAGTGCTCGAAGTACAGTCAAGATCACAAAGTATTTATCAAAAAACAGAGAAAGATTTTTTAAAAATCTGTATAAGGGATTTGGCACGCTTGACTCCAGGCGTTAAGGCATGAGGAAATGGAAATATCACCATAATTCGAGAAGTTGCAACGACAAGGAAATTAATGGGAAGTGCAGACCAAAAGCAATAATATTTTGCCTCACATTGTCGTCTACTATTGTCAGCTGCACAGTATGTGTAACTCTAACAATGTAAAAATAATAGTGCCTGCAGTATTGAATTTGGGAAAAATTTGTTAAATACCGACTGAAAAAAGACGTACAAAACAGCCGTGTTGTTTGTGCAAAATATAATGTATTGTGTAACGTAGACACAGGGTTCGTTGAAAACCGTTTTTCTAGGGAATTAATCGGTGAAAGCAGTTTAAATACACTGTACCCTTCGTGAAAATTGTAATCAGAATATGATGTAAGACTAGGAGACTATTTGGCACCAAGAATCACAGATGATTACTTGGCCATGCTGTTCTGAACCCACTTTACAAAAAGAAGACCAAAAATTTAATAGAAAATTACTTACCTGTCTCATCACTCCATTGTTTTGAAGAGGTTTCAAGATGGTGATATAACCACTTATTACAGGAAAACATACTTCGTAGCAAACATTTTGCTTTTGAAAAAGGTCTATCAATTGAATTTGCTATATTTATCTTTGCAGAGATGTACTAGAATCAGTAAATCAGAAATTACTAGAATTGGGTATGTTTCCTGAGCTTGTCTAAGACTTTCGAGTTTGTGAATCATGATATCATAATGCAAAAGACAAAATATTGTAGAATAGTAAGCATCGAATGTTCGTGATATTTATTTAATCTTAATGGTAGAAAGCAAGGTGTACCCATTACAATAAGCACTCAGAATTTGAAGCACTCAGACATGGTGTACCATCAGCTTCTATTTCTTGTTTCTGATATACACACATGATCTTCCACTTGTAATTGCATAAGGTGTAAATTTATCCTCCTTGCAGATAATACAAATGTGGAAATAAAACGTAGTACCAGTCGCCTTTCTGAAACTGCAGTGAATGAAGTATTCGAAAACATCAAAGATGGTTCGAGGCAAATGGATTACCATTGAATTTTCACAAGCCTTAGTGCATACTGTTCCGTATTTCTCATAAAATCCAACAAGCTACAAAAATAGGTTACTCAAACAGTGAAATACAAGAAGTGGAACGTTAAGTCTTAGGGACTATAGATAGATAAGAATCTTCATAAGAAAAGTAATGAATCGCCATAGTTCAGCTTTCAGTATGTATGATTACTGGCATAGGCGATTAGACAATGTAGGCTTCAGTTTATTCTGCATTTTTCCATTCTCTAATGTCTACAGAATTACACTTTGAAGTAACTCAGCATACAGGAACAGTATTTTCAAAGTATGGAAGCATGGTATAAGAATTACGTCTGGTGTTGATTCTGTAATATCCAACAGGGACTTCCTTAAATACTTGATCGTTCATCAACTTATCATCACTATTTCCCTTTTCTCAGAAATTAATGAAAAGCATGAATATAACACTAGGACCACAGACAACCCCTACAAAGACTTCAAGGGATTAAGATTATGACCTACCAGAGCACGTTAAATGTCATGTATTAATGTGGTGTAGCGTAAGACTCCATTGAAGGGTAACTTAAGAGAAATTCTTAAATTTAATGTTTTAGCTTGTTTTATAATTAAATTTATTGTTTTTGCGTGTTTTGTAATTAGAAATGTCACTGTAATAAGCAGTAAAGGAGTAAACCAGATGGCAGTTATAAGAGTTGAGGGGCATGAAAGGGAAGCAGTGGTTGGGAAGGGAGTGAGACAGGGTTGTAGCCTCTGCCTGATGTTATTCAATCTGTATATTGAGCAAGCAGTAAAGGAAACAAAAGAAAAATTCTGAGTAGGTATTAAAATTCATGGAGAAGAAATAAAAACTTTGAGGTTCGCCGATGACATTGTAATTCTGTCAGAGACAGCAAAGGACTTGGAAGAGCAGTTGAATGGAATGGACAGTGTCTTGAAAGGAGGAAATAAGATGAACATCAACAAAAGCAAAACGAGGATAATGGAATGTAGTCGAATTAAATCGGGTGATGCTGAGGGAATTAGATTAGGAAATGAGACACTTAAAGTAGTAAAGGAGTATCGCTAATTGGGGAGCAAAATAACTGATGATGGTCGAAGTAGAGAGGATATAAAATGTAGACTGGCAATGGCAAGGAAAGCGTTTCTGAAGAAGAGAAATTTTTTAACATCGAGTATAGATTTAAGTGTCAGGAAGTCATTTCTGAAAGTATTTGTATGGAGTGTAGCCATGTATGGAAGTGAAACATGGACGATAAATAGTTTGGACAAGAAGAGAATAGAAGCTTTCGAAATGTGGTGCTACAGAAGAATGCTGAAGGTTAGATGGGTAGATCACATAACTAATGAGGAGGTATTGAATAGGATTGGGGAGAAGAGAAGTTTGTGGCACAACTTGACTAGAAGAAGGGATCAGTTGGTAGGACATGTGTTGAGGCATCAAGGGATCACCAATTTAGTATTGGAGGGCAGCGTGGAGGGTAAAAATCGTAGAGACATTTAGAGCACTTATAGATTAAGAGAGTGCTTGCGAGAATTTTGCCTGGAATACACTCTTTGAAATTCTGAATGTAAAATACAGGGAGCAAACATTTATCTGTGATTTGTATAGAAACCAGGCGGCAATCATGAGTCGAAGGACATGAAAGGGAAATGGTGCTTGCGAAGGGAGTGGGACGGAGCTGTAGCCTATGCCTGAAGTTATTCAGCCTGGTCATCGAGCAAACAGTAAAGGAAACCGAGGAGAAATTTGGAAAAGTGATTAAAGTTCTGGAAAAAGTGATAACAACTCTGAAGTTTACTGATGACATTATCATTCAGTCAGAGACAGCAAAGGACTTGGAAGAGCAGTTGAACTGCATGGATAGTGTCTTAAATAAGTTATAACATGGATATCAAACAAAACAAAACAAGGGTTCGAGAATGTAATCGAATTAAATCAGATGATGCTGAGAGAATTAGAGTAGGAAATAGGACACTAACAGTAGTAGGTGAATTTTATTATTTAGGCAGCAAAATAACTGACGATGGCCAGAATAGAGAGGATGTAAAATGCAGACCGGCTAAAGCAAAATAAAACGTTTCTGGGAAAGGCTAATTTGTTAACATCTAACATAAATTTAAGCAATGAGAAGTATTTTCCGAAGGTATTTCCCTGAAATAGGAAATAGAAGCTTTTGAAATATGATGATACAGGATAACGGTAAGAATTGAATGGTTCTATAGATTAGTTAGTGAGAGGTACTGAATCGAGATGGGAGAAAAAGAAATTTGCGGTACAGTTTGGCTAACAGAAGGGGTATGTTGATATCCTGAGACATTAAGGAATCGTCAGTTTAGAAATACAGGGAAGAGTAGTGTGTAACAATTGTACAAGAAGACCAGTGGTTGAATGCAGTAAGCAGGTTCAAAGGGATATGGATTGAGGTAGTTATTCATGGAGGAAGAGGTACTGCATTGGATACAGCCTACTATCGTGGAAAGCTGCATCAGACCAAAACAGTGAAGACCCCAACAACAGAAATCGTTCAGTAATTTCATTGTATGGCATTGAATTAGGTGTACATCTCTGACTTCTTTCTACAACCCCATGTACCACCCTCCAAGTGATCCATAGATCACGACTGATGTAATGAATTGTTTTCGGCTCATAAGGCACACACGCTTGTTTGTCCTCGCCCAACACACGGCGCTGTGTTTTGTGCGCTGCGGCAGTTTCCAGACGTCATCTCGTGATGGAGACGGCCGCGTGGTGAACGCGCCGCCAGAAATAGCGCCTTTCCGGCTGGCCAGTCTAATTCCGACCGCCGCCATGATGGCGCCGCTGGGGCAGTAAACAAAACACTGCGCGTCGTGTCACTGCTTCGCGTCCGCTCGTTAAGCAAACGTTATCTCTGGCCGCAGGTGCTACACTTCGAGGGGCATGAAAATTCTTCAAATTGTTCATTGTGCTGCCGTAATCGTGGCGTATCGAAATGTCGGTTACCACTGTGTCCTCGGAGAGTAGTTTGCACTAATTGCTGTTACAGAGTTTCCATTATATGTGATAGCCAAAAGCATTTCACAAAATAATTTTCCAAGCGTCCCTTGGGGCCTGGGCAGCTATATCTGTTTCCTATTATTGCAGTGAAAATGATGTTACAGGCCCTAAAGTAGCTCTATTTTCAGAGCAGCTTGTACTGTGCTATAATAGAGGATCAAACATATTAGTTTATTTTCCCGTAAGTGATCCAAAGTTGTACTTCCAGAAGCAATTTTTTTCCTTTGTTTTAATGTATGATAAGGCCTATCTGTTGAAAGTTCTGATATAACTCGTAACAACGGTTATGTTTTCCAGAACAGGTGTGGCCGTGCGGTTAAAGGCGCTTCAGTCTGGAACCGCGTGACCGCTACGGTCGCAGGTTCGAATCCTGCCTCGGGCATGGATGTGTGTGATGTCCTTAGGTTAGTTAGGTTTAATTAGTTCTAAGTTCTAGGCGACTGATGACCTCAGAAGTTAAGTCGCATAGTGCTCAGAACCATTTGAACCATTTTTCCAGAACATTTTAGGCAACCAAGAAAAGTCATTTAGTGGTTAAGGCACTGGACTTTCACTGCGAAAGAATGGGCTTCTTACCCATGTCTGGCCATCCAGATTTAGGTGTTCTGTGGCTTCAAGAAATCCATTAAGACGAATGTTGAGATAGTTGCTATAAAAAGGACAGGTTTAATTTCAACCCCTATTCCTGTCCTACGATATCTTCCATCTGTAATGACTGAGCGAGGTGGCGCAGTGGTTAGCACACTGGACTTGCATGCGAGAGGACGACGGTTCAAACCCACATCAAGCCATCCTGGTTTTCCTATATCGCTTCATCCTTCCTTAATCCGATGGGACCGATGACCTCGCTGTTTGGTATCCTCCCCCAGATCAACCAATCAGCCATCTGTAATCAGCACACAGTGGAGAAAATAAACAAATTTTTAGAATGTATGACGTGAAATTGTTAGATAACAGCTAAGGCACTCTCAATTTACACACATGGCCCATTTTGGCTATGTTTGTATACTCAGGAGAATATCTGCAAACAAAACATGACGTTTCAGTTCACAAGTTGATATATTCCCATTCCGTATGTAGCTATGAATTAAATGTCCTCGAACTGTCTATTATCCTTAACCTTCACCATAGTATAACAATTTCAACAACTATTGAAGAAATGAAAGCCGGCCGGTGTGACCGAGCGGTACCAGGCGTTTCAGTCCGGAACCGCGCCACTGCTACGGTCCCAGGTTCCAATCCTGCCTCGGCCATGGATGTGTGTGATGTCCTTAGGTTAGTTAGGTTTAAGTAGTTCTAATTTCTAGGGGACTGATGACCTCAGATGTTAAGTCCCATAGTGCTCAGAGCCATTTGAACCATTTTTGAAGAAATGAAAATAACTCGATTGAGAACAAACGTTCTGATTAGTTAGTTAGCTATTACATGTTTTGAGGATGATGTGGAACATTTCATTCGGTTTACATAAAACATACATTTTCTCTGTGAAAAGGTGGCTACATACTTCCCATTTACACGACTGGGTTTCATTGTATGAAAATTTAGTAAGTGTAACCCTATTACATACGTACTGTATACTCAGATATTCTTCTATAAGGTATAAGGACCCTAATGTGAAGGACAATCAAACAATTTAAAATCAGAGAGGCTAAAATAGTCGATATTAAAATTGAGTGAAAGTCCAAATCCGCAATAGCTGTTCATTGTGTTTTCACCGCATGACAACCGGTTTCAGACCCTGGAGATATGTCTTAAGTCATATCTGCATACAGAATAAAACTACATAAATAAAAAACACTAGTAGTCAACATAACCTGCTGAACGAAATAGACAATGAAGTGATGTACTCACAAAACTAATACTTCATATGCCACGAATTCCAAGGGACAAGTTCGCGAAAAACACCTCACTTCAGGGTAAAACCTTGGATGAATCGGCGTATGGGAATTCGATCCGAAGCATGTATGACCAGTAATACATCTACAAATCACAGTCAAAAGACGAGCCTGGAGAGCACACGATAGTCGGCGTATGACAGGATAAATACTATGAGCACAAAGCATTGCAGAATGAACGTAATGTAAATTAAAACACCGCTCGCGGTGTCGGTAGAATATAAAAGGGAAGAAATCCACCATCGTCAAAATCAGTGAGAGAAACAAAGAATTAAAAGGCAAAATCCTTGGGAGTCGTCAACATACAGGGTGACTGTTATTGAACTACATGAAATAAACGTAAATTAGTTACAAACTAGGGCGTGCACACACCCTACTCAACATGTAAACATCACTAAAGATAATCGGTTAGATTAGGACGTTTTCCATATCCTGCCATTATTCCAGATGATGTGGCACAGACGAATAGCGGAATTGTGCATGACCCGCTGAAGTGTCGGAACATCGATGCTGTCGATGACCTCCTGAATGGCTGTTTTCAGCTAAGCAATGGTTTTGTGGTTATTGCTGTACACCTTGTATTTATTACAGCCCCACAAAAAGGAGTCGTATGCGACCGGAGAATATGGCTGCCAATCGAGGCCAATGCCAGCGGCCTCTGGGTATCCCAGAATAAGAATGTGGTCCCCAAAGTGCTCCTCCTGGACATTAAACACTGTTTTGCTTCGAAGGGGTCGAACTCCGTCTTGCATGAATCGCATCTTTTCGAAATCAGGGTCACTTTGGATAATGGGGATGAAATCATCTTCCAAAACCTTCCCGCACAGTTCGGTAGTCACCGTGCCATCAAAGAACGTCGCACCGATTATTCCGTGACTGGACAATGCGTACCACACAGTCAACTGTTGAGGGTGAAGAGACTTCTCTATCGCGAAATGCGGATTCCGAGTACGCCAAATGCGTCAATTTTGCTTACTGACGACCCCATCCAAATAAAAGTGGGCTTGATCGCTAAACCAAACCATGCCTGCGCATACCAATTCCCATCATGCCACGCAGCCAAAGACCTACAGCAAACCGTTCATTTTATATAGTTGAATAATTGTCACCCCGTACTAAAATATATTGACACGCGTCAAATAGAAATGCACGTTACCGCGCTGTCCACACACTGAATACCATGAAGGGAAGCACGCGCCACCCCATCGTGAGTTGAAGATCGCGACATCTAGCCGTAGAAACCTAATTAAAATGAGACGCGAATTGGACATTGGAAATCACAGTAACAAAATGGACAACAATCCAGTACAGGAGACAGAAGATATTAACCATTACACTTATAAGAAGTAAGATACAATTACAATTACTTAAAGCTATGGAAACTGAACTATCTGATTTCATCCACAACGAGATAATAGAACCAGACTGCAGTCGTACTCCTTTATGTTATTGATTGCAAAATATCCTAAACGAATAAAAATATTAAAAATATATAAAAAATAAAAGATTATTTGTAGAAATCATTTCTGCTTTTATTCCTAATGTTATGTTTGTGTTTATTTTCAAATTCCGACTGATTCTTCACTACAGACTTCATAAGAAAGTAAATGCATTGCGGAACTGTTGTTAGTATGCCTGATTTTTAAAGATTTGGCTACTTGATGTTGGAAGATGAACTCCAGATCTTGTCCTTGCAGCACATTCCTGCACAATCAACACATTGTTCCTAGGTGTGGAATAATCCCAGAAAATTATTCCATGTGTCATTATTATTATTATTATTAAGTTGTTATCATAGAGCAAAAGTTGCTGATATCAAGCAGTTCATAAGATCTGCAATACGTGATTTCGTATTCAGGCTATGATCAGTATGCCGACCCCAAAAAAAGTTTTGACATTTAGCTGTAGGTGTTTACTTTCGCCTGTTCTCTGTCGTTAGTGGTGAACATATATTATCTGGTACGGAACTGAACGAATTCTCCCTTTTTCCCGAATTCAAACGACATCACTTGCTGTTTCTGGAGAACCAATCAATAATTTTTGTTAATTTTCATCTAGTAATCCTGCTGTTAGTATTGTTCTATTCGGCTTCGTTGTGATGCTTGCATAATCAGCAGAGGTCACTACTTCTGCCTTATCAGTGCACGGATTGACAGCCATTTATATGTAGCGAGAACAGGAGCGGTTTCAGCATTGTACCCTTTGTAACAGCAGTAGTCATTTCTGCTGTGCAAGAAGATGACTTACCAAATAAACCGCATTAGCTGCTCTGTGACATTTTGTTTCACGAAGCGTGTTACCTACTTATTACATATTGAAAGCCATGTGAAAGTATAAATTGTGAAACGTGTACATAGGGGGTCACACTATACGAGAAATCCAACAAAGTTGTTTGACATTCATTTTTGTGTGTAGTCAAAGCTTATAAGATCATTAATATCAACACTGGTAGAGGAACGTTGAGTTCCATCCTGCTAAACTATCTTCACAAATGACAGTAGGAGAAACTGTGTTCCATGTACATGTTTAGGACATTCCCCAGCCCTAGTTACGAAACGTTTCACAGTAAACTGTGATAAGCATAGTATCGCTATGTATCACCTTTCAACTGTTATCGAATGACGTTGTTGGAGGGGTACATGTTTCTTCTTCATGTGTCTTTTGTAAGTGACCTTGCGGTGTAGAGCGGAGAGTACTTAATCTGATACATTAAATTATCCATACCCCTCTCCGTGTGCCAGTTGCGAATTGTGAGCTCGTATTTCTCTAATTTTTTTTCCGTTAGGTTTATTACGCGTCCTGTACTTTAAGTTCAAACGTTCCTATGATGCACAGTGCTTCTCTTCTAGGGTCTGCCACTGGAATTCGATGAGCATTCTAGCGATGCACTCGCAGTTACTAAACGAACTCGTCACGAAAAGTGTCGTTCTTCCGCTGATTTTCTCCCTCTGCTGTATTAAATATACCTGGTAAGAATCTGAGCACTGCTAATGAATCGGTCGAATGAGGATTTTAAAAGTCAATCCTTCTATGGGTTAATTTCATTTTCTTTAAAATTCTTCTAATGCATCTCAGTCCAGCAAATGGTTTTCCTTCGAATAATTCTATATGGTCGTAACACTTTCTCAGACTATTACGGTATATTAATAATTTTTACTTATGGACTTTCTCAGATGTTTTGCCGTTGTTCCTTTTTTTTAATCATTAAGCACCAAATAATGTAATCGAACAGTGAGGGAAATGTAAAGAGGAGAGCAATGACACAAGTGAGAAGTAGTGTGAGCATGACAAAGGAGTTTCCAGTAAAAGTAGAGTTACATCAAGGGTCTGCGCTTAGTCCCTACCTCTTTGACCTGATTATGAACGTGCTGGTGAAAGATGTGAAGCAGGAAGCGCCGTGGAATATGATGTTTGCGGATGATGTGATTCTTTGCGAGCAGAGCATCGACAGACTTGAGGGAAAGCTGGAGGTTTGGAGGAAGGCACTCGAAGAAAGAGGGATGAAAATTAGCAGGACAAAGTCAGACTATTTAGCACTGAAGGTCTTGCAAGATGCAGGATGATGAGCTGAAATCGGTCTGAAAATTTATACAGAGGGACGGAGGACTGAAAAGCGAGATACAACACCGAATAAATTACGGCTGGAACAACTGGAGGAAAATGAGTGGAGTGTTGTGTGACAAGAAGGTGAGCATTGGGTTGAAAGGGAAGTGTACAAGTCGGTGGTAAGGCCTGCTATGATATACGGGGCAGAGACAGTAGCCCAGGAAAGGAAGATGGAAGTGGCGGAAATGAGGATGCTGAGATGGATGTGTGGAGCAACAAGGAAGGACAGGATTAGAAATGAATTTGTTACAGGAGCGGTGAAAGTGGGACCCATGGGGAAAAAGATACAAGAGAGCAGACTATGGTGGTAGGGACACTTGCAGAGAAAAGGGGAAGAGTATATTGGAAACAGAGTTGAAGATATAAAGATTGAAGGAGCGAGAAGGAGAGTTGAAGATATAAAGATTGAAGGAGCGAGAAGGAGAGGAAGACCGAAGATGAGGTGGAAGGATAAGATATCCGGGGACCTAAGGGAGAAATGGTGGAAGAAGGAAGAGGCAATGGATATACTACGGAGGAGAGGGATCCAGAAGAGCAACGCCGACCCTACGTAACGTGGGACAAGGCGACGATGAAGAAGAAGAAGAAAGAAGAAGTGTAATCGAACAGAAGAGCCGGTATTTTCCCTACTGATGCGCAGCAAGCTACTTTTATTTCTGCTGTGGGGCAGCAGGCTGTTCCTGCACGTACGTCAATCCGGTACACGTCTTCCTGCGATTCACTATGTGGTGTCACCGCCAGACACCAAACTTGCTAGGTGGTAGCCTTTAAATCGGCCGCTGTCCGTTAGTATACGTCGGACCCGCGTGTCGCCACTATCAGTGACTGCAGACCGAGCGCCGCATCACGGCGGGTCTAGAGAGACTTCCTAGCACTCGCCCAGTTGTACAACCCACTTTGCTAGCGATGGCTCACTGACGAAATACGCTCTCATTTGCCAAGACGATAGTTAGCATAGCCCTCAGCTACGTCATTTGCTACGACCTAGCAAGGCGCCATTACCAGTTACTATTGATACTGAGTCATGTACAGTCAAGAGCGACGCTCATCATTAATGGATTAAAGTTAAGTATTCCACCAGCTACGTCCGTGTTTCTAAATTCTAATTTCCTTGTCCTATTCCAAACCTCACGCCAGCCTGCGTGAGCTAAAACGCGTGCCTTTCGGCTTCCTGTAGTAAAACGGTGTTGGCTCTCCTCCCAACCCACAACACACTAGTTTTCTGACTTTGCGACTTCACTACACGCAACACATACCGACAGCGTTGACAAAACGGACAAACTGCAGAAGCGGATTCCTGAGTGGAAATGGAGGGAAAAAGTCCTATGAACGTGTGTCCAGAAATGGGCGGCGTGAGTGCAACGACAACAAATCGTCCCGGGACAGAGTACAGAGCTGCATCGCACCCACGCAACAACAGACGTTCAAAGTGGCCTCCATAGGGTTGCAGGTAGCGTTTGACATGCAGGCTACACATAATCAAACTTTGACTTACACCGTGTTGGCGGGCTGCTTTCATGGAGCTAGTACTAGGGTTCATCTCCATATCTTGTAGAACGTGGTCCTCCAAATGCGGTGTACGCACAGTCCACCGCCTCCCAGCACGTTCGTCTGTCTGGGAGAATCCATGATCACACAAACGCCCAAAAAGGGCTCGAAATGTGTGACGTTGTTTGTGTCTGTGAAGGTACATGTTTCTATATATCCGTGCTCTGTCTCGACGGTTTCCATATGCTTGGCCGTACCCAAACACCATCTCCGGTTGTTCCCGACATGAATACCGCACCATTCTGCTGTTTACAGTACGTTGCGTCAATCACACAGCCTGCAACACACGAGCAACACACAGCACGTGGTCAGAGGAACTTCCATTCGTCAGCGCCATCTACTTGTGGCAACGGTGCATTTCCGGATCCATCTTGACACGACCATTTTTCCTCCGTTTCCTGACAAGAATAATCCGTCGGCATTATTCATGTTCACCTGTATATATCCCCCCTCACCCCCCCCCCCTGGGGGGGGGGGGGCTCACGCTTCTTTCGTGAGTTGGTGCGCGGCGCACACGGGACCCCGAGCTATTGCAGCCAATTCTTCCTTCCCTGCCAATTATTCCTTCACCCTGCCCTCCCACCCTATCCTCGCTTCTTCCCTGTTGCCCTTCCCTCCCCTCTGTCTGCGTTCTGATTTATGGCTATCCACCTGGTTCCCTGTATTGCTTGCAGTTTTATCCTCCTGCCCATTCTCTGTCATCCACTTTGGCGTTTAGGTCACTGCTTGAGGTTTGACCTACATTTCTAAATTTTCTGTTTTTAGTGTGAGCCATTTCCGGAAGAACTCCCTCCCTAGCGTCTACGGTGTGGATTCCTCTCCCCCTTCCTTCCGTGCTGTAGCCCTCCTTCCCCCCTGCCAGGTCACCAGTACGTGTAGCCAGTCTGTATGATGGGGCTTCTAACAACCCTACCACAACAAAGGTCAAAAATTAATTATGATTGTAGTGTTGCTCACGCTGCTAAATATTGCGTTTTCGGGCAACAACAAAGTTATATTATGTGGCAGGTGTCATTAGAGCACAGTTAATAAAGTCATTTCTTGAAATAATGGATAAACTTGGCACTCACCTTTTCGTGTTTCCCACGCTGGTCTCGTTGTGAACTCATGGCTCAATCGTCGAAAATCTAGGTAGTGATTATTCCAAGCTCGGATGCAAAGAGGCCTAGGTGTTATTATGCGATATTCAAGTTTTATAGATTCATAAACCATTCTTGAATATTAAACTTTTGCAAGTTAGGACAATGGTGATGTAAAAAAGTAATCAGCACTCCGAATTTAAGTTACACTTCTTTTTTTATTACTTTTGTTGCAATACCACGTAACTCGTTCCGAAACATCACTTCACAATATAAAACATACTTGAAAATATCTCCCTCACTGTTAAAGTTCACATTTCATAAACTGACTACAATTTGCGTCTTTTTAACGCGACGACCAAAGCTCGACTCTCTAATAACCGCTTACGCGCCCAAAAATCAGAGTTACAAGCACGGCAAAGATAATAGTGACAAAAGAAAGAATACACATAAGAATAATATCATTGCAATATATACATATCGACGTATCGAAGTACCTCTACATTAATGAAATCAAATCTGAATGTTGTCACAGAAATATGTTAACTATTTTACAGAAACACAGTAGAATATTGCTGGTATCGAGAAGTTGGGGTGAGGTGCCGTAATGGTTACGTAATTCAAGTACCATTACAGGCTGTTGTGTACCCACCTGGCTGAGCCCCTGACTACACAGGGATCGTACTACTGATACCTGAGCTCTTCCCTTCCCACATATGCCAACTTCTCCGAGAAGCGTTCGGTAACCGCATAATTTCGAGATGCCCTTGTGTCGAATGGCCGCCTCGCTCGCCTGCTTTAACCACGCCGGACTTTTGCTTACTGGGTTATGTGAAGACGGCCGAGAAGCTTGCAACAATTAAAAGAACGAATTCTCGGTGAAACTTCTATAGTTCGTCCAGAACATGACTGATTGAATGTTTGCATCTTTTTAAAATAAAGGAAAAAATTTGATTTCATTCTGCGTTTTATATATGATTCTCTCTGTTTCAGATGTATTTGTCATAAATATACACCGAATTTTGTACCTGTTAACGTGTTCTGTAATCACTAGAACCAGCCATACATATTACTAGATGCAACCTACATATCTCTCCACATGCTACTTCAGATGTTTTAGAATATAGATAAATTTTGTGAGTGACTTGTATGCACCTTTGAAGTTTACGGAGTCTTGATGACTATCAACATTATTTCATGACAGTTAATATTATAATCTGTGTAGATAGGTATGTCTCCAGATATTTGTGTACGTGTAATTAAAAATAGTTCTTCTGCTGGATAGCCTTATCTGTAATGTTGCTACATCCTCACTTCAGGGTATATCATTCCCACACCACTGAATTACACACAGTCTAGCTTTTGTACCCAGTTAATGTTGATGGAGAGTAGCAGTTGGCACAGCCAAAACTCTCGTGAGCCAGCGATAATCTTTCTGTTGCTAAATTATCAGCAGTGATGAATGCTTCATGTGCAATCAGGATTGAGTATTGCCTCAAATTTGTGAAACTGACTCTGGAAACAACCATATGCGTTACAGTATGTTGTAACAGCTACAGTACAAAAAGGAAGAATGCCTCCTCTCTTGTTTGAATAAAATCTGTCTTACTGGAGACTTTCCCAACTCAAGAAGGGAATTAATCTTGGCTAGCCTTTACAACACAGAGAATGTCCATAAATTTATGAGTAGTTATTATACTGGTTGTGTTACGAGCTTTGTAAGGAAGACCCAATAGTACATCATCATCAAGCAGCACCTGACCACTGTCTTCGAATTCAGGGAGTTCTCAGCCGCTTCCAGTGTCAGTTTCAGGTGATATCCCTGTAAGCAGCAATACCAGAGAATGTCTCACACGGAAGATACGTTCAGAAACTGGACGAAACGGCTGAAGTATTGTGTAGCTGCAAATGGTCGTCATTTGTCCGATGTAGTGTTTCGTAAGTGAACGTGAATAAATTTTGTACCTTGTGTAAAGTGTTCAGTTACGTTCTGCGATTAGTTTGTGTGTTATTCAACGCTGAAATTGTCAGAACATTGTGAAACGCCCTTTACTTAGCAAATCGCTAACCAGTAGTCCGCCCCCTGTGGATGAATCAGCGAGTCTTTCTGGAAGCTCGCGTGACGTCACACTGCCGCCTGCAGTGTCACACTGGTCCCCCTGGTGCTTCAGGCCTTTTGCCAGGCTGGCCGTCGGCTGAAGGGGTAGGGGGGGGGGCGGAGGTGGACGCCCGCCCGGAATAAACCCGCCCCTCCCTCGGGATCCCCTCCAACTGCCAGCCCTGTCCACCGGACACAGCGCAGACAGAACCAGCAGTCCGCTCCAGACAGTGCGAGGGCTTCGAACCCACGACTGGCGGCTGCTGTGACGGCGCACCACGACCGGTGGGTGGCCGCGCTGACGCTGGCGTCGACGCCGCTGTGCTGCGCGTACCTCGCCTCTTCTCCTGACGTCACCGCAGCTCCTCCCAGACACTCCAGACGGCGACCGACACAGTGACGGCCTTGGACTACTGTGGTGAAATTCCTCAGCGGATGCGTACACGCCGCGTGCTAGATAAGCGAGTTTGTTTATGCCTTCGGCTGTGGTATTGCCCTCTGAACGACCTTGAAGCGACGTTCACATCGACCAGATCCGCGATTCGCTTAGGCAACGATATTTCCATTGCCTCGTCAGTACTAGCGAGCGCTAAATAACTTGCCAAGTCTAGATCAGAGTCAGTTTCTTGTGGAAAATGCGGAGTGCTGTGTTGTGTGTGTTTACAATACAAAAGTGAGGGTGGAATGACAGAAGGGTTTGGGATGGAATCCGTTGTTGACAAATAGCCTTCTCTGAGCTGAACGTCACCATATGATTGACGAATCATCATCATCATCATCATCATCATCATCATCAACAACAACAACAGTGTGAACCTAGTACGTTCCGCGTGTACCTGTCTTAAAATTACCGACGATAAAAAGCATTTAAGAATCGCGATTCTAACCATTTGCGTCAGAGCTGGGAGCTTCCGTAGTGTAATGAATAACCACTAAAATCTCTGTAATCGATCAGTGGCGTGGACTATTCCCACTGATTCAACTCGGTGCTTTGCCTTGTCGTTGCACTGAACAGGCAGCCAGATGACGCTGAAGTAAGGTCTGGTGGGCTCCAGGATCAGTTTAATAGGACAGTAGCGGTTTCGTTGTATACGCTGTGTCGGGCCTGGCGCTCTAGTGGCCTAGTGCGTGCTCGGAAACAGGGGGGGTCGCGGGATCGAATGCCGGCCTCACCGCGGGCTGCTTCAGTCCGCCTGCAGTGTAGCCTTCACCGCTCAACGATGTGAGCAGCTGTCAGCAACTACACGTGGTTCGGATTCCACACTAAACTGCAGGTCTTCGATCCCCAGCCTGATAGCTGGGATTGGTTAAGTATACGCAAGTAACCAAGTGGCGTCCAATTGACGTCCTCTCGACCGGTTGAGCCACACCTACTTACTGTTCTCCTGTATATTAACAACTTGCCTGCCAGTACTGTTTGGATTCTCATATATGCCTGAAATGTGCAGTTAACTCTGAGAAAGTTGTGCACTTCACGAAACGAAAAAAATCGTGTTATTCTTCTGCTAGAGTATTAATGGGTCGTGTCATACAAATATATGGCAGTCGTAAGGTGCAGAGATATCAAGTGCAACGACCATCGTAACTCACCATTTTCAGTAAAGGGTCAAACCACCCTTGATGTATGTCAGCTTTCTGAATTTTAAACATGTTCATATTCACGTTAAATAGTTCTTGTGTCCGTCACTTAGTTGTTCTTTTTTTTTTGTTTTGTTTTGTTTTGTTGTCTTCGCTGTATCATTCTTGTCTCCGGATTTTCCTGTACGAACAAGTCTGAAACTTTCCAAGTTTGTAAAAGTTCAATGGATCACTAAATACGAAATGATAAATGATCGCACCTTAACTTCTGCAGTCTTAAACAATTCAGACAACTGGTTGACGAAAATAACTTCCATCTGCTCCCATGAGCTACAACCTTCAACCAAATATAAAGTGTATCTTCTTGTTACAGAAGACTGACTCTTACAACTTCTACCCCTGCAAGTGAGAGAGAACCGCAATTACATTTGTAGGCAAAGAATCCAATTGTTTACATTTCTGGTAAAGTCAGTATTTAAATTAACTTAGACATATTTTTTTCTGTGTGTAGATTAACAAAATTTACTTGAAATGTTGTAACTAACTTTATGAAGTTTACAGTTACGTTTCTGCTGACATCGAATGTAACCAGTAATCTAGAAACTGTGACATTTACCTTCAAACAGTGTCGGATGGGGTTGTTCTCTTACAAATGAAATTATCGACACCCAACGGTATCGGAGAGTTCATAGTGTGCACAAACATCACATCATACAGGGTAGGGCGTTGGCAAAGCGGACGGCAGCCTACAATATTAATTGGTAGAATGGTCAGAAACTGCACTTTGTTTCCAAAAGAGACTGCTCGTACTTGATTATTGCTAAAGTGAAGGCAGAGCCGGTGGAAATGTCGGAAAATGTTAGCTCAGAGACGCGATGAAAGACGCTGGAAAGCTCGGTGGGACATGCCTACAAAACTACAGAAACCGGTTTTCACAACAAAAACTGCGAATATCCTTCAGACGCCCTACTTATCTGTACCGTCGATATCATGCGTACCGTAAGTGATTTATTTGTCCGGTCCATCCACCATGGAACGAGAAATTTACACAGGCTGTATCATTTATCTTGAACACCCAATAAAGCTTTTTGTCCAGAAGCAAAGTACAAAGTGTATCAGAAAAATGTTGTTTAGCAACGAGGGGGGAGGTACTTTTTTAAAATTTCACCCTGTATTTTTTATTTGGTAAGGTACTTCCTCTCCTAAAGAGCTGACCAAAACGTATCATAATGAACCAGTGACGTAAACATGACGTTAAATATGTAGCAAAATCTTCTTGTGCGTGCAGTTCAGGTCCACACCGTAAATTTCTCGTAAAAGCGTCCAGTGATTGATACCAAGCGTTTCGTATTAGTATGTAATATGTTATCAACGTCTTCAATACTTTCGTTTCACAGTGTGGTATAATGGTCCCAAAGTAGATAAATAACGAGTACGGATTGTCGGCGCTCACTGTACGCCCGATATGCCAGCTACTTAATCGTTTTGCGCAGTTTTTCTCATTCCTTTTCGACGCTGCTGTAGCTCTCGGCACATAACATTTTAGATTTTTTTTGGGTTCCTTTCGACTCGAGTTTTCCTAAGACTTGCATTTTCTGTATTTCCGAGCGTATTTACGAGTCATGATAGATTTAATACCGATTTTCATTTATATTCCAGCCAATACTTTTTATTGTCTCACTTTGGGTCCTAGTACCGCTCCACAACTCTACACGAGGGCACCCGGATCACGTTCCATCTAAACGTGTTTCCTCGCTGCACCAGTCTATAAGCTTCACACAAAGTTAACTCCTAACAATCACGCGCATGCGCTTATACTGATACGACGACGTCACAGTCAAAACAAATCCTACGCGACAAATACGGACGGACATATGACTTGGTTCAAATGGCTCTGAGCACTATGGGACTTAACTTCTGTGGTCATCAGTCCCCTAGAACTTAGAACTGCTTAAACCTAACTAACCTAAGGACATCACACACATCCATGCCCGAGGCAGGATTCGAACCTGCGGCCATAGCGGCCGCGCGGTTCCAGACTGTAGCGCCTTTAACCGCTTGGTCACCACGGCCGGCACGGACGCACACAGTCTGGGCTAAATCATATTTTTACGCATTTCATGTAGTTATTAACGATTCAGCTCTGCGGTATTTTGTTACACGGGAAAGTTAGACTGACGAGCAAATAGTTTTCACATCAAAAATTTGAGTTTGACTCTCCTGTACTGGCAGACAGAGCCAGTGCCCTGGGCATCTCAGGTCATTCACTCGTTGGTATCGGCGGTAAACAAATGGAAAACAGGTGAAATACACAAGTCGTTCAGTCGTTCAGCTCTGTGTAGCTGCTTTTACCTTGTGCCTCGTGTTTCCATTTGTTTACTGTCAACTCTAGCAATTGGACGAGTTACGTTATATCTGGTAGCTGTAACTTTAGAGTAGCACAAGACTTCCTGCAAACATGACTTCATTTTGACGCCGGCCGATGGTGGCCGAGCGGTTCTAGGCGCTTCAGCCCGGAACCACGCTGCTGCTACGGTCGCAGGCTCAATCCTGCTTCGGGCATGGATGTGTGTGATGTCCTTAGGCTAGTTAGGTTTAAGTAGTTCTAAAGTCTAGGAGACTGATGACCTCCGATGTTAGCCGGCCGAAGTGGCCGTGCGGTTAAAGGCGCTGCAGTCTGGAACCGCAAGACCGCTACGGTCGCAGGTTCGAATCCTGCCTCGGGCATGGATGTTTGTGATGTCCTTAGGTTAGTTAGGTTTAACTAGTTCTAAGTTCTAGGGGACTAATGACCTCAGAAGTTGAGTCCCATAGTGCTCAGAGCCATTTGAACCATTTTTGAACCTCCGATGTTAAGTTCCATAGTGCTTAGAGCCATTTGAACCATTTGAATAATGCATCAACGATATAAACTTTCAAGAGGTACTATAGTAATCAAGATATGAGACGAAAATCACATACCAATATGTTAGTGTAATGGATAATGTTCTGGATTACGGTAGGTTCGCATCTCACTACATGCTGATTTTTTTCTTTTTATCTTAGCGTTGTTAAACCTTCGGAGACTTTCTTATGAATTTTAAACAAATATCTTCTGCAGTTTTCGATGTTATTTACGTTTCCGACTGATTAGTGGACGAAGGACGAAATAAATATTTGGCGATTTCAGAGTGTATTCTCAGGCAGGAAACTAAGAGGAAAACTTAAATTACTGCGATTGAAATAGCAGCGATAAAATTGATATTCTTTCTCGTCACAAATATTTGGCTCTTTATTTCCGAATATGTAGTCATTTTCGTGTGTGTGGTTAGGCGGGAACCTAAAGGGACAGCTTAAATTGCTGCGAACGAAACGAGGAGCAGTAACACCCGTATCCTTCCTTGTCGCAATACCTGCAGTTGCGTGTGGAGTCAAAATGACGCCCCGTTTGCGGGAAGTCTTCTGAGATGAGCGTTGCCCGCAACGTAAGCTAGATCAAGGGAGTCAAACTCAATATTGTGTTATCTTTTTAATAAAGTCATGTTTACGTCAATGGTATGCTGTGATATGTTCTTGAACAGGCCCTGAAGAGAGAAGTAGATTATCGAATAAAAGCTATAACATGCTAAACAAAAAAAAATAGTACTGCTGCTCATATCTTCGTAACAAACAAACCGACGAGACAGGCAATATTTCTGATTACTTATTTTTATTCTCCTGGAGAGCAAATTATTTGCGGTGATCAAGATAAATGGCATAAGTTGTATAACATGTCCGACTGTAACTGTGAGCCACCACTAAACAGGTACACAAAGGATACCGTACTATCTTCGTTCCGTCGTTCCGTCAAGTGCACGGCTTTGCATTTCTCTGTTGAAAGATTTACCAGGTTGATGGATCTAGATCTAGCTGGATACTACCAGGAATGTACGGGATGAAATTTCCTCATAGAAAACTGCACTATTAATTAAAAACCTGAGATAACGGTTAAGTGATCAACATTCCTGTCGTCCCCCCCCCCCCGTCCCCCCATCCCCACCTCGGGGAGCGCGAAATGGCACCAGTATTTTTAGGCGACTCTCCACTTGGGATAACACACTATGATCTGTCTGTTCAGATATTTTCGCTCTAGTCGCAAAATTTGTTAGGTATCTCGTAGTGGGGTATTTCCTGGAATAAGTAGCATTCTGGTAACGAGTCAGAAGCGTTTTAAAAGTCTAGAAGCATAGAATCAAGGAGATAGTTACTTTATTCCTGATATTTCATAATGTTTCAACTGACAATGTATTCTAGAATTCTGGCAAGGGTAAATACGAGTGATGCAGATGGTCGGTTTGTGGATCAGATGAATTTCCTTTATTCTGGGTGACTGCGATATCCTTTTCGCACTTGTTGAGAGACCAGTGGTAAACTCTAGTCAGGAGTGGAGAAAATTGAGTACAGCACTTAACAGAGATTCATTCCAGCCCTGAATGGTGTTAGCTAAGTTTGTGGAGAACAACACTGCTATTGATCACTATGAAAGTCGTGTTATCAGTGGCATGGCAGTCAAAGGATGACTTACTGATAAGGTGGTGAGCATTTGAACCCTAATGCGATCAACATTTGATTGTGCTTTGACAATATGGCCGTTTTACGCCAGGTACTCAATGCCGACTACCAGCATTCAGAAACTGACTTCCATTTTCACCAAGAGCCGATTTTTGTAACGTTTTCCGTTAACACACTTTTTATCTGCAGCGTACATGCGGTCAGTGTAGTCAAGATCCGAAATTCGCCAAACGGAGTTTTTAAAGCTGGTGCCCTTAGTGACTTGTATTATCAATGTTTCGCTTCGCGACTCTTTCTTGGGGATATAGGTTTCCAGTAGCTTATAACCGAGGTTTAGCTGCTGGCTTACTGTAACCCTCGCACGTTCAGATTGACGTTGGGACACAGAAATTACTTCGCCATCGCACTACAAAAAACTTTCGGCAGACGCCTCACGATGACACAGATGCTGCCCCTCAGGAATTGCTCCCCCATAAGTCGAGTGCCGCCCTATTCACAGTTGGTGTTACTCTGAAAGCGCACGTCAGTGATACTGCCGTTGCCATTTAGGTACAGTCTCGTAACGGAACTCTTGTTTGCGGATGAAATGTGACACACTTGGACGACAACAGACGAGTGAATATTCGAATCAACCTGTGGCAGGATCAACAGGTCTCTCTCTCTCTCTCTCTCTCTCTCTCTCTCTCTCTCTCTCTGTCTCTCTCTCTTTCCATCTCTCTCTCTCTCTCTCTCTCTCTCTCTCTCTCTCTCTCAGACTGGCATGAATTATTGCTAATAATCCGATTGTACTGCAAAATACTGATAAGGATTATACTGCAAAATACTAACGCGAATTCTTTACAGACGAATGGAAAAACTGGTAGAAGCCGACGTCGGGGAAGATCAGTTTGGATTCTGCAGAAAAATTGGAACACGCGAGGCAATACTGACCTTACGACTTATCTTAGAAGCTAGAGTAAGGAAAGGCAAACCTACGTTTCTAGCATTTGTAGACTTAGAGAAAGCTTTTGACAATGTTGACTGGAATACTCTCTTTCAAATACTGAAGGTGGCAGAGGTAAAATACAGGGAGCGAAAGTCTATTTACAATTTGTACAGAAACCAGATGGCAGTTATACGAGTCGAGGGGCATGAAAGGGAAGCAGTGGTTGAGAAGGGAGTGAAAACAGTGTTGTAGCCTCTCCCCGATGTTATTCAATCTGTATATTGACCAAGCAGTGAAGGAAACAAAAGAAAAATTTGGAGTAGGTATTAAAATCCATGGAGAAGAAATAAAAACTTCGTTCGCCGATGACATTGTAATTCTGTCAGAGACAGCAAAGGACTTGGAAGAGCAGTTGAACGGAATGGACAGTGTCTTGAAAGGAGGATATAAGATGAACATCTGCAAAAGCTAAACGAGGATAATGGAATATAGTCGAATTAAGTCGGGTGACGCTGAGGGAATTAGATTAGGAAATGAGACACTTAACGTAGTAAAGGAGTTTTGCTATTTGAGGAGCAAAATAACTGATGATGGTCGAAGTAGCACTCCGTCATCAGGCCACATGTGGCCCACCGGCACCATCCGCCCGCCGTGTCATCCTCAGTTGAGGATGCGGATAGGAGGGGCGTGTGGTCAGCACACCGCTCTCCCGGTCGTAATGATGGTATTCTTGGCCGAAACCGCTACTATTCGGTCGAATAGCTCCTCAATTGGCATCACGAGGCTGAGTGCACCTCGAAAAATGACAACATCGCAGGGCGGCCAGGAGGGTCACCCATCCAAGTGCCGGCCACGCCCGACAGCGCTTAACTTATGTGATCTGACGGGAACCGGTGCATCCACTGCGGCAAGGCCGTTGCCATGGCCGAAGTAGAGCGGATATAACATGTAGACTGTCAATGGCAAGGAAAGCGTTTCTGAAGAAGAGAAATTTGTTAACATCGAGTATAGATTTAAGTGTAAGGAAGTCGTTTCTGAAAGTATTTGTATGGAGTGTAGCCCTGTATGGAAGTGAAACATCGACGATAAATAGTTTAGACAAGGAGACAATAGAACCTTTTGAAATGTGGTGATACAGAAGAATGCTGAATATTGGATGGGTAGATCATATAACTAATGAGGGGGTATTGAATAGGATTGGGGAGAAGAGAAGTTTGTGGCACAACTTGATTAGAAGAAGGTATCGGTTGGTAGGACATGTTCGGAGGCATGAAGGGATCTCCAATTTAGTATTGGAGGGCAGCGTGGAAGGCAAAAATCGTAGAGGGAGGCCAAGAGATGAATACACTAAGCAGATTCAGAAGGATGGAGGTTGCAGTAGTTACTGGGAGATGAAGAAGCTTGCACAGGATAGAGTAGCATGGAGAGCTGCATCATACCAGTCTCAGGACTGAAGACCACAACAACAACAACAATCCGATTAAGCTCTTAAACATGCGAAGGGACTGTCGTTTCTAGGCAGAATAATGTCCTTCATTATTCGTCCTGCTAGCATTGCGTAGGGAATTAGAACTGATGGAAAAAAAGAAAAGAAGATAAAAGGGAAGCGAGGTTTGCCGCTATAGTCCCCTAAGCTGCGAAACAGACAAACTGTAACAGCGTCATGGATTGCTTGAAATCACTAAAGTTGACTGCCTGTGTCTCCGACGCCCGTAAACGATTAATTACTGCCGGCACACGCCGCGTGTTTTACCTAGGCTGTTGTGATTTCACGAAACTGATAGATATTCGAATGTAGATTAATAGTACACCACAGATTGTCTAAAGAATTGAACACCCATGTATAAAACAGCTTGAAACTTCTGTTTCTTTTATAAATGAGTTATTTTGTTAATTATTATTCCGTCGGAATGCACAATGCATATTAATGGATGCATGTGATCAGACACGATGCTTACGTACGTGTCACCTGTCAGAGTCGTATCTAGAGGCATCAGGGGCCCCATATCACTCCAACTCCACACGCCCGACACCATTACAGAGCCTCCAGCAGATTGGACAGTCCCCTGCTGACATGCAGAGTCCATGGATTCACGAGATTGTCTCCATACCCGTACACGTCCATCCACTCGATACAATCTGAAACGAGACTAGTCCGACCAGGCAACATGTTTCCAGTCATCAACAGTCCAGTGTCGGTGTTGACGGGCCCAGGCGTTGCATAAGGCTTTGTGTCGTGCAGTCAAATGGTTCAAATGGTCGCCGGCACGGTAGCTCAGCGTGTTCGGTCAGAGGGTTAGCTGCACTCTGTAATTAAAAAAACTGAGTTAATCGATCAATAACGAACTTAAACGGATGTCTTACGACGTCCGCCCTGATCAGATAGAACGAACAAAAGCGAACAAAGTGCGATTAAAAAAAAAATGGTTCAACTGGCTCTGAGCACTATGCGACTTAACTTCTGAGGTCATCAGTCGCCTAGAACTTAGAACTAATTAAACCTAACTAACCTAAGGACATCACACACATCCATGCCCGAGGCAGGATTCGAACCTGCGACCATAGCGGTCGCCCGGTTTCAGACTGTAGTGCTTAGAGGCGCACGGACACTCCGGCCGGCTGTCGTGCAGTCATGGAGGGTGCACGAGTGGGCCTTCGCCTCCGAAAGCCCATATCGACGATATTTCGTTGAATGGTTCGCGCAGTGACACTTGTTGATGGTCCATCATTGAAATCTTCAGCAATTTACGGAAGAGTTGCACTTCTGTCACGTTGAACGATTCTCTTCAATCGTCGTAGGTATCGTTCTTGCAGGATCTTTTTATGGCCGCAGCGATCTCGGCGATTAGATGTTTTACCGGATTCCTGATATTCACGGTACACTCGTGATACGCTGATAATCTGCCATTGTAGCAGCAGTAACCGACCCAAGAACTGCGCCATACACTTGTTGTCTTATATAGGGGTTGCCGACCGCAGCGCCGTATTCTGCCTGATTACATATCTCTCTCTATTTCAATACGCATGCCTGCACCAGTTCCTTTGCTGCTTCAATGTAGTAGCCAAAGCACTGAAACTTCCCATCATACTTTTTTTACGCCAATTCACGCAGCAAGGAAAAACCGCTGTTTGTACAGGGAAGCAGCTGTTTTCGATCCCTTCTTTTTTCTCCTTTATTAATAAGAAAACTGTTGACCTACTGAGGGCGTTGCTTAATAACGTGTCAAGAGTGTTAAGATCTCGATTCAAACCCAAGTTGCTCTGAAGCGGTTACTGCCACTCATCGGAGCCCTGGTGGGCTGCGTAAACGTTTCCGTCTGAGAGGCGCTTTGCGCAAACAGGGAGTTTACGAAAACGCATCTGCAGTAATACGCAGACAGATTTCAACACTCGTACACTCAGCTGTCCACCCGCAGATTTAACCTGTAGTCGTAGTGAATGATTCTACACTCTGCTGTAGAGTGTGCACTGACATAACTACAAGGCAGATTAAAAGTCTGTGACGGATGGGGACTCGAACCTGAGACGTTTGCCTTCACAGCTTTACTTCCGCCAAAACCTCATCTCCTACCCTCAAAACTTCCCACAAGCTTTAATCAGTCAGGAAGTTTCAGACCAATCACACTCCGCTGCAGAGTCACAGATTCCGGAAACATACACCAGGTTGTGGCTAGACCAAATCTCAGCAGTATCCTTTCTCCCAGGAGTGCAGGTCCCGCAAGATAGGCAGGAGAACGCCTGTGAATACTGTAAGGTAGGCAAGTATAGGCTGATCCATTTGAGATGTCAGAAAAGTAAACGACTATATACAAGAAACTACAAAAATTTATTGGTGGCTACCGCTACGTACACGTGTAAGACAGTCAGAAGTTTGCGTCACAGCACATTAGTAATCAACATGACAGCCATTGCGAATGCGGCAGACATTATACACTGAAGCGCCACTGAAACTGGTATAGGTATGCGTATTCAAATATAGAGAGACGTAGAATACGGCGCTACGGTTGGCAAAGCCTATGTATGCCTGGCGCAGTTGTTAGATCGGTTACAGTGCCACGTTATCAAGATTTAAGTGAGTTTGAACGTGGTGTTACAGTTGGCGCACCAGCGATGGGACATGGCATCTCCGAGGTAACGATGAAGTGGGGATTTTCCCTTACGACCATTCCACGAGTGTATGGTGAATATCAGAAATCCAGTAAAACATCAAACCCCGACATCACTGTGGCCAGAGAAAGATCCCTCATGAACGAAACCAACGACGACGGAAGAGAATCGTTCGAGATGACAGAAGTGCAATCCTTCCGCAATTTGCTGCAGATTTCAATGATCCATCAACAAGTGTGAGCGTGCGAACCATTCAACGAAACATAATCGATATGGGCTTTCGGAGCCGAAGGTCCACTCGTGTACCATCGATGGCTGCCCGACCAAAGCTTTACGTGTTACCTGGGCCCTTCAACACCGACATTGGACTGTTTATGACTGGACGCATGTTGCCTGGTCGGACGAGTCTCGTTTCAAATTGTATTGAGCGGATGGAGGTGTACGGGTATGGAGACAACCTCGTGAATCCATGGACCCTGCATGTCAGCAGGGGAGTGTCCAAGCTGGTGGAGGCTCTGCAATGGTGTGGGACGTGTGCAGTTGGAGTGATATGCGACCCCTGATACGTGTAGATACGACTCTGACAGGTGACACGTACGAAAGCATCCTGTCTGATCACCTGCATCCGTTCATGTCCACTGTGCATTCCGACGGGCTTGTGTAATTCCAGCAGGACAATGCGATACTCCAACGTCCAGAATTGCTACAGAGTGGCTCCAGGAACACTCTCCTGAGTGTAAACACTCCTCGCACATGAACATTATTGAGCATATCTGGGATGCCTTGCAATGGGCTGTTGAGAAGAGATCTCCACCCCCTCGTTGTCTTACGGATTTATGGACAGCCCTGCAGGATTCATGGTTTCAGTTCCCTTCAGCACTACTTCAGACATAGTGCATGCCACACCGTGCCGCGACACTTTTGCGTGCTCGCAGGGGCCCTACATGGTACTGGGCAGATGTACCAGTTAGTGGTTCACAGCAGAAACAACGGATGTCAGAATCGATTGTGCAGAGCGCTTAGTTCACAGCGCGAAGACTAAATGTGAGAAACCGCGTGTACGGAGATGGCACAAGGTATGGCGGTCAGAGTGAAAAGTTATCCCACTACAAAGTTTAACTGCATTAAAACTCCTACAAAAAGCTTCAGTTCATTTTTACAGTAGAGCTTATAGTTTGCTGTACCGTGGGGGAGAATGTGAAGATCTTGCTTGTGGTTTTGAAGGCACTGCAGGTTGCGGAAAAGCCAAGTGTAGGGATTGCAAAATCACCCTGCACACACACACACACACACACACACACACACACACACACACACACACACACTGGCCCAAATATTGCATTGGTACATATTAATTATTATCGCCAAAGGTTGCGTATATAGCAGCAATGCCGAGAGTCCGCGATTATACTAGTGAACTGGTGTACTCTTTCTCCTCTCTAGGCCGGTGTAGGTCACTTGTACTCGAGAACAGACCCAGGCGATGAGTTTTCATTTAAATGAGCAGCGGCGAAGACTGGCGAATCGAGTATCCGAGTGTGCAGACATGGCGAGTTTGTGGATGATGCCATAGGACCCTCTAGTGAGTTTAATTCGAGTATACAGAGCTCATTGTGAGCTCTAAGAGACACGGACCATCTTTTGGCCTCGAGTTGTCAGCTGCCGACGTTTACGAGACCCCGCCCCGGCGTTTCCACCTCGACGGCCGCGGCACCGTCAGGAATAGCCGCTATGCTTTACGGCGACGACGGGCGGTCCACCTGCCCCGCCGTCCAGCGCTGTGCAGTTTCCGCCGGCAGCGGGCAGCGCGCCAGCGCAAACCAAAATAAACACGTCCAGCGGGCCGAGTGCATACTCAGCCTGGCGGCTACGAGACCGTCCCTCCACCTGTGGGTTCCTCCCCCTCCTCCTCCTAACAGCTACAGCTGCTGGTGCGTGTCCATAACAGAGTAACACAGTCGTCTGAGTTACCGAGTATTTGAGATTTATTTCTCTTTCTGATAGCCCGATGATGGTGCCAATAGCTGAAACGAAGGGGAAACTACAGCCGCTGTTGTTCTTTTCTTTTCTTTTTTTCGAGGGCGTGTAGCTCTACTGTATGGCTTAATGATGACGGCATCCTCTCGGGTAAAATATTACGGTGGTAAAATACTCACCCAATCGGATCTCCGAGCTTGGATTACTCAGGAGGATGTCAACAGGAGAGGATTTGGAAGAACAGTCGAACGGTCTGAAGAGTGCTCTGAAAAGAGATTATAAGGTGAACATCAACAGAACTAAAACAAGGGTATGTGTCCTCGGAATCTTCCGCGACGGCATACGCGAATAAAACGTTCTAGGTTTTCCAGCCGCGTCAATTCGAATAAAATCCTCGAGCTTTCGATGGTCCTCTCCGCGATCGTCGTCAGGAGTTCACTGACTGCCGGGGCTGCTTTTTTTTCTTGTTATTTTGCACCTCATGCAAGGTGGGCTGGCAGGGGAAAAGTTTACTCCACTCTTCAGCCACAAACAGTACAATAAAAGAGAAAATGAAGACAGAAAAGTAACAGACTGGTGGTTAAAAAAAAAAAACAGTAGATACAATAATTAAAAACATGAAGCGGTTCACACTCGACGAAAAAACAAGAAAAGCTGTCGGCACTGTGCACAAACACATGATTTAGACGGTACATGTGAACGAAGGAGCGTGCGGCGAAAAACACGAAATCACAAACACGACGGCACACACACGAAAAACTAATGATTATGATCTCTGGCGCGCGAATGTCCACTTAACGTGTGCGAGTCCGGGTACCTGCCAGGAGGGGAAGAAGGGGGAGGGGGAGGGAGAGGGAGAGGGGAGAGCAGAGATGCCAATGGCAGAGGAGTTGGTGGGAGGAATGAAGGTATGGGGGTAGGGGAAGCCCAGGGGAGGAGGGGGGAGAAAGGGAGGAGGGAGGGAAGGGAGAGAGAAGGGAGAGAGGGTGCCCATAGGAACAAATACAGGAAGTGGGAGGGGAGTATCAAAGTTGGTAGCAGGGGTAGATGAAGGTTCTAGGCGCTCCAGTCCGGAGCCGCGCTGCTGCTGCGGTCGCAGGTTCGAATCCTGCCTCGGGCATGGGTGTGTGTGATGTCCTTAGGTTAGTTAGGTTTAAGTAGTTCTAAGTTCTACGGGACTGATGACCACAGCAGTTGAGTCCCATAGTGCTCAGAGCCATTTGAACCATGCTACCACATTCACAGTGTACACCATACACACCGGACACTCGAAGAGCAAAATGTTGTGTTTAATAGGGCGCAACATATCTCGTATCTTGGGGGCGGGCCGGAACACTGGTCTTAGCCCATGTTTCTGCAGCAGACGTCCTAACTTACTGCTAGCTGCTCCACAGAATGGCAGGAATACAGTCTGTTTGGCCTCTTCTACTGATTCACCAGGTGTCTTTCACCGCCAGCCCTTGAAAGCGTTTGCGATGTCTCTTTTGCTGTAGCCATTTTTCCCGAAAACACGTTTTAAATTCTGAAAGACTGTAGGTGGTCGTCGTTCAAATGGTTCAAATGGCTCTGAGCACTATGGGACTTAACATCTGAGGTCATCAGTCCCCTAGAACTTACAACTACTTAAACCTAACTAACGTAAGGACATCACACACATCCATGCCCGAGGCAGGATTCGAACCTGCGACCGTAGCGGTCGCGCAGTTCCAAACTGTAGCGCCTAGAACCGCTCGGCCATCCCGGCAGGCAGGTGGTCGTCGTCAGAGATAATCTTGGCTCTATGAACCAACGTGTTCAGGACAGCTTTCTTGTGTACACGGTGGTGGAAACTATTGGCGTTCAAGTACCGATCAGTGTGTGTTGGTTTCCGGTACACTGAATGACCAAGCTGGCCTCCTGCCTTCCGCTCAACCAAAACATCCAAGAATGGTAGCCTGCCGTGCTTCTCCACCTCGACAGCAAATTTAATGTTGGGATGGACACCATTCATAAAACAAGGGTAATACAATTCAATCTGACATAAAAGAATTAGGTTAGAAAATGGTACACTGAAAGTAGGAGATGAGTTTGGTCAGTAAAATAACTGATGATTGCTGAAGTGGAGAGGATATAAATTAGAGACAGACACTTGGAAAAAACTGCATTTATGAAAAAGAGGAGTTTGTTAACATGTAATTTAGGACTCTTAGGAAGTCTTTTCTGAAATTATTTGTCTGCACTGTAGTCTTGTAAGGAAGCAAAACGTGGGTGATAAAAAAAGGCAGTTCAAACAGAAAGAGGCTATAAGATTTTGAAATGTGGTACTGTAGAAGAATCGTGATAAAAAATACCACTTCAGCTTTATGATAAATGGTTACTTATGATCCAACTGGTTTCAAGGAGTCAAAACCACATCTTCAGGGATATATATTTATTTCATGATTTAGTTCAAGTGATACCAGTAGATGACCTAGCATTCTGTCAGTTGTGTGGTTATTACTTGAAGTAAGTCATGAAATAAATAAGTGTACCTGAAGACGTGGCTCTAACGCACTAATTCGATCATAAATAAATATTTACTATACAGCTGAAGTGATCTTCCTCATCATGATGCCCACAAAATTAAATTTGCTGTAGAAGAATCCTGAACATTGGATGAGTAGATCGAATAACAAATAAGGAGTTACTGTATCGAATTGGGGAGAAGAGAAAAATTTAGACACAATTTTATTAGAAGAAGCGATCGGTTGATGGGGCAAATCCTGGGGAGACAACGACTTGCCGGTTTGGTAATGGAAGGATGTGTGTGTGTGTGTGTGTGTGTGTGTGTGTGTGTGTGTGTGTGTGTTGCGAGATGGGGAGTCATAATTGCAGGAGGAGAGCAAGTTTTGACTACAGCAAGCAGATTTAAATGTATGTAGGCTGCGGTACTTCTCTAGAGATGAAGAGGCACGCACAAGATTAGACTAGCATGCACAGCTGCGTCAATCTCGGTCTGAACATCATAACAACAGCATCGATAACTCGAAGTCAGTACTCAAGTTGTTGAAGCAAGCCGGCCTCAGTGGCCGAGCGGTTCTAGGCGCTACAGTCTGGAACTGCGCGACCGCCACGGTTGCAGGTTCGAATCCTGCCTCAGGCATGGATGTGTGTGATGTCCTTAGGTTAGTTAGGTTTAAGTAGTTGTAAGTTCTAGGGGACTGATGACCTCAGAAGTTAAGTCCCATAGTGCTCAGAGCCATTTGAACCATTTTGTTGAACCAAACGCTCTACAGAAGTATGACTTGTTGCTACTGACGAGTATATTTTGGCCAGCAGAATGACAAACTGACTGACATTTCCTGTACTGATTATCATCTGTTTATGATCTATTATCTACATCCATCCCTTATAGCTTCCGCCCTCTCTTGTTGTTCCTCTCGCTGCGTCATCCTACTAATATTCTACTTTCCCTCCCTCCCTCCCTCCCCTCCCCCCCTCCCGTCCCCCTCCCTCCCCCGCCTCCCTCCCCCCCTCACTCACCCCTCCCTCCCCCTCCCCCGCCCTCTCCCCCCCCGTTCCCGCCTCCTCCCCCCTCCCCCTCCCCTCCTACCCCCTCCCCTCCTCGCCCCTCCCCCTCCCTCCTCCCCCCCTCTCGCCCTTGACACCCACAACCCCCCCAAATACACACACGCACACAATATTTTGTAAAGAAATTTAATTTTATCTCTATTAATTAACAACAATCGTTTCTTCTAGGTTAGCGCTGCCAATATTTGCCAAGTTGGAAAGTTGAAGATATATCTTAGCTCTATTTCCGGCAACCCGTATACAAAGCCACAGACCTTTCGTTGGCAGTTTTCAAATTGGAGGTCTTTCACAAGAACGCTATTACTGTGCTGATTGTATTACCAGCGAGAGACAGCGACGAATTAGGAATGCAGTTAGTTACCAGCAGTTAAACGACGGCGAACTTAAAAGATGTGCGTCATGTGAGTGACGTACGGCTGTTAATGGTCTACTGTAGTGCATTACGCTTACAGAAACAGTATCTATTCAAAAAGCATTGTAGTAGTACTTTGTAAGGATAGTGCACAGGAAACTGTGGAGTGACACTCCTGTATATTTCGATCTACCAGTCTATCAGTCAACACCAAGTCTGGTAATTTGCAGTGCATCTTTGTGGATCTAGACTCGTGTACGGTCGGCTGAAGGCACCGCTGTAGGTACAGACAGAGGAGCAGGAGGGTGGAGCTGGTGGCACGGTGAGCGCCCCGGTGCGCCGGTCGCCAGCAGCCAGCCCCGGTCGATGAGCAAGCTGCTGTGCTCGTGCGCGGGCCGCCGCCGCCGCAGACGCGGCTCCTCCTCGTCGTCGAGGACGCCGACACCGACGCCGCGCGCCCAGCGGCGCCGCAACTTCCCCCGCGACGACGTCCTCAGAGTCCCCCCGGCGGGCGGCCACTGGGCACCGGGCTCCAAGCGGGACCCGCAGCTGTCGCCCCTGGTCGTCCACCCGTTCCCCGACGTCGTCGCTGGCCAGGTGGGACCTTCCGACACGAGCCAACCTCCGCAACTGACTCGGCCCCAAAGTCCTGGCTCTCCTCCAGAAGCTCGGGAATGCAGCCCACTGCCACGTGCAGAAACGGAACCCAGCGCACCCACGGAGATGGAGCTGAACTCCCTGCGCTCCTCCACGTCGGACGAGGGCTCGTTACCCATGGCCTCTAGAGAGAGACTGGCACGTTCTAGAGAGACGCTGCCTGTCGACACCGACGCGGCACAGTTGGCGAGTTCCAGTCCGACGCGGGCCAGCTGCGATTCTCTGAGAAAGACTCCGTGTGGAAGCGCGAGTGCGGTAGACGATCCCTGCTGTAAAGACAGCGGCGAGGTGTGGGTCAAGATGGATCCGTCCTCGGCAGTGCTCCCGCGACGGAAAATTTCGGGAAGATCCCCAGCTACGTCTGTCGATCAAGTGTGGTCGAAGGCCGGAGCGAGGAGGCGCCTGCACGACAGTGGCACTGCGTGGTCGACAGAAGATTTCACGGGTCGAGGAGATGACGACATATGGGTCAGAGCCAAGACTTCGTCGGCAGACGTGAAGACTGCTGACACACAAGAACAAGAAATTAAGCCGCTTGTGTATGAGAGACTATCAGCTGATCGCTTGCATTCTGTTGCGGATGGCCCTGGACCCAGCTCTCCAGGGACCAAAGGAAAGAGTTTAACTATAGATCGCAGCAGTGCAGTGAAACTCAAGCCAGGAGCAAAGGAAGACAGAAGCTCTTTCCTCAACTGGCTGTGGACACTGTTCAGGAGCAAACGGAAGGATGCAAAGGATGAAACTGACCCAAGCGGCAGCAAAACTCAAAAAGAAGCTAATGCTACAAATGAAACCAGTGTTTTGCAGAGTGAGAAAAAGACTGACCAGAAAGAAAAAAAAGATACTTGGAGAAGCTGCTCGCGCTGTTCTCACTGGAAGTGACTTCAGATTGATTGACGATGATGGTGGTCGTGGTGATGTGTATGAGGATGCTTGTGACGGTGGGGTGCTGCCAGATGCTGCTAATAAAGAGGATCTAGATGACACTGTTATCAATCCAGTAATTGCCAAGAGACTAGACGACATTGATGAGGTCTTACAGGCCGTGTATGAGCGTAATATTGCATATGGAAGGTCTATCAGTATGCAGCGCCTGGAGGTTAATGCAGGCCACAAATACCAAAGAGATTCCAGAGAAAGTAGCAGGGAAGCTGATGGGGATGAAAAGTCCTCAAGCCACCTGTCTTTGTGCAGAGCAGGAGAAACAACAGTACTGTTGCCAGAGGGCAACAGTTCACACAAGTACCATGAAAAAAAAATCAGTGTGGGATCGTCATCGCCGTCCAGCTATTACAGCCATTCTCGTTCTGAATCAGAACTGACAAACGATGACGAATTTTTGGCTCTGGGTACTCCTCCACACCCGCCCAATGTGAAGCTGTCACAGGCTGGTTACATGAGGCTGAGTGAACCGAATTTCAGCAATGCAGAATGTGCAAGGTTTAAAGTAGGACGTTTCCTCCAGCAGAGCAACGATGAGCAGTGGTTTGGGCATTCTGATCAGTCGTTAGAAGGCAAAGTGGCTGGACAGCCTGAAGCCATTAGTGGTACAGATGATGTCAGCAGCACACCCGTACCAGATCAAGGATCTGCGGCTGTGGAGGATAAACTTATGAAGATAACTACTGGCTTTGAAGCCGGTGTTCGTGCAATTAGACAGGATATCGAGCACTGTTTGGCCTCAGCTGAGCAAGCTTCTGTAGGTGAAGCAAGTGCTGCATTTATCTCGATGGAGATCAATTGTTCCAAAATCTTACAACAACCTACAGTGCCTGCCCTAGTTGTGTCTGAAGAAGCAGAAGACAACGATCGCGATCTGTGCGGTTTCACAGATGATGGTCTGGATGACATCCTCAAAACTTCAACCACCACTGAGATGGAAGCAGATGAATGGGCAGGCTTTGATCCAGCTGCATGGTCACGCGAACATGGATTTTCAGTCCCAGCAGATTCTGCTTGCTACAGGAGCATCTTACCATCTGGGAAGAAGCTGGTGGACGTGAGGCAAGGCGAAGTGGAGGTTGCTGCTAGAAATGAATCCTGGGCAGACATCCAGAGGGCGCTGCAAGAGCTGGTAGATAGCCAGGACTCTGCACTGATCCAAGAGCTCAAGAAGACACCTGAAGATGAAACACTCCTGGGACCTCTCTTAGAGGAAACAGATCTTACTGTAAGAGAAGACGTATCGCCTCTGGAAACTGGAGTAATGCCTGCAGCCACCACCTCCCCAACTCCTCATCAGGTGTTAAGCGTGCAACAGGTGCAATCAAAGGATAATGACACCCCACAAACTGATGTTACTAAAATCAGGGATTTAGTGTCTACTGACGCTACAAAATCAACAGCTACAGTCAATGTCTTCCCTATGATTCACCCAGTCAAAAGTAGTGGACAGGTTCAGTCGAAGGATGATCAGAGCCTACGCAGAGAAGGTGTAGCAGCTCCAAAAGACCCTTTCTGTGATTCGAATTTCGTCAAGAGAAAAGAAGAGCCAAAGGCTGGAACTCAACTAGCGTTGCAGCCACAGTTTCAGGAAGTGCCCCCTGTCACAGGATCTCCTGTTGTATATCCAGTAATGAAAGATCCAGTAGGCTCAGAGAATGTTAAAGCCTTTTTTGATGAAGCATTGGACAAATCAGAGCTACCTGTGCAGCCATCAGAAGAATTTGTCGTAGATGTAAGCTGCATCAGGCAAGGAGAAGCTAAACCGTCTCCAGACAATCTGCAGTCAGTTTCCTCAGTAAACGTTTTCACTCTTTCTGATGAAACATTAAATAATTTACGATCTGCAGCTCAGAACGTGAAGAAAAGTACCGCCCTAGAACTCATAGCACCAAGTGAGGAGTTGTTTGAAGATAAGATGAAGGTGTCAGAGACTCCCTCAGTAGATTTATTGGAAGACTTGCCTGTTGCTCAAGGAAGAGCTGTCACTCAGACAGACACAATAAAAGATATAACCATAAATATGGCTCCTCGTAAGACATTGGATGCCCAAAATACAGCGTCTAGTTCGCAGCAGAAATTCATTCCTGGAGTGTTTAACGTTGACTGCACAGCTGAGCCTCACGAGGAGACTGAGGTTTGTTCCGATATCCTCACACTTGCAGAAACAGTTCCTACATTTGCTCGAGATTCTGACTGCTCAGGACTAACAAGTGTGATACCTCAAGACTCGAATTTGCAGAAGTCGTTAATTTCTTCAGAGTCAAAAGAAAATGATGACAGAGACAAAGTTGATAGCACATCGCTAGAGAGATGTCAACAGATAGGAAGAGAGCATTTCTTATTGATAGATAAAGAGGAGCAGGATTGGTTTGGTCCTCACATAACAAAGGATTCAGAAGTGTTGCAATGGAAGAAGCCCGTACTGGAGTCTGCTGGTGCCTTAGATGAAACTTACACTTCCAAAGCCATTGGTACCTTTCTTAGCGGAGATCTTGTAAAGGAGGAGGAAATCAATATTCCAGTTACAGCAGAGAAAACAGTTTTTGCAGAGAATTTAATGCCTGACCAATCAGATAATTTGATTAGCAAACTGGCAGATACTTCATCAGACACAGTTTGCAACATTGCTGGAGAATATGGACTTTTGGGTGCATCAGTACCCAGCATGCTGTATGAGCAGAGTCGACAAGATGTGGACAGTAAAATGCCACAAAGTCACAGAGACAGATTTATGACACATGGGCACCAATCAGCTTCAGACTGTCAGCCTCAACGCAAAGTAGCTGATGTAGGTACTCCAGATAGAAGTATGGTTAGCCAACTGTTTGATGCCACTTGGCAAGCAGCACAAAGTGAAGAGGAAGCTGCAAATATCATAGAAACACCATCTGCAGTTTCACCGTCAGTAATATACCAATCGAATGAAGCAGAATTTTTGTTGGATCCCATTGCTTTATCTCGCCAGCACTGTGAGAAAGCTGAGTCTTCTACAAAATCTGGGTCACCATATGATGTGCTGGAAGAATTTGTCCAAGTATCAACATCTAACCAGATATATAATTTGAGAGAACAATCTCATGATCTTAGAGATATTGCAGATCAGCTACAGTCTCTAAAAGAACAATCTCATTCTTCCGAAGATACCAAAAGCCATCTAAATAGTTTGAAAGAACATTCTGACGATTTTAGTGACGTAGCAGGTCATCTACAGAACTCTAAAGATAAATCTAACGATTTTGGGGGTATCGTAGGACAGGATTCAGAAGGATGGCCTGTTAATGAAAAGGATCAATCCAATGCGCTCAGAATCAAAATGGGTAAGACTGTAGACACAAATAAGAAAACAATCTCTCGAGATATTTCCACAGAATCAGTATGGTTATCTTTGGACAGAAGTCTGGAAGACCTCAAAACACCGGCTGTATCATTCCCCCCTGGTCTGTCATCAACATCTGCTCTATTGCCAAGTGTTGATCCATTACCAGATATGCAGCTGCTGGATTGCTTAGATAGTGATGACTCCAAGCGTTCTGACACAAAGAAGAACAAGATAGAAGATCCTTTCATGCCATCATATAGCATGCCTCAGAAAGATGAGACCACTATCGAAAAATCTAACGATATGTTCTATGGGTCAGGTGGAAGGGACGTCCTGAATACTTTAGACTCAGCATGGTTCCCATCAGAAGATGCGTTTTTTACAAAACAATCATCTATAGATATGAAATGTGACAGTGACACGCCCAAAGATACAATGCTGCCTCCTGATAAAGTCAGTGGCTCACAACAGGCAACAGATTGGTGGTCTGAGAAAGGATTTGATTCACTGAGTCCATTCAGAGAGCAAGATTTCTCTTTCACTGGAGAAATTAAGTCAGAAGCACCACAGCAATGGGACTCATATATCTGGACTAGTGAATTCCAGCCATCGAATTCTTCCTCGTCCACTCCAACTGACATTTCTAAGACTTTTTTTGCCGACAACGTACAAGAAGACTATGGTAAAGATCCAGATCAATTCGCAATTGCCTCTAAGGGAATTGCCTCAGTCAACACAGTAGAAAACAAGGAACTTCAGCAGAAACAACGTGATGAGCTGTTAGATGAAAAGAACACAAAATCATCTACCCAAGCAGGTTATTCCGAATTTGGTGTGCCGAAGACAGCATTACCTTCAACAGCTACCTCACAGCCTCCAGAAGAATCACTGTATGTGGAACAGCAGAAATTGCAGTCTATTTCTGTGACTAAGCAGTCACTGTCTGATGAGTCTGCTGGATCAGTAAATAATATAGGACACAAAGCACAAGTTTTAAAAAGCGATACTACAACATGTACCAAAAACGAAGCTACAAATGGAGATCCAGTGGACAATTACAGACCCTCACCCACAAAGAAACAAGAAATGCACGTGACTGCAGTTCCTCTGGAAATTAATCCTCCAAAACACCTCCATGTGACAGGGGACACTACTGCAGCCTCACCATCTTCCAAAAGTGTTCGTGAAGTGGAACAGAGGGAATCTGATGATTTTCCAACTCTTGGATCAGTGGCAGAGGTCAAGGTGTCAGCAGAGGAGATTTCTGTTAGTTCTCATTCGGACTCTCCTCCTCCTCTGGTAGACGTTTCGCCACTGGACACTGCAGACAACTCAAGTCTGCCTGAAGTTCATGGTACAGTAGTCGAGAAGCAGCAACATTCTGATCACCATGCTCCACAAGTCTCTACAGGACCAGTCTATGCTGAACAGATAGCTACACCACACATCAAATCAGCAGAACCCCCTGTTTCCTGTGAGCTCAATCCAGCTGAAGTAGGTGCAGATACCAGCTGTCCTAGTAATAGTGAACAGGGTATAAACAGTAAACTTGTGCATCCAGCAAAAGAAGTTTCCACAAGTACAAAGGCTTCAAGTGCTTCATCAGCCGAGAACGATGGGACCATCATCAGAACTTCAGAAAAATCATTGCAATCAGGAGACTCTCCACTAGAGACTGATAGTTACTCTGAAGATAGCGTCTTTTTGGATGATGAGGAAGGTGGAGACGTTCTGGGAAGAGCAGGCTTCATATTGCACCCCATAACTAGGCAACTGATAAGGCGTTCATCATCGGTGACATCGGAACCTCCTCTGAGTCCAACTATAGCAGTTGGTCCATCGGCTGTCACGCCAGAAAACACAGAAGAGAAGCTTGTGGCAACTACAAGTGGTGGGCAGGTGTTCAGAGAGGATGAGATGAGGGAGAAGCCTCAAAGTGCAGGCAAAGCAGATGCAGTAGTGAAACCTCCATCAGCCGAACGTAGAGAGTCAGTCGTTCTGGAGAAGATAACGGCACTTAAGCACCACATATCCGAGGGTATTCAGCACGGCAAGGACAGTGTTTATAGCACTGAGAGGAAGCTACTGGAAAAGGTTCAGTCGTGGATAGCTCCCGCCGAGAAGTCACCGGGAAAAGGAACAGAAAAAGTTATTGTTGAAGAGGAAGATGTCGTTGAAAATAAGCAAACTGGACCAACGGCATCAGATACGTTAGAAATAGAGAGAGTAAAAAGCACTACTACTACTGTTCATGAACTGGAAAACAAGATTGTTAAGCAACAAGACGAGAAAGTGGAATTATTCCAACCACCATCTCCAGGTACTTCTGGATCAGAAACCAAAAACAAAGTTGCTGGGAATCAGGATGAGAAAGTAAATCTTCCTCAGCCATCGTCTCCAGGCGTTGAGAATGAAATTGTGAGGACTGTGTATGCAGGACCAGCTCTCAAAATAGATGACACACTGCAAGCAACTTCCCCTCCAGAAGAAATAAATGTAGTTGTAGATAATAATCTCAAAGAAGTCTCTGTTGGTAATATGTTAGCATGGAACAGAGCTGCCAAAATAGAAGACAAACTGCAAGCAACTTCCGCTCCAGAAGAAATAGGTGTAGCTCTAGATAATAATCTCAAAGGATGTTCTGTTGGTAATATGTTAAAGGAGAACAGAGCTACCATGGAAACATTTCCTCTAACTCCTGAGGGAGGTACTATCATTGAAATGGAAGACTTTGAGTATGAAACAATTGTAGTAGACAGAGATCCGTTGCTGGGCCAAGAGTTCACAATTCTGGTGAAATCAAGCAGTGACTCGGAACATTCCAGTTGTCACTCGAAAACTGGAGTCAGATCGCCCAAGGGATTGCAAGCATCTGATTCCAACGTAGGGACGTCAGTCTCTCCCAAAAATGAGTCACCATCCTGCCTAACAGGTCACCCCAAAAACACAGAAGCAGATAGTCACTGGACTACAGATTCTTCTAGCAGTCCAGTGGGTTCTGACCACGATATCTTCTTTGAAGATATCCCTCAGCAGTCTCTGGAGTATGGAAGCCAGACACCAAATCCATTTATGTACGAAGAAGACGGAAGTGACTTTGCGGATGTCGAGTGCGGAGACAGTTCCCGCCCTGCTACGTCATCCTCAGATGACTGGTACTTCAGCACCAGTCGGTCTGTAGATGGGGGTCTGGCTATCAGCTACGGTCCCCCATCTAATGCCAGTTCCAGAATAGACCTCAGGAAGCTGGATACCATGGATACTACTGAACAAGGGAACTGTGCTAAAGGGAATGATGCGAAGGGGGAAGACGACATTCTCCATGCGACACATCTACAAGTACCTGTAAATACTCACAAACAAGGTTTTCTGGAAGTACAACATGTAGACCTTAAACCATTTAGCGGCCAAGTGTCCCCAGGTGGCAGATCTTGTGCATCCTATGACGGTCCAGATTACTATGACATCGAGAAGCGGATCGATAGTGTCCTGAAAAGAATCGATGCTCTTCAGGAATCTGACCCAACATTTCGTGAAACCGATAGTGGTACGAGTGGGACCAACCCATTCGACATGAGCGAGGACGAGTGGCTGTGCATGCAGTCTGGAGTGCCACAGGAAGGATTTGCGGAATTGCCAGAGGAGCCGACTGTAGAGGGGTGCGGGAGCACTGTCGAAGAAGATCGACGCTTCCTCGAAGAGACGTACCTGAATACCGGAAAGAAGTCGGGTCGACTCCAGCGAGTCTGCACGAGGCAAAATTTGGATGGAAAAGAAGATCTTGACGCCAATCCATTTTCCGATGTAGCTCACCGCTATATACCCTCATCTGGGTCTGTGCCATCATCAACCGGCAGTATACCAGAAGCTAGTTCAGATTCTGGCGACCAGGACAAGAACAGCAGCAGTAATCCATTCCTCCAGACAATCTACGAGAAGGGATTACTGCCACAGTCTGCATTATCTATTGATTTGCCCAACCCATTCCTATACACAGAGGCAGAAATTAGGGAACAGCTGAGGAGGGCTGGGTTCTCCAGCGAGGAGGAGATTTTCCCACTGTCTCCGCCTGGAGGCACCGTTTCTGAGGCCAGCTCTGGAGTCGCTGGTGACAGATCCTGCTCTCCAGACAGCAGCTCCAGTGACAGCAGTGACGGGACGTTGGTTCAAGACCCTCTCCCTGTGCTCCCAGTACCGACACAGGAGATGCTGTTGCCGGACAGGAGCCCTGATCGTAGGACGCTAACTCTCGAGGAAGTTTCAGCCCGCAAAGAAACTGAATCAATAGAGAGAGATGTGGATAGCGGGAAGTCTTCCAGAGAAGCAGGAGGAGTAATGAAAGGTAGAACTGAGGAACCTGCAAGAGGAGCAGGGATTCAGGACGTGAGGAGTATGAATCTCCCAGATGTAGTATCCAAAGAGGTCGATATAAATCCAACCACGGATTACAGAGGTTTCCAGAAAGAACCTTCATCAGATCTAGAGAAACGTCAGATTGCGAGTGGTTTGCCCTGTCAGGTTCGTACGCCAGTTGACGTCGATCCTAGCAAGTTAGCCGTTAGAGTGAGCGGCTTAAGTGTTCGAACTGAAACAGGATTGCAGGCTCCTTCCAGGTTCTCTGTGTCTTTGGCTGTGCAAGACCCGAGTCTTCAACAAGTAGGAAGTACTTTAGAAAGTGACAGTTGTGTTTTTCCAGCTGATTACAAACCGTGTACTAGCGTTGATAATAGTGCGAAAGAGAATTTCCAGTGTCGACTGCCGAAGGACACAACAGAAAGTGTGGTTGGCGAGTTGCCGGACTTAGTAGGTACCGTGTGTAGTGCTGTGGTCGAGGGCGGCAGTCAAGGTGGTGGTGGTGGTGGTGGTGGTAAACCGTTATTACCACTGGACTCGGATGGGACGTCGACCCAGCAACGAGTACTGCGAGAGGGAACAACGAACGAAACGTCGAACGACGGAAGCCAGCAGGACGATGGAGGTTTGTGCTTGAACTGTGTACGGTGTGTTGTGTGTCCCACACGGCATGGAGTGCCAAAAGAAATAAAAATATTTCCTACTAACATGTACCCTACGTAGTTAGAAAGTCGTGTGCCTCTTTCTGTCACTGCATGTTGCCTCGTCGCTGACACTGAAATTAAAATCCATTAAACATCTGCTGCATTTGCATCAACACACAACACATCTGCACCAAAGTGTTCTGCAGTGGGACTAGGTTTCCTTACGTTCCTGTTGTGGACGCAGACGGAAAAGATTCTTTGTTTGTATGCCTGTTTGTGTGTTGCGATTAGTCTACTTTTATTTTCACAGTCTCTGCGGGGTGGATGGACAGAGAACTGAAAAATATACGTAAACACTCACTGGAAGATGGTAAGCGCCAACTTTTCATGACTGATTTCGTCCACTTTTACGGTACATGCATTGCTTGGTCAGAAATGAGTGTCAGAAGTGGGAGGTCCAGATGGCCAAACGTTTCTTATCATTTTGATAAAAGACTTGAAAACGAAAGGAAAAGTTGGGATTGCAAATAAATTTTCAGGAAGCCGTTATAGCTAAGGCATACGCGAGAACTTCCTACATAAAAGTAGATACTGTTATTTTGTAATTGATGATTTACACGTGCTGATGTAATATTCATTATAAGAACAGGAGAAACCGTAATTTTCTTGGCATTTGCACACGCTATAAGCGCCACAATTTTACCTGTACAGTTACTTACAATTCCTTCTTAAAAACTTATTTGTAGTGTCCTCCTGGACAAGTAAGCACAAACCTTTCTTGGAAATTTATCTGAAAGTCTTAATTTTCCTTTCCAAATCTTTTTATGAAAATTAATGAACATTAATAATTAAAAAACATTAAGCATTATTTCGGTTTATTTGCAGTGTAGGTAAGGTAAAAATAGAAAACAAAAATAGCTTCCGCAGAGGGATTCGACCCTACGACCTTCCGAGTACCTTTCTGTTCTCTTCCCGCTTCACCGACCGCTTCCTGAAACTTAGCCCAACATTAGTTGTTAATGTCTCGCAATAACGCACGCCAAAAATACAGGGTGTATCAGAAAGGATCTCCGATTTTTAAAAACTCATAACTATTATGTTATTTGAGACAGGGTTTGTGGTCCATTTCTCTTTGCCGAGAACACTGTTACAGGAAGCACGTATCTCGATATGCTTGAGAATTTTCTCTTCCCATAGCTGGAGACAACTTCGTTTACCAACACGATGGGGCTCCGTCACACTGGCTTCTGGAAGTGAGGGAATTTTTAAGCCACAGGACTGCTGAATGATGGAACTGTTGTAGCACTGGACCAAATGATTGAGCCTTACGTTATTGGCCTCGAAGGCCACCGGACCTGACTGTGTGTGATTATTCCTTGTGGGGTTTTATAAAAGACTGTTTATGTGCATCTGTTACCAACAACAATGAATAACCTGAGACATAGCGTAACAGCAGCTGTGGAAGCTGTAACTCAAGACTTGCTCGCTGCAATGTGGGTACAATTTGAATGCCGCATTGTCATATGTCGTGCTTCTCAAGGGGGACACATTGAACATCTATGAAAAGGTATGGAAAACAAATTTTTGAGTTTCCCGTTCATGAAAAAACAAAATTCACTGTGTATGTTTATTAGTTTCAGAAATATAGACGCGCCAAATCAGATGATTCTTTTTGATACAACACGTGCTATTTTTTTTCCAAACTCTTGGCCATTTGGAGTTGAATCTACCACAAATTTGGACGAAATCGGTGATGACGAGTAGGCGCGGTCCCATTGTAGGAAACTGTGGGTTTTGAAAAACACATTCTGCAGAAAAGAACGTGTTATTGGTGATTTTATTTGTATTGGCATTAGACCCTGACCTAAGACATATGTTTGATGTTTCATGCCCCTGTGCTCCAGACATTTTCAGAAGATATAAAGACTTCGTGAGTTAGTTTACGAACGCAAACAAGCTGTTTGTAAGTACATTGAAACGTCCCCTTAGAAAAATTATAAATGACTGGGCTTGTAAACCCCTTACATTATTTGCTTTTCAAACAGCTGAGAAAAACTGAACGTACTCAGACATTTCTCTCTTTACCTATTCTGATCAACACTAAACTGACACACAATATTTTTAGCGCAACGCAATCTGACTTTCAATAATCCCTACAAAAGAATGGCTCTGACTAACATTAACCTATACCTTTCATGAATCACTTACCTCACAAAAATCTTCGTTACTCAAACTACTGCAATACAGCGTGCGCCAATACTGTCAGCTGAATAAAAGATTCTAACTACTGAAGGCACTAACTACCGATATACACTCCTGGAAATTGAAATAAGAACACCGTGAATTCATTGTCCCAGGAAGGGGAAACTTTATTGACACACTCCTGGGGTCAGATACATCACATGATCACACTGACAGAACCACAGGCACATAGACACAGGCAACAGAGCATGCACAATGTCGGCACTAGTACAGTGTATATCCACCTTTCGCAGCAATGCAGGCTGCTATTCTCCCATGGAGACGATCGTAGAGATGCTGGATGTAGTCCTGTGGAACGGCTTGCCATGCCATTTCCACCTGGCGCCTCAGTTGGACCAGCGTTCGTGCTGGACGTGCAGACCGCGTGAGACGACGCTTCATCCAGTCCCAAACATGCTCAATGGGGGACAGATCCGGAGATCTTGCTGGCCAGGGTAGTTGACTTACACCTTCTAGAGCACGTTGGGTGGCACGGGATACATGCGGACGTGCATTGTCCTGTTGGAACAGCAAGTTCCCTTGCCGGTCTAGGAATGGTAGAACGATGGGTTCGATGACGGTTTGGATGTACCGTGCACTATTCAGTGTCCCCTCGACGATCACCAGTGGTGTACGGCCAGTGTAGGAGATCGCTCCCCACACCATGATGCCGGGGGTTGGCCCTGTGTGCCTCGGTCGTATGCAGTCCTGATTGTGGCGCTCACCTGCACGGCGCCAAACACGCATACGACCATCATTGGCACCAAGGCAGAAGCGACTCTCATCGCTGAAGACGACACGTCTCCATTCGTCCCTCCATTCACGCCTGTCTCGACACCACTGGAGGCGGGCTGCACGATGTTGGGGCGTGAGCGGAAGACGGCCTAACGGTGTGCGGGACCGTAGCCCAGCTTCATGGAGACGGTTGCGAATGGTCCTCGCCGATACCCCAGGAGCAACAGTGTCCCTAATTTGCTGGGAAGTGGCGGTGCGGTCCCCTACGGCACTGCGTAGGATCCTACGGTCTTGGCGTGCATCCGTGCGTCGCTGCGGTCCGGTCCCAGGTCGACGGGCACGTGCACCTTCCGCCGACCACTGGCGACAACATCGATGTACTGTGGAGATCTCACGCCCCACGTGTTTAGCAATTCGGCGGTACGTCCACCCGGCCTCCCGCATGCCCACTATACGCCCTCGCTCAAAGTCCGTCAACTGCACATACGGTTCACGTCCACGCTGTCGCGGCATGCTACCAATGTTAAAGACTGCGATGGAGCTCCATATGCCACGGCAAACTGGTTGACACTGACGGCGGCGGTGCACAAATGCTGCGCAGCAAGCGCCATTCGACGGCCAACACCGCGGTTCCTGGTGTGTCCGCTGTGCCGTGCGTGTGATCATTGCTTGTACAGCCCTCTCGCAGTGTCCGGAGCAAGTATGGTGGGTCTGACACACCGGTGTCAATGTGTTCTTTTTTCCATTTCCAGGAGTATATATATATTTATCAGTCCATGATATCCAATATTACAAATTTATTTCTGATGGACACACGTCCAGATCGGCCGCTGTCAAAATTCCGCCATCTCTCTCCCCACATCCACCACTGCTGGCGGCTTACCTCCAACTGCGCAACGCTACGCGCTGTTAACAGCCAACTGCCCAACACTAGAATAGCAAATTCCAACAATGCCATCCAGCCACAGACTGCACACAGCACATCCAGTGATTTTCATACAGAGTGCTGCGTGGCGTTACCAATATAAACACCTAAACAGACTACTTACAACATGTGCAATGTTGCTTTGCTCTTTTTTACCCACAACCTGTTTCGACACCTATGAGTCATCCACCACCTATGGGTCATATTTTCAATCCTGTAAAATACCATAGCAAATTTTGATTCGATTTCTATTGTAACCCCAAAGCTTTAACATGTGCATCTGTTTTGTTGGGATTGCTCACTTGTATGTGCTTGGGTTTTACTGGAGAGGTATACTGTTAAGCATTGTTTGACCTGACAAGCATTCAGTGTAATCCTAAAAGTATATTTCTTTGTTCAAGAGTAAATGATTTTGTATCATGTTTGCAGTAGTAACATCACTGGAGGCTTTGTGATAGTCTGCGTCCTTGGTGTACTTTGTTGCATGAAATTCTGCATCATGTTTGCTGGTACCTTTTACCTCTCCACTGTTACACTGTATCTCGCTTTTTGAATAACAATATGAGTATAGGAAGACATATGACGCCAAGCTTACTGTATTGTGCTGTGGTACGGTATTCACACAGAAACGATTGCTTCCTGACTTTGCAGATGAACACGTTGTCAAGTGCGAAGGAGCTCAACAGTAGACCAGTCTGCAAGAGACAAGATTTAAGTGTTGTACCGTCATGTGAACAGTGCCAGCAGAATAGAGGCACATGTTGCAGTTTTAGGCCTACAGTAAAAATACGATAAAAGTTTTGAATCACATTTTTAGAGAAACAAAAGGGAGATTCCAGAAGATTACTCACATTTGTTGAGATACGTGTAGGTGAACAAACACAAAAAAGAAAATGGATTTGCGGAAGACATTGCTTCTCTAAACATCGCACATTTAGATGATACTCTTATTATTAGGAGTCTCCTGACTTTTTAGCTTTAGTACATTACGTATGTTTTTGGATAGAGTCCGCCTTTAGCTAAACACAATTTTGTTTTTTAATCCAAACATGTTTCACTGCAGTTGCAGCATCTTCAGTGCGCTTTTATTTTTCATCTGTTAAAGATAAAGAATGTTCTGTACTGTTTGTATACATGTAACTATTAGTTTTTAAATCGTAATTACAGATATTTGAAAAAACACACAAATTGTGTATTCATACCTGTTTACCACATGGTGTGGTTTTTCTGACGTGTTGTGTTTCTAGTGACTGTTTTGTTCGACTGTTTATCATCTGAAACCACTTGCACCTTAACGTAGATGAATTGTGTAAGCCAAAATTACGATTTGAAAATTGTTATTTCTATGCCTGAAATTAATTAATTCTGTGTGTGTGTGTGTGTGTGTGTGTGTGTGTGTGTGTGTGTGTGTGTGTGTCTATTTACATAATGTTTCACTTACATTTTCTTTTTCTTTATCTTCATCACTGTCAAACACTATACATAGAGTTGCCACTGTCAGTGTCACTGTTTCACCGTTTACCAGCTGTAAAAACAAACATGGCGGGCAGTGGAACAGTTGAATGTGTAAAAACAAGATGGCTGACAGTGGAACAGTTGTAGGCATTCCTGATGGTTGTTCTTAATCTTTCAGATGTGTCCGTGATTTGTGTGTGTGTGTGTGTGTGTGTGTGTGTGTGTGTGTGGTGTGAAAAAGGGGGAGAGAGAGAGAGAGAGAGAGAGAGAGAGAGAGAGAGAGAGAGAGAGAGCGACAGTAGGTTTTACGATTTATTTGTGTGTGTATGTGTGTGTTTGTGTGTGTGTGTGTGTGTAAAGCAAACACAGAGAAAAAAAGAGCTTCAACCCCAAGATTATTACTTTAGTACATTATTACACAATTTACTACATGAAAGTATACTGTTAATGTGTAACAAACCGTTATCGTTCTTTCTAAAGGGCAATAATGGTATGTTACCTGTTAAGTGTCTACTGCGAGTGGTGTAAACTGCACCGATCAGACGTGAGACCTATTGCGACTGGCATGTCGCCATCCCTGCAGCTGCTACCGACGGTAGGTGAATGCCGCTACTTTTTTATTCAGACAGCTCCTCATTTAACGTAAGACAAATCGGAGGAGGTACTGGTAACCGAACCCCGGTCACTCTGTAGGGAAGGCTACCACGCCGACCAATGTGCTGCGTAGATGCTCTGGTGTTAATTGTAGTTTCTTGACAATGTACTAATGCTCATACGTAACTGTGAATTGCACGGTACTGGAAGAATAGCTACAAAGCCGAAAGTGCAGTAATGTATTCAGGATGAAATAAAATAATAATCTAATAGCGAAAACATTATCAATTAGACGGTTTCGTATTTGTTTAGAAAAGACGGCTGAAATGGCAACAAGAGGTTCGTCTCAACATGTGCGGTGTCTTTGTTCACGCGTCATGTCAGCTGCAGCGTTTCAGCGTTTCTGTTACGGTGTCAGGCCAGGAGAATGGCCTGTAATCAGTCGCACTGCGCTTTTCTCTTCACATCTGCCACGTCCAACGTAAGTTTTTCTACAAGTGGATCCCCCGCCCGGGAGTAGTTTTCCTGTATGTATTACTGTATGGGTGCAAGCAGTACCTGTGATAAACTTCAGTTTCGCAGTACCGTGCCACAGGATCGCAGTTCACCACTTGCCTTCTACATCTACACACGTTCTGCGCAAGCCACCGTACAGTGCGTGGCGGAGGGTACCCTGCACCACTACTGGTCACTTCCTTTCCTGTTTCACTCGCAAATAAAGACAGGGAAAAACTGCTGTCTATACGCCTCCGCACAACCCCTAATTTCTCTTACCTTCGCGGTCCTTAGGCCAAATCTAAAGGTGGCATGGCTAAAATACAGGGAGCGAAAGGCTATTTACAATTTTTACAGAAACCAGATGGCAGTTTTAAGGGTCGCGGGGCATGAAAGGGATGCAGTGGTTGGGAAGGGAGTGAGACAGGGTTGTAGCCTCTCCCCGATGTTATTCAATCTGTATATTGAGCCAGCAGTAAAGGAAACAAAAGAAAAATTCGGAGTAGGTATTAAAATCCATGGAGAAGAAATAAAAACTTTGAGGTTCGCTGATGGCATTGTAATTCTGTCAGAGACAGCAAAGGACTTGGAAGAGCAGTTGAACGGAATGGACAGTGTCTTGAAAGGAGGATATAAGATGAACATCAACAAAAGCAAAACGAGGATAATGGAATGTAGTCGAATTAAGTCGGGTGATGCTGAGGGAATTAGATTAGGAAATGAGGCACTTAAAGTAGTAAAGGAGTTTTGCTATTTGGGGAGCAAAATAACTGATGATGGTCGAAGTAGCGAGGATATAAAATGTAGACTGGTAATGGCAAGGAAAGCGTTTCTGGAGAAGAGAAAATGTAGACTGGTAATGGCAAGGAAAGCGTTTCTGGAGAAGAGAAATTTGTTAACATCGAGTATAGATTAAAGTGTCAGGCAGTCGTTTCTGAAAGTATTTGTATGGAGTGTAGCCATGTATGGAAGTGAAGCGTGGACGATAAATAATTTAGACAAGAAGAGAATTGAAGCTTTCGAAACGTGGTGCTACAGAAAACTGTTGAAGATTAGATGGGTAGATCACATAACTAATGAGGAGGTGTTGAATAGAATTGGGGAGAAGGAGAGTTTGTGGCACAACTTGACCAGAAGAAGGGATCGGTTGGTAGGACATGTTCTGAGGCATCAAGGGATCACCAATTTAGTACTGGAGGGCAGCGTGGAGGGTAAAAATCGTAGAGGGAGACCAAGAGGTGAATACACTAAATACGTTCAGAAGGGTGTAGGGTGCAGTAGGTACTGGGAGATGAAGAGGCTTGCACACGATAGAGTAGCATGGAGAGCTTCATCAAACCAGTCTCGGGACTGAAGAGCAGAACAACAACAACGCCAATCTATGTTGGCGGCAGTACAATTGATCGGCAGTTAGCCTCAAATTTTCTCAATAGTGTTAGTCTAAAAGAACGGCGCATTCCCTTCAGGGATTCCATTTGAGTTTCCGAAGCATTTCCGTAATACTTGCGTGATGTTCAGCCCATCGGCAAAATATCCAGCATCCCGCCTCCGAACTCCTTCGATGTCTTCCTTCAATCCGAGCTGGTACGGATTCCAAAAACTCGAACAAAACACAAGAATGGGTCGCACCAGTGTCCCATATGCGCTCTCCTTCACAGAAGAACCACAGTTTCTCTCAATGAACCGAAGTCGACCATTCGCTTTCTCTACTACAGTCCTCAGATGCTCTTTCCATCTCACATCGCTTTGCAACGTTAGGCTCAGATATTTAAACGACGTGACTGTGTTCAAATGGTTCAAATGGCTCTGAGCACTATGGGACTTAACTTTTGAGGTCATCAGTCCCCTAGAACTTAGAACTACTTAAACCTAACTAACCTAAGCACATCACACACATCCGTGCCCGAGGCAGGACTCGAACCTGCGACCGTAGCGGTCCCGCGGTTCCAGACTGAAGGGCGTAGAACCGCTCGGCCACACCGGCCGGCCGTGACTGTGTCAGCCAGCATACAATTAATGCTGTATTCCAACACTACGAGTTTGTTTTTCCTACTCATCCGCGTTAACTTACAATTTTTTTTTTTTTTTTTTTTTTTTTTTTTTTTACATTTAGAGCTAGCTGCCATTCATCACGCCAACTGGAAATCTTGTCTAAGTCGTCTTGCTTCCTCCTTCAGCCACTCAACTTCCGACATCTTACCGTACACCAAGACATTATTAGAAAACAACTGCAGATTGCTGCCCGCCCTATACACCAAATCATTTACGTATACAGAGAACAACAGCGCTCCCATCACACTTCCCTGGGGCACTCCTGACGATACCCTTGTCTCTGATTAACACTCTCCGTCGAGGACAACATACTTGGTTCGATCATTTAAGAAGTCTTAGAGCCACTTACATATCTGTTTACTTATTCCATATGCTCGTGCCTTTATTAACAGCCTACAATGGGGTACCGTGTCAAATGCTTTCCGGAAATCGAATCTGCCTGTTGCCCTTTATCCATTGTTCGCATGGCATGATTTGAGAGAAGGGCAGTCCGAATTTCATACGAGTGATCCTTTCTAAAACCGTCCTGATTCGTGGACAGAAGCTTTTCCGTCTGAAGGGAATCTATCATATTCGAACATGTATTATGTTGTAGAATTCTGCAGTAAACCAGTGTCAAGGATATTGTTCTGTAATTTTCCATTCACCCTTCTTTATACACAAAGTTCACCTGCGCTTTTTTTCCAGCCTCTTGGGACTTTCCTTTGGGGGATTCGCAATAAATGCAAGATAATTAAGGGACCATTGCCGTTGCGTACTCTTTCTAAAACCGAATTTTGACTGTACCTGAACCTGGAGACTTAATTGCTTTCAACTCTTTCAATTGTTCCTCTACGACAGGGATGCCTATTAATATGTTCTGCGTAGTGGAGTCTGTGCGATTGTCAAACGACTGTATGTTTGTCCGATTCGCCTGCGTCAAGCGTTTCTTAAACGCGAAATTTAAAACTTCAGATTCCCTTTTTCTGTCTTGTACTGCCATACCAGACACCTTAACGAGTGCCAGGATAGAAGTCCTAGACCGCTTAGCGATTTTACATACGACCAGACTCTTCTCGGCTTCTTGGCAAGAGCTTTTGCTAAGGTACGAGGTTAGTGGTTGTTGTATGCTTCGCGCATTGATCTTACAGACGCACGGGTCTCTGGTGACTTTAGACTGTCGTCATTTGCTCCTTCTCTTTTGAATCGAGGGTGCAACAGCCTTTGGTTCCTCAGCAAGTTGGGAATTTCGTTGTTAAACCACGGCGGGTCATTTCTGTCCTTAACCCACGTACTCGGTACATACTTCTCCAGAGCACAGTTTACAATCCGTTTAAACTTTGCACATAGTTTCTCTGTGCCCATCATACTGGAACTAGATTATGTCAGTTGATTGTCCAAGAGGTATGCTAACAACTGGACATCTGCTCTTTCTAACAGAAATACTCTCCTAGAGATCGAACTAGTTGCTCAAGACAGTTTTCAGAAAATGTGCTCAGGACTACTTTCCCAAGACTGTCTGTCCGGAAACCTCGCAGTGAATCCATAGATGGGGACCATATGACAGCTCTGGTTTCACATCCCAGCACATTGTCACCCCTACTTACTGTGTAGCGTGACTCATTAGGTTCGTGACTCATCATTCGAATAATCAAAGGATATTTACGTAATTTTCGTTTTGTCAACATTAAGAACTAGTCAACTGTTGCCCCTGGATGACGTAAAACTTAAAGCAAAACAAAGCTACCTGCAGTCTGAAGGTCGATGTGAACGTTTCAGTGCCTCGATGGGGATGGTCGCGTTGTACGTGGTGTAGCATTGTCTTGCTCCGAACTTTGAACTGATTTAGCCAGCCAGTAACAGAGTGACTTACAATCCAAGATGCTACTCCAGGCGAGTGTAAAATGAATGTGCGCAACGGAAAATAATAAATGCTAAATGAAGATTTGGCCCTGTCTGACTACGCCCTGAAGCAGATCTTAGGATCTCTTAATTCTATAAATTGACCGAGTGAGGTGGCGCAGTGGTTAGCACGCTGGACTCTCATTCGGAGGGACGACGGTTCAGTCCCGCGTCCGGCCATCCTGATTTAGGTTTTCCGTGATTTCCCTAAATCGCTCCGCCGGCCGGGGTGGCAGAGCGGTTCTAGGCGCTACAGTCTGGAACCACGCGACCACTACGGTCGCAGGTTCGAATCTTGCCTCGGGCATGGATGTGTGTGATGTCCTCACTCTAAAACATGGTGGGCAGCTGTATGACAAGTGACACTGAACGGCAACATCCTAAACAACTTTACAGAATACGTTTATCGGGGGTAATTAATTGACACAAAAGGGGATTTGAAGCCTGAAATTTTTCGTCGAATTAAACTGAGTTGGAGGGCTTACGAAAGGAATGCAACAGCTCTCAAATTTAACATGCCGATCCACTTAAAGAAGACAGTTTTTGATCAGTGTGTACTACCGGTTTTAACAAACGGTTGTGAAACTTGTACTTTAAATGAATTTTTCAAAGGGAAACTGAGAACTGCTAAGAGAGCTATGGAAAGGTCAGTATTAGGCCTCACTAAGAAAGATTGACAGAAAAGTGAAGGCATTCGAGCAATTACAGGAGCAAAAGATATTATAGAACGGGTTAAGACTCTAAAATGGCAGTGGGCAGGACATATTGCACGAACGAAGGATGCAAGATGGACAAAGTCAGTTTTAGAGTGGAGTCCCAGAGGAAAACGGAGACCACCTGATCGCTGGGATAAGGAACTCAGGAAAGTTGCGGGCTTCAACTGGCAGAAGACAGCAGCGGACACAGATGCATGGAAAAACCTCCTAAAATGTATTTAATAACTTAAAGAGGCTACATCTTGTATAGATTGAATTAGCTGAACAATAAATAAATAAAATCTCTCAGGAATGAGCCGCGGTAAAATCGTCAAACCCGCCGAAGTTTCTGGTAGGTTATAATAGAAGAGCCGTTGATTAAAAGAGAGCTGGTTAAGTAATGTAACATTCCATACCGTACATCTGAATCTGACTTCAGCTGCGATCCATATGGTCAATAGTTTACGCAAGAAACAACATACGTAAGTAATTCGAGGGTCATTCTAAAAGTAAAGAACGTTTCGCTCTGAAGAGCCCCATCATTAAAATGCAAAATGCGAGCGAATCTTTTCTGCAAACAAATAACAGTGTTAGTGGCACTTGGCGTCGTCATTACTAACCTACCACAAAACGGAAAGATGCAGAATGGGTCTCTGATGGTTCGCTGGGACTGAAGAAGGGCTTTTCTGACAGTTCCACGTGGTTGTGTGAACGTTCTGTGCGTCCTATGCCAAGTGAACAGAAACTATGTACAACACCTGAAGCATTTAAAACCACCACCTTAATTTCCTCTGCTTTTTTAACACGTTTTTATTAGGTCGCTTTCTTGTTGTTCATCTGTTCGGTACAAATTTAGCAACTGATTTGAAACTAACGTCTCGATGAGCTAAAAACTTCAAACTTTGAGATAGTTCAGAATGCAAAACGGACTCACTTTCTTGTCCGCTGTGTGGCGTGTGCCACCACTATTTCTTACCTTTCCTATTCCATTCGCGAACGCTGGCGAACGTCTATGTGAGCTCGACTCTTAATTTTTTACATTCGCCGTCTTTTCGCCAGATGTGCTTAGGGGGAAGCAATATATTAGTTCACTCATCTAAAATGAAACTAAAATAAACTTGAAATTTACCACTTATCTCTGTTGTAATCTCACCAGAATGTTTGAAATCGATTGAAAAATTTCACACACATCAAAGTAAAATAACAAAAAATAATTATTTAAATAAAAACTTTCTAAAAAAACACTTCTCGAAACGGAGAGAAAACTATGAAATGATTTTACACAGCTCCTTACAGATTCCTAAACTCATACAGATAGTCCTGAAAATTTGTTTTCGAATTTGTAACAGCTATGATAATACCTGTAAAATTTAAAACGTAAAACGTGGGGCGCATGCAACCGATAAAAGTAAGCAGTGTAGAGAGCAGCCGCCGGTGAGAGGAATCGCACAGCAGTTCGTATCACTTGCAGTGCAATAAAATTGTTAGTACCTTAGATGTGCTATCCCTGCATCAGTTATCTACTACACGCGCCCCCACGTTTTTCGTTTTGTATTTTACAAGTATTGTTATAGCTATTAAACAATCAGAAGCTGAAATATTCAGGGTTGGTTGTATGGGGCTAGGAGAAAATCATTATTTCGTGCTTTTTAGTCTGTTTCGAAAACTTTTTTGCATTAATGCAGTCTCGAAAACTTTCGAACAGAGGGCCTAGGAAAGAGTGTGGAGCTCTACGACAGGCATTTAGCTTTAAAGAGCGACTACATAGAAATCAGAATTTTTGTAAAAACTCTTTTCTTTCATTATCTTTCCCCACAGTCGTTTAATGAACAAAGTAAGAGCATATGGACTATCAGACCAATTGTGTGATTGGATTGAAGAGTTCCTAGATAACAGAACGCAGCATGTCGTTCTCAATGGAGAGAAGTCTTCCGAAGTAAGAGTGATTTCAGGTGTGCCGCAGCGGAGTGTCATAGGACCGTTGCTATTCACAATATACATAAATGACCTTGTGGACGACATCGGAAGTTCACTGCGGCTTTTTGCGGATGATGCTGTGGTATATCGAGAGGTTGTAACAATGGAAAATTGTACTGAAATGCAGGTGGATCTGCAGCGAATTGACGCATGGTGCAGGGAATGGCAATTGAATCTCAATGTAGACAAGTGTAATGTGCTGCGAATACATAGAAAGAAAGATCTCTTATCATTTAGCTACAATATAGCAGGTCAGCAACTGGAAGCAGGTAATTCCATAAATTATCTGGGAGTACGCATTATGAGTGATTTAAAATGGAATCATCATATCAAGTTGATCGTGGGTAAAGCAGATATCAGACTGAGATTCATTGGAAGAATCCTAAGGAAATGCAATCCAAAAACAAAGGAAGTACGTTACAGTACACTTGTTCACCCACTGCTCTAATACTGCTCACCGGTGTTGGATCCGTACCAGATAGGGTTGATAGAAGAGAGAGAGAAGATCCAACGGAGAGCAGCGCGCTTCGTCACAGGATCATTTAGTAATCGCGAAAGCGTTACGGAGATGATAGATAAACTCCAGTGGAAGACTCTTCAGGAGAGACGGTCAGTAGCTCGGTACGGGCTTTTGTTGAAGTTTCGAGAACATACCTTCACCGAGGAGTGAAGCAGTATATTGCTCCCTCCTACGTATATCTCGCAAACAGACCATGAGGATAAAATCAGAGAGATTAGAGCCCACACAGAGGCATACCGACAATCTTTCTTTCCACGAACAATACGAGACTGGAATAGAAGGGAGAACCGACAGAGGTACTCAAGGTACCCTCCGCCACACACCGTCAGGTGGCTTGCGGAGTATGGATGTAGATGTAGATGTAAATGTAGATGTAGAAATGCTTGGAGGAACACACGTTCTTTACTTTTAAAATGATCGACGTGTTTCAGTCATTGTTTTAGGAAGTCAAAGAATTCCTACCGTACTAGATTTGAAAAAATAAAGGGGAGCGTTGGCCTTTCGCCATATTCATCGGGTAGGTTCGTTGCTCGTACTGCCAAGTCACGTGCAGAGAAATGCTTCCGTTAGCAGGAACGGAAGCATGGTAGAGTATCGAATGGTAGGAAAGGATTGGTATTTTCTGCAGTAAGCTACGTGCTTTAAGGGGAAAAGATACTCCGTGCATGACGAGTTTAAAGTATGCACAATTTCGAACAGAGTACGTCGCTTAAACATAAGCTCTGTTCTAAGGGTTAGAGCTGTTCGGGGCGACCAAAAGTTGGAACAGCGTAGAGTCTTGCAGCAGCCCGTTACATAAGACTGGGAGATTGCGCCATTTCTCAGAAATTTGCGCGAATCTTCAGAGAGTGCAAAATAGTGTTGGCAGTGAAGTGTGGCCCGGCGCGGAATGTTTGGGAAATCAGTTAAGGCCACTCGCGCTGGCTGACAGTCAAGATATATTTAAGCTGATGATGGAAGCGCTTGGCAGGGACACAGTTCTATAGCGGCGGCCGGCAGCAAAGCGTTTCCCGATATACAAATTGTACGCGTCAGGGTGTGCACTGGCAAAAGGCGACGAGGTCAGACAACTCTCTCAGGAAACAGTGCCGCTTAGTCTACACTGACGGACAAAAGAAGTGAAGGGGAGGACGAGACGGAATTAAACTTCACGAGATGAGGACGGTGTGTGATGCTATTTCAGAGATCACAGAATCGAGCCCAATGTGCAAAGAGCTTGGCATTATGATCTCACTCACCAGTACGGCGTTGCACCGCCTCTGGCCTGGATGATACGTGCTCTCATTCAGTGTGGCAGAGTGTCGTGAAGCCGTTGTATCCTGAATGAGATTTTCACTCTGCAGCGGAGTGTGCGCTGATATGAAACTTCCTGGCAGATTAAAACTGTGTGACGGACCGAGACTCGAACTCGGGACCTTTGCCTTTCGCGGACAAGTGCTCTACCAACTGAGCTACCCAAGCACGACTCACGCCCCGTTCTCACAGCTTTACTTCTGTCAGTATCTCGTCTCCTACCTTCCAAACTTCGAGTCTCGGGGCGGCACAGAGTTTTAATCTGCCAGGAAGTTTCGTTGTATCCTGTCCTGAGCCAAGCTGGTCGACCGGATGCTGGCGCCCGAACGGGGAGTAGACGCGCGAACTGGTCCCAGATGTGTTCTGTAGGGGACAGATATGGCGATGGTGGTGGCCAGGGAGTACCTCAGAATCACGCAGCCAGTTCACAGAGACACGTACTGTGTGTCGAGCAGCACTGTCGCGCTGAAAAATGCTACCACGGTGCTGTCGCGTGGCAGATGACACAAGAGGACACGCGATGTCCATGCTGCCAAGAGTTCCCTCAGAGACTGCTAGCCGTAACCTCGAGTCAGACCCGATGGCTGCCCACGCCACGGCATCAGGAACAACACCGCCGTGCCTTTCCAAAGCACTGAAAGAATGGGACATCCCTCCAGGTCGCCACCATGGTCACCATGTGTACATATCCGAAGTACATCTCTCTCCGACCACCATCTTTTTTTTTTCAGGTAGTGCAAGCTTCGAAAAAGTTTCACCATCATTAGTGCGTCGGCTTTATTTTCTGTCGAATAACCGGGAAAATTTCGACAGCAAATTTGATGGTGGTAGGACTGAGACGCCCGCTAAACCCGCTGGGCAGGACAGGTAATAGGATTGTGGAAAGGGCCAAAGGTTGAGGTCAGTTTCTCCTTCTAATTGTCATTTATTGTAATTTAATAACCTTTAAATGGTTCAAATGGCTCTGAGCACTATGGGACTTAACTGCTGAGGTCATCAGTCCCCTAGAACGTAGAACTACTGAAACCTAACTAACCTAAAGACAAAATTGTTAAGGCTTTCGTGGCCACTTGTTGACAAACTGCCTATTGGCTTCTGTCTCGGGTTCTTCGGCCGACGTTCATCTAATGATTTTTCTGACGTTTCGCCAGCACGAGTGGCTGGCATTGTCAAAGCTTCACCCTCCATTGCCGGAATGGAGGGTGAAGCTTTGACAATGCCAGCCACTCGTGCTGGCGAAACGTCAGAAAAATCATTAGATGAACGTCGGCCGAAGAACCCGAGACAGAAGCCAATAGGCAGTTTGTTAACCTAAAGACATAACACACATCCATGCCCGAGGCAGGATCCGAACCTGCGACCGTAGCGGTAGCGCAGTTCCAGACTGTAGCGCCTAGAACCGCTCGGCTACTCCGGCCGGCTAATAACCTTTACAACCAAAGCGGCACATACCCGGACCTTTACCGAATGCAACTCTTTTCACGCCTAAAGGCCTCAAAATAAGAAATCTTGACAAATCAACAAGATAAAAATCTTGTAAGATAGCATTGAAATAATTAAAAAAAAACAGAAAAAATATGCAAAGTGCAATACAAATGGCTGAGGGCCACAATTAAATTTCAAAATTTTAGAATATTTTACCATAGACTTTTAAAGGCAGAAGGCCAGAATATTTAACAACAAGAAATCATAAAAATCAACAAGATTAAAAAGCAAGTAAAGAGACAAATCAAATAAATTGAAAAAAAGGTATCACGGCTACGTGGAAAGCCTTAAGGCTAAGCAGATAGAACATACATATGCAAGGTGCAGTACCAAAGGCTGAAGGCCACAATTAAGTTTAAAAATTGTAAAATATGTTACCATAATCTTTTAAAGGCAGAAGGCCGCAATGTTTAAGCTTGAAAGATAAATTTAAAAATAAATTTTGCAAAATTTTAAAAGAAAATTAAAAAATAACCATAAGCCTTGAATTTAAAGAAGTTGGCAACAGATAATTAAACACCGGTGGCACTCAGAAGCCTCCAGGGAGGTCGGTCTGCCCTCGTTCACTTAGGTGAGACAGATGGTGAACCCAACTGCACCTGATCCGTCGGAACCCAACCAGGGAACGGCCACGGACCGACCGACACAACGACTTGCTTCCCGTCACTCAGCACATGAGAACTCAAACCGGAAATGTTATAAACGCGATAATCCACAATGGAGTATGTATTAACTGTCAAAATTACACACCATGTTAGACAGCGACAACATGTGAGGGAAGGACGCTGCCTGAAATTACGCTAGTGGCCAGGTCAGGTAACCGGAACACTAACGGCCACTAGGCAGAAAATTTCGCTGGTACACTTGAATTTGAAACATGGCAATACAGTTAACTTCACTCAATTGAACACTGCCTGAATTTACGTCAGTGCCCAGGGCAGGAAACCAGAACACTAACGGCCACAAGACAGAAAATTCCACTGGTGCACCCACATTGTAGTCGACCAACAGAGTTAATTGCCCTGCATGGTGGCTAAATTTCAACAGTAGAAACACTCGGTGTTGCTCACAGGAAAACCTCCCCACCACCGAAACGAACCACCACAACGTGAATGGACGTGGCTTGGGTAGTTGAAACCACTACTCAACTTTGACGTCCAGGGTCGGTCAACCACGAAGCTCGTAGCGATCGGACAACTCCACACACGCTCCGACACTGCTCAGAGGCTGCCAGCGGCCCCAGCCGACTGCACCGCGCGGAGATAACTTCCCTCGTCCGCTACAACCGACCTACCGCCTCCAGACCCCCTAGCCGGAAACTGTATGCACCAAACCAAAGATGGTACACGGCGCAAATATCGATACACATCACTGCTGCCACACGTAGAAGGAAGAAGAACCACGACGTAACGGCAACAACGGCGGGAAACCAAACACAGATAGACAGCGAAGTTCACGAAAACGCATAGTTGGGAGTGAGGACGGCTCAAGGACTACACCGAAACACGTATGGGCGAAAATAGAAAAATAAATGTGGTTGCTCAAAGCAGAACCGATTTTCGAAACATTTGTTCGAAACCAAACAAAGAGAAAAGAGTGAGCTTCAAAATGAGTACCTGATAACGAGGCCCAAAAAGTTCGATGTACACTCTAAGAAAAAAAAAGATGCATAACGAAGGAATTATTCGAATGGGGCGGAAATCAGTAGATGCAATGTTCAGACGAACACATTAGTACAATTTGAGGAAAATTGCGTGATCTATTTAGAAGAACGAGCTACAGAAATTGAGCAAGTGAATAGTCCATTAGTCCAACTGTCGCCCTTTTTTAAACACTTGTGCGGCTCAACATTGATTGACAGCGTTGATGGATGTCCCCCTGGCGGATACCGTGTCAATTTCTGTCCAACTGGGGCGTCAGATCGTCAGATGCCGAGCTGGTTGTAGAGTCCTCCCCATAATGCTCCAAACGTTCTCAGTTGGGGAGAGATCCCGAGACCTCGCTGGCCAAGGTAGGCCGTGTGCTGGCGGCCATTACCTTGCTGAAATGTAAGCCCAGGATGGCTTGCCGCGAAGGGCAACAAAAAGGGGGCAGAATATCGTCGACGTAGCACTGTGCCGTAAAGGTGCTGCGGACGACAACCAAAGGGGTCCTGCTGTGCAAACAAATACCATCATTGTTGAATGAGATTTTCACTCTGCAGCGGAGTGTGCGCTGATATGAAACTTCCTGGCAGATTAAAACTGTGTGCCACACCGAGACTCGAACTCGGGACCTTTGCCTTTCGCGGGCAAGTGCTCTACCAACCGAGCTACTCAAGCACGACTGACGCCCCGTCCTCACAGCAGTACTTCTGCCAATATCTCGTCTCCTACCTTCCGAGTTCGAGTCTCGGTCTGGCACACAGTTTTAATCTGCCAGGAAGTTTCATATCCGCGCACACTCCGCTGCAGAGTGAAAATCTCATTCTGGAAACATCCCTCATGCTGTGGGTAAGCCATGTCTCAGCAATATCCTTTATTTCAGGAGAGCTAGTTCTGCAAGGTTCGTAGGAGAGCTTCTGTAAAGTTTGGAAGGTAGGAGACGAGGTACTGGCAGAAGTAATGCTGTGAGGATGGGGCGTGAGTCGTGCTTGGGTAGCTCAGTTGGTAGAGCACTTGCCCGCGAAAGGCATAGGTCCCGAGTTCGAGTCTCAGTCCGGCACACAGTTTTAATCTGCCAGGAAGTTTCACCACCATTCTTGCTTGTCGGGCAGCATGGCGGGCGAGAGTCAGGTTGGTGTCCCAAACCAATCCGGTGCGTATCCAGACACCTCACTGCCGATAATCGGATCTCAGTTCCGTGGGATTCATCACTGAAGAGATTCCAGATCATTGTTTAATGAATCAACATAAATCTTCATTTCCAATCAGTGATTCGTTACTTCAAAGTACGTACTCTTCCATTCGTATAATTTTGACCCTTAATTTACGAGAGACCCCGTGCAGTGCTAACTCCTAAGCTGAATTTCTTCCTCCCGGTATCTTGTTCGACACTTCGAGGTTCTCCGTTACGATTTTGAAACATCCTGTGTACGAGCGCCTTACGGGACAGGACGATGCCACGAGGTAATAAAGAGCTTGGAGGATTTGCAGCCTGCGAGACAGGTCCGTACTGAGTGGCTGGCTGTGTTCGCAGGCCGCGCGCCGGCGCCGGCGTTTCGGCAGCCGCCCGTGTAGCCATCGTCAGGGGCGGCGGCGGCAGCAGCAGCAGCGGCGGGGGCGGAGGGGGAGTGGGCGCCGGACCGCCGCCTGCTGCCCGCCAGCCCGCCGAGGCCGCCGCTGCTCCCCTGCGAGGTCAGCCGTGTGTCTTCTGTGTTGTGTCCGCACCCACACTAACACCCGCTGTCGTAACACACTAGCGTAACTGTTCAAGGGGCTGGGGTCGCTCTTGTTAGAAGCTAGTGAGCTCACGTCAGGGAGGCAGAACGTGTACGACACACATTAATCGAGGACTAACGTCGTACGGCGGTCCGATTTACATCAATCGCCAGCCGCCGTTTGAGGTCCGAAAAAGAAATGTTCTGCCAAGTACTATTGTCAGCAGGCAGTCGCCACGGTGGACCACTCGAGGAAACCGTTTTCAACTCTCTCTCTCTCTCTCTCTCTCTCTCTCTCTCTCTCACACACACACACACACACACTTATCCCCTCAGTGCCGTGACTGCACATTGTGGCTTCACTGCGTAAAATTAATAAATGGCTTTCACCAGCTCAAGCCGTTTAGTGCACCTTCATGTACGTTGCGTAGTTTCTGTTTTTCCCTCATGATGACGTCAAGTGAGTTGGTAAAAAACGTTTATTAATTTTACGAAGAGGAACATCCAAGGCCACATATGAGTACCCACGAACTGAAGAGGATGTTGTTGTTGTTGTTGTTGTTGTTGTTGTCTTCAGTCCTGTGACTGGTTTGATGCAGCTCTCCATGCTACTCTATCCTGTGCAAGCTTCTTCATCTCCCAGTACCTACTGCAACCTACATCCTTCTGAATCTCCTTAGTGTATTCATCTCTTGGTCTCCCTCTACGATTTTTACCCTCCACGCTGCCCTCCAGTACCAAATTGGTGATCCCTTGATGCCTCAGAACATGTCCTACCAACCGATCCCTTCTTCTGGTCAAGTTGTGCCACGAACTCCTCCCCAGTTCTATTCAATACCTCATTAGTTATGTGATCTACCCATCTAATCTTCAGCATTCTTCTGTAGCACCACATTTCGAAAGCTTCTATTCTCTTCTTGTCTAAACTATTTATCGTCCTCGTTTCGCTTCCATACATGGCTACACTCCATACAAATAATTTCAGAAACGACTTCCTGATACTTAAATCTATAGTCGATGTTAACAAATTCCTCTTCTTCAGAAACGCTTTCCTTGACATTGCCAGTCTACATTTTATATCCTCTCTACTTCGATCATCATCAGTTATTTTTCTCCCCAAATAGCAAAACTCATTTACCACTTTAAGCGTCTCATTTCCTAACCTGATTCCCTCAGCATCACCCGACTTAATTCGACTACATTCCATTATCCTTGTTTTGCTTTTGTTGATGTTCATCTTATACCCTCCTTTCAAGACACTGCCCACTCCGTTCAACTGCTGTTCCAAGTCCTTTGCTGTCTCTGACAGAATTACAATGACATCGGCGAACCTCAAAGTTTTTATTTTTTCCCCATGGATTTTAATACCTACTCCGAACTTTTCTTTTGTTTCCTTTACTATATATATATAAGGACATCACACACAGCCATGGCCGAGGCAGGATTCGAACCTGCGACCGTAGCAGCAGAGCGGTTCCGGACTGAAGCGCCTAGAACCGCTCGGCCACAGCGGCCGGCTGGATGCCAGAGTCAGCACCTGTATTGCCACCCATTAAGGCTACAGCTCCTACTAATATGTAGGACTCAATACGTGGAACCTCAAAGCCACTTGGGCTCTTCATCTGTAAATGTAATAATTTCGTGTAGTCCTTATGCATTGTTGTAGTAACAAATCCTCAGTGACTTGGAAACCTCTGTAGTAATTTTTTATATCAATAAAGTGTAACGATCAAAGATCCATTCTTTCAGTGTGGATGGACAGCAGTCCCGATTACTTGCAGGAACCCAGAATGACGAGTGAGGGGTTAATGGCTAGGTGACGCTAAGCGAATAGTGCGTGGGAGGCTGGCTGGTGTGATGGGAAGAGTGCCCGGATGGCCGAACGGTCGAGGCGGCCGTTCGCGTTAAGCAGGTGATCTGGGTTCGTGACCCAGCCCAGCACAAGGTTCCACCTAATACCACTGACTCGTTTCAATGTTCAGTTGCGGCAAACGTCATTAAAAACCTTTGAAATCTATCTCTATAGTCTCTCTACACTTGCCAAAAATTTCTTTTCAATTAATGATGGGAGGATTTACCCTAAGTTTTTGAAATGGATGAAATTTTCCTAGGGGACAGCTTCAGACTTATCACATCAACCTCGAAAAATAATGAAGCGAAATACTGTTTTGTCCTTTGGTTAGCAAAATACCTCGTACGACAAAGAATCTTTGAAGAGTTGCACATCACATTGCATTTAGTATGTATAAACTTAGGAAAATAGCGCTTTTTGATTTTGTGTCAATATTTAAATCAACTACTACTAAGTTTAAAGTCTGCATCTCATAAAAAATTCACGTAAAGAACCAGAAGTTCTATGTGTAATGACCGAATCATGAGGTACTCTGCTAGGAAAAAAATCATATACTGCAAGTATGAATATTGGCTGTAAGCCTAGTAATTTTGGGTGGAGACATACAATGCAAGCCTCTTCCGTCTGTCCATTAAGAGGTCACACGTATCGGGAAGCCGTAGATATCACGATCAATGATTGGGAATTGCAGGTAAAAAGCGACACAGTCACGTGTCATCTATAAGCATCCAGCACCAAACGCCTTATATAGAGGCCCTCAAACGCCGAAGAAATTCTGAATTCCATAGTTGCAGCGAAAAGTAGCAGCCTTCGATGAAAGAGCCTACAGTAGATACTGTGTGAGTGAAAAGTCAGACTAAGAACGACTTGCAAAAGTTCACCTGCACGTACCTGTGGGTTAGGGTCGCTGGTTTCCATTTGTCTACATGTCACTTCAGTTGTGACGAGTATTTGAGCCTAAGTGTTTGATTATAATAATATAATCTGGCATTCCCACGGTTCTTGGTCAGTAATACCATACGTTATTGCGTCTTAAAATTGCAGGCTGCGGTTGTCTTTTGTTCTAGCAAGTCTCTTGTATGTTTTTGTAAACCAGTGTCTGTGCCCTTCTGCACTTTCACTGCTAACATTTGAAGAAGCAATAAAAAGCAAACTAGTAAGCGAACCCGGCGTTTCATTTGACTGTCAGCATAATACGAGGGTAAGTCAACTATTAGCCGCAAAGTAGTTATAAAATTTTATAGTAAGCAAATAGGAAACTTACAAGAACATCATTTTTCGACATAATCTCCTTACGTTTCAACGCACTTGCTCCATCGTTGTACAAGCTTCCTGATGCCATCGCAAAAGAAAGTTCTCGGGTGAACTGCGAGCCAGGAGTGCACCGCTTCTTTCATTGCTTCGTCCGAGGCAAATCGACGGCCCTTAATGCCTGTTTGAGTGGACCAAACAAGTGATAGTCAGAAGGGGCAAAAATTGTTCAAATGGTTCAAATGGCTCTGAGCACTATGGGACTTAACATCTTAGGTCATCAGTCCCCTAGGACTTAGAACTACTTAAACCTAACTAACCTAAGGACATCACACACATCCATGCCCGAGGCAGGATTCGAACCTGCGACCGTAGCAGTCGCGCGGTTCCGGACTGACGCGCCTAGAACCGCTCGGCCACCGCAGCCGGCTAAAAATTGTTCAAATGGCTCTGAGCACTATGGGACTTAACATCTGAGGTCATCAGTCCCCTAGAACTTAGAGCTACTTACACCTAACTAACCTAAGGACATCACACACATCAATGCCCGAGGCAGGATTCGAACCTGCGACCGTAGCGGTCGCTCGGCTCCAGACTGTAGCGCCTAGAATCGCTTGGCCACCCCAGCCGGCTCAGAAGGGGCAAGCTCGGGACTATATAGAGGATGATTCAGTACTTCAGTATGCGGACGGGCATCGTAGTGCAACAACACAACACCTTTCGACAGCAATCCTCGGCGTTTGCTTCGAATTGCAGGATTTAGCCTGGCAGTAAGCATCTCACTGAAACGTACTCTGTTTATAGTTGTGCCCCTTTCCCGATAATGTTCCAGTACTGGACATTGTGCGCCCCAAAAAACCGTAAGCCTGTTTTCCTGCGGACAGTTGGGTCTTGAACTTTTTCTTGCACTGCGAATTTGGATGTTTCCATTCCATACTCTGCCGTTTACTCTCCGGCTCGGCTCGTAATGATGGATCCATGTTTCGTCGCCAGTAATGATCCTGTCTAAGAAGTTGTCCCCTTCGTTACCATCGCGATCCAAATCTTTTTTGCAGATGTCCGAGCGCGTTTGTTTATGAAACTGTGTGAGTTGTTTTGGGACCCATCTCGCACAAACTTTATGAAACCCAAGTCTGTTGTGGATGATTTCATAGGCAGAACCGTGACTAATTTGCAGACGATGTGCCACTTCGTCAATAGTCAATCGTCTAAAAGAATCATTTCACGAGAACGCTCAATGGTTTCTTCATTTGTGTCGGTAAACGGTCGTCCGGCTCCTTCATCATGCGCAACACTTGTGCGACCATTTCGGAATTTTTCAGTCGATTCGTAAACACTCCGTTGTGACAGAACACTGTTCCCGTACTATACCGAAAGTCCTCGATTAATTTCGGTCCCTGATGCGCCTTCCGACCACAAAAAACGGATCACTGAAGGTTGCTCTTGTTTGGTGCAAATAGACAGCGGAGTAGCCATGATTAACAGCACGGAAGTGATAACGAAACTAACCTAGCAGCTTGAAAATTGCAAAGATATAATAACAAATAAATAAAGCATGCGTCATCAACGTAAAACGACAGTACTACCAAAATAAACAAAAATATAACTAAATTGCGAATAATAATTGACTTACCGTCGCACTTGCCTCCCTAAGCTTGAAATCCAATTGTACTGTGTCGAACCACGGCGACCTGTAAAACGTCAGCCTGCCTCCGTCGCTGTTTCACTGCTATACACTGTCACACATGTAACAAGAAAGGGACGAGCAATAACCCAGCGTCTCCACTGATCTGAGACTGAGCTTCTAAAAAGTATGTCGCGACCCACGTCGGGTTACTATATATGATACAGTCTCTATAATGTCCCCAAGCATGTAAAAAGCAAGGTCTTAATTTTAAATAGGGCCGGAGTGACATTCGCAGATATTTGCTGCTTTTAGTACTGGTAGGCACAATGCTTTGCGGCTGCCACTGGTCGTTAGCGTCCGCCAAAGTGGGGGAAGGGAAGGGGTGGGGGAGAGAGAAGTAGCCACTTGCTCCCCCTCCCCCCACCCTCTAAACCGCCAGCCTCTAATCTGGAGTACAGAGTCTGTATTGATATAATAAGTGGTGGATAAACTTCAGTTCTCTGGGATAAAGTACGTTTTTAGTGTCATCTATAAAGATTAGTTGTCATGACATGACATGTATCGAAAATAACGATCTCATTTATACAAAAAAATGGCAAGTCCGGCCACCTCAACCCACATCTCCCTACTGGTGTATTGCTGACACTGTCAGTAGTTTTAGAGGTTTGACAAGATTCACACAGTGAAACGCACAACGAAAGCACCTTTTAGTACAAGCTGAGACAAGGTGTAGCAAATAACTAATTTTTCTCGTGCATTGAATGACAGCGTCAGTAACTGAAAGGTTAAAAATATTTTTCCGTCTTCGCAGTATGCAATTTTTAAATTGGATGTTCCCCTCTTCATGGTAGCGCTGAAGGAATATGGAGGCGGGACATGTTTTTTTCAGTTTTGTGAACGTCGGTAATTCATTTCGGTACCCACCGTGAGCAAAACTTACCTTTATTACTGAACGAGTATGACGAAACCTGGGGCGCGGTACCCAAACCCATTTCCTAGTTAGCTACCAAACGGCTTCCAGGGACAACAAAAGTTGATTTTGAAATTCGGCGTTATTATTGACCGAACTTAAAATTTTAAAATGCCGTCGTAAAACACTCATAAAGCAGCATAACCTTATATTAAAAGTGTAACACAATAAGACGAGTGTTACACTTACAAACTGTGTGTTTGTCTCGAGACAACACAACTGGCGGCGCGCAAATACCCAAACTTTTTTCACCCAGCATTTGAAGTTGAGAGCAGTTAGCGACTTCGAATAAACATTAATTTCAGATCTTCTTTCAACTTTTTCTCACTTACTTGCTTGGAGCAAATACAGGGCCGATCAAAATTTTTTGTTTACCTAGCAGAACTGTGAATTTGTGATTAAAGCAGGGATTTCGTTTTGAATATTCTGTCATATCCCCAGTCTGATAATAAAAGAAGTGTAGACATGTAAATGCTAGTGGCACTGATTGTTCACATAGAAGGGCGCTGACGAGTGTCCACAACAACACTGACGTCGCTTTAGGTAAGACACGTCCATTCGGATAGGCCTGATTGATTCCTTCTGCTGTCTGCACAGCAGTCGACTGCATTAGTTTATTGTACATTGTGTGCATCTAGCAGTGTGTTTGTATACTGATCATGTTACCTCTTAGTACGACGGAAGCAGGAGACTGGAATTGAAAAAAGTGTTGCAACTTTATCTGTGCATCAGGAAGGCTGTTCTAATCAGGCAGTAGCAACAAAAGCAGGTATAGGTCAATCTACAGAGGTGTATAGAATTCGCGAGGAAGTAAAGAGCATGCGAGCAGATCCCATCTCAGTCTCAACAGTGCAACGCCATCTCCGTGAACAAGGTTTAAATGGGTGCTGTGCGACCAAAAAAAACTTTTATTACCCAAACAGAATAAGGTGAAACGACTACAAGGGGCATAACAACATAAAAACTGGAGCGCGCTGCAGTGATCCACGGCGTTACTCGCGGACGAGTCCGAGTTTGAAATATTAAGAATGTATCGTCGAATGTTTCTTCGCCGACTTCGTGGAGAATGTACGAAGAGTCAGTGTGTGACGACAACGGTGAAGAGTGATGGAGAGTCTGTCATGGTGTGAGAATGTTTTGCGGGTAATGAAGTCGGTGATGTAGTGAGAATTGATGAAACATTAAAGAAGTAAGGATACCACAGAATACTGATCAACAATCCCGCCCCATCTGGCGAGAGACATAGGTTTGTTCTACAGCAGGACAATGTTAGGCCGGCAGGAGTGGCCGAGCGGTTCTAGGCGCTTCAGTCTGGAACCGCGCGACCGCTACGGTCGCAGGTTCGAATCCTGCCTCGGGCATGGATGTGTATGATGTCCTTAGGTTAGTTAGGTTTACGTAATCCTAAGTTCTAGGGGACTGATGACCTCCTATGTTAAGTCCCATAGTGCTCAGAGCCATTTTTTTTATTTTATTTTTTTTCAGAGTGTTCGGAAATTGTGAGCCGACTTCTCACACGCACAATTCTGTAAACTCATTCTTCAAGTTCATCAGTCACATCCGAATGTCTTCCCTGACCCCTTTCATCTCGCACATCTGTACGAGGAGCCTTGATTTTTCTGCACCACTCCCTCACAGTACAATCACTCATAATCCCGTCCCCCTCATCCGATGCAATGGACTCTGTCTGCTTCTACGCAGCGAATGACAGAACATACCTTGCGACTGGTGGGACACGCAATAACAAGTGGGACGAAGCTACAACCATTTCTTTATTTTTAATAATCAATCGGTGTTTAATTCACGAATAGTGCTGAAAACATTGAGCATAGAGCAGATGTTTTTTGAACTTTCTTTTCCAATATTGGCAATACAATTATGTTTTGGGCAATGAAACAGCTCGAATGCGGAGACGGTCTACTCACTCCTGATCGGGTTAGGGTCCTTTTCGTAAGCCGTCGGACACGACAACAACGCCTGCAAGCTACGTCAGAGAAGCAAATGCAGGTGTGTGCAGGCGGAGCTTGCGTCACGTTCACGCTATATGACGTCACGGTGGCTGCGCCTCTATTTCCGCGGCCCGCTGGTGCGAACGCAGCCCCGCTGCGTGCACACAAACACACACACACACACACACACACACACACACACACACACACACACACGTACTCGCACGCCATCCGCACGCTACTATTCCTGTTCTTGGCACTGAGTTCAACAGTCTGCCAGTGAAAGTAAACGCTGCGTCCACCAATTCCCACAAAACGAGAGGCTTCCTCGTACTCTTGTTTTCTCAGGCAACAGGGAAGTCGTATTTACGGATTATCGGCCTGTGATTAGAACAGTATTAAGTAATATGAACCGTCTAAAACTATGTAGTCCTACCCGTCTGCAGATTAAAAACATGCGAAATACTGCCAGTTGCCAATGAACCCACCATCCTCACATATCCAGCAGCACAAGAGGTCTCTCAGATCCCGTACACCAATGATCCCAACAGATTTACCCACTCATTTCAATTGACTTCAATTCCCTATGAAGGACTCGTTAGCAATGACAATAAACAACGCTCGGGGTCAGGCAGTGGATGGAAGAGGAGATGGACAGAAAGGGGGAGGAAATGGATACAGAGAGGATGAACGAGAAGATGGGCGGCGAGGAGATGGACAGAGGGGAGGAGGTGATGCGCAGAGAGAGGGGGAAGGAAGAGGAGATGTACAAAGAGAGGGAGGGAAAGGAGATAGATAGGGAGGAGAAGGAGATTACGACATACTGCGTGTCAGCAACCTGATGACGGGAAATCTGCCACTCCACACGCGTCGTTGAACTGTGTCAGGTACTGCTCATATGGTAGAATGCAAATACTTATTAGTCTACTGATAATTGTTGCAATCGCTTCGTAACATCCGTAAAATTGAACTCTCATTGCTTGCTGTTATAAACAAATGTCTGGTAGTCACTTTGCAGGTATAGCTAAGGTTGGCTACGCCGAGGAATCTACCCTTGCCAGCCGAAGCCGTTCGTCTTCTGTCGGTATATTTGCGCCCGTCAGAAACCGAGCCCGGAGTCTGCTTGGAGTGAACAGTCAGCAGAATGGAATGACGCCTCTCACAGCTGCCTAGCTTACCATCGAGGCCTAATTGTACAGACGAAAGGACAAGCTTTTCCTTCGAGAAAAGAAACCAATGGCTGAGAATGATTTCTTTCCACCTTACAGCAACAATGTAAGCACATAACGAGTAGCCGCTGAACAGTGAGACGCGGCAGCTGGTGGAATGGATGACGGGGTGTCCAGACCCCCCATATGGGATTAAAACTACCAGCTCGTTTGAAGCAGACGTCTCAACGAATCTTAATCAACAATTCTCGTCAGCAGGAATTCCTACCTACTGCTCCCTCCTTTATAGAATTTGCCAGTGGACCATTCTCCAATATTCACTTCTACGTCCTGCTCTTTCCTTGCGTTGACTGAAATCAAATGTTTTTCGTATGCAATTTGTGATGATTTTAGAGGACGCATTTCTCGTACATTATGCAGAAGAGGCTGTTAGGACAGTGTGTAATTGTCTCTCCTTCCATCTCAAGTATAATAATTTCAGCATTGTTTTTGATGGCTCTCCATCTTCCGCCATAGCCGAGTCCATCAACATGAGGTAGCAAATACGAGGTAGCCAAGGAGGTGGACACGTGGGTTCTGCTATGCCAAGACTGCTTGGTAGCTACGACAGCAAAACAGAATTAATTAGCAGGAGTACGAAATAAGAAAATATTTAATACTTAACTTTGTTGTGGGCCATGATCTGTTGGTTGACAATTATAGATTAAGCGCCCGTAGAATGACATAATGTCCAAGTCACAAATCTTTCAGTGACGAATTACTCTCTCGTAATCTTGAATGTCGAATGCGGTGAATCTGAACACTAACTTGGCTGTCGACATGACAGAACATAGAATTGTTTATAACTGCCAACTTAGTACTGCTAACTTTACTGTACTACTATTAAGTAACTTTACAACTGGGCTACAAAGACGTGATGGCAGCAGTGACTGAGGTACAGACGATGACTGACTAACATCGGCGCAGGCTGACCACTGAGCGCGGCTACGAACTGTAGACTGGCACAATTGCACTACACTCCTGCTACACACGAAGTGGCCTAGCGGCACCTCGCGGTGAGCAGAAGTATTGCGACTGGCTGTGTACTCTTTCGCTACAACAGCCCTTCTTATGTTCCGTTTATCGAGAGAATCGCATCCGGCGAATGGATCTCTCTGGCGGCGGTGTGGTCGTATGACTAACGACATCACAGTTTTATCTTATTATCAACCTCCTGTGAACGGTTTAGCAAATACCTTTTGCATTACTTTCATTCCAGCTTTAACTTCTCCCAATGAAATATCATTATCTCCCGACGCTTCACTTTCCCTACAAATTTCACTACACCTTTCTTAGTTATCTGTCCTGTATAGAGCTGCCAAAAAAGGCCCAGTGTACATTTCGACAGCTACTGGCCATTAAAATTGTTACACCACGAAGATGACGGGCTACAGACGCGAAATTTAACCGACGGGAAGAAGATGCTGTGATATGTAAATGATTAGCTTTTCAGAACATTCACACAAGGTTGGCGCCGGTGGCGACACCTACAACGTGCTGACATAAGGAAAGTTTCCAACCGATTTCTCATACACAAACAGCAGTTGACCGGCATTGCCTGGTGAAACGCTATTGTGATGCCTCGCGTAAGGAGGAGAAATGCGTACCATCACGTTTCCGACTTTGATGAAGGTCGGATTGTAGCCTATCGCGACTGCGGTTTATCGTATCGCGACATTGCTGCTCGCGTTGGTCGAGATCCAATAACTGTTAGCAGAATATGGACTCGGTGGGTTCAGGGGGGTAATACGGAACGCCGTGCTGGATCACAACGGCCTCGTTTCACTGGTAGTCGAGATGAGAGGCATCTTATTCGCATTGCTGTAACGGATCGCGCAGCCACGTCACGACCCCTGAGTCAACGGATGGAAACGTTTGCAAGACGACAACCACCTGTACGAACAATTCGACGACGTTTGCAGCAGCATGGACTATCAGCTCGGAGACCGTGGCTGCGGTTACCCTTGACGCTGCATCACAGACAGGAGCGCCTGCGATGGTGTACTCAACGAAGAACCTGGGTGCACGAATGGCAAAACGTAATTTTTTCGGATGAATCCAGTTTCTGTTTACAGCATCGTGATGGTCGCATCCGTGTTTGGCGACATCGCGGTGAATGCACATTGGAAGCGTGTATTCGTCATCGCCATACTGGCGTATCACCCGGCGTGAAGGTATGGGGTGCCATTAGTTACACGTCTCGGTCACCACTTCTTCGGATTGACGGCACTTTGAACAGTGAACGTTACATTTCAGATGTGTTACGACCCGTGGCTCTACCCTTCATTCGATCCCTGCGAAACCCTACATTTCAGTAGGATAATGGACGACCGCATGTTGCAGGTGCTGTACGAGTCTTGCTGGATACAGAAAATGTTCGACTGCTGCCCTGGCCAGCACATTCTCCAGATCTCACCAACTGAAAACGTCTGTTCAATGGTGGCCGAGCAACTGGCTCGTCACAATACGCCAGTCACTACTCTTGATGAACTGTGGTATCGTGTTGAAGCTGTATGGGCAGCTGTACCTTTACACGCCATCCAAGCTGTGTTTGACTCAATGCCCAGGAGTATCAAGGCCGTTATTACAGCCAGAGGTGGTTGTTCTGGGTACTGATTTCTCAGGATCTATGGACCCAAATTGCGTGATAAAGTAATCACATGTCAGTTCTAGTATAATATATTTGTCCAATGAATACCCGTTTATCATCTGCATTTCTTCTTGGTGTAGCAATTTTAATGGCCAGTAGTGTAGTATATGACTTTGCCGAGGTTCGTATCCATAGCTGCGCACTATTGACTTGAAATATTAAGCTAGGGAAGCGTGACAGAGCTTACACATCGTATGGCCGTGGTTCTGCTGTGTTAGTACACAACCGTTTTTCTCTGTCTTTTCCGTTCCTGCATTTCCCTGATCTCGGATATTGCTTTGTGGTTATGGCAGAGTCCTCAGACGCCGTTGTGCGAAGACTAGAATAAGAGCCTTGGTGCCAGGCAGCATTTCAAGATAATGGGTGGCACCGCTCCAAACTGCAGCGCCTTCAGGTTGTCGTGATGGTGCCACGGTGTACTCCCTTCGAAGAAGCCGCCACGTAACTGTCTATGTATTCGAGTCTTCGAGCAGTTGCGTTATAACGTCACGAGATATAAATAACGGTAGAACACCGAGCAAACTAATTTAAAAATATAAAGATCACTGATCTCTCTCTCTCTCTCTCTCTCTCTCTCTCTCTCTCACACACACACACACACACACACACACACACACACACACACACTAACAGGCAGAATACGGCGCTGCGGTCGGCAACGCCTATATAAGAGAACAAGTGTCTGGCGCAGTTGTTAGATACGTTACGGCTGCCACAATGGCAAATTATCGAAATTGAAGTGAGTTTAACTGTTATTGTCGGCGCACAAACGGTGCGACACAGCATCTCCGAGGCAGCGATGAAGTGCGGATATTCCCATACGACCATTTCACGACTGTACCGTCAATATCGAGAATACGGGTAAAGATCCTGCAAGGACGGGACCAACGACGACTGAAGAGATTCGTTCAGCGTGACAGATGTGGAACTCTTTCGCAAATTGCTGTAGATGTCAATACTGGGTCATCAACAAGTGTCAAGGTGCGAACCATTCAAGGAAACATTACCGCTATGGGTTTTCGGAGCCGAAGGCCCACTCGTGTACCCTTGATGACTGCACGACACAAAGCTTTACGACATTACACTGTCGATGACTGGAAACATCGTATTGAGGGGATGGACGTGTACGGCTATGGCGACAGCCTCATAAATCCATGCAACCTGCATGTCAGCAGGGGACTGTTCAAGCCGGTGGAGGCTCTGTAAGGGTGGGGAACGTGTGCAGTTGGAGTGATATGGGACCACTGATACATCTAGATACACGTCTGATAGGCGACAGATACGTAAGCATCCTGTCTGATCACCTGCATGCATCCATGTCCATTGTGCATACCGACGGACTTGGGCAATTCCAGCAGGACTATGCGACATCCCACATGTTCAGAATTGCCACAGAGTGGCTTCAGGAACACTCTCCTGAGTGTAAACATTTCCTCCGTCCACCAAAGTCCGCAGACATGAACGTTATTGAGCATACCTGGGATGGCTTGCAACGTGCTGTTGACGGATTTATGGACAACCGTCGCAGTCTTCATTGTGTCATCTGCCTCCAGCACTACTTCAGGCATTAGCCGACTCCATGCCACGTTGTGTTGCGGCATTTCTGCGTGCTCGCTGGCAGGTGCACCAGTTCCTTGGCTCTTGAGTGTATATAATTATCATAAGTATCCCCACATCAAGTAGTGGGCATTAATATGGGTTGTTTCCAAACTACACATTATGACAGCTTGTGTCACTTCCAATCGTGTGTTTGAATGTCTTTGGGGGAAAGCAGCCCATCGTTCCTCAAGAGCAAAGGTTACGGTCTGGAGCGAAGTTATGTTCCAATACATGGCACAAATGTTCCATTGAACTCAGGTCGAGCCGGCCATAGTAGCCCAGCGGTTCTAGGCGCTTCAGTCCGGAACCGCGCTGCTGCTACGGTCGCAGGATCCAATCCTGCCTCGGGCATGGATGTGTGTGACGTCCTTAGGTCAGTTAAGTTTAAGTAGTTCTAAGTTATAGGGGACTGATGACCACAGATGTTAAGTCCCATAGTGCTCAGAGCCATTTGAACTCAGGTCGGCTCCCGGGACAGGCCAGTCCATTGCAAGAATATTGCTGTCCACAATCCACTGTCTCACAGATGCCGCTTCATTACAGAGTGCACTTCCTTGGTGGCATATAAGTGGACATCATCTCCGAATTGTTCCGGTACTGTACAAAGTGCACAGAATGTGTCCATATCCTTCCACCTTTAGGGTTTTCTTAAGCACAATAAGTGGATTACGCCATAACCACCAAGAACACACCCATACCGTAACGCCACCTGGTTCGTACCTCACTGTTCACAGTAGACATGACGGCATGCAACGTTCTCCAGGCGTCAGCCTAACGCAAACCCTTCCATGGCATTACCACAGGCAGTAACGTGATTGATCAGTCCGTATTACTCGTTTCCAGTCAGACTGTCCAGTGGCCGTCACTCCTCACACCGCCTCAACCGCATCTCCTTAATGACTCACAGACACGCGTGGCTTCTGAACTGCTGCTCGGCCACTGCACCCCTTCCTTCTCAGCTCCCTACGCACACTGTGCTGGCTGGCCGGCCTGCTGGTAGCACTTTGGAAATCAGGAGTGATTCCCTCCACTCCTTTCGTGTCGTCTTGTTTCAACGTCCCTCCGCAATGCTCCACGGTCCCTGTCTGTGAGTACACGAGGTACGTTTGGTTTCGGTTTAGGCTGCGGTCACAGTCGCTCCGATATCGGTAGATTCCGCTGACGTCCGACATCGGTCGGAGACGACCGATCTTTCCAAATCAATACTCGATTACGTCCGCGATCACAGTACAGCCGATCTTATCTCCCAAACGCACGGACTTCGGACGACAATCGGTGAAATTCAAATCAGTTTGTTTTCTTCGGTCAAATCGACCGACGTTCTCGCACACGGGAGTATGGAGGGTGAGAAACTGGTAAGTTTAGTCCAAACGAGAGTGAGTTTGTGGCATCCTGAAGATGAAAGTATCGCAAAAGGGATATAGTTCGGAATCTATCGACTGAAATCGCTGGTTTATTCGAAACCTCAAATAGGCAGAATCTTTATTGGAAATTGTAGGCATAGATTATAACCTCAAAAAAATAATTTGTTCAAGTGAGAAATGTGGCGGACCTTATATGCTTAGAGCTACTGTACCCAATCATTTTTGAGGTAGGTCGTGCCGGCCGCGATGGCCGTGCGGTTCTAGGCGCTCAGTCCGGAGCTGCGGGACTGTTACGGTCGCAGGTTCGAATCCTGCCTCGGGCATGGATGTGTGTGATGTCCTTAGGTTAGTTAGGTTTAAGTAGTTCTAAGTCCTAGGGGACTGATGACCTCAGATGTTAAGTCCCATAGTGCTCAGAGCCGGCGGTTCGGCGTCACATACTCAGTTATTACATCGTTACAGATAGACCTACAATAGACCAGCTTCATACGATGCTGTATAATGCCGAACTTCTTTTATCGTTCTATAGAGGAATGACTATAAGACGATAACGTGAAGTGGAGCCGTAGCCGTAGCGCGATGGTTACGTTAACTCTCCTGTCTTACTCAAGTTTGTGCGTACGAATCTCGCCAGATATAATTTTTTTAATCTTTATCAAAATGACTTATTATTATTTTCACTTAATTGGTTTAAGGGGAATTGGAACGCCCTATCCCGACAATGTTAAATTCAGTGACTTGCTTTCCCTGTCTTTCAGGAACCGATGTAGCCATTCACATGAAACTATTACAGGACATTACACGGTATGTTCTGAGTCTACTGAACTACAATAATTGCATTTCAGCCACTGCTTTCCGAAATACAATTTTTAAATCACATGTTTAAAATTTTGTGTACTTTTTGTACGTTATCCTAAATACTTTTAATTATACATAACATTATGCTCTTCTTTTAGTTCAGTGGACACAGAAAATGTATGTTTTCACTACCTGAAAATTTGAATATTCTACTCGAAGTGGTTTCTGAGATTTAGGGAAAAATGCAACAGAAAATGTTAATTTTCAGGAACGGCTTTTAAAGTTTCAAAAGAGTGTAACTCACTCGATATATGCTGAACTTTTTACTTTTAGTCACTCAGAAGCAGCCTGCACCATACTGTGTATCATCCTCCTGATCTCTTTTCCAAGTTTTTTCTTCTTCTGTTCTTTCTGGACTCCTTAGTGGCGAACCTTGTCCATCCGTTCAAGTTCTCTGATGCAGTTTGCTCCACGATTAATTCCCATATGCTCTAGCACTTTGAGCCTACCAATGTTGCCATCATTAAAAGCAACAGCATCACTGACACCCCCCCCCCCCCCCCGCTTTAGTGTCTTCATTCCAACGAAAACATGCGCCTCCCGCCGGAGGTTCGAGTCCTGCCTCGGGCATGGGTGTGTGTAATGTTCTTAGCGTAAGTTAGTTTAAGCAGTGTGTAAGTCTAGGGGCCGATGACCAAAGGAGTTTGGTCCCTTAGGAATTCACAGACATTTGAATATTTCAGTAATTCAGGATTTGCCAGTTCTCTGTAAATAGGTTTTATGATACCGTGACTGCTGCCGGGATGGAATTTTTATGGCTGTATGAACTTTTGGAGTACTGGTCATTGCGGTAATTGCACCATGAATCAGGTCCAGGAGGGAAGAGGTGGTGTACTGGTTTTTCATCACTTGACAGTCTGTGGAAGAAGGTAGGCCATACTGCCTGCTTCACTTTCAACAAATCCTCAGCATTATTTCTAATGGCCATCCCATAATACTGGTGTACTTCATCAATCTTTTGTCTGTCAGCCTGCCTCTTATGGTTCCACCATTCGAAAGTTTCTTATCTCTCAAACTTTGTTTCAGCTTCCTTAGCCCGGTGCCCATCCTCGTTTGGACATGGCCAACACTGCTAACCTTCATAACACAGCAATCCATATAAGAAAATTACCGATTTTATTAGATCTTGAAGAAATGAACGTAAAAATTTTAACGTTTTCACCCGGTGTACATCATATTTAAAAAATAAAATAAAATAATTCCCATGTGAGTTTATAAGTGATATAATTTTATTCAGAAAATTGCAAATTTAGTAATGAGATAAAGATCCGAAAATGTGAAAAAAGTTTCCCGTTCTAACTCCCCTTAAACATAATTTTTATTTTTAATCTTTTGTCGCATCGTTTTCAACGTCGTATTGATTTTTTTAATTGCTCTCATTTCTTCTTGCTGTCGTTCTTTATTCGTTTGGAATCTGCCGTGCTCGCCCATAACCCGCAGTCCAGTGGCAACAACGACGGCTCACCGGTCGGTATCGCGTCAGCTCGGGTGACGGTAGTTTCAGGTAACCGACGATAGAAAGAATATCAAGTTCCTTTTTTGGTGCTCAAACTAAAGTTTTTTGTGTCTCGTGTTTACTCGTAGAGGTCCAGCTTTAATCGCCGTGAACGTAGCGAGTGTGATCAATAATAGTGCTGCAGGTTGCTGGCCGCCGCTTTCTCGGACACATTGCACATCACGAGCTTGTGGTTAGGCTGGGACACGAGTGTACATTCAGGGCTACAAATCGCGTCGTCTGCTGCTGGTTGGTCGCTTACAACCAGCTGTCGACAGAACGTCTCGCGCCCGACGGCAGCCGCTTCCAGCATTGTTCCGAGCGGCAGCCGATGCGGCATCAATGAAGTGGCAAGTGACGGACTCCAACCGTCAAGTAATTTTAATCGCACTGCAGAGACAATCCCTGTCTGGCCGGTGTGGCCGAGCGGTTCTAGGCGCTACAGTCTGGAACCGCGCTACCGCTACGGTCGCAGGTTCGAATCCTGCCTCGGGCATGGATGTGTGTCATGTCCTTAGATTTAAGTAGTTCTAAGTAGAGGGGACTGATGACCTCAGATGTTAAGTCCCATAGTGCTCAGAGCCATTTTGAACATCTGGCTAGCACTTTAGCTGTCCACTCGAGAGTCACGCGCAGGGCAGTGTGAGACAAACGCGGTGTGAAGATGCGTCTCTGCCACTGGACGCCACGCACACACACATACACACAGGGTCCGCAGTCCAGCGCCAGATAATTGCCCGCCTGGCCCTGGTGACACTAATTTTAACCGCGGCTTCCTGCGCCGCCCCCACTCGCGTGGCGGCCTGCCAAGTTGCCGCCGCCGAGCCGCCAGCCAGGGACGTGCTCCAGTGCTGCTGAACCGTGGCCAGGCACCAGACACACCACCCCTCCTCCTCCCCCCCCCCCTCCCCCTTATACTCACGGTCGGTGCACAGTCTAAAGACACTGTCCCCTCCAGTAGTCATTTCATTGGCCAATACGGACGTCTTCGAAAGTGGAGAATTTTCTGATTATGTCATAGAAGACTCGTTATGGAAGAGACGGGAGATACAGTATTAGAGATACAATTTAGAATACCTTTGGAAGACCTAAGATCAAATAAGGCAGAAGGGATGGATACCATTTCATCGGAAATTCTAAAACCACTGCGGGAAATGGCAACCAAACGACAATTCATGTTGGTGTTTCAACTGTATGACCCTGACGAGTTACCATCAGACTTTCGGAAAAATATCATCCACACAATTCCGAAGATAGCTAGAGTCGACAAGTGCTAGAGTAATCTCCCAAACAGCCTAACAGCCCTGCTTCCAACCTGCTGACAAAAATAATATACAGAAGAATGGGTACGAAAACGGAGGATGTGTTAGATGGCAGTAAGTTTGGCTGTAGAAAAGGTAAAGACGTCAGGGAAGTAGTTCCAGCATGGCGCTTGATAATGGCAGCAAGAATTCTGAAAAACGAAAACATTGTCGTAGAACGGGTCGAACTTGAAAAAGCGTTAGACAACATAAAATGCTGAAAAAAAGCAGCAAAATGTAAAATGATGCAAAATGTTCGAAATTCTCAGAAAAGAGCGTAAAAATAAGGGAAGACGGGTAACATACAATATATATAAAAATCGAAAAGGGAGAATAAGATTGGAAGGTCAAAAAATAAAGTGATGGAATTAGATAGGATGCGAGAAAGGGATGCAGTATTTTGCCTCTATTGTTCAAACTATACATCGAAGAAGCAATGACGGAAGTAAAAGAAAGATTCAGTAGTCGGAGTAAAATTCTAGGTGTAAGGATACCAATGGCAAGATTCGCTGATATGATTGAGGTCCTCCGTGAAAGTGAAGAAGAATTACAAGCTCTGTTGAATAGAATGAACACTCTAATGGGTGCAGAATGGGGAACGAGAAAAAACCGACAAAAAAGAAATTTATTGAAGAGTCGCAGAAGTGATAATAGCGAGAAACTTAACATCAAAATTGGTGGTCACGAGATAGACGAAGTTAAGAAAATTTGAGACCTTGGAACCAAAGTAACTGGTGACGGAGGAAACAAGTAGGAGCTAAAAAGCAGATTAGCACTGCCAAAAAGGACGTTCCTGCCCGAGATCAAACATAAGCCGTAATGTGAGGAAGAAATTTCTGAGAATGTATGTTTGCAGCACAGTACTGTATGGTAGAAAAAAAATGGACTGTTGGGAAACCGGAACACAAGAGAAGCGAAGCTTGTGAGATGTGGTGCCACAGGCGAATATTAAAATTACATGGACTGACAAGATGAAGAATGAGGAGGTTATATGCAGAATCGGAGAGCAAAGGGATATGTGGCAAACACTGACAAGGAGAAGGGACAAGATGATAGGACATCTGTCAAGACATCGGGGAATGACTTCAATGGTACCAGAGTGAGCTGTAGAGGGCAAAAACTGTAGAGGAAGACAGAGATTGGACTACATCCAGCAAATAATTCAGGTCACAGATTAAAAGTGCTACTCTGAGATGAAGAGGTGCACAGGAGAGGAATTCGTGGCGGCGAGCATCAAACCAGGAGTGACCGAGGAAGTCTTAAAAATCTAGTGTTACGTGTACTTGCATGAGCAGGACTGAAAACTAACATTTTGATTAATGTTAATAGTAATCGCGTATGTGTGTTCTGGTCTTCAGTCCAGAGGCTGGTTTGATGCAGCCCTCCCTGCTACTCGATGCTGCGCAAGCTTCGTCATCTCCAAGTAACTATTGTAACCTACATCATTCTGATTCTGCTTAGTGTATTCGTCTCCTGGTCTCTCTCTTCGATTTTTATCCTCCACGCTGCCCTCCAATACTAAACTGGTGATCCCTTGATGCCTCAGAACATGCCCTACCAGTCGATCCGTTCTTCTAGTCAAGTTGTGCCACAAACTTCCCCCCAATCGCATTCAATACCTCCTCATTAGTTACGTGATCTACCCATCTAATCTTCAGCATTCTTCTGTAGCACCACATTTCGAAAGCTTCTATTCTCTTCTTGTCTACACTATTTATCGTCCACGTTTCACTTCCATACATGGCTACACTCCGTACCAATACTTTCAGAAACGACTTCCTGACACTTAAACCTATACTCGATATTAACAAATTTCTCTTCTTCAAAAGCACATTCGTTGGCACCCCGAGTCTACATATTACATCCTCTCTACTTCGACCATCATCAGTTATTTTGCTCCCCAAATAGCATAAATAATCTACTACTTTAAGTGTCTCATTTCCTAATCTACTTTCTTCGCATCACCCGATTTAATTACAGTTAATTCCACTATCCTCGGTTTGCTTTTGTTGATGTCTATTTTATATCCTCCTTTCAAGACACTGTCCGTTCCGTTCAACTGCTCTTCCAGGTCCTTTGCTGTCTCTGACAGAATTACTACTTCTTCGGCAAACCGCAAGGTTTCTATTTCTTCTCCGTGGATTTTAATTCCCATTCAAAATTTTTCTTTTGTTTCCTTTACTGCTTGCTCAATATACAGATTGAATAACATCGCGTATAGGTTACAATCTTGTATCACTCCCTTTCCAACCACTGCTTTCCTTTCGTGCCATCTGGTTTCTGTACAAATTGTAAATAGCCTTTCGCTCCCTGTATTTTATCCCTGTCACCTTCAGAATTTGAAAGACAGTATTCCAATCAAGATTGTCAAAAGCCTTCTCTAAGTCTACAAATGCTAGAAGCGTAGGTTTGCCTTTCCTTAATCCATTTTCTAAGATAAGTCGTATGGTCAGTATTACCTCTCGTGTTCCAACATTTCTACGGGATCCAAACTGATCCTCCCCGAGTTCGGCTTCTACCAGTTTTTCCATTCGTCTGTGAAGAATTCGTGTTAGTATTTTGCAGCCGTGGCTTATTAAACTGATAGTTCGGTAATTTTCACACCTGCTTTCTTTGGGATTGGAATTATTACACTACTGGCCATTAAAATTGCTACACCACGAAGATGACGTGCTACAGACGCGAAATTTAACCGACAGGAAGAAGATGCTGTGATATGCAAATAACTAGCTTTCCAGAGCATTCACACAAGGTTAGCGTCGGTGGCGTCACCTGCAACGTGCTGACATGAGGTAAGTTTCCAACCGATGTCTCATACAGAAACAGCAGTTGACCGGCTTTGCCTGTGGAAACGTTGTTGTGATGCCTCGTGTAAGGAGGAGAAATGCGTACCATAACATTTTCGACTTTGATGAAGGTCGGATTGAAGCCTATCGCGACTGCGGTTTATCGTATCGCGACATTGGTGCTCGCGTTGGTCGAGATCCAATGACGGTTAGCAGAATATGGAATCGGTAGGTTCAGGAGGGTAATACGGAACGCCGTGCTGGATCCCAACGGCCTCGTATCACTAGCAGTCGAGATGACAGGCATCATATCCGCATGGCTGTAACGGATCGTGCAGCCACGTCTCGATCCCCGAGTCAACAGATGGGGACGTTTGCAAGACAACAACCATCTGCACGAACAGTTCGACGACGTTCGCAGCAACACGGACTATCAGCTCGGAAACAATGGCTACGGTTACCCTTGACGCTGCATCACAGACAGGAGCGCCTGCGATGGTGTACTCAACGACGGACCTGGGTGCACGAATGGCAAAAAGTCATTTTTTCGGATGAATCCAGGTTCTGTTTACAGCATCACGATGGTCGCATCCGTGTTCGGCGACATCGCGTTGAACGTACATTGGAAGCGTGTATTCGTCATCGCCATACTGGCATAACACCCGGCGTGATGGTATGGGGTGCTATTGGTTACACGTCTCGGTCACCTCTTGTTCACATTGACGGCACTTTGAACAGTGGACGTTACATTTCAGATGTGTTACGATCCGTGGCTCTACCCTTCATTCGATCCCTGCGAAACCCTACATTTCAGCAGGATAATGCACGACCGCATGTTGCAGGTCCTATATGGGCCTTTCTGGATACAGAAAATGTTCGACTGCTGCCCTGGCCAGCACATTCTCCAGATCTCTCACCAATTGAAAACGTCTGGTCAATGGTGGCCGAGCAACTGGCTTGTGACAATACTTCAGTCACTACTCTTGATGAAATGTGGTATCGTGTTGAAGCTGCATGGGCAGCTGTACCTGTACACACCATCCAAGCCCTGTTTGACTCAATGCCCAGGCGTATCAAGGCCTTTATTACGGCCAGAGGTGGTTGTTCTGGGTACTGATTTCTCAGGATCTATGGACCCAAATTGCGTGATAATGTAATCACATGTCAGTTCTAGTATAATATATTTGTCTAATGAATAGCCGTTTATTATCTGCATTTCTTCTTGGTGTAGCAATTTTAATGGCCAGTAGTGTATGTTCTTCTTGAAGTCTGAAGGTATTTCACCTGTCTCATACATGTTGCTCACCAGATGGCAGAGTTTTGTCAGGGCTGGCTCTCCCAGGGCTATCAGTCGCGTGTAGTTCCCATTAAATTGATTCGTTCCACATTACTTCGTTAAAAAAGAATTATCCAAATTATGTGTGGAACATGTCACCAAGTAACCACGTCCCTGTGTTCTGTCAACACAACACGTGGCGGGCGGTTGCTCCGCTGGCTGGCTCCGCTGTCTACCTGTGTCGGAACCCGCTTGGTTGTGCCGCAGTGTGCGCCAGTCGCCGGACCAGCAAGCTTTGCCACCTCTGCCCTTTACGGCTGCCGCTCGCCGACACGTGTCGCTGAGTGCGATGTTCACGTCTGCACGTGTTCGCCGGTCCCACGGGGAGACGTACAGGGCACTCTGCCCCCCCCCCCCCCAAACATTGTGCGTCACCACCAAATGGCAACCTGCGATGCCGCTTGTTCCTGTCACCGCAACATCCGAGAGGGTGATCACCACTTCACAGCGAACCGTAATCCGTGTTACAAGAAAGCAAATCTATGCTGTCCTCGAGAGTTGGTTTTATGGCTGCACTACTTTACTAGGCGCGGTCCTTGGCGTATTGTTTACTTACATTTTTTAATTTTTTATTTAACTTGCGAATGACCTACGATCTAGTTACTAAGAAAGGTCGAGTATTCCGAATATTATGTTGTACGTATACATAACACATAGCTCGTCTGATTTACTGTTATACTAACAAATTCCAACAATGCTACAGTTTTAAATATCTGTAAGCTAATTTCGAAATGGAGAGCGGGCCGCTGTGGCCGAGCGGTTCTAGGCGCTTCAGTCCGGAACCGCGCTGCTGCTACGGTCGCAGCTTCGAATCCTGCCTTGGGCATGGATGTATGTGAATGTCCTTAGGTTAGTTAGGTTTAAGTTGTCTACGGGACTGATGATCTCAGATGTTAAGTCCCATAGTGATCAGAGCCATTTGAACCATTTTTGTACGAAATGGAGATTTTTAAAATTAACAATTTATCTTTGACGAAGACAAGAAAATAGGAAGACAAGGAAGAGTTTTCATTTATAAGAGGCCGCAGCCAGCGCTGTCCAGGATGGAGTACCCCAGAAAGACGTGGAGCCTCTTGCTCCCAAGTAGCTCCACCCGACCTGCTTGTACTATTCATCCGAAGGCGAAGGCGAAGACCTCACCAGTACTTTCAGCGTCTCGACCTCAGATGGTTTTGTCGTACACGTAGGTTGCATTACTCCGCAGAACAACGTGTGTTTTCCTCTTGTTTCTACATTTGTCTTACAATCTAACATTATTGTCTGGTGTACACTTATTCTCTTGACGCCCCATTAAACAACTGTCATCAGCTTCGCTAACATTGTCCGTGGAACCATTTGTCCCCTGCGCTCGATGCTTCCTATACTCTTTACGCAGCGTTCTACACGGTTTTCGGAAATTCCAGTTACAAATTTCTAGGGCTTGTAGAGTGGAGTGAGTGCATAATATTTTGGATAGGAACCCGTGTCCATAAACTTCATCCAAAGCTATATGAGAGCCAGCCTCTGTAAATATATGTACATACAGGGTCATTCCGTGATGAATGAAAACGATACAGATTTTCTAGGAGGATGGAGAAGGATAAACGCGTCAATTTGACGTAAGGATCGCTGTTTCGGAAACGAAGGAGTCGAAAGTTATAAGCCGAAACCGTTCTGATACCTCTGACAGTGGTAGTTTTGTTACCAAGACTGTAGGGTAGGCAACTTTCAGGTGTGTTAGTATGGACAGTAAGTGCAGTAAATATGGGCTCTAAAATGCATACCTTAATAGCTATGCTCAATAGATGGAGATGTTTTTCACAGCAGTGAAGATGAACAAGTGCTCGTAGCTCCTCAGATATGCATTCTACAACCCATATTTACTGGACTTATTTTCCTCCTTTTGGGACATACTATCACCTGTGATAGTTGCCTACCCTACAATCTTAGCAGCAACAGTACGAGTACACGTATTTCATTGTCAGATATGTCAGATTGATAGATTCATCTTTCTGCTTCATTCTAAAAATTTGCAGCATTCACGGAATCACGCTGTACATACATACATTTACAGGCACCGGCGACTGTAACTTCGACGCTCTGTAGTGTCATTGAATGACACTTTCGGACATGAGTGTGTGTAGTCGTTGAGGTCGTTCTACAAGGTGTGGTCCTGTAAACGTGGCAGCCGTCACGGTACAGAGAGACGTGTTCCGGGGTCCCTCCTCTCACTCATGTCCACACGCAGCAGATGCGTGCGGTGTGGCCCATGGCCGGTTCAGAAGCGAACCTGTGATTGATATGTTTCATTCTCAATCGCTCGACGATTTTGGTCAAGAATGCATACACACTATGAGTCTTTACGCAGTTGCCTGACTCCCTTTTCCAAGAAATAACTCCACAGGTTTCGAGGTCTCCCGAGGTCTCTTTTCCCTCCCCTAAGAGGTCTCTCATTGTGTCTGGTCTACCTGTTTTCAACCAATATGTTGCCTTGCGAGATTTAATAGTGATGTCTGTCAGGTATCTCCCGATTACTACGCATAATGCCTCCACTGGCATGGTGTCAAAAGTCTCCTCTGTCCGCCTCCTTTCACTGTGAAATTAGCTGCGGTGCATGCTGGATGTTCCCAGCTGCCGGCAGCGAAACATACTGTTGTCTCTAAGGGAAGTACAGTGGTTTGTTCGACTATAGTTATGGGTTAACTGTAGTGCACTGTGCTGATCCAGGCAACTGACTGCAGTAACTTGTATACCCTTTCTGTTTTGTGCAGAGACTGGTCGAACAAACAGGCCACTCTCGTGGTCGACAACGTTGGAGATCAGGATAGGAATACCCAGCCAGAAGCAAAGTCACTATAAGGGCTGGGATACAAGTGCGAGTTTTTTGCTCTGGGACAGTTTGGCACCTTCACAGAAATGTTTGCACTAGATGCGAATGTTGACTGATGCATACCGTCTGATAGTTACTTTCGAGAACTTTCTATAAGTGTCAGAGAGAGTGTTAGTGAGTCATCAGTGACATTCACATCGCAGTGCGTATCCATGACAATGAAAGTACATCCTTAGATAGCAACTTATTGCACCGTCAGTATGGCGCAGTGGATCATGCTCTAGTGTTTCGTTTATATTTTCGCATTAACGAAAGATTGAGTGTATTTGCTAGCAATCATTTTTTGTCTTTTGTTAATGATATATAATATGTGTGTGTGTGTGTGTGTGTGTGCTTTTATGTGTTCTATAATGCGTTGCATTGTTTAAGTCTGCAACTTCCGAAACAGGCTTATCGCTCGTGCTGTTCGTATAGGAGGTAAAAGGGCGATTTCTGCGGTCAGAAACGTGGCACGGCCACAAATTATAATTCCAAACACGTGGCTTCGTAAGTGCTTCTGATTTGCGGTTGCATGAGTGTGGCGAACCATATTACCAAGATATGGTACCGTACGAACTCTGAAAACACGGAACGAATCTGGGTCGCGGTACGACCGAGTTCTCTCCAGCCGTCATAGTTCTCCTCGTCTGAGAGCTACGGCGAGATGGAGGCTGCCATCTACTAGAAACGTCTGGACTCGCAGAGCGCGACTGCCGGCGAGGTTATTCTCTGTGCTGTTTACACGACACATATACTCGCATAATCACTCCAAAAGAGAAAAGCTCTCACGTGTATACCTACCTCGAGCTAGCAGGGAGCGAACAGTAAAAAGAAAATTGACTAGAACATTTCACTTGGATACCTAGTACAACAATCCTAAAAACAGTCCCAAACTACGTACTCACTTGATGAAGAGCTCTTGGACGTCCAACAAAGAGATGGAGGGAAAAGTATATTTTCGGACCGTAACAGTCTTCCTAGGACTAAGACTAAAGGATTATGAGAATGGCTGAGATGTGGGGTCAAATGAGGGGTGCCCCAGGTATCAGTGTTGGGGCCACTTTTATACCTTATTTATATAAATGATACGTCCTCTAGTATGACAGGTAATTCTAAAATATTTCTGTTTGCTGATGACACTAGCTTGGTAGTAAAGGATGTTGTGCTCAACGTTGGCACTGTTTCAAAGAGTGCAGTTCAAGACATGTTCATGGCTTGCAGAAAATAAACTAACGCTAAATCACAGTAAGACTCAGTTTTCACGGTTTCTGACACACAATGCAACAAAACTGGACTTTTGAATTCCACAGAATGGGCATATGATTAGAGAAGCTGAACAGTTCATATTTCTTAGTGTTCAAATAGATACTAAATTGTCGTGAAAAGCCAACATTCAGGATCCTGTTCAAAGACTTAATGCTGCCAGTTTTGCTATTCTGACGATATCTGAAGTAAGGGATAGTTTGACACGAAAAGTAGTCTACTTTGCTTATTTTCATTCGCTTATGTCGTATGGTATTATATTTTGGTGTAACTCTCCCCATTCTCAAAGGATATTTTTGGCTCTGAAGCCAGGCGATATATATATATATATATATATATATATATATATATATATACTCAACTGTTGTTTCTTGTTAACAATATCAGTTTATTCCCAAGGCAGAAAGGCGAGCAGCTTACTGCTGGATCCCACAAGAATTCAAGAATATTAGCAGTAATCCACGCGCTTTCAAATCTAAACTGAAGAGTTTCCTCATGGGTCACTTCTTCAATTCTGTCGAGGATTTTCTTTAAAATTTAAGTTGATTCCTATGTTACGAGGATTGCAACTTTAATAGTGGCAACTATTTATTTATAGCTCGTACAAAATAAATACGTGTTTCAAAGTTTTACTGACGTTCAGAGTAGTCACCAGCATTGTGTACAACCCGTCGCCAACGACGTGGAAGTCGTAGGATACTCATAGCAGTGCCAGTTGTGTTCGAGCGGCGTGGTCTATTGCCCGACGAATTTGTAGTAGTTCTGAAGCGAATGCCGTGAAGTGTTTCCTTCAGGTTAGAAATCGAGTTGAACTTACGAAGGCTTAAGTCAGGGGGGTGCAGTAGGTGGTATAGCACTTAGCAGCCCCCGCATCAACCAAACAAATCAGTAACTGTACGTGCTTGAGCACTGTCCTGCAAAATGGTCAGGTCCTGCAGAAATTGTCACTTCTGTCTCTATGCTGTTCATTTTTGGAACACAATCTACGACCAGCTTAGAGACAGAAGTGATGACACTTTCTGCAGGACATGACCATCATTTTGCAGGACAATGCTCAAACACGTTACTGATTTGTTTGGTTGATGCGGAGGCTGCTAAGTGCTATACCACCTACTGCTCTCCTCTGACTTAAGCCCTCGTGAGCTCAACTCGATTTCTAAACAGAAGGAAACACTTCACGGCATTCGCTTCAGAACTGCTACAAATTCGTCGGGCAATAGACCACGCCGCTCGAACTGTCAACACAACTGGCACTGCTATGAGTATCCTACGACTTGCACGTCGTTGGCGACGGGTTGTACACAATGCTGGTGACTACTCTGAACGTCAGTAAAACTTTGAAACACGTATTTATTTTGTACGAGCTATAAATAAATAGTTGCCAACTATTAAAGTTCCAACCCTCGTATACTATTGATTGCATTTACATGAAATTATGGCTTTTCTTTTCTTTGAGTTCATAAACATTTTATACACTACCGGTCATTAAAATTTCTACACCAAGAACAAATGGAGATGATAAACGGGTATTCGTTGGACAAATATATTATACTAGAACTGACATGTGATTACATTTTCACGCAATCTGAGTGCATAGACCCTGAGAAATCAGTACCCAGAACAACCACCTATGGCCGTAATAAATGCCTTGATACGCCTAGGCATTGAGTCAAACAGAGCTTGGACGGCGTGTACAGGTACAGCTGCCCATGCAGCTTCAACACGATACCACAGTTCATCAAGAGTAGTGACTGGCGTATTGTGACGAGCCAGTTGCTCGGCCACCATTGACCAGACGTTTTCAATTGGTGAGAGATCTGGAGGATGTGCTGGCCAGGGCAGCAGTCGAACATTTTCTGTATCCAGGACCTGCAACATCCAGTCGTGTATTATCCTGCTGAAATGTAGGCTTTCGCAGGGATCGAATGTAGGGTAGAGCCACGGATCGTAACACATCTGAAATGTAACGTGCACTGTTCAAAGTGCCGTCACTGCGAACAAGAGGTGACCGAGACGTGTAACCAAAGGCACCCCATACCATCACGCCAGGTGATTCGCCAGTATGTCGATGACAAATATACGCTTCCAATGTGTGTTCTCCCCGATGTCGCCAAACATGGGTGCGACCATCGTGATGCTGTAAGCAGAACATGGATTCAATCGAAAAACGGACGTTTTGCCATTTGTGCACCCAGGTTCGTCCTTGAGTACACCATCGCAGACGCTCCTGTCTGTGATGCAGCGTCAAGGGTACCGCAGCCACGGACTCGTAGCTGATGGTCCATGCTGCTGCAAGCGTCGTCGAACTGTTCGTGCAGATGGTTGTTGTCTTGCAAACGTCCCCGTCCGTTGGCTGAGGGATCGAGACGTGGCTGCACGATCCGTTACAGCCGTGCGGATAAGATGCCTGTCATCTCGACTGCTAGTGATACGAGGCCGTTGGGATCCAGCACGGCGTTTCGTATTACGCTCCTGAACCCACCGATTCCATATTCTGCTAACAGTCATTGGATCTCGACCAACGCGAGCAGCAATGTCGCGATACGATAAACCGCAATCGAGATAGGCTACAATCCGACCTTTATGAAAGTCGGAAACGTGATGGTACGGATTTCTCCTCCTCACACGAGGAATCACAACAACGTTTCACCAGGCAACGCCGGCCAACTGTTGTTTGTGTATGAGAAATCGGTTGGAAACTTTCCTCATGTCAGCACGTTGTAGGTGTCGCCACCTGCCCCAGCCTTGTGTGAATGCTCTGAAAAGCTAATCATTTGCATATCACGGCATCTTCTTCCTGTCGGTTAAATGTCGCGTCTGTAGCACGTCATCTTCGTGGTGCAGCAATTATAATGGCCAGTAGTGTATAATCTGTTGTTACTTTTATGTTGTTATTTCATGTGCATGACCTCGGAGATTTGCTCCTGGATAACATGGCCCAAGAATTTCCAAGGTGTTAAACCATATACCAACAGCAGAACGGGTCTGGGATATGCCGTGACAAGACAGAAGCAAAGCTTTTTTTTTTAGCACAACAGTTTTCCTAGGCCAGGGTGATGGAGATGGTGCCGACGGCGGTGACATTCCGTGTGACGTGTACTGCACTTTTCGTTTTCCTGTGTAAGCCTGTACACACGCAGGTCGCCGCAGAGGCTCGTGTTGTAGCTGCAGTCACCAACGATGGCGGTCGAGTTTATTCTTGCTCTGCGCACCTACGTCACGCATTCTCCGACAGCCAATGAGCGTTCAGTAGTTCCGTGCGCTCTGCTGCAAATGTCGTCGCTAATGTGACCATGAAACGTGACCGTAGCGAGTTGTTTAGCGAATGTCTGTTCCATTTGGTGCGAGTTGTCATGGCTGATTGCGGAGGTAAATGACAAATTCTGCATAAGCAAGCAAGCGAGAGACAGAATGAGTTTTTCACTCTGCAGCGGAGTGTTCGCCGATATGAAACTTCCTGGCAGATTAAAACTGTGTGCCGGACCGAGACTCGAATTCGGGACCTTTGCCTTTCGCGGGCAAGTGCTCTACCAACTGAGCTACCCAAGCACGACTCACGCCCCGTCCTCACAGCTTCATTTCTGCCAGTACCTCGTCTCCTACCTTTCAAACTTCACAGAATGTCTCCTGCGAACCTTGCAGAACTAGCACTCCTGAAAGAAAGGAAATTGCGGAGACATGGCTTAGCCACAGCCTGGGGGATGTTTCCAGAATGAGATTTTCACTCTGCAGCGGAGTGTGCGCTGATATGAAACTTGCCCGCGAAAGGCAAAGGTCCCGAGTTCGAGTCTCGGTCCGGCACACAGTTTTAATCTGCCAGGAAGTTTTAAGCGAGAGACAGTTGGCAGGATATACGCTCTGTTCGAGTGGAAAGCACGCGCATGCGCGTACCACGACTGTCGCTCTGACTCTTGCCTCTAGCGCCATCGCTCGCGCGCCGGCCGCTGGCTGCAGTGCACTGACGGTGTCCCCGTACCTTGTGTGTTGCAGCGCTGGACCTGGCGCAGAACAGCAATGTCCAGGACGCGTTCGTCATCGCGGTGGAGCAGCAGGCGCGAGAGCGCCTCGAGCGGCTGTCCGCGCTCAGGAGGATCAAGCCCATCGACATGACGAAGCTGTCGCAGCAGGTGAGCCACCAGTAGCAGCTCTCCTCTCCCCGGCGGTGGTGGGCGCTCCTAGCCACACACAGTAGTATTACTACCGCCTGTGGCGTCCAACAGGGAAAACTTCGTATCGTAAAGAAACTATGTAAGAGGTCTGACATTCAGTTTTTTTGACATTGTTTTGTAATTAGAGTGTTTGTTAATCTGGACATCACATATTTGTAATAAAGATCTTTGAAAGAAGGTACTAGCTGCGTGGTGTGTCTATTGTGGATGGTACACCGAGGAAGCACATGTCTGTCTCTGTCCTGACGCCAGCCACATCTGCCACTGGTAGCTTCACAGTCTCCCCCGGCATCGACGGTGTTCCCTAGACTGTCCCACACATATTGCGTCGCACCTGCTTCTTAGAATATGCCAGAGGTTGGGATCTCATTTCAGGTGTTCCGGATAGGGAACACCCGTGACTCACTTGCAGTTCACAATAATTCGGCTGGAAGGAATTGTGCTCTGCAGTGGAATAACAGACTACCCAATCCTTTCTAAAGCAGAAAATGAACTCTATACATAGGGTGTAGCAGATATTTATACTGGCAAGTGCTGACGTTGTACTGAGCAACATTACATTAGTGTTTAAGTCATTTGCGGACAAATAATTACAGCTATTACAAGCAGTGAAGGAAACAAAAGAAAAGTTCGGAGTCGATATTAAAATCCATGGAGAAGAAATAAAAACTTTGAGGTTCGCCGATGACATTGTAATTCTGTCAGAGACAGCAAAGGACTTGGTAGAGCATTTGAACGGAATGGACAGTGCCTTGAAAGGATACATCATCAAAAGCAAAACGAGGATAATGGAATGTAGTCGAATTAAATCGGGTGATGCTGAGGGAGTTAGATAAGGAAATGAGACACTTACAGTAGTAAAGTAGTTTTGCTATTTGGGGAGCAAAATAACTGATGATGGTCGAAGTAGAGAGGATATAAAATGTAGACTGGCAATGGCAAGGAAAGCGTTTCTGAAGAAGAGAAATTTGTTAACATCGAGTACAGATTTAAGTTTCAGGAAGTCATTTCTGAAAGTATTTGTATGGAGTGTAGCCATGGATGGAAGTGAAACATGGGCGATAAATAATTTGGACAAGAAGAGAATAGAAGCTTTCGAAGTCTGGTGTTACAGAAGAATGCTGAAGATTAGGTGGGTAGATCACATAACTAATGAGGAAGTATTGAATAGGACTGGGGAGAAGTTTGTGGCGCAACTTGACCAGAAGAAGGGATCGGTTGGTAGGACATGTTCTGAGGTATCAAGAGATCACCAATTTAATACTGGAGGGCAGCGTGGAGGGTAAAAATCGTAGAGGGAGACCAAGAGATGAATACACTAAGCAGATTCAGAAGGATGTAGGCTGCAGTATGTACTGGGAGATGAAGAAGCTTGCACAGGATAGAGTAGCATGGAGAGCTGCATCAAACCAGTCTCCGGACTGAAGACCGCAACAACAACGGTACCAGCACGCACATGTGGCAACACCAAGCCATTAATGCTTAGCCGGCCGGAGTGGCCGTGCGGTTAAAGGCGCTGCAGTCTGGAACCGCAAGACCGCTACGGTCGCAGGTTCGAATCCTGCCTCGGGCATGGATGTTTGTGTTGTCCTTAGGTTAGTTAGGTTTAACTAGTTCTAAGTTCTAGGGGACTAATGACCTCAGCGCCCGCATCTCGTGGTCGTGCGGTAGCGTTCTCGCTTCCCACGCCCGGGTTCCCGGGTTCGATTCCCGGCGGGGTCAGGGATTTTCTCTGCCTCGTGATGGCTGGGTGTTGTGTGCTGTCCTTAGGTTAGTTAGGTTTAAGTAGTTCTACGTTCTAGGGGACTGACGACCATAGCTGTTAAGTCCCATAGTGCTCAGAGCCATCATCAATGACCTCAGCAGTTGAGTCCCATAGTACTCAGAGCCATTTGAGCCATTAATGCTTATTTACCCCTGGGCAGTGGATCAAGTGTTGAAGAGTGGACGAGTAGAAGCAAAATAATTAGTCTGTATTCAGAGTGATATTCCACTTAGTGGTGCAGTTACGACCGTGCAGAAAACATCAGGTACTAAATTATGTGTCGTGTTTGCAGGAAAGCCCTTCATCGCAGAGAGAATACAGCCAACACACTGATGTCTGTACGTATTAAGATCCAACATATAAAAATATCTGCCCTCGTACCCCTCATATCACGAATTACATAACCGACATGTAAATCGCCGAAATGGCGTCAAAAAAAGAGTTCCACTATGTGGTCGCATTACCTCGGATGGTGTCTCCCAGCCAACGATGTCATAAAATCATACCATTCATGTATTACAAAAATGTATCTATGTATGTATGTGTGTATGGATGTATGTCATCTTTTCCTAAATCATTAAATCGATTTCGCTATAACCTGCCATCTGGACAGAAGCGCTGCGGGGCTAAGAACCGTCTACATTCCTAGGGGTGGGGATGAAAAGGATGTAACATTGAGGCATACCTCAGGAACACTTAGAGCAATTTCAACCGAATCATTTAAATACATGACTCACTAATATATGTGGGGAAGTAAGAGCCCCCACGACTATTAGGGTAGGGAATGTAAATGAGAAGGGGTGACGTAAAAAGTTAGAAAACGATCTGTCGGTATTTAGTTCTTGTATTCAGCTCACTTGGAATACCTGACTTAAAAGTATAATGGGTAATGTGGCTCATATTTGTTGACAATATTTTCATATTTTTGGGCCACAGTCATGTAATAATCTTTCTGTGATACATCCACCAATTTTACTCTACAGCTTCTTTATTTTGTGCTACTATCATCATTTCGGTCTTAGCCATTATCAAGTACAACAATGAAAAAAGATTTTGTACAAATGCATAGAAAGATAGAAGGACCAAAATTTAACATCAGTATGCCATTCCAATGTCAGATAAAAAATCATCGAAATAATACTACTTAATTAGACTTTATGTGAAGTCACGATCTAATTCACTTGTTGCCTCAATGTGGAGAAAAGTACAACGTATATAAAATCACTAAAGTGTATGGCAGAGAAGTAGGAAACATGTTCTCCAGCCATAAAACAATTGAGCCACGCAGAATGAACATCAGTACAGTAGTTACATGTGCAGTGAGCGTGGTCTGAACAAATACAGTGGAAGTTACTGGTCGACTGGCAGTCAAAGATGAACAACGTAGGTTCTAAGTCTACGAAAAGATCACTGTGCTACGTGTGAATCCGTCTGTAAATACATTTTGGGAAGAACAGTGTTGGGTGTGAATATAAGGTGTAAATAATATGCTTATAGCACGAAAATATGACCGTCATGCCGAAAGAAATACCTTACATAATATATTGGTTTAAATTAGAAAAACCCATACATTAGTGCCTACATAAATATGGGACGGAAAATTACGCAATTACGATTAAAATATTATATATTGTAACTAATACGGTGTAGAAGAGATATAATGCATAAAATGTAAGGTATTAAATCCAAAATTCATATAATAATCGAATGTTTATAAATCTGGAGTGAGGGTGGTGATGGTTGGGGAGAGGGGTGGGGCAAAAGCGCCAAAGCCTAAAGGTAAGTAGTAATTACAATAGGTGAAACTATTGGCTAAGACAACACTCTACTCAGGATGCAGAATTAGCACTGGCCAATGGTGGTATAGGGGAGGAAAGTGGGGGAGGGGGCAGAAGGTGTAGGAGGTAACATAAGGCTATATCAAGTGTGCTTGCGTATAAACAAATATATACCAAATGGCATCTGACAGAGGCATAGTGCACATATCAATCTCTTTGATTATGTTGTACAATTACTGAAGTCATAATATAAATAAAGGAATTACACTTAGTTTAATTAAACTAATTACAAAAGTTACATAGTTCATTAAGAGATTAAACGTGCTTTATACAAACCAAGAAAACTTACAAACCACTTATTCCATAAGACATACTAAGTCATAACTGGCTTGTATACAAAAATTCATCAAAGTCATGTGTAGGCATAGAAGGGTGGAAGGCGATTGAACTGGTAGCGTTAGGGGGAACATCAAAGAATATGGAATGTATAGCCAGGCACAAAAAAAAGAACAACTAAGAGTACAGATAGGAAGAGACATGGTGAAAATAATAATGTAACACAAAAACGCGTAAAATTACATAACTCATGTAACAGCGTTAAGTCATAAATGCTAGAATATGGAAGCTTATCCCAAATATGGAAATACTCAATCTGATTTGGTAAGTAGGTCACATTTATTGTATACTGATGATTTGCTATATGAGAACATTAAAGTTGTGTAACGCAAAGTATAGAAAAGGTGAATACAAGATATACAACATTTATAGGCTTTAAGTCTAATGTAAATAGTATTATTTAGATAATTTTTAATCTGACATTGGAATCGGGAACACACTTTAAGTTTTGGCCCTTCTCACTTTCTATGCATTTGCACAAATTTATTTAATGTTGTACTTGGTAATGGCTTAAGACCTAAATCATGATGGTAACATGTACAGTGAAATATTGGAAATATCATTCAAACATGTATTTGCGCTGCTCAGTGTGTCAAGAAGGTGGCGAGAATGCCACTCCAGTGAGCCGATGATTTTGTCAGCGTGTTTCGATGCCTAAGATGAAACCACACGCCTGAATACCGCAGATCAGTGGAACATCCTCTTTCGAATCATTTGGTGTAAAATAACAGAGAATCAGTTACATAAATGTGCAATATATGTCACATAAGCGGATGTTCTACATCTCCCCGAAGCTCCTGGATCGATTTCGAGCGAACTTGGTACAACTAATATTTGCCGTCTGGAGAGAAGTACTATGGGGCTAAAAACCTCCAATCTCCCATTGGGGTGGGGTTGTGGGTGATAACAAGGTGTTGGACAGACAATAGAGAGGAGGGAGCAGGAGGGAGAGAGAGAGAGAGAGAGAGAGAGAGAGAGATAAGGAGATGGACAGACAGAGGGCAGGAGGGGTGGAGACAGACAGAGAGAGAGGTTCGATAGAGATAAGGGGAGGAGGAAGGACTGAGGGAGAGCAAGAGTAGATGGACAGAGAGAGGGGACGAAGAGGAGATGAGCAGAAAGTTGAGGGATAGGGAGACGGACAGAGAAATGGTGGAAGGGGAGATGGACAGACATGGGGGGGGGGGGGGAGGGGGGGAGGAAGTGACGGACTAATAGAAGATGGAATAAATAAATTGCTGGACAATGCTGAATTTCTCAGCTAGTGTAAAAGTAAGGATGAAGGAGTGAGTTGTGGCGTTATCCAAACTTGAGGTCAATTAGAAATGTAATTCGGACAATGCTGACATTCTAAGCTAGTGAAAAATGGACGAAGGGGTGAATTGTGGCGTTATCCAAACTTGAGGACAATTAGAAATGTAATTCTGAGTCCCCATGCAACGCCACAAACCCAATGTATGGATTTCATTAATAACAGATGATGAATTAAACTAGCTGCTGCTCATTCCAGGAGTTTGGGACCAGAGTTCACTTCTGCTATGTAGATATTAATAAGTCAGAAAGGACAATTATTTAATCCACGATGTTTATTTTGTAAACACAGTTCACAATAAAAGATCACAGTGACGACAGCCCAACGACCACGTTTTCGCATTGTTACCAACGAACATTTGGAAGGTTTTCTCAAAAAATAGATGTCCATCTCAAGTACCTAACTCAGCCTCACCTCACCCTGAACTGCTTTTTGGTGTCTCTCAAAAATCTATTTTTAGACATTCCTCTATCCACCAATTTAGGAGATGTGAGGTCACAAAACAGAAGTATACAAATGACCTTCATAGTCCAATTATGCTGTTGACGTCCAGTGCTGTTTTAATTTATATTAGTTTCAACTCGACAGAGTTCTTCCATCGTATGCAGGGTGGTCCACTGATCGTGACCGGGCCAAATATCTCACGAAATAAGCGTCAAACGAGAAAACTACAAAGAACGAAACTTGTCTAGCTTGAAGGGGAAAACCAGTTGGCGCTATGGTTAGCCCGCTAGATGGCGCTACCATAGGTCAAACGAATATCAACTGCGTTTTTTTTTAAATAGAAACCCTCATTTTTTATTACATATTCGTGTAGTACGTAAAGAAATATGAATGTTTTAGTTGGATCACTTTTTTCGCTATGTGATAGATGGCGCTGTAATAGTCGCAAACATATGGCTCACAATTTAGACGAACAGTTGGTAACAAACAGGTTTTTTAAATTAAAATACAGAACGTAGGTACGTTTGAACATTTTATTTCGGTTGTTCCAATGTGATACATGTACCTTTGTGAACTTATCATTTCTGAGAACGCATGCTGTTACAGCGTGATTACTTGTAAATACCAAATTAATGCAATAAATGCTCAAAATGATGTCCGTCAACCTCAATGCATTTGGCACTACGTGTAACGACATTCCTCTCTACAGCGACTAGTTCGCGTTCCGTAATGTTCGCACATGCATTGTCAATGCGCTGACGCATGTTGTCAGGCGTTGTCGGTGGATCACGATAGCAAATATACTTCAACTTTCCCCAGAGACGCCTTCCGTAATGTTCGCACATGCGCTGACGCATGTTGTCAGGCATTGTCGGTTGATCATGATAGCAAATCCCCTTCAACTTTCCCCAGAGAAAGAAACCCGGGGACGTCAGATCCGGTGAACGTGCGGGCCATGGTATGGTGCTTCGACGACCAATCCACCTGTCATGAAATATGCTATTCAATACCGCTTCAACCGCACGCGAGCTATGTGCCGGACATCCATCATCTTGGAAGTACATCGCCATTCTGTCATGCAGTGAAACATTTTGTAGTGACATGGGTAGAACATTACGTAGGAAACCAGCATACATTGCACCATTTAGATTGCCATCGATTAAATGGGGGCCAATTATCCTTCCTCCCATAATGCCGCACCATACATTAACCCGTCAAGGTCGCTGATGTTCCACTTGTCGCAGCCATCGTGGATTTTCCGTTACCCAATAGTGCATATTATGCCGGATTACGTTACCGCTGTTGGTGAATGACGCTTCGTCGCTAAATAGAACGCGTGCAAAAAATCTGTCATCGTCCCGTAATTTCTCTCGTGCTCAGTGGCAGAACTGTACACGACGTTCAAAGTCGTCGTCATGCAATTCCTGGTGCATAGAAATATGGTGCGGGTGCAATCGATGTTGATGTAGCATTCTCAACACCGACGTTTTTGAAATTCCCGATTCTCGCTTAATTTGTCTGCTGCTGATGTGCGGATTAGCCGCGATAGCAGCTAAAACACCTACTTGGGCATCACCATTTGTTGCAGGTCGTGGTTGACGTTTCACATGTGCCTGAACACTTCCTGTTTCCTTAAATAACGTAACTATCCGGTGAACGGTCCGGACACTTGGATGATGTCGTCCAGGATACTGAGCAGCATACATAGCACACGCCCGTTGGGCATTTTGATCGCAATAGCCCTACATCAACACGATATCGACCTTTTCCGCAATTGGTAAACGGTCCAGTTTAACACGGGTAATGGATCACGAAGCAAATACCGTCCGCACTGCCGGAATGTTACGTGATACGTCGTACTTATACGTTTGTGACTATTACAGCGCCATCTATCGGAAAGCGAAAAAAGTGGCCGAACTAAAACATTCATATTTCTTTACGTACTACACGAATATGTGATAAAAATGGGCGTTCCTATTTAAAAAAACGTAGTTGATATCCGTTTGTCCTATGGCAGCGCCATCTAGCGGGCGAACCATAGCGCCATCTGGTTTCCCCCTTCAAGCTAGACGAGTTACGTTATTTGTAGTTTTTTCGTTTGACGCTTATTTCGTGAGATATTTGGCCCGGTCACGATCAGTGGACCACCCTGTATAATCAGAATCTTTATTAACATGATAGAAACTATTCTTGACCCTTCTGCCAGCTTAGCATAATAAAATAAATGTAATTATTAAGAATACAGGGCAATATTGTGTAAAACGTATCATCTGAAGAGAATTTTTGTGCTTATGCTAGAAGTAGTCCCAGATTAATCGAGTCCATAACATTCCTAAAATTATGGAGAATTTAATATTGTGATTAAAATTTCATGAATTTTAATTCACCTACAGTTTTAAATCGTAAACATGATCCTTTGTCCTCTAGCATTAGTGCAATGAATGTTACTTCTCTAACGATGATTGAAGTGAGTTTCAATATTGCATTACAACTTCCGATGTTAACACGTGATTCAGTTATGGAATTAGCCATATAAGTAGGTCCCACAGGAAACCTATTTATTACCTTAATATCAAGTTTAGTTGTTACATTGTTACAGATCTTCAGTTCATGCTAGTAACAGAGGAACCAGCAAGCTGTCAGCAATGTAGTGCTGTTGTTATAAACATGTCTTAAGCAACAAAAATATAAGTTACATAATATCGATTTAGATTAGGGGTCACAAAATCTGTTGCTGAGTGTCGCAATCGACTTTGGTTCAATTATACCTCAAGATGGCAATCCACATGAAGACCAGATCGTGGAGTTCAGTTCACTACACATATTAACAGGTAATTGTGCACACACTAGTCTCTCAGTATTCTCGTCTGGAACAGATTGCCAATTAAGCAAATTGAAAACATATTTAATCTTCCAGTTTCGATCAAGATATCCAAGAATCTTATTTTGATTTTAGGGCAAATTCGGGAACTTAGTAACCCACCTCCAATAATTCTGACTGTGAATCTTCGTGACCTACTTCAAACTCACTGAGAATTTCCCGAAAAGAACTGAGGACTATAATGGGCACACCTTTCGCAACAGCCAGCGGTGTGAAAAGTTAGAAGAAGAAGAAGAAGAAGCAGAAGCAGAAGAAGGTCCCCCACCTAAAGTTCACCTGCTGTGGAATCACCAGTGCTGCTGAAATGCTTGAGAGGGCTCCGCGATGTTCTCATTTCTATATCGTCTAGCTGCCGTCTGGATTCCAGGCCCTACTTTGATACTACAACCAATTATTGTTGACGATTTCAATCATCGTAATATGTTGAACAAAGCTAGAGAAATACAATAAAGGCATAGCAACCGATTCCTGACAAAGGCATTTTGGCACCATTTCCACAAGCACTAGCAGTAATTATCAGTAATCGAACTATAGTTTTACTTCCCCTTTCGTGCAGTTGGTTCTTCGTTTAAAAAAACGTCATTTTAGCTGTGTTCCCTTCATTTGTTGTTAAGCCACCTTTATGGAGTCGTCCTGGTCATAGCAGTACGTTGTTATTTTAGGTAATAACATCGCCTTCTATGTCTCTTCAACTAACAGCTGTAATTATCTCTCCGATTCCTCCTCGCATTGTGTCTTGAGCATCACCCGGAATGAAATACTGATTGTAGGTTTCACTAGGACTGTTGCCTGACTGTCTCCTTGCGGCACCAACTCTAAATTTTGATTCACAGCCTCATAACTATTTCGTAACCCCGGAGAACAATTACTGTTACCGGTCAAGACTTTCTTAGACCCATTCACTGGGTCCTTATAGAAGATCCGCAATACGTACTCGGGAAAATACAGGGAAATCAACAGCTGGACAAATGTGAGCACGCACGTACATGCACTGCCCGACAAAGAAACTGCATCACCGAAAAGGGGAGAACACAGAAAGAAGTTGAGAAGATACGTGATGTCATACCAGTGATTACAGAATTAAACTAAAATTGGCAATTAAAACAATAATGATGCAAGGTAAGTTGCTAACTTAATGCTACTGTTAAGAACGATATTAGCTATAGAAACACACCCATAAGATTATCCACACTAGTGCTTTGAAGTCGTTAACAGACACATTACTTCTAGAAACAACTACTGTTATTATTACAAAAAACCTTTCAACTCCAACTGCCTAGAACTGTGACTTCATTAAAGCCTTTAGCTCTGAAGTTAGCTTTTTCGATTTGCTTTAGGTGAGTGAAAGTGAATATGAAAGTGACTCTGGAATGTAGGTAGCGTAACCGTAACTGTTGGTGACAAAAATTCAACTGCGAGAATATGCAGAGAAATCTAACTGCGAGAATGTTGAGAAAAACACTCCCTAACTCAAACTTATTGTAATAAAAAATATGACTACGAAATTTGATTAAGGAAAACTGATTACTTTGGAAGTAAAGTTGGTCCCTGTGAAAGTTAGTTAAAGGAAGAATCTGTTCTCTACATAGTCTATCATACCTAGGTGCAAACTGCTCTCGTGGCTACAGCGCGGCTCGATAACAGAGCTGCAAAATCTAAATACAGAGATAGGCAGAGGTGCGATGCGTATTCCTAAAACATTGCTATCATTCTTGGTTCATAATTCTCTGATAATGGTTTTTAAATAAACTGAAAATTAATTGACTATTGGGGTGTGAACAATAATTTTGGTTTAAATAAACTCAGTTCCGATTTCATTTCCTATGATTTAACAACATTTTAAAAAATTTCAAAAATAATAAAGCTTTCTATAAAATCAGTACCAATAATATAAGAATTACAAAAATTGAACATACATGTATAATCTCTCCTTAAACAAAATTCCAAAACCTAATACTTAAATCTATTTCTCCCCTAACGATGAATAAATACTAACAAAAAATCAAAAAAGCAAATAGATTCCTGATCTGGATGTTTTATGAACCAAGAATGTCGCGTTATCAAACCGCTGCCGCAAAGAAAACAAATTTAATCATTACCTGTAATTCGTTCCTCACGTATATAATCGTACCAATGTAAAAATCAATTATTTTTCTCTACGGAATAAGTCTTGTACTAATTCATAATGTAATTCCAGAAATCTCCATTGTTTGTCCTTTGCTGTTACGAAACCAGAACTCTCCTCGCTATCAACAGATAACATCTGGCGCGCGTCTTCGCAGAGCAAAGATCACCTCTGATTCATCTCTGTGCGGTGCAGCATCTCTGTCGATGCTGCGCGCGCCATGTCTACGCAAATCAAACCTAACGCAGTTGCAGGCGTACAAGACAAGGAAGGTTGCTACAAAAATGAACACACACACAGCTTTCGAACTGTACGTGTTCAACTTTATTTATCAACCGTTTTCTCTTACTACAAGCACTGGAGGAAAAGCTGTACGATGAAAAATCATAACTACGCTAATACCAAATACGGCGTAACCAGATACTCTATATAAACGTCGTGAAGAAATGTATAGAATAATAAAACTGACTTGTTTTTAGTGATGAATAACTTAGAACATGAGACGTTAACGTCTAGTATGGTACGTGGTCAATAAAACCAGTCACGCAACTTTTCACATATTGAACTTCATTATTACGTAGTTTTTGTTCCTACAATTGTGTAGTTTTCAGAAAGTCAAAGCAGCACCTGCAAATTCTTTAATTTTCGTAGCAATAGTCGGTGAGCACATATGAAACAGTTGGGTTATAATAGGCGACGGTCTGATATATTCAGAAGCGTAGAATTAAAGAAGTAATGTCTTCATGGAGAAATAATAAACAGCCAATCTTTTGCAAAATCGAAAGTTTATTTCTACCCCTTGGGCCTGGTTTCAACGTTCATACAGAGGATTCTCTCAACACATGCGGATATGTAACTTATTACCAGAATCTTGAGAACTGTATGAATGGTGATGTTTCACGCCGTGTAAAGTCGAAGTTAATTGCGTTTCAGTGGTTTTGTAGTCTTCTGCAGAAAATTATTTTGGCAATAATTTAAGAAGAGATTGACTTCTCTTTCGTATGATATTATTTGATACGTGTCTTTCTTATTGTAAATGTTCACTCACGGCCATCACGCCGTCATGTTTAACAGCCAATGAGAGAATGTCCATTCTGCACTTACACACAGTCATTAGCATCAACTTTTTGTAACCACTCCTATAATTTTCGGCCTGCAACTATTTTTCACGGAAGGAATTTAGATATTGTCTCTTCACTTCACTGTTATTACTCACTGTATTCTGAATTATGAACAATGGTCTATCCACGCACGATCCGGGCGATCCAGCAACTGCCTGTAAATCCGTGGTCCCAACCCTGTAAAACAAAGTAAGCTAAATGTGTCAGAAAAAGCTTAAATAAAACAAGGTGTGTTATAGGGCAATTTTATTTTTGTTGTAAATACTCGTATACTGTGTAAAGATATTTAAGGAGAGGAGGGACGTATACGAAAATTCAACGAGGTACATATTGTTAGGTGACTCCAACCGTATGACGAACAATTTGATCAAATTCTATACACAAGAATTGTATAGACTTTATTTTGGTGCAATCTTTCTTCCCTTTTTATTTTGCAATCGAGTTCTTGAAAAATGATTTAGTCTGGTTTATTCATCAGCAATGCGATTCATTTTCACACAACTTCCAGAAATTACTGTTCCAGATTATTTCGCATCAAATCTTAAATGTGTGTACGGTGTTCTTTATAATGGCTTCGATAGCCAGAGAGAAAATGAGTAGATGTTAAAAAAGCTAAAGATTCTGGAAAGCAAAAATTAATAAATATTTAGAGGCGTGAGTCTCACTAGAGGAATGATTTCTGGATGCACTTGTACTGCGAATGCAGGTATAACAATTTGAGATTGTATTTGTGTGATATGCATATAAAATATCAGCCCAAACTGAAACGACGATACTATGACAAAAAAAACGATGTTTAAATAAACATTTCCACTTCAGCATCTTTCGCATGAGTCTCTTTTTCTGATAATAAAAATGTAGATAATGTTTCTGCTAGGTAGTTACAGGACAAACTTCACAATATCTGCACTGTAATAGTACACTATTTCTTACACATGACAGACTACTGCACTGAAAAGAAGTTTGCTGCTTCTCTCATCTGTTCAGCCTCTTCCCAATATCTGCACTGTAATACCCTATTACATTGTTTCATACACTTAACAGATTACTGCGCTGAAAAGAAGTTTGTTGTTTTTCTCATCAGTTTAGTCTCTGGCACATTGTTTATTGCAACTGTGAAGCGGCTAACGTCTGATTTGCCCTGCATAATTCAAAGTGTGCTTTGTTTAGAACAGCTTCCCTCCCTATCGTGAAGTTTCAATACTTTGCTGATGTCGGTTATCCTCCAGCAGTGTTTCTCAACTATTCAGATTTCGTAGTTGATTTTCGGATTGTGTGTTTATGCTGACGACTCCGGAAAACACGGTAAGACAGTTTTAATTTGCTTTCTTCTACAGTTCAATCGAAAATACGCTTTAATGGAATATTCAAGTGTGTTTTGAAATCTTAGTTCACTGCTTTCCTATATTCAAGGGAAAACAGCTATGAAAGAAGCCAAATGATTGAAGAAAGTCGTACTTCCGGACCCCAGCTAAATCACTCAGTTGCCAACCAGCTAAATGATATTAAAACGAACTTAGAGTTAGTGCTAAAATAGCTGATTTGTCAACACTGCGTGAAAGTGATGAGTAAGAATAAACAAACGAACGCTAGAAATAGACATTGCCAATCGACATGTTCCGGCGACTTACCATTGTTTATTTAATGCTGCTGTAGCCGAATATTACAGACACAACAATGAAAAGCTGTCAGAATGAGAACAGAAACAGAACGTTTTGTTACAGTAAGAAATTAACATTCGAACAAAATTACTCAAAGTGATCGAAGAGTAATGTCACATTCAAGCCCGTACATTAAAGTCATTGGCCCGATTGGCGGAGAATTAACTCCGAACCCGGGCAGCCCGAGCCGTACCGGGAATCTGGTGATCCTATTTACATCGGGAACACTTTGAATGCGGTCCTGATTCTATTCCATGAATAGCAGTTTCCGTATCTCCCACATTTAGCAACAAAATCGGCCAGTGGGATCCAAGATTTTGGGTTCGAATTTCATTTGAAAGTGAAAATATCTTCTTCTTCCTTTTCTGTGGAAAGAGCTGGGAGATGCCTCTTGCTTTGGCCTTCCTCTTCGCCCCAGGACTGTTTTCCTTTTTGTTAGAAGTCCATGAGTTAACATACGTTGGAAGTTGCGGCGGCGCGGTTCTTTCCGTCCCTTTACGACGAATCTGCACCTACCTGTGGACATTGTCTCAGCATTTCATCAGTAGGGAAGCCGAGCGAAACCTACCTTACTTCGACGTGAACCAGGCTGTAATTAAAGTTACTAATCTACGTTTCGGGAGAAAGTTTTCACAAGAAATGAAAAGTTAGAAATTTTGTCCTCAATTAATATATTCTGAAACTTAGGTGAACAAGTATCACTGCCAAGCCCGTGCTACTCTTAACAAACTCACTCACAATCCCTTTCACTCACGTTAGCAAGTTTATGGTGTTGCATTTCCCGAAAACGTAGTAGCTACAAGAATACTGATTGTTTTTGACTGAGAATACTCGCCAAATATTAAGTCTGTCGGTACCTAATGCAGTCACAGTTTTTAGTCACCGACCTGCTCAATACGCCACGCGGAGTATATGTCTTTTCTCGTCACAAAATTCACTTAAAAATTCCGAAATTTCTACACACACATCGGAATAATTATGCCGTCACTTTCCAACACTTTTTATGTATGAAACACTGCTTATCATTTTCATCGGAACTACTACTACACACGTCCGATCTGTTTCATGACTAGGCTTCGACTCTTCTGTAGAATACTCTAAGTCTTCTCTACCAGGAGAGAAAGGCGCGCGAAGAATATTGCTGTACCATTGGTCAGTTTATTCAACAGCCAATAGCAAAACAGCATTCTCCCTTGTCAATCCGCACTTTTCATCAATAACCAATCGCAAAATAGTAAACCTAACGACTGCACTTTTTACCGACGTAATTATCTAAGATGCTGAAGTTTTACTTATGCATAAAGTTATTTACTATTGTTATTTATACGTGAATTAACTTTCCCTTTACCATAAACTTACTTTACAAAACTATTCTACAAAAATCCCCTTTGTCCATATCCATACTTCTTCGAAATGTTCCCACACTAAATCCCACTACATAACGTTAAACAATTATCTTCATATTAACCTTAAACCACACTCACACATCATTCATACTGCTAAACACATTTATAACATTTTATATATATAAAAAGAAATAATAACACTTTATGAAAATACTAGAACAGTTTATGAAAAACATTCTATTACTTTAGTGCACTCTAATGGGCACAATCGAAACTAAAATCACACTCCCCCTATCCAATATTGTCCTCTATCGGCTGGAACATAAACTACGTGCGCGTCCAGTCTCGCGTCACCATCTGTCACTATCCAATTCTGAGACACATCTCCCACTTAACCGCCTCCAAGACAGGATCGGTATACGGCGCTACGCCTCAAAGTCAAGAAAAGATATTTGTGCAATGAAATCTGAATACATTACGCAGGAATTCACAAACGTTACAGTGTAAGAAAGAAAATAAAAGACGCACAACAAAGGAATTATCCTAATGGGCCGGAAATCTGTAGATGTGATGTACATGTACAGACAAACAAATGATTACAGTTTCAGAAAAAAATGGGCTTCTGAACTTGAGGGAGTGAGTAACATGTTGGTCCACCTCTGCCCTTCATGCAAGCAGTTATTCGGCTTGGCATTAAGTGATAAAGTTATTGGATGTCCTCCTGAGGGATTTCGTGATAAATTCTGTCCGGCTGACGCGTTAGAACGTCAAAATACCGGCTGGTCCGAAGGCCCTGCCCGTAATGCTCACAACGTTCTCAACTTTGGAGAAATCCAACGCGCTCGATGACCACGGTAGGGTTTGGCAAGCATGAAGAGGAACAGTAGAAACTCTCACCGTGTGCGGAATGGCATTATCTTACTGAAACGTAAGCCTACGATGGACTTCCAAGAACGGCAAAAAAAGAGGGCGTGGAATATCGTCGACGCACCAGTGTGCTGTGCGGATGACAACCAAAGAGGTCCTGCTATTAAGTGAAGTGGAATCCCAAACTGTCGCTCCTGATTGTCGGCTGTATGGCGGGCCACAGACAAACTGGTATCCCACCACTGCGGAGCGTCACCAGACATCGGGGCCATTTCGTAGCGGGACTCATCACTGGAGACAATTCTACTCCAGTCAGTGAGATTCCTGGCACGCACGCACAAGGCGAGAGTTTCTACTTCCTGTCTTCGTGCATGCCAAACCATACCTTGGCCAGTAAGGTCGCTGGATCTCTCACCAGTGGACAACATTTGGAGCACTAAGGCCAGTGCCCTCCAACCATTTCAAGATTTTGACGATCTGACGTGCCAATTGGGCAGATTTTCCGCGATGTCCCTCGCAAGGACATCCAAAAACTCTATAAATCAATGCCAAGCCGAATAACTAGTTGCAAAAGCATAGGAGGTGACCAAAAATGGTTCAAATGGCTCTGAGCACTATGGGACTTGACTTCTGAGGTCATCAGTCTCCTAGAACTTAGAACTACTTAAACCTAACAACCTAAGGACATCACACACATCCATGCCCGAGGCAGGATTCGAACCTGCGACCGTAGCGGTCGCGCGGTTCCAGACTGTAGCGCCTAGAACCGCTCGGCCACCACGGCCGCCTAGGAGGTGACCAACGTGTTATTGACTTGCTCAGTTTGTGAAGCATTTCACCGTAAATCATCCAATTTTTCTTAATTTATTTTCATTTGTTTGTCTGTAACGAATCATCAGTCCATCGATTCCCAGTTGCATCATTGCTTCGTGATGCTTCGGGTTCTCTCTCTCTCTCTCTCTCTCTCTCTCTCTCTCTCTCTCTCTCTCTCTCAGAGTTTATATCGATGGCAGCGAAAAACAGCCGATGCCACAATTTTTTTCCCTTTACAATCTCTCTCATGAATGGATCGCGGCATATCGGTTTCATGAATGTACTACTGTGGCAGTAACATCAATTTTCTTACCACCCTTTTGTTTGTGTTTCATGTTAACCATTTCAATTCAGGGAAAATCAGGTAGGAAATGCAGACTCTTATTGTCTTTGCACTTGAAAAAAGGTAATTCTTTCTTCGGAAGTTTGACTGTCGAATTCACCTCTCAACAGCTCTCTGTCATTTCTTAGTTTTGGTATTCCAAGTCGATTCGGACGTAGTTTCACACGCATATACACCATGAGCTTTTAGATTCGTAAAGTTGCACAGAAGAGAAAAAATTGTTCGTCATATTTGCACAATTGCTGTAGTGAAGGAGAGATGTTAGTTTTCGTCAAGTCCGAACTTTCTTTTGCTGTCCCCAGACTTATTACCCTGGTAGACATGTATCCTGACACACCTGTGCCGAACCAAATTCTACACCCACGGTTCACTGGCTTCATCGGACTGTAATGCTTGAGGGAAGATCGTCAATTGAGTCTAACAATATTCTCGTCGACACTCGTCTGAATCTGATCTAAAAGCCGTATTTAGTGGATGTATTTCATGCAGTTCGTCTGCACTGCTAACAGCCATATTAAGATTGTCGTTCAGATGAATTATGGGCAGAGTTTGTTTCTACCTCTCTCTCTCTTGTCATTGCTTGAGTGACAAGTGGAACGTTCAGGTCACTATCACAGCGCCAGTAATGACAAAAGATGGTGGTAAAGATGGTAAGTGCAGATAACTTCGAGACCAAGAAATCCGCAAAGCTCGTTTGTTATGAGCTGAATTCTTTTCTGTTTTTGCGCTGTACCCAAACTGATCTGAAAAATAATATTTTCGATCACGTTGACCGACAAAACAGTCGCCAAGACTGTGAAGTCTTGCCAGATCATACAAGGTGGAGTAATTTCAGTTGAGGCATTGTCGCCGCACCTGATCATCGTCTCCAGCAGTCTGTGTGTGTGAGCAACTAGTCAGGGCCGTATTGTAATATTAGACTTCTAACAAAAAGGAAAACTGTCCTGAAGAGAAGAGAAAGGTCGAAGCAAGAGACATTTCCCAGCTCTTTCCAGAAGAAAGAAGAGAATTTCACTTTCAAATGAAATTCGAACCCAAAATCTTGGATCTCACTGGCTGACTTCGTTACTAAATGTGGAAGATAGGAAAATTGCTATTCGTGGAATAGAATCAGGACCGCATTCAAAGTTTTCCCGATGTAATGTCTTTTTATGTGTCTATGGGAAACGTCAATATTGCTTCTCACGAGGTAATATTTTGTCGATATATCCACCATTGTGACCCAATTGAACTCCGAAGTCCCTTTTTGGAAAGAAATTAAATAATGGTTTGGGAAAATATTTGTCCTGGCTTTCTTCGTACTAAAGCTATATGCAATCAACTGCAATAATATAAAGTCAGAACTGCTGACGTCAATAAACAAAAATTCAGGCCGTAAAGTGTGTTCAAGGTGGGATGGCAGTATGCTCAGGAAGTAACGTATCATTTTAAAAAGTATTTTCTGGTGTTTCACACATGAACAACATTTCGCTCTGTTTTCAAACATCGGGTGATATTCCTGCGGCACAGCTGTGTACGTAACCCATCGACGCTCATCGCCACTGCAGCACGTTTCGGCGTTCAACACGCAACTACGATCGCGTCGCTGACGCCCGCTGCCACGTGTTATGGTATTATGAGTCGGCACCTCCAGGAAGAAATCAAGTTTGTCGTAACAACTGTGTTTTCTACAAACACGTTAACTCGGAAACACGGCTAGACTCAAAAAAAAAAAAAAAGTTAAGGTAAGTTACGTGTATGATCTCCTGATTAGCGAAAGTGACCTCTCTCGATGGATCACAGCGAGCTATGGTGAACCTGCCGGCAGTCACAGGTAATGCCAGAAGCTGATGCTACGGGCTGCTTGCAAATTGTGGAACGCAGATATATTATATACTGTTAAATAAAGGCATTTCAACTTTACGACGACGATTTTTCTAGACTTCAAGCTCCTGCCCACCTCGTCGCTTCAATGGCCAGGCGTAGATTTCAGTAATTTCAGAACTGAGGTGTTAGCTGCGATAAATTTCAGTCCAGGTGTACGAAACACGAAACTGTTTTCTTCAGAAGTTACCGCTGTAAAAAATGGTGGACAACCAGTGATCTGATGTTCACATATATGTTACAACAGAATTCTACCCCACAGTGTTTTTGTGTGGTTATTGGACTTCACTTTCCGTTTTGAGCCAGGTGAAGAAACGAAGACGACCAAGATATCCTCTTGAGATCAAAGCAAAATTTTTGTGTTTCTTCAAATATTTTTTGACAAGGGCGTGGGATATGGATGTTATAAATGACCGTTGTACTGGTAGTTTTTTTAATTACTGCTACTCTAGCTAGAGGTTTTCCTATGTCCACGTGGCTCGGCTTCATACTTTACGCTTGGAAATAACTGAGAAATAATGGTATTAGTTTACTGTAACATTATTTGTTGATGTATTTACTACTGCCGTAGCACAAGTTTATTTGCCAACTAGCTCCGCAGATGATGAAGAGATTGACGAAAAGTATGATGAGATAAAAAAAAAATATTCAAATAGTTAAAGGAGATGAAAATTTAATAGTCGTGGGGGACTGGAATTCCATAGTAGGTAGGGAAAAAAAGAGAAGGAAAAGTAGCAGGTGAATATGGACTGAGGGTAAGGAATGAAAGAAGCCGCCGCCCTGTAGAATTATGCACGCAGCATAACTTAATCATAGCTACCACTTGGTTTAAGAATCATGAAAGAAGGCTGTACACGTGGAAGAGACCTAGAGGCACCGGAAGGCTTCAGATTGATTATTTAATGGTAAGCCAGGTTTAGGAACCAGGTTTTAAATTTTAAGGCATTCCCAAGGGCAGATGTGGACTCTGACCACATTCTATTGGTTAAGAACTGTAGATTAATACTGAAGAAAATGCAAAAAGGTAGGAATTTAATGAGATGAAACCTGGATAAAATGAAAAAAAAAACAGTTATTGTAGTGTTTCAGATGAAACATATGGTGACGATTGACAAGAACAGGGGAAAAAGTACAGTAGAAAGAAGAGTGGGTAGCTTTGAGGGATGAAATAGCGAAGGCAGCAGACGATCAAGTAGGTAAACAGACTAGGGCTAGTAGAAAGCGCTTGGGTAACAGAAGAAATATTGAATTTAATTGATGAAAGGAGAGAATATAAAAATGCAGTAAATGAAGCAGGTGAAAAGGAATGCAAACGTCTCAAAAATGAGACCGACAGAAAGTGCAAAACGGCTAAGCGGGAACGGCCAGAGCGCAAATTTAAGGATAAAGAAGCATGTAGGGAGATTCACGGGGATATGCAAATATTTTAATACGTTATTCTACAAGTAAAACAAAAGAAAAAAGTTCGTATAAACATATGTCCGCAAATGTTTAGTTGCAGAGTTATGGCTAATAAAAGATTTTTCCTGAAATTCAGCAACTGCGCTAATATGAAGCCACCGCAAAACTGTACGAGGTTAAAGTAAAGCACGATTTCCATTTATTTTGTTGTTATTGGTCTGGTGAATCTAATGAAACATGTCCCGGACGTGTGTCTACAGTAGCTTTTCAGAACGTCGAGAGAAGCAAAGACGTATTTCGTAAAATTCTTAATTTATTAACTACTTCGCCCAATTTGTTTTTTAAATTCCAGACAATTGCATAAAGTTTTCAGCAGAAGTTGTAGAGAATTTAATTTTGGAAAAATGGTGCTAATAACGTTAACTGAAACTATATGAATGTTTCAGATAATCTACTTTTATTAATACCATAGCACACGGGTGAAACACATTGAACCGGAAAAAACAAAGCTTAGTGTTAAGGAAGTAGTACAGTGTACATACAATTTCATAATACATTCACAATCAGTGTTCGCATTATTAATGCAGGAGACGAAATTAAGAACAACCCTGTGAAACTGAAACGAGCAACAAAATCAGTTCATACACGTGCAGCTAAATGTATTAAACTCGGTGGAGACATTTTTGAACATTTATTGTGAATGTATTGTGAAATTGTATGTACGTTGTACAACATCCTTAACACTGACTTTTGGTTTAACATGAATTCACGTGTGCTATGGTATTAATAAAAGCAGACTATCTGACACATTCATACATTTCAGTTAACGTTATTAGCATCATTTCCCCAAAATTAAAGTCTCGGCAACTTCTGTAGAAAACTTTATGCAATTGTCTGGAATTTTGAAAAACAAATTGGGCCAAGTAGTTAATAAAAATTTTTTGACAATCTCGACTGGAATACTTTCTTTCAAATTCTGAAGGTGCCAGGGGTAAAATACAGGGAGCGAAAGGCTATTTACAATTTGCACAGAAACCAGATGGCAGTTAATGAGAGTCAAGGGCCAAAGAAGGGAAGAAGTGGTTGAGAACGGAGTGAGATAGACTTGTTGCCTATTCCCGATGTTATTCAATCTGTATATTGAACAAGCCGTAAAGGAAACAAGAGAAAAATTTGTAGTAGGTATTAAAACCCAGCGAGAAGAAATAAAAACCTCAAGATTTGCAGGTGACATTGTAATTCTGTCAGAGAGAGCAAAGGACTTGGAAGAACAGTTTAACGGTATGGACAGGATCTTGAAAGCAGGATAAAAGATGATAATCCACAAAAGCAAAACGAGAATAATAGAATATAGTTGCATTAAGTCAGGTGATGCTGAGGGAATTAGGTTCGGAAATGAGACACTTAAAGTAACAGATGAGTTTTACTATTTGGGCAAGAAAATAACTGAGTATGGTCGAAGTAGAGATTGCATGAAATGTAAACTGGAAATGGCAAAAAATCGTTTCTGAAGAAGGGAAATGTGTTAACATCGGTTATAGATTTACGTGTCAGGAAGTTGTTTCTGAAAACATTGGTGTGGAGTGTAGCCATGTATAGAAGGAAGTGAAACATGGACGATAAACAGTTTAGTCAAGAAGAGAATAGAAGCTTTTCAGATGTGGTGCTACAGAAGAATGCTGAAGATTAGATGAGTGCATCACGTAACTAATGAGGTACGGAATAGAATTGGCGAGAAGAGGAATTTGTGGCACAGCTTGATTAGGAGAAGGGGTCGGTTGGTAGGACACATTCTGGGCATCGAGGGATCACCAGTTTAGTATTGGAGGGATGCGTGGAGGGTAAAGATCTTACAGGGAGACCAACAGATGAATACAGTAAGCAGATTACGTAGGATGTAGGTTGGAACAGTTACTCGGAGAAATGGTTCAAATGGCCCTGAGCACTATGGGACTCAACATCTGAGGTCATCAGTCCCCTAGAACTTAGAACTACTTAAACCTAACTAACCTAAGGACATCACACACATCCATGCTCGAGGCAGGAATCGAACCTGCGACCGTAGCGGTCGCGCGGTTCCAGACTGAAGCGCCTAGAACCGCTCGGCCACACCGGCCGGCCAGTTACTCGGAGATTAAGAGGCTTTCAAAAGATGCAGTACCATGGAGAGCCGCATCGAACAAGTCTTTGGTCTGAAGACCACAACAACATCAATTTACAACAAAAACGAGGACAACAAATAGCAACAGAAAACTGAGTATCACATTCGTACTTACGTTTCTTTTGGGAAGACATTGCAGAGAAGTCGCCAGCAACGATGCCATGACGCTGTGAGCAGAGAAAGTATAACTGAGATAAGAACTCTCGATACACCTACAATGTCGACTGTACTCTTTAAAAGAGTCTGTGATCGTTCCTCCGTACGACAATACCAAAAGTGATCTGCGATGAAACCAGACGACGGATCATCTCCACTGAACTACAGGATAGCCACAACAAACACAGATAAATACCATTTGGAGGCACATGCGATGATCGTAGCCTCCCACCTCAGCGCTACACTATATGATCAAAAGTCTGCGGACACCTGGCTGAAAATGACTTCCAAGTTCGTGGCGCTCTCCATCGGTACTGCTGGAATTCAGTATGGCGTTGGCCCACCCCTTAGCCTTGATGACAGCTCCCACTTTCGCAGACATACGTTCAATCAGGTGCTGGAAGGTTTCTTGAGGAATAGCAGCCCTATCCTCACGGAGTGCTGCACCAAGCAGAGGTATCGATGCCGGTCGGCGAGGTCTGGCACCAAGTCGGCGTTCCAAAACATCCCGAAGGTGTTCTGTAGGATTCAGGTCAGGACTCAGTGCAGGCCAGTCCATTACAGGGATGTTATTGTCGTGTAACCACACCGCCACAGGCCGTGCATTATGAACAAATGCAACTGCCATCCCCGAATTGCTCTTCAACAGTGGAAAGCAAGAAGGTGCTAAAAACATCAAGGTAGGCCTGTGCTGTGATAGTGTCACGCAGAGGGGTGCAACCCCCCACCATCAAAAACACGACCACGCCATAACACCACCGCCTCCCGATTTTACTGTTGGCACTACACACGCTGGCAGATGACGTTCACCGTTCCCCATACCCACACCCTGCCATCGGATCGCCACATTGTGTACAATGATTGGTCACTCCACATAATATTTTTCCACTGTTCAGTCGTCCAATGTTTACGCTCCTTACACCAAGCGAGGTGTTGTTTGACATTTCCCGGAGTGATGTTTGGCTTAAGAGCAGCCGCTCGACCATGAAATCCAAGTTTTCTCAAATCCCGCCTCACTGTCATAGTACTTGCAGTGCATCCTATTGCAGATCGGAATTTCTGTGTGGTGGTCTGGATAGATGTCTGCGTATTACGACCCTCTTCAACTGTCAGCGGTCTCTGTCAGTCAACAAACGAGGTCGGCCTGTACGCTTTTGTACTGTACGTGTCCCTTCACGTTTCCACTTCACTATCACATCAAGAACAGTGGACGTAGGGATGTTTTGGAGTGTGGAATTCTCGCGTACAGACGTATAGCACAAGTGACACCCAAGCATCTGACCACGTTCGAAGTACTTGAGTTCTGTGGAGCCTCCCATTCTGCTCTCTCACGATGTCTAATGACTGCTGAGGTCGGTGATATGCAGGTATCTGGCAGTAGGTGGCAGCACAATGCACCTAATATGAAAAACGTTTGCTTTTTGGAGTGTCCGGATACTTTTGACCACATAGTCACATCATTCATGATGAATAGTGACTTTACAAAAGAATGGCTCTGAGCACTATGGGACTTAACATCTGAGGTCATCAGTTCCATAGAACTTAGAACTACTTAAACCTAACTAAGCTAAGGACATCACACACATCCATGCCCGAGGCAGGATTCGAACCTTGACCGTAGTGGTCGCGCCGTTCCAGTCTGAAGCACCTAGAACCGCTCGGGCACACAGGCCGGCAGTGACTTTACAAGACCGTCCATTCCGCGAAAGAACCTACGGTAGTCTTTGAGTCATTTGAATCGACTTTGCAGTGATCTGTGATTTCTTGGAGTCAATACGGAGTAATTCTGCCTACCCACGGATAATCTTACGACTGATTTCGTAGTTGCTAGTGGACCGCCTAGGCTCATATATCATGATCCATGAAACGTTTTTGTTCCTGGCAACGTCAACAGCTGCATTTGGCCTCTTCGGAGTTGCTGTTGTTTCCACTGAGTCTTTCCGAGTAACGTATCAAACGTAGAGTGCGACATATGCGACATAATGTTGTGTTGGCTGAAGAGCCAACACCGTGTTACTAGAGGAGGCCGAAATGCACGCGTTTTAGCTCACGCAGGCTGGTGTGAGGAGGGAAGAACTATACTGACGTGAGGTCTGGAACATGACAAGGAATGAGAATTCAGAAAGCGGACGTAATTAGTTTGATACTTAACTTTAATCCATTAATGATGAACGTCGCTCTTGACGGTACATGATTCACAATGCAATGTTATCTGTTCATAATAGTAACTGAATATGGCGCCTTGCTAGGTCGTAGCAAATGACGTAGCTGAAGGCTATGCTAAACTGTCGTCTCGGCAAATGAGAGCGTATGTAGGCAGTGAACCATCGTTAGCAAAGTCGGCTGTACAACTGGGGCGAGTGCTAGGGAGTCTCTCTAGACTGGACCTGCCGTGTGGCGGCGCTCGGTCTGCAATCACTGATAGTGGCGACACGCGGGTCAGACGTATACTAACGGACCGCGGCCGATTTAAAGGCTACCACCTAGCAAGTGTGGTGTCTGGCGGTGACACCACACATAAACACTGTGAAAAGGCTACGCGGTGGAAGTCTATACCGGATGATTACAATTAACGGGCAGCTACGGCCGGCCGGTGTGGCTGAGCGGTTCTAGGCGCCTCAGTCTGGAAACGCGCGACCGCTACGGTCGCAGGTTCGAATCCTGCCTCGAGCATGGATGTGTGTGATGTCCTTAGGTTAGTTAGGTTTAAGTAGTTCTAAGTTCTGTGGGACTGATGACCTCAGATGTTAAGTCCCATAGTGTTCAGAGCCATTTTTGGGCAGCTACGCTCGGTAGTCCAGTGTGGACAGTCATCATCGAATGGCAGCAAAACAATTAGTTAAAACTGTGGTGACCAGATGCGATTCCGGCTCTGTACACTGTTTGTATGGCGGAATCCACGTTGTCATTTGACAAAATTTTACATGAGCGAACATTATGGCTGTCAACAAGGGAGGCCGTCTACTGTTAGTGAAACTGTATCATGTGAGCGGCAGTAGTTAGACCGGTACATTTGGAGGGTACCGCGGACTGAAATGCCTGAGGAGAGGCCCGATGCCACGATATGGTTTAAGGAAGATTGATAATGAAATTCGAAATCACGGGCCAGCTTTGTGTGACACTTGGAAAACGAAGGTGCCCCATCTCGATAGAATATATTGACAAGGTTGCTCCTGCTGTCGCTGTAACTGACCCTGCAGCACGTGGCCTGGGGGGTGTTAGCGCTCGTGCAGCGGCACAAGGATTGTCCAGCTCATGGTCAGCAATATGGAAAAGTTTTACAGTCTGTTTTATATACCGCTGCCTTTACAAGATCTAGATGGGGCAGCAACTCAAACCTCGTGATCCGCAGCAACGTTCTGAAGTTGATCTTCGGCTTCTGCCACGGATCGAAGTCTTCAGGCCACAAGTGGCCCAGTGGGACCATCCAACCGCCGTGTCATCCACAGTGGAGGATGCGGATAGGAGGGGCGTGTGGTCAGCACACAATTCTCACGGTCGTTACGATGGTTTTCTTGGACCGGAGCGGCTACTGTTCGACCGAGTAGCTCCTCAATTGGCATCACGAGGCTGAGTACACCCCAAAAAATGGCAACAGCGCATGGCGGCCTGGATGGTCACCCATCCAAGTGCCGGCCACGTCCGACAGCGCTTAACTTTGGTGATCTCACGGGAACCGGTGTAGACTTTCCACTGCGGCAAGGCCGTTGCCCTTGATGACATTTGGCCAGGTAATGATATTCTATGGAGTCACGAGTTGCAATGAATACACAGAAATGCCGAATTTGGGATAGTGTTATGGAGCGTGTTGTGGACGAACAGCCATTGCGCGAGCCATGTGTGACTGTGTGGTATGCATTCTCAAGCCCCTTTGATCTCGCTCCATTCTTGTTTGCCATGACGTCGACACCTCCCTGTGCAGCATGTGATCTCCTCCTTTGGAAGAACGCAGCTGTGTGGAAACCACTGTTTTCATGCGAGATGGGGCAACACCTCACGTCGTTCGCCAGGTGAAAGATCTGGATAACGCAACCTTCCACGAACGTGTTATGTGCAGAGGTTTTCCAGATGCTTGGCCTGCATGATCACCTGATCTGAATCCATGTGCCATTTGGCTCTGGGGATATCTGAAAGAACGCGTTCACCAGGGACACATTCGGTCTCTACGTTTCTGAAGGCCAGTCTCCAGAGACATACTGCTCAGATTCCACCGCAACTGATGCGAACCTCCTGATCACATCGTATTACGGATGCAATATCTCGTTGAAGTCTTCGGTGCTCATATGTAACAAATTTTGATGGTGGTGGTTAGTAATAGAATCAACATTATGCCTTTCTCACTTTTTTATTTATTTATTTATTTACACGTCAAGTTCCGTAGGACCAAATTGAGAAGCAAATCTTCAAGGTCATGGAAAGTGTCAGTACATGAACTTACAACATAAAAGTAATAACAGATAAAAATAAATGTTCATGAACCTGAAAAAAAGTCAGTCCATAAGTTTAAGTAAACACTATCAGCAATACAATAAGAGTCAGATTAATTTTTCAAGGAACTCCTCGATTTGAAAGCGCGTGGATTACTGCTAAGATTTTTGAATTCGAGTGGCAGCTTATTGAAAATGGATGCAGCAGTATACTGCACACCTTTTTGCACAAGAGTTATGGAAGTCCGATCCAAATGGAGGTTTGATTTCTGCCGAGCATTAACCGAGTGAAAGCTGCTTATTCTTGGAAATAAACCAATACCGGTAACAAGAAACGACAATAAGGAATATACATATTGAGAGGCCAATGTCAAAATACCCAGGCTCGTGAACAGAGGTCGACAAGAGGTTCGTGAACTCACACCACTTACTGCCCGAACCGCCCGTTTCTGAGCCAAAAATATCTTTCTAGAATGGGAAGAGTTACCCCAAAACATAGTACCATACGACATACGTGAATGAAAATAAGCAAAGTAGACTAATTTACGTGTCGAAGTATCACTCACTTTTGATACCGTTCGAATAGTGAAAATGGCAGTATTAAGTCTTTGAACAAGATCCTGAACGTGGGCTTTCCACGACAGCTTACTATCTATCTGAACACCTAGAAATTTGAACTGTTTGTTTCACTAACCATATGCCCGTTCTGTGAGATTAAAACGTCAGGTTTTGTTCAATTGTGTGTTAGAAACTTTTCTGCCCACGTCGCGTTTCTAATCCATTACAGATGGAAACATATCTGCACGTCTTTCTTGCACACATAGCGTCCGATTTTTACCTGGTGGCCGAAAGTGGAGGTAAAGTTTTTTGCAACGTTAATCGCATTATTGGATTAGCATATCTATCAAGTTTCGCTGCCAGATGGTAATTACAGTCCACATTGAACGTCTGTGATCACTTGCAGTTTATTTTAACCGCCCGGTAGCACAGTTCGTGCCAATCTGACGTCTGTTGGTTCATTCCTCGTCTTATCACTCCACCCGAATTTCAGCATCCGTCTGTAGCACCACATCTCCAATGCTTCGATTCTCTTCTGTTCCGGTTTTCACTGCCATACAACGCTTTGCTCCTGACGCACATACCCAGAAATTTTTCCTCAAATAAGAGCCTATATTTGATGCTGGTAGACTTCTCTTGGCCAGGAACGCCCTTTTTGCCAGAGCTAGTTTGCTTTCTATGTCCTCCTTGCTCTTTCCAACATGGGTTATTTGGCTGCCTAGGTAGCACAATTCCTTAGCGCCGTCTCCTTCGTGATCTGCTATTTTCATGTTAAGTTCCCATTGTTCTCATTCCTTCTACTTTTCAATACTTTCGCTTCCTTCGATTTACTCTCAAGCAGTCTCAACTCATTAGACTGTTCATTCCATTCAACGAATCCTGTAACTCTTCTTCACTTTCACTGGAGATAGCAATGTCATCAGTGAATCTTAACGTTGATATCCTCTCACGTTGAATTTTAATCCCACTCTTGAACTTTTTTCTGTTTATTGAACAACAGGGCCGAGAGACTACATCCCTGCCTTCCATCCTTTTTAACCAGTGCACCCGTTCTTGGTCCTCCAGTCTTATTGTTCCCTCCTGGTTCTTCTACACATTGTACACTACTGGCCACTAAAATTGCTACACCAAGAAGAAATGCAGATGATAAACGGGTATTCATTGGACACCCCATACCATCACGCCGGGTTATACGCCAGTATGGAGATGACGAATATACGCTTCCCAATGTGCGTTCACCGCGATGTCGCCGAACACGGATGCGACCATCATGATGCTGTAAACACAACCTGGATTCATCCGAAAAAATGACGTTTTGCCATTCGTACACCCAGGTTCGTCGTTGACTACACCATCGCAGGCGCTCCAGTCTGTGATGCAGCGTCAAGGGTAACCGCAGCCACGGTCTCCGAACTGATAGTTCATGCTGCTGCAAAGGTCGTCCAACTGTTCGTGCAGATGTTTGTTATCTTGCAAACGTCCCCATCTGTTGACTCAGGGATCGAGATGTGGCTGCACAATCCGTTACAGCCATGCGGATAAGATGCCTGTCATCTCGACTGCTAGTGATACGAGGCCGTTGGGATCCCTGCACGGCGTTCCGTATTACCCTCCGGAACCCACCGATTCCATATTCTGCTAATAGTCATTGGATCTCGACCAACGCGAGCAGCAATGTCTCGATACGATAAACCGAAATCGCGATAGGCTACAATCCGACCTTTATCAAAGTCCGAAACGTTGTGGTACGCATTTTTCCTGCTTACACGAGGCATCACAACAACGTTTCACCAGGGATCGCCGGTCAACTGCTGCTTGTGTATCAGAAATCGGTTGGAGACTTTCCTCATGTCAGCACGTTGTAGGTGTCGCCACCGGCGCCAACCTTATATGAATGCTCTGAAAAGCTAATCATTTGCATATCACAGCATCTTCTTCCTGTCGGTTAAATTTCGAGTCCGTAGCACGTCATCTTCGTGGTGTAGCAATTTTAATGGCCAGTAGTGTATATTACCCGTCTTCCCCTATAGCTAACTCCTACTTTATTCAGAATTTCGAACGTCTTGCACCATTTGAAATTGTTGAGCCCTTTTTCGACGTGTGTTGAGTTTTTTTTTTTAGTCTTGCTTCCATTGTCAACCGCTACGTCAGAACTGCCTCTCTGAGGCCTCTACCTTTCTTATAGTCACACTGATCGTCATCTAACAGATCCTCAATTTTCTTTTTCCACCTTGTATGTCTCGCCGAAACTAGGATACATGAGCTCTTAAGCTGATCGTGCAAGTATTCACGCATTTCTCAGCTCTTGCAATCTTCGGAATTGTGTGCGTGATGGCATGTCACCAGTCTCATACATACTACACACCAATGTGAAAAGTCGTTTTGTTGCCATTTCCCTGAATGGTTTTAAAAATTCCGATGGAGTGTTATCAACGCCTGCGGCTCTACACTGAAGAGGGAAAGAAATTGGTCCACGTGCGTAATATCGTCTAGGTCCCCACCGAGCACGCAGAATTGCCGCAACACGACGTTGCATGGACTGGACTGATGTCTGAAATAGTGCTGGAGGAAACTGACACCATGAATCCTGCAGGGTTGTTCATAAATCTGAATATCACTGTGCGAGGCATCATAGATATGCTCAATAATATTCATGTCTGAGCAGTTTGCTGCGTAGCGGAAGTGTTTAAAGTCAGTGCTGCTGTAGCCACTCTGTGGCAATTCTGGAGGTGTGGGGTGTCGCATTTACCTGCTGGAATTGCCCAAGTCGGAATGCACACTGCACTTGATTTGAGATTCAGAATGGTAATCAGAAAACATGCTTACGCAGGTGCCACCTGTCAGAGTCGTATCTAGATGCATGGAACAACATCACTCCTACTACACACGCCTATCACAGAGCCTCTACCAGCTTGAACAGTCCACTACTGACATGCACAGTCCACAGATTCATGAGGCTGTCTGCATACCTGTATACCTCAATACAATTTGAAATGACACTCGTGCGACCAGCCAACAATCCAATGCTTGGTGTTGAGGGGCCCAGGCGAGGCATAAAGCTTTGTGTCTTGCAGTCATCAAGGGTACACGAGTGGGCCCTCAGCTGCGATAGCCCATATGATGATGTTTCGTTGAATGGTTGGCACGCCGACGCTTGTTGATGGCCCAGCATTGAAATCTGGAGCAATTGGCGGAAGGGTTTCACTTCTGTCACGTTGGACGATTCAATTCAGGCGTCGTTGGTCCCGTTCTTGGAGGAACTTTTTCCGGCCCCAGCGGTGTGGGAGGTTTGATGTTTTCCGGATTCCTGATATTCACGGTACACTCGTGCAACGGTCGTACGGTAAAATCTCCATCGCTACCTCGGAGATGCTGTCTTCCATCGCTCGAGGACCGACTATAACGCCACGTTCAAACTCACTTCAGTCTTGATAACCTGGCATTGTAGCAGCAGTAACCGATCTAACATGTGCGTCTGACAGTTGTTGTCTTATACAGGGTGTTACAAAAAGGTACGGCCAAACTTTCGGGAAACATTCCTCGCACACAAATAAAGAAAAGATGTTATGCGGACATGTGTCCGGAAACGCTTAATTTCCATGTTAGAGGACATTTTAGTTCGTCAGTATGTACTGTACTTCCTCGATTCACCGTCAGTTGGCCCAATTGAAGGAAGGTAATGTTGACCTCGGTGCTTGTGTTGACATGCAACTCATTGATCTAGACTCATTGCTCTACAGTACTAGCATCAAGCACATCAGTACGTCGCATCAACAGCTTAGTGTTCATCACGAACGTGGTTTTGCATCAGTGCAATGTTTACAAATGCGGAGTTGGCAGATGCCCATTTGATGTATGGATTAGCACGGGGCAATAGCCGTGGCGCGGTACGTTTGTATCGAGACAGATTTCCAGAACGAAGGTGTCCCGACAGGAAGACGTTCGAGGCAATTGATCGGCGTCTTAGGGAGCACGGAACATTCCAGCCTATGACTCGCATCTGGGGAAGACCTAGAACGACTAGGACACCTGCAATGGACGAGGCAATTCTTCATGCAGTTGGCGATAACCCTAATGTAAGTGTCAGAGAAGTTGCTGCTGTACAAGGTAACGTTGACCACGTCAACCAGTTGTTTCCGTACGGTGTGCAGCGTGTGGAGGCACTATCAGCAGCTGATTGGCCTTCACGGGTACACTTCCGCGAATGGTTCATCCAACAACGTCTCAAATGCTCTCTTTACGGATGAGGCTTCATTCCAACGTGATCAAATTGTAAATTTTCACAATCAACATGTGTGGGCTGACGAGAATCCGCACGCAGTTGTGCAATCAGGTCATCAACACAGATTTTCTGTGAACGTTTGGGCAGGCATTGTTGGTGATGTCTCGGTTGGACCCCATGTTCTTCCACCTACGCTCAATGGAGCACGTTATCGTGATTTCATACGGGATACTCTACCTGTGTTGCTAGAACATGTGCCTTTACAAGTACGACACAACATGTGGTTCATGCACGATGGAGCTCCTGCACATTTCAGTCGAAGTGTTCGTACGCTTCTCAACAACAGATTCGGTGACCGATGGATTGGTAGAGGCGGACCAACTCCATGGCCTCCACGCTCTCCTGACCTCAGCCCTCTTGACTTTCATTTATGGGGGCATTTGAAAGCTCTTGTCTACGCAACCCAGGTACCAAATGTAGAGACTCTTCGTGCTCGTATTGTGGACGGCTGTGATACAATACGCCATTCTCCAGGGCTGCATCAGGAATTCCATGCGAGGGAGGGTGGATGCACGTATCCTCGCTAACTGAGGACATTTTGAACATTTCCTGTAACAAAGTGTTTGAAGTCACGCTGGTACGTTCTGTTGCTGTGTGTTTCCATTCCATGATTAATGTGATTTGAAGGGAAGTAATAAAATGAGCTCTAACATGAGAAGTAAGCGCTTGCGGACACATGTCCACATAACTTATTTTCTTTCTTTGTGTGTGAGGAATGTTTCCTGAAAGTTTGGCCGTACCTTTTTGTAACACCCTGTATAGGCTTTGCCGACCGCAGCCCCGTATTCTGCCTGTTCACATATCTCTGTATTTGAATAATACCTATACCAGTTTCGTTGGTGCTTCAGTTTGTGTGTTCTTAAGTGTTCTAGAGTAGAGTGCTGCAACGCTCCATGTTTGACCGGTCACGGCTCCCCTGTTAACGGGGGGACCTAGCCGCTCGTGTCCGGCCCCATACGACTCGGCTCGGCCACGTACTCGCCCCATGTCTGTTGTCCGGATTCCGGACCCGCGGATAACCGAGCATGACCGGTCACCGCTGACGTCCCACCTCGCCTCGCCACGGCTCGCTGCTCTGTACTGTACAAATCCAACGCCTCTCTCTCTCTCTCTTTTAATACAAAAGTAACGTTTCCAAGAACGAGTACGTTACACAGCTAAATTCATAGAGCACTTTCTTTTATAATATTTACTCCCGTCTTCCTAACGTCCAGGAATTTTGTTGTAAATAAAACATCGATCACAAGAGACCAATCTGTGTTAATGTAATGAAATGTAAGCGTCAAATAGTGCACCTGATTATGCGACTCAGTCCACATATCAACTGTCGCAGCACATTTTTTATTAATAACTTCCGCAATAACAGAAGGCATTATACTGCTTCGTATTGCATCAGCTTGTTCTTTGACATGTCTGCTTATAGTAGAGGGATGTGGCATGGCATCTGCCACGTTAACTTTTCCATAATGCGCACCTAGATGTATTAATTCTTGCCCTAGTTCTCTGAAATCTTCACCGCAAACAGCATTAAAAGGTCTCATATCTGTAGCACACATTGCACCACACTTTGCTGTAATACTATTTTTTTATTACTGCCGGTATTCCTGAAGGAGCTGTATCTTTGTGAGGTTTCTTGCAACTGTGTTTCTTTAAAAGAGTGGTTCGCGATTGGAAACACAATAATGTGGAGCAGTTTATGCACGATACGTACCCAGTAGACGCACTGTTTTCGTCTACAACCACCAAAAATATGCTCCGTACTTGGCTTTTTAGACCTTCCCGTCTCTTCAACGTGTAAACATTGATTTCAATCTTACGTCTTACTGCACTGGTTTCCTCGCACTGCATGATTACAGAGAGAGAGAGACCACAAATGAGATGCCCGTACTGGCTGCAGCCTCACACGGATAATGACACGTGTAATGTGTTTGAAGTTACGTGCTACGTATTCGGTCACGGCTTCTATGCTCGGTGACTAGAACTAGTGCGGGCAGCCTATCCAGTTAGGGTGTGCTCGCCCCATCTCGTATTTTGTGCTCGCTTACTCGGTCATGCAGGACTCTATTCTAGAGCTCCTTTAAATTCTGATTCTAATACTGGATCCCCTGTTTCTTTCGTGCCGACTCCTGTCTCTTCTTCTATGGCGTCACCAGACAAGTCTTCCCGCGTCATACCGCGTCCGTAGTGTTGGGATTTCAATGCCAGGCAGTGTAGCTGTACTGCAGCCAAGTGACGTCCGTGGCTGCGGAACGCCGCAGGCCAGCTCGAACCAGACCCAGGCCTTCGGGCCGCAAACCGACCGCGCCTCCTGCATTATTCCGTCGGTGAACCACGGCGGCGCACCGCGAACCGGAGCGGACCTGGACCTGTTGCGCCTACTGTGCCCGCCGCGAGCTCTACACTAGCGCAGCCCGCTGTCCAGCCTCACATACCGCTCGCCGTCCGCACAAATTTGTGCACGAGCGGTAACATTCTGAAGTTAGCCGTTTATTACACGGCGTTATTCAAAAAGATGTGTCAGGAAGTCCTTTCTGGAAGTATTTGTGTCAAGTGTAGTCATGTATGGAAGTGAAACATGGACGATAAACAATTTAGACAAGAAGCTTTCGAAATGTGGTGCTACAGAAGAATGCTGAAGATTAGATTGGTAGATCACACAACTAATGAAGAGGTACTGAAGAGAATTGGGGACAAGAGAACTTTATGGTACAACCTTAAAAGAAGCGATCGGTTGGTTGGACACATTCTGAGGCATCAAGGGATCACCAATTTAGTACTGGAGGGAAGCGTGGAGGGTAAAAATCGTAGAGGGAGACAAAGGGATGAATACACTAAGCGGATTCAGAGGAATGTAGGTTGCAGTAGGAACTGGGAGATGAAGAGGCTTGCACAGGACAGAGCAGCCTGGAGAGATGTATCAACCAATCTTCAGACTGAAGACCACAACAACATTGGCAGTATATATACTAAGATGGTATCTGTTCTTTCTGACATGTCCGAAAGAACAGATACCATCTTGGTATATATATAGTTAAGGCTCACCGGTCACTTGACCATCTTCTTCTTCTGTGCGAATGCACAAACAGTGCCCGAACTCTTACAGGAATCGGCAACGCGCCGCGAGTACTGAGTATAATGGGTGGGGGCACTACGAATGTAGTGCGGGACAATACGTTGAGAATGTGGGTTTCGCGGGAGGCGTGCCAGAGATAAATCCCTGCAGTCGCGCTATCCTCTGTGTCCTCGGTGGCTCAGATGGATAGAGCGTCTGCCATGTAAGCGGGAGATCCCGGGTTCGAGCCCCGGTCGGTGCACACATTTTCATCTGTCCCCGTTGACGTATGTCAACGCCTGTAAGCAGCTAGGTGCAAATGGCTCTGAGCACTATGGGACTCAACATCTTAGGTCATAAGTCCCCTAAAACTTAGAACTACTTAAACCTAACTAACCTAAGGACATCACACACACCCATGCCCAAGGCAGGATTCGAACCTGCGACCGTAGCAGTCCCGCGGTTCCGGACTGCAGCGCCAGAACCGCTAGACCACCGCGGCCGGCGTAACCAGCTAGGGGGGTTCATTTGATTGTAATATAATTCTGTCTTTACTGGAATAAAAGAAGAAAACACAAAGTTAATCACACCTAATTGTTGATGTTAAATATAAGCCGGAACGGTAGCTCAGCGTGCACGGTCAGAGGGTTAGCAGCCCTCTGTAATAAAGAAAACTGAGTTAATAGATCAACAACGAACTTAAAAGGGTGCCTTACGACGTCCGCCCCGATCAGATACAACGAACGAAAACGAACAAAATGAAATTAAAAAAAAAAAAAAAGAAGGATAGAGCGTCTGCCATGTAAGCAGGAGATCCCGGGTTCGAGTCCCGGTCGGGCCACACATTTTCATCTGACCCCGTTGACGTATGTCAACGCCTCTAAGCAGCTAAGGGTGTTCATTTCATTGTAATAACATTGACAGTCATTTTGGAACCCGAAAGGAGGACGATGATTCGGGTGAATTATGCAGCCTGTCACAGACAGCTTGTAGCAGGAGCGCTCTATGAAAGTGAAAATAAAAATCCAGAACCTTGTACATATTCGGTTCATAATTCAACAGAGTGGATTGAGCTTACGTCGACAGTACCGTGTAACAACGGTAACGTTTCTAAAGCTTATGTCCGCGCTCGCTCAGGAACGCAGCGGCAGAGGAATGCGTAGCGGCTGCGGGTAAAGCATTGTCCAGCGCATCAGCATTGCAGATGGGGGCGTGGCCGCCAGCCATTGTGTGAGGCCGGCAATTCTCGTGCCGACGTCACACAGTAACGAGCGAGGCCCACGAGAAAGACAAGCCGCAGCGTGTTCGTCTCAGCATTCGACACTCCACGTCTTAAGAGTGCCGGCAGCAGTCTCCGCCAGGGAGAGAGCAACTGTTTCAGACGAGTTTAATAATGCTTAACTGTGCATTTAAATACATGTGGTTTCTACACAGCACCAATCAGAGCTAAGACCTTTAGTGGGTACCACTTCTTTCACATGCTGATTTCCCACGGCCTGTGCACGGAGCTGAGCGTTGCGAAGTGTGGCGGACAAGGAGTCTAGAGTGACGTCACAGGTTCGTTGTGGGGCCCGTGTTCCTCATGGACGCCGGTAATGAGTCAGATGGGAGACGTTTAGATCGCCCATTACAGGGTTTCCATCCCTACTGGTGCGTTAGTGACCGTTTCTTGGCCAGGGAATGTGTATCTCAACATCACATGTGGCGCACTGCATATAAAGCTCTGTGTGGGGAGTGGGCTGCTACTAGTGTCGAGGGGTTGACGTTTCTCACCTGACCAACGTCACGACCAAAGATTCTGTGCGCGCTGAAGGCATCTTCATTTGTAAAGTTTGCTTTTCTACACTCTAGTGCCTCTTGTAGCCACTCCTCTGTTGTTTCTTGACGATGGCCAACTAAACGTAAAATCAGTTCCGAATTATAAACATTAGCAGAACGAAAACGCAGTTCTTCTCTAGTGATCAGCTGAGTGGTGGTGTCGTCTTGTCGCAGTGTTTCGATGAATTTCATACCCATCATCTTCAGGCAAAGAAACTCATCGAAACGTTGACTCGATTCGTGATATCCTCTCAGAGAGGTCACAGTTCGTACTGACAGACAGTAAATCATCGAATAGAACAGAAGTGTTATCTGGCGTTCCGCAAGGTAGTGTCATAGGCCATCTGCTGTTCCTGATTTACATAAATGATCTACGTCTGAGAGAATTTCTGTATGGTGCGAAAAGTGGCAATTTGCACTAAACAAAGAAAAGTGCGAGGTCACCCACATGGGTACTAAAACAAATCCGATAAATTTTGGATATACGATAAATCGCACAAATCTAAGGACTGTCAATTCGACTAAATACCTAGGAATTACAATTACGAGCAGCTTAAATTGGAAATACCACATAGATAATATTGTGGGGAAGGCGAAAGAAAGACTGCGCTTTGTTGGAAGAACACTTAGAAGATGCGAGAAACCCACTAAAGAGGCAGCCTACATTAGCAGCTCGTTTCGTGTTATCGCGCAATAAGGGTGAGAGTGTCACTGATATGATACGCGAGTTGGGGTGGCAGTCATTGAAACGAAGGCGGTTTTCTTTGCGGCGAGATCTATTTACGAAATTCCTATCACCAACTTTCTCTTCCGAATGGGAAAATACACTCCTGGAAATTGAAATAAGAACACCGTGAATTCATTGTCCCAGGAAGGGGAAACTTTATTGACACATTCCTGGGGTCAGATACATCACATGATCACACTGACAGAACCACAGGCACACAGACACAGGCAACAGAGCATGCACAATGTCGGCACTAGTACAGTGTATATCCACCTTTCGCAGCAATGCAGGCTGCTATTCTCCCATGGAGACGATCGTAGAGATGCTGGATGTAGTCCTGTGGAACGGCTTGCCATGCCATTTCCACCTGGCGCCTCAGTTGGACCAGCGTTCGTGCTGGACGTGCAGACCGCGTGAGACGACGCTTCATCCAGTCCCAAACATGCTCAATGGGGGACAGATCCGGAGATCTTGCTGGCCAGGGTAGTTGACTTACACCTTCTAGAGCACGTTGGGACGTGCATTGTCCTGTTGGAACAGCAAGTTCCCTTGCCGGTCTAGGAATGGTAGAACGATGGGTTCGATGACGGTTTGGATGTACCGTGCACTATTCAGTGTCCCCTCGACGATCACCAGTGGTGTACGGCCAGTGTAGGAGATCGCTCCCCACACCATGATGCCGGGTGTTGGCCCTGTGTGCCTCGGTCGTATGCAGTCCTGATTGTGGCGCTCACCTGCACGGCGCCAAACACGCATACGACCATCATTGGCATCAAGGCAGAAGCGACTCTCATCGCTGAAGACGACACGTCTCCATTCGTACCTCCATTCACGCGTGTCGCGACACCACTGGAGGCGGGCTGCACGATGTTGGGGCGTGAGCGGAAGACGGCCTAACGGTGTGCGGGACCGTAGCCCAGCTTCATGGAGACGGTTGTGAATGGTCCTCGCCGATACCCCAGGAGCAACAGTGTCCCTAATTTGCTGGGAAGTGGCGGCGCGGTCCCCTACGGCACTGCGTAGGATCCTACGGTCTTGGCGTGCATCCGTGCGTCGCTGCGGTCCGATCCCAGGTCGACGGGCACGTGCACCTTCCGCCGACCACTGGCGACAACATCGATGTACTGTGGAGACCTCACGCCCCACGTGTTGAGCAATTCGGCGGTACGTCCACCCGGCCTCCCGCATGCCCACTATACGCCCTCGCTCAAAGTCCGTCAACTGCACATACGGTTCACGTCCACGCTGTCGCGGCATGCTACCAGTGTTAAAGACTGCGATGGAGCTCCGTATGCCACGGCAAACTGGCTGACACTGACGGCGGCGGTGCACAAATGCTGCGCAGCTAGCGCCATTCGACGGCCAACACCGCGGTTCCTGGTGTGTCCTCTGTGCCGTGCGTGTGATCATTGCTTGTACAGCCCTCTCGCAGTGTCCGGAGCAAGTATGGTGGGTCTGACACACCGGTGTCAATGTGTTCTTTTTTCCATTTCCAGGAGTGTATTTTGTTGACACCCACCTACGAAGGGAGAAATAATCATCATAATAAAATGAATCAGAGCTCGATCGGAAAGATTTAGGTGTTCCTTTTTCCTACGCGCCATTCGAGAGTGGAATGGTAGAGAAGTAGTACGAAAATGGTTCGATGAACCCTCTGCCAGGCACTTAAGTGTGAATTGCAGAGTAACCATGTAGATGTAGAACATCGATCTTACGAAACCAAACACCCGCCTTCATCACACAACACATTTAAAGCCACTCATCAAAGAAACCACGTGTATGCAACATTTCTTGACTGCAGGGTATCATTTGACAAGGTGCGACATCAGCTATTATGAAAAAATAGTTATGTGGAATATCGAACAAAATTTGCCACTGGACTGCAGAGACCGCAGCATTTTATCTTGCATGGAGTGTCATCGCCAAGTGTACAAGTGACTTCGGGCGTGCGCAGGGTAGTGTGTTGAGATCCATGCTGTTTACGTTGTACACTAACGCCTTGCAGACAATACTAATATTAACCTCAGACTTAGCAGAGATGCAGCAGTTATCTATGATGGAGTACCGTCTGATATAAAAAGGTTGCACGTACATTCATTCAGATCCTGATAAGATTTCAAAGTGGTACGAAGATTGGCAACTTGCTTTAAATGTTAATAAATGTCAAATTTTGCACTTCCCAAAACAAATACGCCTATGGCTACGGTATTAACGGGTGACGGGTGGAATCTGTCGACTCGTACAAATCGAAGAAACGACTTCAGCATGTTCGTCGCCATAAAAATGCAGACAAATTTCTGCTTCTCCACAACAGCGCAAGGCCTCGCGCAAGTCTTCGCATCCGAGAGGAGCTCACAAAACTCCACCGGACCGTTCTTCCTCACCTACCACACTGCCCGGATCTCGCACCTTTTTTTTCTTTTCTTTTCTTTACACGTCCAGTTCTGTAGGATTAAAAAATGGCTCTGAGCACTATGTGACTTAACATCTCAGGTCATCAGTCTGTAGGATTAAACTCAGGAGCAATCCTGCAACGTCATAGAAAGTGTCACTACATGAAATTACAACATAAATGTAATACCAGATAAAATAAAGCGTCTGTGAACTCAAAAAAAGACAAGCCGTAAGTTTATGTTAACGCGGTCAACAATATAACACCGGAATTAAATTTTAAAGGAACTCCTCGATAGAACAGAAAGAGTGATCCATGAGGTAGCTCTACAGTTTCGATTTGAACGCGCTTGGATTGCTGCTCACAAGGGAAGCACCTCATCGCACCCCCCTCACTTTTAGTTGTAAGTTGGCACAGTGGATAGGCCTTGAAAAACTGAACACAGATCAATCGAGAAAACAGGAAGAAGTTGTGTGGAATTATGAAAGAAATAAGCAAAATATACAAACTGAGTAGTCCATGTGCAAGATAGACAACATCAAGGATAATGTGATCTCAGGAGCGCCGTGGTCCCGTGGTTAGCGTGAGCAGCTGCGGAACGAGAGGTTCTTGGTTCAAGTCTTCCTTCGGGTGAAAAGTTTACTTTCTTTATTTTCGCAAAGTTATGATCTGTCCGTTCGTTCATTGACGTCTCTGTTCACTGTAATAAGTTTAGTGTCTGTGTTTTGCGACCGCACCACAAAACCGTGCGGTTAGTAGACCAAAGGACGTGCCTCTCCAATGGGAACCGAAAACATTTGATCCCAGGGTCATAGGTCAACCGATTCCTCCACAGGAAAACACGTCTGATATATTCTATACGACACTGGTGACGGCGTGTGCGTCACATGACAGGAATATGTTGCCGACCCACCTAACTTCTACACTTGGCGAATGGGTAAAAAGATTCTTCTACCTTGCCCGATTCAGATTTTCTTGTGGATGTGATAATCACTCCCAAAAAAGTGATGAAAACATAAGAGTTTGTCACATAAACTGCAACAAATGAATGCAACAGTTTCACAGTCGCACAGTTTTCCCTGTGCTCTGTCAAAACATATGTTTTTAACGTTTTAAAATTTTTCCGTGTGTAGACCGTCAAAAAGCAAACCTGAACATGTCCTGGAATTTTGGAGACGGACAGATAATAATTGTCTGAAAATAAAAAATTAAACTTTTCACTCGAGGGAAGACTTGAACCAAGGACCTCTCGCTCCGCAGCTGCTCACGGTAACCACGGGATCACGGCGCTCCTGAGCTCACACTCTCCTTGATGTTGCTTATCTTGCGCATGGACTACTGAGTTTGTATATTTTGCTTATTTTTTTCATAGTTCCACACAATTTCTTCCTGTTTTCTCGATTGATCTGTGTTCAGTTTTTCAAGGCCTATCCACTGTGGCAACTTATAACTAAACCTGAGGGGGGTGCGATGGGGAGGTTCCCTTGTCAGATGTTTGAATTCTCGTGGTAGCTTTACTGAAAATGGATGCATCAGTAGACATTTCTGCACAAGAATCGAGGAAGTGCGATCCAAATGCAGACTGGATTTCTGCCTAGTATCAACTGAATGAAAGTTGCTAATTCTTGGGAGTAAGCTGATATTGTTAACATGAAGCGACAGTAAAGAATATACATATCGACAGGCCAGTGTCAGAATACTAAGATTAATGAACAGGGATCGACAACAGGTTTACGAACTTGCACCACTTACTGCCCGAAACGCCCGCTTCTGACTCAAAAATATCCTTTGAGAATGGGAAGAGTTACCCCAAAATATAATACATTACAAGTGAATGAAAGTAAGCAAATGAGATTACTTTTCGTGTCGATATATCTCTTACTTCAGATACCGTTGGAATGGTAGCATTAAGTCTTTGAATAAGATCCTGAACGTGGGTTTTCCCCGACAGTTTACTCTTATATCTATCTGAACACCTGTAAGTTTGAACCGTTCAGTTTCACATATCATATGCCCATTCTGTGAAATGGCTTTTGTTGAATTGTGTTTTACACACTGTAGAAACTGAGTCTTACTGTGTTTTAGCGTTATTTTATTTTCTGCAAGCCATGAAATTTTGTCTTGAACAGCGGTATTTGAAACGATGCTGAAGTTTCACATAACATCTTTTACTACCAAGCTACTATCATCAGTGAACAGAAATATTTTGGAATCACGTGTAACACTAGAGGGCATATCATTTATATACATAAGGAACAGGAGTGGCCCCAGCACTGACCCCTAGGACATCCCAGGCCCCCCTCCCCCACATATCTGTGCCCCACTTCATAGCCGTTCACAACACTGTGCATAATGACCTTTTGCTGTCTGTTATTAGAGTAAGAAGTGAACCGATTGTCAGCTACTCTACAAATTCCGTAATGATCCAACTTCTGGAGCAATATTTTGTGATCAGCACAATCAAACGCCTTAGTTAAATTACAAAAGATGCCTATCGTCCGAAACCTTTTGTTTAGTACATTCAGAACCACACAGAGGAAACAGAATATAGCATTTTCAATTTTAAATCACTTCTGAAACCGAACTCTAAGTTCGATAGCAAATTATGTGAAATAAAATGATCAATTATCCATACACACACAGCCTTTTCAATAATTTTAGCAACCACTGGTGGAATAGAAATATGTCTAAAGTTGTCTACCTTGTCCCTTCCTCCCTTTTTATAAAGTATTTTAATCGTTCAGCAAACTGATCCCAGTTGAAGGAAAAATAACAAATATGGCTAAGTATTGGGCTAACATGTGCAGCAAAGTACTTTAATTTCTGCTAGGTATTCCATCATATCCATGAGAGTCCTTAGTCTTCCGTGATTTAATTATTGACTCAGGCTCCCCCTCGTCAGTATCACAGAGGAGTATTTCAGTCATCAGTCTCGGAAAGACCCCTGTAAAAACTAAGTTTTTATTTAAATCACCGGAAATTCTCAGAAAGTGATTGTTAAATACTGTACATGTAACTGAAAACTCTCTTTTGTCGTTGGGTTAGCTTTTCTACAGAGATTGTAATTACGTATAACATTTGTTGGAGTACAAAAACGTTTTAGTCTTAAAATTTGTGCATCGTGGTCTGAGTGGCTATTTACCCTTTTACTAACAGAATGAACAGTTGATAATGGAGAATTATTTTCACAGTGTTGTCTGTAGGTGAGCTACTGTTATCGTGCAGTCTGGTTGGAAAAAATAGTCTGCATCAGATCATATTAATTTATGAGATCTTCCAAAATCCTTTTTCTTGCACAGTCACGTACAAAATTAATATTGAAGTCACCTAATTTTTGGTGCTGCTTGTAAAGTGAACCAAGAAAATGCTCTGAAGTCATAGTTAGGGGACCTATAAATGACAGCAGTTACAAGTTTAGTTTCACTACGTTCAACTGCCCCTGCACAACATTCAAATAGCTGTTCGGTGCAGTGCCATGATACGTTTATGGACTAAGATGGAATACTTTTTTTTACGTTCATGACTACTCCTGGAGTCCACAAAGAACTCTTTGGAAAAACAGCCAGGTAATCTGTATGGTGGTAAAGGAAGTCTCTGAATTGTCACACTGTTTAGGTGGTGCTCAGATATACCAGTAATGTCAGAGTCAACATTTATAAACAATTCACTAACTTTATTTCTAATGCGTCCTATATTTTGATGAAATATGTTAATACCTTCACTACTTTGATACCTAACCACCTTTGAAAGTGGTTCCTTTATTAGAGAGACTTCCTTTTAAGCAGGGATACCTATCAGCTGACGTCAATCTAAAAAACTGCTACATTAATTGTCCCATGAGTGATCCCACCACCCGCCACCACACTTCGGCCCGTAAGTCCCCCTTCCAACCTACTGAGATGCAGACCATGTCCGGTGAAACCCGATGTATTGCCCGAGTCAGCTGGCACCGCCACAATGTGAGCCATGCCCTCCGCCATCAGTGCCTTCCCCAGCCCCATGTTAACACGTCCAGCAGCAGCGTTAAGGTGAGGCCGATCATGACGCTGAAACAGTTGTATGACGTGCACATTAGTGCCACCAGTTTGAGTAGCTATCTTTAACAGGTCATCACCTACGTCATTGTACTATATTGTGTTGTATGAAACTGGGGACCTAGAAACGACGGAGAGGCTTCTTCCCCGCCATAGCCCTCAGTGGTTCACAACGGTATGCAGCAGTCCACCCAGCCCACCGCCGCCCCAAACTGAACCCAGGGGTATTGTGCGGTTCGGACCCCAGTGGACCCCGGACCCCCCCCCCCCCCCCTCCAGCAGGAACATCTCACTCCAGACGAGTATAGCCCCAATATTTGCGTGGTATAGTAATTTATGGTGTACGCGTACGTGGATAAAGTGTTTGAGCAGCAATCGCCGACGTAGTGTAAGTTAGGCGAAATAAGGGGAACAGGCCAGCATTCTCCAAAGCAGATGGAAAACCGCCTTAAAAACAACCATCCACAGACTGGTTGGCACGCCGGACCTAGACACTAATCCGCCGGCTGGATTCGTGCCAGGGACCGGCACGTCTTCTCGCCCCGAAACCTAAACCATGCCAGCCGGGGTGGCCGAGCGGTTCTAGGTGCTTCAGTCTGGAACCGCGCTACTGCTACGGTCGCAGGTTCGAATCCTGCCTCGGGCATGGATGTATGTGATGTCCTTAGGTTAGTTAGGTTTAAGTAGTTCTAAGTTCGAGGGGACTGATGACCTCCGATGTTAAATCCCATAGTCCTCAGAGCCATTTGAACCATTTTGAATCTACATTATACTCCCGTCCCTATCAAGACTATTCTCAACTCCACCGCAATGACTACCTGATCCTGAGTCATAAAACTGCTACATAACTCCACTACGGTAACAGTCACTTGAGCCATCTCTGCACTGGGCTTCACAATGCTGGTGACCTGGTACTCACTTCCCAACACTTCCTGCAACTTCTGACCCACGCATCTGCCATGCGAACTATCCAGCAGCAGAACCTTCTTATTTCTGTTTGAATTCGCAACGGACTTAGACTCCCTAACTGCTGAGGACAGCTGCACGTTTCCTACACCTACAAGAGGCTCCTCTCCATTAAACATCTTGGTTGTACGCAAAGTACAGCTCTCTGAATATCTGCTTCTCCTAGCTGCCTTCTTACCATCTGCCAGTTTCCATTCCCCAGCGCCATTTACACTCCTCATCCTGTCTGGTACCTCCTTCGCGTTTTGTAACTGCAACTGAAGGGCACAGATCTTACGCTCCTACTCCTCTATCAACTTATTTCTGCTATAAATCCTGCATTTCCACGAGAGGGTTTCGCTAGAATGCCCACTGGCTTCCCCATTGCGTTCCCCCCCAATGAAAATATCTTCCGAGTTCCACCTGTTTCGTCGAGTGAAGGATGCACTCCGCGGGACGGCGCCAACGAGATATACGGGTCCTGCAACCAACTTGTGACGTCACGGTAGTAGGCTTGCCCGCGACACCTCGGGAACACTCAACTCCGTGCTGGGTCCACGGGAAATCGATACTTATTTGAAAAGGTGCCCACTAGAGGTCTCAATTTTTTCGTGTGCTATTGAGAACTTACATGTGAACACGCAGTTAATAAATTATTAAAGTCATATTTAATAGTTGCTCGCTCCCCGTCAGAGAGTGTTGCTGGCACTCATAAGACCTGCAGTGCTACGTGCTGTGACATACGAGTCTCGGCCTGTCTTTATTGTGGGCCTCATCCACGGGAAGCAGAACGCAGATGTTGGGGAGGTTACTGATGCAGCGACATATTGGCTCCAACGTCGACTTGTTGAGTGGTACCACGCGGGCCTATCAAGTAGCGTAACGCAGTCGCACTTAACGAAGCTTATGTTGAAAAGTAGGGTTGTTGTTGTTGTGGTCTTCAGTCCTGAGACTGGTTTGATGCAGCTCTCCATGCTACCCTATCCCGTGCGAGCTTCTTCATCCCAGTACCTACTGCAGCCTACATCCTTCTGAATCTGCTTAGTGTATTCATCTTTTGATCTCCCTCGACGATTTTTACCCTCCACACTGCCCTCCAGTACTAAATTAGCGATCGCTTGATGCCTCAGAACATGTCCGACAAACAGATCCCTTCTTCTAATCAAGTTGTGCCACAAACTCCTTCCCAATTCTATTCAATACCTCCTCATTAGTTATGTGATCTGCCCATCTAATCTTCAGCATTCTTCTGTAGCACCACATTTCGAAAGCTTCTATTCTCATCTTGTCCAAACTATTTATCGTTCACGTTTCACTTCCATACATGACTACACTCCATACAAATACTTTCAGAGACGACTTCCTCACACTTAAATCGATGTTAACAAATTTCTCTTCCTCAGAAACGCTTTCCTTGCCATTGCCAGTCTACATTTTATATCCTCTCTACTTCGACCACCATCAGTTATTTTGCTCCCCAAATAGCAAAACTCCTTTACTACTTTAAGTGTCTCATTTCCTAATCTAATTCCCTCAGCATCACCCGACTTAATTCGACTACATTCCACTATCCTCGTTTTGCTTTTGTTGATGTTCATCTTATACCCTCCTTCCAAGGCACTGTCCATTCCGTTCAACTGCTCTTCCAAGCTGTGTAGGCAAAAGAGTGGGGAATAAAATCGTGTATCGGTATCCTGCAGAAAACCAACATGATTTCGAAACTTATTGGAACCCTCTCATACTTAAGAGGGACTTTGACAGAGCAGCTATTCGCTGCAGTGTTAACTAAAACTGACAGCGCCTGTCCCACGAACGCTGTGCTGTCCCATCTATCTACATCTACATCTACATCTACATGGATACTCTGCAAATCACATTTAAGTGCTTCGCAGAGGGCTCATAAAACCACCTTCACAATTCTATATTATTCCAATCTCGTATAGCGCGCGGAAACAACGAACACCTATATCTTCCCGTACGAGCTCTGATTTCCCCTATTTTATGGTGATGATCGTTCCTCCCTACGTAGGTCGGTGTCAACAAAATATTTTCGCATCCGGAGGAGAAAGTTGGTGATTGGAATTTCGTGAGAAGATTCCGTCGCAACGAAAAACGCCTTTCTTTTAATGATGTCCAGACCTAATCCTGTATCATTTCTGTCATACCCTCTCCCATATTTCGCGATAATACAAAAAGTGCTGCCTTTCTTTGAACTTTCTCGATGTACTCAGTCAGTCGTATCTGGTAAAGATCCCAAACCGCGCAGTAGTACTCGAAAAGAGGACGGACAACCGTAGTGTAGGCAGTCTCCTTAGTAGGTCTGTTACATTTTCTGAGTGTCCTGCCAATAAAACGCAGTCTTTGGTTAGCCTTCCCCTCAACATTTTCTATGTGTTCCTTCCAATTTAAATTGTTCGTAATTGTAATACCTACGTAATTAGTTGAATTTACAGCTTTTAGATTAGACTGATTTATCGAGTAACCGAAGTTTAGCGCGTTCTTTTCAGCACTCATGTGGATGACCTCACAATTTTCGTTATTTAGGGTCAACTGCCACTTTTCTCACCATTCAGACATCTTTTCTAAATCTTTTTCAGTATGTTTTGATCTTCTGACGACTTTATTAGTCGATAAACGACAGCGTCATCTGCAAACAACCGAACACGGCTGCTCAGATTGTCTCCCAAATCGTTTATATAGATAAGGAACAGCAAAGGGCCTATAACACTACCTTGGGAAACGCCAGAAATCACTCCATGACCTTCCGTCAGTTATTACGAACTGTGACCTCTCTGACAGGAAATCACAGATCCAGTCACATAACTGAGACGATAATCCATAAGCACGCAATTTCACTACGAGCCGCTTGTGTGGTATACTGTCAAAAGCCTTCCGGAGATCCAGAAATACGGAATCGATCTGAAATCCTTTGTCAATACCACTCAGCACTTCATGTGAACAAAGAGCTAGTTGTGTTTCACAGGAACGATGTTTTCTAAACCCATGTTGACTGTGTGTCAATAGGCCGTTTTCTCCGAGGTAATTCATAATGTTCGAACACAATATATGTTCTAAAATCCTGCTGCATATCGGCGTTAATGATATGGGCCTGTAATTTAGTGGATTACTCCTACTAGCTTTCTTGAATATTGGTGTGACCTGTGCAGCTTTCCAGTCTTTGGGTACGGATCTTTCGTCGAGCGAAAGGCTGTATGTGATTGTTAAGTATGGAGCTAATGCATCAGCTTACTCCGAAAGTGTGGACCAGAAGACTTGCTTTCTATTAACTGATTTAAGCTGCTTCACTACTCCGAGGATATTTACTTCTACGTTACTGATGTTAGCAGCTGTTCTCGATTGGAATTCTGGAATATTTACTTCGTCTTCTTTTGAGAAGGCATTTCGGAAGACTGTGTTTACCAGGTGCACCGGTATGAAATGAGCGTTTTTTTATGAAAATGAAACACTAATTTTGAATTGAAAAGTAAAAACATTTTATTCAAAGTGCTGACCATTGCTTTCTATGCATTTTGACCACCTTTCTGGCAGTTTGTGGACATCACGCCAGTAGAAATGTTCGTCTTTTGAAGCAAACCAATCAGTCACCCAATTTTCGACTTCTTCGTAGGAATCGAAGTGTTCCTCAGCCAGTGCTTGTCCCATTGATGAAAACAAACGGTAGTCGGAAGGGGCCAAGTCTGGTGAATACGGCAGGTGGGGTAGCAGCCAAGTGTATTGATTGTATCATGAACCAGTTTTGCTTTGTGTGCAGGTGCATTGGCGTGTAAAAAAATTACTTTGCCATGTCTTCTGGCCCATTCTGGTCTTTTTACGATCAATGCATAGTTCAAATTGATCATTTGTTGTCTGTAGCGATTAGTATTCAAAGTTTCACCGTGTTTTAGAAGCTCATCATACACCACACCTTTCTGATCCCACTAAATATAGAGCATTGTCTTCTTGCCGAATCGATCTGGTTTTGCAGTCGACCTTGATGGTTGTCCCGTATTAACCCATGATTTTTCCCTTTTAGGATTCTTAAAATAAATCAATTTTTCATCACCAGTAACAATTCGATGCAAAATTGATTTTCTTACATGTCTTTGAAGAAAAATTTGACAAATGGTTTTTCGGTTTTCCCTCTGTCTTTCATTCAATTCATGTGGCATCCATTTTCCACACTTTTGGATCCCATAGCTTTCAAACGTAAGAAATTGTTTGTTGTGCAACATTTAGCATTGCTGCCATTTGCTTCTGACTCAAAGTATCATTTTCATCCAATATTGCTTGCAATTCAGCGTCTTCGAACTTTTTTGGTGGTCTTCCACGTTCTTCATTTCTTACATCAAAATCATTATTTCTGAACCGTTGAAACCATCTTTTGCATGTTGCTTCTGATAGAGCACGATCACCATATGCCTCGACAGGTCATTCGATGCGACTCTGCAGCACTTTTTTTCAAATGAAAACAAAAAATTAATGCTTTCCGCAAATCATCACTTTCTGGTACAAAATTCGACATTGTTAACACGATGAAAACATATGATGTTGTTTGTTCCATGACTTGATATATACTAAATATCTTTGACAGATGTCATACTAATCAAACAAAAAAAATTAAGGCTCATTCACAACAAATGTTCGCTTTCGACACATTTGTATCTTAACGCTCATTTCATACGGGCACACCTAGTAGTAACTCTGCTTTGGCAGCACTCTCTTCGATAATTTCTCCATTGCTATCGCGCAGAGAAGGCATTGATTGTTTTTTGCCGCTAACATACTTCACATACGACCAGAATCTCTTTCGATTTTCTGCCAGGTTTCGAGACAAAGTTTCGTTGTGGAAACTGTTATAAGCATCTCGCATTGAAGTTCGCGCTAAATTTCGAGCTTCTGTAAAAGATCGCCAATCTTTGGGATTTTGCTTCTGTCTGAATTGGGCATGTTTGTTTCGTTGTTTCTGCAACAGCGTTTTGACCCGTTTTGTGTACCAAGGAGGATCAGCCCCGTTTCTCGCTGCATCCGCTTCGCCACGTCACACAGAGAGAGAAGGCGTTTCGTTTGCCGCAAGCTCCACCAAAACTGTGCTGAGTCACGTGACAACAATTCGTCAGGCCCTTCGATTGCAGGCAGCCATTTCGACGCTTTGTGAAGCACAAGGATGTGAAGCGCATTACCGCTTTACTGGTTAGGCTTCGCTGAACCGCGTGAAGGTCACGTAACGGCTAAACTTGTAAACGAAGCGGATGCAGTGAAAATAGTGCAAGCGACGTGAAACGCAGACTACCAACAGATGAAAAGGAGCTGGCGTGGCCAGACAGCTCTACGTCTCCGCAGCACCGTTCTGCGAGGCGACGTCACCCGAGCAGAATACCAATACGTGGCGGTGGCTCTTCAGTTGTTTAGACATTCACGGTCTGCTTTTGAGTGGATCCTGTGGTCATAGCGGAAGTAATTGAAACCAGTTAAGGTCTATGAAGCCATTTTAGGTGACCATGGTAACACAATGGTCGAGACATTTTTCTCATCAGGAGATTACATTTTTCGTGATATTAGTGATACCAAAGTTAGCGTCCAGATACTCTAGGACCATACAGAAACGCATCCAACAACTCCACAGTGGTCTAAACACAGTTCGCACATAAATACATTTAACCGTAAAAACATAAAGTGACAAAATGCTGGATTTCCTCGATCTCGCAATACACAGACCGACCATCACCCGTTCCCCATACTCAGGAAAGTCACCACAACCAGTACAGCCATACACAAATGCTCCAGTCATCCGACTGCGCTGAAACTGGGCGATTTCCGATATATGCTGCAGACTGGTCAAAACTCCACTCAACGAAGCGAACTAAAAAAATGAATTACAGATAATCAAACAGATAGCTGTAGCGAATGGATATTGTACAAACATTATAGAAAAACAGAGTCACAAAATAAAAAGAAAAATAAAGAGGCCACCTAGCACACAAAAACAAGCAACCCATCACCAACTTACAAACACTCACACACAGAAAGTAATAAACACACACACACGCACACACATACACACAGCTCATCACGAAACTCCCGTAACAACAGGCAAATCGTACCGTGTGGTGTCACAACAACAAAGCAGCCCATAGAGTAGGCGACATACTCTAAAAACAAGGGCTAGAAATAACCTACAGGACAGACAGCTCAATACAGAGAGAACTAAGGGCAGCCAGTACAAGCCTAGACAAACACAACACATGTGATGTTCACCAGCTGACATGCCAGGGCTGAAAACAAATTTAAATGGGACAAACAAGTAGGAACTTCAATACCAGATACACACAACGCAATAGAGCATTAAAAAGTAGCCGGCCGGGGCGGACGAGCGGTTCTAGGCGCTTCAGTCTGGAACCGCGCGACCGATACGGTCGCAGGTTCGAATCCTGCCTTGGGAATGGATGTGTGTGATGTCCTTAGGTTAGTTAGGTTTAAGTAGTTCTAAGTCTAGGGGACTGATGACCTCAGATGATAAGTCCCATAGTGCTCAGAGCCATTTGAACCATTAAAAAGTAACAGCTGTTATTCTACCTTTGCTGTACACTTTATGGACACGAAACACAGCCCAACAAACCTCGACATTGTCTTGAACATTCTCAGATGCAGAAATGCCCCCCCTCCCACAACAACAATTAATAACTCGACAAAACTATCAAATACGAGAGGCCATAGTTGAAGGAAAACAAATAATAAATGAAAACATAGTTCTCCGCAACGTAATTCTGTTCTCTACCCTCAAAGAACTGTCACACAACACCAATCCATGAACAACCCTCCCCGAAAACTATCCATCTCCGCCCCCCCCCCCCCCACACACATATATATATTTCCTCGTAGAATTAGTTAACGTTAGGCCAAACCATAACATTCCTATCCAAAAAACTTTTGAAGTAAATTACTTTACTCCATTAAGTTCTGTATGGTTGTAGGTGACAAACTGCGAAGGCAAACATGTCCAATAAAAACATAAAAACCCAGGAAAACCACAGCATCTGGTAACAAAGTCTATATACAAAATTTTTGTCTGTTTCAATTACGTAAATACTGTCTTATAAATTTATAAGCGTACAAGTAGCGAAGAGCATTTTTCCTGTTTAATAGAAAGAAAATAAAAACCCACTACTGACGCTGAAACTTCAGCGAAACAGATCTGGGAAATAGAAAAAAATATATAAAATAGTATTTTACTTAAGGCAGACTCCCCTCCAAAAACAAATCTATCTGAAATAGCTAAAACTGAACACACTTCGGGGACCGATGGAATCCTTATGCCTAATTTACTGCTAAATTAACACATCTTTTAATCATAATACACAGCAGGATCCACGAACAAAAATCCTTGGCCGATGTTTGGAAGGAATCGCACATGATAGGTAACAGAAGAGATCTACGAAACTATCATCCGATATCCTTCATTTACCTTCTTTGCACGGTCTTAGAACGTTGTTGAGCTCAAATATAATGGGGTATCTCGGAGACAACGACCTACTCCATGACAAACAGCATAGCTTCCGTAAACACAGATCTTGTCAAACCCAGCTAACAGTTTTCGCAAATGGCATCCTGAAAGCTGTGGATCAAGACAGTCAGGTAGATACAGTATTTGTTGACTTTCATAAAGCATTTGACTTGCTACCACACTGGAGGTAACTAACGAATGAAAAAGGTGGTATGGGGTAACAAGCGAAATCTGTGACAGGGTTGAGGATTTCTCGGTGGGAAGGATGCAACATCTTACCTTAGATGGACAGTCATCGACATACAGCGTGACAATTAATGAACCACATGCAGTAAAATCGTCATAACTTCCGAACGGTTTGCGTTAGGACGTTCAAACTGCACGGTTGTCAGCGGGGCATGACGAGTGTTAGTACGGGGTGTATGGTTTGGTTTAGCGACGAAGCCCACTTTTATTTGTATGGCTTCGTCACCAAGCATAATTGGCGCATTTGGGGGACTGACAACCGGCATTTCGCGCTATAGAAGTCTTCCCACCCTCAACGGGTGACTGTGTAGTGTGGAATGTCCAGTCACGAAGTAATCGGTGCGATATTTTTTGATGGCACGGTGAGTAACAAATAGTACTTGAAGGTTTCGGAAGATGATTTCATCCCCATTATCCAAAGTGACCCTGCTTTCGACAAGATGTGGTTCATATAAGACAGAGCTCGAGCACATCGAAGCTGGAGAGAGTTTGTTTTCCTGGAGGAGAACTTTGGATACCGCATTCTGGCTCAGTGGTACCCAGAGGCCATTGGCATGGGCCTCAGTTGGCCGCCATATTCTCCGAATCTGAACAAATGCGACTTCTTTTTTTGGGGCTATATTTAAAGACAAGGTGCACAGCAGTAACCTCGAAACCATTGCTGAGCAGAAAACAGCCATCCAGGAGGTCATCGACAGCATCGATGTTCCGACACTTCAGCGGGTCATGCAAAATTTCGCTTTTCGTCTGCGCCACATCATCGCCAATGATGGCAGGCGTATCGAAAACGTCATAACATAAATCCAAATATCTGTAGTGACGTTTACATGTCGAATAAAGTATGTGGACGTCGTAGTTTGTACCAAATCTACGATTTATTTCATATTTCGCACGAAGTAATGGCCGCTATCGACAGGGGATCTTAGGTTGATTCCATGTTTCTGGAATTCCGGAAGGCTTTTGACACCGTTCCTCACAAGCGACTTCTAATCAAGCTGCGGGCTTATGGGGTGTCCGTCTCAGTTGTGCGACTGGATTCGTGATTTCCTGTCAGGAAGGTCGCAGTTCGTAGTAATAGACGGTAAATCATCGAGTAAAACTGAAGTGGTATCAGGTGTTCCCCAGGGAAGCGTCCTGGGACCTCTGGTGTTCCTGATGTATATAAATGACCTGGGTGACAATCTCAGCAGTTCTCTTAGGTTGTTCGCACATGATGCTGTAATTTACCGTCTAGTAAGGTCATCCGAAGACCAGTATCAGTTGCAAAGTGATATAGAAAAGATTGCTGTATGGTGTGGCAGGTGGCAGTTGACGCTAAATAACGAAAAGTGTGAGGTGATCCACATGAGTTCCAAAAGAAATCCGTAGGAATTCGATTACTCGATAAATAGTACAATTCTCAAGGCTGTCAATTCAACTAAGTATCTGGGTGTTAAAATTACGAACAACTTCAGTTGGAAAGACCACATAGATAATATTGTGGGGAAGGCGAGCCAAAGGTTGCGTTTCATTGGCAGGACACTCAGAAGATGCAACAAGTCCACTAAAGAGACAGCTTACACTACACTCGTTCGTCCTCTTTTAGAATATTGCTGCGAGGTGTTGGATCCTTACCAGGTGGGATTGACGGAGGACATCGAAAGCGTGCAAAAAAGGGCAGCTCGTTTTGTATTATCACGTAGTAGGGGAAAGAGTGTGGCAGATATGATAGGGGAGTTGGGATGGAAGTCATTAAAGCAAAGACGTTTTCCGTCGCGGCGAGATCTATTTACGAAATTTCAGTCACCAACTTTCTCTTCCGAATGCGAAAATATTTTGTTGACCCCAACCTACATAGATAGGAATGATCATAAAAATAAAATAAGAGAAATCAGAACTCGAACAGAAAAGTTTAGGTGTTCGTTTTTCCCGCGCGCTGTTTGGGAGTGGAATGGTAGGGAGATAGTATGATTGTGGTTCGATGAACCCTTTGCCAAGCACTTAAATGTGAATTGCAGAGTAATCATGTAGATGTAGATGTAGTTCAATAATTGTCACTCGGTATGTATAAGTCATGTGTCCCCCTGAGAAGGTGTTGCGACCCCTTTGGTGTTTATACTGTATGTTAATGAACTTGCAGACAATATTTATAGTAACCTCAGACTTCCTGCCGATGATGTTACCTCTTATTGTTCTATAAAAGCTGCTTAAATATTGTCGGATCGCGATAAAATATCAAAGTCACGCAAATATTGTCAATTTGCTTTGAATGTTAAAAAATAGTAAAATTGTGGACTCGACAAAACAGAAACACGAGGTGTCCTATGACTACAGCAGCGAGGTGTCACGACTGGAATCGGTCAAGTCGAACAGTACCTGGATGGAACAGTTTACAGAGACACGAAATGAAACGCTCACAGAGGCTCAGTCGTAGGTAATGCAAGTGACAGACCGGTTCGTCGGTGGAATACCAGGGGAATGCGATAATTCTAGAAAGTATTAGTGTGACAAGTCGTACAGTTGCTGGCCAGAGAGTACCTGAAAGCTACGCACGCATTAACCTGAAGATACAGTTTACGATGGAGAAAGAGACAAAGGTCGACTCAATGTCCTGGATGTGTCGGTAATTAAACGGGTGGATGGGGCGCTGGGCCACGAGGTATATAGAGAGAACACTCACACGGATCGATACCTCCACAAGGAATCTAACCATCATCCTATGCAAAAAAGAGGCGTCATGAAAACCTTGGTGGACAGAGCCAACAAAATCTGTGAGCCGGCTTACTTACAAGATGAACTGAATCACCTACGGTCAGCCTTCACGAAAAACGGATATACCAGCAAGGAAATTGATCGAGCCCTCCATCAAAGAAGAAAAGACGCCAGAAGTCCAGAGCAACAATGGTCACCTATTGGAAAAGTTTTCCTACCGTTCATTAATAAGGTCACGGACGGTATCGGGAAAGTGCTGGCCAAGTATGGGATCGAAACAATCTTCAGAGCCACCAAGAAGATTAAGAAATATTTAAGAACTGCAAAAGACGCCCGACATCCACTAGCAACACCTGGGGTATACAAAATTCCATGCAATTGTGGACAAGTATGTACTGGAACAACGAAAAGAAGAGTAAACATCCGCTTAGCGGAACACAAAAGAAATTGTCGCTTAGGACACATCGAAAAATCGGCAGTAGCTGAGCATGTTTTTCGAGATGGGAATCACGAAATTAAATTTAATGAGACAAGTGTTCTCTAGCACGAACATCCCATTATCATGCGCGCATGTATAGAGAAGCAATAGAAATTCACAAACACCACAACAATTTTAATAGAAAAGAGGAAGTTTTAAAGTTGGACAAAATATGCATGTCGACGTTGCGCCAGCAGAATGACAGTCGATTACTCTTAATCGAGAATGATGACGCCGTCCAAATATAGGCATACCGTCAGCATCACGTGACGAATGGTGGTGCCCTCTATGCGCTCTATAAATGCGAGAGTACCTGGCAGTAGCCGGACGACCTCAGATGATGTCCCCCGCAGATGGAGACGAAACGTCAGGTGGAAATTTTATACATCGACCACGGCCTCTCAGCCCGGAAGTTTCAACTGAAAGCTACGCACGCAGTTCACAAACCCTAGTGCCACGTGCGAACGATAACTGTTCTGTTGAAGAACGCTAGCGCGATACTGTAGCACCAGAGGTAACACACGAAGACGCAAGATGTCTGTGACGCAGCGCTATGCCGGCCGAGGTCTCTCAATCACACACGACTCTAAACGGCTCTGCAAGTCTCCGACCAAAGGTTCGGGATGACGCAGAATGCTGTACGGGGTTCTCGTATTGCCGGGCAGGGCGAGACGTCTCCTATTCCTACCTACTGGCACATCCTCGATCGGTGAAGGTGCAATGTCATTTTCTATGCCCAGCCACTATTCTTCAACTCGTCGAGATACGTGAAAGCGAGGCGACACAGCACTACTACTGTTGCAGTCTATATTTGTTGATTACGTTCTGACCAGCCAGAGTAACCGAGAGCGCTAAAGCGCTGCTTCCAGGACTCGGGTAGGCGCACCGGCCCCGGATCGAATCCGCCCGGTGGATTAACGACGACGGTCGATGTGCCGGCCACCTTGGCTGTGGTTTTTAGGCGGTTTTCCACATCACGCTGCGTGAATACCGGGCTGTTCCATGAGTTCCGCCTCAGTTACACGGCTCGCCGACATTTGAAACACGTCCGCACTATTTCACGCTTTACACTAGACAGCTGGGGTACACTCATTCCGTCCTTGGGGCTACGGGGTGGTGGCAGGAAGGGCATCCGGCCACCCCTTAAACATTAACATGCCAAATCCGATTAACGATGGCTGACCCTGCATAACTGTGGGACAAGGCTCAAGCGCTAGATAGATAGATTTGTTGATTATGTCCGCTCTTTGCACTAATTTGAATCTGTATTCGCAGTTACACAAATCTTTTAAAGTCTGTTTCGTTAATATGTTTGGATTCTAACTATTACTATCGGCTAGCCGCGTTGTTCAGCGGTTGCCACCAGACATGCTCATTTGCAGCTACTAGACGGCAGATTTGCTTTTCAAAATGAATTAGTATCTTTGATTAGCATAGCATATATACACCGAATAAATTCCTTCAAAAGGCACAGGGTTCATTTAACACAACACGATATTTTGTCCGTTGAAAATTATTCCCTTTAATATTAATGTGGAATTAATAATAATAATTATTATTATTATTATTATTATTATTATTATTATTACTTCTTTCCTTTCTCAGACGTTATGTCTGGTTAAAAATGGGAAGTGACGTGGACCTTGATCAAGCGTGACTTCCTTTTAACTGTACGGTATATGTAACATTGCATTTAGGAACTTTCGGGTAATTGAACATGTATCAATAATTGCCGATTACTGTAGTTGTATATATACGTTTGGATGTAGCTGTATTGCGTTGATGTACTGGTGGATATTGTGTGGTATGACTCCTGTAGTAGATAGTATAATTAGTATAATGTCAACTTTATCCTGATGCCACATCTCCTTGACTTCCTCAGCCAGTTGAATGTATTTTTCAATTTTTTCTCCTGTTTTCTTCTGTATATTTGCTGTATTGGGTATGGATATTTCGATTAGTGGTGTTAATTGCTTCTTTTTATTGGTGAGCATGATGTCAGGTTTGTTATGTGGTCTTGTCTTATCTGTTATAATGGTTCTGTTCCAGTATAATTTGTATTTATCATTCTCCAATACATTTTGCGGTGTATACTTGTATGTGGGAACGTGTTGTTTTACTAGTTTATGTTGTATGGCAAGTTGTTGATGTATTATTTTTGCTACATTGTCATGTCTTCTGGTGTATTCTATATTTGCTAGTATTTTACATCCGCTTGTGATGTGATCTACTGTTTCTATTTGTTGTTTGCAAAGTCTGCATTTATCTGTTGTGGTATTGGGATCTTTAATCATATGCTTGCTGTAATATCTGGTGTTTATTGTTTGATCCCGTATTGCAATCATGAATCCTTCCGTCTCACTGTATATATTGCCTTTTCTTAGCCATGTGTTGGATGCGTCTTGATCGATGTGTAGCTGTGCTAGTTGATACGGGTGCTTGCCATGTAGTGTTTTCTTTTTCCAATTTACTTTTTTCGTATCTGTTGATGTTATGTGATCTAAAGGGTTGTAGAAGTGCTTATGAAATTGCACTGGTGTAGCCGATGTATTTATATGAGTGATTGCTTTGTGTATTTTGCTAGTTTCTGCTCGTTCTATAAAGAATTTCCTTAAATTGTCTACCTGTCCATGATGTAGGTTTATTATTATTATTATTATTATTACTGTCGAGAGATAATCCGATACACGGTTCACTTCTCGTGATACTCTGTTCGAAATCGTAGGACACTATACTTTTTCCATAACTCGGTTTTTATTAGTGGTGTTTCCTTGATATCACTCCCTGCTATGAATCGTTTCACTTTAGCTCGATAATAAATGTCCAAACAGGATCTATAACCGGAAGTCAAGTTGCGATGTTTGAACAGTAGCTTCGGCAACAACTGAAGTTCTTAAATTGGAATTAATGAGACCGATCTTTTGTCGAATGAGATGTTCCGTGGATGTTAGCGTTATCTCAGTTATGTTAGTTTTCTCACTTTTTACAATAAATTAATCGAACAGAAATTTAATTAGCCTGGCTTCCAGTGAAGTTAAGAATTTCACGTAGCGGCGTATTAAGAGATGCGAATATTGAGGACTGAAACGCCAAAAGCTCGGACACTAAAATGTCGAACACAAAAACTCGCAGACGCTAAAGGCTTCCAAACACTCAAGACGTTAACAACACGTGCGTTCGGTTTATATAGTACACTACTGGCCATTTAAATTGCTACACCATAAAGAAATGCAGATGATAAATGGGTATTCATTGGACAAATACATTATACTAGAAATGACATGTCATTACATTTTCACGCAATTTGGGTGCATAGATCCTGAGACATCAGTACCCAGAACAACCACCTCTGGCCGTAATAACGGCCTTGATACGCCTGGGCATTGAGTCAAACACAGCTTGGATGGCGTGTACAAGTACAGCTGCACATGCAGCTTCAACACGATACCACAGTTCATCAAGAGTAGTGACTGGCGTGTTGCTACGAGCCAGTTGCTCGGCCACCATTGACCAGACGTTTTCAATTGGTGAGAGATCTGGAGAATGTGCTGGCCAGGGCAGTAGTCGAACATTTTCTGTATCCATATATGCCCCGTACAGGACGTGCAACATGAGGTGGTGCTTTATCCTGCTGAAATGTAGGGTTTCGCAGGGATCGAATGAAGGGTAGAGCCACGGGTCGTAACACATCTGAAATGTAATGTCCACTGTTCAAAGTGCCGTCAATGCGAACAAGAGGTGACCGACACGTGTAACCAGTGGCACCCCATACCATCACGCCGGGTGATACGCCAGTATGGCGATGACGAATACACGCTTCCAATATTCATTCACCGCGATGTCGCCAATCACGGATCTGACCATCATTATGCCGTAAACAGAACCTGGATTCATGTATAGAAATGACGTTTTGCCATTCGTGCACCCAGGTTCGTCGTTGAGTACACCATCGCAGGCGCTCCTGTCTGTGATGTAACGTCAAGGGTAAGCGCAGCCACGGTCTCCGAGCTGATAGTCCATGCCGCTGCAAACGTCGTCGAACTGTTCGTGCAGATGGTTGTTGCCTCGCAAACGTCCCCATCTGTTGACTCAGGGATCGAGACGTGGCTGCAAGATCCGTTACAGCCATGCGGATAAGATGCCTGTCATCTCGACTGCTAGTGATACGAGGCCGTTGGGATCCAGCACGGCGTTCCGTATTACCCTCCTGAACCTACCGATTCCATATTCTGCTAACCGTCATTGGATCTCGAACAACGCGAGCAGCAATGTCGCGATACCATAAACCGCAATCGCGATAGGCTACAATCCGACCTTTGTCAAAGTCGGAAACGCGATGGTACGCATTTCTCCTCCTTACACGAGGAATCACAACAACGTTTCACCAGGCAACGCGGGTCAAGCGCTGTTTGTGTATGAGAAATCGGTTGGAAACGTTCCTCATGTCAGTACGTTGTAGGTGTCGCCACCGGCGCCAACCTTGTGTGAATGCTCTGAAAAGCTAATCATTTGCATATCACAGCATCTTCTTCGTGTCGGTTAAATTTCGCGACTGTAGCACTTCATCTTCGTGGTGTAGCAATTTTAATGGCCAGTAGTGTACTTTCGACAATAAATTAAACAAACAGAAATTTACTTGTAATCAGCCTGTCTTCCAGTTGTTAAAAATTTCACGTAGAATCGCATTAAGAGACGCGAATATTGAGGAGTGAAACGCTACAAGCTCGGGCACTAAAAACCCGAACACAAAGACTCAAGATGTTAACAATACGTGCGTTGGATTTATGTAGTACTTGTGAAACAAAAGGGACGTTCGTTAGAAACTGTTTGAATGAATCCTCATTGCTACTTTGCATATAATACTCTATTACATTGGCTCTTATTATTCTTTTGTTTAATTTTCTATACTTTAAAAGGGAAATTCATGATTTTTTTTTATGAAATATAGGAATTGCTCGCTGCCAGTTCGAATAAATTTTACTTTCAAAAAAGGCGAGAACGAGATATGTAAGGAGTGGTACAACAGGCATAGGTGAGTGGTTGACGATGTGCTCGGTGCGCACGCGACGCGGCCATTCTGCCTCGTGTGGTGGCCAGGCGTGGGCGGGAGGGAGCTCGGCGGCGAGCGTCCCTGAGCTCGCCTCCACTGCAGCGCAACGTCGACCCACTGTCACCCCTGAATGACCCACACATCTGGATACTGCGCGATCCGACCAGCCGGCCGAACGGACACCCGCAATGAGGCCCCTTGCAAACTCTGTCGGCTGCTGATAACGCTGTCTCACTAGAGTACGCGCCATCTCCGTTTCCTTCGCAGAGATCGCTCACGCCGTGACGCTGTTCGCACACCCATATATGCCCTACCATGCCACGTAACACCAAAGACAATGATGCACTCTGGTGGGCGTTCTCCCTGTCACGGAGAGCTGGAGCCCTAATTATTTAGATGGCCGCCGATGGTGAGAACGTACAGCTGCGAAGTTACACTAACATCGGACCGTGGCTTCCCCTCAACTCAGGTAGTTCAATGCTGACCGTGGGTTACACCTTCCGCAAACATTTAAAATTATAGCTTTCATAACATGTTTTCTTCAGCTAAAAAAAATGACGAATTGAAGATAATGCAGTAAGTCTATTCACGTGATCAGGTATAGAGCTGTGTGAGCTGTTAGAGTATTATAGACCACGTTAAAGTGGTATATGCGAGGTTTAAAGTTATTGCCCTTCCTTGACTTAATAAACTAGCTGTACCCAGTCACTCTTTGCTATGGCTTAGTCTACTTTAATGGAAAGGAAAGAAAAGAGAAAGCACACATTTTTAATATACCAGGTGATCAAAAAGTCAGTATAAATTTGAAAACTTAATAAACCACGGAATTATGTAGATATAGAGGTAAAAATTGACACACATGCCTGAAATGACATGGGGTTTTCTTCTTCTTCTTCTTCGTTTCACCCAACTTTGGGGTACGTTGAATCAATCACTTCTGTGTGTTCTGTGCCTTTCTTTTCGCCCAGTACTGCTTCATTCTTTCTGATCTTGCTTTTCTTTCCTCATCAGAGATGACAATCGTTCTTTTCTTTCTATTTTGGAGCTGGAATCCCTCTTTTCTGTCTTTGCTTATCATTTTTGCGGTCCTGTCTGTGAGCATTTTTTCTGTGATGTGTAGTTCTCTTAAGTCTTTCTCTGTTTGGATAAACCAATTTGGTTTGGATTTTTTATTCCTGAAGTAGTCAAACATTCTTTTTGTAAGTCTATTTGGGTTCATTCTGAGAATGTGCCCATAAAATTCAATTCTTCTTTTCCTCATTGTATCCGAATGTTTTTCTGTGGTTTTGTAGAGTGTTTCATTTTTGGTATGAATTAGTTTGTCGTTATGAAATTTGGGGCCTAAAATTTTTCTCAATATTTTTCTTTCTTTGATCTCTAGCCTTTCAATTGGGCCATGGTTAGTGATAGATAATGTCTCAGCTGCATATAGTGCTTCTGGTTTAATGACAGTGTTGTAATGTTTTATTTTTGAATTCCATGAGAGGGACTTTTTATTATAAGTATTATTAGTAAGCTGAAAGGCTAGTTCAACTTTGTTTCTTCTTAGTTCTATTGCTTTTTTCTCAAGGGCGTTCCAGCTAATCCATTCACCAAGATATTTGAATTCTTTAACAATTTCGATCTTTTGGTCTCTTACTTTAAGATATTTCATTGGCTTTTTTATATTTGTGATTATTTTGGTTTTTTCAAAAGAAATTTTAAGGCCTATTTTCTCTGCTTGTTTCTGTAATTCGAGGATCTGTTCTTTGGCTTCTTCCCATGTTTCAGCTAGTAGTGCCATATCATCTGCAAATGCTAGGCAATTAACCTTGATGCCTTTGTTTTTTGTTCCTAGTCGGATTCCACTATTGATTTTCTTGTTCCATTCTCTTACTATTTTTTCTAGGGCACAGTTAAATAACAATGGAGAGAGTCCATCACCTTGTCGTACTCCAGTTTTTATCTCAAATAGGTCTGAGAGTTCTCCCATAAACTTAATTTTGGAGTATGTGTTGGTGATGGTTTCTCTAATTAGGTTTGTAGTTTTATTGTCTAGGTTCAATTCTTTTAATATGGAGATTAGAGATTCCCTGTCTATGGAGTCGTACGCCTTTTGAAAGTCAATGAATGTGATGACATACGCATTTGCTCTCGATTTTTGGTAGGCCATAAGATTTTTGAGGTTTAGAATTTGTTCTGGGCAGGATCTTCCCTTTCTGAAGCCTGCCTGGTATTCTCCAAGTTGACAATCTAGCTGGGGTTCTGCTCTGTTCAAAAGGACTTTAGACAGTATTTTGTATGTTACGTCAAGGAGCGAAATCCCTCTGTAATTGTTGGGGTCTGTTCTGGATCCCCTCTTATGAATTGGGTGAATGAGGGCCATCTTCCATTCATCCGGAATTCTTTCTGTTTTCCATATTTCTTCAAATATGTTTTGGAGAGATTCTATGGCATTTCTATTGACATTTTTCCACAGTTCAGCTGTAATTTGGTTCTCTCCCGAAGCCTTATAGTTTTTGAGATTCAAAATGATTGATTGTAGTTTCTCGACGGTGGGTGGTTCTGAGTTAGGACTTGTTGAAGTTGAGTTGCTGAAATCCATTTTTTCAATTGGTTCTTTACAGTTGAGAAGGTTTCTGAAATATTCTCTCAAAATTTTGCAATTATCCCTGTTGTTGTGTGCAATATTACCATTTTTATCTTGTAATTGGAGTGTCGGTGGGCTGTACTTGGTTATTTTTTGTTTAAAAGTTCTGTAAAAGCTCCTAGTCTTGTTTTTGTTGAAGTCTTCGTTGATCTGCAAAAGGAGTTGATCTTCTTGTGCTTTTTTAATTCTTTTGAGGTTTTTACTCACTAGTTTTCTTACACTCAGGAAATTTTGCCTATTATATTCATTTTTCTGAGATTGCATCTGTTGCCATGCTTTCTTTCTTTGCTCAATAAGTTTGTCACATTCCTCTGTCCACCATGCGTGTTTTTTGATTTTGGTTATAGGTGCTATTTGTTCAGCTTTGGTTAGTAGGCTTTCCTTCATTTGATCCCAATTTTGGTTCCTTATATCTTGAGTCGCGAGGGGAAACTCCTTCGAATTCATTATCTTTTCTGGATCGTATCTTCTGCTTTTGGGTTTACTGTTTCTATCTTTCCTTTTGGGGATAATTTTGAGTTTTATTTTAGAAAGATAGTGATCAGAATCCAAGTTTGCTCCTCTGAGTACTTTGACATTTTGTATTTCTGTATGGTGTTTCCATTTTATCGCCACATGATCAAGTTGAAATTCACCCAAGTGTGGGTTTGGTGAGGTCCATGTCTTCTGTTTTCTGGGTAGTCTATTAAAGGCTGTGGATTTCAGGATCAAGCCATGCGCTTGGCAGAGTTCTACTAATCTGACTCCATTTTGGTTAGTTCTATTGTGCGCTGGGTAGTTTCCAACAATATTTTTGTATTTCTTCTCTTTTCCTACTTGAACATTGAAGTCCCCCGTAAGTATGATGTTGTGTTTGTCTGGGATCTTTTGCACCACGTCATCTAGTTGTTCCCAAAAACGTTCCACCTTTTCCTTATTTTTCCTATTGTCTTCATTTATGGGGGCATGTGCATTCACAATTGTGTATACTCTATTAGCAGATTTAAAAGTGAGTGTGGAGAGTCTTTCCGATTGTGATTGAAAGCTGATAATGGAGTCTAAAATACTTTTATCTATTATAAAGCCCGTTCCGAGGTGGGTTGTGTTTTTCATTATTCTTTTGCCTACCTTTCCTTTGTATATTCTGAAACAAATTGTTTTCATCTATGTATCGAGTTTCTTGTAGTGATGTTATGAGTATTCTATGATGTTTGAGAGTATCGGTAAGATGTTTTAATTTTCCTGTTTTTAAAAGAGAGTTTACATTGAGAGTAGATATGTAACTTGTTTTTTTACATTTCAATTTGCTTGATGTCTTATCATGTCCCGATTCATCTCTGTGCAATGCTGCAGACTCCCCAGAATCCGATAGTCTGCTTGCGCACCTTGGTGCGGTGGATTGTCCACCTGGGGTAATTTGTTTCACATTACACTCTTCCATGATTGATAGTATTATGTAAGGGGTGACTCTTCGAGCCACAAATTTACAACCACGGTTGTTAGCCCTGGAGGTTTTTCCCAGCCGCCCCTAACCTGGGGAACAGACGCTGACCAAAGACCGCCCAATGTGAGACAGTCGCCTTTGGATTTCTGGTCCTGTGTTGGTCCACGGGTGGTATTTTATTTCCCACCTACCCTACATATCTGTAGAGCTTTCCCCTATCCGCCACCTGGGGACGCGCCCGGTAGGGGAACAGGTTCCCCCTCGGGGACATGGGGTTTTATTAGAACAAAAAAAAAATAGTTTACAAAATGTCCGAGAAATGGCGCTGGACAGCAAAACGTCAGTGACTGCGCGTGACAATCGTGTATAAAAGGAGCTGTAATGAGAGAGAATCAGATGCGCCAGCAGTCGCAGCATGTTGACATTACCTGAAAAGGCGCTTTTAGTGAAGCTGTATTATCAGAATGGGAATGTGCTAGTTCAGCGTTACGATCCTACCGCCATAGGAAGGGGATTCGAACGGGTAAAGGTCCGTTGACAAATGCAGCTGTGGCGAGAATGATTTCGGAGTTCGAAGCCACGCGTTGTTTAGACGATAGACCCCGTAGTGGCCGACCGAGCACAAGGCGTAATGCTGCTGAGACAGTTCAGGAAGAAATGGAGACTGTAGCGGGTTCGTCTATGCACGGGGAAGTCAGCGCTCGTGCAGTCGCAAGTCGCACCGGCATTCCATACACTACTGTTTGGTTGGCACTGAGGCGTACCCTCCGATGCTATCCGTACAAAATCCATCGGCATCATGAACTGTTACCTGGCGATTTAGTGAAGCGGAGGGAATTTTCGGTGTGGGCGTTTCAAAAGATGGCGGAAGATGACGATTGGTTGTGGACCGACGAAGCTCATCTCACGCTCCGAGGGTCTGTCAACGTCCACAACTGCAGAATTTGGGCTACGGAAAATCCTAGAACTGTCGTGGAAACTCCATTGCACGACGAGAAAGTCACGGTATGGCTTGGATTTACCACATCTACCGTTATCGGGCCTTTTCTTTTGGAGGAAATGCGTGATTCTGGTTTTGCAACTGCTACCGTGACAGGTGGGAGGTACGCCGATATGTTACAGAATAGCATCATCCCCAAACTGGCTGATAAACACCTGCTGGAACGTGCGATGTTTATGCAGGATGGCGCTCCATCCCATATTGCTAGACGCGTGAAAGATCTCTTGCGCGCATCGCTTGGTGATGATCGTGTGCTCAGCCGCCACTTTCGTCATGCTTGGCCTCTCAGGTCCCCTGACATCTGTCCGTGCGATTATTGGCTTTGGGGTTACCTGAAGTCGCAAGTGTATCGTGATCGACCGACATTTCTAGGGATGCTGAAAGACAACATCCGACGCCAATGCCTCACCATAACTCCGGACATGCTTTACAGTGCTGTTCACAACATTATTCATCGACTACAGCTGTTGTTGAGGAATGATGGTGGGCATTATGAGCATTTCCTGTAAAGAACATCATCTTTGCTTTGTCTTACTTTGTTATGGTAATCATTGCTGTTCTGATCAGATGAACTTTTGTATTTTTTTGGTTCTAATAAAACCCCATGTCATTCCAAGCATGTATGTCAACTTGTACCACTCTATCTACGTTATTCCGTGATTTATTCAGTTTTCAAATTCTGTCCGTTTCCACCTCCATCGTCTCTCAGTCTATCTCCTTTTCTTTTCTCCCTTATCTATCTCCTCCTTCACCCTCCCTGTATTAGTCTCTTCCTCCCCCCTCCTATCTCTACATTATCACCAGCACGACAATAGGAGGTTGCTGGTTCTTTGTCCGACAGTATTTCTTTCCACATAGTAAATCATATGTGTAGTAAGTTTAGTTGCAGTCGACCTACGTTTTTGAGAGGAGCTTTTTACCCACAGCTATGCTATTGTTGTGTACATAGTTCCGCGTAGTCAGCGCGTACACAACTTTCCCACTAGAGCGCGCCCCGCTAAGCACAACAGCGCAGGCGCAGCGCTCGTCCGTCTCCGCACTACGAGATGGCGCTGCCACAGAGACGGACCAAATTCTGCTTCCGCCGATCCGCGTATAAATATGTAACGCAGCCAATGAGGATTGCTGCTAACGTAGAACCTTTTCTCCTCGCGGATCACACTTGCGCGATGATACATCAACACACGAGGTATTATAACGAGTGTACAGATCTCTGATTAATCAGTCTGCATTTGTCTGCACCAGTCTGTACCAGTCTGCATTAGTCTGTACCAGTCTATAGTCAAGTTTCAGTCTGCGCCTAATAAGATTACCATTTTCCTGTACATAGCCATGAAGATAAATTTATAGACACTTTTGTCAAGTATCAGAGATATATGTGAGAATAAGATTAACGTACTAATACCAAAGGAACTTCAGATTATCAATTGTAAATAGCATCCAGAACCAAGTTAAGTAATTTTTATGCTTGTTATTATTTTAATAAATGTGTGTGAAAATTAATCAAGTTCTGTTTAAAGTTGGTCACCGTCAATCTGCTACTCTAAGCGTGCAAGTGGCATTTCTATCGTCTGACCTAATGGCAGAAGATAAACACACCACGATAAGACCACGAGACATATTGCTGACACTCGCCTACTTCGTTAGAGGGACAGGTCAAATAATCTGATGATGTGTGTACTGAAGGTCTTACAGTATGCACACCACAGCTACAATACGCACGTGTCACATACATTTAATATATTTCACACGTACCTGTACACAACTTGCTGCTGCATATCTAGCGTATTTCGTTCTGCAGTTCCGTTTTAACGCAGTTCAGTCTTAATGACGTCATACCTCCTGAACAACGGTTAGCAGAATCATATAATTTTGGAAGTATATTGTGGTATAGGTGGCTACTGTCTACGATTTTAGTTGTGAATGCAGTTAGTAGTACTGAAGTAATAAATTAAAACGTCATGCCTGATGCACGGTTTTACCACAGTCACAGCGAAAATGTAGAAACCAATGCAGTTTTTCTCCTTTCATCATCTTATGAGAGAGAGAGAGAGAGTTTCGTAAGGGTTTGAGATTATGTGAAAAGTTTGTTACGATTCTGCAAGTCCTCTCACTTCTCAAATACTGAAACACTAAAAACTGTGAATTCGCGCGTCGTAGGCTACATTTCTTTTCCACCCCCACCCCGCCCCTTTGGCAGGTAGACCGTTCGTTCCACCACAGAGAACCCCTCCAGACATTAAGTCATCCGAGTCTCAAGTCGGTCGAGTGGTGTAGGAGGAGATGCGAAACATACACTATTGGCCATTGAAATTGCTACACCAAGAAGAAATGCAGATGATAAACGGGTATTCATTGGACAAATATATTATACTAGAATTGACATGTGATTTCATTTTCACGCAATTTGGGTGCATAGATCCTGAGAAATCGGTACCCAGAACAACCAATTGACTCAAACAGAGCTTGGATGTCGTGCACAGGTACAGCTGCCCACGCAGCTTCAACACGATACCACAGTTCATCAAGAGTAGTGACTGGCCTATTGTGACGAGCCAGTTGCTCGGCCACCATTGACCAGACGTTTTCAATTGGTGAGAGATCTGGAGGATGTGCTGGCCAGGGCCGCAGTCGAACATTTTCTGTAGCCAGAAAGGCCCGTACAGGACGTGCAACATGTGGTCGTGCATTATCCTGCTGAAATGTAGTGTTTCGCAGGAATCGAATGGAGGGTAGAGCCACGGGTCGTAACACATCTGAAATGTAACGTCCACTGTTCAAAGTGCCGTCAATGCGAACAAGAGGTGACCCAGAGGTGTAACGAATGGCACCCCATACCATCACTCCGGGTGATACGCCAGTATGGCGATGACGAATACACGCTTCCAACGTGCGTTCACCGCGATGTCGCCAAACACGGATGCGACCATCATGATGCCGTAAACAGAACCTGGATTCATGTAAAGAAATGACGTTTGGCCATTCGTGCACCCAGGTACATCGTCGAGTACACCATCGAAGGCACTCCTGTCAGTGATGCAGCGTCAAGGGTAACCGCAGCCACGGTCTCCGAGCTGATAGTCCATGCCGCTGGAAACGTCGTCGAGCTGTTCGTGCAGATGGTTGTTGCCTCGCAAACGTCCCCATCTGTTGACTCAGGGATCGAGACGTGGCTGCACGATCCGTTACAGCCGTGCGGATAAGATGCCTGTCATCTCGACTGCTAGTGATACGAGGCCGTTGCGATCCAACACGGCGGTCCGTATTACCCTCCTGAACCCACCGATTCCATATTCTGCTAAGAGTCATTGAATCTCGACCAACGCGAGCAGCAATGTCGCGATACAATAAACCGCAATCGCGATAGGCTACAATCCGACCTTTATCAAAGTCGGAAACGTAATGGTTCGTATTTCTTCTCCTTACTCGAGGTATCACAACAACGTTTCACCAGGCAACGCTGGTCAACTGCTGTTTGTGTATGAGAAATCGGTTGGAAACTTTCCTCATGTCAGCACGTTGTGGGTGTCGCCACCGGCGCCAACCTTGTATGAATACTCTGAAAAGCTAATCATTTGCATATCACGGGAGCTTGTTCTTGTCGGTTAAATTTCGCGTCTGTAGCACGTCATCTTCGTGGTGTAGCAATTTTAATGGCCAGTAGTGTACATTCAAACGTATACACAAGGGTGTTCATAAGTAATGCAACACATTTTTTTTTTGTCGGTCAGTTCCGGTTGAAAAACGCGGAATTTTTGTGAGACATCATCTGAATATTCTCGCTTCAGCCCCGATAGTTTCGTGAAGTTAGGATAGGTGGCGGCGCTGTATGTATCCTTCAAAACGGCGTCTGTAATGCAGGAGCATTCCAAGCAGATACCTGTCACTGAGTTTCTTTTGACGGAGAGCCAGAGTACTGCAGATATTCGCACGCGCTTGCAGAATGACTAGAGAGACCGGGCAGTGAACAAAAGCATGGTGAGTCGTTGGTCGGGTCGCATGTCATCATCGCAACAAAACCGTGCAGAACTTCTGCGCATCCGAGAGGAGCTCACAGATCTTCATTGGACTGTTCGTGCTCACCCACCCTACTGCAGGGACCTCGCACCTTCCGACTTCCATCTGTTTGGCGCAGTGAAGGACGCACTCCGAGGGAAACAGTACGTGGATGACGGGGAGGTTACTGGTGCAGCGAGACGCCGGCACCGACGTCGGCCGGTAGTGTGGCATTCATTCCCTCCCAGTAACGTGGCCTAAGCCCGTCGCAATGAACGGGGAGTAAGTTGAAGACTGGGTTTATGTAGCCAAAAGGGTGGGGAGTTATAGTGTGTATTGCAATCCCGAATAAAACTAACCAGCTTTAAGAAAAAAATGTGTTGCATTACTTACTGAAATCGACTCGTACATAAATATATACGTACATCCATCTTTATAGCATGTATAGACACAATAGCTTCGTATACTTTTGTAATATGACACAATGATTTGAAGTCACTAATTCTAAAAATGTGGTATTAATAATCATGCTAACGGTATGAAGCGATGTTGTTGTTGTGGTCTTCAGTCCTGAGTCTGGTTTGGTGCAGCTCTCCATGCTACTCTATCCTGTGCAAGCTTCTTCATCTCCCAGTACCTACTGCAGCCTACATCCGTCTGAATCTGCTTAGTGTATTCATCTCTTGGTCTCTGTGGTGTGCGAACTTCAGTACACACACCATCAGATTATTTGACCTGTCGCTCTAACGAAGTAGCCGAGTGTCAGCAATATGTCTCGTGGTCTTATCGTGGCGTGTTTATCTTCCGCCATTAGGTCAGACGATGGAAATGCCACTTGCACGCTTAGAGTAGCAGATTGACGGTGACCGAAATTGACAATCCGAAGTTCCTTTGGTATTGGTACGTTAATCTTATTCTCACATATATCTCTGATACTTAACAAAAGTGTCTATACATTTATCTTCATGGCTATGTACAGGAATATGGTAATCTTATTAGGCGCAGACTGAAACTTCACTATAGGCTGGTACAGACAAATGTAGAACTCGTACAGACTGACACAGACTAATGTAGACTGGTACAGACAGGTGCAGATAAATGCAGACAAATGCAGACTGACTAATCGGAGGTCTGTACACTCGTTATAATACCTCGCGCGTTCATGTATCACTGCGCGAGTGTGATCCGCGAAGAGAAAAGGTTCTACGTTAGCAGCAATCTCATTGGCTGCGTTACGTATTAATAAGCGGATCGGCGGAAGCAGAATTTGGTCCGTCTCTATGGCAGCGCCATCTCGTAGTGCGGAGACGGACGAGCGCTGCGCCTGCGCTGTTGTGCTTAGCGGGGCGCGCTCTAGTGGGAAACTTGTGTACGCGCTGACTACGCGGAACTATGTACGCAATACCCACAATACACAAGCGCAACGCAATCTGACTGCTCTAAAATGACAACGTGACTTCAAATAATTAACACAAAAGAATGGCCCTGAAATGGAAGCAATCCTAACCATAACCACACTTTTTCATAAGTCACTTACCTCACAGAAAATCTTCATAACACGAACTACAGCAATTACATCAAGCAGCAACTACAGCCAGCTAAATAAAAAGATTCTAAGTGCTATAGGCTCTAACTACTAAGACGCATATGGTTAGCAAACGAAAGATTTTGTTGAAGAGCAAACAATGTATTTAGCGGATTATACCTTGTTCATGTCACATGCAGTTCCAAAACTTATATAGTCGTCAATAATTCCATTATGCAAATATTACCAACAACATTCATCACCATTTTACAAAGCATGTCCTACCAACACTGAGTCTCCATGAAGGACACACGTCCAAGCAGTCCGCTCGCTAACTGTTTAACTGCTAACCGCTAGTCCGTCCAACCACAGAGTCTCTTACCAAGGGCGCAGATCGCTGTCAGCGATATTAATTACTGTCTATAGTCCTGCCAACATACAAACATATAAACAGGCTACTTACACATTGTAGCAGCAGTAACCGATCTAAGAACTGTGCCAGACACTTGTTGTCTCATATAGGCGCTACCGACCGCAGCGCCGTATTGTGCCTGTTTACACATCTCTGTATTTCAATACGGATGCCTATACTAGTTTCTTTGGCGCTTACAGTATATGTGGCGGCTGCAGTCTGTCGTCGTCGGATGTCAGTTGTGTTACGGAGTGACGCTGTCCCTAGCCAGCGGAAGTATTTTACGAAGTGCCGTATCAGCGATTCGCTTTAAAAGATTAAAAACGCGAGGAGTCTCTACAAACTTGTAACATAATATAAGGAGAAAACTGAAAATTTAATAGTTGAGTCATTGTTTACAATAAAAACACAAAGCAACTTACCTGCTGCTTGTATCTACATAGCCGGCCTGTGTGGCCGAGCGGTTGTAGGCGCTTCAGTCTGGAATCGCGCGACCGCTACGGTCGCAGGTTCGAATCCTGCCTCGGGCATGGATGTGTGTGATGTCCTTAGGTTAGTTAGGTCTAAGTAGTTCTAGGGGACTGATGACCTCAGATGTTAAGTCCCATAGTGCTCAGAGCCCTCTTTTTGTATCTGCATAACATGGCTTTATCTGCTTTTAGTCCTTGAGAACGGCAAATTAACACGAAAAAAAAGAGTTGTTCTACCTCAGCTTTCACCCTTTAGCACTATTCCTAATGTCCAAATAGCGGTATGATGCCTGATTACAACCTGATGTTTGAGTAGAGTTGGAAAACATTAGTATCAGTCGGAGGATGCTGGTGATTTTTTTTTTTGTAGTGGTCAACCATTAACCACTTTTCGAACAAAACAGCGAATGGTGGGCAGACGAAGTTTTCTTTTATTTGCATATATTGTTGTTGTAGTTGTTGTTGCTGTGGTCTTCCGTCCAAAGACTGGGTTGATGCAGCTGTCCATGCTACTCTGTCCGAGTAACCACTGCAACCTACATTTCTCTGAATCTGCTTAATGTATTCATCTCTTTGTCTCCCTCTACGATTTTTACCATCTACGCTTCCTTCCAATGAGGCAGCTGCCTCGCCGCAGTGGATACACCGGTTCCCGTCAGGTCACCGAAGTTAAGCGCTGTCGGGCGTGGCCGCCACCTGGATGGGTGACCATCCAGCCGCCATGCGCTGTTGCCATTTTTCGGGGTGCACTCACCCTCGTGATGTCTATTGAGGAGCTACTCGACCGAATAGTACCGGCGTCGGTCAAAGAAAACCATCATAACGACCAGGAGAATTGTGTGTTGACTACACGCCCCTAATATCCACATCCTCATTGAGGATGAGACGGCGGTCAGGCGTTGCCGATGGTCCATTTGTGGCCTGAAGACGGAGTGCTTTCTAATACTAAACTGGTCATCCCTGGGTGCCTCAGAACGTGTCCTAGCAACTGATCCCTTCTTTTAGTTAAGTTGTGCCACAAATTCTTCTTCTCCCCAATTTTATTCAGTACTTTCTCATTAGTTACGTGATGTGCACATTAAATCTTCAGCATTTTTGCGTATTTAATTTGATGTTTTGATTCTGTGTACCTTGAAACTGAGCAATTACGTAATTACAGAGGAATGCAAAAGAAAAACAATAATTAAACTTATGCTCGGTCAAGAAGTGTGTTGGCTCACTTCTCGGTGATAGACTTGTCGCTCCTATAGCTGTTGCCTCTGATGAAGAACAAAATCCCGAAAGCCTGAGTCTGTGTGTTATCGGTTGTAGCTTGGACAGTGCTGCAGCCATGAACATTTACGTACCAAAGAAAGTGAATACAGAATTTGAAATTCTTCCTCAGGATGAAGAGTAGAAGATAATAGGATTTAAGTTACATACTTATAGAGGAATTCAAAAGAAACACAATAATTAGAGTTACACTGAGTCCACACGTGTGCTGGCTCACACCTCTGTGATACACTTGTTACTCCTATAGCTTTTGCCTCTGATGAAGGACAATATCCCAAAAGCTCGAGTCTGTGTGCTATAGGTTTTCAGCTTAGTGTCTGAGACTTGCAGAGCCACGCTGATAGCGGACGGGCGTGGTGCGCGGGTGTTGCAGCTGAACCAGCAGGCGCAGGCCGAGTCGGAGCAGCAGCAGCAGCTGAGCCAGCAGCAGCAGCAGCAGCTCAACGGCTTCATCGAGAGCAGCCCCATCTACGTGACGTCGCTGCAGTCGCAGGCGCCGCCAGCCGCCCCAACCACGCGCCTCAAGCAGGCCCCGCCCACCACCACCGCCGCCCCCACCGCCGGCTCCAAGACCCCCTCCAAGGTACGTCGCGAGCTCCTGCGCTCCGAAACTGCTGTGCTGTACGCTCTGGACAACTGGGGAGAGCGAATAGATTTTACACGAAACGACTGAGTAGAAACTGTGGTGGGGGAGGGAACGGTGATTGAACTGTGGTACTACCCAATTCCTTAGAAAATCAAAATTACAATCTCACCATAGTTGTTTAAAGGAAATGGGAAGCCCGGGATCACTGGTAATGAAGAAGCTTGTGATTCTTTTACAGTTTGAATTTGACTCAAAACAGACTTTATTATAAACTTCAGTTCGAACATTTGCCCTTTTACTGATGCAATATACACTACTGGCCATTAAAAATTGCTACACCAAGAAGAAATGCAGATGATAAACGGTTATTCATTGGACAAATATATTACACTTGAACTGACATGTGATTACATTTTCACGCAATTTTGGTGCATAGATCCTGAGAAATCGGTACCCAGAACAACCACCTCTGGCCGTAATAATGGCCTTGATACGCCTGGGCATTGACTCAAACAGAGCTTGGACGGCGTGTACAGGTACAGCTGCCCATGTAGCTTCAACACTATACCACAGCTCATCAAGAGTAGTGATTGGCCTATTGTGACAAGCCAGTTGCTCGGCCACCATTGACCAGACGTTTTCAATTGGTGAGAGATCTGGAGAATGTGCTGGCCAGGGCAGCAGTCGAGCATTTTCTGTGTCGAGAAAGGCCCGTACAGGACCTGCAACATGCGGTCGTGCATTATCCTGCTGAAATGTAGGGTTTCGCAGGGATCAAATGAAGGGTAGAGCCACGGGTCGTAACACATCTGAAATGTAACGTTCACTGTTCAAAAGCCGTCAGTGCGAACAAAAGGTGACCGAGACGTGTAACAAATGGTACCCCATACCATCACACTGGGTGATACACCAGTAAGGCGATGACGAATACACGCTTCTAATGTGCGTTCACCGCGATGTCGCTAAACACGGATGCGACAATCATGATGCTGTAAACAGAACGTGGATTCATCCGAAAAACTGACGTTTTGCCATTCGTGCACCCAGGTTCGTCGTGGAGTACACCATCGCAGGCGCTCCTGTCTGTGATGCAGCGTCAAGGGTAACCGCAGCCATGGTCTCCGAGCTGATAGTCCGTGCTGCTGCAAACGTCGTCGAACTGTTCGTGCAGATGGTTGTTGCCTCGCAAACGTCCCCATCTGTCGACTCAGGGATCGAGACGTGGCTGCACGATCCGTTACAGCCATGCGGATAAGATGCCTATCATATCGACTGCTAGTGGTACGAGGCAGTTGGGATCCAGCACGGCGTTCCGTATTATTACAGTCATTGGATCTGGACCAACGCGAGCAGAAAATGTCGCTATACGATACACCGCAATCGCGATAGTCTACAGTCCGACCTTGATCAAAGTCGGAAACGTGATGGTACGCATTTCTCCTCCTTACACGAGGCATCACAATAACGTTTCACCAGGCAACGCCGGACAACTGCTGTTTGTGTATGAGAAATCGGTTGGAAACTTTCCTCAAGTCAGCACGTTGTAGGTGTCGCCACCGGCGCCAACCTTGCGTGAATGCTCTGAAAAGCTAATCATTTGCATATCACAGCATCTTCTTCCTGTCGGTTAAATTTCGCGTCTGTAGCACATCATCTTCGCGGTGTAGCAATTTCAATGGCCAGCAGTGTAGAAGTCTTCATTTTGACTGAATTACATAAACACGGATAAGATTCATATTATTTTGCTTCCGCAACCAAAATCATTGATAGTAGACATGGTTATTAATCAATCACAAACAATCGTTCTTGTTTAACCATGTCTCAAGAGACTATTAACACTATATACTTCCAACCATACACCGCCACATAATACCACAACTTGACGAAAAACAAAGATCTTGAAGCTTAATGAAACTGAACTGCCCACATAAGGTCCACAGTGAAACATGCCTATACTAAAATACAAAGTGGGCCAACCAAGGTCGCAAAACTTGCAAACAGGAATAATAACAACTTGGTCGTTCATTAAAGATGCACAAATGATTAAGATTAATGTTAAATAAGAAGGGCTAGTAATAACTCAAACAATAAACTGACTTACAGTAACGCCAATATTAACAAGGTTACCTCAATTGATTAAGGGACATAATGAGTCAGAAGGATTCCCAAATTGCACTTTAGAGAACAGCGTTAAGGCCAATAGCAGTGTTTGGAAGCAATAACGGTACGGCCGGCAGGCAAAATGAGCGTTCACTCCCCACGGCCTGTGCACAGGGTCACATAGCAGGCGGTACATAGTTATATATAATCCGACCGGCCCCACAGTGAGCAGTCCTGACAAGAATCCATAACCGCGCCGACGTCAGGAAACGAGCAGCCTTAACAAATGTCCTGCAGCACAGATTGCAATGAAAACAAGGTCAAATCACAGCCACACTGGAATATATAATTATTGTGTCTCGCTGTTTAGAGGCACAAAACGCGCGGGTGTTTTCAGCTCGTTACTAAAGGCAGATAAGTAGGAGGCCGAGTTGATAGGAGCTGAAGGAGTCCAGGTTGCAATAATATGCGGTTCGGTACTCTGTTAGAGACGAGGATTATTATTTAAGAAACACATAGTACAATGAAATTAATTGTCTTCAGTAGTTTGTAGTACTGCAGCTGCGGCTATGAACTGACAATCTCGTAACATGGAATACCCTGAACTAATACAACATATTCTCATGGACTAAGCCTGATGGGCCCTCCTCAGAGAATCAATGCAAACATTACAGAACTGATTATGAAAGTGCGTCTGCCTGGGTTGAAGTCTAGCTAAGAAGTGCACGAGGCACACTCCAGTTCCGCCGAGCTGCACAGCCCGCTAGAGTGCGCTGTGTTCGGCAGACGAGGGGCTGCCGACCTTCTGTTGAGGCGGCGTTGTAGTAGTATATGTGGCAATGATACTACAATAATAAGCATGCCCCCAAATTCTTAAGGAGCAATACTCTAACATTGCCCGTGTCCCAGTAAATTAGCCGGAAACTTAGAAATCACTTCCAGTTGCCTTAAGGCAGTTTCAACATGAAATAAACATACTAAATGCTACCGTGACAAATGATTAAACCATTAACTCTACCGCTGCCCGGCAAGTAAACAACCGCAGCCAGTCCCAAAGCGGACAGTATGTCCTAAAACAAGTTAAAATTTGCACGAAAACCACTTAAAACAGACACTCCACGGAAGATCAAAAATGAAATGAGGAATATCAGCCTCCTTAAAATAGCCGCTGTGGAACCAAGTTCAGAATCATCTCCGGCAGCTTCCAATGCCGCAATAAGTTTCAACAATCTTCTTAGTTAAACACAGAATAAAAGTCATACGTAACTCGGAGCTGTCAGTTTAATAAGTCACGGCTGCAAAATACTAACACGAATTCTTTACAGACGAATGGAAAAACTTGTAGAAGCCGACCTCGGGGGAAGATCAATTTGGATTCCGTAGAAATATGGGAACACGTGAGGCAATACTGACCCTACGACTTATCTTAGAAGCTAGATTAAGAAAAGGCAAACCTACGTTTCTAGCATTTGTAGACTTAGAGAAAGCTTTTGACAATGTTGACTGGAATAATCTCTTTCAAATTCTGAAGCTGGCAGGGGGAAAATACAGGGAGCGAAAGGCTATTTACAATTTGTACAGGAACCAGATGGCAGTTATAAGAGTCAAGGGACATGAAAGGGAAGCAGTGGTTGGGAAGGGACTGAGACAGGATTGTAGCCTCTCCCCGATGTTATTCAATCTGTATATTGAGCAAGCAGTGAAGGAAACAAAAGAAAAATTCGGATTAGTCATTAAAATCCATGGAGCAGAAATAAAAACTTTAAGGTTCGCCGACGACATTGCAATTCTGTCAGAGACAGCAAAGGACTTGGAAGAGCAATTGAACGGAATGGGCAGTGTCTTGAAGGGAGGTCATAAGATGAACATCAACAAAAGCAAAGCGAGGATAATGGAATGTAGTCGAATTAAGTCGGGAGATGCTGATGGAATTAGATTAGGAAATGAGACACTTAAAGTAGTAAAGGAGTTTTTCTATTTCGGGAGCAAAATAACTGATGATGTTCGAAGTAGAGAGGATATAAAATGTAGACTGGCAATGGCAAGCAAAGCGTTTCTGAAGAAGAGAAATTTGTTAACATCGAGTATAGATTAAAGTGTCAGGAAGTCGTTTCTGAAAGTATTTGTATGGAGTGTAGCCATGTATGGAAGTGAAACATGGACAATAAATAGTTTGGACAAGAAGAGAATAGAAGCTTTCGAAATGTGGTGCTACAGAAGAATGTTGAAGATTAGGTGGATAGATCACGTAACTAATGAGGAGGTATTGAATAGGATTGGGGAGAAGAGAAGTTTGTGGCACAACTTGACTAGAAGAAGGGATCGGTTGGTAGGACATGTCCTGAGGCATCAAGGGATCACCAATTTAGTATTGGAGAGCAGCGTGGAGGGTAAAGATCGTAGAGGGAGACCACGAGATGAATACACTAAGCAGATTCAGAAGGATGTGGGTTGCAGTAGGTACTGGGGGATGAAGAAGCTTGCACAGGATAGAGTAGCATGGAGAGCTGCATCAAATCAGTCTCTGGACTGAAGGCCACAACAACAACAACAACTTGCAAATTTCGAGCTGGGAAGCTGTTCAGAGAGAGACGACGAACCCACCACAAATTTGCACGTCAAGGCGCCCAATGATGGGTACCGTACATCCGGCGCGCGCCAAAGACAAGGGCGGCGAGGACGGCGAGTCCCGTGCACCACGGTTAGGGACGCGGGCTTGTTTTCAACACAAGTTGGTTCGTTGAACGCCGACCGGAGGCTGACCAGTCGCACGTTCACCCAGAAAACCCGCCAGAGGGAGCAGTCAAAGATAGCGAGACAGCCGAATACCGATATCAGCGATTCAAGTCGAACACCGTAGTGCCAGCCGTCACGGCTCAGTGATGGTGGTGTGGGCTCCACTGCGTGCGGGCACTTCAGAGTGCGGGAGGAGCACTTCAACAGCTGGAGGTTACTCACAAACGGAGCCTGTAGGCTACAGCTAGCGACTGTGCAAACGATAGTATTAACAGGTTATGGCAGTAGGATAAATAATTCGACCTCGCTGTCTGGTTCCCTCCTCACAAACGAACCAACCAACCTACCATTACCTTCGTGTCCTCCAGAATCTCTGTTGTTAGTTCCCGTGTAGCACTGTCCAGTACTGTGTCCTCCAGAACACTCCCAAAATCTGGCAGCCCCGCCTGTAGATGAACCTCTGTCCATCTGAGCTGGCTGGTTGGTGTGAGATCCGCGCGTTGTGGCTGCTGTCGCAGGCGGGCAGCGGCGCGCTGAGCAACGGCCACGCCCCCCAGCCGCCGGCGCAGTCGCAGTCCGAGGACTCTGGAGACACGCTGGAGCTCAAGCAGGACCTGAGCGACGACCAGGAGCACGACCGCGACCAGCCGCCGGCCGCCAACACGACCGTCACCACGGCCATCGTAGAGGCACCCGCGCACGAGCAGCTCATCGACAACAACGCCGGCTCCAGGTAGGGGGCACTGGGCTGCTGCTGCTGCTGCTGCTGCTACTCCTTCTCTAGGCTACACCAGCCACCGACGGCGGCGTGGCGTGCACTTTCCAGGCCGGTGGCTACATTTCCAGTCATCTATACAGATATTTGTAATTTTGCATTAACCTGAAAGCAGTCTTGCCCACAGAGATAAATTGTATGATGTGGTACTTGGCTCGTTTCATGTCGGCTTCGCTGCTTTCTTCTGGGTATTGTTGGCACACGTATTGTCAGTCGAGGAAAGTACAAGGATTTCAACATTACAGTGTACGTTACACTATTTAAATATTAATAGTGACACGACATTGTTACTTCATACCTTTAACAGTACAAATCAGTGGTTCCCAACAGGTGGTCCGCGGACCCCCAGGGGTCCGCGAGCTATGCCAGAGGGGTCCGCAAGATGCCATTAGAATAAAAAAATATGTTAAGTGTATTTCGTATGATAACAGATTTTTTGTTCTGGCCGCTTCCTGCATGAGCAGAGCTTTAGCGAACGCTAATTTCTGCGTCTAGCGTCTTCCTGGAGCCAACTGACACTAGCACACTCTAGCGCAAAACTAGAATTAGATAGAGGCAAATAGTTCTGCTGTATGCCGTTAGACTGCGCGCGCTGCCTCTTTGCAGCTGACGACTGACAGTCACTTTACACAGAAACTCGCGTTTCAGACGCCAATCGGTCATTGTTAATTTATTGCCAGTGCTTCCACAGACCGTGTTGTTTACATATTCAATATTCTGTATTAAGACAGTAATGTTTGTAAAGCGTCGTTTTTAGCGGAAGCTACAGTTCGCGTAGTTAAAAATGGACCGTTGGTTAAAAAGTGGTTTGTTAAAATGAGAAAGGCCTACATATGAAGAGGAAGTACCAAAAGTACCAAGTATCAAAAATAGAAAACGCATAAAAAGCCTCTTAATTTGGCTTTTTTAGGTACTTGATACTGTGATATGATAAGGTACAAATCATGCTCGATGAGGGGTCCTCGAGAAAATTTTGTTGGCAACCCCTGGTATAAATCAATGTTGAAAATTACACCGTTCACCACGTTCGACACACGCAGTAAAATTTATTTGCGATACAAAGTCAACATCCTCAACACTCAAGCTCATGCAAGTACTAAAGTGGTGGCTGCGCTTTATTCCAAGCACCGCATGCGTTCGCTATCTGCAGACTCAAGTAAAACCAGCTGGCGCATATTGTGTGCCGGCCTATAGTAACCGCAATTCTTCTAAGTTGTCAGTGAAGATTCATCGGGACAGTCGACAGTACGTGCAGCCCACACGCGGTGGAGGTGGCTTACAAAACCTTCGGTCGACCAATACAGTACTGCTCGACAGTTTGGGACACTTACCAGCAGGATTAGCAGGAAGAACAGGCGAGATCGAAAGAAGAGCAGTACATTTTTGGTCGTGTATGTGTGAAAGCGTGACATAGGTGCTCATACAACTCCAGTGGCAAAAATACACATCGCCAGTGAAGGTGTAACTTACTGTCAAAACTTTGAGAGAGTACCTCCGTCGAAGAGTCGCCGTGTTGCTTCCTCCAAAACATACCTCGCGAGAAAACCGTGACGCTTAAGTCAGAGAATTCTGAACTAGGACGGAGGCTTACACACGGTTGTTCTTCCTGCGGGCCATTCGCGAATGGAACAGCAAAGGGACAAATTGCACATGAAACACCCTCCGCCTCATACCGTAGGGTTGGCTGCATAGTATACATAGACGAGCTTGTACGGCTGATCGCGGTTCTGGATTCCGCCACAAGCCGTCGAGGTCCGCCATTTCTCGGCTGAAGTGCCGTGATGAAAGACTCCGAAGACCAGCAATCGCCAGTAAGGTAACGCAATGGTTGGAAGCCACGGGGATTGTCTTCGGTTGTTCGACCTTGTGGCCAAGACCGCTACACGCCCGCTTTTCGTGAAGCTCGCAGCTTTATATTTCCTTAAACTGAGAACTAGTTACTACCCTTTGCTGAAGAGCGATATTCAGTTCTCAGATGACTCCACAGTACTGTAGTTTTTATCGGAATAAAATTGTTCATAGGTATCATCTAATCACTGAAAATATGGATATCATTTTTTTTCTCTGGTTGATCAATTTCTGTTCAGGATAGCATAGTAGTATGTTCTGCCAGTCAGTAAGACATCAGTATAGTCCCGAATTCTGTTAAGCCTGGTGTATTGGATGGCATCACCATTTCTGTTGTATTCAGTCCACTCAGATCGTGTGCCAGAATGCCGACAAGGTAATGACTCCCTGTGACCCCATTATATTCCTCACATACTTCAGAACATAAAGTACACCTAGAAAAGCTTCAGTGTGCCACAGAGTCATGCGAGCCCTTCTTGAAAGGCAGGCTATATTAGTAGCAACGTCAGACGTTTAGCAGGTCATGCAGTCATCTGTGATGTGCTGTCTGAAAAGAGCAGCACAAATATTCAGTGAGACCTTGATAAAACTCTAATGTGGTGCAAAGGACTGCAGTTAGTTAAAACGTTCAGATACGTAAAACGGTATACATGGTAGAACGAAAAAAATATCAGTGAGTCATAGTTGGGATCGGTCAGTTCATACAAGTACCGGAGTGTACCAATCTCTGCGGATATGAAATTGGATGACCACATCGGCTTATTTGTTGGTAAGACAGGTGGAAAACCGCAATTCAGACGTAGGACAATGGGAAAATTCAGTCAATATGTGAAAGATATTGCTTACAGAACATACCATTTTTTGTATTGCATGCGAAAGTTGTCTGAGTTAACCACGTTAGCTACACAATTACAGTGTGACAAAACTAATCAAAGTTACCACATGTATTGCAAGTAAGGTAAACACAGTTCTAACGCTTGTGAAGAATGTCAATATAAAATGCACAAGTACACTACTGGTCACTTGGTGATAAATTCCAACATTTTAAGCCCATTTTAGGGGCCCTGGCCTGCAGGGTGGAAGTGGGTCAATGTAGAGAACTCGATGACAGGTCGATGTTGATTGGAAAGCAACTCCGTGATGACTAGAGGGCAACTCGATGCTGACCCGAAGGCAATTCGCTGTGCTCGGGCCCTGCACAACCTAAGTAAACGACGAGCAGATGAATACAATCACGCTTCAGTACGGAGCAAACGGCTGGCGTAGTAAAGTAGTGCAGCTACGTTGGCAGCACGTGGCAGAATTGGCCCCATCCGTAACGCAGTCCTTCGACGTACTGCTGTTAAGCTGTTTACGCCTGCGAGTACGCAACCATGCAGACACAGCTGTAGTGCAGGAAGTCGCAGACCGCCTGAAGTACAATAGTACCAGGCACGGGTAACAGGGCTTACTGAATCAAAGTAGGGCAGCATGTATGATGACAGGCTGTTTGATCCATGGGAAAATGTGACGGAGATTTTGGAAAATCCTGAACGTCTATGCTTGTCTATCGCATGAAAGCCAACTTAACTAAGGTTCAAGAACCAGTACTAAATGAAGAATCTAAGACTGCTCCACGCGCTCCTATGTATCACCATACGTATCGTGATGACAAGATTAAACTAATTATAGCAGGCACAGAGACATTTAAATAGTCAGTTTTCCCGCACTCCATACACGAATCGAATTGCAAGAAGTTCTACTTACGGTATACAGAGACGTTTCCTCCGGCATCCACATCACGTTAGTTTGGTGAGTATAGGTGCAGATGTCCGTACGGCCTGTGACAAAAGTATCTTGAGAACGCTTCAGTATGGTATCGCTATGATAGACTGAAACTTGGAGATAGGATACGAGGTACTGGTGAAAGTAAAACTGTGAGGAATCGTGATTGGGTAGCTCAGTCGGTAGAGCACTTGCCCGCGAAAGGCAAAGACGTCCCGATTTCGAGTCTCGGCGCGGTACAAGGGTTTAATCCACCAGGAAGTTTCATATCAGCGCACAACCCACTACAGAGTGAAAATTTCATTCTGGAGCGATAGCTTGTCCAAACTCAATCCCCCAGTCGTGCTTGTCCACGGCTGGCGTGATACTTATACATCTACATCCATACTCCACAAGCCACCTGACGATGTGTGGCGGAGGGTACCTTGAGTACCTCTATCGGTTCTCCTTTCTGTTCCAGTCTCGCATTGTTCGTGGAAAGAAGGATTGTCGGTATGCCTCTATGTGGGTTCTAATCTCTCTGATTTTATCCCCACGGTCTCTTCGCGAGATATACGTAGGAGGGAGCAATATACTGCTTGACTCCTCGGTCAAGGTATGTTCTCGAAACTTCAACAAAAGCCCGTACCGAGCTACTGAGCGTCTCTCCTGCAGAGTCTTCCACTGGAGTTTATCATCTCCGTAACGCTTTCGCGATTACTAAATGATCCTGTAACAAATCGCGCTGCTCTCCGTTGGATATTCTCTATCTCTTCTATCAACCCTATTTGGTACGGATCCCACACTGCTGAGCAGTATTCAAGCAGTGGGCGAACAAGTGTACTGTAACCTACTTCCTTTGTTTTCGGATTGCATTTCCTTAGGATTCTTCCACTGAGTCTGGCATCTGCTTTACCGACGATCAACTTTATATGGTCATTCCATTTTAAATCACTCCTAATGCCTACTCCCACATAATTTATGGAATTAACTGCTTCCAGTTGCTGACCTGCTGTATTGTAGCTAAATGATAAGGGATCTTTCTTTCTATGTATTCGCAGCACATTACACTTGTCTACATTGAGATTCAATTGTCGTTCCCTGCACCATGCGTCAATTCGCTGCAGATCGTCCTGCATTTCAGTACAATTTTGCAGTCTTACAACCTCTCTATATACCACAGCATCATCCGCAAAAAGCCTCAGTGAACTTCCTATGTCATCCACAAGGTCATTTATGTATATTGTGAATAGCAACGGTACTACGACAGTCGCCTGCGGCACACCTGAAATCACTCTTACGTCGGAAGACTTCTCTCTTCTACTTACTTACTCTTCGGCTCTACAGCCCTTGAAGGGCCCTGCCATTGTATCCGATCCGTGGCTTTCCGTCTCCATACTCTGACACCCAGCTTTTTCACGTCTTGTTCAACTCCCTCCACCCATCTCTTTCTGGGGCGTCCCCTCCGCCGTCTGCCTGCAGCCTCGCCATCACGAATCCTCTTACACGCTGTGCCTTCTTCCAATAGAGACCACGTGCCCTGCCCACCGCAACCGTCTTATTTTAACGGTGATGTCACGTGTGATAAGGCCAGTGTGCCGCGTTACTCGCGGGTCAGTCCGCCGCTGCCTCGACTGCTGTGGCCGCTGTTTCAAAGGCGGGATCTGAAGCGTTTGCCGCGGTCGGCGCACTGACCTCACGGGGTTCGGAGCCGCCGGCCCGGAACAGCGGGTGCGGCGCCCTTCACAGCAGGTCGGGTCTCCCAGCATCGGCGACCCTCCAAGCGTGCCCCAGGCCGACAGGGTCCGCCGCGGGTGGCGGTTCTTCCTTAGCCTCAAAAGCCACGTCTTCTAGCGCCCGCAACATGCACTGATCAAACATGTGTCTTAATATCATTAGCTGCTTTCTAAAAGTATACAGGCTGTTACAAAAAGGTACTGCCAAACTTTCAGGAAACATTCCTCACACACAAATAAAGAAAAGATGTTATGTGTCCGGAAACGCTTAATTTCCATGTTAGAGCTCATTTTAGTTTCGTCAGTATGTACTGTACTTCCTCGATTCACCGCCAGTTGGCCCAATTGAAGGAAGGTAATGTTGACTTCGGTGCTTGTGTTGACATGCGACTCATTGCTCTACAGTACTAGCATCAACCACATCAGTACGTACCATCAACAGGTTAGTGTTCATCACGAACGTGGTTTTGCAGTCAGTGCAATGTTTACAAATGCGGAGTTGGCAGATGCCCATTTGATGTATGGATTAGCACGGGGTAATAGCCGTGGCGCCGTACGTTTGTATCGAGACAGATTTCCAGAACGAAGGTGTCCCGACAGGAAGACGTTCGAAGCAATTGATCGGCGTCTTAGGGATCACGGAACATTCCAGCCTATGACTCGCGACTGGGGAAGATCTAGAACGACGAGGACACCCGCAATGGACGAGGCAATTCTTCGTGCAGTTGACGATAACCCTAATGTCAGCGTCAGAGAAGTTGCTGCTGTACGAGGTAACGTTGACCACGTCACTGTATGGAGAGTGCTACGGGAGAACCAGTTGTTTCCGTACCATGTACAGCGTGTGCAGGCACTATCAGCAGCTGATTGGCCTCCACTGGTATACTTCTGCGAATGGTTCATCCAACAATGTGTCAATCCTCATTTCAGTGCAAATGTTCTCTTTACGGATGAGGCTTCATTCCAACGTGATCAAATTGTAAATTTCCACAATCGACATGTATGGGCTGACGAGAATCCGCACGCAATTGTGCAATCACGTCATCAACACAGATTTTCTGTGAACGTTTGGGCAGGCATTGTTGGTGATGTCTTGATTGGGCCTCATGTTCTTCCACCTACGTTCAATGGAGCACGTTATCATGATTTCATACGGGATACTCCACCTGTGCTGCTAGAACATGTGCCTTTACAAGTACGACACAACATGTGGTTCGTGCACGATGTATCTCCTACGCATTTCAGTTGAAGTGGTCGTACGCTTCTCAACAACAGATTCGGTGACCGATGGATTGGTAGAGGCGGACCAATTCCGTGGCCTCCACGCTCTGCTGACCTCAACCCTCTTGACTTTCATTTATAGGGGCATTTGAAAGCTCTTGTCTACGTAACCCCGGTACCAAATGTAGAGACTCTTCGTGCTCGTGTTGTGGACGACTGTTATACAATATGCCATTCTCCAGGGCTGCATCAGCTCATCAGGGATTCCATGCGACGGAGGGTGGATGCATGTATCCTCGCTAACGGAGGACATTTTGAACATTTCCTGTAACAAAGTGTTTGAAGTCACGCTGGTACGTTCTTTTCTGTGTGTTTCCATTCCATGATTAATGTGATTTGAAGAGAAGTAATAAAATGAGCTCTAACATGGAAAGTAAGCGTTTCCGGACTCATGTCCGCATAACATATTTTCTTTCTTTGTGTGTGAGGAATGTTTCCCGAAAGTTTGGCCGTACCATTTTTGTAACACCCTGTATATTCAAATGATATGTTTAAAATTGCTGTTCGCAATGCCAGAAACTCTGTGTGAGTAACAAACCAACATAAAAAGAAAAAAATTAAATAGCACTGTAATACCAAGGGTATTATAACGCTTTAAACTAAGAATTGATGGATGATAATTAATTGAAACCCTCTGGTGCCGACAGGTGTTGCTTATATACCTCGATGGGGACAGCTGAAAACGTGTGCCCCGACCGGGACTCGAACCCGGGATCTCCTGCTTACATGGCAGACGCTCTTTCCATCTCAGCCACCGAGGACACAGATGAATAGGTTCGAGTCCCGGTCGGGGCACACGTCTTCAGCGTGGTATATCAACAACACCTGTCGGCAGCTGAGAGTTTCAATTAATTATCGTTTATTCTAGAGAAGCTGCACGGTCATCAATGGTATCTGTTCTTTCGACAACAGTTACTATCTTCATATAAACAAGTGATGCTTCATTTTTTGCCATGTTCACATTCACTGATCAGGCAAAACGTTATGACCACTGCCCACTGCCCACTGCGACGTTTGATGCCGCTTGGTGGTGTTGTGTGGGCACGTGACGCAGTAACAAAAGTACGTAAGCGTAGCAGACACGGACGGGGATAACCTTAGCAAAGATGTGGGTTGCAAATGGGGGAATTCATTGCGATAAGCGAGTTTAACATAGGGCGCACAATTATTAAGCAGAGCCTGTGAACGAGTCTCTCGAAAACGGCGAAGACGGTCGGATATTCACGTGCTACTGTCGTGAGCATCTACGGAAAGAGGTAGAAGGACAGTGAAACTACCGCTAGGCGGTAAACAAATGGACGTCAACGACTCTTCGCAGAGCGTGGGGTGTGGAGCCTTGTCTGCTCTGTAAAGCAGTATACAGGGTGAAAAGTATTTAAACCGACAAACTCTGGGAGGTTGGAGGGGACATCAAAACAAATATTTTTCCCTAATGTCATTTTTTCGTATGAGGAGTATTTAATGCGGTGGAGGAAGATTTCTCTGGCGGCAAATTAATTAAACCAACAAACACTTTTCATTTTTTTATGACCAAGAGACAACAACTAGGTAGCAGTTACGATCCAATTAAACAGTCTCCAACAACACTGACCCACACATTTACGAACAACAGCACTTGATGAGCGCTAGTAACTGTGGCATGTGGGTTATCCTCACTCCAAACATGCGAATTGTGCATGCTGGCCGGCCGGTGTGGCCGTGCGGTTCTAGGCGCTTCAGTCCGGAACCGCGATACTGGTACGGTCGCAGGTTCGAATCCTGCCTCGGGCATGAATGTGTGTGATGTCCTTAGCTTAGTTACGTTTAAGTAGTTCTAAGTTCTAGGGGACTGATGACCACAGATGTTAAGTCCCATAGTGCTCAGAGCCATTTGAACCATTTTTTGTGCATGTTGAAGACTCCATCACGCCCCAGCGTTGCTTCATCGGCAAACAACACACAGGATGGAAATGTAGGATGCATTTCATACTGTCCCAGGTACCACTGCGAAAACTGTGCTCTGGGTGGATAATCAACTGGTTCCAGGTTGTGGATACGCTCTAAGTGAAATGGACGTAACAACTTCTCTCGAAGGACTGTTCTTACAGTCGTCTGATTCGTCCCCATGTGACGTGCAATTGCACGAGTGTTGGTTGAAGGATCCCGCTCCACATGCTGCAAGACAGCTTCCTCAAATTGCAGCGTTCTTACCGTGCGACAGCATCCCTGTCCATGTAATCTGCTAAGTGACCCGGTCTCACGCAGACGTTGGTACACAGTAGCAAAGGTCGTATGATGCGGGATACGGCGACTAGGATATTGTTGTTGATAAACCCGCTGTGCAGCTCGTCCGCTGTGGTGCGCTACGTAGTACGCACCAGCCATTCAGTGTACTCACTCCAGGTGTATCGCTCCATTAGTAAACACAGACAATGCACTACTACACCGCTGGACAGCTGTTGCCTACAACTGAAGAGCGTCACGGATGCAGGCTGGTGGAAGCAGTGTTATGCTATGGGAGACATTCTCCTGCGCTTGCGTGGGGCCTGTGGTAGTAATCGAAGACACGCTGATGGCTGCGAACCGCCTACATCTCCTCATGCTTGATCTCTTACCCGACAGCGACGTCATGTTTCAGCAGTAACTGTGCGCCTCTCGGAGCCAGAAGCGTGCTACAGTGGTTTTAGGAGCATCACAGTGAACTAACGTTGATGTCTCGGCGACCAAATTCGCCTGATGTAAATTCTATGGAGCCCATCTGGGTCGCTATGGGGCGTCTCACCGCCTACAAAAACTAGCTGCCCTTTATTTACGCGAATTACATGACCTGTGCGTAGACATCTAATATACCTCCACAAAACTACCAACAAACTATCCGGTCCCTGGTACTCGGAGTCAGTGATGTATTTCGTTCGGAAGACGGACAAATAAGCTATTAAGTAAGCGGCCATAATGCTTTTGCTCATCAGTGTAAGTTACAACAAAGATATGCAAACTAATACTAAACGTTTTGAACACCCATGTGGTACTATAAACACAATATCGAATAACGCGAAAAGGAATGAACCCAAAATGAAAATTTATAAGCTGACAGGAACACAAGTTACATACAATATTTGGGACTGAGACTAGGTTTGCCTGCACAAAAAGACATTAGTAAGATCGAAACAGCAGAAGAGATACGTTTACATGGTAGTTCAGCAGAACCTTATAACACTGTGGAAAAAGTGGACAACTACAGAAGAAAATGGAAAAAACATATCAGAATCAGTGAGGATAGGTAAAGAGATAAGGTTTTATGAGCCACAAGGTAGAAGAGATGCTGGAAGACCTGGAAAAGCATGAATCTCGTTTGCCAATTGTGACTTTCCTCTGTCAAAACTGTCACATTTAATAATAAAACATTCCGGGCTACTGTACACTGCTATAATGAATTTCATCCGGAGCGATACGTTTTGTCCCCTTCTGTAAACAGCATCTTTAAAGAGGTGGTTCTAGGTTCCATCAATCTTCCTATTCACAGTATGGCCAGTACCTAGTAAGGGTGCGAATCAGAGCTTTATAGAGACTATTGAGAGGCACCCACATGCCTTGCTCATACTGTGGCATCAAGCAGTCAGGCCTGCAAGATGAGTGGTCTGCCAAGCGAGTGGATTCATTCTTATTTATCGAGTAACATGAACTCTAGTACTCACACTTAAGTTACAAGTTATCCTCCTATATGATTAATACGCAACGGAAACACGCATCTGACTATCAGTAATTTACAGAACTCTGACTGTACACTACGCACTGGCAATACCACATTTTCTTTTTGTCTTTTATTTAACGGCTTTTGTCAACACGTGGCCACCGCACAGAATACGAATGGCGCGCACATTATAAATTCGCGACATTATGACAACATACAATTCGAAGGAAAAGGCCACCAATCTTTTTCTTTTCACTATCTTATTTATTCCGATAAATTCTCTAACCTAAACACACAAATTCTACAACCTACAACAATAACACATGAGAAATTCCGCCCAGTGGGCATGACTTTACAATGGTGAATCTCTATATTGTGGTCTCGTAATTATTTTTAACGCTACAGTGCACTTTCTGGACAGGATGGTGGATCTTTTATTATACCTCACACTTCGACTCTCACAATCATCATCACTAAACTTTCCTCCAGACCGAGCGGTACTGAAGGAACAAGCATAACCCACTAATCTTTTGAAACTACCTCGCTACTCTCCCATGCAAACCACACATACCCAAATTATGTGACATACGCCACACTACAACATGAAATGCTACACAGAGAATAGTCACAACATTATCACTTTCAGCTTTCCCACTTCAATCAATATTTATCCCAGTTTCACACGACACTGCCCCACATCGTAATTCTACTTTCCTACTATGAACTCTGGAGATATTTGCACGTCTTCCTGTGCAATGCAAGCCAAGTGGCGTTGCTGGATAGACGGCCGACTCACCTTGCTTCTCTCTCAGAGTTTGAATCAAGCGTCACACGGAATCATATCACGCAAAGTAATGTTAAGAACATATCCATCACACACGCGAGTCCTCAACTGATACCATGGACGAGTACTTCTCTTTATCCTTTGTCTCATACACAGATTGAGACTCACACAGTACTCACCACATGGAAGTACTCGTCTCTAATTTCAAGTCCTGCACACGCCATTTCTTAAATATTTCAACTTATGGTACACACGCTATTTCTTAAATATTTCAAATTATTGTACACACGCTAGTAATTCAGCTTAACTTAAGCACACGGGAGTATTTCAACTTATTGCTACACGTGGTTTCATTGTGACCGTTGGTCACTTCCGAAGATTACTACAATCCCATTAATATTACCTGCCTGACATTAAATTCTCCCCACAAAAGTTCCTGAAATAGAGAAATTATTATTTCAAACTACTCTTAAATATTCCACATGCATACCATGTCACCACTTTTTCGTCATTACGAAGTACAACTAAAACAGGTCTTAACAGCACAAGATCCAGCGGCAGAGTGCTGAAACATGGCCGTTCTCTAGGTCCTCTCCCATCTCTGTCGAGGTGGGGAAGCACCTTGCTATCCTATTGGTCAGCCACATTTCAGGCGCTCAAAGCTCTGGTAAATTTCATCTCTTTGGTCCCACCAAAGGTGGCCAAAGGATCGACTCAAAGATGATCATATATTCACATTCACTATCTGCGGTTAGCAGACGACCATACATTCATTCATTTCACAGATCTCACCAAACTGAATGTAGGGATTTACTTTGTGGGAGTGCACATGTGATCAATTAAATAAATAAATTGTCATTCTTTCCCACACTGGTATCCGGCTTCGCTGTATTAATTGAAATTGAGTTATTTTACAAAAAAATGTGTTCTTCTGACAAAAATAATGAAGTATCTTGTACCTATTTTCAATGTCGGGCGGTACTGTACCCTTTCACTATAAAGCAAGGGGAAACTAGAGCCGTAATTTTTCCCCAGGGCATGAAAGCAAAACGAAGATAATGGAATGTAGTCGAATTAAGTCGGGTGATGCTGAGGGAATTAGATTAGGAAATGAGACACTTAAAGTAGTAAAGGAGTTTTGCTATTTGGGGAGCAATATAACTGATGATGGTCGAAGTAGAGAGGATATAAAATGTAGACTGGCAATGGTAAGGAAAGCGTTTGTGAAAAAGAGAAATTTGTTAACATCGAGTATTGATTTAAATGTCAGGAAGTCATTTCTGAAAGTATTTGTATGGAGTGTAGCCATGTATGGAAGTGAAACGTGGACGATAAATAGTTTGGACAAGAAGAGAATAGAAGCTTTCGAAATGTGGTGCTACAGAAGAATGCTGAAGATTAGATGGGTAGATCACATAACTAATGAGGAGGTACTGAACAGAATTGTGGAGAAGAGAAATTTGTGGCACAACTTGACTAGAATGAGTGATCGGTTGGTAGGACATGTTCTGAGGCATCAAGGGATCTCCAATATAGTATTGGAGGGTAGCGTGGAGTGTAAAAATCGTAGAGAGAGACCAAAAGATGAATACACTAAGCAGATTCAGAGGAATGTAGGCTGCAGTAGGTACTGGTAGATGAAGAAGCTTGCATAGGGTAGAGTAGCATGGAGAGCTGCATCAAAGCAGTCTCAGGACTGAAGACCACAACAATAACAAACCACCTTGAAGATATCCTCTGAAGGTGACCACGAAGCGTTGGGTTTCAACAAGAAATTCATTCAACCATAGCACAACAGCTCGGAATGTCTCCACAAGTGCAATAGTTTCAATACATACGTAAATGTTTTAGTTACAACGTAGTGCACAGCCGAAATATTTTTTTTTTCTGGCAAACACGCAATACGCAACAAATCAGCAGGGAGTAAGAAACACGGTGCAATGACGTACACCCTAAGACAAAAAAAAATCACTACGAAGGAATTATCCGAAAGGAACGGAATTCGGTAGATGTGATGTGCATGTACAGACAAACAGATGATTATAATTTCAGAAATATTACATGATTTATTCAAGACAAATAGCTTCACAAATAGAGTAAGTCAATAACATGTTGGTCCTCCTCTGGCCCCTCTGAAAGCAATTACTCGCTTTGGCATTGACTGACAGTTGTTTTATGTCCCCCTGAGGTACACCGTGGCAAAGTCTGTCCAGCTGGCGCATTAGCTCATGAAAATCCCCAGCTGGTGGCAGGGCGCTGCCGATAATGTCCCAGACGTTCTCATGTTAGAGCATAATGACTTTTCTGGAGACTAGAAATGTAATCTGTAGGAATCAGCATGGGTTTCGAAATAGACGATCGTGTGAAACCCAGCTCACGATATTGGCCACGAGACTCAGAGGACAATAGACACGGGTTCCCAGGTAGATGCCGTGTTCCTTGACTTCCGCTAGGCGTTAGATACAGATCCCCACAGTAGTTTAATGAACAAAGTAAGAGCATATGGACTGTCAGACCAATTGTGTGATTGGATTGAAGAGTTCCTAGATAACAGAACGCAGCATGTCATTCGCAATGGAGAGAAGTCTTCCGAAGTAAGAGTGATTTCAGGTGTGCCGCAGGGGAGTGTCGTAGGACCGTTGCTATTCACAATATATATAAATGACCTTGTGGAAGACATCGGAAGTTCACTGAGGCTTTTTGCGGATGGTGCTGTGGTATATCGAGAGGTTGTAACAATGGAAAATTGTACTGAAATGCAGGAGGATCTGCAGCGAATTGACGCATGGTGCAGGGAATGGAAACTGAATCTCAATGTAGTCAAGTGTAATGTGCTGCGAATACATAGAAAGAAAGATCCCTTATCATTAGCTACAATATAGCAGGTCAGGAACTGGAAGCAGTTAATTCCATAAATTATCTGGGAGTGCGCAATAGGAGTGATTTAAAATGGAATGATCATATAAAGTTGATCGTCGGTAAAGCAGATGCCACACTGAGATTCATTGGAAGAATCCTAAGGAAATCCGAAAACAAGGGAAGTAGGTTACAGTACGCTTGTTCGCCCACTGCTTGATTACTGCTCAGCAGTGTGGGATCCGTACCAGGTAGGGTTGATAGAAGAAATAGAGAAGATCCAACGGAGAGCAGCGCGCTTCGTTACAGGATCATTTAGTAATCGCGAAAGCGTTACAGAGATGATAGATAAACTCCAGTGGAAGACTCTGCAGGAGAGACGCTCAGTAGCTCGGTACGGGCTTTTGTTGAAGTTTCGAGAACATACCTTCACCGAGGAGTCGAGCAGTATATTGCTCCCTCCTACGTATATCTCGCGAAGAGACCATGAGGATAAAATGAGAGAGATTAGAGCTCACAAAGAGGGATACCGACAATCCTTCTTTCCACGAACAATACGAGACTGGAATAGAAGGGAGAACCGATAGAGGTACTCAAGGTACGCTCCGCCACACACCGTCAGGTGGCTCGCGGAGTATGGGTGTAGATGTAGATGTAGATGTAGATAATTGCGTACTTGTGCTGATTTCGAATGGCAAGATTACCTAGCGAATGCAACGAAAACATTCCGAAGACCATAACACTACGTTCCCCGGCCTGTCTCTCCGAAAATTGCTGCATGCTGTTTGCTTTCAGACGTTTCACGCCCGATGGGGCATACAAGGTGATTCGTCTGAAAACGCCAGCTGTCGCCACTATGGTCGACGTCCGGTAGCGGTACTGGCGTGAAAATTCCAGCCTTCGTCGCCGACGAATAGGAGTCAGCATGGGTGTATGAACCGGACGCCCGCTGCGGACATCCATACTCAGTAACGTTCGCTGAATGGTCGTTGAAGAGGCACTGTTGATAGCCCCTTGATTTATCTGAGCTTTCGGTAACTCAACCGTTACACGTTGTGCCTGCCGCAGTGGCCGAGCGGTTCTAGGCGCTTCAGTGTGGAACCGCGCGACCGCTACGGTCGCAGGTTCGAATCCTGCCTCGGGCACGGATGTGTGTGATGTCCTTAGGTTAGTCAGGTTTAAGTAGTTCTAAGTTCTAGGGGACTGATGACCTCAGGTGTTAAGTCCCATAGTGCTCAGAGCCATTTGAACGGCTGTTTGCTGTCGTTAATCCCCTGTGAACGCATCGTGGCGCATCACATTTATCACAACGGTTTTGGGTTAGGCCATTTTGCCATGCACGGTATATTTAAACCACGGCGGCACGCGAACAGATTTCAGACTTATCCGTTTCTAAAATGCTTCCACCCTTGGTCCGAAAGCCAATGATCGTGCGTTTTTGGAGGTCAGATAAATCGCTCCGTTTCCGTATTACGACGATTGCATCGGTTTCCGCCTCTCCACGACACGCTTTATACAGGGTGATTTTTTTTCCCACCGTGTAAAAACTCTAGGAATTGATCGATAAGAGAATACGGAACAAAAAAGGTCTAGTGAACTTGCGTCCGGAAATGCGTGGTTTAAGTGCTAGAGAATATTTATTCAACCATACTTTGTTACAGGGACTGCGGTCAAATACGCGCTGTACCATGCAGCCACGGTTACAGTATGAGTGGTTTCCTCCTAGAGGGTTCCTCATGCCCTAGCGCCCTCTCCTGCCATAGTAATCGGTAATGTTGTGTCCGATTCACTTCTGTTGTTGACTCACCTTCTAGTGGATGTGATACAGCGTTGTACACAGTGGTTTCGTATTCGAATCGAGATCTTGCCGACTTGGTGTTTACTTACGGGAAGGTAAACGGCAACGGGGGGCGGGCAGTGAGGTTGTTTCAGGAGACCCGTCTCCGCCGTCAACAACGACAGCATTCAATGTTTGCAACAGTGTTTCACAGTTTGTCTGAGACAGGATCGTTCCAGGAAGCAGGAAATCATGTAAGACGTACCCGAAATGTGCGGACACCGGACTGGAGGGAAACGTGATTAAGAGTGTGGAAGGCGACCGCCGTGTCAGTACCAGACTGCTGGCTGGCCAGTACAGGGTGAGACAGACAACCATATGGAACATTCTCCATGACAATTGTTCCTACCCTTATCGCTTAGAGCGTGTGCAGATATTACTAGCGACAACTTTCTACATCGGGAGCTGTTTAGAAATTGGTGTTTTCACCAGGCGACCACGATTTTGCGATTCACAGATGAGGCCACCTTTATGCGGAATAATATCCTCAACTTTCATAACAGTCATGTGTGGGATAGTATCCAGAACCCCCATGGTATCGCGACAGCGAATCATCAGAATCGGTGCAGCCGGAACGCGTGGGCCGGGATAATTGGCGATCATATTCTGGGACCAGTCTTCCTTCCACGCCGCCCAACGGGCCGGAACTACCGGCGTTTCATGCGAGTGACTTTGCCGCCCCTGCTGAAAGTAGAGCCACTGATGATTCGAAGCGTAATGTGGCTGCTACATGGTGGTGGTCCAGCCCACTTCGCAGTTAACGTCTGGACGCATCTCAGTCGTGTCTTCCCTGGTCGATGGCTCGGACGAGGTAGTCCAGATCCATGGCCTGCTCGTCCACCAGATCTGAACCCGTGAGATTTCTGGTTATGGGGCCATGTCAACAGTACTGTGAATGCTGAGTCCATTCCAGATGTGGAGACACTGGAGCAGCGTATTCGTGCTGCCTTGGGCGGTGATCGGATGCAGCCTCACCGATGTGCACGTGTGACATGCTACGGCGCGTAGACGCATTCGTTGAGGCAGCTGGAAACCATTTTCGACACGTACCGTTACTGTGTGGCTGCATGGTACTGCGGCTATTACATCTTACTCTCTGTAACAACGTATGATTAAATAAATGGTCACTAGCATGGAAAGGAAGCATTTCGGGACACAAGTTCCTTATACCTTTTGTAAGTAGGCTGTTTAGGTTTTCATGTTGGTAACGCCATGAGCGCTCTATATGAAAATCACTGACTGTGCTGTGTGCAGTCTGTGGCTCGTTTGCATTGTTGGAATTTGCTATTGTAGTGTTGGGCAGTTGGATGTGAACAGCGCGTAGCGTTCTCGCAGTTGGAGGTGAGCCGCCAGCACTGGTGGATGTGGGGGGAGAGTGGCATAATTTTGAGAGCGGACGATCTGGACCTGTGTCCATCAGAAAGAGTAGATTTGTAAGAATGGATGTCTGAGATATATATATGGTGACTCACCTAACGTCACCGCTGGATATATTTCGTAAAACCACATCAAATACTGACGAACCGATTCCACAGACCGAACGTGAGGAGAGGGGCTAGTGTAATTGTTTAATACAAACCACACAAAAATGCACGGAAGTATGTTTTTTAACACAAACCTGCGTTTTTTTAAATGGAACCACGTTATTTTTGTTAGCACATCTGAACATATAAACAAATACGTAATCAGTGCCGTTTGTTGCATTGTAAAATGTTAATTACATCCGCAGATATTGTAACCTAAAGTTGACGCTTGAAACCTCCGACGTTCAGTTGCGTGTTGTAACAAACACGGGCCACGGTCGGCGAGCAGCATCTGCAGGGACATGTTTACGATGACGACTGTGTCTACGAGTGTGGCTGTAGAGCACTGTTGTGGTTTGGTCTAGCTGTCGCAGTGTCCGCATGTAGCGCTTGTTGCTATTGTTATTCTGCATTCGTCTCCGCACGCAGACCAACTGTAGTACACCGTGTTACCAGACGTCTGTGATAGTGTAGTGTTGTAGGAACTGTGACCATGGTGTATTCGAACTCTGAAAAGGCGGAGATGATACTTATCTATGGCGAGTGTCGACGAAATGCAGCTGAAGCCTGCAGGGTGTATGCAAAACGGTACCCGGACAGAGAGCATCCAACGTGCCGCACACTGCAAAACATCTACCGCCAACTGTATGCAACAGGTATGCCGTAGCACGCAAACGGGTCCGTAACAGGCCCGTCACAGGAGAAGCGGGTGCAGTTGGTGTGTTAGCTGCTGTTGCCATGAACCCACACATGAGTACACGGGACATTGCGAGAGCCGGTGGACTGAGTCAAAGTAGTGTCATGTGCATACTGCATCGTCGCTACATCAGCAATTACATGGTGATGACTTTAATCATCGAGTGCAATTCTGTCAATGGGCATTAACAGAGAATGGGTTCCAGTTCTACCTGTTTACCGATGAAGCGGGTTTCACAAACCACGGGGCAGTGAATCTACGGAACATGCATTACTGGTCCGTGGACAATCATCGCTGGCTCAGACAGGTAGAGCGACAGCGACCGTGGACTGTAAATGTATGGTGCGGAATCATTGGCGACCACCTCATTGGTCCTCATTTCATTGCAGGGGTCCAAACAGCTGCAACATACATCGCGTTTCTACAGAATGATCTGCCAACGTTGCTCGAAAATGTCCCACTGGAAACGCGTCGACGTATGTGGTATCAGCATGATGGTGCACCTGCACATTCCGCAATTAACACTAGGCTGACCCTTGACAGGATGTTCGACGGGCGCTTCATAGGACGTGGAGGACGCATAAATTGCCCAGCCCGTTCTCCTGATCTTACAACTCTGGACGTCTTTCTGTGGGGTACGTTAAAGGAGAATGTGTACCGTGATGTGCCTCCAACCCAGAGGATATGAAACAACGTATTGTGGCAGCCTGCGGCGACATTACACCAGATGTACTGCGGCGTGTACGACATTCATTACGCCAGAGATTGCAATTGTATGCAGCAAATGATGGCCACCACATTGAACATCTATTGGCCTGACGTGTCGGGTCACACTCTATTCCACTCCGTAATTGAAAACGGAAACCACGTGTGTACGTGTACCTCACCCCTCATGGTAATGTGCATGTGCGTCAGTGAAAAAGACCAATAAAAAGGTGTTAGCATGTGGACGTAATGTGCTGTTCCAGTCTCTTCTGTACCTAAGGTCCATCACCGTTCCCTTTGGATCCCTACGTAATTCGGTGCTCTCCGATACACACGATCGAACAGCGGAGGAGTGGTACTCAAGCGTCAACTTTAGGTTACAATATCTCCGGATGTAATTAACATTTTACAGTACAACAAACGGCACTGATTACGTATTTGTTTATATGTTCAGATGTGCTAACAAAACTAACGGGGTTCCATTTCAAAAACAAGTAGGTTTGTGTTAAAAATCATACTTCCGTGCATTTTTTTATGGTTTGTATTAACCAATTACACTAGCCCCTCTCCTCACGTTCGGTCTGTGGAATCGATTCGTCAGTATTTGATGTGGTTTACGAAATATATCCAGCGGTAATGTTAGGTGACTCACACTGTGTATATATATATATATATATATATATATATATAATGACTTTTGAACACTATTAAGGTAAATGCTTTGTTTGTTGTCTATCAAAATCTTTCATTTGCTAACTGTCTATCAGTAGTTAGTGCCTTCAGTAGTTAGAATCTTTTATTTAGCTGGCAGTATTGGCGCTCGCTGTATTGCAGTGGTCCGAGTAACGAAGATTTTTGTGAGGTAAGTGATTCATGAAAGGTGTAGGTTATTGTTAGTCAGGGCCATTCTTTTGTAGGGATTATTGAAAGTCAGATTGCGTTGCGCTAAAAATATTGTGTGTCAGTTTAGTGTTGATCAGAATAAGTAAAGAGCGAAATGTCTGAGTACGTTCAGTTCTGCTGAGCTGTTCAAAAATCAAATAATGTAAGAGGTTTATCAGCACAATCATTCATTAATTTTTCAAAGGGGATGTTTCACTTTTTTGTTCCGTGTCCTCTCATCGATCGATCCCTAGAGTTTGTACACGGTGGAAAATATCGCCCTGTAAATCCTCCAGTGTTTATTGCACGTGGAAGGCAAACACAGCCGGTGGTCACACTAAGGTGAGAGGAAAGTATATCATCGCTACGCCAGACGAATCGTCCGCCGTACAGACTTCCGTGTCATCCGTGGGAAGCCCTGTTGGGTGGGCCATTAGTACCGTAGTGAGTTAGCCTGATCTGCTTACTAAGTTACTTGTCTGAATCTCTAGGTCGCGTTTGAAAAGCGGAGAAACATCATAAAAATTTGATGAGAAAGAAAAGGTAGAGACATAAACGAAATTGAACTGTGTTTTGGTGATATACACTACTGGCCATTAAGATTGCTACACCACGAAGATCACGTGCTACAGACGCGAAATTTAACCGACACGAAGAAGATGCTGTGATATGCAAATGAATAGCTTCTCAGAGCATTCACACAAGGTTAGCGCCGGAGGCGACACCTACAACGTGCTGACATGAGGAAAGTCTCCAACCGATTTCTCATACACAAACAGCAGTTGTCCGGCGTTGCCTCGTGAAGCGTTGTTGTGACGCCTCGTGTAAGGAAGAGAAATGCGTACCATCACGTTTCCGACTTTGATAAAGGTCGGATTATAGCCTATCGCTATTGCGGTTTATCGTATCGCGACGTTGCTGTTCGCGTTGGTCGAGATCCAATGACTGTTAGCAGAATATGGAATCGGTGGGTTCAGAAGGGTAATCCTGAACGCCGTGCTGGATCCCAACGGCCTCGTATCACTAACAGTCGAGATGACAGGCATCTTATCCGCACGGCTGTAATGGATCGTGCAGCCACGTCTCGATCCTTGAGTCCTCAGATGGGGACGTTTCGCAAGACAACAACCATCTTCACGAACAGTTCGACGACGTTTGCAGCAGCATGGACTATCAGATCGGACACCGTGGCTGCGGTTACCCTTGACGCTGCATCACAGACAGGAGCGCCTGCGATGGTGTACTCAACAACGAACCTGGGTGCACGAATGGCAAAACGTCATTTTTTCGGATGAATCCAGGTTCTGTTTACAGCATCGTGATGGTCGCATCCGTGTTTGAGGACATCGCGGTGAACGCACATTGGGAAGCGTGTATGCGTCATCGCCATACTGGCGTAGCACCCGGCGTGATGGTATGTGGTGCCATTGGTTACGCGTCTCGGACACCTCTTGTTCGCATTGACGGCACTTTGAACAGTGGACGTTACATTTCAGATGTGTTACGACCCGTGGCTCTACCCTTCATTCGATCTCTCCGAAACCCTACATTTCAGCAGGATAATGCACGACCGCATGTTGTAGGTCCTGTACGGGCCTTTCTGGATACAGAAAATGTTCGACTGCTGCCCTGGCCAGCACATTCTCCAGATCTCTCACCACTTGAAAACGTCTGGTCAATGGTGGCTGACCAAGCGACTCCTCACAATACGCCAGTCACTACTCTTGATGAACTGTGGTATCGTGTTGAAGCTGCATGGGCAGCTGTACCTGTACACGTAATCCAATGACTGAATGCCCAGGCGCATCAAGGCCGATATTACGGCCAGAGGTGGTTGTTCTGGCTACTCATTTCTCAGGATCTATGCACCCAAATTGCATGAAAATGTAATCACATGTCGTTCTAGTATGATATATTTGTCCAATGAACACCCGTTTATCATCTGCGTTTCATCTTGGTGTAGCAATTTCTATGGCCCGTAGTGTACGTTATTTGTCTGCATCTCTAGGTCATGTGTGAAAAGCGGAGAGACGCCATAAAAATTTTATAAGAAAGGAAAGGCAGAGACAGAAACGAAATTGAACTGTGTTTTAATGATATACGTTGTGGATGTAGTACCGTAACGTGACAAGCAGAGTGTAGGCCTCGGTGCCGCGGTACCCGCCGGCCTGAGTTCGGTGCCCAGCAGGGCTGTGCAGCCGCGCCTCCCGCCGTGCGCTCCGAAATGTGTGTCACCACGGCAGCCCACAGGCCGCACCGGGCCGGCAACCTCGCCACTCTATAATTACACGCGGCCTCTGGCAGCGCGGCCGCGTGATCTTGCGAAACCGCCGCGACACCGCTCCTGCGGCACGGCGAGCACACGCTTCGCCTCCGCGTGCAACATATTATTTTCGGATACCTCCTCACTGCGTTTACCGCACTGCGGCCTCTCCGAAAAATTACATTTACTACATCTACATCTGCATCTACATGATTACTCTGCAATTCACATTTAAGTGCTTGGCAGAGGGCTCATCTACCATTCCACTCCCGAACAGCGCGCGCAAAAAACGAACGCCTAAACCTTTCTGTTCGAGCTCTGATTTCTCTTATTTTACTTTTATGATCATTCCTACCTATGTTGGTTGGGTTCAACAAAATATTTTCGCATTCGGAAAAGAAAGTTGGTGACTGAAATTTCGTAAATAGATCTCGCCGCGACGAAAAACGTCTTTGCTTTAATGACTTCCATCCCAATTCGCGTATCATATCTGCCACACTCTCTCACCTATTACGTGATGATACAAAACGAGCTACCCTTTTTTGCACCCTTTCGATGTCCTCCGTCAATCCCACCTGGTAAGGATCCCACACCGCGCAGCAATATTCTAACAGAGGACGAACGAGTGTAGTGTAAGCTGTCTCTTTAGTAGACTTGTTGCATCTTCTAAGTGTCCTGCCAATGAAACGCAACCTTTGGCTCGCCTTCCCTACAATATTATCTATGTGATCTTTCCAACTGAAGTTGTTCGTAATTTTAACACCCAGGTACTTAGTTGAATTGAAAGCCTTGAAAATTGCTCTACTTATCGAGTAATCGAATTCCAATGGATTTCTTTTGGATCTCATGTGGATCACCTCACACTTTTCGTTATTTAGCGTCAACTGCCACCTGCCACACCATACAGCAATCTTTTCTATATCACTTGCAACTGATACTGGTCTTCGGATGACCTTACTAGAAAGGTAAATTACAGCATCATCTACGAACAACCTAAGAGAACTGCTCAGATTGTCACCCAGGTCATTTATATACATCAGGAACAGCAGAGGTCCCAGGACGCTTCCCTTGGGAACACCTGATATCACTTCAGTTTTACTCGATGATTTGCGGTCTATTACTACGAACTGCGACCTTCCTGACAGGAAATCGCGAATCCGGTCGCACAACTGAGACGATACCCCATAGGCCCGCAGCTTGATTAGAAGTCGCTTGTGAGGAACGGTGTCAAAAGCTTTCCGGAAATCTAGAAATACGGAATCAACTTGTGATCCCTTGTCGATAGCGGCCTTTACTTCGTGCGAATAAAGAGCTTTCTGAAACGCTCTGGGCCAACCGCATGTAGCCGAAACCAGTTCTTTTGTTTAATTTGTTTCCGTCATGTTTCGATGCCGTTAACCATCGTCGGTGTGATCTTAGGTTATACTGAAGTGACAAAAGTCATAGGATACTGCGGCGCGGCACTTTACTTTTTACCGCCCTGCCAGTGTCCAGCGATGTTCATTTGTCTAGCTCAGGGGCCTCCAGACTTTTTAGTCCGCGGGCCACATTGACTCCTCCACGAAGTCATAAGGGCCAAGATCTACCTAGAGGGTTTGAAGCACCCTAGCACTCCATGATCACCGTAATGTAAGGCCAAAGGAAAGATGAAATCGCAAAAATCTTAGGTTGTGGGAATAGCTAGCACTGAAACGAACTACGATTTTATTTAATTGCATAATTTTGATTTGTGGACCTACCTGACCGAAATTCTGGAGTATTTTACGCTGGCGAATTTCACCGACAAAAAATTATGTTACTGCACATTTTACAACTTACTCGAAAGAAAGTGAAACCTCTCTCAAGAAGCATCTTCCATAATGATTGATTTCTAAGGCTAGTCGCCGAAGTGGCGCCCAATTGAAAGACTTACACCAGACTCGTGAGTAGAAAAAAACGCAAAGAATTTTTTTTACTTAAAATGTTTTCGCCAACCTAGTCTGTTAACCGTTCTTTTTTTTCACTATCGCAAGGAGAATGTTCTGTCTGTTTATTGTGGATAGACACAGGTTTAACCACGACCTTCCGCTTTGTAAAGATAGAGCTCCGACAATGTCGCGGTGTATTGGTCGCGATAGGCCTCGAAACTCAATAGTTGGCAGTATAGGTGCCACCTCAAATACCGGGTGATCAAAAAGTCAGTATAAATCACGGAATAATCTATATAGAAAGGTACAAATTGAAACAGATGCTTGGAATGACATGGAGTTTTGTTAGAACCAAAAAAATACAAAAGTTCAAAAAATGTCCGACAGATGGCGCTTCATCTGATCAGAATACCAATAATTAGCATAACAAAGTAAGACAAAGCAAAGATGATGTTCTTTACAGGAAATACTCTATATTGTCCACCATCATTCCTCAACAATAGCTGTAGCCGAGGAATAATGTTGTGAAGAGGACTGTAAAGCATGTCCGGAGTTATGGTGAGGCATTGCCGAACAGATCTTAAGGATATGAAGGATATGACCTTTGGCTTGAAAATGAATACCCCTATTGGATTTTGGAATGTAAGAATATTGAGACAGGTCGAGAACGACTTCAGGTAACCCCTAAGCCAATAATCTCACGGACTGAGGTCTGGGGACCTGGGAGGCCAAGCACGACGAAAGTGGCGGCTGAACACACGATCATCACCAAACGACGCGCGCAAGAGATCTTTCACGCGTCTAGCAATACTTTGTTTTTTGTTTTTCTTCTAATAAAACCCCATGTCATTCCAAGCATGTGTGTCAATTTTTACCTCTCTATCTACATTATTCCGCGGTTTATTAAGTTTTCAAATTTATACTGACTTTTTGATCACCCGGTATTTGGCGGGCCGGATACCGGGAATGTCCGGCCAGCTAACGCGGGCCGTAGTTCGGAGACCCCTGGTCTAGCTAAAAGCTGTACTAGAAAATACTAGACAACTACTGTCTACTGCAGGTCGCAACATACATAGAATTGTCCGGTAAACGGGATGTGGCTAGCTACTGAAATAAATGTTTTAACTTGGCAACGTAAATTTTCAGCTGTATTATTACGATAAAGATCACAGTTAATACTGCCAAGTCCGTACTAAGTGGCAACACAATGTAAAGTTCACACGCACACCACAATCGCACACGTAGACAGTTTATAGTATTTACACCCGTTACCGAAGTTAATAGAGTTCACGGGATCGTTTAGTTATGAAAATCCTCACTCAAATGTTGTGCACTCTGCTCTACACGTAATACCTGTTCCAGTCTTACAAGGAGACGGCACGACCGTGGGGTCGGGGATTTGTCCGAAATTTTGTGTGGTGAAAGAGGACCCCTAACACCTCACGTGGTTAAAGTATTAGGACGCACTACTCGGAAAATCCCGAGAAAAATCTATCCAAAGTTTCTTAGGTGCCTTATGAGTATAAAATGTTAATATTATACACTACTGGCCATTAAAATTGCTACACCAAGAAGAAATGCAGATGATAAACGGGTATTCATTGGACAAATATATTAGACTAGAACTGACATGTAACTACATTTTCAAGCAATTTCGGTGCATAGATCCTGAGAAATCAGTACCCAGAACAACCACCTCTGGCCGTAATAACGGCCTTGATACGCCTGGGCATTGAGTCAAACACAGCTTGGATGGCGTGTACAGGTACAACTGCCCATGCAGCTTCAACACGATACCACAGTTCATCAAGAGTAGTGACTGGCGTATTGTGACGAGCCAGTTGCTCGGCCACCATTGACCAGACGTTTTCAGTTGGAGAGAGATCAGGAGAATGTGCTGGCCTGAGCAGCAGTCGAACATTTTGTGTGTCCACAAAGGCCCCGTACAGGACTTGCAACATGCGGTCGTGCATTATCCTGCTGAAATGTAGTGTTTCGCAGGAATCGAATGGAGGGTAGAGCCACGGGTCGTAACACATCTGAAATGTAACGTCCACTGTTCAAAGTGCCGTCAATGCGAACAAGAGGTGACCCAGAGGTGTAACCAATGGCACCCCATACCATCACTCCGGGTGATACGCCAGTATGGCGATGACGAATACACGCTTCCAACGTGCGTTCACCGCGATGTCGCCAAACACGGATGCGACCATCATGATGCTGTGAACAGAACCTGGATTCATCCCAAAAAATGACGTTTCGCCATTCGTGCACCAAGGTTCGTCGTCGAGTACACCATCACAGGCGCTCCTGTCTGTGATGCAGCGTCAAGGGTAACCGCAGCCACGGTCTCCGACCTGATAGTCCGTGCTGCTGAAACGTCATCGAACTGTTCGTCCAGATGGTTGTTGTGTTGCAAACGTCCCCATCTGTTGACTCAGGAATCGAGACGTGGCTGCACGATCCGTTACAGCCGTGCGGATAAGATGCCTGTCATCTCGACTGCTAGTGATACGAGGCCGTTGCGATCCAACACGGCGTTCCGTATTACCCTCCTGAACCCACCGATTCCATATTCTGCTAAGAGTCATTGAATCTCGACCAACGCGAGCAGCAATGTCGCGATACAATAAACCGCAATCGCGATAGGCTACAATCCGACCTTTATCAAAGTCGGAAACGTAATGGTTCGTATTTCTTCTCCTTACTCGAGGTATCACAACAACGTTTCACCAGGCAACGCCGGTCAACTGCTGTTTGTGTATGAGAAATCGGTTGGAAAGCTTCCTCATGTCAGCACGTTGTAGGTGTCGCCACCGGCGCCAACCTTGTGTGAATGCTCTGAGAAGCTAATCATTTGCATATCACAGCATCTTCTTCCTTTCGGTTAAATTTCACGTCTATAGCACGTCATCTTCATGGTGTAGCAATTTTAATGGCCAGTAGTGTACATCGAAGAACCATTGTCGGTGGAGATACTAACTGTTAGAATTCCGTGAAAGCGGAACAAACCAATATGTTAATTAAAAGAGCAGTGCTGTGATTTGATCAAGAAACATTTATTATATCGTCCAAACTGTCTTAAAGACGACGACGTAAATTGAACTGATGTTTAACGGACTGTTATAGTGGTGAACACATGTGACTGTTTTCCTGTGGCAACACGGTGAAAGAACTGTGCGAAGTATTGGTGTTAACCAGATATATATCGTAAATACTAGAGACATTGCATAATTCCCACCTACCCGCACCGCGTGATTAATAAACTTTTAATAATAAAACGTCGCGCGCGTAACGACAACGCACACACTGGAACTATTATTATCGCGCCAGCTGATTCGACTACAGCGGAGACGTGGACCACCCCCGTAACTGGAATTTTAAGGAAACAGGAGGATCCATCATTATCTTACGCCACGAACCAGGATTCACTTCACACATCGTCCGCGCGGACCACCGCTGACGTCATCGCATTGCCTGCAGCAACAGTTAAGACATTAAAAGAAAATTATAACGCTCTATCTCATTTCAAAATTAAAGACAATTGCATTTAAAATAAATATTTTAAAAATACTGTCACAATAAATAAGTTCCAATAAATATTCTTTCCATTATTTCCTCTTGTTAACAGTGTTGAAAACCGCCAAATTAAAGTTCAATTAATAATTTTCTTTCAAAATTCTTCTCAGACATTTTGCTGCTTATTACAGTTTTATTTTAATGTTTGTAACTTCTTTTGGAGGGAGTACATATTTTATTTTTTGTGTATTAAAAGTTAGCCACCATAAAATTACGTATATTACCAGCTGTCGCTGTCCGCCATTACTGCTTGAAAACTGCACCTATTTTCTCATTGGCTGTCAGCTTCAAAACAAAATTACGTATTTCGTGGGTATCTAGCCGATACGCGATGTCTAAGTAGGCCCCTACAATAATTTAGGGATTGGAACAGATCCAGCAAATAATTGAGGACGTAGGTTGCAAGTGCTACTCTGAGATGAAGAGATTGGCACAGGAGAATAATTCGTGGCGGTCGCATCAAACCAGTCGTTGATGACCAAAAATAAAAACAAAAAGCAGTTTCAAATTGATGTCGGTTGCAGTAGTTTTTCAGAGATGAAGAGGCTTGAGTAGGGCAGAGTAGCGTGGGGAGCTGTACCAAATCTTTCCTCAGACTCGACACTACAAATAGCAAGAAATATCGGGGGAATGAGGACAGGCAAAAGTTAGTAGAGATCCGTGCTGCTGTAAAAAGAGCGATGCGCGAATCATTCAACCACTACCACCGTCATACCTTAGCAAAATATCTCGCTGAAAAGCCAAGGAAATTCTGGTCTTACATAAAATCGGTAAGCGGGTCGAAGGCTTCCATCCAGTCACTCACTGATTAGTCTGGCCTGGCAACGGAAGACAGCAAAACGAAAGCTGAAATATTAAATTTAGCTTTTGAGAAATCTTTCACGCAGGAGGATCGTACAAACATACCGCCGTTTGAGTCTCGTTCAGATTCCCGTATGGAGGACATAGTGATAGACATCCCTGGGGTTGTTAAGCAGCTGAATGGGTTGAAAATAAATAAATCGCCAGGTCCTGATGGGATTCCAGTCCGGTTTTACAGAGAGTAGTCTACTGCATTGGCTCCTTACTTAGCTTGCATTTATCGCGAATCTCTTGCCCAACGTAAAGTCCCGAGCGACTGGAAAAAAGCGCAGGTGACGCTTGTATATAAGAAGGGTAGAAAGATGGATCCTCAAAATTACAGACCAATATCATTAACATCGGTTTCTTGCAGGATTCTCGAACGTCTTCTAAGTTCGAATATAATGATTTTCCTTGAGGCAGAGAAGTTGCTGTCCATGCATCAGCACGGCTTTAGAAAGCATCGCTCCTGCGAAACGCAACTCGCCCTTCTTTAACATGATATCTTCCGAACCATGGATGAAGGGTATCAGACGGATGCCATATTCCTTGACTTCCGGAAAGCGTTTGACTCGGCGCCCCACTGCAGACTCCTAACTAAGGTACGAGCATATGGGAAGTATGTGAGTGGCTCGAATACTTCTTAAGTAATAGAACCCAGTATGTTGTCCTCGATGGTGAGTGTTCATCGGAGGTGAGGGTGTCATCTGGAATGCCCCAGGGAAGGGTGGTAGATCCGCTGTTGTTTTCTTTCTACATTAATTATCTTTTGGATAGGGTGGATAGCAATGTGCGGCTGTTTGCTGATGATGCTGTGGTGTACGGGAAGGTGTCGTCGTTGAGTGACTGTAGGAGGATACAGGATGACTTGGACAGGATTTGTGATTGGTGTAAAGAATGGGAGCTAACTCTAAATATAGATAAATGTAATTTAATGCTGATGAAGAGGAAGAAGAATCCCGTAATGTTTGAATACTCCATTAGTAGTGTAGCGCATGACACAGTCACGTCGATTAAATATTTGGTCGTTACGTTGCAGAGCGATATGAAGTGGGACAAGCATGCAATGGCAGTTGTGGGGAAGGCGGATAATCCTCTTCGGTTTATTGGTAGAATTTTGGGAAGATGTGGTTTATCTGTAAAGGAGACCGCTTATAAAACACTAATACGACCTATTTTTGAGTACTGCTAGAGCGTTTTGGATCCCTATCAGGTCGGATTGAGGGAGGACATAGAAGCAATTCAGAGGCGGGCTGCTAGATTTGTTACTGGTATGTTTGATCATCACGCGAGTGTTACGGAAATGCTGCAGGAACTCGGGTGGGAGTCTCTGGAGGAGAGGAGGCGTTCTTTTCGTGAATCGCTACTGAGGAAATTTGGAGAACCAGCATTTGAGGCTGACTGCAGTACAATTTTACTGCCGCCAACTTACATTTCGCGGAAAGACCACAAAGATAAGATAGATTAGGGCTCGTACAGAGGCATATAGGCAGTTATTTTTCCCTCGTTCTTTTTGGGAGTGGAACAGGGAGAGAAGATACTAGTTGTGGTACGAGGTACCCTCCGCCACGCACCGTATGGTGGATTGCGGAGTATGTAGATGTAGATGTAAATGTCGAACGACGGCGACTCAAAACCAGTGAATCCAAAGAAGCCGAATAGTACACTCGGTTAGTTCTTAAGTTACCCGTAGCGGCAATCATCCGCACTGCAAACGCAGATGAAGGAAGAGGCATCGTTAATTCTAGGCAATGGGTCTTCCTGTCCATCTGCAGTACCGAACGCTTGGCACTCTCCACTTGTCGTACGCTGTAGCTTGAGGAGCAGGCGTGCATAGCCGGCCCCGGTGGTTGCAGGCCACAGGCGCAGCACGTGGCCCCTGCCTGCTGATGGACTGTGCGGCCCTTGGTGACCCTCGAAAGCTGTCGACGGCCCGACGTCGGCCGGTAAACACTTTGCAGCCGAGCGCCCGCCCCCCCTCCCCCCTCTCCCAGAGAGTCGCTTCAGCGAGCTTCGGGGGCTCTCCAGAAGCTTCGTGGGCAGAGGGCCTGCCTACAGGCTGAATATTAACAGCCCCCTAATACCCTGATACATTTCTGCTTGAAAGAAAAAATCAAAATACTTTGAAACCAACATTAAAGTGCTACAGAGTATACAGGGTGAAAAGTATTTAAACCGACAAACTCTGGGTGGTTGTAGGGGACATCAAAACAAATATTTTTCCCCAATGTAATTTTTTCATGAGGATTATTTAAACCGGTAGAGGCCGTATTACGCTCTTCAGTTGTAGGCAACTGCTGTCCACCAATGTAGTAGTGCATTGTCTCTGTTTACTAACGGAGCGATACACCTGGAGTGAGTACACTGATATGGTTGGTGCGTACTACGTAGCGCACCACAACGGACGAGCTGCAGAACGGGTTTATCAACAATAATATCCTAGTCGCCGTATCCCGCATCATACGACCTTTGCTGTTGTGTACCAACGCGTGCGTGAGACCGGGTCATTTTGCAGATTACCTGGACAGGGACGCCGTCGCACGGTAAGAACGCTGCAATTTGAGGAATCTGGAGCATCTGGAGCGGGATCCTTCAATCAACACTCGTGCAATTGCACGTAGCATGGGGATTAATCATACGAATGTAAGAACAGTCCTTCGAGAGCAATTTTTACGTCAATTTCACATACAGCGTGTCCACAACCTTGAGCCAGTTGATTACCCACCCAGAGCACAGATTTCGCAGTGGTAACTGGAACAGTGTGAAATGCATCCTACATTTCCATCCACAGTGTTGTTTACCGATGAAGCAACGATCGGGTGTGATAAACATTCACAATTCGCATGTTTGGAGTGAGGATAACCCACGTGCCACAGTTACTAGCGCTCATCAAGTGCGATTCTTCGTTAATGTGTGGGTCGGTGTTGTTGGTGACTGTTTAATTGGGCCGTATCTGCTACCTAGGCCATTAAATGGCAGGCACTATTACAATTTTGTCGCCAGAGCATTGCCAAAATTGCTGGAACACAACCCGCTCTCTACAAGACAACGCATATGGTTCCAACATGACGGGGCGCCGGCATATTTCAGTCGTCGTGTGCGTCGATGCCTGGACCGACGGTTCCCAGAAACTTGGATTGGCAGAGGTGGTCCTGTACCATGGCGTGTTCGCTCCCCAGACATGTCCTCTCTGGACATTTTGAGTGGGGAGAGATGCGCAACCTTGTTTACGCAGCTGCTGTCGCATCAGAAGAGGATCTGGTTACCTGGATAATAGCAGCAGATACAGCAGCAGGAACAATTCAGGGATACTCCTGCGGTTTTTGCCCGTGTGAAACAGAACTTGATGCGACCGTGTAACCTTTGTTTACGTGTCAATGGAGGCATGTTTGAACATCTACTGTAATTCAAATTGGGTTGTGTTAATGTGTCTCTTGGTCATAAAGAAAAGGTAAAGTGTATTTGGTTCAATTAATTTGCCGCCAAATAAATCTTCCTCTACCGGTTTAAATACTCTTACAGGGAAAAATGACATTAGGGAAATATATTTGTTTTGATGTCCCCTACAACCTCCCAGAGTTTGTCGATTTAAATACTTTTCACCCTGTATAAGATCAAATCTAAGATATGTCAGATATAATTTCATATGTCGCATATTTACAACAGGCATTTGATAAAATGAACACTCAGGACACATCATTTAGTTAAAGATTTTTATTTGTCTTTTTGACGATACAGTCACAGGATTTCCATGCTTCAACGTAAAAGTTACATTTTAACAAGTATGTACACTAGAGGGCCAAAGCAATTGGTACACCTGAGTAATATCGTGTAGGTCCCCCGCGAGCACGCAGAAGTGCCGCAACACGACGTGGCATCGACTCGACTACTGTCTGAAGTAGCGCTGGAGGGAACTGACACCATAAATCCTATAAATCCTGAACGGATGTCCATAAATCCGTAAGAGTACGAGGGGGTGGATATCTCTTCTGAACAGCACATCGCAAGGTATCCCAGATATGCTCAATAATGTTCAAGTTTGGCAGCCAGCGGAAGTGTTTAAACTCAGAAGAGTGTTCCTGGAGCCACTCTGTAGCAATTCTGGACGTGTGGCGTGTCGCATTGACCTGCTGGAATTGCCCAATTCCGTCGGAATCCACAATGCACATGAATGGGTGTCACCTATCAGAGTCGTATCTAGACGTGTCAGGGGTCCCATATCACTCCAACTTCACATGACCCACACCATTAAAGAGGCTTCACCAGCTTAAACAGTCCCCTGGTGACATGCGCGGTCAATGGATTGTCTCCACAGCCGCACACGTCCACCCGCTCGATACAATTTGAAACGAGACTCGTCCGACCAGGCAACATGTTTCCACTCATCAACAGTCCAACGTCGGTGTTGAGAGGCCCGATTGAGGCGTAAAGCTTCGTGTCGTGCAGTCACCAAGTGTACACGAGTGCGCCGTCAAATATGAAAGCCCATATCTGTTATGCTTCCTAGAACGGTTCGTGCGCTGACACTTACTGATGGCCCAGCACTGAAATCTGCAGCAATTTGCGGAAGTATTGCACTTGTGTCACGCAGAACGATTGTCTTCAGTCGTCGTTGGTCCTGTTCTTGCAACATCTTTTCCCGGCAGCAGCGATGTTGGAGATTTGAAGTTTTACCGGATTCACAATCGTGAAACGGTCGTACGGAAAAATCCCCGCTTCATTACTACCTCGGAGATGCTATGTCCCGTGCTCGTTCGCCAAGATCACGTTCATACTCACTTAAATCGTGATAACCTAACATTACAGCAGTAGTAACCGATCTAAGACCTGCGCCAGACACTTGCCGTCTTATATAGCCGTTGCCGACCGAAGCGCCGTATTCTGCATGTTTACATATCTGTTTATTTGAATGCGCATGCCTGTACCAGTTTCTCTGGAGCTGCAGTGTACATTGATACGCTAAACACAGGGACGGAAACAACTTTCTCATTACGTTTCACTGCCAATTAACATGGCTCGATGCAACATGGACCATACATAGAAAGAACGTCTACATTGTAGTACAGAAAGAATGACGCAATGACACGAACAGAAATTACACTTTTATTCAAAAAAATAATAACTACACCAGGCACAGTTGTTAGATAGGTTACTGCTGCTACAAAGGTAGCTTATCAAGATTTAAGTTCGTTTGAATGTGGTGTTATACTCGACGCACAAGTGTTGGAACACATCATCTCCGAGGCAGCGATGAAGTGAGGATATTCCCCTACCACCATTTCATGAGTGTACCGTTAATTTCAGGAATCCAGCAAAATATCAAATATCCGATATCGCTGTGACTGGAAAAAGATACTGCAATAACGGGACCAACGACGACTGAAGAGAGTCGTTCAACGTGACAGAGCTGCAACCCTTCCTCAAATTGCTGCAGATTTCAGTGCCAGCGTGCGAACCATTCAACGAAACATGACCGGTACGCGCTTTCGGAGCCGAAGGTCCGCTCGTGTACCTTTGATAACTGCACGACACAAAGCCTTACGCCTCACCTGGGCCCGTCAACACAGTTGATGACTAGAAACAGATTGCCTGGTCGGACGAGTGTCGGCTCAAATTGTATCGAGCGGACGGATGTGTACAGGTATGGAGACAACCTCATGAATCCGTGGACAGCGCATGTAAGCAGGGGACTGTTCAAGCTAGTAGAGACTCCGTAATGATGTGGGGCGTGATATGGGACTCTTGATACGTCTGAATACACCTCCGACAGGTGACACGTACGTAAGCATCCTGTCTGATCACCTGCATCCATTCGTGTCCATTGTACACGCCGACGAATTTGGGCAGTTCCAGCAGGACAATGCGACACCCCACATGCCCATAATTGCTACAGAGTGGCTCAGGAACACTCTTCTGAGTTCAAACACTTCAGCTGCCCTACAAACTCTCCAGAAATTAACATTATTGAGCACATCTGGGATGCCTTGCAACGTGCTGTTCCGAAGAGATCTCCACCTTCTCGTGCTTTACGGATTTATGGGCAGCCCTGTAGGATTCATGGTGTCAGTTCCCTCGAGCACTACTCAAGACATTAGCGTCGCGACACTTCTGCGAGCTCGCGGGGCCCTACACGGTATTACGCAGGAGTAGCAGTTTGTTGGGCTCTTCAGTGTAGAAAAGTTGGATAAGATCCAAAGAAGGGCGGCGCGTTTCATCCCGGATTCGTGAATTAATGGCCAGTGCTTTTGCGGTGATATCGACCCAGCTGCAGTGGCAGACGGTGCAAGACAAGCGTTGTGCAACAGAGAGCTAATTACCGTTAAGAATTCCAGAGCGCGCATTGCAAGAATAGTCGGACAGTATTTTACATTTTCCATGTACACCTCGCGAAATGACCGTATGGATAAAAATAAGAGAAGGTAGATCTCATACGGAGATTCGTTGGTAATCGTTCTTCTAGCAGAACATTTACCAACGGAACAACGAGACACTAATGCTGTCAAAAGTACCCTCCCGTATACACTAAAAGGTGGCTTTTCGAGTACACATGGGGTTCCTGCTCATGAAGAAATTTTTCAACTCTTCTGCCAAAACTCTCTGCTAACACTGATGTCTCACCAGGGATGACTCAATTCCGTTCCTCCGAAGACGTGCAAAAGCTGGTCTCCTTTGCTGGATGAGCTACTGTGGCACAAAGGTGCGTTACAGGGATTACGTCTGAACTTACCTTCAGTTTTCGCGTAACAGGCACCATCAGAAATTATTGTTTCACAAAATGCCTTATGGTCAACAATATTTTGGTCTACAAGTATGGATTATGTTGGCTGTTCCCTAATCCGTCTATGAACAAAGTCTTTTGCATTTATCCTACAATGGTTTTTTTGTCTGTGGTGGTACCCATCCGAGTAATTCAGACGTCTGACAATCGCCCGACTACCGACTCCAAGTTTATTCTTCACCCTTGTCTGACTTAGTTTGCACCAACTAATTGACAATCGATTACCTGTAATCGAGAGAGATGGCTCTAGCCAGTTTTAAAATCGAAAGCACGTGATGAGTGGTGGCGCTATCTAAGCGCTCTATAAAAGCGGGACCTCCAGCGCCTAGCAGCCAGTCGCTGACTCACCTCAGAAGATGTTGCCCGCAGTGGGCAACGAAACGTCAGGAAGGAGAAGAAGTTTTGTATGTGGACCACGGCAATTCAGACCGGAAGTTTTAATTAATGAACTTATACCGTTTCCACTCTTTAGAAAAGGCTTGGCTTTCGAGACAGTCTTGTCAGTCATCATTAGAAAATGTTCAGATGTGTGTGAAATCTTATGGGACTTAACTGCTAAGGTCATCAATCCCTAAGCTTACACACTACTTAACCTAAATTATCCTAAGGACATACACACACACACACCCATGCCCGAGGGAGGACTCGAACCTCCGCCGGGAACAGCCGTACAGTCCATGACTGCAGCGCCTGAGACCGCTCGGTTAATCCCGCGCGGCAGTCTTCATTAGAGAATATTATACAAATTTCAAGAGACATTTAGCCGACTTCGAGTCATTTCCAGGGAGCACTACCATTTACAGTATTTACAAGATTGCCAATGATTACATTAAACTACTTTTCAATATTTACGAATTTTTCAACGATTCTGACGTTTTCTTACTCATTGTAACTTCTGTGCGTAGGCCACGCAAATCACAAATGTTTTTAAGTTTCCATCAGTCTGGAGTTTCTTTAAAGCCTTTGCAATCGTTTCTTCAGTCTTCTTTGCTGACTTTTTTCTTCTCTTCCCATCAATGTTTACAGTTAGTGGGTCATAATGGTGGCCGTGGTACTCTGCATATTCTCGAAGATTTTTCACTAGTGACTAAACATTCGGATGAACTTTTGATATTAATGTATTTATTCTTCGGCTCCATCTTTCTGACGTGTCATTAGTGCGGTGGTGTCTTCCATTGCAGTCCCACATCTCTCTTGGAATGTCTTCGTTACCGAGCCACTGGTCCACAAAATAGTCATAAAAATCCTGATGTTTTTGCTTTTAGGCGTGCTCTCCTGCATACGCAGCCAAGCATCGTCAAACATTTCCAGGGGAAGATGTGCTAGAGCAGGATACATGTTTATGCGACAGCGTATTTCCTCGTTTTCCTTATAGGCTGGAACGAGGCCGCAACACTGAACTTGTTTCCACAAACATTGATTAAGATGCTAATTGCAACCAGTAAACTCCGTTCCAAGAAACAAACTGTTAGTCGATTGGACGATGGCGATGTCGAAGTCCATCACGAAAAATGCAGGGTTCCATCCAGTCACTTTACTTTTAATAGCTAGAAAAAGACGTTCTTGTATTTGTCGTTTTTTACTTGGCAGCAAAGTGTAAACAACTGGAGTTGTGTTTGTTTCCTCCTAAGATCTGTTAAGGTCGGCGTCTAGTACAGTATTAACAACTGTCGAAATCGCTTGCTCGAACTCTTGAACGTTCCGTCCACGAAGAATGATTCGCAGTTTGATGAACACACTTTTCCATTTTGTCTGGCAAACACCGATATTCAGTCATTCGGTTTCCTGTTATCATCTGCAAGTAAAAAAGTGCTACCATCGTTCATCAGTAAATTATGTTGTTGGAAGTATATTCCTGCAGACTCGATGTAGTTGTGTAGTTCCCGCCTACTGCGATGTAACGATTGTTTCGCACTTCTGAGTGAGGGAAACTGTGTTACTAAGCTGTAGCCTCGACTGAAGAGATGCCCTACTTCTTCAACATAAACTGATGAAACTCTAACGTCTGTCTCTTTTGCACTCTCCTTTGCGCTGACAAAATGATTTCGCACTTCATTTGCTGATTCATCTGGAATACAAACCCCTGAAACTGTGTTATTTTATGTAGATAGTCTTCCTTTGCATTCATTCTTTATAAAGTTTATACAACGGTCGTAAGTTACTTCTTGTTTGTTTGTTTGTGTAGTCTACTATATACGGAGCCCCGTTGTAAATCAGTAAAGGCTTGCCTTTGGTGGTCTCATTGAATTCCATTATCACAGAACTAAAACACGGAACACTTCTTGCCAGTCAGAGATCAACTGCAGTACAGAACTTGTACTATGAGAGAAAGCCACGCACACTACAAACTGGTGGGGGGACAGGGAATTTTTTGCAGCAAATAGGTTTTGACCTTCCCCAGGACACGTCGCAGCTAGCGGTACACAGACCGGCGTATCCTTCTTCTGAAACACACTGTCCACTACCTACATTGTCATCGGCTCCGTGCAAACGTCAACATATTCCCTCTCCATACAAGTGTCACACACTCTCCCTCAGCATCACCCGATTCAGTTTCAATACTTTCCATTATCCTTGTTTTATTTAAGGCGACAGCCATCTTTTAAAACCTCTGAAAGGTACTACCCATTCCACACATTTGCTGCTCCGAGTCCTTCGCCGTCTGCCATAATTACAATATCATCGGCAAATCTCAATTTTTTCCCTCAGTCACTTCTTCCCTTTCATGTCATCCGACTTTATTAACTCCAGACTGGTTTCTGTACAAGATGTGATTAACCTTTCGCTCCCCATATTGTTCGGTAATACACAAGTCTTCTTTGGTACTGAGATAATTACATTCTTGTTGAAGTCTGTCGCTATTTCTCCGGTCTCATATAACCTACGTACCAGTTGAATTGCGTTTGTCTTACTACATTCTTCCAAAGTCTTGACAATTCTGGGAGGGGGGGGGGCGGGGGGATTATCGTCTAATCATTCAACATTTACCCTCTCCTTCGTTGCTTGGTTACGGCTCAACTATTGATGGTCATACATCTGACTGTTTTTATCTGTTGTTGTTGTGGTCTTCAGTCCACAGACTGGTTTGATGCAGCTTCCCATGATACCCTATTCTGTACAAGCTTCTTCTTCTCCCAGTACCTACTGCAACCTACATCCTTCTGAATCTGCTTAGTGTATTCATCTCTTCGTCTCCCTCTACGATTTTTACTCTCCAGCTGCCCTCCAAAACTAAAGTGGTGATCCCTAGATGCCTCTGAACATGTCCTACCAACCGATCCCTTCTTGTCAAGTTGTGCCACAAGTTTCTCTTCTCCTCGTTTCTATACAATACCTCCTTATTAGGTAAGTGATCTACCCACCTAAACTTCAGCATTGTTCTGTAGCATCACATTTCGAAAGCTTCTATTCTCTTCTTGTCTAAACTATTTATCGTCCACGTTTCACTTCCATACATGGCCACACTGCATACAAACGCTTTCAGAAATGACTTCCTGATGCTTAAATCTATACTCGATGTTAAAAAATTTCTCTTCTTCAGAAATGCTTTCCTTACCATTGGCAGCCTACATTTTATATCCTCTCTACTTCGACCATCATCAGTTATTTTGCTCCCCAAACAGTAAAACTCCTGTACTACTTTTAAATGTCTCATTTCCTAATCTAATTCCCTCAGCATCACCCGACTTAATTCGACTACATTCCATTCTCCTCGTTTTGCTTTTGTTGATGTTCATCTTATATCCTCCTTTCAGGACACTGTCCATTCCGTTCAACTGCTCTTCCAGGTCCTTTGCTGTCTCTAACGGAATTACAATGTCATCGGCGAACCTCAAAGTTTTTATTTCTTCTCCATGGATTTTAATACCTACTCGGTATTTTTCTTTTGTTTCCTTTACTGCTTGCTCAATATACAGATTGAATAACATCGGGGATAGTCTACAACCCTGTCTCACTCCCTTCCCAACCACTGCATCCCTTTCATGCCCCTCGATTCTTTATAACTGCCATCTGGTTTCTGTGTAAATTATAAATAGACTTTCGCTCCCTGTATTTTACCCCTGCCACCTTTTTATCTAAAGATTACTTTTATTTTCCTGTATGTTTCTTATGGTCATGCGACAGCCGGCCGCTATGACCGAGCGGTTCTGGGCACCTCTGTCCGGAACCACGCTGCTACTGCGGTCTCAGGTTTGAATCCTGCCTCGGGCATGGATGTGTGTGATGTCCTTAGGTTAGTTAGGGGACTGATGACCTCAAATGTTACGTCCCGTAGTGCTTAGAGCCATTTGAACCATTTTCTCGTGCGTGAATCTATAATTTGCGTTCTTCGATTAGCTATTCCCGCTTTGTCATTTTACCTCTTCCATCGGCTTCACTTTTAGACGTCTGTATTCCCTTTTTCCTGCTTTATTTGGTGCTTATATGTACTTCCATTTTAATCAATTAATTTACTATAACGTGCGTTATTTACGGACTGCCACTGCGTCTCATCGTTTTGGCTTGTTATTGCTCTGCTAGCTTCATAATTTCATTTCTCAAAGTTACTCATTTATATTCTTTTTTATTTCATTCGCCTATTTCGGTCAGTCGTTGCCTGATTTTTCTGCAACTCTCAACAGCTGTCGGTTATTTAAATGCAAGTGCGAGGAACCGCCATACGCCTGGTGTCACGGGAATGCTACGTGCGTGACGGATCAGTGTCGCGGGTGGCCGAACGATATGTCTGCAGGCGTCACCCATAACTACGGTCTGCTTAATATTAAGTCTACAACTTTGCTTCCGACGTTTTTTCTCAACGTTCGAGGCTTTACTGAGAAAAACGTACAAAAACTTTAAGATTCAAAGTATTGGCCATCACTGGCCAGTACTTTCTCTCATCTTCCGGGTACCGTATGAAACTGGGGCTGGAACAACTGGGCATCTTCTGAAAACATCGATGCATTGATCCAATTTTTCACTTGTTCATATGACCGGAAGTGCTGATCAATCAGACCGTGTGCCATTAATCAACAAAAGTGGTGATCAGAGTGAGCAATGTCTGGAGAATACGGCGGGTGGGATAGGACTTCCCATTTCCACGTTTCTGGATATGTTTCAGTAGGTTTTGCAATACGGAGTCGCGCATTGTCATGCTTCAAAATCAACTTTTCTTGTCTGTCGCTGTACTGTGGCCATTTGTCTTCCAGTGGTCGCACTAAACGCAACAACCGCGTTCGATAACGATCTCCTGCGATGTTTCCATCGGTTTCACTAGTTTCGAAGACCTTCCCTCTTCCACTGCCATGCCGGTCATCGAAGTCAAAATCACCGTCCTTGAAGCTTTGAAACCATTCTCCGCACGTTCTTTCATTAATAAGTGCTCACCCTACGTCTTACCCAGCATTGTAAGAGACTCAGACACATATTTCTTCATGTACAGCACAAAATTAAAACTTCCAGCAAATGACGAGAATTGGGGTCGTAAATTGGCATATACAATCGAGATTAACTTTATGATGCAGTCATAAATTGAGTAATATTTTGATGGCGTTATGTTTACAGATGTCTAAGGCATCACCAGTTGCTGCCATCTATTGCACAACGGCGGCAGCAAAGGTGTAGACCCAATACAAAATGAGAAATCGATATTAATTACCTCGAGAAGAGAGTGTACTGCATGACGGCCTTGTGTATGTCTCAATACAGCAACGATGTAGCTGATGTGCGGTTGCAGGTCTGGATGTTGAAGTGTATTCAGAATATACAGCATTTCAAGTACTACGACCAGAGATTATATATCGTAACCCACATTGCTGATTTGGAAGAAACCTGCTCATACGTGATGACACACACAGTGGTTACGGTTACTACAAGCCACACCACAAGTTGGGAAACGCGGCCAAATTTCTGGTAGTTTACTATCGAGTTGAGATTTTCACACACAAATGTTTTATTCATATCTTACAGAAACTAGCAGTACGGCAATAAACACCCTTTTAAACACGTCGCTAACGGCAATCAAGTAATTTATAGCAATACAACAGTTTAAAAATTTTTTTTAAAAAAACGCAGAAGCTAGCGGTACGGCAATAAACTACCTTTTAAAACACTTCGCTAACGCCAATCTAAGTAATTTATAGCAATACAACAATTTAAGAAAATTTAAAGAACATTAGTAAACAGGCTACTAAAGTAAATACAGAACTTTGTTAATAAAGTACGGTGAGGTAGTGAAGCTACCAACACCGCCATTTAAAAAAATTAAACAGTTCTCAGCAAACACACGATTAATGGCAATAAAAGGAGTTTACAAACTTGGAGGAATTTAAAAAAATTTTAAACAAAAGTGTCCTGGAATATCATTAGAACATAACAGATGTGACGGACCCGTGTAAGGTGGCCACAAGTCACCCACTCAGGGATGCTCAGGCTAGACAGAATACTGACCAATTTAAATACGACCGTAAACACAACTGCCACTCTCAGGCTGGTCACTGCACCGACTTTTAGCCAGCGAAAACTTGTTATAAGATGGCTTAACTTGCTGACAGAATTAGGGCTAAACTCGTGCAGGGAAACATTACACCACACAGTCCTGAATGAGCGACCACATGATCAACAAACAATAAGTAAGAATTTACTCATAACACACGGCAGAATAGCGAAACAATTAAAACTGCCAAAACTACACCTCCCATCGGGCAGTAACGAGAGAAGGAGGAAAGATCACTGTCTTCAATTACACCGGTGCCGGGGACAGGAAACCCGATCGCCGGAGGCCACAAGGCAGAAGAGACACCGGTTACACAAACTTATTACTTAATGATTAAACCTTCCACGAACTTAACTTGCAATTATGCTCGAACAGGCAGCACACGACCTCCGATGTACCCAACACGCCACGCGACAACACGCTCTGTCACCGGAGTTCACGTCTTCTCTGCAGCGTTGACGGGTAGTGACCGCTCCTTCATGTTAGGTGTCTCCTTTTTAAACTCCAGTGTTGAAACGGAGGATTTAAAGAAGCTTGTTAACGTCCCACCAAGGCGAAATGAACAGCAACTACTCGTGGGGCGATTCTGTATACAACCAACACGCGGGGAGCTCTTCCGTCAACTCGACCCGCTTGTTACACTCTACCGGCACACATCACGTGGCGACTCGGTACAACCGACCACGCCTGGGCCGCGCTGGAGAGCCACACTGCCCTCCCGTGTCCACCAGACTCTCTGAGAGCACGCCCCTACTTCGGCGCCACCACACGAAGTTACCACCGGTCAGAGATCTCACTTCCTCCATAGCAGTTTCCCGGAAACAAAAACGCACATATCGATAGCCGAGGGAAAAGACAACCAAGCAGCCACTTAATGACAGACAATATATCAAACAAACACGTCCGGGGAAGAAAAGAAAAACCAATGCAATTTAAACACAAGGTGTAGCACTATACTAGACATTTCTCCTTTCCGCTACTTTGCACACCTTGCACATTTCAGTTCCCTGTTACATTTAAAAAAAACCTCTGAAGCAGTTGATTCCGTTATCCCCATAATTATCTTCTAAAAAATTAATACACGTTTGTGTCGCGGTTTGTTCGACCGATACCATCCGTCCACAGAGAAAAAGCTGCAGGCGGCTTATACTTTAGCTATGTTGCTTGCGACTGCTGTAGGTGTGACCTACGAACTGGGCAACATGGGGTGTCAGAGACATATCGTTCCCGTATTTAACGTCAAATAACTTTCAATTTGTCAAACATTTTTTAAATCTGTTTCCGCCCAGACGGATCACGGAATTAAGCTGTTCCCGACTTCGTCGATGTCTGGTACACGTTCACATCTACGACGGCTACACCCGTTCTCCTGTGTGTGGCAGAGCGTGCCTGGGGAACCAGCGTCACCGCCCCGCTTCCCTGCTCGTCTCGATCAGTGCGCAGAAAGAACGATTGCTGGTAAGCCACCGTGGGATAACGAATCTCTCTGATTTTACCTACGTGGTCGATTCTCGAGAAATACGTACGTGGAAGCAACACACACTGAAGAGCCAAAGAAACTGGTACACCGGCTTAATATCGTGTAGGGCCCGCGCGAGCACGTTGAAATTCCGCAACACGACGTGAAATGGACTCGACTAATGTCTAAAGAAGTGCTAGAGGGAATTGACACCATGAATACCGCAGGGCTATCGATAAATCCATAAGAGCACGAGGGCGTTGGAGATTTCTTCTGTAACTGGGTAACCTCTTTTGATGCTAGTCAATTGTCAGGATGAGCGTTACTGCAAAGGGCATTTGATTCTAAAGCATTATGTCAGGATGAAAAACACTAAATAAATTACTTTTTCTCTCTTAACAACATGTGGACACAGTGGGTTCTTCCTTGGCTCAGGTATGAGGTAGAATGAAACAGAATTTTTACATAAGATAACTTTTATTGAAAGATTTGTACAATGGTTTCCTTACTGGACTGTTCTGGCTGGGAGAGCGGCAGCTGTGTCGTCTGCGAAGCCTCTGCTGCGTGAGCGGCGGCGTCTGATTACGCCTCGCGGTGTGTATCTGGTGTCGCTGTTTCGCCCAGTTGACTGGTCCGTTTAATTATTGAGAACGAAGTCGTGAATCGGATGGTGATACCTTGGATGTGGCGTCCCAGTGTTTCTCTTCTCTATACGGGCGCGTGCGTTGTGCGTCGGCCAGCGGAGCGGCGCGGCGGGGGAAGGCCAGTGTCCCTGACTCGAACAACGGACTCCAGCTTGCCAGTCTTCGGCTGTCAGATCTTCATCCCAGCTCAGAGGTGACTGCTGATGTGAGGCCGTCTTCTTCCTGTCCTCACGATTCGCCCGGGTACGTAAAAATCAGTCTTCAAATACCTTCTAACTTCTGTCTTCTGGTGGCGAGGCTGCTGCTTGCTATTCCATTACAGCGGCGGACTCGGTGCTTCTGTGTACGATGTAGTCTCTTCCGACCGAACTCTACTGGAACTGAAAACTACTACTGTCGGGCCCACTGCGTCTCGCGTATTTATTTACTTCAGTTCACTGGAAGTGAACGACTTCACGGTCATTGCCTCTTCTGTCACGTTGAAAAGCTTCTCGAAGAATCTTCTTAACGTCGGTCATTGGCTCTTGGAATGTAGGCGAGGGCCTTTGATCACATGTAACAATTGAGAAACACGTGAGCCGGTCGGGCGATGCCCTGACGGCTGAATCGACAGCTTCTGCTTATGTGGGGAGGGCGATGGCTTCTCCTGAACGTGCTGACTTGCAAGCGCCGGTCATTGCCTCGCTGCTCTGCCCGCTGTTTGCCAGTGTGTAACTTTTCTAAACTAAACTAAGTTTTTCATTTATTTTCTAATTTCTACTTTGCTTCACATTGATTTCACTAATTTATTTACCTATCTTAAGTATCACTCAACACTTCTGAACAGCACGTTGCAACGCATCCCATGCATCCTCAATAATGTTCTTGTATGGGGAGTTTGGTGGCCAGTGCAAGTGTTTAAACTCCGAAGAGTGTTCCCGGAGCCACTATGTAGCAATTCTGGACGTGCGGGGTGCCGGATTGTCCTGTTGGAATTGCCCAGCTCCTTCGGAATGGACAATGGAACAGACAGGATGCTTACATGCGTGCCACCTGTCACAGTCGTACCTAGATGTATCATGGATCCCATATCACTCCAACTGCACACACCCCACATCATTACAGAGCCTCCACCAGCTTGAACAGTCCCCTGCTGACATGCAGAGTCCATGGATCATGAGGTTGTCTCCATACCCATACACGTCCACCCGCTCGATACAATTTGAAACGAGAGTCGTCCGACCAGGCAACACGTTTCCAGTCATCAACAGTCCAATGTCGGTGTCGACGGGCCCTGGGCGAGGCGTAAAGCTTTGTGTCGAGCAGTCATCAACGGTACACGAGGGAGCCTTCGCCTCCGTAAGCCTATATCGATGACACTTGTTGATGTCCCAGCACTGAAATCTGCAGCAGTTTGCGGAAGGGTCGCGCTTCTGTCACGTTGAACGATTCCCTTCATTCGTCGTTGATACCATTCTTGTAGGATCTCAGCGATGACGGAGATTTGATGTTTTACCGCATTCCTGATATTCACGGTACAGTCGTGAAATCATAATTCGGGAAAATCTCCACTGCATCGCTATCTCGGCTCATGGGGCGACTATCACACCAAGTTCAAATAGACTTAAATCTTGATAATTTGCCATTGTAGCAGCAGTAACGGATCTAACAACTGCGGTAGACACTTGTTGTCTTGTACAGGCGTTGCCGACCGCAGTGCCGTGTTCTTCCTGTTTTGATATCTCTGCATTTGAATACGCACGCCTATACCAGTTTCTTTGGTGCTTTAGTGTATATTGGTTGACTGTGCCTGGAGCTTCCGCTTTCGTTAAAAAATGGGTCAAATGGCTCTGAGCACTATAGGACTTAACATCTGAGGTCATCAGTCCCGTAGAACTTAGAACTACTTAAACCTAACTAACCTAAAGACATCACACACATCCATGCCCGAGGCAGGATTCGAACCTGCGACCGTAGCGGTCGGGCGGTTCCAGACCGCAACGCCTGGAACCGCCCAGCCACACGGGCCGGCTCCTCTTTCGTAATTCTAACCGTAAATACGGAAGTACTGAGGAATGAAGAGATTTGCTCGAAATTCTTTGAGGCTTTACATACTACTATAAAGAATAGCTCAACGGGAAGTTCCGTTGAAGAGAAATGGACGTCTCTAAAAGGGAGAATTACAGAAGTTGGAAAAAAAAACATAGGCGAAAGGAATAGAACTGCATGGAAGCCATGGGTTACGGAAGAAATAATTCATTTTATTAACGAAGTAACGGGTGTCCGAAAAGTCTATCCGCAGTGCCGTACGATTGTTAGCCGCGCGTGCCGTATGCCGCAGTGAATATACCGAAATGAAACTCAGTGAAATACAAGTTATTAATTTATTGAATATTCATTTTTACTAAGATAAACGAAACAGTGGAATGCTGGGAGAGTCCACATGAAGGTAAGTAACCCAGGCAGGCGAACAATCGAACGGCACTGCGGAGAGACTTTTTGAACACGCCGTACAACAATATGCATGAAAATTCAGAAATATTGAAATACACTGCCAGAAAAAGAATTAGCACACCCTTTGTAGAGGTGTCCCAATTCGCTAATGATGTACTGTTGCAACAGTGAATATGGAGCACGCGAAGCGACTCTCGCTTTCAGTAGATCGTACAGATGGGGAACACTTGTCATTCCGTACCTGCTCGACCTTTTCACGTGCTTGTGTAAGAGTTGTTGGTTGACGAGTCACGCGAGTTCTTACCCACCAGTCGTCTCCCTCACGTGCTCTATCGGAGACAAGTCCGGAGACCGTGCTGGCCAGGCAAGTGGTGCGCGTCTTACAGAGCACGATGAGTTTCACAGGCAGCGTGTGGGCAAGCGTTATCCTGTTGGAGCAACATATCACCTTGCTGTTCCAAGAACGGCAAAAGGACTCTCTGCACGTACCGAGCGCTGGTCTGCGTCCCCTCCAAAATGACCAAAGGTGAACGAGAGTTGTGGCTTATCGCACCACACACCACACAGCCTGGGCTGGGGATACTGTGTCTTGGACGAATGCATTCTACGAGAGGGTGCTCACCAGATCTACGTGATACGCACACACGACTTGCGTGCAGGGAGAATCTGAAGACCACGACGCGCCATCACGTCCTCCGTGTGATCCTCTGACAGCTCCAGTCGAGCCGTGGACGTCGATACTGTGGCCTGAGTGGGAGACAGTTGTCTGCCCTCGGGTGCTTCTCCACGGGAAAGATTAGGATAAGCAGAGCGTTGAGAGTGGCACTTACGGGAACCACACCCTGCCTATCTAACCCATGTCAATTTAGGCAAGTATTTGATCCATTTCTGAAAAAAACTGCTGGCCATTGAAATTGCTACACCACGAAGATGACGAGCTACAGACGCGAAATTTAACCGACAGGAAGAAGATGGTGTGATATGCAAATGATTAGCTTTTCAGAGCATTCACACAAGGTTGGCGCCGGTGCCGACACCTACAACGTGCTGACATGAGGAAAGTTTCCAACCGATTTCTCATACACAAACAGCAGTTGTCCGGCGTTGCCTGGTGAAGCGTTGTTGTGATGCCTCGTGTAAGGAAGAGAAATGTGTACCATCACGTTTCCGACTTTGATAAACGTGGGGTTGTAGCCCGTCGCGATTGCAGTTTATCTTATCGCGACATTTACTGCTCGCGTTGGTCGAGATCCAATGACTGTTAGCAGAATATGGAATCGGTGGGTTCAGGAGGGTAATACGTAACGGCCTCGTATCACTAGCAGTCGAGATGACAGGCATCTTATCCGCATGGCTGTAACGAATCGTGCAGCCACGTCTCGATCCCTGAGTCAACAGATGGGGACGTTTGCATGACAACAACCATCTTCACGAACAGTTCGTCGACGTTTGCAGCAGCGTGGACTATCAGCTCGGAGACCGTGACTGCGGTTACCCTTGACGCTGCATCACAGACAGGAGCGCCTGCGATGGTGTACTCAACGACGAACCTCGGTGCACGAATGGCAAAACGTCGTTTTTTCGGATGAATCCAGGTTCTGTTTACAGCATCATGATGGACGCATCCGTGTTTGGCGACATCGCGGTGAATGCACATTGGAGGCGTGTATTCGTCATAGCCCTACTGGCGTATCACCCGGTGTGATGGTAAGTCACCTCTTGTTCATATTGACGGCACTTTGAACAGTGGACGTTACATTTCAGATGTGTTACGACCCGTGGCTCTACTCTTCATTCGATCCCTGCGAAACCCTACATTTCAGCAGGATAATGTATACCGCATGTTGCAGGTCCTGTACGGGCCTTTCTGGATACAGAAAATGTTTGACTGCTGCCATGGCCAGCACATTCTCCAGATCTCTCATCAATTGAAAACGTCTGGTCAATGGTGGCCGAGCAACTGGCTCGTTACAATACGCCAGTCACTACTCTCCATGAACTGTGGTATCGTGTTGAAGCTGCATGGGCAGCTGTACCTGTGCACGCCATCCAAGCTCTGTTTGAGTCCATGCCCAGGCGTATCAAGGCTGTTATTACGGCCAGAGGTGGTTGTTCTGGGTACTGATTTCTCAGAAGCTATGCACCCAAACTGCGTGAAAATGTAATGACGTGTCAGTTCTAGTATAATATATTTGTCCAATGAATACCCGTTTATCATCTGCATTTCTTCTTGATCTAGCAGTTTTAATGGCCAGTAGTGTATTTGATGCAGGACCTTAATATTTTTACTGTATGTTACAGGATGCTAATAGAGTCAACTGTACTAAAATCTATTTTATCCATTTTATAGTTTTCAAGCAATACTTTTTTAAATTTATTAACAAAAAATATTAAGTTTTTTCTGCAGAAAATATTTTTTGTGAACTTCTTAATGGGGGAATATTAATGAATGTAATACATAGTACCAGAGGCTTTTCATGTTATGCACATACTCGGAAAATTTCATTCATTTATCTATGATAGTTTCTGATATAATGGGGCATATGTACTAAAAATTTTTGTTTGCGGGTAAATGAGTTTAAAAAAACTTTTGAAATTTGTTACTTGCAGTTAATTAAAACTGTGCTGCTGCATATGATGGCCCTTCTTCGGCCTCTAGTAGGTCTTCCAGCTTCTTTTTCACCTTCTTGAATGTTTGTCTTGCTTTCTTGACTATATTAGATGCAGACCTGTCTGCATCGGCTATCCTCATTTTATCGCAATGTTGTAGCCCAGTGATCATATTTTCACCAGGATTAATTCCCATCTTTTTCAGTACCCAACACTTTCCAATATTAACACAATTGAATGTAATAACAGCATCATGAACTCCTAGTTTCATTGTATGCATGCCTACAAATACGGTATTAGGAAGGCGGTTCCAAATTATGCTATTTGGGTTCTGTGTCTGACCATGCAGACAGTTCCTTACAAAGTCAGGATAAGTCTCTGAAATTATGCTTAATTGCTGTATTAACAGCAGCAGGAAGAGAATGCTGGTGAGAATAAGATTCTCCAGTTGCCTGAGCCCTGTTGTATTTGCACCACGAATTTTCTCCTGATGGACACAATCCATGACATGGCTTATCATCAGCAGAGAGAACTTACGGAAGAACATGGCCCAAACATCTCTATTCATTGCCTCCAGATTTTCTTTATTTCTCCTAATTGCGTACCCATAGTATACCTGCAAGTTTTCTATAACAACTACTCGCAATCACACTTGAACAAACCTAACCGCGTGTTTGAAACGCCGACAGTTGCATTCAACACACTCTGGAGTAAAAAGAATCCGTAACGTGCAATGTAGGGGATATAAAGATCTAAAATATATATGCAGGAAAGTGGGTGACAGAAAAGTGGGGGTGGTACATCTACATCTACATAAATACTCCGCAATCCACCATACGGTACATGGCGGAGGGTACCTTGTACCACAACTAGCATCTTCTCTCCCTGTTCTACTCCCAAACAGAACGAGGGAAAAATGACTGCCTGTATGCCTCTGTACGAGTCCTAATCTCTCTTATCTTATCTTTGTGGTCTTTCCGCGAAATGTAAGTTGGCGGCAGTAAAATTGTACTGCAGTCAGCCTCAAGTGCTGGTTCTCTAAATTTCCTCAGTAGCGATTCACGAAAAGAACGCCTCCCTAGCTGTAGAGACTCCCACCCGAGTTCCTGAAGCATTTCCGTATCACTCGCGTGATGATCAAACCTACCAGTAACAAATCTAGCAGCCCGCCTCTGAATTGCTTCTATGTCCTCCCTCAATCCGACCTGATAGGGATCCCAAATGCTCGATCAGTACTCAAGAATAGGTCGTATTAGTGTTTTACAATCGGTCTCCTTTACGGATGAACTACATCTTCCCAAAATTCTACCAATGAACCGAAGACAAATATCCGCCTTCCCCACAACTGCCATTACATGCTTGTCCCACTTCATATCGCTCTGCAATGTTACGCCCAAATATTTAATCGTCATAACTGTGTCAAGCGCTACACTACTAGTGGAGTATTCAAACATTACGGGATTCTTTTTCCTATTCATTTGCATTAATTTACATTTATCTATATTTAGAGTTAGCTGCCATACACGTGTGGTGTCACCGCCAGACACCACACTTGCTAGGTGGTAGCCTTTAAATCGGCCGCCGTCCGTTAGTATACGTCGGACCCGCGTGTCACCACTATCAGTGATTGCAGACCGAGCGCCGCCACACGGCAGGTCTAGAGAGACTTCCTAGCACTCGCCCCAGTTGTACAACCGACTTTGCTAGCGATGGTTCACTGACAAAATACGCTCTCATTTGCCGAGACGATAGTTTAGCATAGCCTTCAGCTACGTCATTTGCTACGGCCTAGCAAGGCGCCTTTATCAGTTACTATTGATATTGAATCATGTACCGTCAAGACCGACGTTCACCATTAACGGATTAAAGTTAAGTATTCCACCAGCTACGTCCGTTTTTCTAAATTCTGATTTCCTTGTCCTGTTCCAGACCTCACGCCAGCCTGCGTGAGGTAAAACGCGTGCCTTTCGGCCTCCTCTAGTAACCCGGTGTTGGCTCTCCTGCCAATCAAAACACAGGTGATAGTAAAATGCTCGGAAAAAATTTTTTTTCAGGAAAATCCTTTTCAGAGTACTTAAATAAAACCTTAATCTATCGAAATATGATGAAAACCGAAAATCGATCTTTTTCGACCTGAACCACGGTTTGGTCCCCTTAACCATCCACTCTTCGCGCAATCCATACGCGAATGGAACGGGAGGAAGCGCTAGCGCACAGTACAACGGTAAGTACCCCCTGCCACGCACTTCACAGCGTTTTGCAGGATCCGGACGCAGATGCAGCCGCAGACGTGCCGTGGAGTGCGCGCAGGCCGCCTTTGTGGAGCCTTTGAGGCCTGCGGCCGAGCGGCAGCCTTTGTGCCGGGCCGCGGGCGCGCCGCGCCGATATCTGCGGGCCAGCAGGAGGAGTGGCGGGAGTGGCAGGCTGAGGGTGGGGGGAGGGGGCAGGGGAACCTCCCACGCCTCAAGGCCACGGCCGCGCAGGCGCACTGCCGCGGCATAATCACCGACAGCGCTTACTCCACCTGCCCCGCGACTCGCGGTAGGCGAAACAGATTTCAGTCGCGGTGTTCAGCTTCGTGAGTGCGCCTTAAGGCCGTCCTTTCACGCGAAGTGAGAACGCATCTACATGTACACGGCTACTCTACAAATCACACTCAAGTGCCTGGCAAAGGGTTCATCGAAACACCTTCACAATAATTCTCTCACTTTCGAACAGCGTGCGGAAAATACGGACACCTATATCTTTCCGTGCGAGCTCTGATTTCCCTTATTTTTTTATGACGCCCGTTTCTCCCTATTTAGGTTGGCATCAACAAAATATTTTCGCATTCGTGGGATATGAATGTAAATGTCGTGTGACTGGGGCCTCCCGTCGGGTAGACCGTTCGCCGGGTGCAAGTCTTTCGATATGACGCCACTTCAACGTGCGTCGATGGGGATGAAATGATGATGATTAGGACAACATAACACCCAGTCCCTGAGCGGAGAAAACCTCCGACCCAGCCGGGAATCGAACCCGGGCCTTTAAGATTGTTCCGCTGACCACTGAGCTACCGCGGGCGAACGCATTCGGGGGAGAAAGCTGGTGATAGAAAATCATGAGAACATACAGCCGTAACGATGAACGCCTTAATTTTGAGAGATGTACACTTCAAATCCTATATCGTGTCCACAATATTCTCTCCCCTATTTCTCGATAATGCAGAACTTGCTGCCCTTCTTCGAAGTTCCTCGATGTACTCTGTCAAGTATCCCATATCGCGCAAATATCCATCAGAGAGCAAGGACGAGCGTTGTGTAAGCAGTCTCTTCAGTAAGTCTGCTGCATCTTCTTCAAAGTGTTTTGTCAATAAAACGCAGTCTTTCGTTCACCTTCCACGCAATATTTTCTCTGTGTTCTTTCCAATTTAAGTTGTTCGTAATTTTAATTCCTAGGTATTTAGTTGAATGTACGGCTTTTACTTTTGATTGATTTATCGTGTAACCGAACGCTGACAGATTCCTTTTCTTATTTAGGGTCAATTGCCAATTTTCGCACCACATACTTATATTATCTTAATCGGTTTGCAATTGGATTTGATCTTCTGATGACTTTACTAGGCGATGAGCGACATCATAGTCTGCAAACAACCAAAGACGGCTGCCCAGATTGACTCCTAAATCGTTACATAGATACGGAACAGTAGAGGGTCTTTGACACTATCTTGGGAAACGCCAGAAATCACTCGTTTTACTCGACGGCTTTCTGTCAGTTATCACGAACTGTGAACTTCCTAACAGGGAATCACGAATCGAGTCGCATAACTGAGACGACATTCCACAAGCACACGGTTTCACTACTAGCTGCTTCCGACGTACGGTGTTGCAAGCCGTAAGTTGCTCTGCTCCACCCTGTTTGTAATCCCATCGGGTAATCGTAAACTGCAAAGAACATCCATCTGTCATTCATTTGATCTGTGTTCAGAGATAAGACGAATAATCAAGGTCTACGCTGCACGTAGAATGTATCAGAAAATTTACTGTCCACGGGAACATACTCCGTAGCGATTCATTGTTTGTTAGCTCACGAGTACGCTGTGCCTTCACTTTACACTATAGGAACAACAATTTCTCGATACAATTAGTCCGTTCCAAGCGCAGGTGGACTGAAACAGCCTTATTTTGAAACAACGATACAGTTTCTTTGTCTGGCTCGAGATCGAATCTGGTGCGGTTATCTGAAACAGGGGCGGAATGAAACACCACCGTTTCGAAACAGTGAACCACAGCCGTTCCGAAACACTGAAACAGTTCCACGTATCGATACACTGTATCGAAACATAGAAACAGTGGCCAAGTCTATTGTGGATACGAAGTGTTGTATAATATACAGACACGTCACAGGAGCTTTGTGTTGCAACGCTTGTCAGGAATGACGCAAGTGATACAGCAATTAAATTGTTCAAAAAAATGGCTCTGAGCACTATGCGACTCAACTGCTGTGGTCATAAGTCCCCTAGAACTTAGAACTACTTAAACCTAACTAACCTAAGGACATCACACACATCCATGCCTGAGGCAGGATTCGAACCTGCGACCGTAGCGGTCGTGCGGTTCCAGACTGTCGCGCCCCTAACCGCTCGGCCACTCCGCCCGGCAATTAAATTGTTGATGTGCCTCCCACCATACGCTGGGGCTGGCATGGGAATAGTCATACCTCCATAACTATACGCAATGTATACAGCCGACATACCTAGACGCCGATGGAGTAATGAAAGAATAGCCTTATACGTTTATGGTACTACGCACTGATGTTACGCGCAAACATGTGTTCGAACGGGCCAATATAGAGGGCATAACCAAAAGGTACGGTCAAACTTTCAGGAAGCATTCCTCGTAAGTAGAGGAAGAAAATACTGTATGTTAACACGGGCATAGAGCTCAAGTTTCTGCAAAGTTTCAGTGAGCGGCTCATTTGCGCCGAAGTGAGGGTTGGGACACTGTTGAATGAGTGCAGTACGGTCGGCTGCTTATACTGGGTGGGCGCGCTGTACATAGTACGAACACAGCAAGTTGTATTTTAGCACTCTGCAGACAGTGAAATGGCCAACGTTACGTGTTGCAGCTGATTGTCCTGTGCTGACACCGGGGTCGTGGTCAACTGCACGGAGAAGTCTCTTCGAGTGAGGCATCCTAGTTCCCGTAGGCCTCCCTCAGTGGCCAGTAGTAGGCTTAAACGACCCAAGTTCCCTAACCGTAGGATTACGATCAGCTGTTTGAAATGCCCCCCTGTCCTGGAAATCTGCGTTGAGCGCCACGACCGTTACCACCTGCTAATCCGTACACCAAACGGGCATCTGCCGACTCCCCATTTGGGTATGCTTCCTTTACACTGTGCCGGAAACAAAGTCGATGATGAATACTAAATACCTGATGCTAGGTGCCTGCACAGTCCGCGACGAACACTAAGCAGTTGTTGCCACGTGCTTGCATAGACCCTAACGTACGCTAAACAGTCGTTTTTACGCGCTTGCTGCTAGCAGAGCAATGAAGTCAACACAAGCAACGAAGTGAGTCACATATCGACGTTACCTTCATTCCAATGGAACGGCAAACATTAGCGGTGGATCTAAGAACTACAGCTTTATCCAAGAGGGTAATCTGAACATTTCATGTAAAAAACTTTTGATGTAATGCTAGTACGTTCCGTCTCTGTGTGCTTCCCATGATTAAAGTTATTATGAAGAGAAGCAGAGAATCGGCTCTAACGTTTTATTCCTCTATGGGTGAGCAATGTTTGCTGAAAGTTTGACCCTGCCTCTTTGTTACACCCAGCATGAACATACTGGATCGTGGCTAAGCAAGTGGAGGATAAGACCTATCTCCAAAAAAAGCCAATAATATTGTTTCGACACCGAGACCTCACTAATTTCCGAGTACAAAAACCACACAAATTAAAAATTTCCACTCTGGAGGCAAAAAATCGTCGCACCGTCAGACGTAAAATACCTTGGTATTCACCTACGCTACTAAACTGGCAAAAAATAATTCGAGTGCACAGGTTGCCCAAACTCTTACGAGAATCGTCACCTTACTGGGCCCGAGTAATGAGTGGATGAGCAATATCTATTGGGAACATTACGTATGTACACTCCTGGAAATTGAAATAAGAACACCGTGAATTCATTGTCCCAGGAAGGGGAAACTTTATTGACACATTCCTGGGGTCAGATACATCACATGATCACACTGACAGAACCATAGGCACATAGACACAGGCAACAGAGCATGCACAATGTCGGCACTAGTACAGTGTATATCCACCTTTCGCAGCAATGCAGGCTGCTATTCTCCCATGGAGACGATCGTAGAGATGCTGGATGTAGTCCTGTGGAACGGCTTGCCATGCCATTTCCACCTGGCGCCTCAGTTGGACCAGCGTTCGTGCTGGACGTGCAGACCGCGTGAGACGACGCTTCATCCAGTCCCAAACATGCTCAATGGGGGACAGATCCGGAGATCTTGCTGGCCAGGGTAGTTGACTTACACCTTCTAGAGCACGTTGGGTGGCACGGGATACATGCGGACGTGCATTGTCCTGTTGGAACAGCAAGTTCCATTGCCGGTCTAGGAATGGTAGAACGATGGGTTCGATGACGGTTTGGATGTACCGTGCACTATTCAGTGTCCCCTCGACGATCACCAGTGGTGTACGGCCAGTGTAGGAGATCGCTCCCCACACCATGATGCCGGGTGTTGGCCCTGTGTGCCTCGGTCGTATGCAGTCCTGATTGTGGCGCTCACCTGCACGGCGCCAAACACGCATATGACCATCATTGGCACCAAGGCAGAGGCGACTCTCATCGCTGAAGACGACACGTCTCCATTCGTCCCTCCATTCACGCCTGTCGCGACACCACTGGAGGCGGGCTGCACGATGTTGGGGCGTGAGCGGAAGACGGCCTAACGGTGTGCGGGACCGTAGCCCAGCTTCATGGAGACGGTTGCGAATGGTCCTCGCCGATACCCCAGGAGCAACAGTGTCCCTAATTTGCTGGGAAGTGGCGGTGCGGTCCCCTACGGCACTGCGTAGGATCCTACGGTCTTCGCGTGCATCCGTGCGTCGCTGCGGTCCGGTCCCAGGTCGACGGGCACGTGCACCTTCCGCCGACCACTGGCGACAACATCGATGTACTGTGGAGACCTCACGCCCCACGTGTTGAGCAATTCGGCGGTACGTCCACCCGGCCTCCCGCATGCCCACTATACGCCCTCGCTCAAAGTCCGTCAACTGCACATACGGTTCACGTCCACGCTGTCGCGGCATGCTACCAGTGTTAAAGACTGCGATGGAGCTCCGTATGCCACGGCAAACTGGCTGACACTGACGGCGGCGGTGCACAAATGCTGCGCAGCTAGCGCCATTCGACGGCCAACACCGCGGATCCTGGTGTGTCCGCTGTGCCGTGCGTGTGATCATTGCTTGTACAGCCCTCTCGCAGTGTCCGGACCAAGTATGGTGGGTCTGACACACCGGTGTCAATGTGTTCTTTTTTCCATTTCCAGGAGTGTAGATTGTGGGCAGTTGGGAATGTGCGTCTCACGGGAAGCTTGCAAGGGATAAGTCCCTGCAGTTGCGCTATTCATATGTGTCCTCGGTGGCTCAAATGGATTGAGAGTCTGCCATGTAAGCAGGAGATCCCGGGTTCGGGTCCCGATTGGGGCACACATTTTCAGCTGACCCCATCGAGTTATATCAGCAACACCTGTCGGCAGCGGAGGGTTTCAACTAATTATCATTTAAATAAGAAAGGGTAATTTCAAAAGTCCTAAACGCTGCTCTTGTGGGACTGTGAGTGGGACTACAGGCCTGACGGTCGTATGTGTGTTTGCTGGTTCGCGTCTCTGTGTCGTGAGTAATTCAGTTTTAGAAAGGATGTTGAAAGCGAGTCCCAGCATTTCCACGCCTAAATCGAACCCCAAGTGGAAAACAACCCAACCCAAATCTAGATAGAACGCTTTGAGAGAGGTGCGTGGGAATAATTAAGGTAGTGGATCGTAGCACAGTATCACGGTGCTCTGCCGGTTTCCGTGAAGGTCGGGTAAGCAATGAGGACAACCCGAGAAGTGGAAGGCCATCAACTGCAACAGACCACACCTCTCAGGGTATTGTTAGTAACATTTTGAGGGAGAAGCGACGAAAAACGTATGAGGAAAGTGCATATGAGGCTACAATGTCTGTCAGTTCAGTTTACAGATTCATAAATGAAAAATTAAAAATGAGAAAAGCTGCTGCCAGATGGGTTCCGCGTGAGCTGACTGAAGAACAGACAGCAGATCACAAAAGAATCGCAGATGAAGTGCTTCAACGTATACGAACTTAAGGAGAACAATTTCTGAAAAGGACTGTTCCACTTGAAACACGGATACGACATTTTCAACCAGAACTGAAGTCTCATTCGTCACAGTGGAAAAATACCCAGTCTCGACGCCCGAAAAAAATCCGCTGCCAGCAACCAAAGTGAAACTGATGATGATCTTTGCGTATGACACGGATGGAGTTATAACTACTGGCAGAGTGCCCCGGGGGACGTCCGTAACAGGCGCCTACTACAGGCCGTGTCTGCAAAAAGCACTGCGCCCCAAAATTCGTCAAAGAAGGCCCGACATACTTGCAGCTGTTCTCCTCATTTTGCACGACAATGAAAGACCACAAGCTTCCCTACCACTGAGAGAAACGCTCGAAAAACGTGGACGGGAAATACTTCACCAACCACCATACAGTCCTGACAGGGGTCTACCAGACTTTCATTTGTTTCCAGAATTGGAGGAACAACTCAGTGGACAACGTTTTGTTACAACTGGTGGAGCTTCCAGTGAGTGACGCAAGTATTCCAACAACTCTACAATGAAGATGCTCTGCCCGGAATACAGAAGTTGTCAAAACAGTGGGAAGCTGTCATAAGTGAGATTATATTGAAGGCCTCTAAAAGTATTCTGTAAAATAAATTATTTTTTGCATTCTATCTTACACTACGCAAGACTTTTGCATGACCCTCATATACACTGAAGAGCCACAGAAACTGGTGTAGGCATGCATATTCAAATAGAGATATGTAAAGAGGCGGAATACGGCGTTGCGGTCGGCAATGCCTGTCTGTGTCTGGCGCAGTAGTTCGACCGGTTACTGCTGCTACAATGGCAGGCTATCAAGATTTAAGTGAGTCTGAACGTGGTGTTACAGTCGGCACACAAGCGATGAGACACAGCATCTGCGAAGTAGATTGTGCAAGAACGGGAGCAACGACGACTGAAGAGAATCGTTCAACGTGACAGAAGTGCAACCCTTCCACAAATTGCTGCAGATTTCAATGCTGAGCTATCAACAAGTGTCATCGTGCGAATCATTCAACGAGATATCATCGATATGCTCTTTCGGAGCCGAAGGCCCACTCTTGTACCCTTGATGACTGTGCGACACAAAGCTTTACGCCTCGTCTGGGCCCGTCAACACCGATATTGGACTGTTGATGACTGGAAACATGTCACCTGGTCGGACGAGTCTAGTATCAAATTCTATCAAGCGGATGGACGTGTACGGGTATGGGGACAACCTCATGAATCCATGGATCCTCCAAGTCAGCAGGAGACTGTTCAGGCTGGTGGAGGCTCTGTAATGGTGTGAGGCATGAGCATTGGGAGTGGTATGGGAGCCCTGATACGTCTAGATACGACTCTGACAGGTGACAGGTACGTAAGCATCCTGTCTGATCACCTGCACCCATTCATGTCCATTGTGCATTCCGACGGAGTTGCGCACATCCAGCAGGACAAGCAACACCCCACACGTCCAGAATTGCTACAGAGTGGCACCAGGAATACTCTTCTGTATTTAAACACTTCTGCGGGCCATCACACTCCCCGGACATGGACATTGTTGAGCATATCTGGGATGCCTTGCAACGTGCTGTTCAGACGAGATCTCCACCCCATCGTACTCTTACGGATTTATGGAGAGTCCTGCAGGCTCCATGGCGTCAGTTCCATCCAACGCTATTTCAGACATTAGTCGAGTCCATGATCCGTCGGGTTGCGGCACTTCCGCCTGCTCGTTGGGACCCTAGACGATATTAGGCTGTGTATCAGTTTCTTTGGCTCTTCAGTGAATAACTCGCAACATGCATCTCTCCAAATTACACCGAACAGGCGTCAGTGGTCCAGTAGTTTCCTGAGCGAACGTTATGTCTCACAAGTATAAGTCGAATCTCCCAATATTCGATGACGGAAGAAAGCACTTTACTAGCGACTGCGACGGAGCTTACTGAGCGACCCGCTATGGTATGATCGAGCAGTATTGGACCTTTTCGGCTGTGATTGGTGGTTCTGTGGAGGCGCGCTAGAACGGTTAGATCTGGAACAGCACATGCACCGGAAGGGGAATTTCGTCGTTGTGGCACGCAATCTTTTTTATTTTATCGTATATTATATTGGCTGTGGGTCTGTGTAGAGGGAGTAAGGGGCGGCCGCGCGCAGCGATGTCGCGGCAGATAGCGGCGCCGACGGGGAACCGGAAGGGGGCCCTCCAGATGCGGCGGTTGGCCGGAAGCTCTGCCAGGTGGCACTGTGTGACGGGGGGAGGGAGGGGGGGAGCAAGGGGAGGGGGCAGAGGGGGGCCTACCTGTGCTCGCGGCCACAAGTCTGCTCGCGCTCTGGGTAAGGAATGGGATGACTCTGACTTTCCGATATCAGTGGTTTCCGTGACTGCTGCTTTTCGGTAACTGCAACTGTTGCGATTTATAGGATTTATCAGTCTACGTTTTACATTCTCCGTACTTCCACCATCATCAGTTACACTACTGGCAATTAAAATTGCTACACCACGAAGATGACGTGCTACAGACGCGAAATTTAACCGACAGGAAGAAGATGCCGTGATATGCAAATGATTAGCTTTTCAGAACATTCACACAAAGGTTGGCGCCGGTGGCGACACCTACAACGTGCTGACATGAGGAAAGTTTCCAACCGATTTCTCATACACAAACAGCAGTTGACCGGCGTTGCCTGGTGAAACTTTGTTCAGACGCCTCGTGTAAGGAGGAGAAATGCGTACCATCACGTTTCCGACTTTGATAAAGGTCGGATTGTAGCCTATCGCGATTGCGGTTTATCGTATCGCGACACTGCTGCTCGCGTTGGTCGAGATCCAATGACTGTTAGCAGAATATGGAATCGGTGGGGTCAGGAGGGTAATACGGAACGCCGTGCTGGATCCCATCGGCCTCGTATCACTAGCAGTCGAGATGACAGGCGTCTTATCCGCATGGTTGTAACGGATTGCGCAGCCACGTCTCGATCCCTGAGTCAACAGATGGGGACGTTTGCAAGACAACGACCGTTTGCACGAACAGTTCGACGACGTCCGCAGCAGCATGGGCTATCCGCTCGGAGACCGAGGCTGCGGTTACCCTTGACGCTGCATCACAGACAGGAGCGCCTGCGATGGTGTACTCAACGGCGAACCTGGGTGCACGAATGACAAAACGTCATTTTTTCGGATGAATCCAGGTTCTGTATGCAGCATCATGATGGTCGCATCTGTGTTTGCCGAAATCGCGGTGAACGCACGTTGGAAGCGTGTATTCGTCATAACCATACTGGCGTATCACCCGGCGTGATGCTGATGGTGTGGGGTGCCATCGGTTACACGTCTCGGTCACCTCTTGTTCGCATTGACGGCACTTTGAACTATGGACGTCACATTTCAGATGTGTTACGACCCGTGGCTCTACCATTCATTTGATCCCTGCGAAACCCTAAATTTCAGCAGGATAATGCACGACCGCATGTTGCAGGTCATGTATTGGCCTTTCTGGATACAGAAAATGTTCGACTGCTGCCCTGGACAGCATATTCTCCTGATCTCTCACCAACTGAAACGTCTGCTCAATATAGGCCGAGCAACTGGCTCGTAACAATACGTCAGTCACTACTCTTGATGAACTGTAGTATCGTGTTGAAGCTGCATGGGAAGCTGTACCTGTACAAGCCATTCAGTGTCTGTTTGACTAATGCCTAGGCGTATCAAGGCCGTTAGTACGGCCAGAGGTGGTTGTTCTGTGTACTGATTTCTCAGGATCTATGCACCGAAATTGCGTGAAAATGTAATCACATGTCAGTTCTAGTATAATATATTTGTCCATTGAATACCCGTTTATCATCTGCGTTTCTTCTTGATGTAGCAATTTTAGTGGCCATTAGTGTAGCATAACTCATGTACTACTTTAGGTGTCTTATTTCCTAATCTAATCTCCTCACCATTATCTGATTTAATTCGATTACATTGCATTATCCTCGTTTTGCTTTTGTTGATGTTCATCATTGTCCTCTTTTCAAGACACCCTCCATTCTGCTCAACTGGTCTTTCCAGTCCTTCGCTGTCTCCGACAGAATTACAGTGTCACCGGCAAACCTCAAAGTTTTTATTTCTTCTGCCTAGCCTTTAATTCGTACTCCAATCTTTTGTTTTGTGTCCTTTACTACTTGCTCAATATAGAGATTGAATAACATCGGGGACTAGGTACAACCCTGTATCACGCCCTTCTCAACCACTGCTTTCTTTTTATGCCCCTCGATTGTTATAACTGCCATATGGTTTTGTAGAAACTGTAAATAGCCTTTTGCTCCCTGTATTTTACCCCTGCCCCTTTACTATTTGAAAGAGAGTATTCCAGTCAACACTGTCAAAAGCTTTCTCTAAGTCTACAAATGCTGTAAACATAGGTTTGCCTTTCGTTAACCTATCTTCTGTGAGAAGTCGTAGGGTGAGTTCATACATTTCATCGGAATCCAAACGGAACTTCCTCAAGGTCGGCTTCTACCAGCTTTTCCGTTCTTCCGTAAAGGATTCGTGTTTATCACCATACGTATTATACTACCGTTAGTCCAAAGTTCCAATGAACGGGCACTGGATAAGTATATCTACTAATTAGTATATCTGGGCAGGTGCACTGTGTAATTGTGTGTAAAGTACACACACTACACTCTTAGACAAAAAAAAGAAAATCGACGCACCACGGATGAGTTAACCAAGTTGGTTACAGACGGATATTCATACAGATAGCGAAGGAAAAAGTACAAGTGTACATTTTGGCGGTCGATGGACGAATGTGTGATCCTGCTGGCAAGGGTAGTAAACCGCAGCGAAGTCGATACCAGGGCTTAGACACTAACTGTGCCTCGCAGACACGCACGTGATCAATATAGGGAGATGACAGATTAAATACAGCTGCAGGAATTTTTTCATTTTTAATATAAATTTATTCCAGCTGACGTCCCACTGTCCTCCATTTCAACTATGGATGTACGAAGATCACACTACGCTAATTCGTAACAACTGGTAAGATTACGTGACTGGCGAAAGAAAATATTGCGCGACAGACACGTCGAGACATGATCTGTCCCTTGTGGCCTCAGCCGCTGTTTATACCGGGTGATTAGAATCAAACTTTCCCCCCCCCCCCCCCTTTAACGCCGGCCGAAGTGGCCGTGCGGTTAAAGGCGCTGCAGTCTGGAACCGCAAGACCGCTACGGTCGCAGGTTCGAATCCTGCCTCGGGCATGGATGTTTGTGATGTCCTTAGGTTAGTTAGGTTTAACTAGTTCTAAGTTCTAGGGGACTAATGACCTCAGCAGTTGAGTCCCATAGTGCTCAGAGCCATTTGAACCAACCCCCTTTAACACGTTGTAACAAGGAAACTAGTTACGGTACGAGTAGCAAACATGGTAGCATTAATGTCAAGGACACGGGAAAGAGAAATAATACAGAATCAGTTCAATTGAAACACTTTTAATGTGTTCCTACGGTACATCACACCATTACATACCGGTACCATTAGTGCTACAGAAGATGCTCAATGTGGTGTCCATCAGTGTCCCGAAGAGTCTGAAAGCGCAGGACTGCGTTCTGCACAGCCGAGCGAAACATGTCCGTAGGTATGCTGTGTACCTGTCTTGATATGCTGCGCTTCGGATCAGCAGATACGTGAATGTTTCCCCGGTAAACCCTGTCCCTCAGTTAGCCCCGCACCGTAAATCACAGGGAATGACATTAGGTATTCGTGCCGGCCAAGCATTTGGATACGTTAGGCTGATAATCCGATCGTTAGCAAATGTCTTTCAGAGGAGTAGGTGAACTTGACGAGCGATATGCAGTGCGACCCCGTCTTGTATGAAAACTGTTGACTTCAATGCGTCTTCTCCTGTGGGGGGGTGGGGGTGTATGACATGCTTGCATATCGCTGTGACACTGTCCAGTCATACTGTACTTCTTTGGCCCTTGAGCGCCAACCAGTTCAGAAAACGATGAGCCAATGATGAACCTAGCCGTGAAGTTACACCGTTCGATGACATGTTCACCATACAAAGGAGCTTCGTAAGCAGTGATTGGAGCTGAAGATCGCCACAGTTGGCAATTCTGTGTGTTCACCTCGCCAGTCAGAGGAAAAATGAGCTTGGTCTGTCCTCAGGATGGCCCAGGATCGCCCCTCGTCAACTTCAATCCTTGCGAGAAAGAGCAGAACGAAGTCAACACGTCGTTGTACGTCCTATGGTGCAAGCTGCTGTACGATATGGGTCTTGTACGGACACCACTTTGGAATAGTTCGAAGCCTCTTCCGTACAGTGGACCAGAGACACAGCACGCGCTCCGCCTGACGATCGGGAATTGCGCGCCGCGTTGTCTGCCGTAGCAACAGCGGCTTCACCGACCACCTGTGGTGCAACCGGTCGCTGGCCTCTTCGCGGAGCGACGCCCAGTTCTCCGGTCGATTCGAACTTCTTCATCGTGCTCCGCACAGCAAAATGGCTCTGAGTACTATGCGACTTAACTTCTGAGGTCATCAGTCCCCTAGAACTTAGAACTACTTAAACCTAACTAACCTAAAGACATCACACACACCGATGCCCGAGGCAGGATTCGAACCTGCGACCGTAGTGGTCGAAGTGCAGCTGCAGCATTACTGTTGTTTTGATAACAGAGCTTCATCAATAACGCCCTGCTCATTTAGTCCAAGCTCATGTTGACACGTCAACAAGTGCACTGCGACTGGACAGGTGTGTGAGACTGTGAATCACGATGACTGATCACGGCACCTGGTGGGCATAGTTGGAACTGGGCGGTGGAGCTATGACACATGGAAATCACGGACTCCGTACTCTGGACATTAATGTTACCAAGTTTGGTACTCGTATGGTAATTAGTTTCCATTTTATAACGTGTTAAGTAGGGAAAGTTTAATTATAATCTCCTTGTACATTATTTGTCTCGTAGTCATTAGAGGATGCAACCCTGACGGTACTAAAATGTAGACTTTCACGGCCGGAAATATCATGTCCATTATAATTATCCGGGCTGTTATGCCGTTGTCGGTTGATGAATTCTATGTCTCCGACTGCGGGAGACATCTTCAAGAGGGTCCGTAGCTTGATGGAAGGTCCAACACACACACTGGCTCGCTACTGACTGCCGCTAAATTCCGTGTCCGCGCGCCCCCGCGCCGCGGCGTGACGTCACGTGTTTTGAAAACGTCAGTGCAATTGGCCGCTGTCCGTCGCCGTCAATCGCCGTTGCCATCACCCAGTAGTGGACGGGTGGTACACATCTTCTTTAACACCGGCATCCATATACCGTTTAATTTCACGCCCTCCTCCTTTCGGTTGAAGTTATTAGGGTGTTTGGCGATTTCGATTGCCTCCCTGTAAAGCCTTTCGTAATATCCGCTTGTGGCCGCTAACACTTGCCTCTCCTCGAAACGAATATGGTGGTTACCTGGCTGGAAAGCATGCTCCGCAACGGCTGATCGTTCCGTTTCTCCTCTTCTACCATTGCCCTTGTGCTCTTCCAAACGTTTAGAAACAGTTCTTTTAGTGGTACCCACATAAACATCTCCACAGCTGCATGGGATTCTATACACTCCAGCTTTTTTCCAATGGTTTGCGAGCGTCCTTGGCAGGCTTAAGGGGCTCCGGAACGCCCTATACTTGCAATGTTAAAATAACGCTTATAAATTACATCTTTCCTCACAAAGTATTTGAGGTAGGAAGTTGAACTTTTTACAGATTATTTATTGGAATATGGGCTACAACTTAACACAGGGATTTTACAAAATTTTAGTTCAGTTATTAAACATGATTTTTTTTCAATTGTAATGAAAATTCACAACATTTTTTTGCAATTTTTTATTTATATATTCAAAAATATACAGTTTTTTGGAAAAAGGCTGTGTTAAATTATACAGAAGGTACTGTGTAACATTTACTGAAAGTTTGAAACAAATATGTTTGGAAGATCCTTAGAAAACATGTAATTAGTATGAGAAAATAAGAGTTTTGGGAATCGAGCGAAAAAGATTGGATTAACTTTTTAGTGCATTCCAGGTCCATAGGATGGATTATCTTCATCCTCTGCAAACTCCTCCTCCAGCTTCCTCTTGTTCCTCCTCCTGTTTACTCTTGCTTGTATTCCTAGACACTTTACAGTCCTGTCTGCAGCCCGAAGGCGTTCCTTGTCTAAAGCAAGCATCGCTCGTTGTTGTGTTCGTAGATTTTGCTACCATTTTCTTCAGTTGCAGTTACTGCAACACTGTTCCAAAAGGTGGTCATGTATGAACACTTATCACATTTCAGTTGTATTTCACTAGCAAGTCGTACGTGCTTTATTATGGAGAGTTCCAGACCAACTTCACTACAATGAGTACATCTTACACAGTTTGAAAAAATTCCTTTGAGAACCGACATATCAAATATTTCATTCACATCCGATTCGCACATAAAACATTCATAGTTTTCACTCATTGAACCAAGCTTCTTCTGTGAAGTATTTTCTTTCCCACTTTGACTGCTATGGGCAGGTGTACTTGAGAGGTTAGGTTCACTCACTTGGTTTATCGTCTTTATTGTTTACAGTAATAACACATACCTTTGGCTTTCCAACATTTCTCCTTTTCTTAAAAGCCTTCAGAGGATTTCTAATAACTTTACTTTTACTCATTATTATACTTCAACAAAACAGAGACTCAAGAAACAGAATTAATTACGAATATTTTCGAGATAACGACAGAGTAAATAAACATGAAACAATCGACAATCACACCAGCGATATATATTGAACCATCACAGGTTAGCCACAACACATACTTTATCTCACATCACTAAAATGTACCTGATGAACACGGACGTTAATAATAACACCATTTGACAGCAGTTTAACAGCGCCACAGTGGGTCACGCCGATGTAGAACACATTTCAAAAAAAATTTAAAAATAGTTGTAGTCTTCGGAATTGAATAAATTATATATCTATTAAAAGGTAATAGTCAGCAGATTCAGAAAAGGCAAAAAAGTAAAAATTGAACTTTTCATGATTTTGAGCCTTTCCGGAGCCCCTTAAGGTATTCCTCTATCTTCCTGGTGGACTTGTAAATTACGGTAACATTCCGCTTCGTCAAGATCCTCGCTATTCTTTCCGTCACATTTTTAACAAACGGCAGGAAAACCTTAGATTTTGCAGTAGCCTGTACGTCACTATGATTTCTGCGTGGCTACCTTAACGCACGTTTTATTTCGGCGGACGAATATCCGTTCTTCATTAGTGCATTGTGGAGATGTATACCGCAAACCGACGCACACGGACCGTTATTTGTACCGGGATTCGAAACACCACCCACAACAGAAGCGGGGTGTTATCAAGACGTTAGCGGACAGAGCTAGAAATATTTGTGAACCTGAGTTGCTCGACGCTGAGATGGATGATGTCTCCCGCAGTCGGAGACGAAACGTTGGGAATTGACACAGAATTCATCAATCGACCACGGCATAACAGGCCGGATAATTATAATGGACATAACCCTGACAGTGTGTTGTCACACAAGAAAAGTTCGTCGGGGGAGAGGATGGTCTCACGTCCAGAAATACGCCGACGCTAGTCACTGAAGAGGAGGGAACGCCAGTTCTCTGCCTGTAGACGGGACAGGGGGGGAAGTGCCGGTTACTGTGGGAACGTCCGGCAGTGGCAGGGGGGACTGGAGAGAGCCTGCCTGCCTCTGGGCGGCCACAGAGGCGGAGGCGCCTGGCTGCGGCCGGGGCACGCCTTCCGGGAAACGCGTGTGCGTGCCGCAGGTGCGTGGGGGCGGCGGGGCGCGCGTCAAGTGCGTGCCGAGCAGAGCGGAGCAGCCAGGCCGCCTCCGCTGCTGCCCGCCGGCCCGGGCGTCCCGCTCCGGCTGCAGGGAGTCGTGTTGTCAAGAAGGCACCAGGCTTTGGAGGGAAATGTAGCGTGAGGTTGCTGTCGGTGTGCCGCTTAAACCAAATGCTCCGCAAACATCGTAAAATTGTTGGCAGTTTTGCGGTGCTCTACAGCTTCATTGCACTACTATACATATCTAAAAACAGATCTTACAAATATGAAATGTTAAGTACATATTATTAAAAGAAAAATACAAGATGTATCAAAAAGAATCATCGCATTTGGCATGTATATATTTCTGAAACTAATAAACATAAATAACGAATTTTGTTTTTTGATGAACGGGAAACTCAAAAAGTCTTTTTCCATACCTTCTCATGAGTGTTCAATATGCCACCCTTGAGATGCACTGCATATGTCAATGCGGTATTAAAATTGTTCCCACACTACAGCGAACATCTCTTGAGGTGCAGCTTCCGCAGCTGCTGTTATGCGATGTCTCCGTTCATTCATTGTTCTTGGCAACGCAGGTACGTAAACAGAGTTTTTTATGATCCCCCTCCCCAACAAATAATCACGTACAGCCAGGTCCGGTGACCTTGCAGGCCAGTGATGTAAGGCTGAATCATTTGGTCCAGTACGGCCGATCCCCGCACTTCCAGGTGCCCCATCCTGTTCATAAATGAAGTCGTTCCAATCAGTCTCCAACTGCGGGAAAACAAAAGTTCTGAAGCATATCGAGACATGTGATTCGTGTAACAGTGTTCTCGGCAGAGAAATATGAACAATACACCTTTTCCCGTGAAACTGCACACAATACATTAATTTTTGAAGAGTTCCTCTCATGCTGTACAACTTCGTGTGGTTGTTCCGTACGCCATATTCTCACATTATGATGGTTCACTTTTCCATTTAGATGTACTGTTGCCTCGTCACTAAACACAAAGCGTGGAAGAAAACTGTCGTCCTCCATCCTGCCAAGAGTGAAATTAAGGAACTCCACACGTTCGTGTGTATTCGCCTTCACGAAGAGCTTGCAGTAGCTGTATTTTGTATGGTTTCACGTGTAAACGTCGACGCAACACGCGCCAGACAGACAACGGGGGCATGTTGAGCTGTCGAGCTGCATGGCGAACTGATTTCCGCGGACTATGACAAATGCGTTCGACGTCTGTGTCAGACAGACAGTGCTGCTACCTAGCGGTAACCATGTAAAACTCGAGTGTTTGTTCTCCCTAACAGTACGTTCTTCACCCACATATCTCAAATATCGTAACAGTTACGATTTTTCTTTTAAATCGGATGATTTTTCTTGATACACCCTGTATACTGTTTCAATGCTACGGCACGGTGATAATCTATCATAGTCCATGTTTTTGGCACAGTTTACGTACTGACATTTCCAGTCTATAGCGTCGTGAGCTTTTGAAGTGTTACGGGAAAGGTAGCAGGCTCGCGCCCATCTCCTTCCTATTTGTTTTCACGTTCTTTTCCTTAAAGATTCTGGGTCTTTAGTAGTCATATAACAGAAGCATTATCTCTAAAGTAATTGGTATTTCTTATAAACAGCGTATTTGCTGCAGTTGTTATTGCAAAGGCGAGCGACTGAACTGGAACGTTTTCCAGTGGCCAGAAGTCTTAAGGTGACTGCCATCCATGTCTGAAAGCAAACACAAATTACGAACTGGAAGCTTTTGTGGGTTTGTGGAGTGGCTTATGTTTGTATTTGTCGGTAAATATAACCCGAAGAGGTAAAAAACCTAGTACACAAAACGCCACATTGTTGTGAGTACAATTTGTTTAAAGTTTTATGTTAAGCGAAAGAATACATTGTGCAGAAACAATCTGTCTGCAGGTTTCCAAACCCCTGCTATTGTAGTTAAAACTATGACAAACAAACCGAAACCCTACCTCCTCACAGCACAACATACCACAGCATTTTGTTTTTCACAGTCACTTTTACCAAAAAATTGTTTATTGTTGTTTTAAAAAATGTATAACCTACGTCCATATAAATGTTCATTAGAGTATCTTGTAGGAATTTGAAGTATGTAAGTCAAGAACTTTTCCGAGATTTTGCATACAATTATATATATATATAGATATATAACGTCCATCTGAATGTTTAATAAAGTATTGTGTAAAAATTTTGCTAACGATGTTTACCTTTTCCCGCTTTATGTACCGCATATATATCAGAGTATCATATAGAAATTCGAAGTATATCGGTCAGAAGCTTTTGGATATTTCTGATAACCACATTAAAGAACGACTTGTCTTCACATAGTAGAACTAGCTTGGCTCCTGCTGTTCCCCTCGCGTAGACTGAATGCTGTGTACAATTTTTTTATTTTTCGTTAATCAGATTTTTATGTTGTTTACAAAGTGCAACACCTTGCAAACGTTTCTCAGCAAAATGGTTCAAATGGCTCTGAGCACTATGGGACTTAACTTCTGAGGTCATCAGTCCCCTAGAACATAGAACTACTTAAACCAAACTAACCTAAGGACGTCACACACATCCATGCCCGAGGCAGGATTCGAACCTGCGACCGTAGCGGTCGCGCGGTTCCAGACTGTAGCGCCTAGAACCGCTCGGCCACCGCGGCCGGCGTTTCTCAGCAGTTAAAGCTATAGGAGCTTTGTTTTTTGTCGATGTAGTTCTGGCCAAAAGCTATTCTGGTAGCTGGTATCCAAAGTTTTTGTTAATAACGCCTGTTGTGCTCTTGTGGTGATATTCCCATAGAAACTTTCTTTATACCTAACCGTGAAGTAAAATACCGATTTTCATAGAGTTTGCTTAATTTTTTTATATATAACGAAATACTTGTTACAGATTTTTATCCCCTATTTTCCCTTTTAAGGTATGAGTTTCCAAACACAATAAAACACGTATTTTTAAATTTTTTAATTTCTGATTTTTAATTTTTAATTTCTAAGTCGTAAGTCAAATAACAATTTTCAAATACATTGGTTTCAAAATTCTTTAGTTTTTCTTTAATAATCATTTTTTATAAACAATTTTCACCCACTTTTTAACTCCTTGAGTGGCTGAATTTCAAAAAATGCTGAAACATGTATTTTTTATATTTCACTGAGAAACCAATATCAGTTTTCGTAGTTCAAAATTGCCTTAATGGCGACATATTTTCAAAAGTCTCTCATCCCCTATTTTACCACCCTTAGGAGTGGAATTTCGAAAAACCCCTTCTTAGACGACGCCTGCAGTATAAGATCAGCACGCCTCCAAACTCCAGGCTTCTACCCTCAGCAGTCTGGCCTGCGCTTTGATGAGTCAGTGAACCAGTGTGGCCTGACTTCACCCCTTTCGCGGCTGAGTTTCCAAAAACAGTGAAACACGGATTTTTTCGTTTCCAACCGAAAAGCCAAATACCAATTTTCATAGATTTAGCTTTAAAAACGCTCTCATGATGAAACATTTCCATAAAAACTTTGGTCCTCTGTTTCATTCCCATAGAGGTTGAATTTACGAAAACAGCAAAACATTCATTTTTATTTCTAACCAGGAGGCCAAATTCAAATTTTCATAGATTTAGCTCCAAAAATTAATTCATAGCAAAAACTTTCATAGAACATTTCATCCCCTATTTCGCCAGTTTAGGTGATGAATTTCCAAAAACATCGAAGGGCACTTTTTTTTTTACATGTAACCGAGAAATCAAATACCAATTTTCAGAGATGTAGCTGTAAAAATACTTCTGTAGTTATTTAAAAACAAATTTTTCAAAAAAATTTTCAGCCACTATTTCACCCCCATAAATGTTAATTTTTAAAAAATTCTGAAACAGGCATTTCTTTATATCTGACCGAGAAACCAAATACTAAGTTTCGCAGGTCCAGCTTCAAAATTGCCTTAATAACGACATATTTTCAAAAAACCCTTCATCTCGTACTTCACCCCTTCGTGGGTGGAGTTTAGAAAACTCCCTACCTATGTGAAGCCTAAAGCAGAAGATCAACACCCTCTCCCAATTTCAAGTTTCTGTTCTCAGCGTATTGGTACGTTCGATGATGAGTCAGTCAGTGATGTCGCTGGCTTTGATACCTGGAGACAGGTCTGTTGTCGGCTAGTTTAAGACTATCATCATATTATATGTCTTTGACATTGCAGACACACTCACGTTCAGACTTACATCACTTCATAAAGTAAGTCTCTACCTAAAATTGAAGTCAAAACTTAAAAACATTTTCATACATTGAAATTTTAAAATTTTCACCAACTTTTCGATTTTATAAGCTTTCACAGTACACGTCGAATAGCAAAACACGTGGCCACTTCCCTGTCACAGATATACACAGCTGGATTTCATCGTGCACACCGTCAAAATTCTGTAAACCTTTCGCTGCATACTTACGTCAGTTCGTTCAACATACTCGCTCGCTTTCTCTTAGCACGCGTGTATGCTTCTGTCTCCTGGAGTACATACGTATCTCTTCCATTCTTGGTTGTACCTAAAAACTGTAGCGCTCTACTGACCTCTGACATTGTGTAAGCTGTCCCTTTCAAACGTGTCGCCACTGTGGAACTCCTGCTGTCGCTCAAGCTAGTGCACCCTTTCAGTCTGGTATTCAAATTACGTACCGTCCGATCTGTACAGAATTTCTGGTACCCGTTAGTTCTGTAGTTCGCAAACTCTGGCAAGAGGTGCACTTTCCTACTGTCTGTTAAATGTGTACTCAGTTTGTTGTTGTTGTGGTCTCCAGTCCTGAGACTGGTTTGATGCAGCTCTCCATGCTACTCTATCCTGTGCAAGCTTTTTCATCTCCCAGTACCTAATGCAGCCTACATCCTTAAGAATCTGCTTAGTGTATTCATCTCTTGGTCTCCCTCTACGATTTTTACCCTCCACGCTGCCCTCCAATACTAAATTGGTGATCCCTTGATGCCTCAGGACATGTCCTACCAACCGATCCCTTCTTCTGGTCAAGTTGTGCCACAAACTTCTCTTCTCCCCAATCCTATTCAATACTTCCTCATTAGTTATGTGATCTACCCATCTAATCTTCAGCATTCTTCTGTAGCACCACATTTCGAAAGCTTCTATTCTCTTCTTGTCCAAACTATTTATCGTCCATGTTTCACTTCCATACATGGCTACACTCCATACGAATACTTTCAAAAATGACTTCCTGACACTTAAATCAATACTGGATGTTAACAAATTTCTCTTCTTCAGAAACGCTTTCCTTGCCATTGCCAGTCTACATTTTATATCCTCTCTACTTCGACCATCATCAGTTATTTTGCTCCCCAAATAGCAAAACTCATTTACTACTTTAAGTGTCTCATTTCCTAATCTAATTCCCTCAGCATCACCCGACTTAATTAGACTACATTCCATTATCCTTGTTTTGCTTTTGTTGATGTTCATCTTATATCCTCCTTTCAAGACACTGTCCATTCCATTCAACTGCTCTTCCAAGTCCTTTGCTGTCTCTGACAGAATTACAATGTCATCGGCGAACCTCAAAGTTTTTATTTCTTCTCCATGAATTTTAATACCTACTCCGAATTTTTCTTTTGTTTCCTTTACTGCTTGCTCAATATACAGATTGAACAACATCGGGGAGAGGCTACAACCCTGTCTTACTCCCTTCCCAACCACTGCTTCCCTTTCATGCCCCACGACTCTTATAACTGCCATCTGGTTTCTGTACAAATTGTAAATAGCCTTTCGCTCCCTGTATTTTACCCCTGCCACCTTTAGAATTTGAAAGAGAGTATTCCAGTCAACATTGTCAAAAGCTTTCTCTAAGTCTACAAATGCTAGAAACGTAGGTTTGCCTTTCCTTAATCTTTCTTCTAAGATAAGTCGTAAGGTCAGTATTGCCTCACGTGTTCCAGTGTTTCTACGGAATCCAAACTGATCTTCCCCGAGGTTGGCTTCTACTAGCTTTTCCATTCGTCTGTAAAGAATTCGTGTTAGTATTTTGCAGCTGTGACTTATTAAGCTGATAGTTCGGTAATTTTCACATCTGTCAACACCTACTTACTTTGGGATTGGAATTATTATATTCTTCTTGAAGTCTGAGGGTATTTCGCCTGTTTCATACACCTTGCTCACCAGATGGTAGAGTTTTGTCAGGACTGGCTCTCCCACGGCCGTCAGTAGTTCCAATGGAATATTGTCTACTCCGGGGGCCTTGTTTCGACTCAGGTCTTTCAGTGCTCTGTCAAACTCTTCACGCAGTATCGTATCTCCCATTTCATCTTCATCTACATCCTCTTCCATTTCCATAATATTGTCCTCAAGTACATCGCCCTTGTATAGACCCTCTATATACTCCTTCCATCTTTCTGCTTTCCCTTCTTTGCTTAGAACTGGGTTTCCATCTGAGCTCTTGATATTCATACAAGTCGTTCTCTTATCTCCAAAGGTCTCTTTAATTATCCTGTAGGCGGTATCTATCTTACCCCTAGTGAGATAGGCCTCTACATCCTTACATTTGTCCTCTAGCCATCCCTGCTTAGCCATTTTGCACTTCCTGTCGATCGACAGGAAGAGTACTCAGTACGGAGGCAGATATTTGTTTTTATTTTCTTAAACAATCGCGCGTTCAAACATCCCCCTAGAAAAATTAATGAATTACTGTGCTGATAAACCTCTACGTTAACTGATTTTCAAACAGCTTCAAACAGCTGAGCAAAACTGAACGTACTCAGACATTAACCTTCTTTACTTATTCTGATCAACACTGAACTGACACACAGTATTTTTAGCGCAACGCAATTTGACTTCCAAAAATCCCTACAAAAGAATGGCCCTGACTAACAATAACCTATACCTTTCATGAATCACTTACCTCACAAAAATCTTCGTTACCCGAACTATTGAAATACAGCGAGCGCCACTACTGCCAGCTAAATAAAAGATTCTAACTACTGAAGGCACTAACTACTGATAGGCACAAATTTACTCTTTCTGGCGGACAAGTCCAGATCGTCCGCTCTCAAAATTCTGCCATCTCTCTCCCCACATCCACCACTGCTGGAGGCTCACCTCCAACTGCGCAAGACTAGGCGCTGTTCACATCCAACTGCCCAACACTACAATACCGAATATTCCAACACTGCTAACCAGCCACTGACTGCGCACAGAGCGCTACGTGGCGTTACCAACATAAAAACCTAAACAGCCTACTTAACGCGTTTCTGTCTGAGATTTTACCAATACATGGTACCAGGCAATACTGAGCTTTTCCCATTATTTCATCTCAAGGAATCCACGCTTATTTCCTTGAGGGTTTGCGCTCTACTTTTCTTTATCAGCGGACATTCCACCTATTATACCGGATGGTTACAAATAAACACTCGCTATTTAACACGTTATAACACAGAAATTAATTACCGTACACGTACCAAACTTGGTAGCATTAATGTCAAGGACAAAGGGAAATAATGCAGTATCAATTCGATTGAAACACTTTTCATGTGCTGCTACGGTATATCGTACCATCACATACCGGTACCGTTACTGCTACAAAAGGGGCTCACTATGGCCCCATCAGTGTCCAGAAGAGTCTGAAAGCGCAGGATTGCAGTCTGCACAGCAGAACGAAGCATGTCCGTTGATATGCTGCGCACATGTTCCCTGGTAAACCCTGTACCCTTCAGGTAGCCCCACAACCAGAAACCACAGGGAGTGAGATCAGGTGATCGTGCCGGCCAAGCATTTCGAAACGATAGGCTGATAATTTGATCGTTACCAAATGTCTTTCAGAGAAGCAGGTGAACTTGACGAGCAATGTGCGGTGGGGCCGCATGTCGCGTGAAAACCGTCGAGTTCAGTGCGTCTCTCTCCTGGAGGGCGGGGGTAGCATGCTGGAGTAATGCTGGCCACACTGCACGTCTTTGGACCTCGAGCGCCAACCTGCTCAGAAAAGAATGGGCCTACGATGAGTGTAGATGTGAAGACACACCATACGGTGACATGTTCACAACGTGAGGAAATTCGTACACAGTGATGGGAGGTGAAGCCCCAACACTTGGCAAATTTGTGTCTCCGCCTCACCCGTCTGAGAAAAATGAGTTTCGTCTGTCCACAGGATGGTCCAGGGCCAGCCCTCGTCAACTTCAATCCTTGCGAGAAAGTGGAGCGCGAAGTCAACACTAAGTTGTGCGTGCTGTGGTGCAAGCTGCTGTACCATATGGATCTTGTACGGATACCATTTGAGAATGGTTCGAAGGACCTTCCGTACAGTGGGCCACTATCGTGACACAGTACGCGTTCTGCCTGACGATCGGGAATTGCGCGCAGCGTTGTCTGCCATCATCATTCATCATCATCATCATCATCATCATCATCATCATAAACTAAAGGCTCTGCCTTGTCGATTTAGCCACGTCCCTCTCTCCATTGTCATCCTCTTCAATTCTTCAAACGATTTTATCCCCATACCTTCTCTGATTCATTAAAATACGTTGCTCTTGGCCTGCCTCTTGGTTTTTTCCCTAAAACTTTTCCTTCAAATACGTTCTTTAGGAACTGGTTGTGTCTCATTATGTGCCCTATCATTTTTGATTTTCTTCTTCCTATACAATTTAGCAGCGTTCTGTTCTCAATCATTTCGCTTAAGACCTTTTCATTACTTTTTCTATCTACCCAACTTGTTTACGTCATTCTTCTCCGCATTCACATTTCCATTGCTTCTTTTTCTCTACCTTTCCCAGAGACCACGCTTCACATCCGTACGTTAAGACACTCCAGACAAATGTTTTGGCAAACTTTTTCCTACTTTCTAGGCTTTTTTGATTGTCTGTTAGTAAATTCCTTTTATTTTGGAGAGCTTGCTTTGCCAAGGCTATTCTTCTCTTTATATCTGTGATATATCTATTGTCGTCAGTGATTGTGCTCCCTAAAAGAAGTTCTCAACCTGCTCTACCAACATCGTCTTCTAGTTAAATACTAACTTTACCATTCTCTTTTGTCTTCTCTACTACCATAGTTTTTGTTTTCTTCTTATTTATTTTTAGATTAAATTCTCTTAGGATTTTGTCAAATTTTAGCAACATAAACTCCATTTCCTTAACTGAGTCTGCAAGTACTACTATATCATCTGCAAAACGGGTACAGTGTTTTCGTTCCCAGTTAATTTTAATTCCTTTGGTTATTCTTTTCAATTTTTCAACGGTTTTTTCAATAAGCAAATTCAACAAATATGGTGATAATGGGCATCCTTGCCTTATTCCCCTCCTCATTTTTTCTTTTTTTTCTTTGCACCATTCACTTCTATCTCTGCTGCCTGCCTTTTATACAGGTTCCAGATTAATCTTCTGTCCCTCCAATCAAGATGTTCGGAATAACAATTTCCAATTAACCATGTCAAATGTTTTTTGTAAATCTATAAAGATCAAGTAGGTTTTCCGTTAACTCCAATTCTGCCTTTTCCGGATCTGAAACCAAATTGTTCTTCTCCTATGTTTGCCTCAGTTTTCTTTTTTATTCGATTTTTTATTATGTTTAACATTATTTTGGAAGTGTGGGATAGTAAGGAGATAGTTCTATAGTTCTCACAGTCCAGAGCATTTCCTTTTTTGGGATTATTACTGTTTTGCTATTAAGCAAATCTGTAGGTGGTTGTTTTCCATCTTCATAGTACTCTTTGATAAGTTTATGTAAGTACTCTTTTGTTGATTCTGCAATTTCCTTCAGTATTTCTGCTGGGATGTTATCTGTGCCTGTCGCTTTGCCATTACTTAGATCACTCAAGCAAGGCACTGTTGAATTCCTCTTTAGATATAGTTGTTCCTATCACGTCGATATTCACACTGCTCTCTTCTTCCAGAATTTCCCCATTAGCAATATCTTCTCCTTCATACAGTTCCCCAATATACTCTTTCCATCTTTCGCATACATCCTCTAATTCGAAAAGTAGGTCACCGTTTTTATTCTTGACCATATTTGCTTTTGTTCTTGGCTTTATCTGCATTGATTTAATTTTAGAGTAGGCCCTATCAATTTGACCTGCACTTAGATCTTGTTGAATTTCCATTTGTGTGTCGTGCATCCACTTTTATTTTTCAAATCTACATTTCTGTGTAATTGCATCCCGGGTTCGATTCCCGGCGGGGTCAGGGATTTTCTCTGCCTCGTGATGGCTGGATGTTGTGTGCTGTCCTTAGGTTAGTTAGGTTTAAGTAGTTCTAAGTTCTAGGGGACTGATGACCATAGATGTTAAGTCCCATAGAGCTCAGAGCCATTTGAACCATTTTTTGTAATTGCATTTTTTACTCTTTTGTACTTATCGAAATTTTTTTTCCTCAGCCTGTTTCATTCTTTAACAAGGTCTAGTCTTTCCTTGGTCATCCGCGGTTTCCTCGGTTCTAATTTCCTTAATCCTACTATTTCTTTAGCAGCTACTTCTATGGTCTCTTTGAATCCTTCCCATCCTTCCCTGTTACCCATCAGGTTATCGGTCAATTCTTTCGTGTCCGCAGCTGCTTGCTTTTCCTTAAGTTTTTCTACAAACAATCTCTGTTGGTTAGTTCTTTTATATATCTGAAATCTGCTACTATAGTCTGCTATCATTAGAACATGGTCACTGTCTATAATCAAATCTAGGGTATGAGTGGCTAGACTTTATTTGATTCACAAATTTCTTCTTGACTAGGATATAATCTATCTGATACTTTTGCCATCTGCTGGACTTTTCCATGTGTATCTTCTTCTCTCGGGCATTTCAAAACACGTGTTGGTGACTATCATCTCATACTGTTCACAGAAATCTAGCAAACTTTCTCCTCTAGCCATTTTTCGTAGCCCAAACTTGCCATTCCATAATCGTTTGTTACCTTCACCAATCGATGCATTGAAATCATAGCTGCAGCGATTTCCTCAACCACCTGTGGTGCAACCGGTCGTCGTCCTCTTCCCGGAGCGACGTCCCGTTCTCCAGTTGATTCGAACTTCTTCATCAAGCTCTGCGCAACTGGTGGAGAAAGAGGACCCTTCCGTAACCCTTTCACCCGGCGATATTCCCGAAGTGCAGCTACAGCATTACTGTTGTTTTAATAATAGAGCTTCACCAATAACACCCTGCTGCTTTTGTCGAAGCTCATGTTGACACGTCAGCAAGTGCACTGCGACTGCTCAGGTGTGTGAGACTGTGAATCACGATGACTGATCACGGTACCTGGTGGCCATAGTTGGAACTGGACGGTGGAGCTGTGACGCACGGAAATCACGCACCCCGTATAGTGTGTCGGTAAACTGAAGAGCGAGCGAGCGAGCCCCCACTCTGCCAACCCAGCTACGTCACAGGGCGCTCCTACAGGCTGTTTCACAACGTAGTACCGACCCTGTCGCGGCGCGCGCTTTAAATCTCTGGCGACGTCGTACACAGATACGTCTCGGCTGCAATCATTTTTACACAAACGTATTAAGACCATAAGGAATACAAAAAACGATACCTTCTTCCGAAAAACAACATTATACAGGGTGTTACAAAAAGGTACGGCCAAACTTTCAGGAAACATTCCTCACACAGAAAGAAAGAAAATATGTTATGTGGACATGGGTCCGGAAACGCTTACTTTCCATGTTAGAGCTCATTTTATTGCTTCTCTTCAAACCACATTAATCATGGAATGGAAACACACAGCAACAGAACGTACCAGCGTGACTTCAAACACTTTGTTACAGGAAATGTTCAAAATGTCCTCCGTTAGCGATGATACATGCATCCATCCTCCGTCGCATGGAATCCCTGATGCGCTGATGCAGCCCTGGAGAATGGCGTATTGTATCACAGCCGTCCACAACACGAGCACGAAGAGTCTCTACATTTGGTACCGGGGTTGCGTAGACAAGAGCTTTCAAATGCCCCCATAAATGAAAGTCAAGAGGGTTGAGGTCAGGAGAGCGTGGAGGCCATGGAATTGGTCCGCCTCTACCAATCCATCGGTCACCGAATCTGTTGTTGAGAAGCGTACGAACACTTCGACTGAAATGTGCAGGAGCTCCATCGTGCACGAACCACATGTTGTGTCGTACTTGTAAAGGCACATGTTCTAGCAGCACAGGTAGAGTATCCCGTATGAAATCATGGCGGTGAATCGAGGAAGTACAGTACCTACTGACGAAACTAAAATGAGCTCTAACTTGGAAATTAAGCGTTTCCGGACACATGTCCACGGAGCATCTTTTTTTTATTTGTGTGTGAGGATTGTTTCCTGAAAGTTTGGCCGTACCTTTTTGTAACACCCTGTAGAGTAAATAATATGAAGATAAGAATGGAAGTCAGGATTGTATTACAAAGATAGAACCGAATGCCTGTTCATGTGAATGTATTGTATGTTCTTCTATTGCTATTCGCTAAACGACCCCATATAATGCAATCAATCTGTAGAATTTGAGGCTTGTTCTTACTTTGTGTTTCTACTAAAAGGTAGAAGTTTTCTTTGAAGGACTGCATTGTAACTTAAGAATTTTTGCAACACGAAGAGTGTTTAAAAATTAAGCAGAAATTTACAATTTTGCGTGTTGTATTAGTCCGATTTCACTACTTTTTGTCACTGTCTTCGTAAACATGTCTCAAAACTATGTGTACAATGTTATGCATATTGGGTATTTACTCTGCTGTTAGCTGTCAAAAAGGTTACATGTGTTTTGGGAGCATCAACGATTATTTGTTTTGTATAAAAATAGATTAGAGAATCTGTATTAAATTTTGTTATAGGAATGGAATGAAGTGTATGAAATTTTTTACAAATGTTAAATATTGCTTTTGGTGTGCCTGTTGTAAGTGAACCAAGGGAATACAAGTGGTATAAACATTTCAAAGCAGGCCTTAAAGGACAGCGGTTTTACAAGCATGGATGAGATTAAAAATGCACAGTTAAGAGACCTATAAACTACCCCGAAGAAACAGTTCCTAAAGAATTTCGGGAATTGGAAAAAGCGCTGGGACAAGTATATAGTATGTAATGGGGAATAATAAGTCACAGCTGCAAAATACTAACACGAATTCTTTACAGACGAATGGAAAAACTAGTAGAAGCCAACCTCGGGGAAGATCAGTTTGGATTCCGTAGAAACACTGGAACACGTGAGGCAATACTGACCTTACGACTTATCTTAGAAGAAAGATTAAGGAAAGGCAAACCTACGTTTCTAGCATTTGTAGACTTAGAGAAAGCTTTTGACAATGTTGACTGGAACACTCTCTTTCAAATTCTAAAGGTGGCAGGGGGAAAATACAGGGAGCGAAAGGCTATTTACAATTTGTACAGAAACCAGATGGCAGTTATAAGAGTCGAGGGACATGAAAGGGAAGCAGTTGTTGGGAAGGGAGTAAGACAGGGTTGTAGCCTCTCCCCGATGTTGTTCAATCTGTATATTGAGCAAGCAGTAAAGGAAACAAAAGAAAAATTCGGAGTAGGTATTAAAATTCATGGAGAAGAAATAAAAACTTTGAGGTTCGCCGATGACATTGTAATTCTGTCAGAGACAGCAAAGGACTTGGAAGAGCAGTTGAATGGAATGGACAGTGTCTTGAAAGGAGGATATAAGATGAACATCAACAAAAGCAAAACAAGGATAATGGAATGTAGTCTAATTAAGTCGGGTGATGCTGAGGGAATTAGATTAGGAAATGAGACACTTAAAGTAGTAAAGGAGTTTTGCTATTTGGGGAGCAAAATAACTGATGATGGTCGAAGTAGAGAGGATATAAAATGTAGGCTGGCAATGGCAAGGAAAGCGTTTCTGAAGAAGAGAAATTTGTTAACATCTAGTATTGATTTAAGTGTCAGGAAGTCATTTCTGAAAGTATTCGTATGGAGTGTAGCCATGTATTGAAGTGAAACATGGACGATAAATAGTTTGGACAAGAAGAGAATAGAAGCTTTCGAAATGTGGTGCTACAGAAGAATGCTGAAGATTAGATGGGTAGATCACATAACTAATGAGGAAGTATTGAATAGGATTGGGGAGAAGAGAAGTTTGTGGCACAACTTGACCAGAAGAAGGGATCGGTTGGTAGGACATGTTCTGAGGCATCAAGGGATCACCAATTTAGTATTGGAGGGCAGCGTGGAGGGTAAAAATCGTAGAGGGAGACCAAGAGATGAATACACTAAGCAGATTCAGAAGGATGTAGGTTGCAGTAGGTACTGGGAGATGAAAAAGCTTGCACAGGATAGAGTAGCATGGAGAGCTGCATCAAACCAGTCTCAGGACTGAAGACCACAACAACAACATGGGGAATATTTTGAAGCGGATAGAATTGCTGTAGATTAACAAATAAATTTCTTACAAAAAAGTCAAAATTAATGCGTGAACGCATCTCGTATGTCAAGCTTTTTGCTTTAAAGTCCAGAATCGATGTATATATTTCGAAAAAAATTTCAGCAGTGTTTAGAATAGCTATTGCGCACAAATTTCAAGCAATATGTCTCAGAATCAGGTGAATAGTCACAGAGCTAGAGATTTAGTGTTCCATAAGCATCAAAGGTTTTATGTGATTTTGGAACTGTCTATAACGATCGGAATCCTCCCAAGATTATTAGTATTCCTTCGTGGCGATTCCACTAAACCATGCGGCTTATTTTCGCGTTCCTTCCTTATGCGTCCCATTGGACGCGGCTGACGTTAGCATAAATTGGAGCCCTTTGATTGGGACTGGTAATATTAGCCAACAGTTGTTTTTGGGTCGCCTCTTTAATACACGCTGTAATAACATTAGAGACGATCGAACGCTCGTTACTCCGCAAGTACCTCCTCTTACTCGTATTCTGCACATTTTCTTGCAATCCTAGACGGTTGTCCATCACTTCCGGAAATCGAAGTACATCAGTAAGTATACAAAGTTAACTGACTGGCACTGGCAACTAAGATCATGCAACAGATATGACGTATGTCACTGCACGCCGATCTATACGTCAAGACAGGTAACGGGCAACAGATTTTGGCAGCGTTCTTCCGGGAAGGGCCACTTCCCCCACCAAAAGAGCTTCTCGCTCTTGAGTTTACAGACAGACTATACTCTGGACATTAATGCTACCAAGTGTGGTACTCGTATGGTAATTAGTTTTCGTGTTATAACGTGTTAAACAGGGAAAGTTTAATTATAACCACCCTGTATCTGTATGGGAGCTATTTTGAGCTACCTGCCGCAAAATTGTGAATCATTTGTTCACCTCTGGACTTTGTAATTGAATGCTACTCACCCGTTGCAGCATGGTGCGAAAATATGTGTTTTATGTGTGTTTGAGTGACAAGACATGTTATGGAGACACGACACGACACGAAACGCTGTACTCATTTCAGTGAGCGCGACGTAAGGCAAATATTCTTAGACACGCTTCTTTGTCGATTCGCCTGCCTTCGCGCACGGCTAACTTCAATTCCGGTGCTAGGGAGTCAGTTCAAATTTGCTTTCTGCTCGCGCGTACTCGGCAGGTGTACGAGCTGTGTGGACGTTGCGTTGTGCGAGGGCGGAACCGCCGCTGCTGCCACGCATCGCCGCACACGCACTGTGGCACGCGGACCGTGTGTTCCAGGGTTCAGCGCGCCGCTTGTCTGACGTCATAGCGTGGCAAAGGCACCTCGGGGAGTCTTTACGAACGTCGGAGCAATGTCTAGCATGTCAGATATCACGATCGAGAGACGGTTGCACCTGTTGGAACCACAAGAATGCATCCCACATGGGACATTAACCCACTTCCCGCGGTTGTGTTCGAATGGCGGCCAATGGATGGTTCGACTGACCAAAGTAAATTCTTCTGACTGACATCAAAGCGTTTAATAACAATACTTCAAGGAGATCAGCGCGCGCTTGCGGATAGCTTCGGTCTCGTAACCTTCTCGAGTATTAGGTTCCTGCTGGCCTTCTAAGGGAACGATACATATCAACCTTATCAAAATCTAATACATCCTTATGTAATTTTGTTCCCTTGTTGGACTTTTCTACAGAGATTTGTTGCATATATAAAGATTAAATAAATTTTCGCTCTCACATACAAGTATCGGATCACAAGACCCGATAATTGTGGATCACATATTATACTCTTTGCTATAAGTAACAAGCACACATTTAGTTGTCTCACTTTAAAGGGGAGGCGGCTTAGGTAGAAATACAGCTTAGGTAGAAATACCCATGCCACAGTGTTACACACATTGAAATATGTATGTATGAAATATGATTGAAATTACGTAACTGACAGTAGTATTAAACACAACTGTTAAATTGGGAATGGCATGTGACTGCGTATTTCATTTCGTCACTTATGCACATTGCCCGGTACTGCGAGAATGTAAATTTAATTTAGCTGCGAGAATGTAAACTGTCAATAACTTAAAGCAAGCCAAAACTGCATGAACTTACGTTACACAAAAACTCAAAACTGATGCAACACTAATGATTTGAAATTAGCCCTGGTAATAAAACAAAACTTGATCATTTTGAAAATAATGGTCCCTGTGGCTAATGAATGTTACCATGAAATAATAAAATTTCTTACCGTACCTTCATCCGCGCAGTGGTAACGCTCTTCGCACTGCTCTCTATTAGTACTTTAAACAGTTAGCAAACAGCTGATGTGCGAGGCTGTTACTTAGCATACATTTTAATTAAATTGAATGTGACTGAGAGAATAAGTTCTTGAAAAAATAGTTAATCAAAAATAACATGGGAACTGATATTGAGTAAGTAATAATATGGCACTAAAACTTGTGTTTTGACTCTTTGAAAAGTAATAATGCTCACAATTAAAACACTCAATAAATTGATTATACATTAGCAATTAGCTTTACGAAATCATTGGATGTGAGTGCTGTGCATTGTCTCAATCACCACTTTTGAATACGAGCATTGCATTAGTAACAAAACAAATTTCTTTATCTTAATTATTTCCAACTTCTGTTGAGATTCCTTTTACAGTTAGCAAACATCATAGTTCTTGCAAATAAAAGTTTGCTGTTGAGCAGCGACGCTACTAACAATCGGTACTACATTTGGCCGTCTCTGGTTCAATACAAAATTTTCTTACAAAACTAGAATTAATTTACCCTGTATCTACACTTCTCAGCATGTTACTCAAATTATGCTGCGTACCTGATTCGTAGCCACTGGACAAATTGTACCACTCCTACCAACTAAACCAGCGACAATTTTTCTTCAAATCAGATCATTTCCAGCATTTGTAATGTCTGAACATTTATTGAATTGTAGTTTCTTAACATTTGTAGTAATTATCTGCAACGTATTGTCGATCAGCAACAAAATTTGTGTTAGTAAAATCAACGAAACAAACTTGTCAAATTTGTATTCATACGTGTGTAATCAAAACACGTAAAAGAAAATATGATGACGAGGAGAGAGACAAATGTCAGGAATAATGCAGAGCTTCTTCACTTAACATCTCGTAACACTTCCAAGAAGTGCCGACCACAAGTCAGAAGCAGAATCGTTTGATTTAATTTCACTCATCCTAATCCATGTTTTTGGAAAGCCATTGTGTCGTTCGTTATTTAAAAAATGAAACACTGTACCACTTAACGAGTTTTTCCGTCCTTAGCACTACGCGTTCGAGGATTTCTCATTATCATGAAACATTTACATTGTTATTTTGTATGTTGTTCTGCTTGTATTCTATTTTTGTCGTCTTTTTATTGTTAGAAAATTCTGTGCCTCCTCCATTCTCCATAAACATCATACACCCAAACCATAATTGATTTTGTTCGTCAAATTTCACACTGTATGTGTAGTTTCCTGCATTATGGAGAAGGCACAGCATCTCATTACCTGAAAAGGACGTTACAGTACAGTGCAAGACAGACAAACATAACACACATACAAACATCACACGAAATACTTATGTCGCAAAAGAGCTCCTGTAAAGTTTGGAGGGTGGGAGACGAGGTACTGGCAGAAGTAAAGCTGTGAGGACGGGGCATGAATCGTGTTTGGGTAGCTCAGATGGTAGAGCACTTGCCCGCGAAATGCAAAGGTCCCGAGTTCGAGTCTCGGTCCGGCACACAGTTTTAATCTACCAGGAAGTTTCATATCAGCGCACACTCCGCTGCAGAGTGAATATCCTATTCTGATTTCTTTCCATAGTCACAGCTGCTTCACCTAGGTTCCTAATCTCACTAGTATATCCTATCTGTTTGTAATTTACGACCTGCTAAAGACAGGGCTATTTTGTTCAGACATTCCCTTGTAACATGTCACCAAAACTTACTGTTCAATTTATTTTCTTGTAAGAACAACTGCTTGTAATTTAGTCCATTAGTATTATGTGTCACATTTTATTTCATCTTATTTAACTAATCCTCTACCGTGTTTTCACTCAAATAATTCCTCTCGTTTTATTCCTAAATCTAACATTAACAAAAAATGGCTCTGAGCACTATGGGACTTAACTTCCGAGGTCATCAGTCCCCTAGAACTTAAAACCACTTAAACCTAACTAATCTAAGGACATCACACACATCCATGCCCGAGGCAGAATTCGAACCTGCGACAGTAGCGATCGCGCGGTTCCAGACTGTAGCGCCTAGAACCGCTCGGCCACTTCGGCCGGCTCTAACATTAACAGTTTCGTATTTGGAAACGGAGATAGAATTTACACGCAACGGTTTAAAGTCCGACAAAAATTTCAGTGCCCCATACATTTGTCTTCGTACCTGATGACGGCGTAAAAGTCGAAAACCTGTTTATGAAATGAATAACAAGCATTGTAGAGTATTACATCAGTGATGTGTGTATGTGTGTGTGTTTTCATTCATAATGTAGAAAATATTCTACCAGAAACCGACGAAACACAATCAGTGATGAAACGTCTACAAACGTAACTGCAAGGACCTTTCCCCTCTAAAACCTGTCTTATTTGTGCCCCTCTAGGTGGGTTATTTGTGCTGTACAGTTTCTTTGGCGTCTGAAACGGGCCTGTTCAACTGAAACACCATCTGATAATTAAAAAACAGACCGAGCGAGGTGGCACAGTGGTAGCACACTGGATTCGCATTCGGAAGGACGACGGTTCAATCCCGTCTCCGGCCATCCTGATTTAGGTTTTCCGTGATTTCCCTAAATCGTTTCAGGCAAATGCCGGGATGGTTCCTTTGAAAGGGCACGGCCGATTTCCTTCCCAATCCTTCCCTAACCCGAGCTTGCGCTCCGTCTCTAATGACCTCGTTGTCGACGGGACGTTAAACACTAACCTAACCTAACCTAAGAAACAGTCTTGATCGCAAAATTTCTTTTAATCGGAGTGACCGTTTTCAATCCTTAAGTATCATCTCCAGACTCCAGAACTAAGCAGTCACTTCAGCGTCGTGGGTCGGCGCAGCCTGCTCCATGGAAGTCCACCTGCCGCTCTGGAGTCTGAAGATGATCCTCAAGGATCGAAACCGGTTACTCCGATTAAAAGAAATTTTGCGATCAAGACTGTTTTTTAATTATCATATTAACATAATTCCAATCCCAAAGAAAGCAGGTGTTGACAGATGTAAAAATTACCGAACTATCAGTTTAATAAGTCACAGTTGCAAAATACTAACGCGAATTCTTTACAGACGAATGGAAAAACTGGTAGAAGCGGACCTCGGGGAAGATCAGTTTGGATTCCGTAGAAATGTTGGAACACGTGAGGTAATACTGACCCTACGACTTATCTTAGAAGAAAGATTAAGGAAAGGCAGACCTACGTTTCTAGCATTTGTAGATTTAGAGAAAGCTTTTGACAATGTTGAGTGGAATACTCGCTTTCAAATTCTGAAGGTGGCAGGGGTAAAATACAGGGAGCAAAAGGCTATTTACAATTTGTACAGAAACCAGGTGGCAGTTATATGAGTTGATGGGCACGAAATGGAAGCAGTCGTTGGGAAGGGAGTGAAACAGGGTTGTAGCCTATCCCCGATGTTATTCAATCTGTATATTGAGCAAGCACTAAAGGAAACAAATGAAAAGTTTGGAGTAGATATTAAAATCCATGGAGAAGAAATAAAAAATTTGAGGTTCGCCGATGACATTGTAATTCTGTCAGAGACAGCAAAGGACTTGGAAGAGCAGTTGAACGGAATGGACAGTGTCTTGGAAGGAGGGTATAAGATGAACATCAACAAAAGCAAAACGAGGATAATGGAATGTAGTTGAATGAAGTCGGATGATGCTGATGGAATTAGATTATGAAATGGGACACTTAAAGTAGTAGATGAGTTTTGCTATTTGGGGAGCAAAATAACTGATGATGGTCGAAGTAGAGAGGATATAAAATGTAGGCTGGCAATGGCAAGGAAAGCGTTTCTGAAGAAGAGAAATTTGTTAACATCGAGTATAGATTTAAGTGTCAGGAAGTCGTTTCTGAAAGTATTTGTATGGAGTGTAGGCATGTATGGAAGTAAAACATGGACAATAAATAGTTCGGACAAGAAGAGAATAGAAGCTTTGGAAATGTGGTGTTACAGAAGAATGCTGAAGATTAGATGGGTAGATCACATAAGTAATGAGGTATTGAGTAGAACTGGGGAGAAGAGGAGTTTGTGGCACAACTTGACTAGAAGAAGGGACCGGTTGGTAGGACATGTTCTGAGGCATCAAGGGATCACAAATTTAGTACTGGAGGGCAGCGTGGAGGGTAAAAGTCGTAGAGGGAGACCAAGAGATGAGTACACTAAGCAGACTCAGAAGGATGCAGGCTGCAGTAGGTACTGGGAGATGAAGAAGCTTGCACAGGATAGAGTGGCATGGAGAGCTGCATCAAACCAGTCTGAGGACTGAAGACCACAACAACAACATTAATATAAGATCGCTGATAATGTTATCAAAAACTTTATGAAACATCGTCGTCTCCGCGCTCATACACTTTCTATTGTACTGTCTCTCCATCTCTTCACGTTGAAGTCCGCAACTCGAGACTGGATTCGTGCGGTTCGCCGTGGAGCCGAGCGGTGGACAGTGTTTTAAACTGCCGCCGGACACGGAAGTTGACCCCCCAGAGTGACACCTCGCCTCTTTGTGACACTGGCTGGGCTGTGACGTGACGTGCGGCGCTGAAGTATGATGCATCGTCTGGAGGGACGCGCGACCATTACAGAAATTACGCGGAGGGCCTAAGAGTGGGCCGTGATGAATGTGCTGCCCTCTGTTCTACTCTCCACGGCACTCCATCACGCAGACACCTGCCGCACGCCTCAAAATCCCGCCTACAGTGTTAGCTGGTGTTACAGCCGCTCTGCTGTCCCTAGTCTACATAAACCATTTAGGGGACAATCTGAGCAGCCCTCTTACGTTGCTTACAGAGATGCTGTCATTTACCGTCTAGCAAAGTCAGTAAAGTATCTAAAACAGTTCAAAACGATTTAGACACGTTTTGCAAGAAGTAAATTCCAGTAGCTGCAATATAAAATTTATTTGCTTGTATCTACACTGGTTTCAGCACGGCATTAGAAAGCCTCCTGCGAAACGCAACTCGCCCTTTTTTCACATGATATCTTCCGAACCATGGATGAAGGCTATCAGACTGATGCCGTATTCCTTGACTTCCGGAAAGCGTTTGACTCGGTGCCCCAGGGCAGACTCCTAACTAACGTACGAGGATATGGGATCGGTTCCCAAGTATGTGAGTGGCTCGAATACTTCTTAAGTAATAGAACCCAGTACGTTGTCCTCGATGGTGAGTGTTCATCGGAGGTGAAGGTATCATCTGGAGTGCCCCAGGGAAGTGTGGTTGGTCCGCTGTTGTTTTCTCTCTACATAAATGATCTTTTGTATAGGGTGGATAGCAATTTACGGCTGTTAGCTGATGATGCCGTGGTGTACGGGAAGGTGTGGTCATTGAGTGACTGTAGGATGATAAAAGATGACTTGGACAGGATTTGTGATTGGTGTAAAGAATGGGAGCTAACTCTAAATATAGATAAATGTAAATTAATGCAGATGAATAGGAAAAAGAATCCCGTAACGTTTGAATACTTCATTAGTAGTGTAGCGCTTGACACAGTCACGTCGATTAAATATGTGGGCGTAATATTGCAGAACGATATGAAGTGGGACAAGCGTGCAATGGCAGTTGTGGGGAAGGCGGATAATCGTCTTCGGTTCAATGTTAGAATTTTGGGAAGATGTGGTTCATCTGTAAAGGAGATCGCTTATAAAACACTAATACGACCTATTCTTGAGTACTGATCGAGCGTTTGGGATCCCTATGAGGTCGGATTGAGGGAGAACATAGAAGCAATTCAGAGGCGGGACGCTAGATATGTTAGTGGTAGGTTTGATCATCACGCGAGTGTTACGGAAATGCTTCAGGAACTCGGGTGGGAGTCTCTAGAGGAAAGGAGGCGTTCTTTTCGTGAATCGCTACTGAGGAAATTTAGAGAACCAGCATTTGAGGCTGACTGCAGTACAATTTTACTGCCGCCAACTTACATTTCGCGGAAAGACCACACAGATAAGAGAGATTAGGGCTCGTACAGAGGCGTATAGGCAGTCATTTTTCCTTCGTTCCGTTTGGCAGTGGAACAGGGAGAGAAGATGCTAGTTGTGGTACGAGGTACCCTCCGCCACGCACCGTATGTTGGATTGCGAAGTATGTATGTAGATGTAGATGGTTGCCAAAATTAGGGCAACAAACCATTCTTTCTTAGTCCTGTATTTAATTCACCACACTGTCAACAGACGTCCGTACTGTCGTGTTCTGAAAGGAAGATGGCATTTTGGTCAACGGAAAACTACGCCAACTATGACGTCAGGGCATCTATGAAACGGACTAGTGTTTGTCGGGTAGTCCCACATCCACAATCGCTGTGTACTCAGTCATAGACGGCGCAGTATGACACAGGGAAGACGCCTACCAGACTTTCTACAGTAGAGGAAGGAAGAATGGAAGCAGGACAGTGGCAAACTCATGTGGCCCGATGGCTTAACGTGAATCGTTCTGTTGTTTCTTGGATGTAGCGACAGCTTATAGAGACCGAAACTGTATCAAGGAGACCGGGGCAAGGCCAACCGTGTGTGAAAAGAGGACCGTTATTTGGCCGTAAAGGCACGACGCTACCGCCTTAGTACTGCGTACCAAATGGCATCTGAGCTCGCAGCACCCACTGGACGTGTTGTATCGAGGCAGTTATTGTCGGAGACCTGCCGTGCCTCAAACGCGTCTTCACAGAAGGGAACATGTAGAGTGGATTCGTCAACATGCCACCTGGATAGTCGAAGAGTGGGCCAATCTTCTTTCCACCGATGAGACCCGATATGGTCTCGTGAGTGATCCTCGACGGATTCACATCTGAAGGGAACGTGGGACGCGACTTGGAGACCCGAACATGGTGTAAAGAAACCTATATCGAGGAGGATCGCTAATGGTGCAGGCAGGGATTATGTTGACCACTCGAAGATCTCTTCATGAAATTGTACGGGCGAATCGGAAAGGTTTAACTGCCGTGATGAGGTCTTGGAACCTCATGTACGGTTGTTGCGAGGTGCTGTGCGCCCAGACGTCGTACTGATACACGATAGTACTCGACGTCATGGAGAACAAGTGGTTGATGTTTTCTTGGAAACGGAAGATATTCACGCATCCCATAGAGCATGTCTGGGATGCGCTAGGGAGACGGCGTGCATCACGTCAGCATCCACCAACCAGTCCCCAAGACTTGCGAGCAGCTCTGCAAGAAGAATGGGCGTTGTTGCCTCAACGTGAGATTCCTGAAGCTACTGAAACATCCCCTTAGAAAAATTAAAAATGAGGTTGCATAAAAAAACTCTTACGTTATTTGATTTTCAAATAGCTGAACAAAACTGAACGTATTCTATAGTTAATCTGATCATCACTAAACTGACACACAATATTTTTAGAGCAACGCAGTCTGACTTTCAGTAATCCCTACAAAAGAATGGCCCTGACTAACAATAACCTATACCTTTCATGAATCACTTACCTCACAAAAATCTTCGTTACTTGACTACAATACAGCGAGCGCCAATACTGCCAGCTAAATAAAAGATTCTAACTACTGAAGGCACTAACTACTGATAGGCATAGTTAGCAAATGAAAGATTTTGATAGAGAACAAACAATGTATTTACCTCAATAATGTTCAAAAGTCATCATATATATATTCATGACCTCCATCTTTACAAATTTCCTTTTTCTGGCGGACACACGTCCAGATCGTCCTCTTATAGTAACCTCTCAAATCTCTGGCATCTCTCTCCCCACATCCAACACTGCTGGCGACTCACCTTCAACTGCCCAACGCTACGCGCTGTTCACATCCAACTGCCCAACATTACACAAGCGAATATTCCAACAATGAGTCCAACCAGCCACAGACTGCACACAGCACAGTCAGTGATTTTCATACATAGCGTTGCGTGGTGTTATCAACATAAAAACGTAAACGGCCTACTTACAATATTCTCAGCATGCTACGTCGTTGTCAGGCCTGTATTTCTTCCAGAGGTGGGCACACCCCTTACTGAGCACATTAACCAATTGTCGGTATGTGTGCACAAATCTGTTAAGTTGAAAAAAACGAAGAAAATTTTCATCTACTGTTCTTCACATTCCAGTTGTTTAGATTCTGTTTTTTTAACGTTATTTCTACCTTTCTATCACCTGTTTATACTGTTTTGTGGCGAAATAAATGCAACATTGCAAAATACCCGTTTGTTGCTTTAATTTTGCACACCGGTGTAGACATTTCTGCACAACAAGCTTTCCAGTTTTGGCTTACACTACCATTTTCAAGTGCACCTCTTGTTGTTGTAAATAATGAATCTTATTTCAACCTTGCTTACGATTAAGAACGTATTTTTATAGATCTTTTGTGGAGTTGGCGATCATATGGCGTCCAGGGACGAACTGTGAGCTGTCTATTACGAAATAATGTTGTTATAATCACATAGCTGTCCTAACAAGAAATTTTTGAAATAATAATTATTTGACAGATATTTGGCAGTTGGGGTCATCAGATTCTGTATATTTACAGACTTTTCTATCTTCAGAAATCAGGGGAAGATGTGTTTGTTGCGTAGATATTATGTAGCTAAATTTTTTGTGTATTTGTGATCTATAATTTCGTACGTTTATACTTTCAGTAAAATTTTCTAAGTAGGTCAGTTTGTTCGTTTAATAATTCCTTCGTGAAACTTTTCATATGCGTGTATTTCCCAGTTCTTTGATGTGCCTTCCTTTTTGTTCTGCATAAAATTTCTTACAGTTTTCACAAGCAAATCCCAGAATTTTCTAACCCAGGAGTCTACAATAGTTCTTGCGAAAATAGTAAGGCATTGCTCATCCGTCAAACGGAAAGAAAAATTTGTGTTAATTCCTACTGTTGTTCCGTACCTGGCAGCACCAACCATAACGCTTCAGTGTTCTACCACGATATCAAGTGACAGGCGTTGTCTGTATGATTGGCATATCCCTCATTGACCCTACTATAAAGAATCCGCTAAATTCCGGTTTCACGATGAATCGCAGAAATCTAAAGCCTGTCAATTCAACTACGCTGAAGAGCCAAAGAAACTGATACACCTGCCTAATATCATATAGGGCCCCGCGAGAACGCAGAAGTGCCGCAACACGACGTGGTATGGACTCGACTAATGTCTGAAATAGTGCTGGACGGAACTGACACCATGAATCCTGCAGGACTGTCCATAAATCCGAAAGAATACGAGAGGGTGGACATATCTTCTGAAGACATCACAGATATGCTCAATAATGTTCATGTTTGGGGAGGTTGGTGGCCAGCGAAATTGATTAGAAGAGTGTTCCTGGAGCCACTCTGTAGCAATTCTTGACGTGTGCGGTGTCGCATTGCCCTGCTGGAACTGCCCAGGTTCATATCACGTTTCGCATATCACTCCAACTGCGGACGTCCCACACCATTACAGAGCCTCCACCAGGTTGAGGAGGGTCCATGGATTCGTGGCGTTGTCTCCATACCCGTACACGTCCATCCCCTCGATACAATTTGAAAAGAGAGAACGTATTCAGTCATCGACAGTCCAATGTTGATGTTGACAGGACCAGTCAAGGGAACACGAGTGGGCCTCCGGCTCCGAAAGCCCATATCTATATGTTTCACTGAAAGGTTCGCATGCTGACACTTGTTGTTGGCCCAGCATTGAAATCTGCGGAAGGGTTGCACTTTTGTCACGTTGAACGGTTCTCTTCTGACGTCGTTTGTCCCGTTCTTGCACGATCTCTTTCCGCCAGCAGCGATGTCAGAGATTTGATGTTTTACCGGATTCCTGATATTCACCGTACTCTCGTGAAATGATCGTACGGAAAAATCCCCATTTCATCGCTACCTCGGTGATGCTGTGTCCCATCGCTCGTGCACCGACTATAACACCACGTTCAAACTCACTTAAATCTTGATAACCTGCCATTGTAGCAGCAGTAACCGATTTAACAACTGCGCCAGTCACTTGTCTTATACAGGCGACCGCAGCGCCGTGTTCTCTGTATTTGAATACCAAATTCTTTGGCGCTTCACTGTAGATGTAGATGTGTGTGAGCTGAGGTTGAAATGTGTAATAATAATAATAATAATAATAATAATAATAATCAGAAGATGCTTAGCGTGAAAGGCAGTGGTTTGAGAGTTTTGTTAGTTTTTATATCTGTTGCATCACACGCGTGTCCAGAACTAACAGTAAATGCACTTAAAAATCAGTTCGCTGGTTGTGTAAAACACTATGGTACAGTTTATTAAGGGACACTATCAGATAATTTGATACTTAAGAGGGCTGTTATCGATGTGAATGATTTGCCTTATCGGTTTCTTAAATTATATAAATCACTTTCCATTATCTCGGTACCTGAAAATGGAAAGTGCCGTAATCGGACCTCATACACATTCAGCCAAAACTCCTGGACAGCTTCTTATGCAGGATGTTTCAAAAAGAAAGAACAGCTTTTCAGTTGTTTATTACAAACAAACTGTAAAAGACAGAAACACATCGCGTACAAAGCTGGGCAGAGGAAGGTTCAAAGTTTCGACATACTTGCGCTGTTGTTTGTTAGTAGCATCATGGCGACTACGTCACGAGAGAAACCATTTTGTGTGTTGAAATTTCAGCCAGTTGTTCTGTTGTAACTTGCGTTCCGCCGTCTGTTCAGCAAGAAGTCGCCTCTGCACGAGCGGATTCGTCAGTGGCTCATAAAACTATTGGAAGTTGGTTGCACGCGCAAAGGAAAGAACACTGGTCCGCCTCGTACGACTGATAAAAATGTGGAGCGTATTCTGTTTGTTAATGACACGGGTGTTGAAGAGAATGAGAAGAAAATACTGTATGCAGATGACACGATAACAGTGAACAACGACCAGACTGTGGCACAGCTTGGGAGAAGAGCACGTATCTGCAAACACCACAGCTCAGCGTCTCCTGGAAAATGGACTTGTTATAAACCTGAAAGACATTATGTATGCAATGTTCAGAAATAAAGAGAAGGCTGTACACATTGATTTAGAGGTGGATGAAACGAGACTAGAAGAAGTAGAATCCACTAGATTCTTAGGTATTACTGTGGATAACATGCTGAAGTGGAAACGACATATTAATTGTGTCTGTAAGAAACTCAGCTTAGTCATATTTATAATGAGGCAGCTAGCACAGTATGCAGACAAACAGAGCTTCTCTGCAAAGTATACCATGTACTCTTCGAGCCATACCTGCAGTATGGAGTGGTAGCGTGGGGAAACTCAAACATTCAAGAAATAAAAAGGGTGTTCACATTTTTTTTAAAAAAACAGTCAGAATCATATTAAGAAGAAAGACTTTGAAACGTGCAGAAACTCCTTCAAAGGACTAGGCATCTCAACTTTTCCCTCCTACGTATATAAAACTGTACTATATGTCACAAAAGATAGTCCACAAATGCTAGTGTACACAACACACGGAGGAAGAATGACATACGAAGCATACCCCACCGACTGACAATGCTTGAAAAAGGACCCCAGTACTCAGGTATGAAATTAGTAAGAACTCTGGCTAAACAACTGCGTGACAACGTACATCACACTAAGTTTTCAAAGAATCTAAAAGACTATCTGGTGGAAAATGATTTTACAGTGTTGATTACTGCTCACATTAAATTTGTAAATATTGTTAATTATAATCAGTGGTGTTACAATAGTCAGGAAGTATGTGATACTGGACGTTTTTGTATTTTTGACATGTCGTATGTTACATGCACATCCACTGTACACCACGTAATCCTACAGGAACAAATAAAATTCATTTCTAAGTGCGTTCACACGGATCCCCAGAAATCCTCAATCCGGGTAGGTCAGGATCCTCAAACGTCCTCAAACAACGGTGAGGCTTGTTCTGAAAAGACACCTGCATGTGTAGCCTTACAAGTTGCAGTTATTGCAGCAATTGCGTCCCGGCCACCATAAAAGAAGCTATGAATTTTGCATTTCAGTTCTGCAGGATATGGCAGAGAACACTTTTTTCCGAGCGCCTCATCTTTTATTACGAACCGGCGTTCCATCTATCGGCTGCAGTAATCCACTACACTAATTTGGGGGTCACAAAACCATGGCGTCGTCGTCGTCGAACATGAAAGAGACTCACCGAAACCGAGCGTGTGTTTTGTGCCGTTTCTCTCCACAAAGTCTACGGACTTTTCATTTTTGTGGAGAAAACTGTGACAGGGATGGTATAGCTGGACTTGCCGCAAAATTGTTTGTTTCCACAACTTCTCGCTGATTCCAATGATTTGATTTTTATTAATGACGGCGCCCCGCTTCACTGTCACCCTGAGGTGCGGCGTTACCTTGACAACTCCATTCCTCAAGGATGGACTGAAAGATCTTGTTCATTGGACAGTTTTTTATGTTACTGAACAACAGTCGTACAATAATTTTTAAATGAACACATCGTCATTTGACAGTATTGTTACTTATTTAATTACGATCCAGGTTTCGGCATTTGATGTTGTTTTCAAGTGATTGAGTTTATATCATTAGCATATATTGCAGAACATCAAGCTCGAAACTGGCCATAAATTAAGAAAAGTATACGCTCCACATGAAGTGCCAGACGTAAAATCATCATCTTGCAAAAAAAGTCAGTAAATAATAGTGGGAGCACGTCATGATGATGTGTTCATTGGTTTTGCCTCTCAGGTCACCTGACGTCATACCTTGGGATTTTATTCCGTGGGTGTACATGAAAGACAGAGGCTTTGTCCCACGTATGGCAGCTACTCTTTTAGATCTGAGAAATCTAATTGTTGAAGCTGTCGATTCAATAAACAGGGACTTGAAGATTCGTATGTATAATGAAATGGACTACCGTTTCGATGTTTCTCGAGCAACGCATCATACTAATGTTGAACCCATGCTACAGTGTATCTCATCATCATCATCATCATCATCATCATCATCATCATCATCTTGGACAGTTTCCTGCCACTGGCTGGGTCTGTCGGGAACACAAGCCTCTCCATCGTGTTCTGTCTTTCCACCATTCCCCCTCTTCCACCTTCGTCCAGTTCTCTCCTCTTCTCATCACACATTCCTTCACTCCCTTCACCCATCTATCTCTTGGTCTCCCTCTGGGCCTCTTCCCCTCCAGTTGCAGATCAAACATCCTCTTTGGAATTCTTCCCTCATCCATTCTCTTCATGTGTCCATACCACTGCAGTCTTGATTTTTCTATCCTGTCCTGTACTGGTTCCTCCTTTAGTCTTTCCCTCACATACACATTTCGCAATCTGTCTCGTCTTGTTACATCCAACCTGCTCCTCTGGAACTTCATTTCACTAGCCTGTATTCTACTTTTGTCGCTTTTCTGCATTACCCATGTCTCACTTCCGTATGCCAATATGGGGACAAAGTAGGTTCGGTATATAATTCCCTTGGATTTCTGTGGCACCTCCTTGCTCCAAATAAGCCCCCTAATGCATTTGTAGAACTGCCCTGCTTTTCTGCACCTTTCATTTATTTCCATTGCGTTTCCCCCCTTACTTTCAATCACGCTTCCCAGGTACTTGAAGTTCTCTACCACTTGTAGTTTTTCCCCTCCACAAGTTATATCCACATTTGGCTTATTCTTCTTCCTTGTTGTGACAATTATTTCACTTTTCTTTGCAGAGAAATGCATTCCATATTCTGCTGCCGTTGCCTCCCATGCATCTAACTGCTCTTGCACCTCCTTCTCGCAATTTCCCCATAACATCCGGTCATCGGCAAAAAGCACTGCTTTCATTTTATGATCTCCAATTGAATCTGATACTTGCTGTAGGATTTCATCCATAACAATAATAAACAATAAAGGCGAAAGTGCACTTCCCTGTCGCAGCCCATTTTCCAGCTTGAACCATGCAGTACGTTCCCTCCCCACTTTCACACAACTCTCACTTCCCCCATACATTTTTCTGACTTTTCGTGTTATCTCTTCATCTATCCCTTTTGCGTTCAGCACATCCCAGAGCTTGTCCCTACAGATACTGTCATACGCCTTCTCAATATCTAAAAAGGCCATGATTAAGTCCTTCCCGTACTCATAGTGTCTTTCCTGCAGTTGCCTTACCGCAAATATGAGGTCCGTTGTTGATCTTCCCGGTCTGAAATCGTACTGCTCCTCTTGCAGTCTACTTTCAATACTGCTTCTTATTCTCTTCTCCAGGATCTTTTCATAGATTTTTCCACAGTGGCATAGCAGGGTGATTCCTCTGTAGTTCTCACATCTCCTTTTATCCCATTTCTTGAAGATCGGGACTATAATTCCTTTCTTCCAATCCTCAGGAATTCTGTTCTCCTTCCACACCACCCTCAGCACTCTGTATAGCCACTGGGTTCCTACTTCTCCTGCTGCTCGTATCATATCCACTGTTACTTCGTCCCAACCTGGTGCCTTGCCCCCTTTCATCCTCTTTATGGCTTCTTCCACTTCATTCCAAGTTAGATCATCAATTTCCCCACTATTATAATCGTCTGCTGCCTTAGGCTCTCCATCGCTGTTAGTTACCCGCTTGGCGGCATTCAACAGATCATCAAAGTACTCCTTCCAAATCTTTTTGAGCTCATGCATTTCCTCCACAACTCTTCCATTATTATCCATGATCCTCAGGCACTCGCTTCTGTCGTTCCTCTTATTTCTTACCATGGTGTAAAGTACTTTTTTGTTCCCTTCACGCTACAGTGTATCTGCGAACATAAAATTTGAACCTTCCTCTATCAAGTGACATGCGCAATGTGTTCCATCTTTCACAGTTTACCTGTAATGAACAACTGAAATACACTACTGGCCATTAAAATTGCTACATCACGAAGATCAGGTGCTACGGGCGCGAAATTTAACCGACAGGAAGAAGACGCTGTGATATGCAAATAATTAGCTTTTCAGAGCATTCACACAAGGTTGGCGCCGGTGGCGACACCTACAACGTGCTGACATGAGGAAAGTTTCCAACCGATTTCTCATACACAAACAGCAGTTGACCGGCGTTGCCTGGTGAAACGTTGTTGTGATGCCTCGTGTAAGGAAGAGAAATGCGTACCATCACGTTTCCGACTTTGATAAAGGTCGGATTGTAGCCTATCGCGATTGCGGTTTATCGTATCGCGACACTGCTGCTCGCGTTGGTCGAGATCCAATGACTGTTAGCAGAATATGGAATCGGTGGGTTCAGGAGGGTAATACGGAACGCCGTGCAGAATCCTAACGGCCTCGTATCACTAGCAGTCGAGATGACAGGCATCTTATCCGCATGGCTGTAACGGATCGTGCAGTCACGTCTCGGTCCCTGAGTCAACAGATGGGGCCGTTTGCAAGACAACAAGCATCTGCAGTTGGACGACGTTTGCAGCTGCATGGACTATTAGCTCAGAGACCATGGCTGCGGTTACCCTTCACGCTGCATCACAGACAGAAGCGCCTGTGTACTCAACGAAGAACCTGGGTGCACAAATGCCAAGACGTCATTTTTCGGATGAATCCAGGTTCTGTTTACAGCATCATGATTGTCGCATCCGTGTTTGGCGACATCGCGGTGAACGCACATTGGAAGCGTGTATTCGTCATCACCATACTTGCGTATCACCCTGCTTGATGGTATGGGGTGGCATTGGTTACACGTCTCGGTCACCTCTTGTTCGCATTGACGGCACTTTGAACAGTGGACGTTACATTCCAGATGTGTTACGACCCGTGTCTCTACCCTTCGCCGGCCGGAGTGGCCGTGCGGTTCTAGGCGCTATTGTCTGGAACCGAACGACCGCTACGGTCGCAGGTTCGAATCCTGCCTCGGGCATAGATGTGTGTGATGTCCTTAGGTTATTTAAGTTTAATTAGTTCTAAGTTATAAGCGACTGATGACCTCAGAAGTTAAGTCGCATAGTGCTCAGAGCCATTTGAACCAATCTACCCTTCATTCGATCCCTGCGAAACCCTACATTTCAGCAGGATAATGCACGATCGCATGTTGCACGTCCTGTACGGGCCTTTCTGGATACAGAAAATGTTCGACTGCTGCCCTGGCCAGCACATTCTCCAGATCTGTCACCAAGTGAAAACGTCTGGTCAATGGTGGCCGAGCAACTGGCTCGTCACAATACGCCAGTCACTACTCTTGATGAACTGTGGTATCGTGTCGAAGCTGCATGGGCAGCTGTACCTGTACACGGCATCCAAGCTCTGTTTAACTCAATGCCCAGGCGAATCGAGGCCGTTATTACGGCCAGAGGTGTTTGTTCTGGGTACTGATTTCTCAGGATCTATGCACCCAGACTGCGTGAAAATGTAATCACATGTCAGTTCTAGTATAATATATTTGTCCGATGAATACCCGTTTATCATCTGCATTTCTTCATGGTGTAGCAATTTCAATGGCCAGTAGTGTATCTTCATTGTTTTTTAATTAGCCTGTATACTTCAATCTTATTTTACAGATGTAGTACAATGCGGAAGCAATATAAATCTATAGTGAATTATTTCCTTTTTTGTTACAGGTAAGCGTAACCGATGGAATATGGAGGCAGAGCGACATGGTATGTGCTTCATTCTGAAATATTTCGTGTGTGTGTGTGTGTATGTGTGTTAATTTGATAACGCTCTTGCAATGATCAATGTTTCGCACGTTACCTGACAATTGAGAAATTAACGTACAGTTGGTTGTAAGAGGAGGTTTGCTCTTTCTGGAGCAGGGTATGTTTTTCACTTCAGGCAGATGGCTGCCGAGGTCGATGAAATGTTGTCACTGCTGCTGTTTGAAACGGCTCTCTTTCGCTCTGGAACATTGAAATCCATATTATGTCGAAACTTTAACATATTAACATGTTGTTGCATCTGAGACATAATTCGACAGTCACTTGCTGTGTTCCTTCAGCAGTATCAGGGTCATGTTCTATATATGTTTACTATCTTCGTGCCATAAGAACGCCAATTTCTCCTAGTAACCTACGGAATGAAATTAATGCAATAAAATTCATTGCTACTATCAATGGATATAAGCAAGACGTAGAGATCGTATCCTCAGAAACAAAACAGCAAAAAAATTTTCTACTATACAAGGTAAAGATCCGCATACGGTTGAGGGGACAATAATTAATTCATTTCTATTCCTTTTGAGGCATTGTGTCCCGTTGGTGAATAAATATGAATGCAAGGTAACATATTCTAATAAAAACCACCTAAAGAAACATCTTGTGCGTAGAATCAAAAATTCTGAGTATCCGATCCCAGATTGAGGCCTTCAGAGAATGGTCTGCAGCTATTGTCCCAGTTACCACACTGGAATAACAAGCACATCTGTGTGGGATATGAAGAACATGTATTGGGAAAGAAAGGCAGTAACGTAACAATTCCACCATTGCAGAACGATCATTATTGCTGGTCATACTCCGAAGGATTTAGAAGATAACATAATCTTACACAAAAAAGTAAAAGGGCATAGATTAGATATATGGGAAGGGCGAAATTTTCGGACACTTAAAGACAATGGCCACATTTTAAATGATCAGCTCAAACTTGCAACTAGACATTTGCTGGAAGGCTTTTAAGTCTCTGCTTCTGGCTGCTCGGTGCTGTTTGTTTCCCTCAAAATTCGATATTCCACAAGAATTTAATTAGTTATTTTACGTTGTAAACTTCTTCACCCATAGTTAAGCTGTTATTCAGCATTTTAGTAATGAACCACCTCCCTTAGACCCATTCCCCCTGCCTTTATATTTTTGCTGTGTTTTATTGTGCCTATAATATCGTGATTTCTAGGTAAATATAGACTGCTTAGAGAGGCGTCGTTTATTCATTACTTTACTGGGTGTTTTATAACACCCCACCCTTTCATTATAATCCTTTATATACTATGTTTTGTCAGTACGACCACTTTCGTTAGGGTGGTGCTTCACAGTTTATGATCTACCCGCTCCCCCATTTCACCATTCTCTTTCCTAATTGGCGTTTGTTTTTTAATATTTGCAGTCTCTCCATCACAGTGTGTCCTTTTATGGTATTCCTTTATGTCGGAGATCAACTTAATACATCAGATATTGGGCCTCTTATACACTGATAATATTTCCTTGACGTGTTTTTGGTTTTTACACTTAAGCCTGTTGCGGTTGCGTATCCGCGTACAAGTGCTTTTCGTGCATTTTTGCACACTATTGTAAAAAGATTGGCCGTGCGGTTCTAGGCGCTTCAGTCTGGAACCCCGTGACCGCTAAGGTCGCAGGTTTGAATCCTGCCTCGGGCTTGGACGTTTGTGATGTCCTTAGGTTAGTTAGGTTTAAGTAGTTCTTAGTTCTAGGGGACTGATGACCACAGAAGTTGTCCCATAGTGCTCAGAGCCATTTGAACCATTTTTGTAAAAAGATACCTCTGTTTACCTGAGCTTGTGGGGTCTTTTTGTAAGCCGTATGACTTCACCGGGACTCTCCCCTTCCCCCTATATGCCCCCCCCCCCCAACCAATATGTCAATTCTACACAGAACTGCCAAAGGAACTGGAATGGGCATGTGCATTCAAATACAGAGGTACGTAAACAGGCAGAATACGGCGCTGCGGTCGGCAACGCCTTTATAAGAAAACAACCGTCTGGCGCAGTTGTTAGATCGGTTACTGCTGCTACAATGGCAGGTTATCAAGATTTAAGTGAGTTTCAACGTTATTTATAGTCAGCGCACGAGCGATGGGACACACCATCTCAGGGGTAGCGATGAAGTGGGGAGGTTCCCATATGAGCATTTCGCGAGTGTACCGTGAATGTCAGAAATCCGGTAAAGCATGAAAACATCATGCGACAACAGGACCAACGACGGTCGGTCCAAGAAAATGTCCGCCCCCCACGCGCACACGCAAAACGGTAAATACTACCTCCTGAGACGTGCATGTGTGTGTTACGAGCAGCTGTTTCCCTGGATTATAGTGTAGCCGTACTCGACCATATACCTGGTGTAACAAGAAATGTGATTCATACAGCCAGATGAGACATTTACATTGATCAGTGTCTAACCTCAAAGATCCCGAGCCCACTGCAATCGTAATTGACGACAACATCAGGACGTGTAGAATTTTTGTGCTGTCGACCGCTTGTTTAACAATGCGCACATAACGGTGTGTTCCGCAACACTCGTGCCTGCAGCAGCGCAGTGCCCTGTTGTCAGATCTGCAGCGGATCTCCGTCTGTGCGGTTTTACAAGTGGCGGCTGGTTATTTTGTGCGAATATGATACTGCTCAGCGTAAACATCACAATAAAATTACGCCATTTCTCTCGGAATGCGTGGTGGTATGCACATAAAAGGACAGAAAACATGTTTTGTGGTGCTCTCGCCGATAACTTAGAAACCAGAGTCGAGTGCTGAAATGATCATCAGACATTCCTCGCAATGTTAAAGAATTTGTTATAAATTTTAAATCGGTCTAAACAGTTCAGTGGTAACACCCCACCCGTCCCTTATCTGGTTTTGGTGTGTGTTCACCCCAGGTAATTGACTAACAGATCAACAGAGAGTGCAAAACTGCCGCAATGTCGGATAACGCAAAGAAAGTAATAAGGCCCTGTGACTCCTGACTGAACTGCGGTGGCAGTGTTCACATTAATTGATTCAGAATTGATCCCTTTTAATTAAAAAGGGGTGCACATTGATGTTGTATTCAGCTATTTAACACAGATGCAAATGTTGAACCTAAAATTAATTAAGAAAGTGACTTGGGATTTCAACTACTTGATTGAAAACAGATGCAGTCGATTAGCACAGATTTATTTTAACTCACGACCTTCAATCATCACATTACATGACTCTCCTAACAGGCAGTGGTAATAAATTGCGTCTGCGTGGAGTAAAGCGCGATAAATCAAAAGTAATTCCTATCGACTGACCCAGGCGTAATGCGAAGTGCGAGAAGAATTCTACAATACACGGCCCATGAAACCCTCGTGGAAGCTTTGCGAACGTGATCCAGCAAATTAATCAATGGCCGGAGCGGGCGCAATATCACCGAATACAGCGTGGCGGGGCGTCGTCGTTGTGAGGACGTCGGCCGGCCTCGTGGTGCTGCAAGGCTGCGCTCATCTTCTCACTCCTAGGTATCTTGCTCAGTACATAGCTGAACCAAAACAGGCAGTGGTAATAAATTGCGTTTGCGTGGAGTAAAGCGCTATAAATCAAAAGTAATTCCTATCGACTGACCCAGGCGTAATCGCTCCGTTTGCCAAGTCCTAAACTGCAGAGATGCTCACTCTTTCTCAGGCAAGCTGAGTAAAGAACGCCACGTCCGCACTCTAGGCAAGCTGGGAACAGTCATTTTGTTCAGCCCTACTGTTCGCTCAACATGAGTTAGGTGATCTTTAATGACTTCATGTAAGGGGCATAGTTCTTGCCATCTTACACAGTTTATACAGGGTGTTACAAAAAGGTACGGCCCAACTTTCAGGAAACATTCCTCACACACAAATAAAGAAAAGATGTTATGTGGAAATGTGTCCGCAAACGATTAATTTCCATGTTAGAGCTCATTTTAGTTTCGTCACTATGTACTGTACTTCCTCGATTCACCGCCAGTTGGCCCAATTGAAGGAAGGTAATATTGACTTCGGTGCTTGTGTTGACATGCGACTCATTGCTCTACAGTACTAGCATCAAGCACATCAGTACGTAGCATCAACAGGTTAGTGTTCATCACGAACGTGGTTTTGCAGTAAGTGCAATGTTTACAAATGCGGAGTTGGCAGATGCCCATTTGATGTATGGATTAGCACGGGGCAATAGCCGTGGCGCGGTACGTTTCTATCGAGACAGATTTCCAGAACGAAGGTGTCCCGACAGGAAGACGTTCGACGCAATTGATTGGCGTCTTAGGGAGCACGGAACATTCCAGCCTATGACTCGCGACTGGGGAAGACCTAGAACGACGAGGACACCTGCAACGGACGAGGCAATTCTTCGTGCAGTTGACGATAACCCTAATGTCAGCGTCAGAGAAGTTGCTGCTGTACAAGGTAACGTTGACCACGTCACTGTATGGAGAGTGCTACGGGAGAACCAGTTGTTTCCGTACCATGTACAGCGTGTGCAGGCACTATCAGCAGCTGATTGGCCTCCACGGGTACACTTCTGCGAATGGTTCATCCAACAATGTGGCAATCCTCATTTCAGTGCAAATGTTCTCCTTACGGATGAGGCTTCATTCTAACGTGATCAAATTGTAAATTTTCACAATCAACATGTGTGGGCTGACGAGAATCCGCACGCAATTGTGGAATCACGTCATCAACACAGATTTTCTGTGAACGTTTGGGCAGGCATTATTGGTGATGTCTTGATTGGACCCCATGTTCTTCCACTTACGCTCAATGGAGCACGTTATCATGATTTCATACGGGATACGATACCTGTGCTGCTAGAACATGTGCCTTTACAGGTACGACACAACATGTGGTTCATGCACGATGGAGCTCCTGCACATTTCAGTCGAAGTGTTCGTACGCTTCTGAACAACAGATTCGATGACCGATGGATTGGTAGAGGCGGACCAACTCCATGGCCTCCGCGCTCTCCTGACCTCAACCCTCTTGAGTTTCATTTATGGGGGCATTTGAAAGCTCTTGTCTACGCAACCCCGGTACCAAATGTAGAGACTCTTCGTGCTCGTATTGAGGACGGCTGTGATACAATACGCCGTTCTCCAGGGCTGCATCAGCGCATCAGGGATTCCATGCGACGGAGGGTGGATGCATGTATCCTCGCTAGCGAAGGACATTTTGAATATTTCCTGTAACAAAGTGTTTGAAGTCACGCTGGTACGTTCTGTTGCTGTGTGTTTCCATTCCATGATTAATGGAATGATCTCTAACATGGAAAGTAAGCGTTTCCGGACACATTTCCACATAACATATTTTCTTTCTTTGTGTGTGAGGAATGTTTCCTGAAAGTTTGGCCGTACCTTTCTGTAACACCCTGTGTAAATAAATTAAATGTATTCAATATAGTTACCTTACTAAGGTAAAAGGCTGTACAGGGTGAAAAGTATTTAAACCGACAAACTCTGGGAGGTTGTAGGGAACATAAAAACAAATATTTTTCCCTAATGTCATTTTTTCCTATGAGGATTATTTAAACCGGTGGAGGCCGTATTACGCTCTTCAGTTGTTAGAGGCCATGTTAGGATCTTCTGTTGTTAGAGGGCGTATTGCGCTCTTCAGTTGTAGGCAACTGCTGTCCACCAGTGTAGTAGAGCATTGTCTCTGTTTACTAATGGAGCGATACACCTGGAGTGAGTACACTGATATGGTTGGTGTGTACTACATAGCGCACCACAGCGGACGAGCTGCACAGCCGGTTTATCAACAATAATATTCTAATCGCCGTACCCCGCATCATACGATCTTTGCTGTACCAACGTCTGCGTGAGACCGAGTCATTTAGCAGATTACCTGGACAGGGAGGCCGTCGTACGGTAAGAACGCTACAATTTGAGGAAGCTGTGTCGCAGCATGTGGAGCGGGATCCTACAATCAGCACTCTTACAATTGCACGTAACATGGGGACGAATCAGACGAACGTAAAAAACAGTACTTCGAGAGCAATTGTTACGTCCATTTCACTTACAGCGTGTCCACAACCTGGAACCAGTTGATTATCCACCCCCCGCACAGTTTTCGCAGTGGTACCTGGAACAGTGTGAAATGCCTCCTACATTTCCATCCTGTGAGTTGTTTACCGATGAAGCAACGTTCGGGCGTGATGGAGTCTTCAACATGCACAGTTCGCATGTTTGGAGTGAGGATAACCCACATGCCACAGTTACTAGCGCTCATCAAGTGTTGTTCTTCGTTAATGTGTGGGTCGGTGTTGTTGGGGACTGTTTAATTGGGCCGTATCTGCTACATAGGGCATTAAATGGCAGGCACTATTGCAATTTTCTCGCCAGAGCATTGGCAGAATAGCTGGAAAACGTCCCGCTCCCTACAAGACAACGCATGTGGTTCCAACATGACGGGGCGCCGGCACATTTGAGTCATCGTGTGCGTCGGTTCCTGGACCGACGGTTTCCAGAAACGTGTATTGGCAGAGGCAGAGTGTTTGTTGGTTTAATTAATTTGTCGCCAGGGAAATCTTCCTCTGCTGGTTTAAATACTCCTCATAAGAAAAAATGACATTAGGGAAAAATATTTGTTTTGATGTCCCCTACAACCTCCCAGAGTTTGTCTGTTTAAATACTTTTCACCCTGTATATTGAGGTGACACGTCATGGGATAGCGAAATGTGCATGTACAGATGGCGGTGGTATCGCGTACAGAAGTGCAGTACGTTGGCGGATTTGTCATACACCTGTACTCAGGTGATTCATGTGAAAAGGTTTCCGCCTTGATTATGGCTGCATGACGGGAGTTTTGACTCTGAACACGGAATGGCTGTCGGATCTAGACGCATGGGACATTCAATTTGGGAAATCGTTAAGGAATTCAGTATTCCGTGATCCACAGTGTCAAAAGTGTGCCGAGAATACGAAATTTCAGGCATTACCTCTCACCACGGACAATACGGTGGCTGAGCGCCTACACTTAACGACCGAGAGCAGCGACGTTTGCCTCGAGTTGACAGTGCTAATGTGAGTTAGCTTGCGTCATGGTCACTATGTATAAGTAGCGGAAAAAAATGGCGTTATGTGTAAGTTGCGTGAAGCTCACTTTAAATAAGAAAATGCTATCTGACATTGAAATCAACATGAAAGATTGGGTCGCCACCAACTCGAGCCACACGACAAATAAAGGTTTCGGCTGAATCGGAAAATTAATTAATTTAATCATAAGAAAAAGACTCATAAGAGAACATTAATTGTACTATCACTCGCAAAGAATGGGATGTAATTACTAGTTTGGTCCAGGTATTGTTCACGTGAATCAAATATTAAAATAAAGTAAATAATGCGTGAACACTGTGCATAAGAGCAGCTCTCCTGAAAACAACATATATTCTAAAGAATTTGTTTCAAATAAAAAGGGAGCACTAATTGTTGGACCTGTGCGCATGGAAATGCTATGGATGGGCTAACAAGGAAACTACAAGGTAAATGGCGTAGGTAATAGAGACGTAACATCGGTACACAAGATAAGATTGGTGGCAAAATTATTTATTCCTTAAACCATTGATGTAATGCATCTACACAACTGCTGTTACATTTCTTGTGAAACGGTACACGATTCACAACACACTCGTATTGAAAACTGTTGTTAATAATAATTCGCTATTTAAACTAGACTGAACTGCATGTGACTGCTTTAGTCTTTAATAAAACTTGCATCTGACTGCGTATTTAACTGAACTGAACTTTATCTGACTGCATGAAAATATTGCTGGAAAATTAATACTCAAAATACACATCCGACTGCGTGAAAGTTTAGTGACTGCGTCTGTGGACTTAGCTCGTGCACTCCTTCCCGTTTAGCCGATAATAAAACATATATTCAACTCAGCCGTAGTGCAATGGCATAAAATTGTCATTCTAGATAACTTTACTCATTTTGGCCCTGTTTGTTACTTAATAAAAGTTCTGTCCTGATCTGAATAATTTGCCAACTGTGCAATGGCATATAGATTATTTTACTCTGATAAATGAAATTATTAGCTTTACTCATGGGAACTTTACTTTAATGTACCTTTTGGTTCAATGCAAGCACAGGACGCGGAGAATGACATAAGGTGTGAGATGAAATTCTAATTTTATCTAAAAAATATTTATTGTTCAAACTTTTAAGGCACGTGTGAACAACTGGAAAAAAAACTTCTATAGCATGGATTTACGAGAAAGTTTCACAAAACGCTTATTGCTTCAACAATGGGATTTCTATCTACCTTTTAGACGTTATTTAACCAAAGAAAACCTATTTTATTAATTATTCTTTCTAGTTTCCGCATGTATGTGCCGAGTTTCGCTCAATATATAGCTTATTACGTGCGTAGCGCCAATTCTTACTTTGATGCTGTCACGACACGGCTGCCTCTTGCAGGCATCTATCTCCGACTCGAAACACGTCTGCTGTCTCTGCACATCTCCTCACCACTACTCAAAGTTTTACCGCGTGCACCTAGCTCTGTTAGCTGTCAAAGATCTTACTTCTCGTCCAACCTTGCGGTTGGGAATTATCGACATTTTTCACTGGCTATATCCTGATCGAATCTCAGCACATACCTTTCAGTATGTCCATATGTTTTGCGGAGACACAATTCCTACATACCGTGGCCAAGTTTTAATCACATTAAACCACACATCGGCGAGCAATTAACATTTTTCGGAAGGCACATTTGAATGCAAAAAGGGTGATGGCAGTGGGCCAACAAACACTAATATTAAACTACGCGGGTGGCTTCCAACGGACATAAGGTAAATGAGACAAAGAAAATTCACGAAGAGGCAAAATTATTAAGGTTCGGGATGGATTAGAACGTATATAGACGCAGCTGCAGGCGGACAAAGATTCACACAGAACCGAGGGGGCACTTCTTACATATGCAACACCTTTATGTTACGTTCTTCTTACGGATCAAAGTCTGCATTAGGAATCAAACTGAAAGTCTGCAAAAGCCTTGCATTCCTTGCTGCGACAAGGTTAAGCAATCTTTATGAGACGAGCCGCGAGACCAAAAGCTACCGAGTGAGGTGGCGCAGTGGTTAGACACTGGACTCGCATTCGGAAGGACGACGGTTCAATCCCGCGTCCGGCCACCCTGATTTAGGTTTTCCGTGATTTCCCTAAATCGCTCCAGGCAAATGCCGTGATGGTTCCTTTGAAAGGGCACGGCCAACTTCCTTCCCCGTCCTTCCCAAATCCAATGAGACCGATGACCTCGCTGTCTGGTCTCCTTCCCCAAAACAACCCAACCCCAAACTTCGTTCCTCCTGCCACCGAGCTTCACTCACCAAAAGCTAAAAGCACCCCTCTCGCTACGAGACAACGCGCCACGCGGTTAAACCAACTCACCGTCCTTCGGAGAGAGCTCGGCTGCACACCCTCGTCGCGCTGGAAGCAGACTGACCGTCTCCCGCACTCCAACGTCTCCTACGCGATTCCGTGGACAGGAAAATCCAGAGATGGGGCTTCCGCCACCAACCTAACACTGGTAACTTTCACGCAAGGAGAGCAAACCTCTTTGCCTACCTGAAAACTACAGGTGTTGGCCGTTCTGTACGAATACCGCTGATTCTCTGCAGCAGACTGAACCACCGTATAGCAACATGAAACACACCACATTCACTCACGCCTGCCAGAGAGGTTTGTATCACTGGAAAGTAAATAAAATGATAATGAAGGGGCACTACAGGACCCTTTCTCTAACAGACAAGCAACACTGCGTCAAATCAATGTGAGGCGCACGACGAACGTACCCGTTTGAACAGTGCGGCGAAATCCGGCGTTAATGGGCTATGGCAGCAGACAGCTGACGTCATTGCCTGGGCTAACAGCACGACGTCGCCTGCAGCGCCTCCCCTGGACTCGTGACCATATTGGTTGGACTCTAGACGACAGGAAAACCGTGGGCTGGTCAAATGAGTCGCGATTTCAGTTGGTAAGAGTTGATGGTAGGGTTCGAGTGTGGCCCAGACGGGGAAAAAAGTCCTTTACCCAAGTTGTGAACAAGGCACTGTGGAAGCTGTTGGTGGCTCCATAACGGTGTGGGCTGTGTTTATGTGGAATGTAGTGTATCCTGGATCCAGCTGAACCGAGCATTGGCTGGAAATACACTCCTGGAAATGGAAAAAAGAACACATTGACACCGGTGTGTCAGACCCACCATACTTGCTCCGGACACTGCGAGAGGGCTGTACAAGCAATGATCACACGCACGGCACAGCGGACACACCAGGAACCGCGGTGTTGGCCGTCGAATGGCGCTAGCTGCGCAGCATTTGTGCACCGCCGCCGTCAGTGTCAGCCAGTTTGCCGTGGCATACGGAGCTCCATCGCAGTCTTTAACACTGGTAGCATGCCGCGACAGCGTGCACGTAAACCGTATGTGCAGTTGACGGACTTTGAGCGAGGGCGTATAGTGGGCATGCGGGAGGCCGGGTGGACGTACCGCCGAATTGCTCAACACGTGGGGCGTGAGGTCTCCACAGTACATCGATGTTGTCGCCAGAGGTCGGCGGAAGGTGCACATGCCCGTCGACCTGGGACCGGACCGCAGCGACGCACGGATGCACGCCAAGACCGTAGGATCCTACGCAGTGCCGTAGGGGACCGCACCGCCACTACCCAGCAAATTAGGGACACTGTTGCTCCTGGGGTATCGGCGAGGACCATTCGCAACCGTCTCCATGAAGCTGGGCTACGGTCCCGCACACCGTTAGGCCGTCTTCCGCTCACACCCCAACATCGTGCAGCCCGCCTCCAGTGGTGTCGCGACAGGCGTGAATGGAGGGACGAATGGAGACGTGTCGTCTTCAGCGATCAGAGTCGCTTCTGCCTTGGTGCCAATGATGGTCGTATGCGTATTTGGCGCCGTGCAGGTGAGCGCCACAATCAGGACTGCATACGACCGAGGCACACAGGGCCAACACCCGGCATCATGGTGTGGGGAGCGATCTCCTACACTGGCCGTACACCATTGGTGATCGTCGAGGGGACACTGAATAGTGCACGGTACCTCCAAACCGTCATCGAACCCATCGTTCTACCATTCCTAGACCGGCAAGGGAACTTGCTGTTCCAACAGGACAATGCACGTCCGCACGTATCCCGTGCCACCCGACGTGCTCTAGAAGGTCCAACTGAGGCGCCAGGTGGAAATGGCATGGCAAGCCGTTTCACAGGACTACATCCAGCATCTCTACGATCGTCTCCATGGGAGAATAGCAGCCTGCATTGCTGCGAAAGGTGGATATACACTGTACTAGTGCCGACATTGTGCATGCTCTGTTGCCTGTGTCTATGTGCCTGTGGTTCTGTCAGTGTGATCATGTGATGTATCTGACCCCAGGAATGTGTTAATAAAGTTTCCCCTTCCTGGGACAATGAATTCACGGTGTTCTTATTTCAATTTCCAGGAGTGTATGTTTGTTCCCAAACAACGATTGAATGTTTAAGGAAACAGTGAGCCATGTCACTGGAACACAATTCTTCGCGCCTGGTTTGTAGAACATTCTACACAGTTCGTGCGTATGATCTGTGTAACCAGATCGCCCCATCGAACATTTATGGCACATAAGCGAGAGGCCATTTCGTGCGCAAAATCGTGCACCAGTGACCCTTCCGCAGTTATGGATGACTACAAAGTGATGGCTCCGTATTTCTGCAGGGGACTCCCAACGACTTGAGTCCATGCCACGTCATGTTGCCAAACTGCACCGAGTAAAAGGAGGTCTGACCCGAAATTAGGAGGTACCGCATACTTCCGTCGCCTCAGTGTAAATGGTCGTTATAAAAAAAAGTAGATGAGCAAATTTAGTACGAATTTTTTTCCATAATGAGTACTACAGCAGTGAATATATTAAGAGAAGGGGGCAGTTTCCACTTTTGCTGTTTTAATTTTATTTCTTCATGGCTAATTTCAGTCTTCTAGGCCATTCTCAACTGATTTTGTGTTTCTACAGGGTGAAAAGTATTTAAACCGACAAACTCTGGGAGGTTGTAGGGGACATCAAAACAAATATTTTTTTCTAATGTCATTTTTTCCCATGAGGAATATTTAAACCGGTAGAGGAACATTTCTCTGGTCGCAAATTAATCAAACCAACAAACACTTTTCCATTTTTTTATGACCAAGAGACAACACATTAACACAACCCAATTTCAATTATAATAGATTTTCAAAAATGCCTCCATTGACACGTAAACAAAGATTACAGCGTCGGGTCATGTTCTGTCTGACACGGGCAAAAACCCCAGGAGTATCTCTGAATTGTTCCTGCTGCTGCTACTATCCGGACAATCAGATTCTCTTCTGATGCAACAGGACTTGCGTAAACAGGGCTGCGCATCTAGCCCCACACAAAAAAGTCCAGAGGAGACATGTCCGGGGATCAAGCAGGCCACGGTACAGGACCACCTCTGCTAATCCACGTTTCTAGGAACCGTCGGTCCAGGAATAGACGCACACGACGACCGACATGTACCGGCGCCCCGTCATGTTAGAACCACATCCGTTGTCTTGTAGAGAGCGGGACTCTTCCAGCGATTCTGGCAAGCTCTGGTGAGAAAAGTGTAATAGTTCCTGCCATTTAATGGCCTAGGTAGCAGATACGGCCCAATTAAACAATCCCCAACAACACCGACCCACACATTAACGAAGAACCGCACTGACTGAAGGATCCCGCTCCACATGCTGCAAGACAGCTTCCTCAAATTGCAGCGTTCTTACCGTGCGACGGCGTCCCTGTCCAGGTAACCTGCTAAATGACCCGATCTCACGCAGACGTTGGTACACAGCAGCAAAGGTCGTATGATGCGGGATATGGCGATTAGGATATCGTTGTTGATAAACCCGCTGTGCAGCTCGTCCGTTTTGGTACGCTACGTAGTACACTTCAGGTGTATCGCTCCAATAGTAAACAGAGACAATGCACTACTACACATGAAGAGCGTAATACGCCCTCTAACAACTGAAGATCGTAATACGGCCTCCACCGGTTTAAATAATCCTCATAGGAAAAAATGACATTAGGGAAAAATATTTGTTGTGTGTCCCCTACAACCTCTCAGAGTTTGTCGGTTTAAATATTTTTCACCCTGTATAATACACTGAAGAGCCAAAGAAATAGGTACACCTGCATAATATCGCGTAGGGGCCGCGCGAGCACGCAGAATTCCGCAATACGACGTGGCATAGACTCGACTACCGTCTGAAGTAGTACCCGAGGGAACTGACACCATGAATCCTACATGAATGTCCATGAATCCATAAGAGTATAAGGGTGTGGGGGTGGAGATCTCTTCTGACAGCACGTTGCAAGGCGTCCCAGATATACTCAACAATGTTCATAACTGGGGAGTTTGGTAGCGAGCGATAGTGTTTAAATTCGGAAGAATCTTCCAGGAGCAACTCTGCAGCAGTCCAAGACGTGCAGGGTGTCGTATTGTCCTGCTGGAATTGCTCACCTGTCAGAGACATATCTAGTCGTATCAAGGGTCCCATATTACTCCAACTGCACACGCCCCACACCATTACAGAGCCTCCGCCAGTTTGAACAGTCCCCTGCTGACATGCAGGGTCCATGGATTCATGAGGTCGTCTCCACACGTGTACACGTCCATCCGCTCCATTCAATTTGATACGACACTCGTCCGACAAGGCAACATGTTTTCCGTCATCAACAGTCCAATGTCGATGTTGACGGGCCCTGGCGAGGAGTAATGCTTTGTATTGTGCAGTCATCAAGATTATACGAGTGGGCCTTCGGCTTCTAAAGCCCATATCGATGATGTTTCTCACGCTGACACTTGTTGATGGCCCAGAATTGAAAACTGCAGTAATTTGCAGAAGGATTACACTTCTGTCACGTTGAATGATTCTCTTCAGTCGTCGTGGGTCCCGCTCTTGCAGGATCTTTTTTCGGCCGCAGCGATGTCGGAGATTTGATGTTTTACCGGATTCCTAGTATTGACGTAACACTCGTGAAACGGTCGTAGGGGAAAATCGCACTTCGTCGCTACCTCTGAGATATTGTGTCCCATGTCTCGTGCGCCGAATGTAAAACGACGCTCAAACTCACGTAAATCTTGATAACCTCCCATTGCAGCAGGAGTAACCGATCTAAGAGCCAGCCCGGTTGGCCGTGCGGCTTTCCGGAGCGGGAAGGAGCGCCTGGTCTCCGGCACGAATGCGCCCGGCGGATTTGTGTCGAGGTCCGGTGAACCGGCCAGTCTGTGGATGGTTTTTAGGGGGTTTTCTATCTGCCTCGGCGAATGCGGGCTGGTTCCCCTTATTCCACCTCAGTTACACTACGTCGGCGATTGCTGCGCAAACACTTTCTCCACGTACGCGTACACCACCATAACGCTACCACGCAAACATAGGGGTTACACTGGTCTTGTGTGAGACGTTCCCTGAGGGGTCCACTGGGGGCCGAACCGCACAATAACCCTGGGTTCGGTGTGGGGCGGCGGAGGGGTGAAGTGGACTGCGGTAGTCGTCGTGGGGCTGTGGACCACTGCGGTTGCGGCGGTGACGGAGCCTCTCCGTCGTTTCTAGGTCCCCGGTTAACATACAGCCTGCCGGAGTGGCCGTGCTGTTCTAGGCGCTACAGTCTAGAGCCGAGCGACCGCTCCGGTCGCAGGTTCGAATCCTGCCTCGGGTATGGATGTGTGTGGTGTCCTTAGGTTAGTTAGGTTTAATTAGGTCTAAGTTCTAGGCGACTGATGACCTCAGAAGTTAAGTCGCATAGTGCTCAGAGCCATTTGAACCAATTTTTGTTAACATACAATACAATACAACCGATCTAAGAACTGCGCCAGACACTTGTTATGTCGTATAGGCGTTGCCGATCGCTGCGCCATATTCTGCCTGTTTACATACCTCTATATTTGAATACGCATGCCTATACCAGTTTCTTTGGCACATCAGTGTAAAAATAAAAATAAAAATACGGTTTACGTGTCGAAATGTCAGCGTCTTTTAATTTCTGTTTCCTGTTCGTTTTGGTTCAGAAATACTGCCTTTTAGGTTTGACAACTTTACATTTACAAGTGTGTAGAATAGAAAAAACGAATTTAAAGACACTGATTTATGCAGGTTACCAATTAATAATAATATTGGTGCATTTGCGGCGCGAGGTGGAGTCCCATAATGTCACTATTGGGTGTTGAGCAAAACCGTTTGACGACCACTGGTGTGAAGGTCGAATCGCGTTTCCCACAAGAGGCGTGTGTCTTACAGCAGGCTTTGTTACACAGCAGAGCATCGTTCGCCAGCAAGATGGCCTACGACATCGACCAGGCCGTCTGTGTGCACGGTGGACGGTTGCGGCTGGCTGGTAAGAAATCAACGATGCGCGGAGGCGGGAAGTGACTGCCGGCGGTTGTTCCGGCAGCAGCGGCCAGTGAAGAATTCGTCGCCGCGCCGGCCGCTGTTCCGCTGCTTTGTTTCCTAACGAGCGCGCGGCTTCCCAGAAACCCGCCGGCGCAGATAGCGGGCCGAAGTGTGTCTCCAGAAACGTGGGCGGAGTCGACATTCCTGTCTGCTGTGTCCCGCCACGGGCGGGCTCCTAAAGGAACGCGCTCACTCGGGCTGTGGTATTTCCACAGCGGCGTATGAATTATTAGTTCAAAAAAGGAAGCTTTCTCTATTTTGTATGGCGCTCTTTAGTGGGAACTGAAAAATAAATTTTGATAAGAGGAAATTTACTGAAGTGCCGTTACGTAAAAGAAGCAGCCAAGTAAAAATAAATAAATAAAATAAAATAAATTTCAATGCGAACATTTTAGGTTAGGCTTTACCGTGACTGCTATTGAAGTTAAATGAACTAACAAGTTCACTGTTACCAGTCACTGTTTATTTTTCTCCATATTTGTTTACAAATAATCACAGTTTGTTTGTGTGGCCATCCTCCGCAGCAAGCATATAATACTTGGTTTGCAAATCAAACTGCCTTTTGCTGCTGCTGGTTACTTTATTTATCCCATACGCGTTTCGCCTTCCCCTGTTCTAAGGCATCATCAGTGGACTCTATAACGGTACAGCCTTGTTAGTTATAGATTATCAAACAGTTCACTTCGCGACTTTTTGCTGATCAGCGCTTCCTCACATGTGGAGTGGGGGTCGCACTACCACTTTTATCACTGCCGTCACTGGAGCCGCTGTATACAGAGTGCAAACAAACGATATCGACAAATTTCAGTCGAATGTAGAAGAAGAATTTGAGGATCAAGTTAAAGGCGAAAACACTTGTCGCTGGCATACAACTTGGGCAGCAAACCTGAGATTGTTCACTGTCTGTATGCAACTGGCGTTACAACAGTGGCCACCTGTATTCCCTGTTGCCTTCTGTATCGGTGTCTGTGATCGACGCTTAGTCGTTATCAGACATTAATCCTCCATTGTTGATGGCGGACTGCACTCGTGCGTTGCTGATGGCGTTGCTGTCAGGGTTCCTCCGAGCCATAATCCGTACGTAGCGATCATCCATTGCAGTAGTAGCCCTTGGGCGGCCTGAGCATGTCACCGACAGTTCCTGTCTCTCTGCATTTCATCGCTTTGGTTCACCCCGGGACGCCTGGACACTTCTCTTGTTGAGAGCCCTTCCTGGCACAAAGTAACAATGTGGACTCGATCGACCATCTAGGCGTGGTTGAACTATAGACAACACGAGCCGTGTACCTCCTCCCTGGTGGAACGACTGGAACTGATCGGCTGTCGGACCCCCTCTGTCTAATAGGCGCTGCCCATGCATTTTTGTTTACGTCTTTGGGCGGCTTTAGTGGCATCTCTGAACAGTCAAAGGGACTCTGTGATACAATATCCGCAGTCAACGTCTAGCTTCAGGAGTTCTGTGAAAGGGGGCGAGGCAAAACTTTGATTTGTGTATTTTTATACCGGAAAAGTCACTGATGAAAACTTATAATGTGCTCCCCGGTGACATAGAATCACGAAATTAAGCAAGAAGCAAGATTTCCCAAGACAAGTACAGGAAAAAAATTCATTTTGTCATTTGCGTATCTGAATGTCTGTCCGTCTTTCAAGACCCCTTTTTCTCTAAAACAGGTTGGCCTATCAGGTTCAGATTTATATCACATACTAAGATCTATGCTCCCTCGTCGGTGTAAAAAAATTTAAGCTTCTAAATCAGTGCAGTGAAGAGATACGGCCATTTACGTTATATATTTTGGTACTCGCAATCTCACCCGTCAGTACCTGTATGGTATGCGTGTTGACCTAAAATCGTGAAATTCGGCAAGACGCAAACTTCCACAACACAAGTAAAGCAAAAACTCTGAAACTTGTTAAATGGTAATTGTAACATATAAAAGATATGCCGTATATTGCATTCCAGAACGAAATTTTCACTCTGCAATGGAGTGTGCCATGATACGAAACTTCGCTGGCAAGTTCTCTGCCATCTGAGCTACCCAAGCACGGTTCACGACGTGCCCCCACAGCTTTAATTCCGCCAGTACCTCGTCACCCACATTCCAAACTTCAAAGAAGCTCTCCTCCAGACCTTGCAGAACTAGCACTCCTGGAAGAAAGGATATTGCAGAGATATGGCTTAGCCACAGTCTCGGGGATGTTTCCAGAATGAGCACTTGACCGCGAAAGTCAAACATAGCAAGTTCGAGTGTCGGTACAGCACACAGTTTTAATCTGCCAGGAAGTTTAATATCAGCGCACACTCCGATGCAGAGCGAAACTTTTCTGGAAGCATCCCCCAGGCTGTGGTTAAGCCATTTCTCCGCAATGTCCCTTCTTCCAGGAGTGCTAGTTCTGCAAGGTCTTCAGGAGAGCTTCTGTGAAGTTTGGAAGGTAGGAGACGTAGTGGCGGAATTGAAGCTGCGAGGATAGCTCAGATGGGTGAGCACTTTCCCGCGAAAGGTAAAGGTCCCGAATTCGACTCTCGGTCTGGCACACCGTTTTAATCTGTCAGGAAGTTTCATATATTGCATTCATCGTCCATCAAAAGCATAATAGACGAATATTACTGTATTCAAACATAAAATGTAAGTAGTAGTCATGTTTTAATGAATAAGTAACAATGTCGTAGTAAATGTTCTCTCCCTGCACATATAAACTGAAATCCCCTCCTCGCTTCTTTTTGTGTGTGCTAGTTAGTATGAGGAACTACTCTAGAGATTCTGATACGGTCTTGGAACTTCTGGGACCCATTGCGTGACTACCACACTCTATGTCTACTTCTCCGACTCCTCGTCGCGCAAGCACCCCAGAATCTTGCTTCAGAGATTAAACACCTTCCAAGCCATCATAATCGAAACATGAGGTCACTCTTATTTGGTATCTTAACTGTGCCCACTCACAAAACAAAAACTTTTGCAAACTCCTTCTCAGTTGCCGCTGTCCGCCCCCTGGAACAAACTGCCCCTTACCTTGCGCAAAATTCATTCCCCTGCTGTTTTTAACAAGAAGTTGAAACATTTCCTACTATCATCCTAATAACGTTTTCCACAAAATTAATGTACAAGGCCAATCCTCTCCTCTGGCAAATAGCAAAGCTAGTTTCTCCTATCTTGCTCCTTTCTCTTCTTCCTCTTCATCTATCTCTATTAACCACACAATCTTCTTTTCCTTTATATTTCCTTAATTATGTTACATCATGTCTCTATTCTTCTCCTCCCTTCATCATCAGTCTCCCTCATACTCCCTGCTGCTAGCACTTCTATCTACAATCTGTCTCTTTCATAATGTCTAATCATAACAGTACTTATCATCCACGAATAGAAACTCTATATGTATGCATTTTTCCAAGTGTGCCTTTGTAGTTGTTTATTTCACTTTTTGCACTAGATGTAGTTTAACATGCCTACTAAAACATATGAATGTAAAATAAGTAGAATGCCTGGTTAGATGTAAGAGAGGGCCTGATGGCCCTAATGTTGCCAGGTTAAATAAATAAATAAATACCTTTCGAGAAATTCTCAGCGCGCGAGTGCTAGTACCACTTGGCCAGTTTTTTTCGAATAACTCGAAGTCAGTGACCTCCAGCGAAAAGGTCTGTTGTTGTTGTTGTTGTTGTTCTTGTTGTGGTCATCAGTCCTGAGACTGGTTTGACGCAGCTCTCCATGCTACTCTATCCTGTGCAAGCTTCTTCATCTGCCAGTACCTACTGCAGCTTACATCCTTCTGCATCTGCTTAGTATATTCGTCTCTTGGTCTCCCTCTACGATTTTTACCCTCCACGCTGCCCTCCAGTACTAAATTGGTGATCCCTTGATGCCTCAGAACATGTCCTACCAACCGTTCCCTTCTTCTAGTCAAATTGTGCCACAAACTCCTCTTCTACCCAATTCTATTCAATACCTCCCCATTAGTTATGTGATCTACCCATCTAACCTTCAGCATTCTTCTGTAGCACCACATTTCGAAAGCTTCTATTCTCTTCTTGTCCAAACTATTTATCGTCCATGTTTCACTTCCATACATGGCTACACTCCATACAAATACTTTCAGAAACGACTTCCTGACACTTAAATCAATACTCGATGTTAACAAATTTCTCTTCTTCAGAAACGCTTTCCTTGCCATTGCCAGTCTACATTTTATATCCTCTCTACTTCGACCATCATCAGTTATTTTGCCGGCCGCGGTGGCCGTGCGGTTCTAGGCGCTGCAGTCTGGAACCGCGGGACTGCTACGGTCGCAGGTTCGAATCCTGCCTTGGTCATGGATGTGTGTGATGTCCTTAGGTTAGTTAGGTTTAAGTAGTTCTAAGTTCTAGGGGACTGATGACCTAAGATGTTAAGTCCCATAGTGCTCAGAGCCATCAGTTATTTTGCTCTCCAAATAGCAAAACTCCTTTATTACTTTAAGTGTCTGATTTCCTAATCTGATTCCCTCAGCATCACCCCACTTAATTCGACTGCATTCCATTATCCTCGTTTTGCTTTTGTTAATGTTCATCTTATACCCTCCTTTCAAGACACTGTCCATTCCGTTCAACTGCTTTTCCAAGTCTTTTGCTGTCTCTGACTAAATTACAATGTCATCGGCAAACCTCAAAGTTTTTATTTCTTCTCCATGGATTTTAATACCTACTCCGAACTTTTCTTTTGTTTCCTTTACTGCTTGCTCAATATACAGATTGAATAGCATCGGGGAGAGGCTACAACCGTATCTCACTCCCTTTCCAATCACTGCTTCTCTTTCATGCCCCTCGACTCTTTATAACCGTCATCTCCTTTCTGTACAGATTGTAAATAGCCTTTCGCTCCCTGTGTTTTACCCCTGCCACCTTGAGAATTTGAAAGAGAGTATTCCAGTCAACATTGTCAAAAGCTTTCTCTAAGTCTACAAATGCTAGAAACGTAGGTTTGCCTTTCCTTAATCTTTCTTCTAATATAAGTCGTAGGGTCAGTATTGCCTCACGTGTTCCAATATTTCTACGGAATCCAAACTGATCTTCCCCGAGGTATCGCGGTGCAAAACTTAACATTAAATTTCCTAGAAAAAGGTCGTGTTCATTTTTTTTTCTATATTAGTTTCGCGTAGCGAGCGAAAGAATAGGAAAATCTCGCGCCTGGTTTTTGGAGGCCAGATATAACATCACGGGTTGCGCTAAATGACATCGGTAGAGGCAACCGTATCGCCCCGTAGAACGGAGCCTCCTGCGCATTTTATTTCCCCAGACGCTTGGGACCTGGCGCCGGGCGAGAGATAAGCGATAAATGCGCATAGCTAGCAAGTGCTAGGTGGTGTTCAAGTCTGTGAATTGAGCATTGTGTGCGCAGCTGATGAGCAGGCGTCACCCTGCTGCCGAAACGCAGGGTGTCCGCGGGCGCTGCTGAGGTGCGCGCAGCTAGGTGTTGTCCCCTCCCTCAGCCCGCCAGCAGGCTCCGCCCGGCGCTGTCCTCTGCCCCCAGACGCGGAAGTCCACATTGTCCCCGCCGCCAGGGCTATGCTGCCCGGCCGTGGCATTAGTCAATGAACGCGCATTGTGCCGCCACCGCGCCTGAATACACCCGCGCTCAGCGTTCGCGCATAAAAGAGCGCGTGTCCCAGGAAGCAGCATTCTCGGCTCCGTAATTAACCGGTAAGAGGCGAGGGTGGCGAGCGGAAAAATAAAAAAAAAAAAAAAAAAACTGCGCGTAGCGAGGGAGCAGATATTCATTTCGAAACAATGGCGCCGATGCTGTCTACTGCTCAAAAGTTGGGCAGAGCAGCCTTAAGCCGTCGGCACACGGACCGTGCTGTCGAACGTTAACGTTCAGCGTGCCAAGTTCAACGGGCGGCTGAACGCTCAGGAACGATGCTACTTGCGCATACGGTACGCGGGGCCCCAACGCGGTATACACGATCGCAACGCACTCCAGCGGCAGTTGAGGGATGTTTCTAGTTCGTAAATCACACTTCTTTACTCAACGGGCGAGCGTAAAATTCCCACGTTACCTCTATTAAAACGCACATTTCCTCCGTCGTACACGAAAAGGAAAGTACCATGTCCAATCAGTAAGGACACAGGTTCATAAAAGTTCCATTACAAACAGTGCGGTACAAATTTGGAATACTCCTCCGCATAAGATAAACATTATTTCATCATTCGCACATTTTAGTAAAACCGCAAGGTCAGTCTTACTTGATCACTGTTCCTACCCAGTAGCAGAATCTTTGTAACATACGAATTACGAAGCGTAAAAGAAAAAGGAGCAAGCTGTCCTGTAGACTAACCCAATCGAACAAAGTCACCCCTCAAAAACAGGTGAACTTATATTTACATAACATCAAATATTATAGCATATACTTATTTCAAAACTAATAATAAACTATCAGAACCTAATAAAACGAGAATGTTAGGAAAAAAATTTGGAAGTGTTAAGACGCGATCCACCGCCCCCAACAAAAACTCATTAGCTGACAGAGACGCTACTCATTACGCTAAACCAAGAACACGCACCTTGTACTTAATCATATTGCATTACTCTTACTAAAAACGTTAATCGTGGATAATTATGTAGTAATTGAAATTTAATTCTAACAAATTGTACCAAGAACAATGCGTTTTGGGTGGATCTTCATTGTATTTTGACTAAAGTTCAGTCTTGATCACACCATTTATGTTTTAATGATATAGGTAACCGGTTTCGGTTCTTTTTACAAAACCATCATCAGACCTGTGGATAAATTTTAGGAAATACTAGAAACCAATCTTTAAATAAAATGAAAGTGTCTAATGATGTCAAAATTTAACAAGATAAAATAAAATTAATTATACCCCTGGCTCCCTTAGGATGGTAGGCGGAGCTGTCCTCAGCTGCTACGAAGTCAACTGATGGTTATGAGCGCTGAGCATGAGCTTAAATACGCAGAGGCTCCGCCTACTTCCTGTCACACTACTTCACAACTGCCAATCAGCGTTCATAATATGATGCCATCGTCAAAGTATAAAAGTAGGAAATACACTAATAACATAAAATTGATTCATTTAACTGTCTGATTAACAGATAGTTAGCGTGTGTACAGCTTATTTATATTTTGGATAAAAACAGTAAACTACGATGTGTAATAGTTGTGCCCTCTATGGGCAACCTTAATACTATTACAGTGTCAGTTACATCAAAGACGTGAAAGTCCTTGGAGTTATGGTATATATCGATATATGTCTTTTCAAATGAAATTTGTAATCCTATTTTTCTGTCTGCTCTTGTAATAATTCTAGCTGTTTCTGTGCATCGGTAATGTCTTGTGCGATTAGTGCCATGTCATCAGCAAATGCTAAACAGTCTAATTCTGTGCCCTTACGTCTTGGTGCCAGTCTGTGTGCTGGTGGGCCTGCTTTTCTCCATTCTCTAACAAGGGTACCTCCCCATCGCACCCGCCTCAGATTTAGTTATAAGTTGGCACAGTGGATAGGCCTTGAAAAACTGAACACAGATCAATCGGGTAAACAGGAAGTTGTGTGTAACTATGAAAAAAATAAGCAAAATATACAAACTGAGTTGTCCTTGTGCATGATAGTGTAAGCTCAGGAGCGCCGTGGTCCCGTGCTTTGCGTGAGCAATTGCTGAACGAGAGGTCCTTGGTTCAAGTCTTCCCTCGAGTGAAAAGTTTAACTTTTTATTTTCAGACAATTATTATCTATCCGTCCGTCTGTCCGATGCGATCACTTTTTTGGGAGTGATTATCACATCCACAAGAAAACCTAAATCGGGCATGGTAGAATCTTTTTACCCATTCGCCAAGTGTACAAGTTAGGTGCGTCGAAAACATATTCCTGTCATGTGACGCACATGCCGTCACCAGTGTCGTATAGAATGTATCAGACGTGTTTTCCTGTGGAGGAATCGGTTGACCTATGACCTTGCGATCAAACGTTTTCGGTTCCCATTGGAGAGGCACGGCCTTTCGTCTACTAATCGCACGGTTTTGCGGTGCGGTCGCAAAACACATAGACACTAAACTTATTACAGTGAACAGAGACGTCAATGAACGAACGGATAGATCATAAATTTGCGAAAATGAAGAAAGTAAACTTTTCACTCGAGGTAAGACTTGAACCAAGGACCTCTCGTTCCGCAGCTGCTCACGCTAACCACGGTTCAAATGGCTCTGAGCACTATGGGACTTAACATCTATGGTCATCAGTCCCCTAGAACTTAGAACTACTTAAACCTAACTAACCTAAGGACAGCATACAACACCCAGCCATTACGAGGCAGAGAAAATCCCTGACCCCGCCGGGAATCGAACCCGGGAACCCGGGCATGGGAAGCGAGAACGCTACCGCACGACCACGAGATGCGGGCGCTAACCACGGAACCACGGCGCTCCTGTGCTTACACTGTCCTTGCTGTTGCCTATCTTGCACATGGATTACTCAGTTTGTAGATTTTGCTTATTTTTTCATAGTTCCACACAACTTCTTCCTGTTTTCTCGACTGATCTGTGTTCAGATTTTCAAGGCCTATCCACTGTGCCAACTTATAACTAAATCTGAGGGGGGTGCGATGGGGAGGTTCCCTCGTAAGAACTTTTTCAAGGGCACAATTGAAGAGCACTGGGAACAGTACATCCCCTTGCAGTGTTTAACACGATATAACACGGTAACTAATTACAGTACGAGTACCAAAGTTGGTAGCATTAATGTCCAGAGTATGGAATGCATTATTTCCATGCTTAACAGCGCTGCCGTCCAGTTCCAGCTATGGCCAGCAGGTGCCGCGATCAGTCATCGTAATCCGTAGTCTGAGACACCTGACCAGTCGCAGTGCACTTGTTGACGTGTCAATAAGAGCTTCGACGAAAGGAGAAGGGCATTATTGGAGAAGCCCTGTTATCAAGACAACAGTAATGCTGCAGCTGCACTTCGAGAATACCGCCGGCTAAAATGGTTACGGAAGGGTTCTCTTTCTCTGCCTGCTGTACGGAGCATGACGAAGAAGTTCGAATCAACTGGAGAACTGGGCGTCGCTCCGCGAAGAGGCCGATGACCGGTTGCACCACAGGTGGTTGGTGAAGCCGCTGTTGCTACGGCAGACCACGGTGCGCGCAGTTCCCGATCTTTAGGCAATCCGCCTGCTGTGTCATGACAGTTGAATAACCCGTGGGCCACTGTAAAAAGGTCGGGCGCTGAAGACCTTGCTGTCGTGCGCCCACAAACCCCTCTACTACTACTACTACTACTGTAAAAAGGTCCTTCGAACCATTCTCAAATGATATCCATTCAAGATCCATATCGTACAACAGCTTGCACCCCAGGACGTACAACGACGTGTTGACTTCGCTCTCCACTTCCTCGCAAGGATTGAAATTCACGAGCGCGACCCTGGACCATCCTGTGGGCAGACGAAGCTCGTTTTTGCTCTGCCTGGTGAGGTGAACACACAGAATTGCCAACTGTGGCGATCTTCAGCTCCAGTCACTGCGTATGGAGCTCCTTTGTATGGTGGACGTGTCATCGTACGGTGTAACTTCACGGCTACGTTCGTCATTGGCCCATCATTTTCTGGACAGGTTGGCGCTCAAGGACCAAAGAAGTACAGTATGACTGGCCAGCGTCACTGTGATATGGAAGCATGTCATACCCCCCTGCAGGAGAAGACGCATTGAACTCAACAATTTTCATGCAAGATGGGGCCACACCGCACACCGCTCGTGAAGTTCATCCACTTCTCGAAACGATCGAATTACAGCCGGTCGTTTCCAAATGCTTGGCCGGCACGATCAGCTGATCTCACTCCCTTCTGTGATTTCAGGTTTTGGGGCTACCTGTAGGACAGGGTTTATCAGTGGAACATTCACACATGTGCTGATCTGAAGCGCAGCATATCAAGAGAGGTAGCCAGAATACCTAGGCACAGGCTGCGTTCTGCTGCGCAGAATGGAATCCTGCGCTTTCAGACTCTTCTGGACACTGATGGGCGTCATATGGAGCCCCTTCTGTAGCAGTAATCGCACTGGTATGTAATGGCATGATTTATCGTAGCACCATATTAAAAGTGTTACAGGTGAATTGCTTCTGCATTATTTCTCTTCCCCATGTCTTTGACATTAATGCCACGAAGTTTGATACTGGTACAGTAATTAGTTTCCGTGTTATGACGTATTAAATAGGGGAAGTTTAATTATAACCACCCGGTATGTGAATATCAGCGAATACTGCAGAACTTAGCTGTATTGCGTGAATAATAATACCAGAATCTGTTGTAAATGCGAAGATGAAAAAAAAGGCATGTTCACATTAATGTGACTACTTGTCAAAAGGAAGAGGGTCATTGCCTATTATTATAACAAAATCTATTATGAATTACCGTATACATAAGAAAAGAGTTCGTCTTTTGCAACTGAATAAAACATTCACATGCAAATGATTCAAATCATTATCACCTAGGGTAAAGCATAATTGCAGTAGTACTTGAAAAAAAGTTACTGGAGATATTAACGATATTACTACACAAATGTGACAGGTGATTGCCTAGCCTTTGCGGATAAGATCGTAACTATTTATGATTCGCTAGACACAGCTGCACTGAAGACACACGCCGCACAGGTGGGACTCCAGATCTCCTTCCAGAAAACTGAATTTATTGCAAGTACCGAAATACCAAGTAGAATACTAGAGACAGGAGGAGGGTAAATGAAACGGATGGAGGAAAACACCTCTGAGAAAGAAGCTTTTGCATCATCATTTAAGACTGATTATGCCTTTCAGCGTTCAGTCTGGAGCATAGCCCCCCCTTATAAAATTCCTCCATGATCCCCTATTCAGTGCTAACATTGGTGCCTCTTCTGATGTTAAACCTATTACTTCAAAATCATTCTTAACCGAATCCAGGTACCTTCTCCTTGGTCTGCCCCGACTCCTCCTACCCTCTACTGCTGAACCCATGAGTCTCTTGGGTAACCTTGCTTCTCCCATGCGTGTAACAAGACCCCACCATCTAAGCCTGTTCGCCCTGACTGCTACATCTATAGAGTTCATTCCCAGTTTTTCTTTGATTTCCTCATTGTGGACACCCTCCTGCCATTGTTCCCATCTACTAGTACCTGCAATCATCCTAGCTACTTTCATATCCGTAACCTCAACCTTGTTGATAAGGTAACCTGAATCCACCCAGCTTTCGCTCCCATACAACAAAGTTGGTCGAAAGATTGAACGGTGCACAGATAACTTAGTCTTGGTACTGACTTCCCTCTTGCAGAAGAGAGTAGATCGTAGCTGAGCGCTCACTGCATTAGCCTTGCTACACCTCGCTTCCAGTTCTTTCATTATGTTGCCATCCTGTGAGAATATGCATCCTAAGTACTTGAAACCGTCCACCTGTTCTAACTTTGTTCCTCCTATTTGGCACTCAATCCGTTTATATCTCTTTCCCACTGACATTACTTTCGTTTTGGAGATGCTAATCTTCATACCATAGTCCTTACATTTCTGATCTAGCTCTGAAATATTACTCTGCAAACTTTCAATCGAATCTGCCATCACAACTAAGTCATCCGCATATGCAAGACTGCTTATTTTGTGTTCACATATCTTAATCTCACCCAGCCAGTCTACTGTTTTCAACAAATGATCCATAAATAATATGAACAACAGTGGAGACAGGTTGCAGCCTTGTCTTACCCCTGAAACTACTCTGAACCATGAACTCAATTTACCGTCAACTCTAACTGCTGCCTGACTATCCATGTAAAGACCTTTAATTGCTTGCAAAAGTTTGCCTCCTATTCCATAATCTCGTAGAACAGACAATAACTTCCTCCTAGGAACCCGGTCATATGCCTTTTCTAGATCTATAAAGCATAGATACAATTCCCTGTTCCACTCATAACACTTCTCCATTATTTGTCGTAAGCTAAAGATCTGGTCCTGACAACCTCTAAGAGGCCCAAACCCACACTGATTTTCATCCAATTGCTCCTCAACTAATACTCGCACTTTCCTTTCAACAATACCTGAGAAGATTTTACCCACAACGCTGATTAAAGAGATACCTCTGTAGTTGTTACAATCTTTTCTGTTTCCATGTTTAAGATTGGTGTGATTACTGCTTTCGTCCAGTCTGATGGAACCTGTCGCGACTCCCAGGCCATTTCAATTATCCTGTGTAGCCATTTAAGACCTGACATTCCACTGTACTTGATGAGTTCCGACTTAATTTCATCCACCCCAGCCGCTTTATTGCACTGCAATCTATTGACCATTTTCTCCACTTCCTCAAACGTGATCCTATTTCCATCATCATTCCTATCCCATTGTACATCGAAATCTGAAACATTACTGATCGTATTTTCACCTACATTGAGCAACTCTTCAAAATATTCCCTCCATCTGCCCAAGGCATCCACAGGATTCACCAGCAGTTTTCCTGACCTGTCCAAAATACTTGTCATTTCCTTCTTACCTCCCTTTCGAAGACTGCTAATTACACTCCAGAATGGTTTTCCAGCAGCTTGACCCAATGTCTCCAATCTGTTTCCAAAGTCTTCCCAAGATTTCTTCTTGGATGCTGCAATTATCTGTTTGGCTTTGTTTCTTTCTTCAACATAACTTTCTCTGTCTACCTGAGTTCTAGTATGTAGCCATTTTTATACGCCTTCTTTTTCCTTTTACAGGCTGCTTTGACTGTGTCATTCCACCAAGCTGTTTGCTTCCTCCTTCTTTTACACACTACTGTTCCAAGACATTCTTTAGCCACTTCTAGTACTGTGTCCCTGTACCTTGTCCATTCCTTTTCCAATGACTGTAATTGACTACATTCAACTAACTGGTACCTTTCTGAGATCGCTGTTATGTACTTGTGCCTGATTTCCTTATCCTGAAGTTTCTCCACTCTTATCCTCCTACATATGGACCTGACCTCCTGCACTTTCGGCCTCGCAATCCCAATTTCACTGCAGATTAAATAATGATCAGTGTCATCAAAGAATCCCCTGAATACACGTGTGTCCCTCACAGCCTTCCTGAATTCCTGATCTGTTATTATATAGTCAATGACAGATCTGGTTCCCCTGCCTTCCCAAGTATACCGGTGAATGTTCTTATGTTTAAAAAAGGAGTTTGTGATTACTAAGCCCATACTGGCACAGAAATCCAAGAGTTGTTTCCCGTTCCTGCTGGCCTCCATATCCTCTCCAAATTTACCCATAACCTTTTCATACCCTTCTGTTCGATTTCCAATCCTGGCGTTAAAATCACCCATGAGCAGAACACTGTCCTTGTCCTTTACTCTAACAACTACATCACTGAGTGCCTCATAAAAACTATCCATCTTATCTTGATCAGTCCCTTCACAATGCGAATATACTGACACAATCCTAATTTTCTTGCTATACACTGTCAAATCTATCCACATCAGTCGTTCGTTTACATACCTTATTGCAACTACGCTGGGTTCCATTTCTTTCCTGATGTAAAGTCCTACACCCCATTGTGCTATTCCTGCTTTGACTCCTGACAAGTAGACCTTGTATTCTCCCACTTCTTCTTCTTTCTCACCCCTTACCCGAATGTCACTAACAGCTAAAACGTCCAGCCCCATCTTACTTGCAGCCTCTGCCAGCTCTACCTTCTTCCAAGAGTAGCCCCCATTGATATTAATAGCTCCCCATCTCATTACCATTTGTTTGCCAAGTCGTATCTTAGGAGTCCCTGGTTTGTCAGTTAGAGGTGGGACTCCGTCACCTCCAAAGGTCCGAGGCATTTTGCTCTGATTGTTGCCAGCATCATATTTAAAGTAGCAGGGAAGCAGGTTGTTAGCCTTACTTGCCCCGAGTCCCATTGGGTTTTACCCCTAACGGCTGACTACTAACCGGTGGATTTGGTACTCTTTGCCGTATGAGCACAAAGGTGACCACGACTCAGAATATGTCCGAGATGCCCAGCCTTATTCCAAAGTAACTGGTATCCCGACTGTCGGGACCACTTCCTTGGCCACTCATACGTTGCTCGTGGTTCATGAACTAGGACATGACTACAGGAACCCACACCATCACGGATAGAAAAATGGAATAGCGTATCAGCTAACCAAAAGTGTTTATGAATAGAACTCAGTGTCAGTTAATGCCAAGATACGACACTGACGAACAGTAATACCACCAGGGAACCTTTGTGCCCCAGAGGGTGTCGTGCTGCGAATAGAGAAGGCCTCATTGAAAAATGCAGAAGGACTGGTCTTAGGGAAAACCCAAGGCCCGTTTAAAATAAAAAGACTTGTGATTTCAGGAGACGAATCGGACTGGAATGTCATTGACTGGAGTAGCATTGACTCCAGTGGTGAGACCCACCTCTAATTAACCTCCAGTGAGCAGCGAGGACGTGTCTGGAGGCGCCCCAGACAGCAGTGGGACATCTGCCTCGCTGTCACCGGCTCCACTGCCCATCAGCCACTTCTGATGGGCTGGGGTCCCATTTCTTTTTATAACAGGATCCCTTTGGTTGTCGCCGGCCGCTGTGACCGAGCGGTTCTAGACGCTTCAGTCTGGAACCACGCAGCTGCTGCGGTCCCAGGTTCGAATCCTGCCTCGGGGCTTGGCTGTGTGTGATGTCCTTAGGTTAGTTACGTTTAAGTGGTTCTAAGTTCTAGGCAACTGATGACGTCAGATGTTAAGTGTCGTAGCGCTCGGAGCCATTTCGGCCGGCCGCGGTGGCCGAGCGGTTCTAGGCGCTTCAGTCCAGAACCGTGCTGTTGCTACGGTCGCAGGTTAGAATCCTGCCTCGGGCATGGATGTGTGTGGTGTCCATAGGTTCGTTAGGTTTAAGTAGTTCTAAGTTCTAGGGGACTGATGACCTCAGATGTTAAGTCCCATAGTGCTCAGAGCCATTTGAGCCATTTTGAGCCATTTCGGTTATCATGCGCGGCACTGTTGCAGCATAGTGGTACGTCGACGATACTGTACACCCTGTTTTGTTGCCGTTCATGGCAAGCCATCCCGGTCTTAGATTTCAGCAAGATAACGCCCGCCCGCACACGGCGAGGGTTTCTGCTGCTTGTCTCCATGCCTGGCCAGCTGTGTCACCGGATCTCCCACAAATGTAGAAGCTCCGGGGCATTACGTGCAGGGCCCTCCAACAAACTTGGGATTTTGACGATATAACGCACCAATTGGACACAGTTTGGCACAATATCCATCAGGGGGACACCCCAACAATCAATCAGCGCCAAGCCGAATAACTCCTTACGTAAGGGCCAGAGGTGGACAAACGCATTATTGACTTGCTCAATTTGTGAAGCTAATCCTCTTGAATAATTCATAAAATTTTACTGAAATTGTAATCATTTCCTTGTCTGTACATTTTCGTCCCATTCCGGGAATTCGTTCGTGGCACGTCTTTTTTTTTCTTAGAGCATTATAAATCATATACAATATGAGTGAAAAAGGCTACTATGTTTTAGTTATTCAGTTTGTACGAACGATACAGCTACAAAACTTCAGAATATATAACCTTTTTCGCTTCTGAATGCTGTTTGGTTTTCTGAACTATCCGTTCTTGAAAGGTCAACATACAATTAACCATGCTAAAAACATATACGAAGATGGTATCTGTTCTTTCGGACATGTCCAAAAGAACAGATACCATCGGTGGCCATGCAGCTCTCTTAGAATGAAGCGATAATTAAATCAAGACCCTAAGCTGTCGACAGGCGTTGACATACATCAACGGGGACAGCTGAAAATGTGTGCCCCTACCGAAACTCGAAACCGGGAACTCCTGCCTACATGGCAGGCGCTCTGTCCATCTGAGCCGCTGAGGGCGCGGAGGATTTATCCCTTGCACGCTCCGCGTGAGACTCACATTCCCAACTCAATATCCGCACACCACATTCGTAGTGCCCCTGCCCACTACAGTCATTACTCGCGGCAAACAATCTTACCGGGTCCCGTAAGAGTTCGGGCAATGCGTGTTGTAAGGAGTCCGTGGGCCCTTACTATAACTTTGCACTCGGCACAGGTCGATAGGGCGAACAATCGATTGTGACGTGTTGCGAGAGCGAGAGTCGAGATGTGCCAGAGTGGTTGGCGGGAATGGTGTGTGTGTGTGTGTGTGTGTGGAGGCCATTGTTGAAATACAGGGTCTTTAACGGAGAAAGGTGTCACCATCGCCGTGGTCAGACCCCTAAGTAATAGGATAATACCGGGAAAGTGAAGAAGTATCATTATGAAAGTGATCAGTGACGTTAGTAGTGCCGATATTTGGTTTCGCGTCTACCGCGTCGGCCTAACCTTGGACTGCAGTGTTGGATGCAGTGATGGATTAGCGTGTGACGATAATGGAAAATGAAGAAAGCCTGTGCTGAGATTAGCCGTAATTAGGTATGTATGACGAAGGCAGTGGGTGTCTCCTTTTTGTTTTTTGAGAAGAATATAAGTTCGTAATTAGTAAAACTGTGTTGGTCTTCCTTATTACCAGACATTCAGTATTATAGTATTCAGCAGAACGAACTGGAAAGTAACAACTTCCGTAGCAGTCAATTGCGATTACCAGCCCCATTACGTCCACCGTCATGTTAATAATAAATATTGGACTGCTATTCGATCAGATCAGGTCGGGATCAAATCGGAGGTGTTACAGCGTGCATCAAGCTCAGAAGAAGGAGGCCAATGGTCGGTTAGCCTTAACTATATGAAGATGGTATCTGTTCTTTCGGACATGTGCTGTGTGCCGTAGGTGGCTCAGATGGATGGAGCGCCTGCCATGTAAGTAGGAGATCCCGATTTCGACTCCCGGTCGGGGCACACATTTTCGACTGTCCCCGTTGATGTATATCAACGCCAGTCGACAGCTTAGGGTCTTGAGTTAATTATCATTTCATGCGAAAAACAGTCTGATCGTAAAGCAATTTCGACGTATTTGAATGTCTGACCTTGAGCGTTTTTATCGTTATTGCAAAGGAAACCTTGACTGGGAATTGAAGTCGTTTAAAATGTATGGGTAAATCTGTTGGGATCTCTGCAAGTGCAGAAACATGATGTTGTAATGTATGTGACGTGTTTGTGGGCCGGCTGAGGTGGCCGAGCGGTTCTAGGCGCTACAGTCTGGAACGGCGTGACCGCTACGGTCGCAGGTTCGAATCCTGCCCCGGGCATGGATGTGAGTGATGTCCTTAGGTTAGTTAGGTTTAGGTAGTTTTAAGTTCTAGGGGACTGATGACCTCAGTAGTTAAGTCCCATAGTGCTCAGAGCCATTTGAACCATTTTTTGTTTGTGGGAATAATGTTCGACGAGGATAAAAAACAACCAACTCCCTGATGTGTGTGTGTATATATATTAAGGTACCACGTATAAAAATGTATGCACTTATACCACTTACAGCCTGCATATTGGAGAAACAATTTGTCTAATGGTTTAAATGCCTGCTGTCGTAGTTAAAGCTGACTGCTAGAAATAGAACTAAACCGCACATTTTCATAGCGCAACACAGTATTTTCTATCTCACAGTAGCTTTTACAGAAAACCCGTACATTGTTGTTTGAAAAATATACAGCCTATTTCCATCAGAATATTTACTAGAATATCGTGCAAAATTTTGATGTAAATCGGTTAACATTTTTCGAAATTTTTTGAAACAACGTTTCCCCTTTGTGTATTAGTATGGCTAGTATAGGTTGCGTAGTGCGTGCAAAATTACCTAAAAATTCTGCAGCTCCTTCCGTTAATTTAGTCACGTCAGCGTTACCAGTGAACGAAACTAACCGACTGCGAGGAATTACAAGAGATAGCGTGGGTGTCTACAGTATCGATAAACGATTGTCGATAATTTATTGTCTTTGACATAATTCTGGTTCCATTTTAGGATGTCGTTAGCCGATTATTGAATATGGATAATGACTCCTGCACATACCGGACGCTATTGGACGGCACTTTACGTCTGGAGACTGTGACAGGCGACGGAGTAAAAAGCGCCCCGCGAGTGTTTCCCAGGGACAGAGCTGGCAGCACTTCCAGCAGGTCATCTCGAACGCTGTAGTTACTCCGTGGACAGCCACATACTGGTGGCACACGCAGACCACCCAGCGACGGCGCATTCTCTGTAGCTAACAGCTGTAAAAATGTCAAGAGGTACTGTGCCGCCTCTAACATAATAAATGAAGACATTTCTTCTGTGTCAGATACGGTTCTTTGTTTCACTACTTCCTTGTTCGGGCCTACGCATTTCGAAGGGACACCATTAGCATTACGATTGCGTACATACGATACTGGCCATTAAAATTGCTACACCACGAAGAAGACGTGCTACAGACGCGAAATTTAACCGCCAGCAAGAAGATCCTGTGATATGCAAATGATTAGCTTTTCAGAGCATTCACACAAGGTTGGCGCCGGTGGCGACGCCTACAACGTGCTGACATGAGGAAAGTTTCCAACCGATTTCTCATACACAAACCGGCGGTGCCTGGTCAAAAGTTGTTGTGATGCCTCGTGTAAGGAGGAGAAATGCGTACCATCACGTTTCCGACTTTGATAAAGGTCGGATTGTAGCCTATCGCGATTGCGGTTTATCGTATCACGACATTGCTGCTCGCGTTGGTCGAGATCCAATGACTGTTAGCAGAATATGGAATCGGTGGGTTCAGGAGGGTAATACGGAACGCCGTGCTGGATCCCAACGGCCTCGTACCACTAGCAGTCGAAATGACAGGCATCTTATCCGCATGGGTGTAACGGATCGTGAAATGGCTCTGGGCACTATGGGACTCAACTGCTGAGGTCATTAGTCCCCTAGAACTTAGAACTAGTTAAACCTAACTAACCTAAGGACATCACATCCATGGCCGAGGCAGGATTCGAACCTGCGACCGTAGCGGTCTTGCGGTTCCAGGCTGCAGCGCCTTTAACCGCACGGCCACTTCGGCCGGCCGTAACGGATCGTGCAGGCACGTCTCGATCCCTGAGTCAACAGATGGGGACGTTTGCAAGACAACAACCATCTGCACGAGCAGTTCGACAACGTTTGCAGCAGCATGGAGTATCAGCTCGGAGACCGTAGCTGCGGTTACCATTGACGCTGCATCACAGACAGGAGCGCCTGCGATGGTGTACTCAACGACGGAGCTGGGTGCACGAATGGCAAAACATCATTTTTTCGGATGAATCCAGGTTCTGTTTACAGCATCATGATAGTCGCATCCGTGTTTGGCGACATCGCGGTGAACGCACATTGGAAGCATGTATTCGTCATCGCCATACTGGCGTATCACCCGGCGTGATGGTATGGGGTGCCACTGGCTACACGTCTCGGTCACCTCTTGTTCGTATTGACGGCACTTTGTACACTGGACGTTAAATTTCAGATGTGTTACGACCCGTGGCTCTACACTTCATTCGATCCAGCGAAAACCTAGATTTCAGCAGGATAATGGACGACCGCATGTTGCAGGTCTTGTACGGGCCTTTCTGAATACAGAAAATGTTCGACTGCTGCCCTGGCCAGCACATTCTCCAGATCTCTCACCAACTGAAAACGTCAATGGTGGCCGAGCAACTGGCTCGTCACAATAGGCCAGTCACTACTCTTGATGAACTGTGGTATCGTGTTGAAGCTAGATGGGCAGCTGTACCTGTAGACGCCATCCAATCTCTGTTTGACTCAATACCCAGGCGTATCAAGGCCGTTACTACGGCCAGAGATGGTTGTTGTGGGTACTGATTTCTCAGGATCTATGCACCGAAATTGTGTGAAAATGTAATCACATGTGAGTTCTAGTATAATGTATTTTTCCAATGGATACCCGTTTATCATCTGCATTTCTTCTTGGTGTAGGAATTTTAATGGCCAGTAGTATATTTCTGTTCCCGTGACGCCTCTTCGTGCTCTCGGTGTGTTTCATTTGGTCATGAATGGTCATAAAAAAGACAAAGTTGTCAGGAGGAAAAAAAGAAGAGAATTGAGGGTTGCGGCACTCACAAATGGTAAACAGCGCAAATGGAACAGAACCTGGCTTACACATTTCTCGCTTACTTTTTAATCCTGAATAGGCTCTCTTGCACGTACAAGTTCATTTCCTTTTACTTTTCGCTTGTAAATAATTACGACCGTGACAGTTACGATTACATTTTTTTGCTCAGTATAGCTCAGGATTAGTTTGGTGCATAAGTTCAAAATGGGTCTGAGCACTATGGGACTTAACATCTATGGTCATCAGTCCCCTAGAACTTAGAACTACTTAAACCTAACTAACCTAAGGACATCACACAACACCCAGTCATCACGAGGCAGAGAAAATCCCTGACCCCGCCGGGAATCGAACCCGGGAACCCGGGCGTGGGGGTGCATAAGTGCGCAGCGTTATTGTTTTTCGTGTTGGTATTCCGGTTGCTATGGTTTTATTTATCGATTGTCATTTTTATTTGGAATTCGCTATTGCTATTTGAGTTTACATGCTGTCATTTTATCATTGGGAGATAGTGATTGGAGAAGTGGACGCAAGAAAATGGGAGTGCCAAGTGGCGAAATCAGAACCTGTGCGACGTATTCGTCTGTTTGAATTCTGTGGAGGGCTGACAGCAGTGGGGGTAACCAGAAACATTTGCGGGTGCCTGGGTATAATGTCATTCCACAGAGCGCGCCAAAAATGAGCTTTTCTCATTTTAAGGAGGATCGTTTTGACATAAATGACTCTCCACGTTCAGGAAGACCTTCAGGTTTTGATGAAGATCGTTTAAACGCATTAATCCACAATGTTCCACGCCATTGTATTTGTGAACTGGTGCATGCAATGAACTGTGATCATTCCACCATTGTGTGACATATGCATGCATTCAGGAAGGTTCCAATTCCACCATTGTGTGACATATGCATGCATTCAGGAAGGTTCCAATTCCACCATTGTGTGACATATGCATGCATTCAGGAAGGTTCAAATTCCACCATTGTGTGACATATGCATGCATTCGGGAAGGTTCCAAAATCGGGTGTATGAGTACCGCGTGCTCTGAGCCGAATCACAAAAATCAGCGGGAGGCCATATTGTAACGTCCCCTTAGAAAAATTATGAATGACTGTGCTGATAAACCTCTTACGTTATTTCATTTTCAAACAGCTGAGCAAAACTGAACGTCCGCAGACATTTCTCTCTCTACTTATTCTGATCATCACTAAACTGACACACAATATTTTAGCGCAACGCAAAATGACGTTCAATAACCCCTACAAAAGAATGGCCCCTACTAACAATAACCTATAGCTTTCATGAATCACTTACCTCACAAAAATCTTCGTTACTCGAATTAGTGCAATACAGCAAGCGCCACTACTGCCAGCTAAATAAAAGATTCTAACTACTGAAGGCACTAACTACTGATAGGCATAGTTAGCAAATGAAAGATTTTGATAGAGAACAAACAACGTATTTGCCTTTATAGTGTTCAAAAGTCATCATATATATATCTATCAGTTCATAATATCCGTCTTTATAAATTTCCTTTTTCTGGCGGACACGCATCCAGGTCGTCCGCTTACAGTAACCTCTCAAAACTCCGCGATCTCTCCCCACATCCACCACTGCTGGCGGCTCACCTCCAACTGCGCAACGCTACGCGCTGTTCACATCCAGCTGCCCAACACTACAACCAGCCACAGACTGCACACAGCGCAGTCAGCGATTTTAATACAGAGCGCATCTCTGCATGCTCGTCATCAATTGGCTCGAGAATAATAATGACCACTCCTATTCTGGTGACGAGGAATGGTGTCTTTATGCCGACATAAGAAAAAGAAAGGAATGGTTGGGCCCCAACAAAGTAGAAGCTCTCAGCACAAAGACGTGCGCACTTCCACAAAGACAAGATTAGAATAGATAAAGTTCGCGTTCCGTAGAGCCAAAAATGAGATGATTTTCATGGGTGTGGGACATGTCAGAAAGTATAACATAAAAAACATAGAACGTTTGAATGTAATACTCATTGCACTGACCATTTGTCAGGATACTGTCAAGACATGTGAATACATTACAGTAAACTAGAACTGCTAATATCTACAGAATTATTATGCTGTCAGAATGAAACATAGTTACGCACTTTTAATAAATTTACCACACAAAAAATACCAAATCTTGACTTGCGGCCAGTGGTGTAAAACTGAAATCTAATAAACGTTTTTACTTAAGCTGGTCTAACAGTCCCTGTTAAGATATTCGTCTATAGAGGAGAAGGAGTTCCCTATCGAAAAGTCTTTCAAACTCTGTTTAAACTGTGTTCTGTCTTAAACCAAGAATTTAATGAAACTTCCTGGCAGATTAAAACTGTTTGCCGGACCGAGACTCGAACTCGGGACCTTTGCCTTTCGCGGGCAAGTGCTCTACCAACTGAGCTACCCAAGCACGACTCACGCCCCGTCCTCACAACTTTACTTCTGCCAGTACCTCGTCTCCTACCTTCCAAACTCCCGATTTCGAGTCTCGGTCCGGCACACAGTTTTAATCTGCCAGGAAGTTTCACATCACCGCACACTCCGCTGCAGAGTGAAAATTTCTTACGAGAATTTAATGGTTGCTGGCAATTTATTGAAAATGTGTGTTCCTGAAAACTCGACCCCCTCTTTGACCAAGGTAAACGATTTTAAGTGTTTATGTAGATTATTCTTATTCCTAGCGTTGATGCTATGTATAGAGCTGTACCCTGGAAACAGAGACATATTAGTGGCAATAAACTTCATTAAGGAATAAATATATCGAGAAGCAGTGGTTAGAATGCAAAGTTCCTTGAATAGGTTTCTAAATCATGTTCTTTAATTTACACCACAAATGAGTTTTATTACATACTTTTGCACTCTAAAAACTTTCGCTGGGTGTGACGATTTTCCCCAAAATATGACCCCATATGACATAATACAGGCTGACAATTATTGAAGTATATGAAAAAAGGTAAATTAGTTACAAACTACGACGTGCACACGCTTTATTCAACATGTGAACGTCTCTACAGATATTCGGATTTAGGTTATGACATGTTCGATATGCCTGCCATCATTGGTGATGTGTGACGCAGACGAATACCGAAATTCTGCATGACCCGCTGGCGTGTTGGAATGTCACGGATGCCGCTGACCACCTGAATGGCTGTTTTCAGCTGTACACCTTGTCTTTCATACAACCCCATAAAAGGAGTCGCATGTGTTCAGATCCGGAGAATATGGCGGCCAATCGAGGACCATGCCAGTGATCTCTGGGTACCCCAGACCCGGAATGCGGTCCCCATAGTGCCTCTCCAGGACACCAAACACTCTCCTGCTTCGATGGGGTCGAGCTCCGTCTTGCATGAACCACATCTTGTCGAAATCAGGGTACTGTGTATAATGGGAATGAAATCATCTTCCAAAACCTTCACGTACCGTTCAGTAGTCACCGTGCCATCAAGGAATATCGCACCGATTATTCTGTGAGTGGACACTGCATATCACACAGTGACTCGTTCAGCGTGAAGAGACTTCTCGATCGCGAAATGCGGATTCTCAGTCCCCCAAATGCGCCAATTTTGCTTATTGATGAACCCATCCAGATGAAAGTGGGCTTCGTCGCTGAACCAAACCATACAGCACATACTAATTGCCATCATGCCCCACGGCCGGCCGTGCAGTTTGAAGGTCCTAACACAAACAGTTCACAAGTTATGACGATTGTATTTTATGTAATTCAATAACTGTGAACATGTAGAATGAAAGTAAGCAACGTACGCAACTTTTGTTTATATTAATACTTACTACATCTGACATCATTCGCATTGAAGATACGGACTTGGCTTAGGTGCTTCAGCAATTCTGTGGTAAGTCCTTCTCAAATGAATTCATCATCGCGTTCTAATCACAGAAATTTAAGACTGGAAGTCCTCCTCTATCTGCATGTGTCGTAAGGTATACAGAAGCTGACAGGAAATCTCGTACAGGCTCTGAACTGCATATAGTATATCTTTTCAAAGTTTAATGACAATTAATTAGCTTTAAACACATTATTAATGTCAGTGAAAATTTGATTAGCAGCCATTTCAAATTTGTACCCGACTTTCTATTTATTGCAATGTTTGTATCATATGCAAACACAAGAAACTCAGCATCCGGCAGTGTAACAGAGGAGAGGCCATAATGTACACAAGAAAAAGCAACAGACCCAGCATGGAACCTTGGGGATCATCACCTGTAATTAATTTCCAATCAGATGAAGGCTGATTGCTTATTTTATAGATATTTCGCGGTCACACACTTTGTTTCCTGTAAGTTAGGTAAGACTCGAATCACTCTGTATCACTGCTAGTGAAACCTAATATTCTAATATACCTGAGAGAATTGTGTGATTTACACAGTCAATAGTTTTTGACAGGTCACAGAAAATGCTAGTAGCCTAAAATTTTTTGTCTAATGAATTAAGTACATTCTCACTGTACGTGTAAATTACCTTCTGTATATGGCCACCCTTAAGGAACCGAAACTGCGACTTGGACAATACACTGTTTGCAGACAGATGCTTAAGAAGACGCTTGAAAACAATCTTTTCAGATAGACTCATGTTCAGGGGAGACAGCATATCTTGAACGACTGTAGATAGGACGTTCATCTTCACATGTACATTAATGTTCTCTGCAGAAATGATCAGCAGTTGAACCATGTCGGCGCACGGGTTCAAGGCCAACATCGATATCGCGGCGCAACTGCATGTACCAGAAAAATGTGCCTACGGGTGTCGTTGTCGCTACAAACAGAAGGTAACGGGTCAGTATGACTTGCAGGCGTGCGGGATGCCTCGCAGACATATGTGCTATCCGTACCGTGCCGGCCGGAGTGGCCGTGCGGTTCTAGGCCCTGCAGTCTGGAGCCGAGCGACCGCTACGGTCGCAGGTTCGAATCCTGCCTCGGGCATGGATGTGTGTCGTGTCCTTAGGTTAGTTAGGTTTAAGTAGTTCTAAGTTCTAGGCGACTGATGACCTCAGAAGTTAAGTCGCATAGTGCTCAGAGCCATTTGACCTATAACTGTACCGTCAAATCAGTGAATTTCAAGGACGGTCCATTATTGGCATGAGAGAATGTGATGCATCCATCTGGGAAATTTCTGCTCGTGTGGGGCGAAAAGTATTCGGGTAGTGCAACGGGTGTGTGCAGAATGGTTCACGGAAGGTCGTAGAACACGGCGAGAAGTGCCCCCCCCCCCCCCTCCCCCTGAGAATATCGACACCTCACCCGAATGGCAATGCAGAAAGGATCTGCGTCCTCTTCGACTCTGGCTCAACAATGGAACAATGGAACACATCGTACACTATCAGGCCGTTTATTATGGAATGGGTCACGTCCGCATCGTCGACTTCCCTGCCTACCTTTCACGAATGTGCAGAAACAGGCTGGGCGCAATGGTGTGTGGAACGTCGTCACTGGAGGACAGGAATGGCATCAGATAGTGTTTTCGGACGGATCCAGGTTCAGTTTGTTTGAAAATGATGGCCGCATTTTCGTTCGCCACAGACAGGGGAGTGGCATCACAGTGATTGCATTCGCACTAGAGGTACAGCACCAATTCAAGGCTTTATGGTGTGGGGTGCTATTAGGTACAACCAAAAATCATAGTCGGTGCACGTCTAGGGCACCGTGACCCGTGTGACCTACGTGAATGATGTCCTGCGAGCTGTAGACATACCCTTACTGCTTAACACCCCAGACGCCATTTTTCAGCAAGACAATGCACGACCACATGTTGCAACACGAACACCACGTGCCTTCTTGGTGTCACAGGATGACAGCCTTTCGTCGTGCCCCCCCCCCCCCCCCCCCCCCAGATCACCAGACTCGTCCCCAGTCGAAAATGTGTGGGATGTGGTGAAACGACAGGTGCAGCGCTGAGACGCAAGGCCGGCCACCACAGATGAACTTTGGAACTAGGTGAATGCAGCGTGGATGGCTGTACCACAGGACGCAATTCGCGCCATACACGCATCGGTGCCGACACGCATGGGACAAGTTGTCAGGATCTACGAGGCAACAGGACACGTGATGAACCGAGGTGATTTCTGCAGAGTATACTAATGTACATGTCCTGTCAGTATGAACATCCTGTCTCTAGTCGTTCAAGGTGTCTGTTTTTTTGTGCGTATTTTTTAAAAAGCCGGCAAAAGTGAAGTTGGTTGATAGTTTGACGGCATCTCTTTATCCCCCTTCTCGTAAGGAGGCCTAACTTCACCATATTTTACCCAGACTGAAAATCTTCCGCTGATACGAGACAGATTACACAAATAATTTAAGACAGAACTCAAGTCAAATGAACACTCTTTGATTAACTTCGTTGGTATCTTATCATAACCACTAGAATACTCTGATTTTTAAGGATTTTGTGATGGATGCTACTTCTTTGGGAGAAATGAGTCCTATTTCAAAATCACTGAAGCTATTTATAGAGACTGTTCTCAAACATCCCATTCCACTCTTTACTGAACCCGATAATCCCAAACTGCCAGTAAAAGGAATGAAGTACTTGTTCATGAGATTTACACAACTACATGCACTTGTTACCAATATCTCCTGTATTTTTAGAGCTTTCTGCTCCTTTTCCTTTCTGGCCCCATCTGTCTCTGTCTTCACTGTCTCCCATATAGTTTTTATTTTGTAACTTGATGTAATTATATTTTTTTCTCATAACAAAGCTCCTTAGATTGCTGGATTACTTGCGTCAATGAAGGGTGTATCAAAAAGAATCATACGATTTGCTACGCCTACATTTCTGAAACTAATAAACACATAATATGAATTTTGTTTTTTCATGAACGGGAAATTTAAAAAAAAAAATTTTTCATACCTTTTCATAGGTGTTCAATATGCCCCCGTTGAGATGCACGGCATATGTCGGGGCGGTATTCAAATTGTTCCCACACTGCAGCGAATATGTCTTGAGTCACAGCTTCCGCAGCTGCTGTTATGCGATGTCTCTGTTCATTCATTGTTGTTGATAAAGGAGGCACATAAACAGAGTCTTTTATAAAGCGCCACAAGAGATAATCACATACAGTCTGATCCGGTGACCTTGGAGGCCAGTAATGTAGGGCTGAACCATTTGGTCCAGCGCAACTGACCTTGTCGTTCAGTAATCCTTTGATTTAAAAATTCCCGCACTACCAGATGCCAGTGTGGCGGTACCCCATCCTGTTGGTGAATGAAGTCGTTCGAATCAGTCTCCAACTGCGGGAAAACAAAGTTCTCAAGCATATCAAGATATGTGCTTCATGTAACATTGTTCCCTTGAAACTGCACAAAAGACATAAATGTTGGAGAGTCCCTTTCATGTTGTGCAACTTCATGTGGTTGTTCAGTACCGCACATTCTCACATTATGATGGTTCTCCTTTCCATTTAAATGGAATGTTGCCTCGTCACTAAACACTAAGTGTGGAAGAAAACTGTCATCCTCCAACTTCACACTTTGTCACCTTCACGGAGAGCTTGCAGTAGCTGAATTTTGTGTGGTTTCGCGTGTAAACGTCGACGCAACACACGCCAGATGGACATCGGAGGCATGCTGAGCTGTCGAGCTGCACGACCAACGGATTTCTGCGGACCCCTTGTGAAACTATGGCGTAAACGTTCGACGTCCGTGTCAAATACTCGGGGATGGCCCGGCGATTTGGCTTTACACAGACAGCTTGTTTCTCGGAGTTGTCCATGCCATCCTCTAATGCTCTGTGCTGTAGGAGGATCCACGTCATACCCAGTACGAAAGTCACGCTGAGCAGTTATTACTGACCTGCACTGCGCAAAACGTAGAACACAAAACGCTTTCTGTTGTCCCGACACCATTTTTACTAGAACTGAAGTGGGCGCACAGTGCTGCTACCTGGATGGAACCATGTAAAACTCGAGAATTCGCACTTTCCAACAGTATGTTGTTCACGCACATATCTCAAACAACATAACAGTTATGATATTTTGAAATCGGATGATTGTTTTTGGTACTGTCTTGTAAGACGTCGTGGTCTCCTGATCTTCATTGCTTACATATTCCGCCCTCACAATCATATTCCGCACATCAAGATGCTTCACTCGAACCCATACTCGATAAGATAAAGTCAATGTTGTATAAATTCATGTAAACGATATGCTAATAACAAGTAAGCGCACCAGGGTTGAAATACTCGAGGCTGGCGTACACACACACATTCCAGACACGACGGTCACAGGAGCTCTTAGTTCGGGAGACGCAAACCGCATGCCGGGGGGCCGGTCCCTTCAGAGGACGACTCAGCCTATCTATGTCGGCCGGTGAACACCCATACAGCAGACAGTGTTTGCCCGAGTGAAAGGAAGAACGACCTCATGTTCGGTTTAAAAGCAAATTCCGCTACATTGTGTAGGAGCGCCCAGCCTACGCATTCTTTATAACATAGCACGCAGTTTCAGAGATTTTCACAGGGAGACAGCAAACGCCAAACGCCGATGCTCCAGATTTCCGGACTGGTCGCCTTAAACGAAACGTCATTCTCCCACTTTAGAAGAGCAATGCTGATTGGCAGACGATATTCCTGACGCCTTGAGCTGAAGGAGCAATGGAAGAGACTGACAGATATACGCCTTCATGTCTGGTGTGGAGAGGGGCCATTCTGTTGTTGCTCCTGGAGCGAGAACACGTAACGAGAATGTCCGCACTCATAAGTGTACTCAAAGAACGAGGAACAAGTCTCTCCTCAGTACTTCACTGGGAGAGCACCTCTGTCGAGAGCGAATCAGAGGGCGACTCTATATTGAGTCCTTGCGATTAAGCGTTGTTCACTGTGTTGGCCGATACCCTTGTTGTGCGGTGTGAATGGACAGAGTTATAGTTAAACGCCTGCGAGCGAATTTTTGAGTGGCATCGCGGTGGACTGGTTATCTGACATGTGTACCACACCAATAGTAAGAGTAGGGGCGAATAGGAATCCATCAAGCCATAGGGAGAGTTTAATTGGCGAAGGTCAATCCAGATAGAACGAGAGTTATCTTAATTGTCAGCAGCGAGCGGCGCAGACAGCAGTCATCACAGCTTACGGTATTGTGCGCTACAGCTATTGCGAGCCCCATATTTCCTCCACAACAGTACACTTCACTGCATTTCACACACGACAGCCTCGACCGTACCTAACAACATTCTAAAGAATAATTATTCAAGTTGAGTAGGCGCGCTTCTCAGCCATTCTGCCAAGTCAATAACCATCTTAAACTTTGAATAGAAATTTCATTAGCGAATCCTATCCTTAAGAGGTAACTTCACATTCTGAAAATAACCCGGAAATAACTTGTTCAGTTCATAACTAAAAGTGCCATTGTGATTTCTCAGAATTTTTGCAAAATAAATAATAATTTTCGTTGGTTTCATGTTTTTCTTAGACTAACTAACACTACTCCAGTACCCAAGTATCCCACTAGTCACATAAGAAAATTAGTGAATTTTTGTGTCATTTCCTTACAGCGGACGACTCAAGATATTTATTGCTGAAAGTTTTTCAGGCATTTCTCTTTAGAACGTTAGGAGCGTCTGTCTGACTTCTGTAGTAGTGTGGGGTTGGAAATTGCATCTTGCAGGAGCCACAGGGTAAAGGGTACATCTCAGATTAATCCGTTGCGCAGAATGACAGAATAGCAGCCACACGCTCACAGCCTGTATTTTGCAGTATTCTTTGTAATGCTTTTCAGTGCTAACATGACAGCTGCTCCTAGATAGTAGATATAGTTTCTTTTTTTTTGTCCCACATGATATCTTTATTCCTTGTTTAACCCACGGTTTATTTTTAGACTTCCGTTTGATTTGAGTTGGCTTTTGGGGAAAACAACTTTCAGATGAGGCAGTAACTTTATTAATGAATAGTTCGTATTTTCTATGTAAGTCGGAAGTATAATATCAGTGAAAAAACGGTCTAGATCTTGATGGGTATTTTATTAAAATGACCGGTTTCGGCTTAGTCTTAGGCTATCTTCAGACAGCGCCATGAAGTGAAGTTCAAGATCTGTAGAAGAACGAGTTGCCCTCGATCGCAAGAGCAGTTACGGCGACTGAGGTCAACTGGCTGTTCTACGCACCCTGGACTTCAGCTGGTGGTGCTGTCTGAAGATGACCTAAGACTAGGCCGAAACCGATCATTTTAATAAAATAATCATCACGATTAGACTGTTTCTTTTTCACTGATTTTATATAGCTTACAACATCGCTGTTTTCCAAAAATCTTACCAAACATTTTAAGAGAGAGGTATTGTAAACATGTGTCCAGTTCATGTCTTTGAGCAGCCTCCTAAAATTCTCCATTTTTCACCCTCCTGTACTCAAACGTGAAAGATTTTATATCCTGACAAGTTTCAACATTTAACGTAAGATGCTGCATGGCGTGGGCAGATAAATTTGGCGGGGGATGGGGCGCGTCGAAAACGGCGTCCTTTCGGCCCCAATGACTCTCAGCACCGCGTTTGTATTCCAGTCACGTGACCTTTTTGCTACATAGTAATAAATTCATTATTTCTGGAAACGGCAGTTTGTGTTTGGAGTTGGTTTTCTACTGTATACGAATCGGCTTTCCTGTGAAGTGTCAACGTGAACGCCGTTGGACTTTTATTACCGGCAACAGAAAAGAAATTTACAAGTTAAATACAGCTCCAAGAAACTAGGCCATTCCGGACCACATCGGTTGTCTGAGAAAGTGACGAAATCAAACAAGCGTGACTACAAAAAAATGGTTCAAAAGGCTCTGAGCACTATGGAACTCAACTGCTGTAGTCATCAGTCGCCTAGAACTTAGAACTACTTAAACCTAACTAACCTAAGGACACCACACACATCCATGCCCGAGGCAGGATTCGAACCTGCGACCGTAGCAGCAGCGCGGCTCCGGACTGGAGCGCCTAGAACCGCACGGCCACCGAGGCCGGCTCCAAGCGTGACTACAAGCGAACATTTAACAAAGCAGTGTATAATTAACGTAGATTTTCATGTGGTGGAACGTAAGAGTGCCTGAGTTTCAGCGCAGAAGTTAATTCGTTAGCTAATATATAATTTAGAAATCTTGTACATTTGTCCGTAAAAATAGAAAATTACGAAAGCTCCCGCTTACACAGAAATGCGAAACGGAGAGTAGCGAAAACTTAAACATTATTTCGTTCTTGCGATAAGCTGTACTTAATTATGTACAAAACTACAAAATTCTACAAAAACAATTCTTCCTTTTTTTTAGACATGTTGTGCATATCATTATTACCATAATGGTTTTACAGCAGATGCTATTAATTTCGCACTCTCATATTTATCTGAATTTAAAAATATGTGAACACTCAGAATGTATGCCTACGCGCCACCATTGTTGCTAATGTACAGGGTGTTTCTAAATGCATATCGGGGTTTTAACGCTTTGTAATATTTATTATATTTAACTTGCAGTTATAAATGATACGTCAAATGAAAGAGCAACTCAAACAGTTTTACCAAGACCCTCGTAAACGTTCAATCTGAGCACCATTTGTCACACGGCACACATCAAGCCTGTACCCAAGTGCTGGATAGGCCGCAAGGGGCCCAATGACAGGGCTTGCTTTGCGCGGCCTCCACGTTCACCCGACCTAACGCCATGCGAATTTTTCATTCGGGGGCTTCATCAAGGATCGAGTGTACGTGCCTCCGCTACCAGCAGACCTCCCTGAATTAAGAAACCGGATTGGAGCAGCCGTTGCTACAATCGCTGAAGACACACTTATCAACGTTTGGGAAGAACTCTGTTATAGACTTGATGTGTGCCGTGTGACAAATGGTGCTCACATTGAACATTTATAAGGTTATTGGTAAAACAGCTTGAGTTGACATATCATTTATAGCTACAAGTTTAATATAATAAATATTATAAAGCGTTAAAACCCCGATATTCATTCATAAACACCCTCTGCTGTGTTCTCGGTGTTTCCGCATCCTTGTACACCCCTGCAGTTCCCACCGCAGGCTGCCGTACGTCGATTCCCACTCCCTGCCACACATGCAGTGGCCGGTGAGAACACCAGCCACTCGTGCAGGCCAAACGTCAGGGAAATGGGTAAACAAATATTGGTCGAACAACCGGAGACGGAAGCCAACACGCGACAAGTATTTCATAATGTCGAAACACAGTACACGTTCCAAAATCCTGCGTTACTGTGCATCCTGTACATGTTGTGGTTCACAGGAAAGTGAATGGGAGGCACTGCTTACGGAATGACCCTCTTGGCCACGGCCACGATTCGTTCAGGGAGGCGGGCTTAAGCTGTCGGCACACGGACCGTGCTCTCGAACGTCAACGTTGAGCGTGCCAAGTTCAACGTGCTGCTGAACGCTCAGAAACGATGCGACTTGTGCATACGGCACGTGGGACCCAACGTGGTACACGCTATCGCAACGCTCTCCGGCGGCACTTGCAGAAAGTTTCTAGGTCGTAAATCACACTTCATTAAACGGGCGCGCATAAAATTACCACGTTAGCTCTATTAAAACGCACATTTCCTCCATTGTCCACGAAAAGGAAAGTCCCATGTCCAACGATAAGGATACAGTCTTACAAGAGTTCCATTACAAACAGTGCGATACAAATTTGCAATACTTCTTCATATAAGATAAACATTATTTCATCATTCCCATATTTTTGTGAAACCCCAAGGTCAGTCTTACTTGATCACTGGTCCTACCCAGTAGCAGAATATTTGCAACATGTGAATTACGAAGCGTAAAAGAAAAAGGAGCAAAATAGCTTTACACGAGTAGCGCAAGCTGTCCTGTAGATCGAGCCAATCGAACACCCAAAGAAAGGTGACCTTATATTTACATCAAAAATTATAGTATATACTTATATTAAACTAATAATAAAGTAACAGAACCTAATAAAAACGCAAGTGTTAGGAAAAAAAATTATGTACCGGCGAGTCGCGAACCACTGCCCAGACATAAAAATAATTTCACGATTTAGTGACGCTACTCACCCCGTTTTTTTTTTTTTTTTTTTTTTTTCGTTGTGTTGGTTCGTTGCGGACGTCGCAAGACATCCTGTTCAAGGTTTTTTTTTTTTTTTTAAATCTCATTTTGTTAGCTTTGGTTCGTTGTATCTGCTCGGTGCGGACGTCGCAAGACACCCGTTTCAGTTCGTCGTTGATCCACTAACTCAGCTTTTTTATTACAGAGGGCAGTTAACCCTCTGACCGAGCCGGCCGGTGTGACCGTGCGGTTCTAGGCGCTTCAGTCTGGAACCGCGTGACCGCTACGGTCGCAGGTTCGAATCCTGCCTCGGGCATGGATGTGTGTGATGTCCTTAGGTTAGTTAGGTTTAAGTAGTGCAAAGTTCGAGGGGACTGATGACCACAGATATTATTAAGTCCCATAATGCTTAGAGCCATTTTTGAACCTCTGACCGAACACGCTGAGCAACCGTGGCGGCATAAGTTCGGTGGTTGATCCTTCCACTCAGTTTTTTATTACAGAGGCCAACCGGCTCTCTGGCCGGACGCGCTGAGCTACCGTGCCGTCTAGCTAAACCAACATCATGAACTTACTTGCCAATCCTAGGTTCTTACGAATTTTAGCACTTGCAGAAAGCTTTAATGTAGCTATGTTACTGAATGAAATTTAATTATAACAAATTTTACCAAGAACAATGCGTTTTGTGTGCATCCTCAGTGTATTGCTGCATTCAAATAGCATACTCTCATAATACGCAAGTTAGAATAATTCTTTTGCCACGAATATGATGTTTCTCATTATTTTATTGCAACCGATCACACAGTTAACAACGGGTTTTCCAGTGATTCTCAATTTGCTGGTGCTCAGAAACGGCATATATACGTATAGGCTTCAAATAAATGCCAATATGGCGCCCCACAATTTTGTGCTGAAGGGATATGGCCTGCATGTGACGTAGGTGGCGTTATGCCTTCTCATTGGTCAACGGTCAGAATATCTGACATGCCAGATATTGCTCTGCACGTTCGGAAAGACTCCCGAACGTGCTATGCCACGCTATGACGTCAGAAACTCGGCACGCTCAACGCTCGGATGCACGGTCCGTGTGCCGACGGCTTTACCCTCCGGCGTCGGTACCGATCCAGCTAAGCGGGCTGGCCGCTGACGTGACGTCACGTGACGTGGCTCTGGACGGCTGGAGCGGTCGCGTGGCGGGGACACGCCCACTTCCGTTCCAGGAAGGCCAGCTGTGCGCGTACGCAAGGGCTGACTGCCAGCCGGGCTGCGCCGTGTCCGCGGGACGTTTATAGCCGGTGAGTCGATATTTCGCCCCCGATCGATCGTGCCCTTTCACGTCACCGTGCTGACGGGCAGACGTGACGTCACCGAGTCGCTGTGGCCGGCAGCTACGACTCGTGTGCTAGCGTACCCCGCGACTGCGACGTTTACTGGCTACTAACACATACACACACGCGGACGCTTACATACGTATACAGGGTGTTACAAAAAGGTACGGCCAAACTTTCAGGAAACATTCCTCACACACAAATAAAGAAAAGATGTTATGTGTCCGGAAACGCTTAATTTCCATTTTAGAGCTCATTTTAGTTTCGTCACTATGTACTGTACTTCCTCGATTCACCGCCAGTTGGCCCAATTGAAGGAAGGTAATGTTGACTTCGGTGCTTGTGTTGACATGCGACTCATTGCTCTACAGTACTAGCATCAAGCACATCAGTACGTAGCATCAACAGGTTAGTGTTCATCACGAACGTGGTTTTGCAGTCAGTGCAATGTTTACAAATGCGGAGTTGGCAGATGCCCATTTGATGTATGGATTAGCACGGGGCAATAGCCGTGGCGCGGTACGTTTCTATCGAGACAGATTTCCAGAACGAAGGTGTCCCGACAGGGAGACGTTCGAAGCAATTGATCGGCGTCTTAGGGAGTACGGAACATTCCAGCCTATGACTCGCGACTGGGGAAGACCTAGAACGACGAGGACACCTGCAATGGACGAGGCAATTCTTCGTGCAGTTGACGATAACCCTAATGTCAGCGTCAGAGAAGTTGCTGCTGTACAAGGTAACGTTGACCACGTCACTGTATGGAGAGTGCTACGGGAGACCCAGTTGTTTCCGTACCGTGTACAGCGTGTGCAGGCACTATCAGCAGCTGATTGGCCTCCACGGGTACACTTCTGCGAATGGTTCATCCGACAATTTGTCAATCCTCATTTCAGTGCAAATGTTCTCTTTACGGATGAGACTTCATTCCAACGTGATCATAAGCTCCGTATAGTCAAGCCCACAACGCGTGTGTGGTGTACTTCCTTTCAGCCCCATCGACGGGACGAGGTTCTCCTCACTCGGCTTCGGATAGGCCACAGCCCTATGACGCACGGCTTCCTGCTCCGGCGAGAGGACCCTCCAATGTGTGGTGCTTGCGGCGTCCAGGTCACTGTGCGCCACGTTTTATTGGGTTGCGTTTTATTTTCCGACCAGCGGGCCGCGGCTGACTTGCCAGCGGACTTGCCATCTCTTTTAGGCAACACTCGGACGAATGTGGTTAAAGTTTTAAAGTTCTGTGCCCTGTCAAATGTTTTTACAAAGATTTTAGGGAGAGGATTTTAATTTGCTCACTGTGTGACACGCTCGCCCATATTTTATGTAAGTGGCCAGCCAATAACAATTTCCTGTGACATTCTTGTTGCTATGTTTCCCCTTTCCTTAGGTTTTACTTTCTTATGTAGCATTTTCCTTCTTTTCCTGCTTTCTTTGAGTGTGTGCTTTAGTTTTCTTAGGTCTGTCCACATTCGTTCCTTTTAATGTGTGTCAGGGCGCTCATGACCTCGATGTTGAGCGCCCATAAGCCCCAACACACCACCACCACCATCCAACGTGATCAAATTGTAAATTTTCACAATCAAAATGTGTGCGCTGACGAGAATCCGCACGCAATTGTGCAATCACGTCATCAACACAGATTTTCTGTGAACGTTTGGGCAGGCATTGTTGGTGATGTCTTGATTGGGCCCCACGTTCTTCCACCTACGCCCAATGGAGCGCGTTATCATGATTTCATACGGGATACTCTACCTGTGCTGCTAGAACATGTGCCTTTACAAGTACGACACAACATGTGGTTCATGCACGATGGAGCTACTGCACATTTCGGTCGAAGTGTTCGTACGCTTCTCAGCAACAGATTCGGTGACCGATGGATTGGTAGAGGCGGACCAAGTCCATGGCCTCCACGCTCTCCTGACCTCAACCCTCTTGACTTTCATTTATAGGGGCATTTGAAAGCTCTTCTCTACGCAACCCCGGTACCAAATGTAGAGACTCTTCGTGCTCGTATTGTGGACGGCTGTGATGCAATAGCCATTCTCCAGGGCTGCATCAGCGCATCAGGGATTCCATGCGACGGAGGGTGGATGCATGTATCCTCGCTAACGGAGGACATTTTGAACATTTCCTGTAACAAAGTGTTTGAAGTCACGCTGGTAAGTTCTGTTGCTGTGTGTTTCCATTCCATGATTAATGTGATTTGAAGAGAAGTAATAACATGAACTCTAACATGGAAAGTAAGGGTTTCCGGACACATGTCCACATAACATATTTTCTTTCTTTGTGTCTCAGGAATGTTTCCTGAAAGTTTGGCCGTACCTTTTTGTAACACCCTGTATACAGGATGGGCCATTGATCGTGACCGGGCCAAATATCTCACGAAATGAGCGTCAAATGAAAAAACTACAAAGAACGAAACTCGTCTAGCTTGCAGGGGCAAACCAGATCGCGCTATGGTTGGCCCACTAGATGGCGCTGCCATAGGTAAAACGGATATCAACTGCGTTTTTTTAATAGTAACCCCCATTTTTATTACATATTCGTGTAGTACGTAAAAAAAATATGAAAGTTTTAGTTGGACCACTTTTTTCGCTTTGTGACAGATGGTGCTGTAATAGTCACAAATATATGGCTCACAATTTTAGACGAATAGTTGGTAACAGGTAGGTTTTTTTAAATTAAAATGCAGAACGTAGGTACGTTTGAACATTTTATTTTGGTTGTTCCAATGTGATACATGTACCTTTGTGAACTTATCATTTCTGATAACGCATGCTGTGACAGCGTGATTACCTGTAAATACCACATTAATGCAATAAATGCTCAAATGGCTCTGAGCACTATGGGACTTAACATCTATGGTCATCAGTCCCCTAGAACTTAGAACTACTTAAACCTAACTAACCTAAGGACATCACACAACACCCAGCCATCACGAGGCAGAGAAAATCCCTGACCCCGCCGGGAATCGAACCCGGGAACCCGGGCGTGGGAAGCGAGAACGCTACCGCACGACCACGAGATGCGGGCAAAACGCTCAAAATGATGTCCGTCAACCTCAATGCACTGCGCAACACGTATAACGACATTCCTCTCAACAGCGAGTAGTTCGCCTTCCGTAACGTTCGCACATGCATTGACAATGCGCTGACGCATGTTGTCAGGCGTTGTCGGTGGATCACGATAGCAAATATCCTTCAACTTTCCCCACAGAAAGAAATCCGGGGACGTCATATGGTGCTTCGACGAGCAATCCACCCGTCATGAAATATGATAGTCAATACCGTTTCAACTGCACGCGAGCCATGTGCCAGACATCCATTATTTTGGAAGTACATCGCCATTCTGTCATGCAGTGAAACATCTTGTAGTAACATCGGTAGAACATTACGTAGGGAATCAGCATACAATGCACCACTGAGATTGCCATCGATAAAATGGGGGCCAACCTCCCATAATGCCGCACCATACATTAACCCGCCAAGGTCGCTGATGTTCCACTTGTCGCAGCCATCGTGGATTTTCCGTTGCCCAATAGTGCATATTATGCCGAGTTACGTTACCGCTGTTGGTGAATGACGCTTCGTCGCTAAATATAACGCGTGCAAAAAATCTGTCATCGTCCCTTAATTTCTCGTGTCCCCAGTGGCAGATCTGTACACGACGTTCAAAGTCGTCGCTACGCAATCCCTGGTGCATAGAAATATGGTACGGCTGCAATAGATGTTGATGTAACATTCTCAACACCGACGTTTTTGTGATTCCTGATTCTCGCGCAATTTGTCTGCTACTGATGTGCGGATTAGCCGCGACAGCTGCTAAAACACCTACTTGTGCAGCATACATAGAACACCCCCGTTGGGCATTTTGACCACAATAGCCATACATCAACACGATATAGACCTTTTCCGCAATTGGTAAACGGTCCATTTTGACACGGGTAATTTATCACGAAGCAAATACCGTCCGCGCTGGCGGAATGTCACGTGATACTACATACTTATGCGTTTGTATTACAGCGCCATCTATCACAGAGCGAAAAAAGTGGCCCAACTAAAACATTTATATTTCTTTACGTACTACACGAATATGTAATAAAAATGGGGGTTGCTATTTAAAAAGCGCAGTTGATATCCGTTTGACCTATGGCAGCGCCATCTAGCGGGCCAACCATAGCGCCATCTGGTTTCCCCCTTCAACCTAGACTAGTTTCGTTCTTTGTAGTTTTTTCGTTTGATGCTTATTTCGTGAGATATTTGGCCCGGTCATTATCAATGGACCTCCCTGTATATATATTGCTGTAACGTTGTACATGTGAATATAATGGTATATATACGAGGGTAATCCCAAAAGTGAGGTCTCCTATAGAGACCTATAAACCTGTTTATTTCTACAATGGTTTACATCACTTTACAGCTTGAACAATCAGCTATTTTTCGACGTAATCACCATTTCTGCCGTTGCATTTTTGTAGACGCTGTGGCACTTTTTGTATGCTCATGTCATACCAGCTCGCTGCTATGCTGTTCAGAAAGTTATGAACCTCTTCTTTAAAGTCGTCGGAGCTGAATCACTTTCCGGCCAAATGTTCTTTTAACCTAGGGAACAGGTGGTAGTTACTGGACGCCAAGTCAGGCCTATAGGGTGGGTGGGTGATCATGTTCCACTGTTATGTTCTGTTGCAGGAGAGCAACGGTTTGCCGAGCGATGTGTGGGCGAGCGTTGTCATGGAGAATGTGCACGCCCTTGCTCAACATTCCTCTTCTCCGGTTCTGAATTGCCCGTTTGAGTTTTTTGAGAGTCTCACATTACATGTCAGCGTTAATTGTGGTCCCAGTGGGCATAAAGTCGACCAACAATACCCCTTTCCGATCCCAAAAAACGGTTGTCCTGACTTTACCGGCAGACTGTGTTTGTTTGAATTTCCGCGGCTTTGGCGAAGAAGGATGCCGCCACTGGCGCGATTGTTGCTTGGTCTCAGGTGTAAAGTGGTATGCCCAGGTTTCGTCGCCTGTGACAATTGATTCCAGAAAGTTGTCCTGTTCGGCTGCAAGGCGGTGAAGAAATGCGCGGGAAGCATCAACTCGTGGCCGCATGTGGTCCTCAGTCAGCATGCGTGGCACCCATCTTGCGCACACCTTCCGGTAGTCCAATGTTTCCGTTAAAATTCTGTGAGCGGTGCTTCGGGAAACCTCAGGAACCAACGTGCAGAGATCATCCAGGGTGATCCGCCGATCTTCACACATGCTTCGCTCAACCTTTAACACTGTCTCCTCAGAAATTGACGGTCTCCCGCTGCTTTGTTCGTCGTGAATTTCGGTCCCACCAGCTGCAAACTCTCTGCACCACTTACGACCGTTTTTGACATCCATGCTCGACTCACCATACACTTCCGTCAATTGGCGATGGATTTCAATCGGCGCAGTGCCCTTTGCGTTCAAAAATCGAATAACTGCGTGCAATTTGTACTTGGCGGTAAAATCCAACGAGAGCTTACCGAGCGAGGTGGCGCAATGGTTAGCACACTGGACTCGCATTTGCGAGGACGACGGTTCAATCCCGCGTCCGGCCATCCTGATTTAGGTTTTCCGTGATTTCCCTAAATCACTCCAGGCAAATGCTGGGATGGTTCCTTTGAAAGGGTACGGCCGACTTCCTTCCCCGTCCTTCCCTGATCCGATGAGACCGATAGCGCGAGAAGGACTCTTCGTAACAGTGTGACCAACTGCCACACACAGTTCTGTACTTAAAAAAAAAAAATAGGAGACCTTACTTTTGGGATTACCCAGAAAGAGAGTGAGAGAAAGAGAGAGAGAGAGAGAGAGAGAGAGAGACTGATTCTGTACGTGTATCATAGACGAATGGAAAAACTGGTGCTAGCCAATCTCGGGGAAGATCAGTTTGCATTCCGTACAAATTTTTAAACATGCGAAATAATCAAATTAAAATGGTTCAAAAGGCATCTTAGCGCTAGGGGACTTAACATCTGAGGTCACCAGTCCCCTAGAACTTAGAACTACTTAAACCTAACTAACCTAAGGACATCACACACATCCATGCCCGAGGCAGAATTCGAACGTGCGACCGTAGCAGGACCGCGGCACGAAAGGGAAGCAGTGGTTGAGATGCGAGTGAGACAGTGTTGTAGACTATCCCTGATGCTATTCAATCTGTATATTGAGCAAATAGTGAATGAAACAAAAGAAAAATGTGGAGTAGCAATTAAAATCCATGGAGAAGAAATGAAAACTGTGAGGTTTGCCGATGACACTGTAATTCTGTCAGAGAGAGCAAAGAACCTGGAAGAGCAGCTGAACGGAACGGACAGTGTCTTGAAAGGTGAATATGAGATGAACATCAACAAAAGCAAAACTATGATAATGTAATGTAGTCGAATTAAATCAGGTGATGCTGAGTGAATTAGATTAGAAAATGAGACACTTAATGTAGTAGATGAGTTTTGCTATTCGGGAACCAAAATAACTGATGATGTTCGACGTAGAGAGGATATGAAATGTAGACTGGGAATGGCAAGGAAAGCGTTTCTGAAGAAGAGAAATTTGTTAAAATCGAATATACAATTATGTGCCAGGAAGTGTTTTGTCAAAGTATTTGTATGGAGTACGTCAAACATGGACAATAAACAGTTTGGACAAAAAGAGAATAGAAGCTTTCGAAATGTGGTGCTACAGAAGAATGCTAAAGATTAGATGTTTGCATGGCGTAATTAATTAGCTACTGGATAGAATTGGGGAGAAGAGAAATTTGCGGCACAACTTGACTAGAAGAAGGGATCGGTTGATTGGACACATTCTGAGCCATCAAGTAATCACCAATTTAGTAGTGGAGGGAAGCGTGGAGGGTAAAAATCGTAGAGGAAGACCATGAAATGAATATACTAACAAGGGAACCTCCCCATCGCACGCCCTTCAGATTTAGTTATAAGTTGGCACACTGGATAGGCCTTGAAAACCTGAACACAGATCAATCGAGAAAACAGGAAGACGTTGTGTGAAACTATGAAAAAAAATAAGTAAAATATACAAACTGAGTAGTCCATGCGCAAGATAGGCAACATCAAGGAAAGTGTGAGGTCAGGCGCACCGTGGTCCCGTGGTTAGCGTGAGCAGCTGCGGAAAGAGAAGTCCTCGGTTCAAGTCTTCCCTCGAGTGAAAAGTTTAATTTTTTATTTTCAGACAATTATATAATAGAGGGGCACGTCCCTTCGTCTACTTTCTTTACTTTCGTTTACTTTCTTTATTTTCGCAAACTTATGGTCTGTCCGTTCGTTCATTGACGTCTCTGTTCACTGTAATAAGTTTAGTGTCTGTGTTTTGCGACCGCACCGCAATACTGTGCGATTAGTAGACGAAAGGACGTGCCTCTCCAATATATAATTGTCTGAAAATAAAAAATTAAACTCTTCACTCGAGGGAAGACTTGAACCAAGGACCTCTCATTCCGCAGCTGCTCACGCTAAACACGGGACCACGGCGTTCCTGAGCTCACACTATCCTTGATGTTGCTTATCTTGCACATGGACTACTCAGTATGTATATTTTGCTTATTTTTTTCATAGTTCCACACAACTTCTTCCTGTTTTCTCGATTGATCTGTGTTCAGTTTTTCAAGGCCTATCCACTGTGCCAACTTATAACTAAATGTGAGGGGGGTGCGATGGGGACGTTCCCTTGTAAGCAGATTCAGAAGGATGTAGATTCCAGTACGTACTGGGAGATGATGAAGCTTGCACAGAACGGAGTTACACAGAGAGCTGCATCAAACCAGAGTTGAGATTGAAGACCACAACAACAACAACAACAACAACAAGAACAACATCACAGGCTGACAGTTCACGTCACGAAGAAAATGGCGCACACTCGTCCTGTGAGATAATACGGCTTTAATTCCTTTTTTTTAATTTTTCGGGTTGGTTTTTGCCAGATAATACAGAGTATCCTAGGAGAAAAGGTCAGTATTCGGCCATATGACATGAACGGCCATTCGAAGCAAAAGAGTCTAGCAAATATGGACTCCAAAACGCTCACCTCAACCCTCTGAGTCCCAACAATATGAAAATGTTATTTCATAGTTTTTGACAAAATTAATCTTTATCATCATAAGAAGAAATTGATAAAAGGTAACTAATCGTTCGTTTACAAGTAGGGCATCCATCACCTAAATACTTATACGGAATGAAATTTTCACTCTCCAGCGGAGTGTGCGGTGATATGAAACATCCTAAGACTGTGTGCCGGGCCAAGACTCGAACTCGGGACCTTTGCCTTTCGCGGGCAAGTGCTCCACCGACTGAGCTTCCCAAGTACGACTCACCACCCGTCCTCACAGCTCTACCGCCCGAGTTCGACTCTCGTTGCGGCACACAGTTTTAATCTGCCAGGGTGTTCCATATCAGCGCACACTCCGCTGCAGAGTGAAAATTTCAATTCTAAAAACATCCCGCAGGCTGTGGCTGATCCATGTCTCCGCAATATCGTTTCTTTCAGGAGTTCTTTCAAGGTTCGCAGTATAGCTTGTGTGAAGTTCGGGAGGTAGGAAAGGACGTGCTGGCAGAAGTAAAGCTGTGTGGACAGGGCGTGAGTCGGCCATGGATAGCTCAGTCAAATGTTCGGTCAGAGGGTTAGCTACCCTTGTGATATAATAACTGAGTGAACGGATCAACGAAGAATCTGAACGGCTATCATCTGACGTTCGCCCAGAACAAATTCAACGAACAATATAGAACAAAATGAGATAAAAAAATGTCGATAGAGCACTTGCCCGCCGAAGGAAAAGATCCCAGTTTCGACTTTCGGTCTGGCACACAGTTTTAACCCGCCAGGAAGTTTCAAAATAATTATACATACTGAAAGGAACACTCAAACGAATAAGAAATATGGACGCATTGCAGTGCTGGTGAAACTGACTGAGAGGACAACTTCCCGCATTAGCTGTTCTGTTGAAGTCGCTCAGAGACTGGTACGCGTAGTTTCATACCATGCAGGAATATCCTCAGATGTATTTCCGCGTAAAAATGATTTCAGACTAAACTTCAGAACAGCCATGAAACTAACTTACCAAGTTTTTAAAATGGGAACGGTAGACAAAGATGAACTCACCGCTGGATCTCAAAATTCGGATATACAGTAGTGTAGACCGTTTCACGTTACCACATGTGAGTCCAACATTATTCTTTAATTATTCGTTTATTTGGGTCTACTTACAGCCCCTGAAGGACCTTTCTGACCATTACTTTTGTATCACTTTTATTTTAGTTAACACCTGGCGCTGCCGGCCGCTGTGACCGAGCGGTTCTAGGCGCTTCAGTCTGGAACCGCGCCACCGCTACGGTCGCAGGTTCGAATCCTGCCTCGGGCATGGATGTGTGTGATGTCCCTAGGTTAGTTAGGTTTAAGTAGTTCTAAGTTCTAGGGGACTGATGACCTCAGAAGTTAAGTCCCACAGTGCTCAGAGCCATTTGAACCATTTGAACACCTGGCGCTCTCCGAACGCTAATTATCAGTAATAACTGGCTTCATTAAATATGAATAACTTTGGTGGTTCTTTCAGTTAGTGCTGCTCATTCCAGCTTTGATCATAACGTGAGACATTAGACCTTGTAAGTAATTTTATAATACCGGCTCATATCTGCTGTCATTAATTTGCATGCCATGATTGTAATTTTTTGGTGTTAAGCATTCTGGACTTAGCAAGTTACTAGTAGTGCTCTTGTGAGGATGTACCTGCGTGGTACGAAACCGATAATATCAGTCTCTGAGCAATTCCAATAAAACACCCAACACGGCAAATTGGTCTGTCAATCAGTTTTACAGCGTTTCAACATCTCAATGTATTTCTATTTGTTTGACTGAACGTTTCAGTACGTACGTTTCTTTTAAGGAGGTGGTTTCTCGTCGGAACAAAATTTTGAAATTTTTCACAGAATTAACCTTTATCATAGTAAGTAACGAATACAAGAAGAAATTAGCAAAAAGTAAACCATCAGTTGTTTCTAGGAGGTGGCTTCACTTTGGAATTACTGAGACATACAGTTTTCAACCACCTTTCATTTCATGTAATGAATGTGAAAGCAATTTCGCATTTTTCCTGGACACAGTAGGACATGTCGAAAGTCCCATGAACTCATGTCACCTAAAACAGAATACAGACATAAATTACAATCAAACATGGGCGTAAAAATGTAACAAACCTGTATCAGAACTACATACTGCTGCATGTGAGTTAACGAGCATTTCGCTCTCGTTTAAGTATATGGCCGAGAGAGTCGGCCTTCAGGAGTTGTGAAACGAACCCTGTCGTCCAGGACCGTATGCCACAAGGGGAACAGATTGACCACGAGCTGGGGAAACTCACAGGCGCCTATTGTCTCGTGAGGCCTGAGCGCTGTAGTGTGCGAGTGAGACGGACGAGAACCTACGTCATAGGGAAACACAGTAGAAGCCTTTTGTGGCCGAGGAGACGTAGCAGTGTTAATCACGGCGGACCAAAGATCGGCCATAAAGGGAAACATTTATGAAAACTATTGGATTCCTTAGTAATGCGGGGAATCAAGTCTTAATAACTTTAATCTGCCATCCTCCATAAATTTTCATGGTGATACCAATAAAACTTGAATATTTGTCATGTCTGTAAGAGTTTAGGATTTACTGTTAAAGTGAAATCAACATGCTTTGTAAGAAAGCTCTGAATGCTAAAATCTGAACGATTTGGTCGATCTTAACGATTGACATTATTTCTCGCGGTTCTAGGCGCGCAGTCCGGAACCGCACGACTGCTACGGTCGCAGGTTCGAATCCTGCCTCGGGCATGGATGTGTGTGATGTCCTTAGGTTAGTTAGGTTTAAGTAGTTATAAGTTCTAGGGGACTGATGACCACAGCTGTTAAGTTCCATAATGCTCAGAGCCATTTGAACCATTTTTGTAACTTTATTTGTTTAAAAGACATAGTAAATTTACACTATCAGTATTTACAGTCAAGCATCAGATGATGGTTTCCTCCACACAAAACACATTGAACGATGACAGCGTGACACCTTATTGAATCATTAGGTTATAGAATATTTGTTGTAAAGTTTAGTGCATAACAGTTACTTTTGTTCTTTATTTATTTATCAGAAAGCACATTGGTGCAAGGCTACTGGTCGTGAAATTCAAAGTTAAGAAGGTAATTGTACTGGTTTTATGTAAGAGAATTTAGCGTTTATTATGTAATGGTCTAACAAGTGCGCCAGACGCTTGTTGTCTTATATAGGCGTTGCCGAAAGCAGCGCCGTATTCTGCCTGTTTACATCTCCCTGTATTTGAACACGCACGTCTATACCAGTTTCTTTGACACTTCAGTGTAGTTCATGGTAGCTGTCATTTACACTGTTCAAAGCGACAGTCGGCGAAGAGAGAGTGCAAGTTGTTAGTGGGAAATTGTGACATACTTATTTCTTCTTTTTCTGTAGTGAGCATACATAAGTTTTGTATTTATTTAGAACGTGAAAGTGGTCAAATATGTTACAATGTAAAATAACGCATAATGAGCTGTAGCCTCAGGAAAGGGAACTGCCATAGTCAGTTGAGCGAGGATATTCGGCGCGCGAGAAACGCGGCCAGGGACGTGCAGACTGTGCTAATGGAGACGCGAAAGCGGACGGTCGGTCTTTTGGCAGCTAGGAAGTGAAACGACTTAGAGCATTAGGCGTTGTGTGGCATCGCGGGACTTACGTCTGTGAACGGTGAGCAGCCGCGCACCTGTTCTGAACTCAAACTTTTCGCATAGTTAACGAGGTGGAGTAGTGAACTAGTACTTCGCGATGAGATTGTAAATGATTGTATCAAATGGATATACGCTCGAATGTAACAGTAGCACTAAATACGACCACTTTCGCTATTAGTTTGCTTTCTGAGTAAACAAATCCTGTATCACTTCAGTGAATCTCTCTCCCCTGTTTCGCGATAATACAAAACTTATGTATGCTCACTACAGAAAAAGAAGAAATAAGTATGTCACAATTTCCCACTAACAACTTGCACTCTCTCTTCGCCGACTGTCGCTTTGAACAGTGTAAATGACCGCTACCATGAGCTACACTGAAGGGTCAAAGAAACTAGTATAGGCGTGCGTGTTCAAATACAGAGAGATGTAAACAGGCAGAATACGGCGCTGCTTTCGGCAACGTCTATGTAAGACAACAAGTGTCTGGCGCAGTTGTTAGATCGGTTACTGCTGCTACATGGCAGGTTATCAAGATTTAAATGAGGTTGAACGTGGTGTTATAGTCAGCGCACGAACGATTGGACACAGCATCTCAGGGATATTGGTGAAGTGGGGATTTTTCCGTACGACCGCTTCATGATTATACCGTGAATATCAGGAATCGGATAAAACTTTAAATCTGCAACATCGCTGCTGCCGGAAAAAGCTGTTGCAAGAACACGGCCAACGACGACTGAAGACAATCGTTCAACGTGACCTAAATGCAACCCTTCGGCAAATTTCTGCAGATTCCAATGCTGGGCCATCAACAAGTGTCAGCGTGCGAACCATTCAACGAAACATCATCGATAAGGGCTTTCGGAGCCGAAGGCCCTCTCGTGTACCCTTGATGATTGCACGACGCAAAGCCTTTCGCATCGCCTGGGCCCGTCAACACCGGCATTGGACTGTTGATGACTGGAAACATGTTGCCTGGGCGGACGAGTCTCGTTTCAAATTGTATCGAGGAGATGGACGTGTACGGGTATGGAGACAACGTTACGAATCCATGGACCCTGCATGTCAGCAGGGGACTGTTCAAGCTGGTGCAGGCTCTGTAATGGTGTGGGGAGTGTGCACCTGGAATGATATGGGACTCCTGACACGTCTAGATACCGCTCTGATAGCTGACACGTACGTAAGCATCCTGTCTGATCACCTGCATCCATTCATGTCCGTTGTGCATTCCGACGGACTTGGGCAATTCCAGGAGGACAATGCGACAATCCACATGCCCAGAATTGCTACAGAGTGGCTTCAGGAACACTTTTCTGAGTTTGCTGTTCAGAGGAGATCTCCAGCCTCTTGTACTCTTATGGATTTATGGACAGCCCTGTCAGTTCCTTCCAGCAATACTTGAGACATTAGTCGAATCCATGGAACGTCGTGTTGCGGCACTTCCGCGTGTTCACGGGGACCCTACGCAATATGAGGCTGGTGTACTAATTTCTTTGGCTCTTCAGTGTACACCCATAGGAGCACCTTTGTGTACAACTGTGTGTCTCTGTAATGCAACAGCTTCGCCGATTTCATGCGAAAGGCACTACTACTTCCAATAAACAATAAGTTCTGGTTTGAGGCAGAAACAACTGGTACATAAGACGCAAAGTCCTATGACCACTTCTTGCTCTTCTGCACTGTGAGACAAATTTCTTCTGTTACAACATCTTTGCTTTCCGTGTTTGGGAGCAGGGAGTATAGACTAAGACAAGCAAAAAGGTCCAGTGAACATGTGTCCTAAACACCGTACGTTAAGAACTACGAGCACTTGTTCTGTGCCGGCCGGGGTGGCCGAGCGGTTCTAGGCGCTACAGTCTGGAATCGCGCGACCGCTACGGGCGCAGGTTCGAATCCTGCCTCGGGCGTGGATGTGTGTGATGTCCTTAGGTTAGTTCGGTTTAACTAGTTCTAATTCCAGGGGACTGGTGACCTTAGAAGTTAAGTTCCATAGTGCTCAGAGCCATTTTTTGAACTTTTTCTGTAGAAGAGACGTGCTTAACAGCAGCGAATACGAACAACTTCCCGCAGCTCGTAAGTATGCATTTTAAGTCCAAGTTTACTCTACACTTTTTTATACGACTACTACACAAAATTTTGGAAGCGAACTGAAGACGAATGCTCATGACGTATACGTAAAATCAATAAGTGGTTCTAAATCCTCTACTCACTCAGTGACGATAATGGCACCGAGCTGCAAGGTAATAGAGAGAAGGTCGAAGAAATGAATAAGCCTGCCGACACTTTTTCACTGCGGAAGATAGTAACGCGATCCCTCATTTAAATCATCGAACCAACGTCGAAATGGAAGATACTGAGATAAGTGATTGCGAAATAGAAAGCCATCAGGAGCAGATGAGATACCTATAAGATTCTACAAAGGTTACGCGAAAGAAGTAGCTCCTCTACTAGCAGTAATCTATTGTAGATCGCTTGAGCAACGAAGGGTACCTAGAGACTGTAAAAAGGGCAGGTCATTCCCGTTTTCTAGATGTTTGGCTTAGGACAGATGCAGAAAATTGTAGGCCTATATCGTTGGCGTCAATCTGTTGTAGAAGAATGGAATACGCTTTATGCTCAAGAATTATGATGTTTTTCGAGAACGAAAATCGCCTCTGTAAAAATCAACATGGATTCCGCAAACAGAGATCCTGCGAAACTAAGCTGGCTCTGTTCCTCGATCAGATCCCTAGCTCTGCAGACATCAGCGCTCAGGTTGATGCCGTGTTTCTTGACCCCAGGAAGGTATTTTACACGGCCCCGCACTGCCGCTTAGTGAAAAAATACTAACTTACCGAGTATCGCACCAAATTTGGCACTCGATTCCAGACTTTCTTGAAGACAGAACTCAGCGCGTCACTCTTAACGGAATAAAATCGACAGATGTGTAGGAAATTTTCGGAGTATCCCAAGAAAATAGAATGAAACATAATGCAAAGCTTTTCTTGATGATTAGGCCTGCAGTAAAATACTCCGAAGAGCCAAAGAAACTGGCACACTTGCTAAAAACATCGTGTAGGGCCCCCGCGATAACGCAGAAGTGCCGCAACACGACGTGGCGTGGATTCGACTAAAGTCTGGAGTAGTGCTGGAGGGAACTGACACCGTGAATCCTCCAGGGCTGCCCATAAATCCGCAAGAGTACGAGCGGGTGGAGATCTCTTCTGAACAGCGCGTTGCAAAGCATCCTAGATGTACTCAAGAATGTTCTTGTCTGGGGAGTTTGGTGGTCAGTGGAAGTGGTTAAAGTTAGAAGAGTTAACTTTCGATAACCTGCCATTGTGCAGCAGCAACCGATATAACAACTGCGAGAGACACTAGTTGTCTTATATAAGCGTTGCCGCATTCTGCCTGTTTACATCTGTCTTTACGCATCCCTATACCAGTTTCTTGAGCGCTTCAGTGTACATCGTAACGCATGCATACACGGTCCAGCCACATTTACGTGACCACCGCCTTTGCTCGACGTCAGCGTGCAGTAGCCACTCACAGATGACAGGTGGCACCACTAGCAGCAGAGGCTACTCTACATCGCGGGGTAGCCGAGCGGTCTCTTGCGCCTTGCCACGGTTCGCGCCCCCCCCCCCCCCCTCGCCACCCTCCCACCCGTCGGAGGTTAGAGTCCTCCTCGGGCATGGATGTGTGTGTTGTCCTTAGCGTAAGTTAGGTTAAGTAGTGTGTAAGTCTAGAGACCGATGACCTCAGCAGTTCATAGGTACTTGCCACAAATTTCCATTTTTTTTTTTTACTCTACAGGGTGGAGAAAAATTAGGTCACGAAATTTTAACCGTGGCTAGCTGATGCCGGCAGGAACCAAAATTACTGATGTTGTGTGGGTCAACAACTCACAATTTTTAAACTACGGAAACTTGGCGCCACGCGCTCCCATTGGCCGCGGAATTGCCCTGTTGCCGGATGCTCTGCACAATGTATGACCGCGAATGCTTTGCCTGCCGGAGATCTTGATGTATGCAAGCGGGCCGCACGCTCGGTGGTAGAGCGGCAGCCTTCCTCTCTGGGGGCGAATCCAACGGGATCCCAACACTTCCATTGCACTTTCGTGGTAGGACGTACCGGGAACAAACCCGTCAACAGCTGTTAGTCCGCCTACAGAAAGTCTTTAACAAATTCGGCGAATATTTACTATTTGTACAATATACGAGAGAGAATTGTCAGAGTATGTACTTCGATAAGTGCCGAAGTGATAAGGAATACCACTCAGTCCATCATAAGAATATCGCAGCACTGCATTTATACCAATGGTCATCACTTCGAACACCTTCTGTAAGTGGACGTTCATGCCACCTTCTTGACCTTACGGCCCCCGTTGTCCCATGCAACTTTTGTCCTACAGACTTTTCAGCTACTATCGTACTTTCGGACCCATTCTTGGTGGCAATAGTTAGTGACTCACCCCATATGTCTTCATAAATATACCGGGTGATGAAAAAGTCAGTATAAATTTGAAAAATGAATAAATCACGGAATAATGTAGATAGAGAGGTACAAATTGACACACATGCTTGGAATGACATGGGGTTTTATTAGAACCAAAAAAGTACAAACCTTCAAAAAATGTCCGACAGATGGCGGTTCATCTGATCAGAATAGCAATAATTAGCATAACAAAGTAAGACAAAGCAAAGATGATGTTCTTTACAGGAAATGCTCAATATGTCCACCATCACTCCTCATCAATTGCTATAGTCGAGGAATAATGTTGTGAACAGCACTTTAAAGCATGTCCGGAGTTACGGTGAGGCATTAGCGTCGGATGTTGTCTTTCATCATGTCGGTCGATCACGATACACTTGCGACTTCAGGTAACCCCATAGCCAATAATCGCACGGACTGGGGTCTGGGGACCTGGGAGGTCAAGCATGACGAAAGCGGCGGCTGAGCACACGATCATCACCAAACGACGCGCGCAAAAGATCTTTCACGCGTCTAGCAATATGGGATGGAGCGCCATCCTGCATAAACATCGTACGTTCCAGAGGGTGTTTATCAGCCAGGCTGGGGATGATGCGATTCTGTAACATATCGGCGTACCTCTCACCCGTCACAGTAGCAGTTACAAAACCGGAATCACACATTTTCTCGAAGAAAAAAGGCCCGATAACGGTAGATGTGGTAAATCCAACCCATACCGTGACTTTCTCGTCGTGCAATGGAGTTTCCACGACAGTTCTAGGATTTTCAGTTGCCCAAATTCTGCAGTTGTGGGCGTTGACAGACCCTCGGAGCGTGAAATGAGCTTCGTCGGTCCACAACACGTTACTCAACCAATCGTCATCTTCCGCCATCTTTTGAAACGCCCACACCGAAAATGCCCCCGCTTCACTAAATCGCCAGGTAACAGTTCATGATGCCGATGGATTTTGTACGGATAGCATCGGAGGGTACGCCTCAGTGCCAACCAAACAGTAGTGTATGGAATGCCGGTGCGGCGTGCGACTGCACGAGCGCTGACTTCCCCGTGCATAGACGAATCCGCTACAGTCTCCATTTCTCCCTGAACTGTCTCAGCAGCATTACGCCTTGTGCTCGGTCGGCCACTACGGGGTCTATCGTCTAAACAACTCGTGGCTTCGAACTTCGAAATCATTCTCGCCACAGCTGCATTTGTCAACGGACCTTTACCCGTTCGAATCCCCTTCCTATGGCGATAGGATCGTAACGCTGAACTAGCACATTCCCCATTCTGATAATACAGCTTCACTAAAAGCGCCTTTTCAGGTAACGTCAACATGCTGCGACTGCTGGCGCATCTGATTCTCTCTCTCATCACAGCTACTTTTATACACGATTGTCATGCGCAGTCACTGATATTTTGCTGTCCAGCGCCATCTGTCGGACATTTTGTGATTTTTTTTTTTTTTTGTTCTAATAAAACCCCATGTCCTCCAAGCATGTGTGTCAATTTTTATCTCTCTATCTACATTATTCCGTGATTTATTCATTTTTCAAATTTATACTGACTTTTTCATCACCCTGTATGTGTAAACGAAACAATATCTACCCGTCGCACTCGACAGTTGCGAAAATGGGGAAAACGCGGCGAGTTCTCCGTTGTACCGGTACCTGCGAACTCGTGTACTCGCTCTCCTTCCTACGGCGGTGCGGTCCCCTCGTACCCGGCGACAGACTCGAGGAACGAGTTTTTCGGTCAAACCGGCGGCGGCCACAGACTTGCGAGTCGAGTGTCGGAGCTTACGGAGGCTGCGAGCTTGGAGATGACGTCACAGGCCTCGCTGGCGAGTGTACAGCGAGTACGCAGAGCTCACTTCTGACCCCTACTTGGCGGTGTAGCACTTTCCATTTCCGTCCAGTGTACTTGGGCGGGTAAAATTTTGGGTCATTTGTTGTGGGCGTGCAGCAAGTGTCGCTCCGCCTGCCCACTAGTGCCCCGGGCAGCTGTTGCCGGCCCCTGTCATTGCCGTCATCTGGAGGGCAGAGACCAGCTGGCACGGGAGGATGGCTGCTGCCGGCTGTGACGCGTGCCGCATGTCGGAGCCGGCCGCACATCACATGCTCGCTCAGCAGGTCGCGTGTCCGCCGCTCTGTGGCGCACGCCTTCCCCCACGTGGCCGAGTGTGCTCCAAGTGCCGTGTTCTTCCCGCGGGTGGGCGTAGCGCGTGCCGTCTGTTTGGAATCTTGCGTTACAGCAGCTGCAGCTGACAGCTGTCGCCCTGCTACGGGGAACTCGCAAGCTCGCGCCGACTCGGGACCTCGCCATCTGGACTTAGACCTCAGCAAGGCGTTCCCAGCTCACAAAGAAGAGGGCCGCATCGCACGAAGTGCCGTCGTTTCTTTATCAGAGACGTCTCGTAGGATACGTCACCCGCTGCGCCACAGAGGAAACGACAGGAGTACTGCACCAACTACATCCCGCACCACTGCATGCTGGTAATTACACTACTGGCCATTAAAATTGCTACACCACGAAGATGACGTGCATTCAGACGCGAAATTTGACCGACAGGAAGAAGATGCTGTGATATGCAAACGATTAGCTTTTCAGAGCATTCTCACAAGGTTGGCGCCGGTGGCGACACCTATAACGTGCTGACATGAGGAAAGTTTCCAACCGATTTCTCATACACCATCAACAGTTGACCGGCGTTTCCTGGTGAAACATTGTTGTGATACCTAGTGTAAGGAGGATAAATGCGTACCATCATGTTTTTCTACTTTGATAAAGGTCGAATTGTAGCGTATTGCGATTGCGGTTTATCGTATCGCGGCATTGCTGCTCGCGTTGCCCGACATCCAATGACTGTTAGCAGAATATGGAATCGGTGGGTTCAGGAGGGTAATACCGAACGCCGTGCTGGATCCCAACGGCCTCGTATCACTAGCAGTCGAGATGACAGGCATCTTATCCGCACGGCTGTAACGGATCGTGCAGCTACGTCCCGATCCCTGAGTCAACAGATGGGGACGTTTGCAAGACAACAACCATCTGCACGAACAGTTCGAAGACGTTTGCAGCAGCATGGACTATCAGCTCGGAGACCGTGGCTGCGGTTACCCTTGACGCTGCATCACTGACAGGAGCGCCTTCGATGGTGTACTCGACGATGTACCTGGGTGCACGAATGGCAAAACGTCAGTTTTTCGGATGAATCCAGGTTCTGTTTACACCATCGTGATGGTCTCATCCGTGTTTGGCGACATCGGGGTGAACGCACATTGGAAGTGTATTCGTCATCGCCATACTGGCGTATCACCCGGCGTGATGGTATGTGGTCCCAGTCGTTACACGTCTCGGTCACCTCTTGTTCGCACTGACGGCACTTTCAGCAGTGGACGTTAAATTTCAGATGTGTTACGACCCGTGGCTCTACCCTTCATTCCATCCCTGTGAAACCCTACATTTCATCAGGATAATGCACGACCGCATGTTGCAGGTCTTGTACGGGCCTTTGTGGATACAGAAAATGTTCGACTGCTGCCCTGGCCATCGCATTCTCCAGATCTCTCACCAGCTGAAAACGTCTGGTCAATGGTGGCCGAGCAGCTGGCTCGTCACAATACGCCAGTCACTACTCTTGATGAACTGTGGTATCGTCTTGAAGCTGCACGGGCAGCTGTATCTGTACACGCCATCCAAGCTCTGTTTGACTCAATGCCCAGGCGTATCAAGGTCATTATGAACGGCAGAGGTGGTTGTTCTGGGTACTGATTTCTCAGGATCTATGCACCCAAATTGCGTGAAAATGTAATCACATATCAGTTGTACTATAATATATTTGTCCAATGAATACCCGATTATTATCTGTATTTGTTATTGGTGTAGCAATTTTAATGGCCAGTAGTGTAGTATGTGAATATCGTACGGTTTAGCGACGAAGCCCACTTTCATTTGGATGTATATGGCCGAGCGGTTCTAAGCGCTTCAGTCCGGAACCGCGCGACTGCTACGGTCGCAGGTTCGTATCCTGCCTCGGGCATGGATGTGTGTGACGTCTTTAGGTTAGTTACGTTTAAGTAGTTCTAAGTTCTAGGGGACTGATGACCTCAGATGTTAAGTCCCATAGTGCTCAGAGCCATTTTGAAAATTGGCGCACTTGGTGGACCGAGAATCCGCATTTCGCGATCGAGAAGTCTCTTCACCCCCAACGGGTGACTGTGTGGTGTGTAATGTCCAGTCACGGAATAATCGGTGCGATATTCCTTGACGGCACGGTGACTACCAGACGGTTACGTGAAGGTCTTGGGAGATGATTTCATCCCCATTATCCAAAGTGACCCTGATGTCGACAAGATGTGGTTCGTGCAAGACAGAGTTCGACCCCATCGAAGCACAAAGTGTTTTCTGTCCTCCTGGAGGAGCACTTTGATGACAGCATTCTTATTATCGAAAATACCATGATATACAGAATCAAGCGAAATTTATCACTGAATTGAGCTTTTCTTTTCTGTGTGGAGGAGGAAGCCAATTACCTTGGATGGACATACACCGACAGATATGAAAGTAACCTCGGGCTTGCTTCTGTCTGTGTTCATATTCTATATCATGGACCTCTCAGACAATATTAATAACTACTTCAGAGTTAGCGCAGATGTTGAAGTTATCTATATAATGAGGTACTGTCTGAAAGTAGCTGTACAAACATTCAGCCGGAGTTTGGTAAGACTTCAGACTGATGTAAAGACTGGAAACTCTCTTTAAAAGTTCAGAAACGTAAAATTTTGGACCATAAAACGAAAAAATCTTAGTATCCTACAACGATAATATGAGAGTCACAGTGGGAATCGACCCACTCGGAGAAATACTTGCGTTTAACACTTTGTAGGGGAATGAAATGGGCGGATGATGTAGACTCAGTCGTAGGTAAGAAGCAGGTGCTAGTTTCACTAGTAGAGTAGCAGGGAAATTCGATTGTACCAACTGTTAGCGCTTTCTCCCGTCTCGCTCACGTATGGAGCACGGGGAGAATGTCTGTGAGTCTCGCGTGACTGATCTCACCTCGTCTTCACAATCCACACGCGTGCGATACATAGGGGATTGTAGTGTATTCCTAGAGTTACGATTTAAAGTCATCTCTTGAAACTTTGTTCGTAGACCTTCTCGCAATAGTTTCCGTCTGTCTTCGAGAGTCTTTCAGTTCAGTTTCTTCAGCATTCCTGTGACGTTCTGCCTCGGGTCGAACAAACCTGTAACCATTCGTGTTGCTCTTCTCTGTATACGTTTAGTACGCTCTGTTAGTCGTATCTGGTACGCATTCCTCACACTTCGGCGATATTGGCCGCGCGAGTGATTTGTAGGCAATCTCGTTCCCCAGTATTCTACCAATAACCCGGAGTCTACCACCTACCTTATTCGTGACTGCGCCAATGTGACTACTCCATTTCATGCCCTTTCAGAGTGTTAACAAACAGATATTTGTATTGCTGAAGTCCACACTATATTTCGAAAGTGTGCGAACCGTCTTCATTCTTGGAGATTTTGCATGCTTTTAAACCTGGGATGCATTTCTCATTGCCTTCTGTAGCTGTGTCCTGACCTGTCTTGTGTAACATGGGGAGAACTGTTCCGTCCCTTACGTATTTAGTCGATTATAAAATTCTCAATGGCCGCTAAAACAATTTTTTTCAATTTAAGCCACACTTGATCGGCGCTTTAAGTTGTGTATGTGGAAAGAGTGGAGAATAGCTCTTAGGAACGTATCAAACGAATTTTATCTGCTTTCCTGAATGGATATATTTTGTTCGATTTTGAAGAATTTCGATGCAAAGTTCAGCTTTATTGGAGAGCAAAATTGACGATGAATTGGAAATCTTCAATTTGCACGAGAAATTATACACTGAAGCGCCAGAGAAACTGGTTCAGGGATGGGTATTCGAATAGAGAGGTACGTAAACAGGCAGAACACGACGCGCTGCGGTCTGTAACGCCTATGTAAGACGACAAGTGCCCGGCGCAGTTGTTAGACCGGTTACTGCCACTACAGTGGCAGTCTATCAACATTTAAGTGAGTTTCTACGTGACGTTATAGTCGATACACGAGCGATGGGACACAGCATCTCCGAGGTAGCGATGGAGTGGGGATTTTTCCGTACGATCATTTCACGAGTATACCGTGAATATCAGGAATCCGGTAAAACATCAAATCTCCTACATCGCGTCGGGAGGAAAAAGATCCTGCAACAACGGGACCAACGACGACTGAAGAAGTTCTTTCAACGTGACAGAAGGGCAACCCTTCCGCAAATTGCTGCAGATTTCAATGCTAGCCCGTCAACAAGTTTCAGTGTGTGAACCATTCAACGAAACTTCATCGATATGGGTTGTCAGGCCCACTCGTGTACCCTTGATGACTGCCCTACATAAAGCTTTAGACCTTGCCAGGGCCGTCAACACAAACATTGGACTGTTGATGCCTGGAAACATGTTGCCTGGTCGCACGAGTCTCATTTCAGATTGTATCGAGCGGATGAACGTGTACGGAGACAACCTCATGGATCCATGGACCCTGTATGTCAGCAGCGGACTGTTGAAACTGATGGAGGCTCTGTAATGGTGTCCGGTGTTTTGCAGTTGCAGTGATATGGGACCCCGGTTACGTCTAGATACGACTGTGACGTGTGAAATGTACGTTAGCATCCTGTCTGATCACCTGCATTCATTCATGTCCACTGTGCATTCCGACGGACTTGTTGGGCAATTCCATCATGACAATGCGACACCCCACACGTACAGAACTGTTACAGAGTGGCTCCAGGAACACTGTTCTGAGATTAAACTCGTCCGCTGGCCACCAAACTCCCCAGACATGAACATTATTGAGCATATCTGGGATGCCTTGCAATGTGCTGTTCAGAAGAGATTGTAAGTAGGCTGTTTAGGTTTTTATATTGGTAACGCCACGTAGCGCTCTGTATGAAAATCACTGGCTGTGGTGTGTGCAGTCTGTGGCTGGTTAGCATTGTTGTAATATTCGCTACTGTAGTGGGCAGTCGGATGTTAACAGCACGTAGCGTTGCGCAGTTGGAGGTGAGCCGTCAGCAGTGGTGCATATGGGGGGAGAGATGGCAGAATTTTGAGAGCGAATGATCTGGACAGAGAAGTATATTTGTAAGACTGGATGTCATGAACTGATATATATATATATATATATATATATATATATATATATATATATATATATATACTTACTTATCGCGAATGGACCCAGAAGGATCACGCAAAGCTTTCTGACGTCGTTTCTTCCATACTTCTTTCATTCGTTCTCCATGTTTTCTTTTTCTTTCTTCTGTCCATTTTGTTCCTGGTCTCTTTAGTGCTTCCTTCTCCGACAATACAATCCAATTTTCCACATTATTTCTAAAAGTTTTTCTATCTTTGACATCTTTAAGTTCAATATTTGCTTTTTGTAAATCTAATTTTACTTGGCTAATCCATGGTGTTGTTGATTTGACTTTTCCTATGTAAGTGAGAATTCTGTTGGTGAGTCGTGTGGGGGGAAGTCTAGTGACATGTCCATAAAATTTTAATCTTCGCCTTCTTATGTCTGCTGCCAGGTTTGATATACTTTCTGTGGTTCTTCTTGATTGTATCCGGTATCCTTCTTCTGTTAATTTTGGACCTAAAATCTTTCTCATAATTTTGCGTTCTTCTTTTAGTATTTTTTCTAAATCACATTTTGTGTGGAGTGTGAGCGTTTCACTAGCATATAGTGCTGCTGGCTTAATTACTGCGCAGTAGTGTCTGATTTTTGTGTTCGAGGAGATGCATTTTTTATTGTATATTTCATGTGTCATACCATATGCTCTCTTCATTTTCTGTTGTCTGATCTTCTGTGCAACTTTCTCTCCTCCGGTTGGCTCCAAAATTTCACCTAGGTATTTAAAATGTTTTACTCTATTTATTTTTCCATATTTTGTGTTCAAACTGTGTATATGGAATTTCGTACAGAAAAATTCTGTCTTTTGAAACGAAATTTGTAAACCTACTTTATCCGCGCATTCCTTAAGGATCTCTATTTGTTTGGTGGCGATTTCTTCATCATCTGCAAGTATGGCCAAGTCGTCCGCGAATGCTAAACACGATATCTCCACGTTGTCTTTGGTTCTACCAAGATGGATTGGTTTCCAGTAGGATTGATTTTTTAATTCTTTTTCCCATTCCTTAATGACTTTATCCAGGACTATATTAAACAGAAGTGGAGATAGCCCGTCACCTTGACGTACTCCACTTTTTATGAGAAAAGGTTCAGAGATTTCTCCCCTGAATTTAACTTTAGATACAGTGTCTGTCAGTGATTCTTTGATAAGCCTTAGTGTTTTGGAGTCAAGTCCAAGTTCCTCTAAAATGTTAAACAAAGATTGCCGGTCAATTGAGTCATAGGTTTTCTTAAAATCTACAAATGTACAAATTATGGGGGCATTTCTAATTGCTTTGTGTTTTAATATTGTCTTTAAATTAAATATTTGTTCTCTCTCTCTCTCTCTCTCTCTATATATATATATATATATATATATATATATATATATATATATATATATATAATGACTTTTGAAAACTATTAAGGTAAATACATTGTTTGTTCTCTATCAAAATCTTTCATTTGCTAACTATGCCAATCAGTAGTTAGTGCCTTTAGTAGTTAGAATCTTTTATTTAGCTGGCAGTATTGGTGCTCGCTGTATTGCAGTAGTTCGAGTAACGAAGATTTTTGTGAAGAAAGAATTCATGAAAGGTATAGGTTATTGTTAGTCAGGGCCATTCTTTTGTGGGGGTTACTGAAAGTCAGACTGCGTTGCGCTAAAAATATTGTGTGTCACTTTAGTGAATGTCTGAGTACGTTCAATTTTGCTCAGCTGTTTGAAAATCAAATAACGTAGGGGTTTATCAGCACAGTAATTCATTAATTTTTCTAAGGGGACGTTCCAAGATCTCCACCGCTTGGTACTCTTACGGTTTTATGGACAGCCCAGCAGGATTCATGGAGTCAGTTCCCTCCAGCACTACTTCAGACATGAGCCGATGCGTCGTCGTCTTGCGGCACCTCTGAGGGTTCGCAGGGGCCCTACACAATATTAGGCAGGTGTACCACTTTCTTTGGCTTTTCAGTGTAGATGTGTTCTAAAAAGAAATATTTCATTAAACAAGAAAGTAAATGAAAAGTAGTACTATGGCTCTATGAACCGTATTGACCTTCGCTGCAACGACTTTGTTTTCATTAATCGCTGTCTTCTCTGTGGCGATCTGAGGGAGCTCAGTCCTGTATCGTTTTCAGCCGAGGCACAAGACACGCACGAGCTTAGAATCTCTCACGCGATCGCGACCAGAGAGAATCGGGAAGAGTGTCGCTATCCGATGCCGGCAGGGCGTCGCAGTGTGTGGCGGTCTGCCGTCGGTGTTTCTTTTTCCCCCCCTCTTTTCGGCGACGACCGGAAAGGTGGGCGTGAGAAGTGGTCCGCTGTCTGCCGACTGCAGACCACCCACGCAGCGCGCACATCCCCCGCCGCCCTCTGACTAACGCGATCAGCGCTTCCCAGAGGCCGATACCCGGAAATAGCACCCGTCTGCTTTGACACGCGACGCGAAGCAGAGAACAGACGTAAACCACGGATCCATCTACATCTGCATATGCATATGTAATCTGCGAGCCACCGTGTGGTGTGTGGTTGAAGGCGTTTTCTGCACCACTACCACTCCCCACTCGTTTCCTATTCCAGTCGCGAATCGTCCGCGGGCAGAACGCCTCTTCGTAACCGTCCATGTGGGCTGGAATCTCTCTCGCTTTACTTTGATGGCCTCTCGGAGAGATGTACCGGGTGGCTATAACTAAACCTTCGCTATGTTGTTGTTGTTGTGGTCTTCAGTCCTGAGAATGGTTTGATGCAGCTCTCCATGCTACCCTACCCTGTGCAAGTTTCTTCATCTCCCAGTACTTACTGCAACCTACATCCTTCTGAATCTGCTTAGTGTATTCATCTCTTGGTCTCCCTCTACGATTTTTACCCTCCACGCTGCCGTCCAATGCTAAATTTGTGATCCCTTGATGCCTCAGAACATGTCCTACCAACCGGTCCCTTCCTCTCGTCAAGTTGTGCCACAAACTCCTCTTCTCCCCAACTCTGTTCAATACCTCCTCATTAGTTATGTGATCTATCCATCTAATCTTCAGCATTCTTCTGTAGCACCACATTTCGAATGCTTCTATTCGCTTCTTGTCCAAACTATTTATCGTCCATGTTTCACTTCCATACATGGCTACACTCCATACAAATACTTTCAGAAACGATTTCCTGACACTTAAATCTATACTCGATGTTAACAAATTTCTCTTCTTCAGAAACGCTTTCCTTGCCATTGCCAGTCTACATTTTATATCTTCTCTACTTCGACCATCATCAGTTATTTTGCTCCCCAAATAGCAAAACTCCTTTACTACTTTAAGTGTCTCATTTCCTAATCTAATTCCCTCAGCATCACCCGACTTAATTCGACTACAACCCATTATCCTCGTTTCGTTTTTGTTGATGTTCATCTTATATCCTTCCTTCAAGACACCATCCATTCCGTTCAACTGCTCTTCCAAGTCCTTTGTGTCTCTGACACAATTACGATGTCATCGGCAAACCTTAACGTTTTTATTTCTTCTCCATGGATTTTAATACCTACTGCTAATTTTTCTTTTGTTTCCTTTACTGCTTGCTCAATATACAGATTGAACAACAACGGGGACAGGCAACAACCCTGTCTTACTCCCTTCCCAACCACTGCTTCCCTTTCATGCCCCACGACTCTTATAACTGCCATCTGGTTTCTGTACAAATTGTAAATAGCCTTTCGCTCCCTGAATTTTACCCCTGCCACCTTTAGAATTTGAAAGAGAGTATTCCAGTCAACATTGTCAAAAGCTTTCTCTAAGTCTACAAATGCTAGAAACGTAGGTTTGCCTTTCCTTAATCTTTCTTCTAAGATAAGTCGTAAGGTCAGTATTGCCTGACGTGTTCCAGTATTTCTACGGAATCCAAACTGATCTTCCCCGAGGTCGGCTTCTACTTTTTCCATTCGTCTGTAAAGAATTCGTGTTAGTATTTTGCAGCTGTGGCTTATTAAACTGATTGTTCGGTAATTTTCACATCTGTCAACACCTGCTTTCTTTGGGTTTGGAATTATTATATTCTTCTTGAAGTCTGAGGGTATTTCGCCTGTCTCATACATCTTACTCACTAGATGGTAGAGTTTTGTCAGGACTGGCTCTCCCAAGGCCGTCAGTAGTTCCAATGGAATGTTGTCTACTCCGGGGGCCTTATTTCGACTCAGGTCTTTCAGTGCTCTGTCAATCTCTTCACGCAGCATCGTATCTCCCATTTCATCTTCATCTACATCCTCTTCCATTTCCATAATATTGTTCTCAAGTGCATCGCTATTTAACACGTTATAACACGGAAACTAACTACTGTACAATGACCAAACTTGGTAGCATTAATTTCCAGAACATACGGAAGAGAAATTATCCAGAATCAATTGAATTTAAACACGTTAAATGTGCTGATACATCGTAGCATCAAATACCGGAACCATTACTGCAACAAAAGGGGCTCAATATGGCGCCCATCAGTGTCCAGAAGAGTCCGAAAGTGCAGGATTGGATTCTGCACAGCAGAACGAGGCATGTCCGTAGGTATGCTGGCCACCTCTCTCGATATGCTGCGCTTCATATCGGCGAGTGTGTGGATGTTCCCCTGGTAAACCCTGTCCTTCAGGTAGCCCCACAACCAGAGATCACAGGGAGTCAAAAAATGGTTCAAATGACTCTGAGCACTATCGGACTTAACATCTGAGGTCATCAGTCCCCTAGAACTTAGAACTACTTAAACCTAACTAACCTAAGGACATCACACACATCCATCCCCGAGGCAGGATTCGAACCTGCGACCGTAGCGGTCTCGCGGTTCCAAACTGAAGCGCCTAGAACCGCTCGGCCACTCCGGCCGGCACAGGGAGTCAGATCAGGTGATCGTGCCGGCCAGGCATTTGGAAACGATTGGCTGATCATTCGAACGTTTCCAAATGTGTTTCGGACAAGCAGGTGAACTTCACGTGCCATGTGCGATGGGGTTCCATGCTGCATGCATGAAAACTGATTTTAATTTTAATAATTAACTGCCCCAGTTGCACTGTTTGCCTAGAATTTTCCTAGGTTTCAATCGGGATAACCCAACCTTCTTCAGAATAACAGTAACTACCGTCTTTCCATAGTGGACATCGTCAAGCTAAAACTACACATCCATAAATTATCGCCAGACTGTAAAACTTATCTGGAACTGCCTCGGCCCAACTTCGCGACCGCGATGTGGCAGCCACCAGTGCTGTGCTGGAACTCGCAACTGACGCTGTGAATTATTAAAACTAAAATTAATATTTACACAGTTGCTGACAGGGCCGCGAAATGTTTAAGTTATTTATGCATGAAAACTGTTGACTCCAGTGCGGCCCTCTCCTGTAGGGCGGGTGCGACATGCTGGCGAAGCGTCCCGTAGCAACGTCGGCCGGTCACACTGCACCTCTTTGGTCCTTGAGCGCAACCTGTTCAGAAAAGAACGGGCCAATGATGAAAGTGGCCGTGAAGTTACACCGTATGGTGAGATGTTTACCATACAGAGGAACTTCATGCACGGAGACTGGTGGTGAAGATCCCCACACTCGGCAATTCTGTGTGTTCACCTCACTCGTGTCTGGCCCTATAGCTGAGTGGTCAGCGCTTTGGAATGCCTTGTAAATGGGCCTGGGTTCGATTCTCGGATGGGTTGGATATTTTTCCCCTCAGGGACTGGGTGTTGTGTTGTCTTCATCGTCGTCATATCAGCCCCATCGACGCGCAAGTCGCCAAAGTGGCGTCAACTCTAAAGTCTTGCAGCAGCCGACTGGCATACCCAACGGGAGGCCCTAGCCATACGACATTTTATTTTACCTCACCCGTGGGATAAAAAGTGAGCTTCGTCTGTAGATAGGATGGTCCACGCCGAGCCCTCGTGAACGTCAATCCTTGAAGGAAAGCCGGCCGGAGTGACCGTGCGGTTCTCGGCGCTACAGTCTGGAGCCGAGCGACCGCTACGGTCGCAGGTTCGAATCCTGCCTCGGGCATGGATGTGTGTGATGTCCTTGGGTTAGTTAGGATTAAGTAGTTCTAAGTTCTAGCGGACTGATGACCTCAGAAGTTAAGCCCCATAGTGCTCAGAGCCATGTGAACCATTTGAACCCTGAAGGAAAGTGGAGAGCGAAGTCAACATGTCGTAGTGCGTCCTGTGGTCCAAGCAGCTGTACGATATGGATTTGTACAGGTACCACTTGGGAATGGTTCTAAGCACCTTCCGTACAGTGGACTACAGGATGTTCAAGTGTCGTGACACAGCACGCACATTGACTGACGATCGGGAATTGCACGCAGCATTGTCTGCCATAGCAACAGAGATTTCATCAACCACCTGTGGTGGAACCGGTCGTCGGCCTCTTCCCAGAGCGACGCCCAGTTCTCCAAATGGTTCAAATGGCTCTGAGCACTATGGGACTCAACATCTGAGCTCTTGTTGGCTGTTATCTGCCTTCTGCGAGTACGATGTCGCGTATTCTGTAGTGTACGGCAACTTGCAGCTAGACTGCGCCTGGCCGCCCAGGCATCCCGCCCATCACGACGGGGGACCCTTATCTCTGCGGCCGAAGACAAACACTCGACACTAAACAATGAACGCCTGCTGTGCAAAGTGGGAAACTGTCTCGCCTTTCGGTGCGCCAATAACAGAGGCTGGATTTAGCGGTGTGCAACCGCCATGCCATAAATGTAAAACTGCGCTTCACAACATGGAAAGAAAACCTTTTAGTGCCCTTGTGACTACAATCATTAATGAGTCGCAGTCGGAATCAGCTGACAATATTTCCAGGGATATTTATTGTGATCCGTCCCGGTCAGGATGGTTCAAATGGCTCTGAGCACTATGGGACTTAACTTCTGAGGTCATGAGTCCCCTAGAACTTAGAACTACTTAAACCTAACTAACCTAAGGACATCACAAACATCCATGCCCGAGGTTGGATTTGAACCTGCGACCGCAGCGGTCGCGCGGTTCGAAACTGTAGCGCCTAGAACCGCTCTGCCACCCCGGCCGGCCAGTTCTCCAGTTGATTCACACTTCTTCATCGTGCTCTGCACAGCAGGTGGAGAAAGAGAACCCTTCCGTAACCCTTTCAGCCGGCGATATTCTGGAAGTGAGCTGCAGCATTACTGTTGTCTTGATAACAGAGCTTCACCAGTAATGCCCTGCTTCTTTTGTCCAAGCTCATGTTGACAGGTCAACAAGTGCACTGCGACTGGTCAGGTGTGTGAGACTGCGGATCACGATGACTGATCACGGCACCTGCTGGCCATAGTTGGAACAGGACGGTGGCGCTGTGGCGCATGGAAATCATGCACCCGAAACTGTGGACATTAACGGTACCAAGTTTGGTAACCGTGCAGTAATTAGTTTACGTTTTATGCCGTGGTAAGTAGGGAATATTTAAGTATGAGGGTTCGGACTTAAATAGTGGAAACACTGCTTTGGAGACACTATGCAATGGAATCTCCCATTGTCGCTGATAGCACACGTTGTTGACATGCCTACCTTACCTCCGAGCAAATGGACTCGCCCGTTCCACGGTACCGGCGTGCGCACAATCGAAGAAAACACAGTCCCTTGTGAGCGAGCGGTCTAACGTAACGGTATCACTACGCTTTCGAAACAGGAACAACGGAGCTGAATCAAGATTGTATGTGCCAGAGGTCGTTCAGCACCACAGTGTCATCAAGGTCTTCTGGAGCACCACCTGCGACCAGCTTTGCGAAAGAAGCGGCGACACTTTCTGCACAACCCACCCACCATTTTGCACGACAATGTGTGGGCGCATACAACGCAAGCTGTGGCTGCTCTGTTCGGTCGATGGGACTGGGAAGTACTGTACCATCCACCACACTGCCTGGACTTAAGTCCTTGTGGCTTTGATTTTACTGTGAAGGTGAATGAACCACTTCGTGGCATTCGCTTCAGCACTGTTCCACAGATTCGACATGCAGTAGACCGCTCCATTCGCACCATCAACAGAACAGGCTGTGCTAATCGTATACTGCGCCTTCCACATCGCTGGCAACGGGTTCTACACAACGCTGGTGACTACTTTGAAGGACAGTAACAGGTGGAAACGTGTAACTCTTTTTCATGGGTTGTGAATCAATAGTTGACACTATTTAAGTTGCAACCGTCGTATAACCATCCGGTACCTATCAGGGAAGTAATACACTGCCGCATCAAAATTACGTGGATACCTTACAGCGGACATTAGCATCAGAAATGCCCGTCTTTTTTATGTCGATATGCAGTCTGCTGGAGACATTTCGAGATGTGCCGAATGTCTCTGGAGGAATGGCAGAACAGTCTTCGTCGAGAGCCGAAGCCAAGGGCGGTCTGGAGCTAAATCGACTTTCTAGTTCATCCCAAAGGTGTTCTATTGGGTTCAGAGCGGGGCTGTGGGCAGTCCAGTACATTTCAGGAATTTTAACTGTCCACGAGACACTGCCTCACATTTGCTGCCTTATGACAGGGTGCTTTGTCAGGCTGGTACAGTCATCGTCCCCGGACTGTTCTTCTACTGTAAGCAGTACACGGTGCTCTGAAATGTGTTCATATCCTTCCGCATTCAGCGCTTTCTTAAGCGCAACAAGGGACCGCACGCTAATGACGAAAAACACCCGCGTACCGCAACACGACGTGCGTTCTTCAGTATTGCCATTACATATGATGGTAGGAGCGTTCTCCAGGCAGTAACTAAATCCCAAACCGTGATACCGGATTTCCAAAGTGCTTCGTCACTCGATTCCAGTGATCCTCCATCCAGACGCCTGAAGCAGAGATTACCATTGGCTACAGTGGTGCGTGTCTCATGAGCAGCTGCCCGACCACCGTACCCCATTCTTATTAGCTCCTTACGCACACTCACTGTACAAGCTGGGCTGCTGGCAACACGCTTGAACTCACGAGCGCTTCCTTCCGCTGATTTCGTGCGAGTTTTTACATCCAGCCTCCGCTCTAAGGTGCTGTCAGCAGTTGCTCATGTTCGCTTCTGTGAAATACATATCTTCCACTGAACAAGTGCTCATTGCTTTTAAGGTATGCATTTTAGACCCCATGTTTACTTGACTTTTTTGCTTCGAATGATCTCTGCTGTCATATACCTGAATACTGACCATTCCTCCTGCGACACCCTGTGTAAATGATCTATCAGGTAACATAGCATGCCCCCGGTCGCAGCGTTAATGCTGACTGTTGATACAGCCTGAATGAGGGCATTGTTTGGCGCATTTTATGGCTGAATACGTAATTCGTGTTAGTATGCGCCGGCCGAGGTGGCCGAGCGGTTCAAGGCGCTTCAGTCTGGAACCGCGCGACCTCTACGGTCGCAGGTTCGAATCCTGCCTCGGGCATGTCCTTAGGTTAGTTAGGTCTAAGTTCTAGGGGACTGATGACCTCAGACCTCAAGTCCCATAGTGCTCAGGGCCATTTGAACCATTTGTTAGTATGTGACAACAGTGACTAATACAGAGATTTTATTAGCTGACGCCACTATTTCTGTATCGCCTTCTATAGTATGTACATGCTTTTACGAACCGAATGATGGTCTGTGGGCCGCAAGTGGCAGTCCGATAAAGAAATTTTGTCGGCAGCTCTTGGAGGCGAATCATGACGTTTTTCAAAGTTTGCTGTCTGAGTGAAACACGTGCAAAGGTGAAGATGGGAGATTGCGTAACTGAGGAATTTGAAATTGTGACAGGACTCAGGCAAGGAGATAGGTTGTGCCCTATCCTGTTCAACTTTGCCCTCGAGAAGACCGTACGCCAGACCTTCCAAGAGAACGAAGGGATTGAAATACACGGTGATCAAAAGGTCAGTAAATATATCAAAACTTAATAAATCACGGAATAATGTAGATAGAGAGGTAAAAATTGACATACATGTTTGGAATGACATGGGGTTTTATTAGAACAAAACAAAACAATGTTCACAAAATGTCCGACAGATGGCGCTGGACAGCAAAACCGCTACCGTGACGGGTGACAGGTACGTCGATGTTTTACAGAATCGCATCATCCCCAGCCTGGCTGATAAACACCCTCTGGAACGTACGATGTTTGTACAGGATGGCGCTCCATCCCATATTGCTAGACGCGTGAAAGATCTTTTGCGCGCGTCGTTTGGTGATGATCGTGTGCTCAGCCGCCGCTTTCGTCATGCTTGACCTCCCAGGTCCCCAGACCTCAGTCCGTGCGATTATTCGCTATGGGGTTACCTGAAGTCGCAAGTGCATCGTGATCGACCGACATCTCTAGGGATGCTAAAAGACAATATCTGACGCCAATGCCTCTCCACAACTCCGGACATGCTTTACAGTGCTGTTCACAACATTATTCCTCGACTACAGCTATTGTTGACGAATGATGGTGGACGTATTGAGCATTTCCTGTAAAGAACATCTTCTTTGCTTTGTCTTACTTTGTTATGCTAATTATTGCTATTCTGATCAGATGAAGCGCCATCTGTCGGACATTTTTTTGAACGTTTGTATTTTTTTAGTTCTAATAAAACCCCATGTCATGCTAAACATGTGTGTCAATTTGTATCTCTCTGTCTACATTTTTCCGTGATTTATTCGGTTTTCAAATATATACTGACTTTCTGATCACCCGGTAGAAGGAAAGAGACTGGCATACTTAGCCTATGGAGACGACATTTCTTTAGTCTCTAGGTTGGAAGAGGAGTTGGAGCAAATTACCAAAGCACTAATGGAGGCTGCCAGCAAATTTGGGCTAAACATAAAAAAAGCCAAGACAGAGTACCGCGTTATGATGCGTGGTCAAAGTCATCACTGCAGGTTGGGGAGCAGTCCTGCAAGAGAGTGCATGAATTCAAATACCTGGGGGCACTCTTCACTGAGAACTCGTCATGTGATGCAGAGATCAATGCCAGAATACAAGCAGGAAACCGATCTTACTTACCACAGTCGAGCACAACCGCTCCGGTCCAGATATCTCTCCAGACAGTTCAAGATTCGACTGTACAAAACCCTGATCCAGTCTGTTGTTCTATAGGGCTGTGAGACCTGGAGTATATGGAAACAGGACTTCCATAAGCCCCTTGTTTTTGAGAGAAAAGTGCTTCGGAAGATCTTCGGTCCGGTTCTGGATGCAGATACAGGGGAATGGAGGATCAGACACAACCAAGAGCTTGAGGAACTATACCAGCAGCCCAACATAGCAGGAACTGTCAAAGCCAAACGAATGCAGTGGGCCGGCCATGTGGCCTGGATGGAGGATCACAGATGGCCTCAGAAGCTCCTGGATTTCACACCTACAGGAAAGAGACCGCCAGGGAGACCCAAGAAGCGTTGGAGGGATGAACTCCATGAAGATTTAAACCAAGTGTCAATAGATGTGAACAGATGGCAGATAGCAGCAATGGACAGAATACAGTGGAGGAGGAAACTTGTAAGAGCGTGCAGTCCACTGGGCCTGATCATGTAGTAATATTGGTATTAGTAGCAGTAGCAGTTGCTTTATTGCTAAATCTCCGAGAGTATACATTCCAAAAAGAAGAGCAGGCGAGATATTACTCTGACCCACAAACATTTTATAAACTGATCATGAATGGAAAATCAGAGAAACTCCAAGTTACAGGAAGGCGCACTGACAATCCTTATAGCGTTTTTTAATGATTCTGCGAACAGATGCAGTATTTATGTTAGGCGACTAATTTCGAACCTGAAAGGTTTCCAATCCTGGCCTAATGAGACTGCACTGGCAGAGTCTGATTTTAATTTAAAAAAAGCATCAAAGTGACTACGTATGATTTATAAATGTTTGCAGAATTAATGCCACAATACACACATGCCTCTTACCACGTAAAAAATCAAACTGATTTGATTTGGTAAGAGGCATACATGATTTGATTTTGACCTGTTACGAGACATGTGTGGATTGCATTTATTCTGCAAACATTTGTAGAGTTTGAACACTTCCTCTGGTCACTATACTCACCAGACATGAACATTATTGAGCATATGTGGGATGCTTTGCAACGTGCTGTTCAAAATACAGGGTGTCCCAAAAAGAACGACCCAATTTTAACCCGTAATAATATTGAGACAAATATCACTAGGTAACTGAAACAGCGCTAGATGTAATCGGCATGGTCTAGAGTTTCAGAAAAACACAACAACGTGCGCAGTTTCCTCAATGACGACGCGCCTCAACGTTGGTTAGGGCGTACAGGACCGCGAGACCAGGCTTTACTCTCTTGGCCTCTTAGGTCCCCTGAATTAACACCATGTGATTTCTTCCTGTGGGTATATGTTAAAAAACGTGTTTACGTTCCTCCCTTACCTCGTGACACTGATGAACTAAAAACCAGAATATCAGCTGCTGTAGCTTCAGTGACAGAAGACACCTTACGCTCAGTTTGGAATGAATTCGGCTATTGGCTAGATGCTGTCCGTGCAACCAATGGAGGACATATTGTCATTTATGATGGATTTTTGTAAACTTCTGCCTTTTCTGAGTAATTTAGTATGCAATTTGTTAGTGCCAAGCCCTTCTTGCTAATAAATAATTCTACTTAAAATCGGGTAATTCTTTATTGGACACCCTGTATGTCTCCATCCCCTGGAAGCCCTGCAAGATTCATGGCCTCATTTCCCTCCAGCACTACTTCAGACATTAGTTGAGTCCATGCCACGTCGTGTTGCGGCACTTCTGCGTGCTCGCGGGGGCCCTACACGATATTAGACAGGTGCACCAGTTTCTTTGTCTCTTCAGTGTATGTCTGAATCCTATTTCGCCGTCCGTTTAAAAGAGTATGCTGCGACTTATTAATAAAAAAATCATCTAATTTGGCACCGAAGAGGGCTGCTTATTGATACCAGTGAGCTCACTTATCGGCTTCTTAAATTGTATAAATCATTTTCGATTATCTCGACATTTGAAAATGGAATGTGCACTAATTTATGCTAATACAGTTGAGTCAAAACTATTGGGCAGAAAGGGTGTCCACATCTTATATACTTCTGTCTTATTTAATAGAAATAATAATATACAGAACCATCAAAAATTTAATTTGCGTTATTTCTTTTTCTTTACAGGTAAGCACAACGATAACCTGTGGGGGCGAAGCGAAATGGTACGTGTTTATTTTTGACATACTTCACATTAGTGGCGTGTGTGTGTGTGTGTGTGTGTGTGTGTGTGTGTGTGTGTGTGTGTGTGTGTGGAGGCCTGCTGCTTGGTGTTCCAGAAGTGCTAGCGCTGTCAGAAGAAACTGGAAGTCGTTCGTCCTGCGGCTTTTGAGACTTTTGTTGATATAGCACGAAATTATGAAATATTATCTTGCACATCTTCTCAGTGGTCAAATACTTCTCGATTAAATCGTGAAGCATGCAAAGATTTCAGTAATGAATAGAGGACAACAGAATTTCATTAGCCGCGAATGGTTACGTGAAACGCAAAGCTCGTGTCGTCACTCACTGTAAAGCTTAATGTCGTTAGTTTTGCGCAAAAGGCATTTATAGTTATCCACTAGCAAATGCAGTCACGTAAACTGGAAAACATCGTGATGATTAGATTTAATAATCACTTCATTGTAATTCACAGTTACGTAATCTGCAAAACTGATTTTCAACTGCAAGAAGTACATAGAAATTCGAGAATAATTTTACTGGTTTGTTGATCTCAAATAACTTCAACTTTCGCTATTATTCATTAACAGTTACTGAAAATCACTTTGTACAATTACTACCATTGATGCTCAAGACTTGCCGGACAATTTTCACTGAATGAGGTTGCATAAATTGAAAACTTTTTTATCACTGCAAAAATATACCTAAAAAATCTTTTACCGAATTTTAAGCACTGCTTTTGGAATTACTGTTCACTTTGCTAGACATATGCACTTTGGTTAATTACTGTCTTGCAAACAACTGAAACTTCAATTACTGTTACTTCTTTCAGCACAGTAAAATGTTACCCACTGCTTAGTTATTTCATTTAACTTAATTTTTTTTGTAGAAAGACATCACAATTGCTTCTCAGCCATTAGGATTTTCTTGAGTTAGTTGTAAGGGATAACATGGGTCGAACATTGGTACATTGTCTTAGGTATAACTGATAATCGGCACTTTGAAATATCGTGCTATTATTTTGTCTCAAAATTACTTGTGACGCTGGCTAGTCGTTTACAAGTCTAAACCAGCAAATGGTTCGATTTTACTTCGTGTCGTCGCTGGTGCATGTAAAACACTGTTCGTTGTCAGTGTGTGGCACAGTCTCTCCTCGTTGCAGTTCCACGATAAATAACCTCGAACCCACATTACTCTTCGTGCTAACTGGTATCCCCTTGCAGTGATTGTACCGTACCCGCTTAATGCGACCACACCAAACTTCCGCCGAGTCGTTATGCGCTCTGCCATCGCTGCCCTACGACCTCGTCTCGACACACACACATGCCGTGTAGCTACTCTCTGCAGCGTCGTCTCTCGACTCGACACGACTCGACTATTCACGCCTCTACACTGCAATGCTAACGCGCTCACACGCACGCCCAGCGATAATGCGATTGCAGATTCACAACATTCAAATCGAATGTTTGACGACAGCGTCTAACTCTGACTAGGCCAGCGTGTGTACGTAAAACTAGCGTACATTTCATACTCATTCAATATTACAACAGAAAAACAGTATAACATTTCGTAAGAAAAATGTTAGTATAATTATTTACAACATTTATTTCACAGGAAAAAAGTCCCGGCAACAGACAAATTTGAAAGGAAAAAAAAGAAGTAATTCATACAGAGTTGTGACACAAGTAGACGGATTGTTGTCGTTGATGCTGCAAGGAAGAATGTCGCTTCTCTCTTGTTCGAGATCGCTATAAAATGTCGGAACTTGAACACAGTAACCTGGAGTTGACAGTGGGGTATGTAAGTAGCAAGTAACACACTTTAACAGATAAAGTTAGCAGACGCCGCCATTAGCCCCTTGTCTCTGCGAATGCGCAGTGTGCAGAATATTCACAAACGGAGACCACGACGTTGGGATCACTGATTGGCGTACAATTTCGTACATCTTCAGTAGATCATTCAGACAACATAATATGCAAGTATTACGGTATGCTAGTCTGACAATTCCGAGAAAATCTCAAGAAAAGTTTTACGGGTCTGTTATGTCAATCATCTATTCGTGCAAAAGGTGCCGGTTGTGAGATGTCGATGTGGTTAACGTTCTCGGTCCCGCGTTCGAAACCCACCACTGCTTAAATTTTACCCGGTTCGAACCCCACCGTCGCTTAAATTTTGCCAGAACGGTAGCTCAACGTGTTCGGTCAGAGGATTAGCTGCTCTCTGTACTAAAATAACCTGAGTGAACGGATCAAAGGGTGAACTTGCACGGATGTCATGGGACGTCCACCCCGAACAAATGCAACGAACAAAATGAAATCGTCAAGTGGTTAGCGTTCGTGCCTTGCAAAGAGGCAACGGTTGGAATCCCGCTACATGGAGTCATCTTCATTTTTGTTCAAAAATGGTTCAAAATGGCTCTGAGCACTATGGTACTTAATATCTGTCATCAGTCCCCTAGAACTTCGAACTACTTAAACCTAACTAACCTAAGGACATCAGACACATCCATGCCCAAGGCAGGATTCGAACCTGCGACCGTAGCGGTCGCGCGGTTCCGGACTGAAGGGGCTAGAACCGCTAGACCACCGCGGCCGGCCAGGGGTAAAATACAGGGAGCGAAAGGCTATTTACAATTTGTACAGAAACCAGATGGCAGTTATAAGAGTCGAGGGGCATGAAAGGGAAGCAGTGGTTGGGAAGGGAGTGAGACAGGGTTGTAGCCTATTCCCGATGTTATTCAATCTGTGTATTGAGCAAGCAGTAAAGGAAACGAAAGAAAAATTCGTAGTAGGAATTAAAATCCATGGAGAAGAAATAAAAACTTTGAGGTTCGCCGATGACAATGTAATTCTGTCAGAGACAGTAAAGAACCTGGAAGAGCAGCTGAACGGAATGGACAGTGTCTTGAAAGGAGGATATAAGATGAACATCGACGAAAGCAAAACGAGGATAATGGAATGCAGTGGAATTAAATCAGGTGATGCTGCGTGAATTAGATTAGGAAATGAGAGGCTTGAAGTAGTAAAGGAGTTTTGCTATTTGGGGAGCAAAATAAGTGATGATGGTCGAAGTAGAGAGGACATAAAATGTAGACTGGTAATGGAAAGGAAAGCGTTTCTGAAGAAATTTGTTAACATCGAGTATAGATTTAATCTTCAGGAAGTCGTTTCTGAAAGTATTTATTTGGAGTGTAGCGATGTATGGAAGTGAAACATGGACGATAAATAGTTTGGACAAGAAGAGGATAGAAGCTTTCGAAATGTGGTGCTACAGAAGAATGCTGAAGACTAGATGGGTAGATCACATAACTAATGAGGAGGTTTTGAATAGAATTGGGGAGAAGAGGAGTTTGTGGCACAACTTGAGTAGAAGAAGGGATGGGTTGGTAGGGCATATTCTGAGGCATCAAGGGATCACCAATTTAGTATTGGAGGGCAGCGTGGAGGGTAAAAATCGTAGAGGGAGACCAAGAGATGAATACACTAAGGAGATTCAGAAGGATGTAGGTTGCAGTAGGTACTGGGAGATGAAGAACCTTGCACGGGATAGAGTAACATGGAGAGCTGCATCAAACCATTCTCTGCACTGAAGACCACAACAACAACAACAACAACAACAACAGCTAAAGGTGTACAAAGTTCGAAGTAAATATGAGATCCCAACGTCGTGTGGTCTCGCCTTTATACTCGGCACAGTCTGTATATCATTGGTGTCATTGTTTGATTGCTAATTTACACGCAGGCACGGATCTCGCACGCGTAGTCAATTTTGACCAGAGAAGCCGCTAGTGTAAAACGGGCTTTACGCTTCGAAGTAATAGCGTAACCTCCTGTGCACCATCTCAAGATGAGATTGGAAAAAGGTTCGGAAACCTGTTTATGAAAAAAGTAACTATTTTAAGAAAATGTCACTCGTTGCAGCTTTACGTATTTATATAAAAATTTCAAAACACAGTGTGTGTGGTCGACCTCGTCAACAGAGACAGTGTAGCGCCTTGCACTGCTTGCTGGCTCGCGTCCACTCCCTGGTGACTGTCCCCGCGGTCGCCCCCATTCAGCGGAGCTCGGCTGAGCTTCCAGTTCGTACCGTGCGCGGGAGAATCGTAACGGCCACCTGTCCACCCCCTCTCCCTCACAGTCAGGTGGCGCGGCAGGTGGAGTGGGGGCGGGCGCCTGCCGTGCCCCCACCACGCACCCCTTCCCCCTCCCGGCGCCCCTGGCCGTGCCGCGCAGTGCGTTGCCCTCCTCCCCTCCCGCTCCGCTACCCCCCCTCCCCCCCGCCACCCGTCGTTCCTTGCGCCGCCAGGCCGCGACCAACCTCAGTCCGTCGCCCGGTGCCATCACCGCAGCATCGGAGGCGTCCCACTATTGTAGTGTCGCGCGCGCCAAAGTGTCGAGCCAAGTGCCAAACTCCGACCAGCAGCCTACGCGCGCCGTGGCAGCCTCTGAGCTTCTTTATACCGGAACCGACTGCATCTCTCGCAGCTGTTACTAGTCGCATCTCCGTATTACAACGATCCGGACAGTGATTTTACCTGGCACAATAGAAGGCTGGACCAGTAATGATTCTCCACATAAAGAAAAGCGATAGAAATTTCGTCTTCGACAGCCTGCTATGTCGAGAAATCTTCTCGAGTCAAACAGTCGCTGAGACCAATCTCAGAATCTCGACATTGTAAAAAATTCTTCGACAACGCGTGAACACATGGAATTCGAGGATTTCTACAACCAAATTCGCAGATAAAAAGTCGCTGAACCTCAGTCCTGGCCGCGACGCGGAAACGGCGGCGCTAGAAACTGTGCACAAGTGTGTATGTGTGTGTGTGTGTGTGTGTGTATGTGGCTGTGAGTGTTTTTGCTGGCTTCGCGGATTGCCGGCTCGCACCGTCTGATCCTGTTACGGCGGCGGCGGTGACGTAGTGCCTTCTCCTTCGGCGACGCCACGTGGATCAGCTAGCACGTGTGGGGGCCACACAGCGGCAGATTTCTGCAGATCGCAGTTGGCATCTTCAGTACAGTTTTCTGTCAGGAATGCAAAGAAGTGTTCGGTTATGACGGTTAGTACACATTTATGTTGTTACGAGTAAACTGAGAGTACTGCCAGTTATTGTCAATTTTTTCACCCCTTGCAGTTAATAGCACCCGGTTTCTTTCACGATCTTTGCTAGCGTCAATCGAAATACATTTCACCACAGTTGCAACATCGTCAGTGTGTAACCGTCAACTCGTCCCCTCTTGCTATACTGCTATGGTTATTCACAACAGTAATGGAATTGTGAGTCCGCCTTGATGCAAAATACTTTTTTATTTATTTATTTGTTTCTTCCCCAAAGTAGTTCTGGCGACAAATACCGCCATCATCCGTGGGTCTTTAAATCTAAAACATGCAAAAAATAATGTAGTTATAGAAACAAATTACATTTTTACTGTTCATTTTCTTAAATATGGTTGTCTTTGGATACTTTCATACTATCTTTGCCCATCCATCGTCTTTGTCACGTGCTTTCTCCGTTGCCGTATTTTCTCAGCGTACACCATGTCATCTGCAACTGTATTCGTCGCCGCAGCTAGTTTGGGCAATAAATAAGTAAACAATTAACAAAGTGCTTTGTGTCATTGGCTGACTCACAATTGCCAAATTGTTGTTTTTCTATACAAACACAGACCAAATGGAAAAATTCCAAGATAGTCATGGTTGACAAACTGCCTATTGGCTTCTGTCTCGGGTTCTTTGGCCGACGTTCATCTAATGATTTTACTGACGTTTCGCCAGCACGAGTGGCTGGCATTGTCAAAGCTTCACCCTCCACTGCCGGTGGTGAACTGGAGCCGAGCTTAAATAGAGATGGGGCCCCTCCACGCCCGCACCAACGTGGTGACCAAACCAAAAGTTCTACTGTCACCTCCGTAAACATGTTAGTTATCTAGTAAGTGGATCACAGGATGCTTGGCTGTGATGTTGTCCGTGCGTCTGGGTAAGGCTACGCATTAACACAGTCCATCAGGTGATAGATAGTGGACGAAACGCGAGTGAGGGTAGCGATTTGAAGAGCAGAGGGAAAAAAGTGCCATGGCTCGTGCCGTGGGAAAAAAACCTCTGCGACAGTGGGATGGGTAGTAAGAGCAGTAGTGGCTTACTAGCTGCGATAGCTCATGCAAGGTTGGATTTGTTAGTATAGGTATCATGCATCATTACCGTGACAAGCGATGGCGATGTGTCCCAGTTGCTGCAGCTGCTACATTCCTGGAACAATCAAGATCGTTATACAGTAGTGGGAGATCGGCCATAGATCATCTCACTGTGTGGGGGATGTGTGGAGCTTGTTTGCATGCAGTGTACGGTACGGCTTCCCTGTGTGGTGCCAGTTATTCGGCATTGTATTTCAGCTGGATATCCAGTAAATGCGTCTGATTAACAGGGCTCGCCTGTGCCGTTATGTTTGTGTATGCTTGGCCATAGATGTTATGTCCTTGCAAGTATGTCTTTTGGTCTTTTATGTTTCCATCTATGGTTATGGTCGTAGTTCCCCAGATTCAGAATAAACGGGTTCTGCGAATGTCTGGAGTTTCTGTATAGTCTTGTGGTGAGTTTGTGGATTACCTCCGTGAGAGTCTCAAGTCGGTATTCCCGGTGAAGGTCGGCGATGCGTGTGTATCGTGGAGCATTGCTTACGATTTTGAGTACTTTGTTTTGTATGAGCTGCAGACGGCGCAGGCGTGTAGGCGCAGCGTATCCCCAGACGGGATCTGCGTACGTCATCAGGGGTCGGATAAGTGTCATGTACATGGACCTCGACTCCCTTCTGTTCAGTGTGCTACGCCTGTTGAGCATAGGATAGAGCTGTTTGAGCCTCGCGCTAGAGCTCGGTTGGTCATGTGTTGTATGTGGTCCCCCCAGAGTAATTTCCGGTCCAGCCAGACACCGAGGTATTTGACTTTCTCGCGGAAACGTATTGGACGTGTATGTAGAGTTATTGGTCTGCAGTAGCGGTGTTTGCGCAGTTGCTTCGGTCTTTTAGTGAACAGAACGGCTTCGCACTTGTTGACGTTTACTCTAACACGCCATTTCTCCAACCAAGGCTCGGCCACTCTGAGTGCAGTCTGTAGGCGTGACGTAATGTTTGATGGTTTCCAATCTTGCGCAAGGATGGCGGTGTCATCCGCGTAGATTGCCATCATTGTGTTGGAGCCGAGCTCGCGGCCGCAGACTATATGTACCTGGCGGACGTTGGCGCGCCACGTACATATAGTCTGCGTCCGCGACCTCGGCTCCAGTTCACCACCGGCAATGGAGGGTGAAGCTTTGACAATGCCAGCTACTCGTGCTGGCGAAACGTCAGTAAAATCATCAGATGAACGTCGGCCGAAGAACCCGAGATAGAAGCCAATAGGCAGTTTGTCAACAAGTGGCCACGAAAGCCTTAACAATTTTGTATAGTCATGGTTATTCACGATGGCAAATACAGTGTATCAAGAAGAATCATCCGATTTTAAAAAATCATAACTATGTTATTTGGGATATCTACGTGAACAACATACTGTTGGAAAGAGCAAACCAACACGATGGAGCACCGCCACACTGGCCTGTGGAAGGGCGGGAAGTTTTAAATCAAAGGTTTACTGAACGATGGGTCGGTCGTACTGGACGTAATGATGCAGCCTTATATTATTGGGCTCCAAGGTCACCTGACCTGACTGTATGTGATTATTTCTTGCGGGGGGGTTCATAAGAAACTCTGTTTACGTCCCTCAATTACCAACAACAATGAAAATGAATGGACTGAGACATCGCATAACAGCAGCTGTGACAGCTGTATCTCAAGACATGCTCGCTGCAGTGTGGGAACAATCTGGATACCACATCCACATATCCCTTGAATCTCAAAGGGGGGATATTGAACACTTATGAAAACCTATGACAAAAACCCTTTTCAATTTCCCGTTCATCAAAGAAACAAAATTCGTTGTATAGGTTCATTAGTTTCGGAAATATAGACGTGCCAAATCGGATGATTCTTCTTGATACACCCTGCATAACAAAAATCAACTTACGTAGATGGGGGTAAGGAAGCCACATACAGTTAATCAAGGCAATAACAGCGATACGGCCCATGACACGCTGTTTCCATTGTAACACAGCTGGATTCTTTTTAGTTGAAATTTTATACATAAATGGATGCTCTTTGTTTATATTCAATAATTCTCATGAGCGACACTTATAATACTACAACCACTGTTTATCAGACACCTCTTTCACCTCTACCAAGTTCCAGTTTGACCCCGCAGTTGTCTCTATGTTTGCAGTATAGTATTTACACTCTGGTTGGATTGCCGAACGGCATAGCGCAGTGGTCAGCACACTGTCATTCGGGAGGACGACGTTTCAAACCCGCGTCCGGCCATCCTCATTTAGCATTCCTGTAAATTACTTAAGGCAAATGCCGGGATGGTTCCCTCGAAAGTGCACGGCCGCTGTTCTCCTCCGTGCTTCCGCAGTCCGAGCTTGTGTTCCCTGGCTGAAGACACAGTTGTCGACGGGACGCCAAACACTAATGTCGTCATCCCACTCCTGCTTCACCTCCTGCGGTTGGTGCCATTCACGGGAAGTCCTCATGAAAATTAATGAATCGCCCATGAGAAATCACAGATGACAATTGATGATTGTTATCATTCACACGCGGTCGTTAAGCTGTAAACACTTGAGACGCATGTGAGTTAGACCGCAGCTTTCATAACAACTTCTTATTGACATTTTTCGCTGTGAATTCCCCAGTTGATTTTCTGCCCCTCCTCATTCAATTTCCACTGCTTTGCTACTGTCGACGTTTCGTCTAAAAAATTCAACACAAAACACTTTTTGCCTCCTCTCGCGACGTGACTACGGGAAGAACAGTCGCTCATATCGTAAACGTCGTGTATTGAAAAGCCGTTGGCTCCCGGCAGGTATGGTACGCTTACAAGAGCTCATTACTTTTTTTAAAACTTGCTAAAATACAGCTCTATACCGTGGGGATAACGAAACTGTTTGCGCGAAATCAATTGCCCAGGCTTATCGTTTTCGGATGGTTTATGAACAGTACTTCGTCACATTTCATGACTGCTAATTCCATACTGAACATGTATCGCCTCACAAGTGTTTTCGGTATGTTTCCAAAATAAACAAGCAAATGCCCACTGATAATGTCACAACCGTGTTGAATATTTTTTTTTTCTTTTTTTTTTTTCTGCCGCGCGGAATTCGCCGAGCGGTCTACGGCACTGCAGTCATGGACTGTGCCGCTGGTCCAGGCGGAGGTTCGACTCCTCCCACGGGCATGGGTGTGTGTGTTTGTCCTTAGGACAATTTAGGTTAAGTAGTGTGTAAACTTAGGGACTGATGTCCTTAGCAGTTAAGTCCCATAAGATTTCACACACATTTGAACATTTTTTTTTTATTTTTTTCTGTAAAAGCAAACATATATTGAGTCCTCGTAATAGTATGGGCCGTAACAATTATTCTTTTCCAAAAGCATTGAAACAGGTATTGTATTCATTCACAATGGCAATTCATACCTCGTGAGCGCTGGATGAGGTGCATTAGCTTCTCTGCATGGATGTCTCAATAATTCTGTCTTCTCCAAGCGAATATCTGTAGTTTTCTTTTTTTTATGTGTTAGTATGTTCCACTTGGTCAAGTCAAATAGGTTCAGTGCATTTCTGTTGGCTAGCGACTTTCTTGTGCAGTAAATCCGATCACGTGCGCAGGAACACCCATGGAAACCGAACAAAATGATTCACCGAACCTCCATGGGTGGTAGAAACATACAAATTTTCACGTAAACGATGAAGTATCATCGCAAATTAAGTAAGATGCATCCACTGTGCCTGATTCCAAACAAAGTTGTATAAAATTTGCTAATCGGTAAAAATGTGTGCCAGCCTGGGGTTCGGTCTTTTCCTTTCCTGCAGGGAACGCTGGCATTGCTGTAGGGTAAAGGGATACTAGAGTGACGCACCAGCAGACTCAAGTATAGTAGTCACGAGAGTCGATGCTGAGGTAATACAGCTCGTGGGAATGCGTGGTTGTGGGTTCGAATCCTGTTTCGGCACACACTTTTGATTGCTAGGAAGTTTCACAAGCGCACACTCTATCGCCGGGCGGGACATTCATTTTGAGAAGGGCTTCAAGCTGTTGTTGTTGTGGTCTTCAGTCCTGAGACTGGTTTGATGCAGTTTTCCATGCTACTCTATCCTGTGCAAGCTTCTTCATTTCCCAGTACCTACTGCAACCTACATCCTTCTGAATCTGCTTAGTGTATTCATCTCTTGGTCTCCCTCTACGATTTTTACCCTCCACGCTGCCCTCCAATACTAAATTGGTGATCCCTTGATGCCTCAGAACATGTCCTACCAACCGATCCCTTCTTCTAGTCAAGTTGTGCCACAAATTTCTCTTCTCTCCAATTCTATTCAATACCTCCTCATTAGATATGTGATCTACCCATCTCATCTTCAGCATTCTTCTGTAGCACCACATTTCGAAAGCTTCTATTCTCTTCTTGTCCAAACTATTTATCATCCATGTTTCACTTCCATACATGGTTACACTCCATACAAATACTATCAGAAATGACTTCCTGACAAATATATACTCGATGTTAAGAAATTTCTCTTATCCAGAAACGCTTTCCTTGCCATTGCCAGTCTACATTTTATATCCTCTCTACTTCGAACATCATCAGTTATTTTTCTTCCCAAATAGCAAAACTCATTTACTACTGTAAGTGTCTCTTTTCCTAATGTAATTCCGTCAGCATCACTCGACTTAATTCGACTACATTCCATTATCCTCGTTTTGCTTTTGTTGATGTTCATCTTATAGCCTCCTTTCAAGACATTGTCCATTCCGTTCAACTGCTCTTCCAAGTCCCTTGCTGTCTCTGACAGAATTACAATGTCATCGGCGAACCTCAAAGTTTTTATTTCTTCTCCATGGATTTTAATACCTACTCCTAATTTTTCTTTCGTTACCTTTACTGCTTGCTCAATATACAGATTGAATATCATCGGGGAGAGGCTACAACCCTGTCTCACTCCCTTCCCAACCACTGCATCCCTTTCATGCCCCTCGACTGTTATAACTGCGATCTGGTTTCTGTACAGATTGTAAATAGCCTTTCGCTCCCTGTATTTTACCCCTGTCACCTTTAGAATTTGAAAGAGAGTATTCTAGTCACCATTGTCAAAAGCTTTCTCTAAGTCTACAAATGCTAGAAATATAGGTTCGCCTTTCCTTGCTCTTTCTTACGTCGTAAGGTCAGTATTGCCTCACGTGTTCCAATATTTGTACGGAATCCAAACTGATCTTCCCCGAGGTCGGCTTCTACCAGTTTTTCCATTCGTCTGTAAAGAATTCATGTTAGTATTTTGCAGCCGTGGCTTATTAAACTGATAGTTCGGTAATTTTCACATCTGTCAACACCTGCATTCTTTGATATTGGAATTATTATATTCTTCTTGAAGTCTGAGGGTATTTCGCCTGTCTCATACATCTTGCTCAGCAGATGGTAGAGTTTTGTCAGGACTGGCTCTCCCAAGACTGTCAGTAGGTCTAATGGAATGTTATCTACTCACTGGGCCTTATTTCGACTCAGGTCTTTCAGTGCTCTGTCAAACTCTTCACGCAGTATCATATCTCCCATTTCATCTTCATCTACATCCTCTTTCATTTCCATGATATTGTCCTCAGGTACAGCGAAAAAGTTACAAAAATATCCCTTCTGTCCCGGTTCACTGCAAATGATCTGGCCACTCGTACCATATCATCCTTGCATCTTTCTTCATTCTGATGACTTGTCATGCCCCGGCTATGCATAAACCAGCACAGGATATTCAAGGGAGTACCTCGTTTCGGCATGTATTTGCAACTTCGTTTTTGGAACGTGTAACCCCAAGGAAATACTGCTCACCATGTCTTTCATGCGACCACCAGTGTCGACCGAAAGCGTCGATTTGATTTCTGTTACAAACAAAATTATTTTTAAACCGGAATTTTAAGTGCCCATTCGATAGAGCGGTCCGAAATTAGTCTATTGCAATATTCGTTTTATCGGTATGAATTAACGGGGACATTAAAAAACTAGCAAGAGGTTCGCCTTTCTTCCAACCTCCCCTCCCACCCACATCCCAATTCTTCTCCATATATATTGCTTCATATAGAGTGCATTTCTTTTCGTTGTGCGAGCAATGATTAAATTCTGCTGCATAGCATTGGAGTACAGAGTTCACATACTTGCAGCGCGGCAAACACCATAGCGCAGGATTCCTTCCCACGCAGCTTTCATAGTTGAGTCGAAGTCTTGTATTTGGGGAAAGGAACAACACCTGTCATCCATCCCGTCTGCAGTGGTCTTACACTAAAGGTCTCGTGTCTGCCCAACTAGCTCCCTGTACAGGGAGTAACTTTTAAGTTGACAAACCAGAGTAATTCGAAAAATAAGCTCCACACAAAAAAAAGTGTAGAATCCAAAGTTGATTATTTTCGAGGGGGACATCTGCTGGTGCTAAAATTAGCCCACCACCCCCTGTGGGTGGAGCTGAAGGCAACTTAAGAATTTCATATGGGAACCACCATTTTTTATTGCGGAATCAGATTCTACATAAAAAACTGTGTACATTTTGTCTTAAACATTTGTTTTGATTGTTGTTAGTTGACGCTGTAATTCAAGAAAACCCATGTTCTCATTTTTGCGTGAAAAATTGTTACGGATAAATAAAAAGTAGGAAGTTTGGTTAGTAAGTTAGTTAGTTAGCTAGTCAGATGATTCGTTTGATATTTAAAAGTTGTGTGGCCTCATGACCACGAAACAAACAAAACTTATCCGAATCTGCGGAAAAAATTAATACAGTATTTGGGTTCAAATGGTTCAAATGGCTCTGAGCACTATGGGACTTAACATCTTAGGTCATCAGTCCCCTAGAACTTAGAACTACTTAAACCTAACTAACCTAAGGACGTCACACACATCCATGCCCGAGGCAGGATTCGAACCTGCGACCGTAGCAGCCCCGCGGTTCCGTTCTGCAGCGCTAGAACCGCACGGCCACCACAGTATTTGGGTCAACGTTTGTAGAACTCTAGTTCCTCTATCTCGAACTCTACCCTATGGGGAGAGAGGGAAAGTTTTAGTTTTAGCGAATCAAAATTTACGAGATAAATAAGTACTTTTTATTTGTCCGTATTCATTTTCCACGCAAAAACGAGAGCATGGATTTTCTTGAATTACAGCGCCAACTACCAAGAATCAAAACAAATTTTTAAGACAAAATAAACGTAGTTTTTCACGTACAATTTGATTCTGCAATAAAAAATGGGGGTTCCAATATGCAATTTTTAAGTTGCCACCCGCCCCAGCCCCAGGGGGCTTGGGTGGCGGCCTAATTTTAGCACCAGCAGATGTCTCCCTCGAAAATAATCAATTTTGGATTCTACATACTTCTTTGTGTGAAGCTTATTTTTCGAGTTATTCTGGTTTGTTAACGTAAAATTTGCACCCTGTATATAGTGCCAGATAGAGGCTCGCCATTCACGCTGCTGGTCACGGAACACCAAGTCCACATCCACCGAAGAATGTCTTCTTCTTTCACTTCTACTTCCCTCAGCTGTTCGCCTTTTCTCTGCTACGTTCTCATGTTCCTCTACACGCCTAAAGGTCCCTTCTCTACGGGTCGACAGTTCAGTACGATTTTTGATGTATTTTCCTTTATGACTGTCTCATTCCCCCCCCCCCCCTCCTATTTCTGTTCAAATGGCTCTGAGCACTATGGGACTCAACTGCTGAGGTCATTAGTCCCCTAGAACTTAGAACTACTTAAACCTAACTAACCTAAGGACATCACACACATCCATGCCCGAGGCAGGATTCGAACCTGCGACCGTAGCGGTCTTGCGGTTCCAGACTGCAGCGCCTTTAACGGCACGGCCACTTCGGCCGGCTCTCCTATTTCTGTATAACCTCTTCATTTTTATTTTTATCTTCTGACTAGTTTCATGCGGTCTTTCAGAAAATCCTCTCCTGTGCCGAGCTTTCCGTCCCATAATAGCCCGTGCACTCTAAGTCATCAATTATTTGTAGAATGTATTCCAATCTCTGCCTTCCTCTACAGTTTTTACCCTTTACAACTCCCTCTAGCACCATGGAAGCTATTCCCTAATATCTTAGCAGATGTCCTGTCATCCCGTCCTTTCTTCTTGTAAATATGTTCCACATATTCCTTTCCTCGCCAATCCTGCGAAGAACCTTATTATTCCACCTGTAGCGCCACATCTCAAATGCTTCGATTCTCTTCTACTCCGGTTATCGCACAGCCCATATTTAACTACCATACAAAGCTGTGCTGCAAACGTACATTCTCAGAAATTTATTCCTCAGGTTAAGGCCTATGTTTGGTACTAGTAGACTTCTCTTAGTCAGGACTGCTCTTTAGTCAATACTAGTTAGCTTATTATGTCCTTCCTACTGTGCCCATCATGGGTTATTTTGCTGCCTAGGTAGGAGAATTTCCTAATTTCGTCTACTTCGTGATCTCCAATTCTGATAAGTTTCTTGCTGTTTTTCTGCGACTTCTTATTACTTTCGTTTTCCTTCGATTTACTCTCAATCCATATTCTGTGCTCATTAGACTGTTCATTCCATTCTTCAGGTCCTGTAATTCTTCACTTTCACTGACGATAGCAATGTCGTCAGCGAATATCACTGCTATCCTTTCACCTTGAAGTTTAAGCCCACCCTTGACACTTTCTTATATTTCAGTCACTGTTTCTACGATGTACAGATTGAACAGTAGGGGCGATAGACTACATCCGTAATTTGAGCACTTCTTTCTTGGTCTCCCAGGTTTGTAATTCCCTCTTGATTCTTGTGCATGTTGTGTGTTTCCCGTCTTTCCCTAGAGCTTGCCCTTATTTTTCTCAGAATTTCAAATATCTTGGACCATTTTACGTTGTCGAAAGCTTTTTTCCGATCAACAAATACTATGGATATGTCCTATGGTTTCTTCAGTGCTGCTTTCATTGTCAACCACATCGTCAGAACTGCCTTTCTGTTGCCTTTATTTTTCCTAAAGCCAAACTGATAATCATCAAAAACTTCATAGATAATTTTATACTGAAGAACGCAAGACTTGAATACAGTGTAGAAGTCATTAGAGACCTTTGACCTCGTTGAGGGGACTAGCTTTGAATACTTCATTACGGTAGGTGACCAGAGCCAAACATTGAGTCTACTCATTCCGAATACAGTGTCCTAAATAGTCTGAACTTGAGTGGTACAGATGCTAAAAGAAAGCTAGTGAAAACGTCTTCTATGTAAACTTCACTCATCCTACAATTTTTTGTATTTGCTCTTATTGTGCTATTTCATTCCACCGTTTAGCAGCACACGAGTTGCCGCTATGTTGGCTAGAATGCGATGCTGCCCTTCCCACCTTGAAATCTTGGCTGTGCTGACAGATTCATCTGTTACGGAGCCGGAGGTCTAGGTTAGGTTTTGCGGTGATACTCCGAATGCGAGTTAGCGAAGCCAACGAATGAGAATATCAGACAAGGGCTGTGCTAGCAGATCGATGTGTAGAGTAGCCTCTTGTGTACGTTCGGACCGTATTTAACGCACTTTGTCGCATTTAGCACATTTCTCGTTGTAAACACTAAAGCTGCAAAGTAAATCGAGAAAACCTATACTAGATAATAGGTATTTTGGAATAGTATACGTCGTACAAAAAACTACGAAAATTCCAGTGGACGGACTAAGTTACTTTTAGCAGATACTTATATGTTATGGAGAAAAATTCATTTGTAGAACGACAATAATTTGCTTTACGGAGAAATGTGTCCTGTCGACCAGTTTTGGTGGTAATGCCATTTTCAAGCCGATCACTGTTACGGAGAAGACTAAACATTACAGGTTTTTTTCCCCCTTCCTTTATTTCAAATTTTGTCACTCCATTCCATGTTGCACCATCATTATTGCCGTAATTACTGTTGCGCCGAAAGCCAGATTTTCGCATGGTAACTCTCCACGATTTCCTGCCTTCTGCTATCCTTTTCAGATCAGCGTAATTTCCGCTTCCTTTGATGTCATTTATCGTGTTGTACCTCTTCCTTCCGCTCAATCTCCTCCCACAAAATAGACCTTCCAAAACCTCTGTTAACAAACGCTCCTGTCTCAACGAATGTCCCATTCAGTTCTTCGTTTCTCTTATAACCCGCAGCAGATTTCTTCTCGCACCAGCCCTCCCGAACACTCTTATGCTACCCACTTTTTCCATGTAGCTTATCCTTTCTCTTCCACATCCGCACCTCAAATGCATTTGCACTTTTTTATATACCCTCGTCTCAGTGAACATGTGTCTGCACTTTGCGAGTCTTTTCCTTGAATCTTTATCTAGCCTGCCACATCAAAATCTACTCCAATTGAATGTCTCCTTCACTGTAGCAGTGCGAATTTTCACTCCCTGATGATATTTCATGCACTCTGTGACCGTACTTTCAAGATATTTACAGGGTGTTTCAAAAATGACCGGTATATTTGAAACGGCAATAAAAACTAAACGAGCAGCGATAGAAATACACCGTTTGTTGCAATATGCTTGGGACAACAGTACATTTTCAGGCAGACAAACTTTCGAAATTACAGTAGTTACAATTTTCAACAACAGATGGCGCTGCAAGTGATGTGAAAGATATAGACGACAACGCAGTCTGTGGGTGCGCCATTCTGTACGCCGTCTTTCTGCTGTAAGCGTGTGCTGTTCACAACGTGCAAGTGTGCTGTAGACAACATGGTTTATTCCTTAGAACAGAGGATTTTTCTGGTGTTGGAATTCCCTCGCCTAGAACACAGTGTTGTTGCAACAAGACGAAGTTTTCAACGGAGGTTTAATGTAACCAAAGGACCGAAAAGCGGTACAATAAAGGATCTGTTTGAAAAATTTCAACAGACTGGAAACGTGACGGATGAACGTGCTGGAAAGGTAGGGCGACCGCGTACGGCAACCACAGAGGGCAACGCGCAGCTAGTGCAGCAGGTGATCCAACAGCGGCCTCGGGTTTCCGTTCGCCGTGTTGCAGCTGCGGTCCAAATGACGCCAACGTCCACGTATCGTCTCATGCGCCAGATTTTACACCTCTATCCATACAAAATTCAAACGCGGCAACCCCTCAGCGCCGCTACCATTGCTGCACGAGAGACATTCGCTAACGATATAGTGCACAGGATTGATGACAGCGATATGCATGTGGGCAGCATTTGGTTTACTGACGAAGCTTATTTTTACCTGGACGGCTTCGTCAATAAACAGAACTGGCGCATATGGGGAACCGAACAGCCCCATGTTGCAGTCCCATCGTCCCTGCATCCTCAAAAAGTACTGGTCTGGGCCGCCATTTCTTCCAAAGGAATCATTGGCCCATTTTTCAGATCCGAAACGATTACTGCATCACGCTATCTGGACATTCTTCGTGAATTTGTGGCGGTACAAACTGCCTTAGACGACACTGCGAACACCTCGTGGTTTATGCAAGATGGTGCCCGGCCACATCGCACGGCCGACGTCTTTAATTTCCTGAATGAATATTTCGATGATCGTGTGATTGCTTTGGACTATCCGAAACATACAGGAGGCGGCGTAGATTGGCCTCCCTATTCGCCAGACATGAACCCCTGTGACTTCTTTCTGTGGGGACACTTGAAAGACCGGGTGTACCGGCAGAATCCAGAAACAATTGAACAGCTGAAGCAGTACATCTCATCTGCATGTGAAACCATTCCGCCAGACACGTTGTCAAAGGTTTCGGGTAATTTCATTCAGAGACTACGCCATATTATTGCTACGCATGGTGGATATGTGGAAAATATCGTACTATAGAGTTTCCCAGACCGCAGCGCCATCTGTTGTTGAAAATTGTAACTACTGTAATTTCGAAAGTTTGTCTGCCTGAAAATGTACTGTTGTCCCAAGCATATTGCAACAAACGGTGTATTTCTATCGTTGCTCGTTTAGTTTTTATTGCCGTTTCAAATATACCGGTCATTTTTGAAACACCCTGTAAATGCTCCTACATTGCTACACGTTATATTATTAAATAAAATCAGTATGTAATGTGATATAAAGTGCATATAGAACACTTACACTGAGGAGACAAGAGTCACGGGATACCTCGTAATATCGGGTCGGACCTCCTTTCGCCCGACGTGTAGTGCACCAACTTGACTCAACAAGTAGTTGCAAGTCGCCTGCAGAAATACTGCGCCATACTGCCTCTATAACTGTTCATAACAGCGAAGGTGTTGCCGGTGCAGGATTTTGTGCACAGAATGGCCTCTTGATTGTGTACCATAAATGTTCGAAAATGGTTCAAATCGCTCTAACCACTACGGGACTTAACATCTGAGGTCATCAGTCCCCTAGACTTAGAACTACTGAAACCTAACTAACCGAAGGACATCACACACATGCATGCCCGAGGCAGGGTTCGAACCTGCGACCTTACCCAAAGACTGGAAAGCTGCACAGGTCACACCAATATTCAAGAAAGGTAGTAGGAGTAATCCACTAAATTACAGACCCATATCGTCAACGTCGATATGCAGCAGGATTTTGGAACATATATTGTGTTCGAACATTATGAATTACCTCGAAGAAAACGGTCTAGTGGGTTTAGAAAACATAGTTCCCGTGAAGCACAACTAGCTCTTTATTCACATGGAGTGTTGAGTGCTATTGGCAAGGGATTTGAGATCGATTCCGTATTTCTGGATTTCCGGAAGGCTTTTCACACTGTACCACACAAGTGGCTCGTAGTGAAACTGCGTGCTTATGGGATATCGTCTCAGTTATGTGACTGGATTTGTGATTTCCTGTCAGAGAGGTCACAGTTCGTAGTAACTGACGGAAGGTCATGGAGTGATTTCTGGCGTTCCCCAAGGTAGTGCTACAGGCCCTTTTCTGACCCTTATCTATATAAACGATTTTGGAGACAATCTGAGCAGCTGTCTTCGGTTGTTTGCAGATGACGCTGTCGTTTATCGACTAATAAAGTCATCAGAAGATAAAAACAAACTGCAAAACGATTTACGGAAGATATCTGAATGGTGCGAAAAGTGGCAGTTGACCCTAAAAAACGAAACGTGCTAAAAAGAACTGGTTAAACTTCGGTTACACGATAAATCAGTCTAATCTAAAAATGCGGAGAGAGGGAAAGTTTTAGTTTTAGCGATCCAAAATTTACGAAGTAAGTAAGTATTTTTTATTTATCCGTAACCATTTTCCATACAAAAATGAGAACATTGATTTTCTTGAATTACAGCGCCAACTACCAGGAATCAAAGCAAATTTTCAACACAAAATGCATGTAGTTTTTTTATGTAGAATCTGATTCTGCAATAAAAAATGGGGGTTTCCATTGAAATTTTAAAGTTGCCTCCCTTCACACCTTCAGGGGGTTGGGGAATGCGGGCTAATTTTAGCACCAGCAGATGTCTCCCTAGAAAATTATCGACTTTAGATTGTACACATATTTTCGTATGAAGCTTATTTTTCGAGTTATTCTGATTTGTCAACTTAAAATTTACACCCTGTATGTGGGGATCGTGTCAATCCCTTCAGCATCAACTACAGCCCTGAAGATGGCGCGTTGAAGCGCCGAAAGTGGTACCTACAAAATAAATAAAGTCACAAGGACGGCCGTAGGCGTTTGATTCTCTCATAAACTGCTAAGTAGTGCAACACGTCGGGGAGACAGGCAGGCAAGCGAGATTCCTTTAGCCTGCTTGGGTTGGGCACGGCACGGCACGGCTTGGGAGGGAGCAAGGCGGCCGGCCCGTTCTGCTGATAACGTGCGGCAGCTTGCCTGCCTGGCTAACAGGCAAGCATGCGCAGGTTAGGAGCGGAGTGTGTACACCTGTGAATGCATACACAGCCGCCGTGTCAAATTGTTTTATGCTGACACGCAAAGATAAAAGACGCGCTGAAGTCAGACTGACCGCGACAGGTAGTTGTGTGAGATTTAAGCGCCGGCGTGCGGCTTCACTGTACACACTACTAGCCATTAAAATTGCAACACCAAGAAGAAATGCAGATGATAAACACGTATTCATTGGGCAAATATATTATATTAGAAATGACATGTGATTACATTTTCACGCAATTTGGGTGCATATATTCTGAGAAATCAGTACCCAGAACAACCACCTCTGGCCGCAATAACGGCATTGATACGCCTGGGAATTGAGTCAAACAGAGCTTGGATGGCGTGTACAGGTACAGCTGCCCATACAGCTTCTACACGATACCACAGTTCATCACGATTAGTGACTGGCGTATTGTGACGAGCCAGTTGCTCGATGACCACGGACCAGACGTTTTCAGTTGGTGAGAGATCTGGAGAATGTCCTGGCCAGGGAGGCAGTCGAACATTTTCTGTATCCAGAAAGGCCCGTACAGGACCTGCAACATGCGGTCGTCCATTATGCTGATGAAATGTAGGGTTTCGCAGGGATCGAATGAAGGGTAGAGCCACGGGTCGTAACACATCTGAAATGTAACGTCCACTGTTCAAAAAAGTGCCGTCTATGGGAACAAGAGGTGACCGAGACGTGTAACCAATGGCACCCCATACCATCACGCCTGGTGAAACGCCAGTATGACGATGACGAATACACGCTTCCAATGTGCGTTCACCGCGATGTCGCCAAACACGCATGCGACCATCATGATGCTGTAAACAGAACCTGGATTCATCCGAAAAAATGACATTTTGCTATTCGTGCACCCACGTTCGTCGTCGAGTACACCATCGCAGGCGCTCCTGTCTGTGATTCAACGTCAAGGGTAACCGCAGCCACGGTCTCCGAGCTGATAGTCCATGCTGCTGCAAACGTCGTCGAACTGTTCGTGCAGATGGTTGTCGTCTTGCAAACGTCCCCATCTGTTGACTCAGGGATCGAGACGTGGCTGCACGATCCGTTACAGCCGTGCGGATAAGTTGCCTGTCATCTCGACTGCTAGTGATACGAGGCCTTTGGGATCCAGCACGGCGCTCCGTATTACCCTCCTGAACCCACCGATTCCATATTCTGCTTTGGATCTCGACCATCGCGAGCAGCAGTGCCGCGATAGGACAAGCCACAGTCGCGATAGGTTACAATCCGTCCTTTATGGAAGTCTGAAACGTGATGGTACGCATTTCTGCTCCTTACACGAGGCATCACAACAACGTTTCACCAGGCAACGCCGGTCAACTGCTGTTTGTGTATGAGAAATCGGTTGTAAACTTTCCTCATGTCAGCACGTTGTAGGTGTCGCCACCGGCGCCAACGTTGTGTGAATGCTCTGAAAAGCTAATCATTTGCATGTCACAGCATCTTCTTCCTGTCCGTTAACTTTCGTGTCTGTAGCACGTCATCTTCGTGGTGCAGCAATTTTAATGGCCAGTAGTGTACATAGCACCCTGAGCTACGCCGCTGCTACCTGTGCAGACCTGGGCTGGTCGCTGCAGAAGCGCCAGGAAGCGGCGGATCCCGGCGGAATGGCGAAGCGGCTTCCTCCCATTTGTGGCCGTGGCGTGGCGTGGCGCGGCGCGCCGATGGCGTCAGTGGGCCGGGCGGCGAGGCGAGGCGTTGGCGAATCGGCCGGCCAGGAAATTGGACGCGTTCAGAGACGGGCGCGGCGGACGCCCGCTTGGCAATTCCCCACCCCTCCTGCTCGCTGTCGTAACGCCCACGCACCTCTCTACTCCCTTACCTGTTACCGCGTGCGCGAGTCACCTGCTATCTGTTCTACCGCGACACTCGGTGTTACCTGTAACACAGACGGTCTGAACAGGGAGATGAAGCAGCGAGAAGGGAAGGAAGAGACGAGATGATGCTTCACGATGTTATCTGACCTTGTCGAAGGGGAAGATAGGCGATCTGTTATGCTAAAATGTGTCCTGCGTCAGGACTGCTAAAGTTCATTTAGTCTACTAGTTTCAGCAAAGAAGAGAAAGCAGGTAGGTGTAAGGAGTAGAGAGGGTCTGTACAAGAGAGATGTATTTGAGGCCAGTATTATGGAAATGGAAGAGGACTTAGATGAAGATGGGAAGGGAGATATGATACTGCGTGAAGAATTTGACAGGAGGACTGAAAAAGTCGAAACAAGGCCCCGGGAGTAGATAACGTTCCGTTGGAGCTACTGATAGCCTTGGGAGGGCCACCCATAACGAAACTCCTCCATCTGGCGAGCAAGATGTTTGAGATAGGCGAAATACCCTCAGACAGCAAGAAGAATATAATAATCCCAATTCCAAAGAAAGCGGGTGCTGACAGGTGTGAAAATTACCGAACTATCAGTTTAATAAGTCACGGCTGCAAAATACTTACACGAATACTTGACAGCAGAATGGAAAAAACTGGTAGAAGCCGACCTCGGAGAAGATCAGTTTCGATTCCGGAGAAATATTGGAACACGCGACGCATGTCCGAAAGAACAGATACCTTCTTAGTAAATATATAGTTAAGGCTCACCGGCCACTTGACCATCTTCTTCTTCTGCGCGAATACACAAACAGTGCCCGAACTCTTACGGGAATCGGCAACGCGCCGCGAGTACTGAGTATAATGGGCGGGGACACTACGAATGTAGTGCGGGACAATACGTTGGGAATGTGGGTTTCGCGGGAGGCGTCCCAGAGATAAATCCCTGCAGTCGCGCTATCCTCTGTGTCCTCGGTGGCTCAGACGGATAGAGCGTCTCCCATGTAAGCAGGAGATCCCGGGTTCGAGTCCCGGTCGGGCACACATTTTCATCCGTCCCGTTGACGTATGTCAACGCCTGTAAGCAGCTAAGGGTGTTCATGTCATTGTAATTTCATTTCACGAGTGTACCGTGAATACGAGGGATCAGGTAAAACATCAAATCTCCGACAACGCTGAGGCCGGAAAAAGATCCAGCAAGAACGCAACCAACGATGACGGAAGAGAATCGTTCAACGTGACAGAACTGCACCCTTCCACAAATTGCTACACATTTCAATGCTACACTATCAAAAAGTATCATCGATATGGCTTTCGGCGACGAAGGCCCCCTCGTGTAAATGATTAAAATGGCTCTGAGTACTATGGGACTTAACATCTGAGGTCATCAGTCCCCTAGAACTTAGAACTACTTAAACCTAACTAACCTAAGGACATCACACACATCCATGCCCGAGGCAGGATTCGAACCTGCGACCGTAGCAGTCGCGCAGTTTCGGACTGAAGCGTCTAGAACCGCTCGGCCACAACGGCCGGCTAATTGGAGTGATATGGGACCCGTGACACGTCAAGCTACGATTCTGACAGGTGACACGTACGTAAGAATCCTGTCTGATGACGTGCATCCATCCATGTCCATTGTGAATTCCGACGGACGTGGACAATTCAAGTAGGACAGTGGGACATCCTACACGTCCAGAATTGCTACAGAGTGGCTCCACGAACACTCTTCTGAATTTAAACACTTCCGCTGTCCGCCAAACTCCCCAGACACGAACATTATTGAGCATATCTGGGACGCCTTGCAACGTGCTGTTCAGAAGAGACCTCCACCCCCTCGTACTCTTAACGGATTAATGGACATCCCTGCAGGGTTCAGGGAGTCAGTTTCCTTCAGCACTACATCAGAGTTTAGTCGAGTCCATGCTACGTCGTGTCGCAGCACTTCTACGTGATCGCGGGGGCCCTACAGGATATTAGGCTCTTCAGTGTATGTCTACATTCGTCCAAGTACAAACGGAATACTCGGTAAATGTTAACATGTGGACGTCACTGGTGTTGGACGGTTGTTTTGCGTGTCACTCCTGCTGCGTTTCCTGTACACGGCTGTGACGTGTGCTTTCTTCTAAAGCCCGTCTCACATGGAGCAAGGTTCGCCGCAAGTTTGCGAGATGGCGGGCATGCCTGCCGGCTTGCAGGGAAAGGAGCCGGCTATCTTCCATGCCGAAGCTCTCCCACGGTGCAAGATCGGCTGCATGTTGTATCGAACGAAGATGGCTGCTTCAGGTACAGATGTTCAGAATTAACTGTTTTGGTGCTAAACGATGCAGAAATGCATGTTAATGAGAGAAGAAGAAAGAAAGAATGGACGAAAAACTGTATTAAGAGGAGAAACACTGGAAAAGGTATGCTCATGCTTCATAAAGAGTTGAGGTTAGTTCGCATAACACATACTTTTGTGTGCTTTCAAGAATCGGGTGAATATTCATTGTGATATATCTAGGAAATAATCTTAAATGTGGCCGATTTTTGCAAGTAGTAGGTTTCTACATTCAACACAAAATTCATAGTTTTGTACTTACGTCGTTCATCCCAGCGCCACTGCTTTTCGATGATTTTACTTTGGCGTACTCCACTTTAAATTGAGTACGTAAATTGTGCATTTTGCTATAGCACTCCTTGCTCGTCGTAAATGGTCGAACAAGACACACGGCACTTGCAACTCTTTCGAGTGCTTCTGCACGCAAGTGTTTATTATAATAGTTTGCGCTTTTCACGACGTACAGACACTGTTCTTCCCTATAAGTACATATCAATGCTTCAGTCGCATCCTTGGACCACTGCGGTGCCATTATTTAATAATTGTAAGAACTTCCCACCGCACCTCACAACAGTGGAAAAGCTTCCCGCGACTGACGTCACAAACGAAACGCCTCATGATTGGCCAACGCAGGTAGCACGCAGGGAACCTTGCAAGAAAAATAGCACCGGACCTATCCCGGAAATCTTACAAGGTTCCCAGCAAGGTAGCCCGCTAGCAGACGACGGAGCCCGCAAGGTAGCCGTCGCGCGAGGCAGCAAGGAAACTTACAGCGAATCTTGCTCCGTGTGAGTCGGGCTTAATGCTACAGCCGAGTTCCACCAGTTTGCGTAGCGTAATGTACCTCTCGGCTCCACGTCCCCCCCCCCCCCCACCCGCTGATGCCTTATCATACCTGCCATACGTCGCGCTCGTTAAGATAACCGCCAGCCAGCCAGCCAGATGTGTGTCAGCCGCTTTCTGCTCCTCTCCGGCAGTCGCGGGTCGACCTCGGCTGGACACGGAACTCTCTCCAGCAGACTCTGCCCAGCAGCAGTGACGTCACTCAGCTGCAACGTCGACTGCGTAAGTCGAACGCTCTGGAGCAGAAGCTGTCGTCGGTCGCCTTTAGACAGCCCTGCTCTAATTCTGCGTATCTGGGGACGTGACAGAAGATACGTCATCGCTCAAGTTCTGCGGCTTCTTGTGGAACTACTGTTAACATTATAGACCACCAACCGATCCGTGAAATCATTTCAGCTGTGCGGAATTAGTAATGCGTAAAGTGTCAGTCAGTGCACATTGTTGTGTGATTCTTCTGGGACTCGACAGCAAAGTTTCGTGTCACTTTCGTGTTGAGCCTGTTGCTGTCCTCGATGGTGGGTCAGTATTTCAAACAGAGTATGGGAATACTTTTCCCTGTTAAGCTATCTTTTCACGTCAACAAAGTGCAGAAGGAAGTAGTGTATACGTTTTTAAATGAACACACCGCCATTTGACTCTATTGTTGTTTATTTAATTACGACTCAAGTGTTGTCCTTTTACGCCATTTTCAAAATGGCGTTTTACTAAATATGACGAGCTCCCACAATTATCTACTGACATTTTTACAAAATGGTGATTTTACGTCTGCCATTTCGTGCGGAGCGAATTTTCTTCATAATTTATGGCCAGTTTTGAGCCTGATGTCCTGCAGTATATGTTAATGACACATACACAATTACCTCGCCGGCCGGCGTGGCCGAGCGGTTCTAGGCGCTTCAGTCTGGAACCGCGCGACCGCTACGGTCGCAGGTTCGAATCCTGCCTCGGGCATGGATGTGTGTGATGTCCTTAGGTTAGCTAGGTTTAAGTAGTTCTAAGTTCTAGGGGACTGATGACCTCAGATGTTAAGTCCCATAGTGCTCAGTGCCATTTGAACCGGCCAATTACTTCAAAAAGGCATAAAATGCCGAAACCTGGGTCGTAATTAAATAAACAACAATACAGTCAAATGGCGGTGTGTTTATTCAAAAATTATTGTAGGACTGTTGCTCAGCAACATCAAAAACTGTTTACTGTGCATCATTTTTCTTTAGGCTGGTACTTAAATGTGATTTACAAAATATCCGTGTAGATGTAGCTATCAGAGCTCGCACGGAAACATATAGGTGTTCCTCTCTTCCACGCGTACTATTCTAGATTGGAATAATAGAGAATTATTGTGAAGGTGGTTCGATGAACCCTCTGCCAGGCACTTATATGTGATTTGCAGCCGGCCGGAGTGGCCGAGCGGCTCTAGGCGCTTCAGTCTGGAACCGCGCGTCCGCTACGGTCGCAGGTTCGAATCCTGCCTCGGGCATGGATGTGTGTGATGTCCTTAGTTAGGTCCCATAGTGCTCAGAGCCATTTGAACCATTTTTTTGTGATTTGCATAATTGCCATGTAGATTTCAGGAAAACATTGTTTTCTTCATTTAGGTCGGACAACACTGCAGCTGTTTTCGTAAATTATACCGTAAAAATTCTTCAACCAACCACAAGTTTTTTTGAATGAGTTTATTGTAGCATTACTAGTTTCGATCTTGAGACCATCGTCAGATATTAGCGTTGACTTCCTTGTAAGTTTTATATTTGTGTCTTCCTGGAAAGCCCGTCTTGACATATTACAAAACAGAGGTACTATTTTCTTTTACAATGCATTTGATCGAAAAAAATCAAATCTCTTTCTTACAATACGTAAAGGAGCAGTTCAGAGGAAGGCACAAATGTAATACTTCCAAAGAAGTCAACGCTAACATCTGACAATGGGCTCCACTTCGAAACTAGTATTGGTACAATCAAATGATTAAAAAATCTTTTGGGCTGTTGCAGTATTTCCAACAGTGAACACTATTTTCTCCCGTGTTTGCATAAAGTATTGTTCTAGGCCGAGGATTTCGTATTGAGCGCACATGTTTCGGTGATATTACACCATTATCATTGGTTTCTGTTTATTTCACTGTAAAACAGAAGTAATCTATGAAGAACATTCTTATAGCTTAGTATTTTGGTCACCAGACTTACAAATTCGTTTCAACGAAAGATAAATAGTTAATAACAAGTAGATGGTAGTAGCAAATACTAAGTATTAGCGACAAAGTAGCCCGAACACTAGCCCGGACACCAATAGTTCCGTTTTAGAACTAAATTTTCGTTCCATGAAATCGACAGCAATGCAAACAAAATAAAAAGTTGTTGTAGGTGACAAACTGTGTATACAAAAAACAACAGTACTTTTCTAAGTTCTTGTTGGAACCGTTTTGTGAATGTTATTGGCATGGTCCTCAACTGGAATGTATTTTTATCCAATATTACGTATGTCCTATTTAAAATCGCTAAGCGGGTCTAAGGCTTCCACTTAATCCCTTGTTGACCGGTCTGGTGCGGGAATTGAGGGTAGCCGAAGTTTTAAAATTAACGTTCAATAAATTATTCACGTAGGAGAATCGTACAGACATTCCGTCATTTGACCATCGGACAGATATCAGTATGGACGACATATCAATAAGCATCCCTGGCGTAGAGGAACAGCTGAATGATTTGAAAGCAAATAAATCACCATGTCCGGATGAAATCCCAGTTCGGTGTTACAAAGAGTACTCTACGGTATTGGCCCTTTACCTAGCTTGCATTTATCGTGAATTTCTCGCCCAGCACAGTCCCAAGTGACTGGCAAAAAGCGCAGGTAACTCCAGTACATAAGAAGGGCAAAAGAACGGAACCGCAGAATTACAGGTTCCAGGATCCTTGAACATTTCTCAGTTCGAATATAATAAACTTTCTTGAGACTGAGAAGTTTATGTCCACGAATCAAGACGGTTTTAGAAACCATCGCTCGTGCGAAACTCAGTTTGCCCTTTTCTGAGACGATATATTGAGAACTATGGATGAAAGGCAACAGGCAGATTCCATATTCCCAGATTCCCTGAAAGCATTTGACACAGTGCCCCGTTGCATGCTGTTAAAGAAGGAACGAGAATGTGGAATAGGTTCCGAGATGTGTGAGTGACTCGAAGACTTCTTAAGAAATAGAACCCAGTATGTTGTCCTCTAAGGCGAGTGTTCATCAGAGAAAACGGTACCTTCAGGAGTGCCCTAGGGAAGTGTGATAGGGCCGGTGTTGTTCTTTATATACGTAAATGATTTGGCAGACAGGGTGGGCAACAATCTGCAATTGTTTGCTGATGATACCATGATATAGGTTAAGGTGTCGAAGATGAGTGACTGTAGGACGATACAGAGCGACTTCCAGTTGGTGTGATGAATGGCAACTGTCTCTAAATGTGGGAAAATACAAGTTAATCCGGAAGAACAACCAAGTCGTTTAAATATCTGGGCATAACGTTGCAAAGCAGTATGAGGTGGAACGAGCATTTGACGACTGTGGTAGGAAAGGCGAATAATCGGCTTCGATTAATTGGGAGAATTTTTGGAAAGAGTGGTTCACCTGTAAAGGAGACCGCATATAGGGCGCTAGTGCGACTTATTCTTGAGTACTGCTCGAGTGTTTGGGATCCGTACCAGGTCGGATTGAAGGAATACATCGAAGCAATTCAGAGGTGGGCTGCTAGATTTGTTATCGGTGGGTTCGTAAAACATGTGGGCATTACTGAGATGCTTCAGGAAGTCAAATGGAATCACTGCAGGAAAGGCGTCGTTCTTTTCGAGAAACACTATTGAGAAATTTTAGAGAATAGACATTTGAAGCTAATTGCCAAATGATTCTACTGTCGCCAACATTTGTTTCGCATGAGGACCGCGAAGATAAAATACGAGAAATTAGGGCTGATATGGAGGCATATAGATAGTCATCTTCGTTCGCTCTATTTGCGAGTGGAACAGGAAAGGAAATGACCAGTAGTGTCACATTGTACCCTCCGCCACACACCGCACGGTGGCTTGCGTAGAATTTAAGTAGATGTATTGTGTAGAAAAATAAAAATAAAATCACCGATGACGATCCATCATCAGCGAAACGTATTTGGGTAAACGGAGTGAAAGAAGAAATTGTATTTTGTCCAGGGCGTAACCCTGAAAATATGAGTAAGGAAGTAACATTACCGAATGTTTAGCTTTGTGGGTGTAATGATGCAATGCCGCCCGTGTTGGCCTGTTATCTGGGAACCGCGAGTATTTATAATAATAAGAGATGAATTAAAACAGTTATCTATGTCATTCACCTTTAATTTTCTCCCGCGACGCGTTTCGAGACCTCACACTCTTAACTTCAGGTGGAGCAGTGGGTTACATTACGTTTGTGTTTGCTGGATGTAGCCAGGTGTCTATTTTGAGATTCATTTCGCTGTATATAAAGTATAATTTACACTTGTTACCGTAATGTCGTAATGAAATTATAAATTTCAAATAATAATAGCCATAAGGCTACTCAGAAGATGTTTAGCGGAAAGAACCGTGAGGTTCGTTATAAATATTCATTTTCATCATTCGATGGCACACAAACACAAATCGACAACACAAACAGTCCAGAGATTGTACAGAGCTAGAAATACAGAGCATTTTAAGTCCAAGTGCTCTCATTACCAGCGTACATTGCGAATCTCAAGATAATTATTTCTTGATGCATTGGTTTGGTGACCCTTAGATGCGTGTAAACTGTTCTCCCTTCAGTTCTTCTCTAATTACTTTCTTTCCTACACCTAGTTTTTATACTGAATTTGCCTACGATATACAGGTATTTTTCATACTTTTCGCAAGCTACTGCACTTTGAATGACGTCAGATTGACTTCCTGTAAAACTGTTATGCAGATTAACTGCATGGTTTTGCAATGTCGTTTTTTTCAGATTATCAAATTACATACTATGAATCCCTAGGGACGTGAAAGGAAATCAAAGATGTACATTTTAGGTGACTTACAATAGAACAACTTAAATTTATAAAATACTTGCTTAACACACGCTGCTTCACTCGCATAGGCTATATGATCTTCACAGGTTTTTTTGTTTTTTGTTTTTCTTTAATCAAATTTTTATGTCGTTCATAAATTGCAACATTTTCTAAACTTTTCACGCCAATTAAGGCCATAGATGAATGGTCTTCTCCGAATGTACTTCTGACCAAAAAAAAAGTCAGGTAGATGCAACCGGAGCTTTCTGTTAATCCTTACTTTGGAGCTCTTGTGATTGTATTTTCACAAAAGCTTCCCTAGAAGTCAAATAACATTTATCATAGTTTTAGCTTTATAAATGTATTAATATAACGAAATTTTTTCAAAAAAATTTTCGTCGTTTACTTTACCCCTTAGGGCTTGAATTTCCAAAAACGCTTAAACATGTCATTTTTTATTTCTAACTGTGACGCCAAATACAAATTTTCATTGATTTAGCTTCGAAAACTCTTTCGTAATGAAACATTTCCATAAAAACTTTCATCCCCTTGTTCACCCCCTTATTGACTGAATTCCCAAAAACACATTTGAAACCTAAAAGTCAAGATACCAGTTTTCATAGATGTAGCTTTAAAATTGGTTTAGTAGTATTTTAATAGTGATTTGTTTTTAAAAAAAATTACCAACTATTTCACCCCATAGGGTCTTAATTTCCAAACATGCACAAACACGTCTTTATATATTTTTGACCGAGAAACCAAATGCTAGTTCTTGTAGTTCTAGTTTCAAAATTTGATTAATACGTTTCATTCTGTATTTCGCCCCCATAGGGAAGGGATTTATAAAAAAAAATCTCTTCTTAAAAGATGCCTATAGTACAAGATCAACACCCTCGCCAAATTTCATGTTTCTAGCCTTTTAGCCTTCTAGGGTGGGCGATGATTGGTGAGTCATCCCGTGAGGACATTGCCTTTTACATGTAGAGACTGTTACATCATTATCTGTGTTGCCGAAAGCATGTGGTGGTGTTTCGTGGCTACATCCAGCAATGAAAATGTACTGTAATCCACTGATCCACCTGAAGAGGTTTATGGTCGATATGATTGAAGTTTCGACCCCTCTACTGGAATATTCTTCAGGATCTTATGGTGTGCCCAGCGGATTGCAGACTTACATAAACTTGTAGAATTTCGACGACAATAGTTCCCAAGCCCATCGTAAGAGACCTTTTTTTTTAATGACCTTAAGTCTCTCACTTTTGTTCGGTAGGAAGGCCTAAACCTCTCGCGAACATTGTTTCTTCCAAAGAACTTTACGAGATTGGTGTGAAGAGTAAAAAAATGGCGACAATGATTGCTCGAAAGAGCCTTTCTCAAGAAATACGCTGCAGACAGTGGATGTTGCCCTACTTCTGGAACAGCCTGTTCTGAGGTGGACTACCTGAAGTGCCTCGGGTTTCGCAGAAATGTCAACAACAATCCATCTCCGCACGAGCGTTCCTCACAAATCCCGGTAAAAAGGGGTTCGCTGTTTGGCGATAACTGCCAAGGTCGACTGGAGAAGTGTAGCATCTTTCTGGGCTGCGCCTGTTAACGCGGTTTCCCTGATACCGATCTTCTGTGTAAGGGACCTGTGCGCTGATAACATCCCGCGGGCCGCAGTTTAATTAGCGCGGATTGCCAGAACACAGAATTAGTTTCAGTGCGCGGAAATAAATCCGCCGGCAGAAACGGGTGCGGCGCACGCGAGATTTAATTAAGCCCTCGGTTCGATACTCGGCTAATTCGCAGCAGCCAGGTATTCGCAAGGAACCGCTGTTCTCCAGTGACCGGCTGCGTCTGGAGCGCCGCCCGCGGCGGATCGCTCAAAACACTGTGCTGCACCGACCGCGGAAACGACCGGAATTACGAGTGGATCTTAAACAGACAATGTTTGCCTTCTACTGCTTCAGTGCACGGCTAAAACTACCTGTTCCGTAACTAGTCGACGTGTCCATCAGCAATCTTCTGTAGCGCCACAATTCAAAAGTTTCTTTTTATCTACTTGCCGGAACTGCGTATTGCTTACGTCACACTTCCGATCAAGGCTATACTTCGACCAATGCATTCTGAAAAACCTTTTTTTTTTGTCGTCAGTCTTCTGACTGGTTTGATGCAGCCCGCCACGAATTCCTCTCCTGTGACAACCTCTTCATCGCATAGCAGCACTTGCAACCTACATCGTCAATTATCTGCTGGATGTATTCCAATCTCTGTCTTCTAGTTTTGCCCTCTACAGCTGCCTCTAGTACCATGGAAGTCATTCCCTGATGTCTTAACACATGTCCTATTATCCTGTCCCTTCTCCTTGTTTTTTCCACACATTCCTTTCCACTCCGATCCTGAGCAGAACCACCTCTTTCCTTACCTTATCAGTCCACCTAATTTTCGACATTCGTCTGAAGCACCGAATCTCAAATGCTTCGATTCTCTTTTATTCCGGTTTTCCCACAGTCCGTGTTTCACTGTTCTCCAGACGTACATTCTCAGAAATTTCTTCCGCACGTTAAGGCCGATATTTGATATTAGTAGACTTCTCTTGGCCAGTAATGGCCGTTTTGCCAGTGCTACCCTGCTTTTAAAGTCCTTCTTGCTCCGTCCGTCATTGGTTATTTTGCTGCATAGGTAGCAGAATTCCTTAAGTTCATCTATTTCGTGACCATCAATCCTGATGTTACGTTTCCCGCTGTTCTCATTTCTACTACTTCTCGTTACTTTCGTCTTTCTTCGATTTACTCTCAATCCATTTCTGTACTCATTAGATTGTTCATTCCATTTAGCATATCATGTAATTCTTCTTCACTTTCACTCAAGATAGTAATGCCATCAGCGAATCCTGTCATTGGTATTCCTTCACCCTGAATTATATTTCCATTCCTGAACCTTTCTTTTTTTCCATCATTGCTTTTTCGCTGTACAGATTGAACAATATGGGAAAAAGGCTACATCTCTGTCTTACACCTCTCTTAATCCGTCGTACCGGCACTTAAATTTATATCGATGTTAACAACTTTCACTTTTGCGGATACACTTTTTCTTATTATAGCTCTACTTGGGTAGAGCCGAATCGCTGTAAGTGATTCCGTTTTCAGCAACCTGTATCTCGTTACAATTATCACTTGAAAATGGTGGTTGCTGTTGTTGTTGTTGTTGTGGTGGTCTTCTGTCTGAAGACTGGTTTGATTCAGCTCTCCATGCTACTCTATACTGTGCAAGCCTCATTATCTCCGAATAATTACGGTAACCTACATCCTTCTGAATCTGCTTATTTATTGGTCTTTTGCTCTCCCTCTGCGGTTTTAACACCTTACACTTCCTTCCAGTACAATTTGGTGATCTTTTGATATCTGAGAATGTGTCGTATCAACCAATCCAATCGTCTTGTCAGGCTATGCCACAAATTTCTTTTCTCCCCTGTTCTGTTCAGTACCTTGTCATTAGTTACATGATCTACCCGTCTGTCGTTCAGCATTCTTTTGTAGCATCACATTTGAAAATCTTCTTTTCTCTTTTTCTCCAAACTGTTTATCGTCCATATTTCACTTCCATACGTGACTACATTCCACACAAGTATTTTCACGAAAGACTTTTTGACAATCTGTATTCGACGTTAATAAATTTCTCTTCTTCAGAAACGCGTTTCATTTCTCCATTTATCTACATGGATGCTCCACAAATCAAATTTAAATGCCTGGCAGAGGGTTCATCGAATCGCCTTCACAATAATAATAATTCTCTATTATTCCAGTCTCGTCAAGCAAGCGGAAAAAACGAACACCGACCTCATTCTGTGCGTGCCCTCATTTCCCTTATTTTATTTTGATGATCATTTCTCCCTATGTAGGTCGACGCCAACAAAATACACTCCTGGAAATTGAAATAAGAACACCGTGAATTCATTGTCCCAGGAAGGGGAAACTTTATTGACACATTCCTGGGGTCAGATACATCACATGATCACACCGACAGAACCACAGGCACATAGACACAGGCAACAGAGCATGCACAATGTCGGCACTAGTACAGTGTATATCCACCTTTCGCAGCAATGCAGGCTGCTATTCTCCCATGGAGACGATCGTAGAGATGCTGGATGTAGTCCTGTGGAACGGCTTGCCATGCCATTTCCACCTGGCGCCTCAGTTGGACCAGCGTTCGTGCTGGACGTGCAGACCGCGTGAGACGACGCTTCATCCAGTCCCAAACATGCTCGATGGGGGACAGATCCGGAGATCTTGCTGGCCAGGGTAGTTGACTTACACCTTCTAGAGCACGTTGGGTGGCACGGGATACATGCGGACGTGCATTGTCCTGTTGGATCAGCAAGTTCCCTTGCCGGTCTAGGAATGGTAGAACGATGGGTTCGATGACGGTTTGGATGTACCGTGCACTATTCAGTGTCCCCTCGACGATCACCAGTGGTGTACGGCCAGTGTAGGAGATCGCTCCCCACACCATGATGCCGGGTGTTGGCCCTGTGTGCCTCGGTCGTATGCAGTCCTGATTGTGGCGCTCACCTGCACGGCGCCAAACACGCATACGACCATCATTGGCACCAAGGCAGAAGCGACTCTCATCGCTGAAGACGACACGTCTCCATTCGTCCCTCCATTCACGCCTGTCGCGACACCACTGGAGGCGGGCTGCACGATGTTGGGGCGTGAGCGGAAGACGGCCTAACGGTGTGCGGGACCGTAGCCCAGCTTCATGGAGACGGTTGCGAATGGTCCTCGCCGATACCCCAGGAGCAACAGTGTCCCTAATTTGCTGGGAAGTGACGGTGCGGTCCCCTACGGCACTGCGTAGGATCCTACGGTCTTGGCGTGCATCCGTGCGTCGCTGCGGTCCGGTCCCAGGTCGACGGGCACGTGCACCTTCCGCCGACCACTGGCGACAACATCGATGTACTGTGGAGACCTCACGCCCCACGTGTTGAGCAATTCGGCGGTACGTCCACCCGGCTCCCGCATGCCCACTATACGCCCTCGCTCAAAGTCCGTCAACTGCACATACGGTTCACGGCCACGCTGTCGCGGCATGCTACCAGTGTTAAAGACTGCGATGGAGCTCCGTATGCCACGGCAAACTGGCTGACACTGACGGCGGCGGTGCACAAATGCTGCGCAGCTAGCGCCATTCGACGGCCAACACCGCGGTTCCTGGTGTGTCCGCTGTGCCGTGCGTGTGATCATTGCTTGTACAGCCCTCTCGCAGTGTCCGGAGCAAGTATGGTGGGTCTGACACACCGGTGTCAATGTGTTCTTTTTTCCATTTCCAGGAGTGTATTTTCGCATTCGGAGGGGAAAGTAGGCGATTGAAATTTAGTGAAGAGATTCCGCTGCAACGAAAAACGCTTTTGTTTTAATGGTGTCCACCCCAAATCATGTATCATTTCAGTGACACTCTCTCCCCTATTTCGCGATAATACAAAACGTGCTTCCCTTCTTTGAACTTTCTCGATGTACTCCCTCAATCCTATCTGGTAAGGATCCCAAACCGCGTAGGAGTATTCTAAAAGAGGACAAACAAGTATAGTGTAGGCAGTCTCTTTAGTAGCTGTATTACATTTTCTAAGTGTCCTCCTAATAAAACGCAGTCTTTGGTTAGCCTTCGCCGCAACATTTTCTAGCTGTTCGTTCCAATTTAAGCTCCTGGCAATTCGTAATTGTCACTGCCAGTCTACATTTTATGCCCTCTCTACTTCCGCCATCATCAGTTATTTTGCTGCCCAAATAACAAGACTCACCTACTGCTGTTGTGTCTCGTTTCCTATTCTAATTGCCTCAGCATCACCTGGTTTAGTTCGCGACGTTCCGTTATCCGTGTTTTGCTTTTGTTGGTGATCATCTTATTTCCTCCTTTCAAGACACTGTCGATTCCGTTCAGCCGCCACTCACGCCGAAATCGGGATTATGAGATAAATAAGGCGGTGAGAAGTATGTTGTCGATTCCGGAACAGAAGTGTTGCTTGTCTCTGCTACCATGCAGCGCCCCCTGCGCTACGACGAGCTCCTTGTTATAAATTTTCCTTTTCCCATTTACTGCTGACGATTTCCTTTCTATTTTATTTCCTACGCAGGGTGGGGGGGGGGGGGAGGAGACGGTCGAAAAGACAAACTAGAGAACGCCTCTCCAGTTACGTTAAGGAAGTCGGCTTCTGCGGTTGTATTATGTTCGAGGAGAGTCGCGCGTGATATAACGAGCAGCAGTGCCCTGTGATCTGCGTCTCCAGCGCGAATGCCGGCGTGGAGTGCCCAACCTGAGCTGCTGTACTGACTGGAAGAGCAGTGGGTGGATTCAACCGCCCCTCCTCCTTCACTGCACGCGCACGCCTGTATAATTCAGAGCGAGGCCTTTCTACACGCGGACGCGCTGAGGTCTGTATAGAGTCTCAGCCGGTCAGGGCATGGCAGGGGGTTGCGGGAGGAAGGGGGGGGGGGTGGTATTTACCCCAGTGTAAAATACCCCCGCCGCGCGTCTCAGACGCACACAAAGGCGCACCTGCAGAAAGTCTGCTCAGGTAGCGAGGGGGTGCAGTGTTGGCACAGGAAGGGACGGGAAGGGACCGGAGGGAGAGTTGAGAATTCCTGGCCGCTACTGCGGAAGCAATAAAGTGATACGGACCAGCTTTCGCAGCTTGCTCGCTCCTCTGCCCTGCGCCCGTCGTAAATAAAACTCCGAGAACGGCGAAACGGGGTCACCCGCATTATGCGCAGCGAAAAATGAAATGTAAGCAGGTGTCTCTCTCTCTCTCTCTCTCTCTCTCTCTCTCTCTCACACACACACACACACACACACACACACACACACACAATCAGGAAGTTGTGCTCAATAATTCAAACTATGTTTGGACGGAGACACAATTTTAGTGAACAGCTAAAAAATCGTGAAGGGACTCCCACAAAGCACAATTTTGGATCCACTCTTAAAGTATAGGAAAGAACTTTCACTTCCTTCCACATCATTTCGATAAACCATTCGTTCAGATTATCTACGAAACACGTAAATAATACAGAAACACACAGTGCAAAACGTTCTGCTGAATAATTCAAACGATGTTAGAGGGAGACAAAATTTTAATGATTGGTAAGAAATTGCGAAGGGAGTCCCACAAGGATAAATTTTGGAGAGAGAGAAAGGAGAGTAGAGGGAGTGTAAGAAAATCATATTGAAAAGGCCATAAATTAGTATTAAAAAAAAGTAAAACTAAAAAGGCGGCGAACATATGCAAGAATCCACAGAAAATTTGTTTCGACTATTACGTCTTCTAGTCACTTTGTTACGAAAATGGCTCTGAGCACTATGCGACTTAACTTCTGAGGTCATCAGTCGCCTAGAACTTAGAACTTATTAAACCTAACTAACCTAAGGACATCACACACATCCATGCCCGAGGCGGGATTCGAACCTGCGACCGTAGCGGTCGCGAGGTTCCAGACTGTAGCGCCTAGAACCGCACGGCCACTCCGACCGGCTCACTTTGTCACGGTGTAGACTCACATAGGCGGAAAGGCAGAAGCAAAGCAAACGCGAAATCCGTCTCTGCAAGTAGCTCCAAATTTGAGCCTCTACTACCTGCGACACGGGAATATATTATCTCAATCCGAGCCAGTAACACACACGATCATACGCCATTACCTGCATCTACATGCACGCTGTGCAAACCACTGTGAAGTGCATGGCGGAGAGCACTTCCAATGTACCAGTTACTGGGGCTTCTTTGTGTTCCACTCAAGTATGGAGCGCAAGAATGGCAGTTTACATGCCGCTGTGCGCGCTGTAATTAATCTGATATATTCGCCTCACGATCCCAATGTGAGCGATATGTAGACCGTTGTAGCATAGTTCTAATGTCATAATTTACAGCTGACTCTTTAAATTGTTGCGTCGATCTTCAACTGCCTGCTAGTTCAGTTTCTTCAAACACTCTCCCATACTTGAAACTAAGGTGTTTAGGATCGTGCTGCCCTCGTCTGTATAGTTAAGTATCCCCTGTTAGTCCTCTTTGGCATGGGCCTCACACAACTGAAGAATATTCTAGTATGGGTCGCTCGAGTAATTCGTAAGCAATCCAATGTGTAGACTGACTGCATTTCCCTACTATTATACCAAAAAACCGTAGTTTCGCACCTGCTTTATTAATGAATGAGCCTAAGTGATCGCCCCATTTCGTACCTCTATAAACTTTCAGATCTAGTTATTTTTATGAGTTGACTGATTCCAACTATGAGTCACTGATATTACGTATAGTCATAGGATGCTATGTTTTTTCGTTATGCGAAGCGCGCAATTTTGCAATTCCGAACATTTAAAGCACCACTTTGAAAGCTTATCAAGGACTGAAAATATTTGTGCAGCTTTTTTCAGACTTCATTATAGATAAATACGTCACTGCAAAAAGCGTGCACTATTAATATTGTTTCCAGGGACATTAGTACTCAGTATGAACACCACGGGTCCCAACACACACCCCTGGGGAACACAGGAAGTCACTTCCGCGTCCGTTGACGCGTTGATGCTCGGTGGAAGGTAACATTCTGCGTGCACCTTACCTGCAAGCCCTCCACGCACTTACAAGTTTCACTCGATACACCATACGATCGTACTTTTGATAATAAGCGTAAATGTGGTATCGAGTCAAACACCTTTCGAAAATCGAGAAATACTGGAAATGGAAATGATCGTATGGCATTGTTGGTCGGGAGGCCCCATTCGGGGTAGTTCGGCCGCCGTATTGCAAGCCCGTTTTAGCTGACGCCACATCGGCGACCTGCGAGTCAATGATGATGCAGGACACACAACACCCAGTCCCCTGCCGGGAATCGAACCCGGTGGACTGCATTTACTTGACTGCCCGTAACCACGGCTTTCAAGATTGTTTCTTGTTGTTGTTGTTGTTGTTGTGGTCTTCAGTCCTGAGACTGGTTTGATGCAGCTCTCCATGCTAATCTATTCTGCGCAAGCTCCTTCATCTCCCAGTACCTACTGCAACCTACATCCTTCTGAATCTGCTTAGTGTATTCATCTCTTGGTCTCCCTCTACGATTTTTACCCTCCACGCTGCCCTCCAATACTAAATTGGTGCTCCCTTGATGCCTCAGAACATGTCCTACCAACCGATCCCGTCTTCTGGTCAAGTTGTGCCACAAACTTATCTTCTCACCAATCCTATTCAATACCTCCTCATTAGTTACCTAATCTACCCACCTAATCTTCAACATTCTTCTGTAGCACCACATTTCAAAAGCTTCCATTCCCTTCTTGTCCAAACTATTTATTGTCCATGTTTCACTTCCATACATGGCTACATTCCATACAAATACTTTCAGAAACGACTTCCTGACACTTAAATCAATACTCGATGTTAACAAATTTCTCTTCTTCAGAAACGCTTTCCTTGCCATTGCCAGTCTACATTTTATATCCTCTCTACTTCGAACATCATCAGTTATTTTGCTACCCAAATAGCGAAACTCCTTTACTACTTTAAGTGTCTCATTTCCTAATCTAATTCCCTCAGCATCACCCGACTTAATTTGACTACTTACCATTATCCTCGTTTTGCTTTTGTTGATGTTCATCTTATATCCTCCTTTCACGACACTGTCCATTCCGTTTTATTTCTTCTCCGTGGATTTTAATACCTACTCCGAATTTTTCTTTTGTTTCCCTTACTGCTTGCTCAATATACAGATTGAATAACATCGGAGACAAGCTATAACCCTGTCTCACTCCCTTCCCAACCACTGCTTCCCTTTCATGCCCCTCGACTCTTATAACTGCCATCTGGTTTCTGTACAAATTGTAAATAGCCTTTCGCTCCCTGTGTTTCACCCCTGCCACCTTCAGAATTTGAAAGAGAGTATTCCAGTCAACATTGTCAAAAGCTTTCTCTAAGTCTACAAATGCCAGAAACGTAGGTTTGCCTTTCCTTAATCTTCCTTCTAAGATAAGTCGTAAGGTCAGTATTGCCTCACGTGTTCCAACATTTCTACGGAATCCAAACTGATCTTCCCCGAGGTCGGCTTCTACTAGTTTTTCCATTCGTCCGTAAATAATTCGCGTTAGTATTTTGCAGCTGTGACTTATTAAACTGATAGTTCGGTAATTTTCACATCTGTCAACACCTGCTTTCTTTGGGATTGGAATTATTATATTCTTCTTGAAGTCTGATGGAATTTCGCCTGTCTCGTACATCTTGCTCACCAGATGGCAGAGTTTTGTCAGGACTGGCTCTCCCAAGGCCGTCAGTAGTTCTAACGGAATGTTGTCTACTCCCGGGGCCTTGTTTCGACTCAGGTCTTTCAGTGCTCTGTGAAACTCTTCACGCAGTATCGTATCTCCCATTTCATCTTCATCTACATCCTCTTCCATTTCCATAATATTGTCCTCAAGTACATCGCCCCTGTATAGACCCTCTATATACTCCTTCCACCTTTCTGCTTTCCCCTCTTTGCTTAGAACTGGGTTTCCATCTGAGCTCTTGATATTCCTACAAGTGGCTCTCTTTTCTCCAAAGGTCTCTTTAATTTTCCTGTAGGCTGTATCTATCTTACCCTTAGTGTGATAAGCCTCTACATCCTTACATTTGTCCTCTAGCCATGCCTGTTTAGCCATTTTGCACTTCCTGTCGATCTTATTTGTATTCTTTTTTGCCTGCTTCATTTACTGCATTTTTATATTTTCTCCTTTCATCAATTAAATTCAATATTTCTTCTGTTACCCAAGGATTTCTACTAGCCCTCGTCTTTTTACCTACTTGATCGTCTGCTGCCTTCACTACTTCATCCCTCAGAGCTACCCATTCGTCTTCTACTCTATTTCTTTCCCCCACTGCTGTCAATTGTTCCCTTATGCTCTCCCTGAAACTCTGTACAACCTCTGGTTCTTTCAGTTTATCCTGGTCCCATCTCCTTAAATTCACACCTTTTTGCAGTTTCTTCAGATTTAATCTACAGTTCATAACCAATAGATTGTGGCCAGAGTCCACATCTGCCCCTGGAAATGTCCTACAATTTAAAACCTGGTTCCTAAATCTCTGTCTTACCATTATATAATCTATCTGATACCTTTTAGTATCTCCAGGATTCTTCCATGTATACAACCTTCTTTTATGATTCTTGAACCAAGTGTTAGCTATGATTAAGTTACGCTCTGTGCAAAATTCTACCAGACGGCTTCCTCTTTCATTTCTCTCCCCCAATCCATATTCACCTACTATGTTTCCTTCTCTCCCTTTTCCTACTGTCGAATTCCAGTCACCCATGACTATTAAATTTTCGTCTCCCTTCACTACCTGAATAATTTCTTTTGTCTCATCATACATTTCTTCAATTTCTTCGTCATCTGCAGAGCTAGTTGGCATATAAACTTGTACTACTGTAGTAGGCATGGGCTTCGTGTCTATCTTGGCCACTATAATACGTTCACTATGCTGTTTGTAGTATCTTACCCGCACTCCTATTTTTTTATTCATTATTAAACCTACTCCTGCATTACCCCTATTTGATTTTGTATTTATAACCCTGTATTCACCTGACCAGAAGTCTTGTTCCTCCTGCCACCGAACTTCACTAATTCCCACTATGTCTAACTTTAACCTATCCATTTCCCTTTTTAAATTTTCTAACCTACCTGCCCGATTAAGGGATCTGACATTCCACGCTCCGATCCGTAGAATGCCAGTTTTCTTTCTCCTGATAACGACGTCCTCCTGAGTAGTCCCCGCCCGGAGATCCGAATGGGGGACTATTTTACCTCCGGAATATTTTACCCAAGAGGACGCCATCATCATTTAACCATACAGTAAAGCTGCATGCCCTCGGGAAAAATTACGGCCGTAGTTTCCCCTTGCTTTCAGCCGTTCGCAGTACCACAACAGCAAGGCCGTTTTGAGTAATGTTACAAGGCCAGATCAGTCAATCATCCAGACTGTTGCCCCTGAAACTACTGAAAAGGCCGCTGCCCCTCTTCAGGAACCACATTTTGTCTGGCCTCTCAACAGATACCCCTCCGTTGTGGTTGCACCTACGGTACGGCTATCTGTATCGTTGAGGCGCGCAAGCCTCCCCACCAACGGCAAGGTCCATGGTTCATGGTGTTTCAAGATATCATGTGAGAAAAGTGCGAGTCGGGCTTCATATGATTGACGTTTGTGGAGTCCATGCCAACCGGCATTCTGTTTTAGATACCTCATTACGTTTGAGTTCAGAATATGCATGTAAAGGATATTGGACAGTAGTTTTGCGGATCATTTTTGCTGTCCTGCTTGTAGGCGGGTGTGAACTGTGCTTTCTTTCAACTACTGGCGACAGTAAGATAGACTACAATTAAAAAAGGGCTAACTCAGCCTAAATTCGCTATAAAATATGACAGTGATTCCATCGGGTCCTGGGGCTACGTTTAGGTCAAGCAATTTGGGCTTTTTCTCAACGCCAGTGACTCTAATAACTATTCCACTCATATTTGCAGTGGTATGACAAATAAATGCGACAATACACTTGGATTTTCATTTGTAAGCAAATATTTGAAAAGTGGGTTTAGAGTTTCTATTTTAAATTTTTTGGTGGGACATGATGGACATTGTTCCACAAATACACTGACGGAAAAGGAACAGCGCCAAAAAATAATCATTGTAGAGTACTGAAGTTTGGTTATTAATTTGCGTAGGTAATATATTCAAGTGATTAACGTAGCAAGATTACAGGTTAATGTCCGCGTGAGATAAGCCATTACCAATGTGAAATTTTGGTACATTAATAACCGGTGTATCCGCATGTATTGTATTGTACAGCTGCCAGATGTCAGCCTGTGGCATGGAGTTGCACGGCTGTTGCACTTGGTCGGTCAATACACGGACGGTTGACGCTGTCTGTGGATGCGCTGGAATCCAATGATGCCTCACATGTGCTCGGTTGGAAACTGATCTGGTGATCGAGCAGGCCAAGGCAACATTTCCACGCTCCATAGAGCACTTTCGGTTACAAAAGCGGCATGTGAGCGAGCGTTATCCTATTGGAAGATATCCCCTGTAATTCCGTTCATGAATGGCAGCACAGTAGGTCGAATCACCACCAGTCTGGCGTTGCTGCCTCTGGATCACGGGGTCGCATGTTCGGTTCCCGGCAGGATTGGGCATCTTCTCTGCCAGGGGATTGGGTGTTTGTATTGTCCTCGTCATTTCATCATCATCATCATAATCATCATCATCGTCATTCGTGACAGTGGCTAAACTGGATTGCGTGAAAAATTGAACTGCGTAAAAATTGGGACTTTGTATGGGCGCTGATGACCGCGCAGTTGAGAGCTCTAGAAACGAATCATCACCTTCACCACCACCAGCCTGACATAAAGATTTACCGTCAGTGTGCGTGATCCCGCTGTCATAGGAGATCACACCCTAGAGCATAACTCCAGTTGTAGATCTAGTCGGGCCGCACGCAGGTCCACAGCTGGAATCCTCGTAACAAACACACAGCCACCACTGGCACCTCGGCAGAACCAGCTCTCACTGGAAAAGACACCCAAACCTCCAACCTCCTCTCCAACGATTGGATTTGTGAAAGTTCGCTGTCTTCCCTCTCGGTAGCGCCATGTGGCCTTCCGGAGCCCGGTCTACTTGTGACCGTACATTCTCGTGACCACCGCTGCCAGCAGCCATGTATCTACATCTACATCCATAGTCCGCAAGCCACCTGACGGTGTGTGGCGGAGGGCACCCTGAGTACCTCTATCGGGTCTCCCTTCTATTCCAGTCTCGTTTTGTTCGTGGAAAGAAGGATTGTCGGTATGCCTCTGTGTGGGCTCTAATCTCTCTGATTTTATCCTCGCGGTCTGTAAGCGAGATATACGTAGGAGGGAGCAATATACTGCTTGACTCCTCGGTGAAGGTATGTTCTCGAAACTTCAACAAAAGCCCGTACCGAGCTACTGAGCGTCTCTCCTGCAGAGTCTTCCACTGGAGTTTATCTATCATCTCCGTAACGCTTTCGCGAATACTAAATGGTCCTGTAACGAAGCGCGCTGCTCTCCGTTGGATCTTCTCTCTCTCTTCTGTCAACCCAATCTGGTACGGATTCCACACTGCTGAGCAGTATTCAAGCAGTGGGCGAAGAAGCGTACTGTATCCTACTTCGTTTGTTTTCGGATTGCATTCCCTTAGGATTCTTCCAATGCATCTCAGTCTGGCATCTGCTTTACCGACCATCAACTTTATATAATCATTCCATTTTAAATTACTCCTAATGCGTACTCCGAGATAATTTGTGGAATTACCTGCTTCCAGTTGCTGACCTGCTATATTGTAGCTAAATAATAAGGGATCTTTCTTTCTGTGTATTCGCAGCACATTACACTTGTCTACATTGAGACTCAATTGCCATTCCCTGCACCATGTGTCAATTCACTGCAGATCCTCCTGCATTTCAGTACAATTTTCCAGTGTTACAACCTCTCTATATATCACCGCATCATCCGCAAAAAGCCTCAGTGAACTTCCGATGTCATCCACAAGGTCATTTATACATATATTGTGAATAGCAACGGTCCTACGACACACCTGAGGGGGAAAATGTACAGTGGCTACATTCCTGCCAAGTCTTTCTGCAGTATCGCAGAAGTAAAATCCAGCTTCTCGTAGCCTCAATGTGGTATTTATAATGACTTAAAGGCATTTTTGACTAATATCACCTAACCACGTCCATTCTCAAAGGTACCTAACGGCCACGACCGTTACAGCGCGTATTTAAAGCAAACCTGATTTGCTTTCTCATACTGGGGATACTATTGCCCCCCTGGCGTGAAATTTGAATAGCCGCTATCTTTCACATGTATAAAAGCACGCTTACCAACTTTCGTTTATGTCGCAGAACTCCTCGGTGTTGCGATTTTTTTCCCCGTCAATGTACATTAAGCAGCTCCAGTCTTCCAGTTCCAAAAACCGTTTTCTGTAGGTTTCACTTTGTTGTCAAGTAAGTAGAGACAGTGATAAGACATTGTCATTCATTCGTGTTAAGTTAGCAGCTCACTGCATAATTGGTTGAAAAAAAGAATGACCCTGTTATGTGTTGGATCTAAAAGAAAAAAGAACAGCCCGCTCTACTCCTTGGATCGAAATAAAAGTCAAACGAAAATGTTTTACAACAGGAGGCCCCTGTCTCTGAAACAGTTAATGCAATTAAATAAATAATCGTGGAAGCCCCTCGGCCCTAATTCCAGCCTACTGGTACATTTGACTGGAAAGAACAACAACGTTTGTTCTACAACAACCCGTCCAACATTCATCAGTCATGGATGAGTGACGGCAGAAATTTAAAAAAATGCAATATTTTATCTGGGACAGTGGACAACACGAAACCCAGTACTGATTGCTAGCACAGTTTTCGGGAGGTTTCATTTGTTTGCCACGCGAGTAGCGGACTTGCTGTCCCCTCCCATTTATTTCCAGCCCGGAATCGCTCTCTGTCAGTATCATTTCTCGAGGTTCACTGACAATACGGAGAAAGGAGAGGGGGTTGAAACACTTTCAAGAAGTCACAGTCACACGGAGTGCGGAGTCTGGGGCTCTTCAGGTAGCAGCGAGCGAGTAGTGGCGTCTTGGGAATTCGTCTCCAGTCTGGTGGCATAGCACAGTGTTCTGTGGTCTATCATCCATGTTACTAGGAATTAGTTTTAACGCGTATGATGAAAGCTCAAACAAAACGGTTCCAGACCATCTCCAGAGGGCGATTACGTATGAACACTTACGTATCAGGACATGAGTTTCGCATAAATTGTTGCTTTCGGGAACTCTCATTATATGAATACGGAGTCAAAATAAGCAAACACGTCTCTCACCTCCTCCGCAGACACTCGACCGCATCGGAGAAGCCGACCGCTGTGGCCGAGCGGTTCTAGGTGCTTCAGTCCGGAACCGCGCTGCTGCTACGGTCGCAGGTTCGAATCCTGCCTCGGGCATGGATGTTTCTGATGTCCTTAGGTTAGTTAGATTTACGTAGTTCTAAGTCTTGCGGGCTGATGACCTCAGATGTTAAGTCCCATACTGCTTAGAGCCATTTTTGAGCTTCGGAGAAAACGACGGTCAGAGTATTGGATGTAATACAGATGCCTTCTAGCGCGCGTTAATCTCAGCCGAAATTGACTTACAGTGGCTAGCGTCGTTGCCTCTCATTTTGGAAATCCAATTATTTTAATTAATTTATTTATTTTAGTTATTTATTTACTTATTTATTTTTTTTTTACTTTATCTACTCATGTCGGTAGAAAGTTGCTACCCGCTTGTGTCTTGTCAAGTTAGCGAATACAAAGATATTATACACTGAAGCGTCAGAGAAACTGGTAGACCTGCCTAATATAGTGCAGGGCCCCCTCGAGCACACAGAACCGCCGCAACGCGACGTGGCATGGACTCGACTAGTGTCTCAATGCTGGAGGAAATTGACACCATGAATCCTGCAGGGCTGTCCATGAATCTTCTGAACAACCCGTTGCAAGGCGTTCCAGATATGATCTTTAATGTTAAACTCAGAAGATTTTAAAGTCAGAAGAGTGTTCCTGGAGCCACTCTGTAGCAGTTCTGGACGTGTGGTGTGTCTCATTGTCCTGCTGGAATTGCCCAAGTCCGTCAGAATGCAGAATGGACACGAATGGATGCAGTCACCTGTCAGAGTTGTAACTAGACGTGTCACGGGTCCCAAATCACTCCAACTCCAAACACCCTCTCCATTACAGAGCCATGAGCTTGAACAGAACCCTGCACACGTGCAGGGTCCATGGATTCATGAAGTTGTCTCGAGACCCGTACACGTCCATCCGCTCGATACAGTTGAAACGAGAGTCGTCCGACCAAACAACATGTTTGCAGTGATCAGCAGTCCAATGTCGGTGTTGACGGGCGCAGGAGAGGCGTAAAGCTTTGCATCGTGCAGTGATCAATGGTACACAAGTGGGCCTTCGGCTCCAAAAGCCCGTATCGATGGCGTTTCGTTGAATTGCTCGCACGCTGACACTTGTTGATGGCGCAGCATTGAAATACGCCGAAGGGTTGGACTTCTGTCACATTGAACGATTCTCTTCAGTCCTCGTTGTCCCGATCTTGCAGGATCTTTTCCGGCCGCAGCGATGTCGCAGTTTTGATGTTTTACCATATTCCTCATGTTGACGGTAGGCTAGTGAAATAGTCGTAAGGCGAAATCCCCACTTCACCGGCACCTTGGAGCTGCTGTGTCCCATGGCTCTTGCGCCGACTATAACACCACATTAAAGCTCACTTAAATCTTGAAAACATGGCATTGTATCAGCAGTAACCGATCTAACAACTGCGCCAGACACGAGGTGAGCTGTATAGGCGCTTCCGACCGCAGCGCCGTATTCTGCCTGTTTACATATCTCTGTATTTGAATACGCTTGCCTATACCAGTTTCTTTGGCGGGTCAGTGTATTTACGCACTTAAAGTTTTCGAGGTACTCTGCGTGTCCCTGGCCATCGTTTTCTCAGAAGCGGTCTAGATCTACGAATACGCCGAGACATTTGTTCGCTTATTACGATTTCCGTTCCACTGAGATCGGGTTATGGCACTTGCCGTGTTCTATGCGTTACAGCAGGAAGTGGAGTTTCCCAAGTAGTACGAAGTGTGGCGGCTGACAGCTTGGTGCATCCTAATTCGGAAACAGCCCGTTCCGACGCTCTACTGCCCGAAGCGCCTCGGGCTTCGTGGAAGTATCGGCGCATTCCATCTCCGTGTAAGTGTCGCTCCGTGGAAGTGTCACAGTCTCGGGGTGGGGGGTTCCGCAACCTGCCGCGGCTACTGGCGACCCTGCCAGGCGCGGGATAAGGATGGGGCTGAAGGCCGAGGCGTCGGGCCCGTAAGGAGCGCGCAGGCAACCAGCCGCAGGCTTCACGCTCGGCGAAGCGTGCGCGCCGCGGCCGTACGGCCGTTCCCAGGGCTGGAAAGCCGACACGCCGCATCCAGCACCACGTCACCACGCCACCACGTCACCACGTCACCACGCCACCACTAGCCGCTTCTCGCCTCCCAGCGACCCGACACTCCACGGCAGCTGCCCCGCTGGACTCTCACAAGGGAACCTCCCCATCGCAACCCCCTCAGATTTAGTTATAATCTGGCACAGTGGATAGGCCTTGAAAAACTGAACACAGATCAATCGATAAAACAGAAAGAAGTTGTTTGGAACTATGGAAAAAATAAACAAAATATACAAACTGAGTAGTCCATGAGCAAGATAGGCAACATCAAGGATGATGTGGGCACAGGCGCGCCGTGGTCCCGTGGTTAGCGTGAGCAGCTGCGGAACGAGAGGTCCTCGGTTCAAGCCTTCTCTCCAGTAAAAAGTTTAAATTTTTATTTCCAGACAATTATCAGAGTTCAGGCACTCACACATAATCAATTTCGCTGTCCAAAATTCCAGGTCACGTTCAGATTTACTTGGAAATATGCAGGATTTGACGGTCTACACACGGAAAAATTTGAAAACGTTAAAAACATATGTTTTGACAGAGCACAGAGAAAACTGTGCGACTGTGAAACTATTGCATGCATTTGTTGCAGTTTATGTGACTCACTCTTATGTTTTCATCACTTTTTTGGGAGTGATTATCACATCCACAAGAAAACCTAAATCGGGCAAGGTAGAAGAATCTTTTTACCCTCCGCCAAGTGTGCAAGTTAGGTGGGTCGACAACATATTCCTGTCATGTGACGCACATGCCTTCACCAGTGTCGTATAGAATATATCAGACGTGTTTTCCTGGATCAAATGTTTTCGATTCCCATTGGAGAGGCACGTCCTTTCGTCTACTAATCGCACGGTTTTGCGGTGCGGTCGCAAAACACAGACACTAAACTTATAACAGTGAACAGAGACGTCAATGAACGAACGGACAGATCATAACTTTGCGAAAATAAAGTAAGTAAACTTTTCGCTGGAGGGTAGACTTGAACCAAGGATCTCTCTCGCTCAGCAGCTGCTCACCCTAACCACGGGACCACGGCGGTTCTGTGCAAACATCATCCTTGATGTTGCCTATTTAGCCCATGGACTACTCAGTTTGTATATTTTGCTTATTTTTTCATAGTTCCACACAACTTCTGATCTCTGTTCAGTTTTTCAAGGCCTATCCACTGTGCCAGATTATAACTAAATCTGAGGGGGGTGCGATGGGAAGGTTCCCCTGTCAGTGCGCTGCGCGATACGCACTTATACAGACGGCGGTGGTATCGCGTACACAGGCCAGTGTAATTTGTACTCAGGTGATTCATTTGAAAAGCTGTCACACGTGATCGTGGCCATGCGACGGGAATGAATAGACTTTAAACCCAGAATGGTAGTTGGAGCTAGACGCACTGGACATTCCATTTCGGAAAACGTTAGAGAATTCACTTAACCAGCGAGAGCAGCGTCGTATGAGTAGAGTCGTCAGTGCTAACAGACAAGCAACTCCATAAATCAGTATAGGACGTACGACGAATGTACCCGTTAAGTAATTTTTTAGAACATTTCTCTTGGAGAACAGCGTTTTTTTGTATTACTTAGAAATGAACATGAACAGTCACAACCCCAAGAAACTTCTTTTTTTGTGATGTTACCGGTTTCGATTTATCTGCTTTGATCCATTATAAATGTGTTTTGAAAGCCTGCGACTGTAGAAACAATAGTTTTGTTTATAAATAAATAAATCTTCTGCTACTAGTCACGATTTTTCTTTATTTTACTCTTCGCAGCACCCGTTTCGGGAAATAATTCCCATTTTCAAGTGCGTTTTATGTCTGTATTTAGCCATTTCTTTTGATGTTGTCAGTGTGTGTGAGTCCGCTTCATTTCGTTGACTTTTCAGTTTTCTAATGGTCCATTTGTGCAGAGTCTTACACACACTTAACATCACACACAACTTGTTGTACACTTTACACATCGCCCGCAGCTCGTGGTCGTGCGGTGGCGTTCTCGCTTCCCACGCCCGCGTTCCCGGGTTCGATTCCCGGCGGGGTCAGGCATTTTCTCTGCCTCGTGATGGCTGGGTGTTGTGTGATGTCCTTAGGTTAGTTAGGTTTAAGTAGTTGTAAGTTCTAGGGGACTGATGACCATAGATGTTAAGTCCCATAGTGCTCAGAACCAACCACTTTACACATCAAAAATATCTTATGTAAACAAAATTTACCTACCTGTTTTGTTTATATAAGGTATTTTCGATGTGTGAAGGGTACAAATGTTCAAAATGTTCAAATGTGTGTGAAATCTTATGGGACTTAACTGTTAAGGTCATCAGTCCCTAAGCTTACTCACTACTTAAGCTAAATTATCCTAAGGACAAACACACACACGCCCATGCCCGAGGGAGGACTCGAACCAGCCGCACAGTCCATGAGTGCAGCGCCTGAGACCGCTCGGGTAATCTCGCGCGGCGTGTAGGGTACAAGAAAATTGTGTGTGATGTTTAGTGTGTGCAAGGCTCTACACAAATGGACCATTAGAAAACTGAAAAGTCAACGAAATGAAGCAGACTCACACACAACAGACTGACAACAGCAAAAGAAATGGCATAATACATACAAAAAACGCACTTGAAAATGGGAATTATTTCTCGAAACGCATCGTGCGAAGAGTAAAATAAAGAAAAATCGTGACTGGTACCAGAAGATTTATTTATTTATAAACAAACCTATGGTTTCTATTTATTTTAGACCGTCTTCAGACCTCACACCATGATGGTGGATGGTGGCTGTGAACTGTGAAATTAGTGAAACTTCCTGGCAGATTAAAACTGTGTGCCCGACCGAGACTCGAACTCGGGACCTTTGCCTTTCGCGGGCAAGTGCTCTACCAACTGAGCTACCGAAGCACGACTCACGCCCGGTCCTCACAGCTTTACTTCTGCCAGTACCTCGTCTCCTACCTTCCAAACTCCTGCGAAACTTGCAGAACTAGCACTCCTGAAAGAAAGGATATTGCGGAGACATGGCTTAGCCACAGCCTGGGGGATGTTTCCAGAATGAGATTTTCACTCTGCAGCGGAGTGTGCGCTGATATGAAACTTCCTGGCAGTCTCGGTCGGGCACACAGTTTTAATCTGCCAGGAAGTTTCATATCAGCACACACTCCGCTGCAGAGTGAAAATCTCATTCTGTTAAATTAGTGTTCGTGGAGTCATAGCGCCTGCTACGATCACAGCCACCGTCTACCATCACGGTGTGAGGTCTGAAGATGTTCTGAAACAGACTGAAGCCGCTAACTTCGTAAAAAAGGAAGTTTCTATCGGTTGTGATTGTTCATGTTCATTTTTAAGTATCGTTCAGAACAGTGCGGTCAACTTTGGCGTTAATGGGCTATGGGAGCAGACGAACGACGCGAGTGCCTTTGATAATAGCAGGACAAGGCCTGCAGAGACAGTCCTGGGCTCGTGTCCCTAGACGACTGGAAAACCGTAGCCTGGTCAGAAGAGTCCCTGTTTCAGTTGGTAAGAGCTGACGGTAGGGCTCGAGTGTGGCGCACACCCCACGGAGCTGTGGGCGCAAGTTGTCAAGAAGGCACTGTGGAAGCCGGTGGTGGCTCCGTAATGGTGTGGGCTGTGTCCACATGGGATTGTCCTCTGGTCCAACTGTACCGATCATTGGCTGGAGACGATGATGTTCGGCTGCTTTCGGACCATTTGCAGCCACTCGTGGACTTCATTTTCCCAAATAACGAAACAGTTTTCATGAATGACAGTAGGCGATGTCAATTATTGTTGGCGATTGTTTTGGAGAGCGTTCCAGACAATTCGAGCGAATGATTTGGCCACCCAGATCGCTCGACATCTATCCCATCCCAACATTTGTGGGACATAATCGAGAGTGTAGTTCGTACACAACATCCTGCACCGGCATCACTTTCGCAATTATGGACGGCTGTAGAGGCAGCGTGGCTTTTATTTCAGCAGGAGACCTCGAACGACTTGCTGAGTCGATACCACGTCGAGTTTCTGCACCACGCCGAGCGAAAGGAAGTCCGACACGGTATTAGGAGATATCCAACGACTTTTGTCGCCTCAGTTTATAACGTTCTATCTGGATTTCCCTTCACACTGCACACAGCCAGTGAGACGGGGTTTCGGGAGGTTCTGTCTTCGAATACCCGTCAGGGAAATTTTGTAGCGATGGCACTATTCACGAAGTAGCCACGTTGCTCTTATTCTGCTCATCACTCTTTCTATGATTTTGATCTGATGTTCAATAAGAGTCCAACATCCGCATGTTGTTCCGTCTATACAGTCTGAGCTGCGTTAAGCTTTAGAACAGGGGTGTCCAACCAGCTGCTCGCAGGTCGCATGCGGCCCAAAACAAGTGTCAGTGAGGCCCAGAAAGTGTGCAGCTATTACACAATCGTGAAAGAACATAAAATTCCATTTATGTAAAGTTATGATAAATTGAACATTTTAAGTTTTGGTAATTGCTGGTGTAGAGCATATTATGTGCCGCCGCAAAATATTGCTCTTCTGTTGTGGTCCAGATGAGCTAAAAGACTGTATACCCCTGATTTAGAATCAGCTTACTGTGTGATTTGATTACGCTGCTCAAATTGCTTACTTACTTACTTACTTCAGTTAATCACAAGCACAAGAAAAGTCCTTGAAGCAAAGAGCAAACACAGGAGTAATCAGAAAAAGACTGCGGAAAAAAAGGCGCAGGCTCGGTGGTGTAAGATGTTCAAACAGACCATCCAGAGGCAGCGTTGAATTTAAAAAGTTGTAACACAGAACTATTACAAAATTAATTAAAATCGGAAAGTCATGACATTAAATTTTTACGTCACTCCATTCAACAAATGGTTCTTGTTGAAGAAGCAACCAGCTACAGGCCCTCTCTGAATGCCAACATCGGTCCCCCTGAAATCAGCTTTACACAACATTTTGCATTAGTATGTACAGGAATTTGTGAAACACATACAAAGTAAAAATAAATTACAACACGTTAAATATTTCAATAAACCACTGAGTTAAAATTAAAAAAAACCTTTAACAGATAACCCATTCGAGCTCGGGACTACATGTGACTTTTACCAACAAATTGGTAAATAATTTCAATTTGATTGGAATTCGTATTGCGCAGCGATCGTTGAATATAGAAAATGGAGGAAAGTACAACGAAAAAGTTGCAAATTTTACTTTTTTTATTCACTCATTGACTAGTTTCTGGCCGAGAACCATTTTCAAATCTTTTGCTGAGCCACCGCTTTTCCAGCACCCCTATAAGTTTGTAAGTGGCCGAAATACGTCGTTTTATTTCAGCAGATCTAAATTTCAGCCATTAAATGGCCATATTCAGTGCTAAGAGTTACAAAATAGGAGAATGAGAAATACGTAAACGGAAACTAGTCAACAACGTATCTTAACTGCAAACATCAGCACCACACAGTTACATACTGTATAACAACAGGTGACATTAGTTTAGTTGCGAAGTAAACAGTATTGGTTGATGTTGGACTCTAACATGAATGGAAGCCGTTGCTAAGGTTGTTGAACAAGAAGAAAATGTATCTCCAGAGACATGCGGTGCCCTATATATTTTATTGCCCGTAACTCATACATTCCTTTATTTGACTTATTTGTTCATGTTTTACACACCACTTTTTAGCTGCCTGCCTTTCGTCGTTTTACTGCTGTTTTATTACACACGTTTGTACTGTTACCCGAGAGATAGCCCTACTGTATTCTTGCGACCTATGTGATTCTAGTATATGGCCAGAGACGCCACACCATCGTTTATTGTACTTTTTTCATTCCTTTATATTTTAATTATTTTGGTACATTATTTTAATATTGTACATTTCGTTGTTACATGGAATTTTAGAAGGATCTTCTTCTATTGATTTGTAATGTAGCAATACTTTCTGTTACCGATTAGGTTGTATTTATGGCTTCACACATGTAATTTGTTTTCTTTGGTCAACCATTACTTTTGGTTTTATTTTTTTAATTGAAAATTATATAGCTTCTCTGTTATTTACTTGTTCGCTAATGTCACAACCGATTGCACCACAGGTCTCCAAGTTACATTTCCTTCCTGTTCAATCATGTAAGAAACGGCTTCCGTTCGTATTGGACTCGTGTATGCTCTGAAAAAAAACCAATATTGTTTGTTTCGTGACACTGGAGTAATGTCACCTGTTGTTATATCGTATTTGACTATGTGGTACTTATGTTGCCTTGACGATACGTTGTTGTCTATATTCTGTTTCTTTCCCATGCTCCTTTTTTGTAATTTGTAGGACTGCACATGACTGCGTAATAGCTGAAGATCTGCTGTAATAAAACGACGGATTTCACGATCCACTTTTGCTCTTTCCTCCACTGGATCAATAATTAAAATCACTTATACTTGAAAAAACACACAGATTTCTCGAACGTACAGAGTTTAGCACGAGCTTACAAAATATATGTAAGACAAATGAAGCTTTAAAAACCAAGTCGGCGAGTAAAATTAACGACTCGGATCTAAAATTTTAAAAATCTGAACTAACTGTTAACCACTCTGTTCTCAAACAGTTTACAAGCAGGCACAGTTCTGAATTAAATGAGCCAGAATATGCTTTAAATTAACAGCAGACAAATAAAGCTGCTATTTTACGACTACAGAAGGAAGAAAAACATTTTTCAAAACCAGCAGCACTGCACATCCAACACAATAGGTCGCTCCACACCGCTGCCCGGAAGCTAACAACTCAGTAAAATTAAAGCGTAACACTGCCCAGTTATTTCACAACGAGGGCAAGAAAGTACAGGGTGTATCAAAAAGTATCGTCCTATTTGGTACGTCTACATTTCTGAAACTAACAAACATATACAAGGAGTTTTGTTTTTTGGTGAACGGGAAACTCAAAAAGTTATTGTTAATGCCTTCTCATAGGTGTTCAATATGCCCGTTTTGAGATTCACGATATATGCAGCGAGCATGTCTTGAATTACAGCCTCCACTGTTGCTGTTATGCGACATCTCAGGTCATTCATTGTTGTTGGTAACGGAGGCACATAAATAGGCTCTTTTATGAACCCCCACAAGAAATAATCAGATACAGTAAGGCTGAATCATTTGGTCCAGTGCGACAGATCCATCGTTCAGTAATCCTTTGATTTAAACCGCGCGACCGCTGCAGTCGCAGGTTCGAATCCTCCCTCGAGCATGGACGTGTGTGATGTCCTTAGGTTAGTTAGGTTTAAGTAGTTGTAAGTTCTAGGGGACTAATGACCTCAGATGTTAAGTCCCACAGTGCTCAGAACCATTTGAACCATTTTGAATCTCTGATATTGTACAGCTTCATGTGTATGTTCCGTACCCCACGTTCTCACATTATGACGGTTCACCTTTCCATTTAAATGGAGTGTTATCTCCTCACTAAACACTACGTGTGGAAGAAACTGTCACTCTCCATCTTGCCAAGAACGAAATACAGAAATACACGTCGTTGTTTGACACCTTTACGAAGAGCTTGCAGTAGCGGAATTTTGTTTTGTTTCTGTGTAAACGTCGACGCAACACGCGTCAGACGGACTTCGGGGGCGTGCTGAGCTGTCGAGCTGCACGGCGAACGGATTTCTGCGGACCCCTCGTGAAACTGTGGCGGTTGCGTTCGACGTCTGTGTCAGACACTCGGGGACTGGAAACATCCCCCAGGAGTGCTAGTTCTGAAAGTTGTGCAGGAGAGCTTCCGTGAAGCTTGGAAGGTAGGAGACGAGATACTGGCAGAACTGAAGCTGTGAGGCCGGGGCGTGAGTCGTGCTTGGGTAGCTCAGATGGTATAGCACTTGCCCGCGAAAGGCAAAGGTCCCGAGTTAGAGTCCCAGTCGTGCACACAGTTTTAATCTGCCAGGAAGTTTCATCTCTGTGTCCTGATGGCTCAGTGGTCAGAGCATCTGCCTAGTAAGCTGGAGACTCGGGTTCGAATCCCGTTACGGCACAAATTTTCAGCTTTGCCCATTAATTTCAGTCAATGTCCGCTAGCAGCCAATGTTTGTAACTCCTTTGTGTCCTTTTCAGTTTTATTAGGATCTACTTTGTTTATACTCAAAAATGGCCGCACAAGCCCAAATTGTGTGTGTGTGTGTGTGTGTGTGTGACTTGACAAGGAAGAGAGCCTAAAACAGTTTAAATTAACAGCCTTGGTGGAAAGACATCGCCTTCGTTTGAAAAAATTACGGCCTTGATGCGCAGCAGTAACAATATGTTAAAACTATATAGCTGGACCGGGTTTCGAACCCACACCATTGTCTGTCGTGGGCGGTTGTGGCCCCAGGGAACGCTTCGCGGACGCAGTCAGAGCTCCATCTCGGGCTGCCTTCCCTCTTTCGTTCGCGACAACGATGGCGAGGCAGTAGGTGAGATAAAAGCCGCCCTCTGCATGTCCGTTCCCTGGCGGCTGCAGCGTTTGGAAGACGAGGCGGCTGTCGATCCCTCAGGCGTGCTTTGGCCGCTGGATTCACAGCTGGAAGTCATCAGAAGTCCTGGTCGTGGGTTCCAGTCCCGACACGGCCCACATTTTTGATTCGTTGCGTACATTTAATACGCCAGAGCTCCTAGAGTAAATGACAATGCAAGTGACATCTGCAGTCACAGAAATTGTGCGCCGAATAACGGTCACTGCTGTGCAAAGGATGAGATCGATGAGGACGACTTGGACGAAGTACAGCGCGGCATCGAACGATTTTGGGTTGGGTTGGGTTGTTTGGGGGGAAGAGACCAAACAGCGAGGTCATCGGTCTCATCAGGTTAGGGGAGGACGGGAAAGTAAGTCGGCCGTGCCCTTTCAAAGGAACCATCCAGACATTTCCCTGTAGCGATTTAGGGAAATAACGGAAACCCTAAATCAGGATGGCCGGACGCGGGATTGAACCGTCGTCCTCCCGAATGCGAGTCCACATGTGCTAACCACTGCGCCACCTCGCTCGGTGAACGGTTTTAGTGAGTGGGTTCAGAAGTGCTGAACCAACGAGGTAATAAATGTGCCCTGACAAACGGGAACCTGCCCCAGACTCCGGCAGCCTCCAGCTTACTGATCAAAGTCGCCTGCATTTTTTTTATTATTATTTGATTTTTACATAAGCGGCTCAGGCTGTTTACCGTCCTTTGTAGCCTTTAGTGACTTTGAATTTTTTCCACAGGAGATAATTTTTTGTCGTCTACAAACAAAACTTCTTTACTCTTGAAAACGAAACTTAAAAGGGAAATGTTTACCTTTTTCAAACTGAAATATTCGTTTCGAGTTGATTTTTGTCCTCTTGAAAAATTAAACTACTTTACTCTCGAGTAGTGAAAATTCTTCAAACGTTGTTGTTGTTGTGGTCTTCAGTCCTGAGACTGGTTTGATGCAGCTCTCCATGCTACTCTATCCTGTGCAAGCTTCTTCATCTCCCAGTACCTACTGCAACCTACATCCTTCTGAATCTGCTTAGTGTATTCATCTCTTGGTCTCCCTCTACGATTTTTACCCTCCATGCTGCCCTCCAATGCTAAATTTGTGAGCCCTTGATGCCTCAAAACATGTCCTACCAGCCGATCCCTTCTTCTAGTCAAGTTGTACCACAAACTTCTCTTCTCCCCAATCCTATTCAATACTTCCTCATTAGTTACGTGATCTACCCACCTTATCTTCAGCATTCTTCTGTAGCACCACATTTCGAAAGCTTCTATTCTCTTCTTGTCCAAACTAGTTATCGTCCATGTTTCACTTCCATACATGGCTACACTCCATACAAATACTTTCAGAAACGACTTCCTGACACTAAAATCTATATTCGATGTTAACAAATTTCTCTTCTTCAGAAACGATTTCCTTGCCATTGCCAGTCTACATTTTATATCCTGTCTACTTCGACCATCATCAGTTATTTTACTCCCTAAATAGCAAAACTCATCTACTACTTTAAGTGTCTCATTTCCTAATCTAATTCCCTCAGCATCACCCGATTTAATTTGACTACATTCCATTATCCTCGTTTTGCCTTTGTTGATGTTCATCTTATATCCTCCTTTCAAGACACTGTCCATTCCATTCAACTGCTCTTCCAAGTCCTTTGCTGTCTCTGACAGAATTACATTATCATCGGCGAACCTCAAAGTTTTTACTTCTTCTCCATGAATTTTAATACCTACTCCGAATTTTTCTTTTGTTTCCTTTACTGCTTGCTCAATATACAGATTGAATAACATCGGGGAGAGGCTACAACCCCGTCTCACTCCTTTCCCAACCACTGCTTCCCTTTCATGCCCCTCGACTCTTATAACTGCCATCTGATTTCTGTACAAATTGTTATAAAAGAAAATTTTCTTTCGTTTTCTTCTTCTGTTTCACCCGATTTTCGGACACGATAAATCAGTTTTTTATGCTCTGTGCTTACTGTCAGCCCAGTATTGATTCACGCTTTGTGATCCTGCTTTCCCTTCTTCGGAGATTTAGAGCTTGCATTTTGACTTATAACCGTTCTTTCTTGTCTTTTTTTATGCAGTTTTACCTATGAGCATATTTTCTGTGATTTAGAATTCAAGACCTTCTCCGTTTCCTTAAACCGATTTGCATTCTTTTGTTTTTGTTTGAACTTAAAATTTTTCCTTCTTCAAAATTAAATTTCTTCCTTGTTTAAGATTTAATTTTTTCCTTTTTCACAACTTCAAATTACTCTTTTATTTTTATTTGTAGTTATTTTTTTCATCTCTGCTGACGACCTGTAGATTTTAAACGAGGATTTAAAGAAAGCTTCTCTCAAAGTTGGTACTTTGCCTCTCCTACACATCGGACAGTGTCGGCAGAATTTATTAAATATTTGCTCTTGTTATTGCAACAAACAAAGCACAGAATAAAGCCCTCGAGGGAATATTTTAAACTTATTTCCGTGTAAAAAACCATCTCGACGGTGTCTCTAAGGACACACTGAGTTTTTTTGCTTCTTTCTGAGATGTTAATAAAAAGTTACATTCAAACGAAGACGATGTTCTGTGACTCCTCTACATACAAAGGGTGTCGTGATACTTGGGCCGGGATCTGTGTCACATTTAGCACTGTTGTCTCGTCAGGTATTAAGAAACCATTAGGCTATCCAAATACGCCTCAAGGTCAGACTTAAATTTCCACTGTCACTCACGTTAAGTTGCGACTTAAATACACGCAGTACACCTGCAAGTGTAATGTAAATTGTGAACACTTCTTATACATTGCTGTACTGCGTCGATCAAAATCACCAGATCCCTTGTTGATAAAAAAAAAAGTCATATTTGACACGTTTCGGGCTTAGACCATCCAGAGAACATCAAACAAAATACCTTTTTGCGTACCATAGCCTGACATACACTCCTGGAAATTGAAATAAGAACACCGTGAATTCATTGTCCCAGGAAGGGGAAACTTTATTGACACATTCCTGGGGTCAGATACATCACATGGTCACACTGACAGAACCACAGCCACATAGACACAGGCAACAGAGCATGCACAATGTCGGCACTAGTACAGTGTATATCCACCTTTCGCAGCAATGCAGGCTGCTATTCTCCCATGGAGACGATCGTAGAGATGCTGGATGTAGTCCTGTGGAACGGCTTGCCATGCCATTTCCACCTGGCGCCTCAGTTGGACCAGCGTTCGTGCAGACCGCGTGAAACGACGCTTCATCCAGTCCCAAACATGCTCAATGGGGGACAGATCCGGAGATCTTGCTGGCCAGGGTAGTTGACTTACACCTTCTAGAGCACGTTGGGTGGCACGGGATACATGCGGACGTGCATTGTCCTGTTGGAACAGCAAGTTCCCTTGCCGGTCTAGGAATGGTAGAACGATGGGTTCGATGACGGTTTGGATGTACCGTGCACTATTCAGTGTCCCCTCGACGATCACCAGTGGTGTACGGCCAGTGTAGGAGATCGCTCCCCACACCATGATGCCGGGTGTTGGCCCTGTGTGCCTCGGTCGTATGCAGTCCTGATTGTGGCGGTCACCTGCACGGCGCCAAACACGCATACGACCATCATTGGCACCAAGGCAGAAGCGACTCTCATCGCTGAAGACGACACGTCTCCATTCGTCCCTCCATTCACGCCTGTCTCGACACCACTGGAGGCGGGCTGCACGATGTTGGGGCGTGACCGGAAGACGGCCTAACGGTGTGCGGGACCGTAGCCCAGCTTCATGGAGACGGTTGCGAATGGTCCTCGCCGATACCCCAGGAGCAACAGTGTCCCTAATTTGCTGGGAAGTGGCGGTGCGGTCCCCTACGGCACTGCGTAGGATCCTACGGTCTTGGCGTGCATCCGTGCGTCGTTGCGGTCCGGTCCCAGGTCGATGGGCACGTGCACCGTCCGCCGACCACTGGCGACAACATCGATGTACTGTGGAGACCTCACGCCCCACGTGTTGAGCAATTTGGCGGTACGTCCACCCGGCCTCCCGCATGCCCACTATACGCCCTCGCTCAAAGTCCGTCAACTGCACATACGGTTCACGTCCACGCTGTCGCGGCATGCTACCAGTGTTAAACACTGCGATGGAGCTCCGTATGCCACGGCAAACTGGCTGACACTGACGGCGGCGGTGCACAAATGCTGCGCAGCTAGCGCCATTCGACGGCCAACACCGCGGTTCCTGGTGTGTCCGCTGTGCCGTGCGTGTGATCATTGCTTGTACAGCCCTCTCGCAGTGTCCGGAGCAAGTATGGTGGGTCTGACACACCGGTGTCAATGTGTTCTTTTTTCCATTTCCAGGAGTGTATATCGGTGCTCAACTAAGCCCGAAACGCGGCAAAAATATACAAAAAAAATTAGCAACAAGGAATCTCTTTGTTTTGAAGCAAGGTATAACAGCAGTGTACAAGATGTGCTTACAGACTACTATCTGACGTCCTCCAACAAAATATGTGACAATAGGATATACAGCACCACTCGTGAGAAGGTGAGGCGAGGGGTTTGTTACACGCCGTAAGGGGAGTACCTACGCCAACTGAAATACTGTATCAACTCTTATTACGGCACATATTTCATTGTTCACGACATATTCACTACATCGCAAAGTCATCATTTCTGAGGCCGCTTTGCCGATATTGTTTCATCCTATTAGATCTGTATTGGTTTCGCACTCACGACCTCTGTGCGTTTTATGTCAGTGAACTAAATTCAGTTATTATAATTACATCGTAGCAAGGCAGTGGAGAGAGCCACCTAGTCCTGCGAACACAAAAAATCACGTTGGTTACAAATGCCATTTTGTGGCAGATAGGCTGGATGGTGAAGGAGGTCTGGGTTCGGTTCCTGGTGTAGCACTAACGTTCATCTTCAGGACGTATTCCAAAATTTAATAATCAGCTTCACGAAAATTGGATGTTTAATATGTTCTGACTGAGTAAGGTTTGTGTACCCAGTGGTAGATATTTCATTCCTAAAACGCTTCGCGTGTTATTGAATAAACTTCCAGGCTAGAGCGCTTACATTTACTATCTTTGATCATTAAGACTCTCGGTAATCGTAATCTATGTTTGATGTAGAACCAGCCAAAGTTGTAAGATTCAATTTTTTTTTATTTAATTGATGACTCGTTTCGGGTTACCTGAACCCAGTTTTAAATCATCCTGTGGGATGCAAAGTTAAAATTACAATTTATCCAATAAACTGCTCGAAATCACAGTGCATATTACAGGATACAGCGCGTATCGTACGAGGATATATGAATCAGTCAGGCAAAACAGTATTTTCCGTAACAGCATGCAAACCATGTTAATACTGTACATAAACGTACATCAAAGTCAAGTTTTTCTATGAACATTGCCAGGACGAACGTACAACAGATAGACCACTTCCACCTTACCGACCTCAGGTACAAGGCGCCCTATCAGGTTGCACGGAATTTCTCTTTTTACAATTTCCAATGAAGGACAAAAAAATTGGTACAATAAAAGTACAAGTCAGCTACCACATTTCAATTTTTTTTTAAATTTTCCAGAAACAGCAGGTCGTTTAAAAGCTCTTCAAAATTTTCGAATCGGTAGGACACTTAAATGCAATGAACAGTAAACAGCAGCGCCACATTCGGCGTATACGAACAAAAATCGTATGCTATAGCGACATGAAACAACGTCCGTTGTGAATCATAACACATCATCAGAATAATAAACATTGTAGTGTAACCCTGAAAACACATCACCAGCTTTCGAGTTACTTCATAAGCATGAAACACTGAACCAGAAGCAAACCTAACAGAATATATATCTATAAAGGCCATTTTAATGAAACTTCATAGCTAAAACAGAAATTAAAATGCTAAGTTGTCTCTTCCAATCTATAAAACCGTAGGGCCCTCAATTGCATATGACAACATGAGGTATCTACTTAATCCCCCTCTAAAGTAGGGATTTCAGGTACGTAGAATATATGAAAGGCTAAAGCCAAATAGACAAGCAATGGAAAAACAAGGGGAGGCGTGGTGGAGGAAAGTAGTCAACAATTAAATCAATGAAGTGAATCTCGGAACTACATCGAACTGGTTAACAAAAGTTGCTATCTCGTTATCAACCCAGCATTCTAGAAATCCTTAATTTATGTGATTTTATTTTAGTAGTGTCCTTATGGGACTAATTCTGGTGTTTTATCCTGGCAGGCTTCATTGTTGGTTGTGATTCGTCTCTCGGCTGAGAGAGATAGCTAGCGAATCATCGACGGCTCAAATCGCGGCGGGCGCTTCGAGCGCGCAGTACTCGCGACCTGTTTGCCACAACAAACTAGTTAGAGTCGCCAGCGCACGCAGACACTGCCCCTCCGCCCGGCAGCTAGAGCTGGGGAGCGCTTCGGCTGTGCTGCCTGCGCGCGCGTGTGTGCGTGTCGAGGCGGACACGGACTAGGTGGATGCCGGCGTCGGCGGCCGACTGCGTGTGTCGCAAAGTGCGTGTGTCTGTGGCGGCGCCGTGTGCGTGATGCGTGTGACAGGGACAGGTGCGCGACGCAGCTGCGTGGGTGCGTGACAGCGGCGAGCCCAGCCAGCAGGGGACGGGAGACGCACTACAAGGGGAGCAGCGGCAGTAGCAGACGGCCGCCATGAGGCTCATCAAGAAGTACTGGTGAGTAACCTGCCTAGCACAGCCTCTGAAAGCACTCGGCCAAGTGTCGCCGCTCTGGCAAAACAGCCCTACAACTCGTAATTTTGTCAAAAGTCAGATTCGATCTTACTCGTAATGTTGGAAATGTGACGGCGACTGCATACATTACTTTCAACTTCAATAAACCAAAACACACTATTTACTTTAGCTGTAGTGAACAGACGGGTAAAAGGTTAAGGGCCCTACACACCAACCAACCGACCGACCGACTGACTGACAGACAAACTGCACGAGTTAGGCGATATGTCCAACCAACCGACCAACTTTTCTGGTCGGGCTGTCTGTTGAGTAGGACCACTCGATTCCTCCCCCCCCCCCCCCTCCCCCCCTCCCTTTTACTAGCTTACAAGGGAACCTCCCCATCGCACCCCCCCTCAGAATTAGTTATAAGTTAGCACAGTGGATAGGCCTTGAAAAACTGAACACAGATCAATCGAGAAAACATGAAGAAGTTGTGTGGAACTATGAAACAAATAAGCAAAATATACAAACTGAGTACTCCATGCGGAAGACAGGCAACATCAAGGACAGCGTAAGCTCAGGAGCGCCGTAGTCCCGTGGTCAGCGTAAGCAGCTGCGGAACGAGAGGTCCTTGGTTCAAGTATTCGCTCGCGTGAAAAGTATACGGAAGCGTCCGATCCCGCCCGTCTGCTTTGACCCATGACGTCACAAATGTGGCTGAAACGACCATAAACCAGGATTCCAATATGGCGAATATAAAGTTGGTACGTACACATTATGAGGACGAAAATACATCGAGAAACAAACATACACACTTTCCACAAAAAGCCTAATGACACTAACGCGACAAGCGCGGGAAATGGGGTGTTTTTGGGTGAGGGCAAACTAAATATAAACAAATTTAGACACCAACCCGCATACAAAACCACAGAAAACGACGAAAAAACCGGCATCACAAAACTCCCCAAATACCACTAAACACAATATCGTCTGGAATCGGACACTTCGCTTGACCTATATAGCTCAACAGCAGCTCCCGATTCCATAAATTAGGGTCAAACACTTCCCTTGGACTATATAGCTCAAAAACATCTCCCGATACCAATATCAACATACACAGCCACACATTGGGATCGAACACTTCCCTTGTACAGCGAACAACACTAAATTAACTTTCACACAAAATCGTTAACTCACGTAAACGAATTCCATTACAAAACAGACCCGACACTCAGAGCCCATTACACCACACAAACGAAAACCCTGAACATACCACCAGAGAGCCCAACAAACCACAACACGACAACATCTACAAACACGCCACACACTCACAAGCCAAACTCCGCGCCGTCATGACGTCACACACAACACCCTTACGTCACGGGTCAAAGCCGACGCGTGGGATCGGACGCTTCTGTCAACTCAAGTAAAATACTTTCTTTATTTTCGCAAAGTTATTATCTGTCCGTTCGTTCATTGCCGTCTCTGTTCACTGTAATAAGTTTAGCGTCTGTGTTTTGCGACCGCACCGCAAAACCGTGCGATTAGTAGACGAAAGGACGTGCCTTTCCAATGGGAACCGAAAACATTTGATCGCAAGGTCATAGGTCAACCGATTCCTCCACAGGAAAACACGTCTGATGTATTCTATACGACACTGGTGACGGCATGTGCGTCACATGACAGGAATATGTTGTCGACCCACCTAACTTGTGCACTTGGCGAATGGGTAAAAAATTCTTCTACCTTGTCCGATTTAGGTTTTCTTGTGGATGTCATAATCACTCCCAAAAAAGTGATGAAAACATAAGAGTTTGTCGCATAAACTGCAACAAATGAATGCAACAGTTTCACAGTCGCACAGTTTTCCCTGTTCTCTGTCAAAACACACGTTTTTAATGTTTTCAAATTTTTCCGTTTGTAGACCGTCAAATCCTGCATATGTCCAACTAAGTCTGAACATGTCCTGGAATTTTGGAGAGCGAAGTTGATTATGTGTGAGTGCCTGAACTTTGATAATTGACACACTATCACGTAAACAATACTGCTCTGTGTACCTGTGCAGCTTCGCAAAATCATAGAATCTTGTTACAAAGTATTTCACTTGCCGAAAACCAAACACATCTAAAGGTTGCACAAGAGGTGTACAACCTGGAGGTATGGTAATCACATCTACTCCCATACTAAAATTGTACAATGCCTGATCCTTCTGTCCTGTATAGCTGTCAAGGAGTGAGACAAAATCTTTGTCCGCGTAAGGAGCAATCACACGTCCATTAAAGTCTTTCACTAGTCTTTTTTCCATTTTTCCTGACGCACTGCAATTCACAATGACATTCGGCGTTTGCGCAAGTACCCTATTGACCTGTTGTTGAACTTATGGTCCAAATACACCAAATATTAAACTTTTCACTTGAGGGAAGACTTGAACCGAGGACCTCTCGTTCCGCAGCCGCTCACGGTAACCACTGAACCACGGCGCTCCTGAGCTCAAACGATCCATGATGTTGCCTATCTTGCACATGGACTACTTAGTTTGTATATTTTGCTTATTTTTTTCATAGTTCCACACAACTTCTTCCTGTTTTCAGTTTTTCAAGGCCTATCCACTGTGCCAACTTATAACTAAATCTGAGAGGGGTGCGATGGGGAGGTTCCCTTGTTAGTAGTATGGCGTGTTACGCTCTCCACTTGCTTTGAATTACGTTAGCGGTCGCGCACTTAATCTGGCGCTGACTACCTAAGTAAAGATAGTGTGGCGGCGCGTTGCTATTTACGAGCAACAATTATGATTAAGCTCCACCTGCTTCACAGCATACTATATGCACCGACGTGCGATTAGGGAAACCTGGCCTGCTAAACCGCCTCCCGTTTCCCTCAAGGGCAAGCATAAAATGGAACCAAAACCTTCCAACATCTGGACGGCAACACCCGTCAATCTGCTCAGTCTAATGTAAGAAGCACCTGTCCCATTAGCACCAAGCAGACGCAGAGTTCACTCTTGCGTAATTACAGTGATTCTACAAATAATTGCTTAACAAATATTACCGCATGTTATGCAACAAAAATGACAGTAAACTACGCAGGTACTATATGTTACAGTTAATTAAGTAATAAGCCATAAGCTCGCTGTACTCCTGTTTCCACTCTTCTGTGATATACTGACCATTAGTTATTTGATTAAAGAGGCGCTACATTCTAATTAACATGTATTTGATATGGGTTATTGCCATCACAAAATAATGAGGAAGAAAAATATGCCGTTAAAGTGTTATTACACAGCCTACAAGATATATGTTCCCCCAATCACATTTTTTGTCTCAAAAACACTACTGTTTATACAAGCTATCATCCAGGAAACGTTTGTTAATAATAGTCGACGGATTTTCAGAACTGGAGCTGAATTATCCTACTAGGTCCACTAGATATTTACTGGCAACTGTGATGAAATATTTTGAGCAGTTCGTACGTAATAAGTGACAAGCAATCGGAAAATTCAAGTTTTTGACTGTAAGAAGGTTGTTTTAAGAGTCAATCACAATTCCCCGTCATTTACTTTGTGGTAAACTTCCTTGTTTTCTGCTGTTGACTCTACTACAGTCATGAATGTTCACGTTTTCGATACAGTAGTTGTTTGCTACTCCACATCTAGCCATAGATATTTTAAATCCAGCTGGAAACGTATGTTTAAAGTCAGATAGTTTTTCTCTGTTTTGATTGAACAGGACCGCAACCAATTTAAGTTGCGGAATCCTACGAAACGCGTGAGTTCGTACTGCAGTGCTGTTTAGGTAAAAAAGGTACCCATTCATAATCGTCAGATGACTGACGGAATCTGCTAAACTTAATTATTATGTATTACTTGTAGGCGCTATTCTGTCGCTTATGTGCACTGTTTTTTGAGTTGTGGAGTTGTAACGTTTATGTCTTCAGTAGGTGTGGTGTTTATGACTAACAAAGAACAGTTATATCAAGTGGTTTGCTGACTGCGTACCTCATTGTGTGTCCCTGTATATTTATTTACCTGACCCTTTTTTAAACAATCCGTCTACTAGCAAGAAAGCAATACCAGTAAACCTAAACCAATTAAAACCTATTCTCGATAACGTCAAATTAGAGGTAAGTACATTCAGATCTTACTGCGACCCTGTAAATCTGAATAAGCACAAGTGTCCCTGTGCGAAAATCCATAAAATGTGTGGAATAAATATCGTACCTCTTATTCGAGTCGCCTTGGATGTTAGCGTTGTTCTGTTCTCAACACTACTAAACTAACTACTGTTGCAAAAGCCAGAATACAAGAAGTCAGATTTAAAATTTGTTTAAATTAAACGACTTGGATTTGGGAGGCGGAACATGACTGAGGAGAATCGCTGTATTACCTTACTTGAAAATCGTACTGTATTGTGAAACTGACTTGCAGTTTTTAAGCCATATCATAAAATAAGATTTATGCAAACAAATGATCTTTACAAATAAATACAATAAAAAACGTGGGGTTACATACAAAGGTGGTCTCATTCAAATTCGTTCTATAGCAAAAGGGCATAAACACATGAATATTGATTTTCTTATTGTAGATTGATGTAACAATATGTAGATTCTTCAACAAAATTTCATAATAATATTTACAGCATTTTCTTAATTAATTTTCTTCAAGGAATCCTACAAACGAGTGAGTTCGTATTGCTGCAGCTTTGCGTAAGTAAAAAGGTAGCCATTCATAATCGTCAGATGACTGATGAAATTTGCCAAACTTAAGTAATTATTATTTACTAGTTACAGGCGCTTTTGACTTTTTTTTGGGGGGGGGGGGGGGGGGGGTGGAGTAGGAACGATGGAAACATCGGACGTGCGCCGTACGGAATATTCGTATTTACCTGAAGTATTTATCTTCTAGGCGCTCAGTCCGGAACCGCGCTACTGCTAGGTCGCAGGTTCGAATCCTGCCTCGGGCATGGATGTGTGTGATGTCCTTAGGTTAGTTAGGTTTAAGCAGTTCTAAGTTCTAGGGGACTGATGACCACAGATGTTAAGTCCCATAGTGCTCAGAGCCATTTGTACCATTTATCTTCAGACCAACGACAGAATAACCAGTGAGAAGCTGACATCGTGATTCCGTGATGATGTCACAGACTTCCAAGGATGATGGAGAAGGCTAAGTGGACCAATTTGACGTAAGGGAACCGAAAATTATAAGCGAAAATCGTTATGATACCTCTGATGACTCGACCTCTTCTAATGAACTTCTTTGCTTTCCGTATTTTGGGAGGAGGTAGTATGGACCAAACAAGAAAAATGTGTCGTAAACATGGGCTATAAACTACGTTCCTTAATAACTACGAGCACTTGTTCAATGGAAGAGATGTGTTTCACAGTAGTGATGATGAACAAGAGCTCGTAGTTCTTAAGGTAGGCACTTTAGAGCCCAGTATCAGTGGTCGTTTTGTCTTGTTATGGTCCATAGTACCAGCTCTCTAAGCAAAGATCGAGAAGCAGAAGAGGGCCACTGTCAGAGGTATGAGAAAGATTTTCGTTTATAACTTTCGATTCGGTAGTTTCCGAACCAGAGGTCCCATATCGCAAATTCATACAATTATTTTTCTCCATCATTCCCAAAAATTTGTACCACCATCACGTAATCATGCTGTAGGTATAAATCTGCGTTCATTGTCATAAACTGGGTGACATCCACAGTGGCTGTAGTGGAAAGAGGGGGGGGGGGGGAGGGGTGGGAGTGTGCGTGGGCGTGAGCAATGGTGTAGTAGTCCGTAACAATTTTTTCTAGCCTCCGAAACGGGATGATAGTTTGCTGCGACAGAAATTAAATTGTCGGCAGAAAGATGCAAGCATAGAGCGTTTTGATACGATTAACTGGTATATGACTGGTCTGTGTTTTGTTTGGCATGCGAAGGTGTTGATACTGTTCGTCCACTATTGTGCGGTTCTTTCACAGGCAGAAATTACTCGTGGGGCTGACCTACAATCCGACGTAATGGTAGTTCGGCATTATATATAAGCACCGTAAGGCCAGTCGCGACAAATTCTAGAACCGTCTGCCCATCTGTGCCGTCGCATTACAACTCGATAATTCTTAACAGATTATTATGGCAGCCGGGAGGCACCGTTCGAGTGAAAACGTCAGGGGCTAAATAAGCAGACGCTGCACCACGTTGATCTTGCTAAACCAGTTGTTATTTCGGGTTCTCTCTGTTTTAAAGCGTAGACGCTTTTATTGATACAGCATCAGAAGTGGCAATATCGTAATCATTACAAGTAGATGACTTTTCTCGCTCTTTCAGTGTTCACAGACTGAATGACACTACATGACCGCCTTTCTTAAGCATGACTTATTCAAGACGTTACTGTCAGCGTTCCGTGTTCCTTGTTTCACTTTCTGGTGACAAATGTTTCTCCTCTCACGTTAGCTGATCTAATTTTCTCCACTCGCTTTGGGGACACGGCGTATGGTTTCCGTGCACGGTGGACTACTTGATTTGGAACTTAATGTTATTCACAGCTTACGAAGAGTCTCTGTGGATGTTCACGTTTTGCAATCAATGGTGCGTCCTTAAATTTTCACTTGTACTTTTCTGTTTTGAGGATAGTGCTAATGACAGAATTCTTACGGAAAATATTTTCATAGTGTATGAGACCAATAGACGTGTCGCCTACTCATAATGTTTACAATATAACCACTGGAACGGTCCAGATATGTGACTCGAGTATTTTGAATGAGATTTTGAGTATTCAGGGCGCTTAAGATAGAAAAAAATAATTCTTACAGTTATTGATTTAGTGTATTTAATTTGTAGCGTCAGTGCATGTAAGTATTACGACTACGCCCCCTAAAGCTAGTTAAAGAAATGGCTATAAAACTCAGTGATGTATACTGTTGATATTCCGATCCTCAGCGGCCTCGACCTTGAGTAATCACTTCCGAGGCTGCTCGGGGCTGGTATTCTCCCTGCTGATAATGTAACTGACCCTTGGCAACAACGGAGAATCAGTGTAGTAACTCTGTGACCGACGAGCTACGTCCTGGATAGCACAGAATTATCCTGCTAAATTCACTTGGCTTTACATGTCATTACCATTGAATAATTTTCACTTAAGGTGAGGCGTGATGTTATCAATTTACGGTTACGAGTCCAGGAAAGTCGTTCCACGTGGACATTGCAGCTAATTCCGTCTTACACGTGGCGATTTATCTGTCCTAGTCACCACTGCGGGAAGAAGTGAGAGGCTAATACTCCAGCCTTTCGGTAGCTCTGGATTAATGTGGTCACGTATCAAACTAAGGCTGTATTGGATTATGGTTTTAGTCCTGCTGAAGCCAATATTTTTAGCTGTTCTGTCACAGAGCTACAAGCAACCACATTGAAAGCCAATAAGGACATCTTAAGAAAACTTCTCCATCGAATATCATCTCTCTACTTCCAGTATCTCTTCGTGTAAGGGCGAGAAACTTATGATATTGCACAACTGACAATGTCTCTTTCCGCTTCTACTGGCATAACTTTCGGTTTTGGTGAATACAGTTTTATTTATGAAATTCCACATTCCCATAGTACCTGAGTATGACATAGGACAGCAAGTAAACATATACCGTTTAGAAGCTGAAAGTGAATATCATCTAATTCATGCTGATATAGGCACACTCGTGTTACAGATACATATTCTTTTATTAAAATAGACTTTCGTCATAAGGTTATATTGGGAAGTTGTATCTCATTCGCGTTTGTGGTTCAAATGGCTCTGAGCACTATGGGACTTAATTTCTGAGGTCATCAGTCCCCTAGAACTTAGAACTACTTAAACCTAACTAACCTAAGGACATCATACACATCCATGCCCGGGGCAGGATTCGAACCTGCGACCGTAACAGTCGCGCGGTTCTGGACTGAAGCGCCCAGAATCGCTCGGCCACCGCGGCTGGCTCTTAATTCCCTCAGCATCATCTGATTTAATTCGACTACATTCCATTATCCTCGTTTTGCTTTTCTTGGTGTTCATGTTATATCTTCCTTTCAAAATACTGTGCATTCCGTTCAACTGCTCTTCCAGGTGCTTTGCTGTCTCTGACAGAATTACAATGTCGTCGGCAAACCTCAAAGCTTTAATTTCTCCTCCATGGATTTTAATTCCTACTTCAAATTTTTCTTTTGTGCCCTTTATTGCTTGCTCAGTATACAAATTGAATAACGTAACGATTGCTTGTAAGTCGCAGAATATCGGAACAAATCGAGTGTGTTATGACCACTAATTTGATCGATTTCTCTGCTTTAGAATGGTATACAACATGTCATACCATCTATTAAAAGAGATGGAGAAACACTAAGAAGAAACTGTAGCTGGTCGGCCGTCTCCCAGCGGGCAATGGAAATGAGAGTACGACATCGTGGGCCGGGAGTCCCCCATTCAGGAAGGCAAGTACTTACTGCGTTCGATGCCACATTGGACGACTTGCGCGTCGGAGGTGGGCATGAAATGATGATGAGGACAACACGACACCCAGTCCCTGAGCGGATAGCCGGCCGGAGTGGCCGAGCGGTTCTAGGCGCTACAGTGTGGAACCGCGCGACCGCTGCCGTCGCAGGCTCGAATCCTGCCTCGGGCATGGATGTGTGTGATGTCCTTAGTTTAGTTCGGATTAAGTAGTTCTAGGGGACTGATGACAGAAGTTAAGACCCGTAGTGTTCAGAGCCATTTGAACCATTTTGAACCTGAGCGGAGAAAATCTCCTGCCCCAGCCGGGAATCGAACCCGAGCCCCTTGGCGTGGCATTCCGGCGCGCTGACCATGCAGATAATGGTGGCGGACTACCCGGCAATGAAAGAAAGGACTAGAAACCTGTGACCGACTGTGAGCTGGCTGTGTGACTTCCTGGAAGGAAGGAAGCCAGCCGACCTGTAACCTTTCAGCTGTGAAGTCGACGCAGACAGCCCGCTAGCTGACCGTTCTTTCTAGCCCGGCCCTCTCTCAGCTGGCCCAGCACGTGCAGCTGAACAAGGGCGTGACGTGGGACTGGCTGTCGTGCCCGGACGCCGGCCTGTAGAGCCCTCCGCCTCAGCCTCAATCTGTCCCTCCCTGCGGGAATTATGCAGGACCAGAGCTCGCCGTATCGACGGCTTTCCCGCGCTGGTGACGTAAGCAGGCCAGTCTGGGCCGCCCTACAATGAGGCGCCCACCCCGGCCACAATAACACACTTATCGACCACCCCCTCCACCCCTACCCCACCTGACGCTGCTATTCTCGTTCTCTCCCCCCTCCCCCACCTCCAGACCCTCCCCTTAGTGCCGGCTCTCTTTTGTTAAGAGCCTATTTTCCCCTCTGGCCGCCTTATTCTGCAAAAGCCTCCGCGCAATCTTATTCCTGCGAGTATCCAACAACAAACGTGCCATCTACACAGGAACGAAGCTTCGGATACAATGGACTTCGCAAATTAAGGAACGAGATGGGAGTGCCTAGCAAACCCAAAAAGGTTTGTTCCGAGAGCGTACCATTCCGATACGCACAGCCACCACCATCACCGGCCGCACCATTACAGTTACCAGTCAACTGATGTGCAATGTTTCATCAACAATATACTGCTGACTTTTTTTAATTTATCAATGCTTAATTAGAGAATAATTAGAGAAAGATATTTCCGTGAACGGATTTCCGCTGCACAAAACTCTATGGAAGAAACGATTCGAACGCAAGAGACACACACACACACACACACACACACACACATTCACTCACTCTCACTCGTGTGTGTGTCGGTGTGTGTGTGTGTGTGTGTGTGTGTCTGTGTGTGTGTGTCTGTGTGTGTGTGTTTTCAGTGCCTCCCTGTACCAAAAAAGGAAGACAACCAGGATTTGAGCTGATATGGAATTCCCAGTTGTGCGACTGGATTCGTGATTTCCTGTCAGAAAGGTCACAGTTCGTAGTAATAGACGAGAAGTCATCAAATAAAACAAAAGTCATATCCGGCGTTCCCCAAGGAACTGTCATATGCCCTCTATTGTTTCTGATCTATATTAACGAGAAAGCAGACAATCTGAGTAGCCGTCTTAGATTGTTTCCAGATCATGCTGTCATTTACCGTCTTGTAAAGTCATCAGATGATCAAAACGACTTGCAAAATGATTTAGATGAGATATTTGTATGGTGCTAAAAGTGGCAATTGACCCTGAATAAGGAAAAGTGTGAAGTTATTCACATGAGTACTAAAAGAAATCAGCTAAATTTCGATTACGCGATAGGTCACACAAATCTGAAGACTCTAAATTCAATAAATACTTAGAGATTACAACCACAAATAACCTAAAATGGAACGATCACGTAGATAATATTGTGGGTAGAGCAAACCAAAGACTGCGATTCATTGGCAGAACATTTAGAAGGTGCAACAGGTCTACCAAAGAGACTGCTTACACCACGCTTGTCCGCCCTATTCTGGAGTACTGCTGTGCGGTGTGGGATCCGCATCAGGTGCGACTGACGGATGACATCGAAAAAATACAAAGAAGGGCAGCTCGTTTTGTAATATCGCGAAATAGGGGAGATAGTGTCACAGACATGATACGTGAATTGGAGTGGCAATCATTAAAACAAAGGCGTTTTTCGTTGCGACGGGATCTTCTCATGAAATTTCAATCACCATTTTTCTCCTCCGATTGCGAAAACTTTGTGCTGGCAGCCACCTACATAGGGAGAAATGATAATCACGATGAAATAGAGAAATCAGGGCTCGCACAGAAAAAATTAAGTGCTAGTTTTTCCCGCGTGCCGTTCGAGAGTGGGACGGTAGAGATACAGCTTGAATGTGGTTCATTGAACCCTCTGCCAGGCACTTTATTGTGAGTAGCAGAGTAATCACGTAGATGTACAATACACCATAATATTCTTCATTCTTTTGGCTACGAAGCCATATCTTTCAACACCACACCCATTCAATGAGATGGCCTTAGTCCACTTTACTACGGGGACCTGTACGCCTGCATGGTGCCACTCCATTGGCCGACGTCGGAGGCAACGTCTTGCTGCGTCAATAACATCCCCACAGCACCCACGCACTCCTTCCTGCTGAGAGCATCCTTCATTCAGCTAAACACGTGGAAGTCGGAAGAAGCGAGATCCGCAGGTCCTCTCGGGCGTGCAGACTTGTTGGGTTGGGTTGGTTTGGGTTGGGTTGTGTTAGGGGAAGAGACCAAACAGCGAGTTCATCGGTCTCATCGGATTAGGGGAAGGACGGGGAAGGAAATCGGCCGCGCCCTTTCAAAGCAACCATCCCGGCATTGCCCGGAGCGATTTAGGAAATCGCAGAAAACCTAGATCAGGATGTCCGGAGGCGGGATTGATCCGTCGTCCTCCCCAATGCGAGTCCAGTGTGCTAGACTTGTCTGAGGCCTTGCGTTATGATGGCGAAGCAAAAGTTCGTTTGGATTTTTGTGGCGACGAACACGCTAAAGTCGGTTCTTCATATACCTGAGGGTTCCGCAAGACACTTGACAGTTGATCGTTGCACCATGAGGGAGACCTCCGAACGGAATAGCACCTTCAGTGTCCAGGAAAACCGTCGCCATGACTTTACCGGTGTCGGGTGCGGCTTTGAACACTTTATTCTGAGGAGATGTGGTGTCACGCCACTCCTTGGACTGTCATTTTGTTTCCGGTTCAAAATGATGAACCCACGTCTCAACGCCTGTGACGATGTTTGACAAAAAAAATTGTCATAGTCAGCTTCGTAACCCGGAAGTAGTTCCGTACAGATGATTCCTCACTACCCCTTACGGTCTGTTAGACTAACTCAGAGGCCAGACTCCTTTGAGTACCCCGACCGGTGGACGAATGTGTCAGCTCTACCAATAGAGACGTCCGGCTGACGAGCGAGGTGTTAAAAGTGCGATCCGTAGATCACTTCCAATGAGAGTGCCCGCACGTTCCAGCATTGCAGGAATCACAGCTATCTAGCAGCCGGTCGTTAGAAGCGAGACCGGGAAGGTTTGCATGACCTGCTGTCGGTGCCAGACATCTCGCTCAAAGACTCAACGAGCTTTTGTTCACTGCCAGTTATCCGTAGACATTCTACAAGCGGGTATGAATACCATCGATGCTATAGCTTCCCGCCAAAAGAAACTCGGTGACAGCTCAAATGGTTCAAATGGCTCTGAGCACTAAGGGACTTAACACCTGAGGTCATCAGTCTCCTAGAACTTAGAACTACTTAAACCTAACTAACCTAAGGACATCACACACATCCATGTCCGAGGCAGGATTCGAACCTGCGCCCGTAGCGGTCGCGCGGTTCCAGACTGAAACGCCTAGAACCACTCCGTCACAGCGGACAGCTGCCTGCTTGGAACGCACCTCAGTTACAGACGCCATTTTGAAGGCTGCGTATTGCACCGTCACGTATGGGAACTGAGATGCTGTGCCCCATCGCTCGTGCGCCGACTGTAACACCGCATTGAAGCTCACTTAAATCTTGATAAACTGCCATCGTAGCAGCAGTAACCGATCTAACAACTGTGCCAGACACTTGTCTTATGTAGGCTATGCTGACCGCAGCGCAATATTCTGCCTGTTTACGTATCTCTGTATTTGAATACGCATGCCTATATCAGTTTCTTTGGCGGCTCAGTATATGACAAAAAGGAAAAATGTGTAGTAGACATGGATTCTAAAATGCGTACCTTAAGAGTTATGAACGCTTTTTCAACAGAAAAGACGTTCCACAGTAGCAAAGATGAACTAGTGATCGTAGCTCTTAATGTATGCATGCCGGCCGGAGTGGACGAGCGGTTCTAGGCGCTACAGTCTGGAACCGAGCGACCGCTACGTCGCAGGTTTGAATCCTGCCTCGGGCATGGATGTGTGTGATGTCCTTAGGTTAGTTAGGTTTAAGTAGTTCTAAGTTCTAGGTGACTGATGACCACAGCAGTTGAGTCCCATAGTGCTCAGAGCCATTTGAACCAGCCAATGTATGCATGTTTACTATTTTTTTTTCCCCTTGCGAGATACCGTTTCCCTAAGTTTTGTCGCCGAGATTTGAATCACCCTGTACATTAGAAACAGTGGAAAGCTAGGAGAGCTACACGTTCGTGTAAGTTGCTCGAATAAAAGTGTAATAATCAATACTCGTATATACCACTTCACTCCTGAACTTCCTGTGATTGACGCAGCTGATAAAAAAGCTAATGTCTCGAGCGGCGAGGTAGTGTTTCGGTACCCTGCAGTTCGGCACATTTAAGACTAGCCAGCAGACACAAAAGCACGTGCTACCAAGCCATTGCAGCGAGGTACTTTTCCCGCAAAATACTTTTTTTTAGCGTCACAGCAGAGTAACTGAAGTAGTAGAACGCTCAGAAAGGGAGCGCTACTTTGCGGATGGCTATTGCGGTCACACTTCGTGGAAGAGATGCAAACTCGGCAGCGTACGTCATGGCAGGCGTGCCGTAAAGCGCAGCCGGCGATAAGATAAGGGCAATTACTGCTGAGGCTCACCCGGCGGGCGAAGACAGCCGCCGGCGCGTGTCGCTGCACTGGCCGGAGGAGGCCAGGTGTGCGAGGCACCCTCTGCCACTCACCGGGCACCGACAGGCAGGCAGGCAGGCAGGCGGGCGCGCTTCCTGTAAGGACGCGCGGCGCAGGCGGGACCTGCTGGCGGCTAAAGTTAAAATTCTTATTCGGTGTTATGGATGGCATCTTGACGTGAATGTCGAAGAAATATAAACTAATCCAAATGATAGTAATGGAAACTGAAGAAATGAATTAAAATTTGTGCCACCGTTGGGATTTGAGCCCGAGTCCCCTTTGCTTAGGAAGCAGGAATGCTGACCATTACACCAGAGCAGCACTATGGACTACCCAGGCCCAATGCCCTCCCTCGCACGAACTCCATATCCTCTGCTTACCCCGTAAATCGTCACTATTATTATAAGATCTAATCCAGAGTATCTAGGCATAACGTTACGACGAGGACATAACGATGCCCGTACGGCATCGTCAACTTCGGGTTTATTGCGAAATTTACAGGAAGGTGTAGCTCATCTGTGAAGGAGACCATCTGCAGAACAGTTGAAAAACCCATTCTCGAGTACTCCTCCAGTGATTGGGGAGCACATTAGGTCGGATCAAAGGGAGACAGCAGAACAAATCGAATGCCTGCTGCTAGATTTTTTTTACCTTTAGGGTTCGAGAATGTAAAATGGTGCCAGATGTTCGAGACAGAGAAAATTGGGGTGAGCTATAGGTAGAGACTGGTAATATACAACATATGTAAGAGCCAAGAGGGAATAATAAAGCTGGCCGTTGTGGCCGAGCGGTTCTAGGCGCTTCATTCCGGAATCGCGCTGCTGCCACGATCGGAGGTTCGAATCCTGCCTCGGGCGTGGATGTCTGTGATGTCCTTAGGTTAGTTAGGCTTAAGTGGTTCTAAGTCTAGGGGACCGATGACCGCCGATGTTAAGTCCTATAGTGCTTAGGGCCATTTTGGAATAATAAATGTGGACGATCAAGAACAAAGTGTTCGGATTAAAAAGGGTGTAACAAAGGGATGTAGCCTTTCCCCCCTACTGTTCAATCTATACCTCGAAGAATCAATGATGGACGTAAAAGAGAAGTTCAGGAGTGGGATCAAAATTCAAAGCGAAAGGACATCAATGACACGGTTTGGTGATGACATTGCCGTGCTGTCTGAAAGTGAAGAAGAATTACAGGATATGTTGAACGGAAGCAACAATCTAATGGGTACAGAATATGAACTCAGAGTGAACCGAAGAAAGACGAAAGTAATGGGAAGAGTCAGTAATGATAACAGTGAGAAACTTAACATCATAATTGATGCTGACGAAGTAGATGAAGTTAAGGTATTCTGCTACCTAGGCAGTAAAATAACCAATGACGGACGTAGCAAGGGCGATGTCAAAAGCAGACTAGCACTGACAAATGGTTCAAATGGCTCTGAGCACTATGGGACTTAACATCTATGGTCATCAGTCCCCTAGAACTTAGAACTACTTAAACCTAACTAACCTAAGGACAGCACACAACACCCAGTCATCACGAGGCAGAGAAAATCCCTCACCCCGCCGGGAATCGAACCCCGGAACCCGGGCGTGGGAAGCGAGAACGCTACCGCACGACCACGAGCTGCGGACAGCACTGACAGAAAGGGCAATCCTCGCCCAGACAAGAATTATCAAACATTGTCCTTAATTTGAGGAAGAAATTTCTGAGAATGTACGTTTGGAGCACAGCATTATATGATAGTGAAACATGGATTGTGGGAAAAACGGAACAGAAGAGAATCGAAGCATTTGAGACGTGGTGCTACAGACGAATGTTGAAAATTAGGACTGATAAGGAATGGGGAGGTTCTGCGCAGAATCGGAGAGGAAAGGAATATGTGGAAAGCTCTGAGAAGGAGAAGACACAGGATGATAGAACATCTATTAAGACATCAGGGAATGACTTCACTGGTACTAGAGGGAGCTGTAGAGGGCAAAAACTGTAGAGGAAGACAGAGACTGGAATACATCCAGCAGATAATTGAGGACGTAGGTTGCAAGTGCTGTTCTGAGATGAAGAGGTTGACGCATGAGAGGAATTCGTGGCGGGCCGCATCAAACCAGTCAGAAGACTGACGACACAAAGGAAAGGGGGTTGGATGAACACGTGACTGTTATGGAAATGCTGCATCAATTCAAATGGATCTCCCTGGAGGGAAAATGTCCTCTCCACGAGATACCATTGACGTAGTTTAAGACAAGCGGTATGTGGGACAAAATGCAAAACGATTCCAGTGCCACTAAGACATATCTCTAGTAAGAGCCGGAAAGACGACAGAAATCATTGCTCATGCGAAACCATGTAGTTTCTCCCTCGCTCTGTTTGCGAGTGGAACAGCAAAAGAAATGACTAGCAATGGTAGAGGGTATCCCCCACCATGCACCGATTGGTGACTTGCTGCTTGTATGTACCCAGATGTACACTAATGGTCGTTGTATCCAATTATGAGCTACAAACGTCCCCCGAGACACCCATGCAGGTCTACGGGATACCCCGATACACCGTTTCCCACAAATATCATCTACAGGAGCGTGCTGAAAAGTAACGCGTCCGAATTTTTATGTTTAAACTCTTAAAACTTTTTAACCAAAAACATTTTTAACAGTCTACATCTTTGTTCTTCATGTCTACATACTGATTCCTCAATTTAGTCACCGTGGCGACGAACACAGTTCTCCCAACGAGAGACCAGTTTGTTGATACCGTCACTGTAGAATGTTTGACTTTTTTGACAGAGCCACGACATCAGCTCTGCTTGCATCGCTTCATCACTATAAAGCGAAGTCCTCGAAGGTTTTGGAAGCAAATAATAATCGGGTGGGGCCAAGTCGTGAGTATGCGGAAGACGATCGATGACAGTGAACCAGAGGCGTTAGATTGTTGCAGATGTCGCAGCACTGGCAAGTGGTGTGGCATTGTTAGGGTGAAGGAGAGGGTCCGCAGTCGTCGGATTCGAAGGAAACAGCACGCTATTTCTCACGCACAGACGTACCTGTAGTTACAGGGTCACAGTTATTCAACTACATGAAATACAATCGTCATAACTTCTGAACGGTTTGCGTTAGGACATTCAAACTGCATGCTTGGCCGCGAGGCATGATGGGAATTTGAATGGTATGGTTTGGTTTAGAGACGAATCCCACTTTCATTTCGATGGGTTCGTCAATAAGCAAAACTGACGCATTTGGGGGACTGAGAATCCGATCGAGAAGTCTCTTCATCCTCAACAGGTGACTGTGTAGTGTGGAATGTCCAGTCACCGAATAATCGGTGCGATATTCCTTGATGGCACAGTGACTACCGAACGGTACGTGAGAGTTTTGGAAGGTGATTTCATCCCCGTTATCGAAAGTGACGCTGATTTCCCCAAGATGTGGTTCATGCAAGACGGAGCTCGACCCCATCGAAGCAAAAAATGGTTCAAATGGCTCTGAGCAGTATGGGACTTAACTGCTGTGGTCATCAGTCCCATAGAACTTAGAACTACGTAAACCTAACTAACCTAAGGACATCACACACATCCATGCCCGAGGCAGGACTCAAACCTGCGACCGTAGCAACAGCGCGGTTCCGGACTGAAGCGCCTAGAACCGCTCGGCCACAACTGCCGGCCCATCGAAGCAGGTGAGTGATGTCCTGGAGGAGCACTTTGGGAACCCCTGTGTGCTACTGTGCGACTCCTTTTTGCGGAGCTATGTTAAAAACAAGGTGTACAGCAGTAACTCCAAAACGATTGCTGAGCTTGAAAACAGCCATTCAGGAGGTCATCGACAGCATGTTTAGACACTTCAGCGGGTCATGCAGAATATCGCTCTTCGTCTGCACCATCGCCAATGATGGCAGGCACGTCGGTCATAACCTAAACCCGATTATCTGTAGTGAAGATTACATGTTGAATAAAGTGTGCGCACGCCATAGATTGGAGCTAATTTACGGTTTTTTCATATAGTTCAGTAATTGTCACCCTGCAGGCTACATGTTACGCGGTACAATGCGGAGCCCTATATATTAATATGTAGAAATGAAGAATAAAGATGTTGAATATTAGTAACGCTTGTTTTATTTAACATAAATTCGGGGTAATTACTTCTCAGCATACCGTCGTAATCAGTTTGCATGCATGTGGAGTATCATCTGAGGTGTGCGACTGGATTAGTGATTGGGAGTACCGGGCGTGAGTCGTGCTTCGGTAGCTCAGTTGGTAGAGCACTTGCCCGCGAAAGGCAAAGGTCCCGAGTTCGAGTCTCGGTCGGGCACACAGTTTTAATCTGCCAGGAAGTTTCATATCAGCGCACACTCCGCTGCAGAGTGAAAATCTCATTCTGGATTAGTGATTCCCTTTCGCAAAATTCCCTGTTCGTGCTAACTGACCGGAACTCGTTTAGTGAAACAGAAGTGATATGCTGGCCATTCCCCGAGGAAGTGTTACAGATCCTCTGCTATTATTAGCCGGCCGGGCTGGCCGAGCGGTTCTAGGCGCTACAGTCAGGAACCGCGCGACCGCTACGGTCGCAGGTTCGAATCCTGCCTCGGGCATGGATGTGTGTGATGTCTTTAGGTTAGTTAGGTTTAAGTAGTTCTAAGTTGTAGGAGACTGATGACCTCAGATGTTAAGTCCGATAATGCTCAGAGCCATCTGGTGTTATTAATTACATAAACTGTTAATGAGAAAATCTCAGCGGCCGTCTTAGGTTGTTTGCAGATGATGCTGTCGTTTACCGTCTACTAAACAGCTGAGAAGATCAGAGCAAATGGCGAAATGATTCAAACAAGTTATCTTTGGAAGAAATTTTCACCTGCAAGGGGAAGAGAAATGGTGGCGTATAATTCCCGACAGCCACACTTAGCGGAAATTCTACCATTAGATTGTAAGTTTTTCTGGGGTCTATCATGGCGTAAGGACGTGCGAAACTCTTGATGCAGATCAGTCGTCCGGATGGGGACATAACCTCCGCGCCTCGAACCGGCTGCCTCTGAATCGAGCGCCAAGGCATGAGCGTGGTCCGGTGAACATCGATTACAGAGGCAGGTGCTTCCCTAGAAACTCTGTCCATCTTTCCTGCTTTTTATAGCTGGCAGAGGGGGTTACATAAGGAAACGCAATTGTTTCCTTGTCCGTGCACCACTCCCACGTACGCCTGTCTTTATGGATGCTACGGAACTTGCCGCAGAGACGCGGGCTTTTCCAGAGGGGGCGGGTTTACGGGAAAGGCCCCGCTAAACTGGCGGGTACTTACTCTCGTCTTGCCTAACTGGGCTGCTCTCTGCCTGATCGAGGACTCCTGGGCAGAAAGGGCGCGCGACGTGTCTCGTAACTCAGCCGAAGCGAGCCCCATAAATCTCGCCGTCCTTCCAGAGTATTTTTCCCCCCTCAGTGTATCCCCGATGGATATACGCGTGGCTGTCGTGACTAAAGACTGAAACTGTCTTTTTTTGTGGAAACAGGCGGGATTTTTCAGGAAGTAAGTACTGTTTTCAGGTATGTCGTTTTATTCACACGCATCTTGAAAACAACAGATGCTGATGACGAGGTTGATTCCGATATCAACGAGAGACTTTCAATAATTAATTTTTTCTGAAAGATTGGCTTTATTCAGGATCCTAATGCACCACATTATTCGTCACTTTTTTGGCTACAAAAACCATATTTTTCAACGTAATCTCCGTTCAGTGTGACGGCCTTTTAAGCCATCCAAAGAAACTCCATCACTATTCCTTCCCCACTCTTACACAGTATGTAAATACACAGCAACATAATTAAATAGAATTACACACATACAATAATCTAATAATATTAAATAAGATTGTAGGTCATCACAGGTCAAAGACAAACATGGCAAGAATATGTTGGCAACACTACAAAACACAAATCACAACATATATTTAGAAGCATAAAAACAAACAGAAAACAGTGGTGTGCGAAAAAGTGTGCTGTGAAAAACATAAGAAATGCACAGAGCTGCAGAATAACGAAAAATTAGACCACAGCTATCAGTGTCTAAAGTAGAAAAACATCTACGACATGTTAGCAGATGGAGATGGCGTTTCCCGATGTAAGCGAGTATTTAAGCGAAAATCACTGTAAGTACAAACCAACTTATTGTTAACGAACTGTTTTTCGATCTTAAAGCGAATCAAAATGAAAATAACAATTACAGACCACTCACTAATGATGCTTAACCTTAATAAAGCGAAACGCCTCTGGTGGAGATATCACGCATTTTTGTAGCTGCGAAAGAAAAATACCCTCAAGAATTGTAAAGCAACTACGGACTGTATGGCCACAAGAATGAACACATTTTACTGAATTGTATATTGCGTACAGTAGAGGAACAGTTCGAACAGGATGATTGTATCGGCATGACAATCCACCCCGTTATAACGCACGTTTGTGTGACAGTGTTGTTTGGGCAGCGACATTCCTCAATTGGCCTGGCGCCGTGGACCACCTAGGGGTTGAGTTAGGACGTCAACTTCGCTGTGGACCCGAGCGTAGAAAACCACGATCTCCTGTGGTTTCGCGTAGTGAGGGAGAATGGGCCGCCATTACTCCACACACACCTCAGTGAAAGTGTTGCCAGCAGAGTTCAAGCTGCCGTAAAGGCGAAGAGCGGACACATTCTGTCATATTAATGTTCACTAATAGGTTACCGAATACTTTTTATGATGTAGGATACGGTCGGTCATATGGAGTATACATGCGGGCACGTGATTGGTTTCATGAATATACCACTAATTACATTTGAGACTGACAGAAAAGGAGAAAGCGATCAGTTGTGGGTGTCTTAAAATCAAAAATAAAGAAACTAATTTTAATTTTTGATTAAGCAAGGATCTTCAGATATCCATTTATATTTCTTTCCCACTGACATTACTTTCGTTTTGGAGATGCTAATCTTCATACCATAGTCCTTACATTTCTGATCTATCTCTGAAATATTACTCTGCAAACTTTCAATCGAATCTGCCATCACAACTAAGTCATCCGCATATGCAAGACTGCTTATTTTGTGTTCACCTACCTTAATCTCACCAAGCCAGTCTATTGTTTTCAACATATGATCCATAAATAATATAAACAACAGTGGAGACAGGTTGCAGCCTTGTCTTACCCCTGAAACTACTCTGAATCATGAACTCAATTTACCGCCAACTCTGCTGCCTGATTATCCACGTAAAGACCTTTAATTGCTTGCAAAAGTTTGCCTCCTATTCCATAATCTCGTAGAACAGACAATAACTTCCTCCTAGGAACCCGGTCATATGCCTTTTCTAGATCTATAAAGCATAGATACAATTCCCTGTTCCACTCATAACACTTCTCCATTATTTGCCGTAAGCTAAAGATCTGGTCCTGACAACCTCTAAGAGGCCTAAACCCACACTGATTTTCATCCAATTGGTCCTCAACTAATACTCGCACTTTCCTTTCAACAATTCTGGTAAAATACATTAACTATTTTTAGTTCATGAACCGTCTCCTTCCACCTGAATAATGGTAATGTATGTTTTGCTAGGCACGTTTCGCCTCAGTTTATTAGGGCATCGTCAGTGCCGTGAAATACATACAAGTACGTATTTTCATTTGTGTGGAGCAGTATGAAGTGAAATACTCTGTTACTGTATGTTGTTTGAACCATTCAGCACAACGCTCTGCATTATACGTACTGTAAGTTAGCTTCCAGCATCACTGCTTAAACCGTTTATTGATTATTGCGACAGCTGTTTCGGAAAATTTTCATTTTCAATTATATCCGCTTTGTCCTGCGGTATATATAATATCTAGTGTGACTTAATCTGGAGACTTTTCTCGGTAGATTTCAAGTGAAATTCTAAAATATCGAAATCACGTCCATTTTGTGCTGTTTCTTACAGTGTGCCGTGATATTTTCATATAACATAACTCCGTAATATTTTGATATAATACTGTGGATATTACCGGGTGATCAAAAAGTCAGTATAAATTTGAAAACTTAATAAACCAAGGAATGATGCAGATAGAGAGGTAAAAATTTACACACATGCTAGCAATGACATGGGGTTTTACTAGAACCTAAAAAAAAAAAAAACGAAGTTCACAAAATGTCCGACAAATGGCGCTGGACAGCAAACATCAGTGACTGCGCATGACAATCGTGTATAAAAGGAGCTGTAATGAGAGAGAGAATCAGATGCGCCAGCAGTCGCAGCATGTTGACGTTACCTGAAAAGGCGCTTTTAGTTCAGCGTTACGATTCTATCGCCATAGGAAGGGGATTCGAACGGGTAAAGGTCCGTTGACAAATGCAGCTGTGGCGAGAATGATTTCGAAGTTCGAAGCCACGGGTTGTTCAGACGATAGACCCCGTAGTGGCCGACCGAGCACAAGGCGTAATGCTGCTGAGACAGTTCAGGAAGAAATGGAGACTGTAGCGGGTTCGTCTATGCACGGGGAAGTCAGCGCTCGTGCAGTCGCACGTCGCACCGGCATTCCATACACTACTGTTTGGTTGGCACTGAGGCGTACCCTCCGACGCTATCCGTACAAAATCCATCGGCATCATGAACTGTTACATGGCGATTTAGTGAAGCGGAGGGCATTTGCGGTGTGGGCGTTTCAAAAGATGGCGGAAGATGACGAGTGGTTGAGTAACGTGTTGTGAACCGGCGAAGGTCATTTCACGCTCCGAGGGTCTGTCAACGCCCACAACTGCAGAATTTGGGCTACCGAAAATCCTAGAACTGTCGTGGAAACTCCATTGCACGACGAGAAAGTCACGGTATGGGTTGGATTTACCACATCTACCGTTATCGGGCCTGTTTTCTTCGAGGAAATGCGTGATTCTGGTTTCACAACAGCTACCGTGACGTGTGAGAGGTACGCCGATATGTTACAGAATCGCGTCATCCCCAGCCTGGCTGATAAACACCTGCTGGAACGTACGATGCTTATGCAGAATGGAGCTCCACCCCATATTGCTAGACGCGTGAAAGATCTCTTGCGCGCGTCGTTTGGTGATGATCGTGTGCTCAGCCGCCACTTTCGTCATGCTTGGCCTCCCAGGTCCCCAGACATCAGTCCGTGCGATTATTGGCTTTGGGGTCACCTGAAGTCGCAAGTGTATCGTAATCGATCGACATCTCTAGGGATGCTGAAAGACAACATCCGACGCCAATGCCTCACCATAACTCCGGACATGCTTTACAGTGCTGTTCACAACATCATTCCTCGACTACAGCTATTGTCGAGGAATGATGGTGGACATATTGAGCATTTCCTGTAAAGAACATCATCTTTCCTTTGTCTTACTTTGTTATGCTAATTATGCTAGATGAATTGCCATCTGTCGGACATTTTTTTAACTTTTGTATTTTTTTGGTTCTAATAAAACCCCATGTCATTCCAAGCATGTGTGTCAATTTGTACCTCTCTATCTACATTATTCCGTGATTTATTCAGTTTTCAAATTTATACTTTTTGATCACGCGGTATATCAAAATATCACTCCACACTGTATAAAACAGCCCAGAATCGACGTGAAATAGACATTTTGGAATTTCACGTGAAATATAACTAGAACACTCAGCAGTTGCGAATAAGGACTACAATCAGCTGTAGAATGGAATGTCGACAGTGAAAATTTCTGCTGGACCGGGACTCGGATTTCGAGCGATCGCCTTACCGGCTCTTTTTTTTTTTTTTTTTTTCATTCTGTTCGATGTAGTTCGCTGCCTTTGGATTGGGCGGACGTCACAAGACATCCGTTCAACTTGATCGTTGATACCTTGACTAAGTTTTTTATTATTATTTTTATTACAGAGAGCACGCAGCTCTCTGACTGAACACGCTGAGCTACCGTGCCGGCATAAAGAAATGAAATGAAATGATCTTATGGCATTTACTGGCCGGGATATCCCATTCAGGGTTCCGGCCGATACGTGCACGACACGCGGCCAAACCCAAACTTCCATTTGTCGTCAACATGGGTCTACGACCTCAGCTCGTGCATCCATTATGTATATTCCCGCATGCATGCATGTCCAAAGGAACTTTGCATCGTAATCAGAATAACACAGGCACTGCAATATCGCACTCAGCAGATAAAGTCAAACCAGATGTTATACGCTGAAGCGCCAAAGAAACTGGTGCAGGCATGCATATTCAAATACAGACATATGTCAACAGGCAGAATACTGCGCTGCGGTCGGTAATGTCCATATAAGACAACAAGTGTCTGGCGCAGTTGTCAGATCGGTTACTGCTACTACAATGGCAGGGTACCAAGACTTAAGTGAGTTTGAACGCGGTGTTATAGTCGGCGCACGAGGGTTGTGACGCAACATCTCCGAGGTAGGGATAAAGTGGGGATTTTCCAGTACGACCATTTCACGAGTGTACCGCGAATATCAGGAATCCGATAAAACATCAAATCTCCGACATCGCTGCCGCCGGAAAAGACATCCTGCAAGAACGGGACCAACGACGGCTGAAAAGATGGTTGGTTGGTTGTTTTGGGGGAAGAGACCAAACTACGAGGTCATTGGTCTCATCGAATTAGGGAAGGATGGGGAAGGAATTCGGCTGTGCCCTTTCAAAGGAACCATCCCGGCATTTGCCTGGAGCGATTTAGGGAAATCACAGAAAACCTAAATCAGGATGGCCTGACGCGGGATTGAACCGTCGTCCTCCCGAATGCGAGTCCAGTGTGGGCTGAAAAGAATCCTTCAACGTGGCAGAACTGTAACCCTTCCACAAATTGCTGCAGATCTCAATGCTGAGAAGTGTCTGCAAGCGAACCATTCAATGAAACTTCATCATATGGGCTTTCGGAGCCGAAGGCTTATTCATGTACGCTTGATAACTGCACTACACAAAGCTTTACGCCTCGACTAGGCCCGTGAACACCGACATCTGACTGTTGATGATTGGAAACATCTTTCCTGGTCGGACGAGTCTCGTTTCAAATTGTATCGAGCGGATTCCACGTGTACGGGTATGGAGACAACCTCGTGAATGCATCGACCTGCATGATGTCAGCAGGGGACCGTTCAAACTGGTGGAGGCTCTGTAACGCTGTGGGGCGTGTGGAGCTGGAGTGATACGTCTAGATACGACTGTGACAGGTGACGCGTACGTAAGCATTCTGTCTGATCAGCTGCGTCCATTCATGTGCATTGTGCATTCCGACGGTCCTCGGAAATTCCAGCAAGACAATGCGACACCCCACACGTCCAGAATTGCTACAGAGTGGCTACAGCAACACACTTCTGAGTTTAAACACTTCCGCTGACCACCAAACTCCCCAGGAACGTTATTGAGCATATCTGGGACGCCTTGCCTCGTACTCTCACGGATTTATGGACAGCCCTGCAGGATTCATGGTATCAGTTCCCTTCAGCACTACAGGGTGAAAAGTATTTAAACCAACAAACCCTGGGAGGTTGTAGGGGTCATCAAAACAAATGTTTTTCCCTAATGTCATTTTTTCCTATGAGGATTACTTAAACCGGTGGAGGCCGTATTATGCTCTTCAGTTGTTAGGGGCCGTATTACGCTCTTCAGTCGTTAGAGGGCGTATTACGCTCTTCAGTTGTAGGCAACTGCTGTCCACCAGTGTAGCAGTGCATTATCTCTGTTTACTAATGGAGCGATACACCTGGAGTGAGTACACTGACATGGTTGGTGCGTACTACGTAGCGCACCACAACGGACCTGCTGTACAGCGGGTTTATCAACAACGATATCCTAATCGCCGTATCCCGCATTATACGATCTTTGATATACTAACGTCTGCGTGAGACCGGATCATTTAGCAGATTACCTGGACAGGGACGCCGTCGTACGGTAAGAACGCTGCAATTTGAGGAAGCTGTCTTGCAGCATGTGGAGCGGGATCCTTCAATCAACACTCGTGCAATTTCACGTCACATGGGGACGAATCAGACGAACGTAAAAAACAGTACTTCGAGAGCAATTGTTACGTCCATTTCACTTACAGCGTGTCCACATCCTGGAACCAGGATTATCGACCCAGAGCACAGTTTTCACAGTGGTACCTGGAACACTTTGAAATCCATCCTACATTTCCATCTTCTGTGTTGTTTACCGATGAAGCAACGTTCGGGCGTGATGGAGTCTTCAACATTCACAATTCGCATGTTTGGAGTGAGGCTAACCCACGTGCCACAGTTACTAGCGCTCATCAAGTGTGGCTCTTCGTTAATGTGTGGGTCGGTGTTGGGGACTGCTTAATTGGGCCGTATCTGCTACCTAGGCCATTAAATGGCAAACACTATAACAATTTTCTCACCAGAGCATTGCCAGGATTGCTGGAAGACGTCCCGCTCCCTACAAGACAACGCATGTGGTTCCAACATGACGGGGCGGCGGCACATTTCAGTCGTCATGTGCGTCGATTCCTGGACCGACAGTTCCCACAAACGTGGATTGGCAGAGGTGGTCCTGTACCATGGCCTGCTCGATCCCCAGATATGTCTCCTCTGGGCCGGCCGGTGTGGCCGTGCGGTTCTAGGCGCTACAGTCTGGAACCGAGCGACCGCTACGGTCGCAGGTTCGAATCCTGCCTCGGGCATGGATGTGTGTGAAGTCCTTAGGTTTGTTAGGTTTAATTATTTCTAAGTTCTAGGCGACTGATGGCCTCAGAAGTCGCATAGTGCTCAGAGCCATTTGTCCGCTCTGGACTTTTTTGTCTGGGGAGAGATGCGCAACCTTTTTTACGGAACTCCTGTTGCATCAGAAGAGGATCTGGTTGCCCGGATAGTAGCAGCAGCAGGAACAATTCAGGATACTCCTGGGATTTTTGCCCGTGTCAGACAGAACATGATCCGACGGTGTAACCTTAGTTTACGTGTTAATGGGGGCATTTTTGAAAATCTACTGTAATTGAAATTGGGTTGTGTTAATGTGTTTTCTCTTGGTCATAAAAAAATGGAAAAGTGTTGGTTGATTTAATTAATTTGCCGCCAGAGAAATCTTCCTCTGCCGGTTTAAATACTCCTCATAGGAAAAAATGACATTAGGGGCAAGTATTTGTTTCGATGTCCCCTACAACCTCCCAGAGTTTGTCGGTTTAAATACTTTTCACCCTGTATATCAGACATTAGTCAAGTCCACTCCACGTCGTGTTGCGGCACTTCTGCGTGCTCGCGGTGGCCCTGCACTATATTAGCCAGGTATACCAGTTTCTTTGGCTCTTCACAGTATTTCACTGCAGGCCTGATCGTCAAGAAAAGCTTTGCATTATGTTTGTTGGGTATGTGCTTCACAGCGACGTCAGCAAGTTAGGGCAGACGAATCGGCGACGTTTCCTTTCCTCCGTACTGTCACGTAACATGTGGCTGCGGGTTCAGTTGTTGGGAAACACGTGGGAGGCGAACCCGGCCGGCCGCTTACCGTCGCCGCTGCCACACTTGGAGTGCACTCCGGCCGGCTTATCTGCGCCTAACTCGCTTTACGGCCCTCTAGCCTCGCTTTACGGCGCTCCAGCCCAGCGGCGTGCAGCCAGCCAGCCGCCTGCAGGGTCTGCTCCGTCGTGTTCTCCTCTCGTACCGGCCTCTGGGGCTAATTCTGGCCCCCTCGACTCTCCGCCGCTTCCCTTCTCGTGTGCCGCTGGGAAAGGCTGCCTAAAGTCCCAAGCGGCCACTCGTACTCTTCAACTGTCACACAGAATTCAACATGGCTTCACGTTACTTCAGGAGCAGCTGACGTAACCTGTCGTATAGTCGTTTCACAGCATTTCGGGAGAAATGGTAGATGTCGCTAACTCCGTGCCACCATGTTGTTGTTGTGGTCTTCAGTCCAGAGACTGGTTTGATGCAGCTCTCCACGCTACTCTATCCTGTGCAAGCTGCTTCATCTCCCAGTACCTACTGCAACCTACATCCTTCTGAATCTGCTTAGTGTATTGATCTCTTGGTCTCCCTCTACGATTTTTACCCTCCACGCTGCCCTCCAGTACTAAACTGGTGATCCCTTGATGCCTCAGAACATGTCCTGCCAACTGATCCCTTCTTCTAGTCAAGTTGTGCCACAAGCTCCTCTTCTCCCCAATTCTGTTCAATAACTCCTCATTAGTTATGTGATCTACCCATCTAGTCTTCAGCATTCTTCTGTAGCACCACATTTCGAAAGCTTCTATTCTCTTCTTGTCTAAACTATTTATCGTCCATTTCTCGCTTCCATACATGGCTACACTTCATACAAATACCTTCAGAAACGACTTCCTGACACTTAAATCTATACTCGATGTTAACAAATTTCTCTTCTTCAGAAACGCTTTCCTTGCCATTGCCAGTCTACATTTTATACCCTCTCTACTTCGACCATCATCAGTTATTTTACTCCTCAAATAGCAAAACTCCTTTACTACTTTAAGTGTCTCATTTCCTAATCTAATTCCCTCAGCATCACCCGACTTAATTCAACTACATTCCATTATCCTTGTTTTGCTTTTGTTGATGTTCATCTTATACCCTCCTTTCAAGACACTGTCCATTCCGTTCACCGAGCGAAGTGGCGCAGTGGTTAGACACTGGACTCGCATTCGGGAGAACGACGGTTCAATCCCGCGTCCAGCCATCCTGATTTAGGTTTTCCGTGATTTCCCTAAATGGTACCAGGCAAATGCCGGGATGGTTCCTTTGAAAGGGCACGGCCGACTTCCTTCCCCGTCCTTCCCTAATCCAATGAGACCGATGACCTCGCTGTCTGGTCTCCTTCCCCAAACATCCCCAACCCATTCCGTTCAACTGCTCTTACAAGTCCTTTGCTGTCTCTGACAGAATTACAATGTCATCGGTGAACCTCAAAGTTTTTATTTCTTCTCCATGGATTTTAAAACCTACTCCAAACTTTTCTTTTGTTTCCTTTACTGCTTGCTCAATATACAGATTGAAAAACATCGGGGATAGGCTACAACCCTGTCTCACTCCCTTCTCAACCACTGCTTCCCTTTCACACCCCTCGACTCTTGTAACTGCCGTCTGCTTTCTGTACAAATTGTAAATAGCCTTTCGCTCCCTGTATTTTACCCCTGCCACCTTCAGAATTTGAAAGAGAGTATTCCAATCAACATTGTCAAAAGCTTTCTCTAAGTCTAGAAATGCTAGAAAAGTAGGTTTGCCTTTCCTTAATCTATTTTCTAAGATAAGTCGTAGGGTCAGTATTGCCTCATGTCTTCCAACATTTCTAAGGAATCCAAACTGATCTTCAAAAAAATGGTTCAAATGGCTCTGAGCACTATGGGACTTAACTTCTGTGGTCATCAGCCCCCTGGAACTTAGAACTACTTAAACCTAACTAACCTATGGACAACACACACATCCATGCCCGAGGCAGGATTCGAACCTGCGACCGTAGCGGTCACGCGGCTCCAGACTGTAGCGCCCAGAACCACACGAGCACTCTGCCCGGCAACTGATCTTCCCCGAGGTCGGCTTCGACCACCATATTTCGACGTATTCTCCTCATCTTCAGGTGTGGGGACACATCAAAATACCTATACAACATTACGCCAGAATGTCAAGGAACTCTCTATAGAGAGGAAGGTTTCAAATGGCACTTAACACTGCCCGGTAGAAAAGTTTTTTGAGCGATACAACCGCAGTTTGACTGTACAACAGGTTTTATTCCGCAATCCAGACTTTAGCCTGTTACTACTTTCAAGTGTTACAAGTATCAAAAGTCTTATGAAAAGGAAAGTTGTCACCTACCATGTAGCGGAGACGCTGAGTCGCCGATAGGCACAACAAAAAAGGCTGTCACAAATAAAGCTTTCGGCCAGTAAGGCCTTCGTCAAAAATATACGACACCACTTCGGCCTTAGGCCATTTCGAAACCACTGTGGCTTCATTTACCTGAGACTGTAGTCTGTATATGCAGGGTGGTCCATTGATAGTGGGGCCGGCCGGAGTGGCCGAGCGGTTAAAGGCGCTACAGTCTGGAACCGCACGACCGCTACGGTCGCAGGTTCGAATCCTGCCTCGGGCATGGATGTGTGTGATGTCGTTAGGTTTAAGTAGTTCTAAGTTCTAGGGGACTTATGACCACAGCAGTTGAGTCCCATAGTGCTCAGAGCCATTGATCGTGACCGGGCCAAATATCTCACAAAATAAGCGTCAAACGAAACAACTGCAAAGAACGAAACTTGTCTAGCTTGAAGGGGGAAACCAGATGCCGCTATGGTTGGCCAGCTAGATGGCGCTGCCATAGATCAAACGGATGTCAACTGCGTTTTTTTTTAATACGAACCCCCATTTTTTATAACATATTCGTATAGTACGTAAAGAAATATGAATGTTTTAGTTGGACCACTTTTTTCGCTTTGTGATAGGTGGCGCTGTAACAGTCACAAACGTATAAATGCGTGGTATCACGTAACATTCCGCCAGTGCGGACGGTATTTGCTTCGTGATCCATTACCCGTGTTAAAATGAACCGTTTACCAATTGCGGAAAGGGTCGATATCGTGTTTATGTATGGCTATTGTGATCCAAATTCCCAACGGGAGTGTGCTATGTATGCTGCTCGGCATCCTGGACGACATCATCCAAGTGTCCGGACCGTTCGCCTGATAGTTACGTTGTTTACGGAAACAGGAAGTGTTCAGCCGCATGTGAAACGTCAACAGCGGTAACATATGGCTCTGAGCACTATGGGACTCAACATCTTAGGTCATAAGTCCCCTAGAACTTAGAACTACTTAAACTTAACTAACCTAAGGACATCACACACACCCATGCCCGAGGCAGGATTCGAACCTGCGACCGTAGCAGTCCCGCGGTTCCGGACTGCAGCGCCAGAACCGCTAGACCACCGCGGCCGGCGAGCGGTAACATAGCCCGGCATAATATGCACTATTGGGCAACGGAAAATCCACGATGGCTGCAACAAGTGGAACATCAGCGACCTTGGTGGATTAATGTATGGTGCGGCATTATGGGAGGAAGGATAATTGGCGCCCATTTTATAGATGGCCATGTACTTATACCCTTGTGACTGTTACAGCGCCATCTATCACAAAGGGAAAAAAGTGGTCCACCTAAAACATTCACATTTCTTTACGTACTACACGAATACGTAATAAAAAATCGGGGTTTCTATTTAAAAAAAACGCAGTTGTTATCCGTTTGACCTATGGCAGCGCCATCTAGCGGGCCAACCATAGCGCCATCAAGCTAGACAAGTTTCGTTCTTTGCAGTTGTTTCGTTTGACGCTTATTTTGTGCGATATTTGGCCCGGTCACGATCAATGGACCACCCTGCATATACACAGTCTCAGGCAACTGAAGCCACAGTGGCTTCAAAATGGCCCAAGGCCGAAGCGTGTGTGTCGCATATTTTTGACGAAGGCCTTACTGGCTGAAAGCTTTATTTGTGACAGCCTTTTTGTTGCGCCCATCTGCGGCTCAGTGTCTCCGCTACATGGTAGGTGGCAACTTTCCTTTTGATAATATTGTTACATTCCATCCTGGATTTTCCATTGTTTCATTTGAAGTATCAACAGTGATTAGGTTTGAGTAGAATACAACGCGCCGTCGAAAAATGTATTCCTGTTGTATAAACCAGTTTTGTCAGAAGTAAATGCGAGTACATTTGTGTAATAGGGTAATTTACTGGCAATTAGCGTAACTTATTCGCTTGATATGGTTGTGGAATAAAATAGATGACCAAACCACGGTTTTAAACATTCGCTACACTGCTATTTGGGTATCTATTTTATTCCACAACCATATCAAGTAAACAAGTCACGCTAATTACCAGTAATTTAGCCTGTTACACAAATGTTCTCGCATTTACTTTTGACAAAATTGGTGTATATAACTGAAGACAGTAATTTTGTCTACAGTGTACCGATTCACGGCTACTAACAGCTCCTTGTTTTAAGTGCTGCGTCGACACTAGAGGATGGCGGCATTTTTGGAGAGGAAAAGGTAGGGCTATAGGGGAGGAAGGAAATTAAAGAAAAATAAAATGCTATGACAACGAGTCAGACACAAAGTAAAGTGAAACACTGAAAATGAGCGTGCAATTAGGTGTCATACTTGTAATTTGTGATGAAATGAAATAGACTCTATAAGATAACTGTATAGGATATTTGTGGTAATTAATTGTTCTTTTACTCGCTGGCAAAAGGAAAGACCAGCGTTATTACTCTCTCTTCTAGTCTCGAAGCTAACGCACTCTACAGCGGCCATTTCGCGTTGTAAGTCGTAAATTTTAAATAATATATGATAATTTATGCTGATCGTGCATGTTTTTCTTTCGTATGCCTAGTGACCATCATGCGGAAGTAAAAATATTATTTGTAAGGTTTTCAGCATGCTGGATAATTAACAAGAATGGCTGAACAATCGACCATTCTCGGCAGACATCTTTCGTAGGAATAATTTGAGTGCGTTCCGTCATCAACGGACGCTCTAAACTACTCGCACCATAATTATTAAGGAAAAGAAAGTGAATCTATTAATTTATGTGGCATTAAGGTAAAATCTAAGAACACTCAGTTAAGTTCAGACATTGGCCGCTTCTCGGTAAGACGAAGATTATTACTTTTAAAAAAGGGAAATACTGTTTTTCATTACAAGGTTTCCTTTAATTAAATTTCACTACAGTAAATATATCCTGCAGCAACATTTTAATGTGATAACACGAAATACAATCCCTGAGATTATGTTTATTTCTTTTTTTTTTTGTCAGTATGAACGCTCCACGTACACATTAATTTTAACAAATTGTAAAAGCGCCTTGCGCAATCCCATATTAACAAGGCGCGCTGTTAAATAATCAGAGTTCAGAGAATTATTTTACGAAACTACAGATTCAGGTCCCACATATTATCATGATTCCTTCTTGTGTCCGCTCCGCAAATTAAGTGATCTATTCAGGCTCTTGCGGGGCATAAATATCAGGAAAGTTAGGCGGTAAGATCTTACACTCTTTCCGTCAAATTCATTGAGTATACCGCAAGTATATTTGAGACGACGTCCTGAGCTGGGCGGTAGCGGTACAACAACATGTACACTACTGAAGTCTATACTTGTACCGCTTCAAATTGGCTTAAGGCCAAAATCTACACTGGGAATAAAACCTGTTATGCAGTGAAATGGCGGTTATATCTTTCAGCAAGCGTTATATGACTGTGGCTCCACACCAAAGTTAGCCGGCCGCTGTGCCCGAGCGGTTCTAGGCGCTTCAGTCCGGAACCGCGCTGTTGCTACGGCCGCAGGTTCGAATCCTGCCTCGGGCATGGATGTGTGTGATGTCCTTAGGTTAGTTAGGTTTAAGTAGTTCTAAGTTCTAGGGGACTGATGACCACAGATGTTAAGTCCCATAGTGCTCAGAGCCATTTGATGTCCTCAATCTCGTGTTGAGGCAATAACGCCCATTCTCCCTGCAGAGCTGCTCGCAAGTCTTATAAAGTGGTTGGTGGATGCTGACGTTATGCATCCCGTCTCCCTAGTGCATCCCACACACGCTCTATGTGATTCAAATCGGGAGAGCGAGCAGATCACGCCATGTATGCAATATCTTCTGTATTAATGAGAGCTTTAAACGTGATCGTAGCGTTTTGTTTAGTGAATTTCGATTCCATTTTTTGCGAGTTGCTATCGCTGTTTGTGGTGGTAAGTCAAAAATCCTGCCTAAGTAAGCGGGAGACATATTTTGCTTTCGTCAAGCGGAAAGCACACGCATGCGCCTACCACAACTGTCGTTTGGAATGGTCAGTGCCTAGACGTAGTTTGTGAACAGTAACATTCTAGAAATGGACTGACCTGCCCAGATTCCCAACCAGAAACAAATGGAAGATCTCTGCGATGAGCTGGAACATTGACTTTGGTCAAGACCCCAGTGTCCAACATGAATACCTGCTGCGGTTGCGAGTCTTGAGGAAGAATAGGCTGCCATTCCTCCAGTGGTTTGTGAACAGTAACTTTCCAGAAATGGACTGACCTGCCCAGAGTCACAACCAGAACCAAATGGAAAATCTCTGGGATGAGTTGGAACATTGACTTTGCTCAATACCTGCTGTGGTTGCGAGTGTTGAGGAAGAATGGTCTGCCATTCGTCCAATGGTTTGTGAACAGTAGCGTTCCAGAAATGGACTGACCTGACCAGAGTCCCAACCAGAACCAAATGGAAGATCTCTAGGATGAGTTGGAACGTTGACTTTGCTCAAGACCCCAGTGTCCAACATGAATACCTGCTGTGGTTGCGAGTCTTGAGGAAGATTGGGCTGCCATTCCTCCAATGGTTTGTGAACAGTAACATTCCAGACATGGACTGACCTCCATCGTTCGTGGATCGGACTTTTTTATAGTAATGAATAAAACGTTCACTTTTAGCTTCTTTGTTTTTAAACACACAAACAAATGGTGTACGATTACTCAGCTTCCATAGTAATACAATTTACATCTGTTGCCACGCGCTAGAAAATTCCAAATATTCACTAAGGCTGCGGAAACATCTAAGACATACATAATTTCTTTCCTTGTAGAGGGAGAAGTCAGAAGTCAGAGGTCAAAGGTTGTAGGCAACGAATCTAATCATTTACTTTACTGGCAACGGAAGTATTTAAATTGACTTCCTTCATATTTTCGCGTAAATATAACAAAACGTAGCAAAAATATTACTCTAAATAACTTTGTAGAATTTACACAGTTACGTTTCTTGTTATTTAACTTTAGAATTGGTGTATTCATATCGAGTGAAAGGATATCCTTTACACAGAAATTTATTGACGTACGATTCTTATACCCACCGGTATCGAAGGGTTCCTAATATGCATTAGTCTTGATTACATCTTATCGCATAGTATTCAATGACGACACGGTATTTCAATTAGTACATTTAGACCGGGACTAGCGAAGTTTTCCATTTAAGAAAATCACTTACACCACTCAAGTTAAAAAAAAAGCAATAATGAAATACTTTGTTACCATATAGCCCCTCTCTCTAACATGCAATGTGCAATGAGGATAATCGTGTGTGACTTCTGCAACGATGACTTCGGCGAATTGTGATTTTCGAATTTCTCATACTTGCATCTCACATGAACGACGTTTTCCTGTGGAGGATAATATTTACAGAACACGTTGGTTTAATATTTACAGTTTCGCTTCTCCCTCCTCCCCTCCCCGTTCGCTTTTAAGGAAGTGGAACGAGTGCGTGCATCACGCAAGCATACCGTGACCTTAAACAAAGGGTAAGCATTTCAGACAGCATAGCAGCTGTTAGAAAAGCTGGGAACAGTGTCTTTTTTTATTTTTGGTACACGTTTCTGCTGCACTACTGATTTTATTACCTGTGGTGTTTCAAAAGTTACACGATTACCTCGTTTCGGCGGTTTTGCCATTATCAATCGTATCTGTACAGATGGTCTAATAAGTGTAATATTGTTCCTTACGTCTGTGTTAGTTTTCATGTCTGCATATGGTACACTATACCTATTATACCATCCGCACAGGTACGCTTGATAGTGACAAAAACGCCGAAATGAGCTTTTCTTGAACTTTGTAATAACTACGGGCAAATAAAGCAATAGTGCAGCAGAAATTTGTACGAAAAAAATAAACATTTCGTTCTTCGAACTCAGGCATGCTGCGGACTCAATACAAAAGAAAAATTTGGGAGTCTGAAAGTTCATGTCTCCAGTTTATATTAAAAGTGGGCAGGCGACTTGAAGCTGGTTGACATTGGTGGTAGGGTTACGAAATCAGTACGGTGGTTTTTGGTGTCCATACCAAATTAATATGGACGAATGAGGTTAAGAACTATGCTGAGAGAGAGAGAGAGAGAGAGAGAACCATTTTTTGCTTCCATTATCGACCACAACGTCAGAACTGATTCTCTGGTGGCTTTATCTTTTCTCGCAGATTCTCAATTTCGTTTGTCATATTTCTGTATAATATTCTTGCCAGCAAGTTCAATGCATGAGCTACCAAGGTGATTGCACGATAGGTTTCGCACATATATGTGCGTGGTATCTTTGGCACTGTGTGGATGATGTTTTTTCTGGAAGTTAACGGAATGTCGCCAGTCTCATACATTCTTCACATTAACGTGAATAATCGTTTTGTTGCCACTTCCCCCAATGATATTAGATATTCCATTGGAATGTTGCCTATCCATTCTGCCTTATCCGAGCTTCCAAAGCTCTTGTAAATTATGAAAACGCAAGATCCCCCATCTCTTCTATATCGCCTCCTGTTTCTTCTTCCAACACATTATCAGATAAATCCTTTCCCTCATAGAGCCCAGACACCCTCGATGTATCCTTTGCACCTGTCTGCTCTTTCCTCTGCAGTATCATCACCGTTATCATAATCGTCGTCATAAAATAACTGACGTCGCTTGTGTCACGTGCCGAAGTAGGATGTGTAACGCTTTCAGGGGCGCGGCGCTCCATTACGCGAATGAGTGTGTCCTGCTGCCACCGCCGCAGCCGCAGCCGCCGCTGTCCCATTTGTGTTTGTGCTGGCGTGGGCCGCCTGAATAATTAATGCGTGGGTCTGTTTAGAGGCAGCGTGGCCCCAATTACGCGTAAACACTTCAGCACGGCCGAAATCACCCGCGATGGCTCGGGCGAACTCTAGAGCACAGCAGATGTTGCGTCCGGCGCTACGACCTCACGAGGGAGTTCTTTTCTTAAGAATAAAAAGTGGCATGCATTCGTCTATCTCGTGTAGTTCGTTAAGTTTCCATTTGCTGGCTCGTTCGAAACAATTTCGACGATATCCACTATCTGATCGAAAGTATTGGGTCACCTAGGAGTGGACATCAATATGGAGTTCGTCGACGCTTCGCCTTTATGACTGCTTCATCTCAAATGGGGCATAAAGAGGTGTCTGAATGTCCGCAGATGAATGTCAGCCCATCCTTTCTCAAGACTCGCAATGACAGCAGGTATTCATCTTGGACGCTGGGGTCTTGAGCAAAGTCAACGTTCCAACTTATCCGAGAGATCTTCCATTTGTTTCTGGTTGGAACTCTGGGCAGTTCAGTCCATTTCGGGAATGTTACTGTTCACAAACCACTGGAGGAATGGCAGCCCATTCTTCTTCAAGATTCACAATGACAGCAGGTATTCATCTTGGACGCTGCGGTCTTGAGCCAAGTCAACGTTCCAACTCATCCCAGAGATCTTCCATTTGGTTCAGGTTGGGACTCTGGGCAGGTCAGTCCATGTATGGAATGTTACTGTTCACAAACCATTGGAGGAATGGCAGCCCATTCTTCCTCAAGACTCACAATGACAGCAGGTATTCATCTTGGACACTGGAGCAAAGTCAACGTTCCAACTGATCCCAGATATCTTCCATTTGGTTCTAGGTCCGACTCTGGGCAGGTCAGTCGATTTGTGTAATGTTATTGTTCACGAACCGTTGCCTCAGACATGTTTTTCGACATGTTTCCTGATCATATTGATACATTCATCGTTTCCAAGCTGTTCCTCTACTGTAACCAGTACACAGTACTGTATCAACTATTCTTAAGCGCAAAAAGGAGACCTCACTGTACACACGAGAAACACATCGATACCGTAACACCAGTTCACTTGTAGTCCAATGGTTGCAGGTAACATTTTCGAGGTATTCGCGGAACCCAAATCTTTGCATCGGATTGCCACAGGGTACAGCGTAAATCATCGCTTCAGATGACTCGTTTCCAATCATTCACTGTCGAGTCGCATCACTCTTTACATCACCCCAAGCGTAGCTTAGAACTGACTACAGTGATGTATGGGTCATACGGAGTGCTATTGACAAGGAATTTCAAATTGATTCCGTATTGCTAGATTTCCGGACGGCTTTTGACGCTGCACCACACAAGCGTCTTGTAGCGAAATTGCTTTCTTGCGGAAAATCGTCTCAGCTATGTGACTGGATTCGTGATTTCCTGTCAGAGAGGTCACAGTTCGTAGTAACTGACGGAGGGTCATCGGATCAGAGAGAAGTGATTTCTGGCGTTGCGCAAGGTTTACTTGTTTGTAGCGCAGCAGGTGGAACGGGAACTTTTACGTAAGTGCTGTGTCAGGCTCAGTAGTCATATAAAACAATAACAATCTAACTACACTTATTTTGTTCATAATTTGTCAGCTAAGTGCAATGCTGAGAACACAGATAATTATCTATCGAGATTTTGAATAATGGACTGTCATTCTGAATTTACAATTAAGTACTTTGCACAGTTTAATCTACTGATAATGAAATATATTGCCAATAATTGATTAACTATGTTTTGAATGATAACAATTCATTAATTGGGGGATTGTCAGGTGGAATAAGCTTTAAAGTTTCATTAAATATCCTGGAATTAACTTCAGCTGAATATGTATTGAAATAAATCTTAATAATCAAATTTATTACTTCAGTCTATTATTAAGTTACCACGGTTGGCGTAAGCTTATTAAGTGCAACAATTAACTACGATAACCAGTCTGAAATTTACTCTTCACCATCTATGCAAATAATTTGATAATTAACATATTTTCTCTTGATAATGGCGTGACACACTCGGTTCAATAAGGTAAGGATCGGAAGGAACCTACTTGGTGTTATTGTCGGGTGGAATGTAACTGCAACACTTCGTGCTTCTTATTAATTGTTCAACTTCAGAGAAAAGCACAGTCACTGGCAAGCCTCCTACAATTTTATCCTACGAAAATTACGTAGATCTTACTTCCCTCGTTGTCGGTGGATCGACGAAAGTCCACGGCAGCAACACAATGTGGCAGCGGGCTTTTGCTGTTGCGACTTGGGCCCACAGTGCGCTTCACATTTAAGTCCTCGTTTCTTCAGCACTATGCCCATTAATCCATAATAACTTGCCCGGCCATGCTTCCAGATATGCCGACCATTACTTTCCCGTTGTACTTGCATCCACACACTGGCCGTTATATGTAACACAGCTAGGAATAGCAGCACTCGACTGTACTTCTTACTACGAGCACGGCGTCACTGCTACCACTACCCTCTGGCGCGCTCCCGCGCCCAGCGGCAAGATAAAACAATCTGACTTCAGCGCTAACTAAATATGCCCTGACTTGCCAGTGTTAAATATTACATAATTCAAACATAGTATTTACAGTACATATTTACACTAGACAATATATCGTATACAAACAGTTGCCTGTGTTAAGTAAGCGAAAAAATTCATAGGAAGGACTGCGTTGTAGCGTCACAAGTTGTCGAAATATCGCCCAAAATTGGAACCGACTGTCTGGCTCCGCCGCCGGAAGCACGCCGCTCAAGGCGTTTAAGCGCCTTATCTCTCCTCCCAACTCTCTCAGTCGCGCGTGTGGATAAAGACCTGTCCACTGGTGACTCAAAACTTGCTCGCCTCTAAGAAAGCGCTTGTTCGCAAACCGTATAGACCTGTATCTGCCCTTCAACATTTTACCCCGATGAGAGTCACAACGGATTTACGAACATTGGCCTCCCACTAATTACGTCTTGCGAAATACGGCGGTGACTCCTCCGTCAAACCCACGCACACTTCATCAGCCCGTCTCTGTGCAGCTGGCGCAACAGTCCGTCCCTGATGACCTGAGCGTGCACAGGACTCCAAAATCTGCCACAACTTTCGCATTTTGTGCCTCGTACGTCTATTTCCAGTGTCACGGCGTAGTGTTATTGCCACTGATTAGATCGCTGGAAAGAGAAGCAGCAACAGGAACTCGTTTTGGACGAGTACTTCTTAAGTGCTGGCGTTTCACAAGACTGCCATTTATCGCCAGGGGTAAGGAATTTTCCACTCAATTATAGCCATCGTTGCATAACGCGTTTAAATGCCGTGTCTTTGACGTCAGTTGAATCGATTGTATTGCGTCATCAGTAACTCTCGTGCCGCTGATCGTGTACGAAACCAATTCTCTTTCCATAACAACGCCCTACACAACACTTGAGAGTCCTTAAAGACTCGAACTACCATGTATAGAACAGCGTTTAGAACAGGAAAGGTGTGAAATTATATTCAGGGTCTGTAAGTTTTCTCATGGATGAGTACAGTGTGTGTAATTTGCGTTCTGTATCTTTTCTTAAAAAGCCAGTTTTTACCGCATCTCAAAGTTTCTGACGTCATACCTCCTGACTGTGCCGCACAGTCAAATAATTTTGCAGGTGTATTTAGTGGTATGCGTGGATACTGAGAATAAAAAGAAAACCAAACTAAAAGAAATTTACGAACTTGGGTCAGAAACTTCAGTTAGTCAATAGATCGAAAAACCAGTCCAGGTTGCAAATGGTTCATTTTTCGTTCGATGACTAGTTTCGGTCCGAGACACGTTTTCAAATCAACATGAGAGTCGAAAGTGGCATTTCCGATGATGTCAAATAAATGTGTAATGTACATTCACAGTGCATACAGATAATCTTGAGTCCAGAGACTGGTTTGATGCAGCTCTCCATACTATTCTATCCTGTGCAAGCCTCTTCATCTCCTAGTAACTACTGCAATCTACATCCCTTTGAATCTGCTTAGCGTATTCATCTCTTGGTCTCCCTCCACGAGTTTTGCTCCCCACACTTCCCTCCAGTACTAAACTGGTGATCCCTTGATGCCTCAGAATATATCCTACCAACCGATCCCTTCTTTTATTCAAGTTGTACCACAAATTTCTCTTCTCCCCGATTCTATTTAGTACGTCTTCGTTACTTACGTGATCTACCTATCTGATCTTCAGCATTCTTCTGTAGCACCACATTTCGAAAGCTTCTATTCTCTTCTTGTCTAGACTGTTTATCGTTCATGTTTCACTTCCATACATGGCTACATACCATGCAAATACTTTCAGTAAGTACTTCCTGACACTTAAATCTATACTCGATATTAATAAATTTCTCTTCTTTAGAAGTGCTTTTCTTGCCATTCCTAGTCTACATTTTATATCCTTCCTACCTCCGCTATCATTAATTAGTTTGTTGCCCAAATAACAAAACTCATATATTACTTTGTGTGTCCTTTCCTATTCCAAATCCCCCAGTATCACCTGATTTAATTAGGCTGCACTCCAATATCCTCGTTTTGCTTTTGTTGATGCTCATCTTACATCCTCCTTTGAAGACACTGTCAATTCCGTTCAACTGCTCTTCCAGGTCATTTGCTGTCTCTGACAGAATTACAATGTCATCGGTGAACCTCAAAGTTTTTATTTCTTCACCATGGATCTTAATTCCTACTCCTAATTTTTCTTTTCTTTCCTTTACTGCTTGCTCAATATACAGATTGAATAACGTCGGAGAGAGGCTACAACCCTGTCACACTCCCTTCCCAACCACTGCTTCCTTTTCATGTCCCTCGACTCTTATAACTGCCGTCTGGTTTCTGTACAAATTGTAAGCAGCCTTTTGTTCCCTGTTACTCCTGCCACCTTTAGAATTTCAAAGACAGTTTTCCAGTCAACATCGTCAAATGCTTTCTCTAAGTGCACAAATGCTATATACTATATACACTCCTGGAAATGGAAAAAAGAACACATTGACACCGGTGTGTCAGACCCACCATACTTGCTCCGGACACTGCGAGAGGGCTGTACAAGCAATGATCACACGCACGACACAGCGGACACACCAGGAACCGCGGTGTTGGCCGTCGAATGGCGCTAGCTGCGCAACATTTGTGCCACCGCCGCCGTCTGTGTCAGCCAGTTTGCCGTGGCATACGGAGCTCCATCGCAGTCTTTAACACTGGTAGCATGCCGCGACAGCGTGGACGTGAACCGTATGTGCAGTTGACGGACTTTGAGCGAGGGCGTATAGTGGGCATGCGGGAGGCCGGGTGGACGTACCGCCGAATTGCTCAACACGTGGGGCGTGAGGTCTCCACAGTACATCGATGTTGTCGCCAGTGGTCGGCGGAAGGTGCACGTGCCCGTCGACCTGGGACCGGACCGCAGGGACGCACGGATGCACGCCAAGACCGTAGGATCCTACGCAGTGCCGTAGGGGACCGCACCGCCACTTCCCAGCAAATTAGGGACACTGTTGCTCCTGGGGTATCGGCGAGGACCATTCGAAACCGTCTCCATGAAGCTGGGCTACGGTCCCGCACACCGTTAGGCCGTCTTCCGCTCACGCCCCAACATCGTGCAGCCCGCCTCCAGTGGTGTCGCGACAGGCGTGAATGGAGGGACGAATGGAGACCTGTCGTCTTCAGCGATGAGAGTCGCTTCTGCCTTGGTGCCAATGATGGTCGTATGGGTGTTTGGCGCCGTGCAGGTGAGCGCCACAATCAGGACTGCATACGACCGAGGCACACAGGGCCAACACCCGGCATCATGGTGTGGGGAGCGATCTCCTACACTGGCCGTACACCACTGGTGATCGTCGAGGGGACACTGAATAGTGCACGGTACATCCAAACCGTCATCGAACCCATCGTTCTACCATTCGTAGACCGGCAAGGGAACTTGCTGTTCCAACAGGACAATGCACGTCCGCATGTATCCCGTGCCACCAACGTGCTCTAGATGGTGTAAGTCAACTACCCTGGCCAGCAAGATCTCCGGATCTGTCCCCCATTGAGCATGTTTGGGACTGGATGAAGCGTCGTCTCACGCGGTCTGCACGTCCAGCACGAACGCTGGTCCAACTGAGGCGCCGGGTGGAAATGGCATGGCAAGCCGTTCCACAGGACTACATCCAGCATCTCTACGATCGTCTCCATGGGAGAATAGCAGCCTGCATTGCTGCGAAAGGTGGATATACACTGTACTAGTGCCGACATTGTGCATGCTCTGTTGCCTGTGTCTATGTGCCTGTGGTTCTGTCAGTGTGATCATGTGATGTATCTGACCCCAGGAATGTGTCAATAAAGTTTCCCCTTCCTGGGACAATGAATTCAAGGTGTTCTTATTTCAAATTCCAGGAGTGTAGCAAGCACTTCAGCGTAATTTTGTGAATGAAACAACTGATAAAGTTGCACTAAATACTCAAATGTTCTTGAGCAGTGTGGAGTAGAAGTCATGCTGTTAATCAAAACATCTATGTAACGAAAAATGTTATCCCTCTGAAGATCGGCATGGTAGTCCGAAATCGGTTATGGCAGTAAAATAAATAATTCATAAAGTATTTACAGCTGCTTGCGACATTCACCAACTATAATTAACGGTCGCGGAGTTCACGAGATCCAACACGGATAAAATAAGTACGTATTTGATGTTAAGGTCGTAACATTGCAACTCCCGCGACTTCAAAGTAGTTTCGTAAGAGGAGTCGACACGTTTTCTCACAGCGAGGTGACACGGTTAGAAACCAAGGTGCAGCGGATAACAAGACTGTTCTTTTTATTTCCTTTCTTTCCCAACGCTGCTGCTAACGACGGAGTAATCCCTTGGAAGGCCATCAGATTTTCTGGACGCGCACTTGGTCTGTGTACACAACAGTTCAAGGCGAGTTTTGCTTGCGGCGGTTATGAACTATTCCAGATGGAGTTACTGTTACTGTTTCCGTTGTTCAGCAAATTCTGGCGTGTTAGGTGTAAGCTATGGGCTTCCACTAGCGAGCAACAATGGCACTTGGAGGGCATTCCCAGGCAAGGTGCGAGGAAATTTTCTCTGCGACTTTTGCCGGAAATGGACGCTGGGAATTTCCTTGGGGCTATTTGTGGGAACACACACGGGGCGCACCCACCGTTGTGAGGCAGATGGGACTGCTAGCGCAGGTTCTCCGTGACGTCAGTGGAATTGGGCGGGAGGCTTAATTTGGGGGGGGGGGGGGGGGGTGAAGCCAAACTTATCGTCAGGAACAGCTCGACGCGAAACCGCGAATAACCAATAGCATTTCACGGTAGCGGGAAACAATAGGATTGCCTCGTTTCGGATGAGTTTGTGTGCGATCTGGCGGTGCTTGTTCGTGGACACTCTGACGGACATAACGGAAGCATTGAGGTAACAGTTTATCGGTGAATGATTGATGGAATAGTATGTATTGTCACTGCAGCTATTTTTGTGAAAAAGGCGAGCGAAATAACACATCGTCCGTATTTGCAATACGTGAGTGGTCGTGTTGCTGGCTTCTGTTTCTTGTGTATATTGACGTATTCTATAGATTGACCGAAAACTTTCTATTATTTGTAGCACAAGCTGTCTTCGCGAATACTGCAGCAATTAAGTGTGTATTTCGTCTTTAAATGATCATTTACCGAGACGTAAAACATGTAATGTGGGCATTATCGTGCAAATTACACAATAATCTCAATGTCCAATTTTTGTTTTGCACATAGTTCCTTATCACTCGCTGCGTTGTGCTATCCTAGTCTCGACCGCTAAATTTACGAAAGTGTTGTCAACGATTCGACTGCAGCTAAATATTTGTGACAAGCAAGAATATGCATTTAATTAATGCTCTGTCGGCCGGAGTGGCCGTGCGGTTCTAGGCGCTACAGTCTGGAACCGAGCGACCGCTACGGTCGCAGATTCGAATCCTGCCTCGGGCATGGATGTGTGTGATGTCCTAAGGTTAGTTAGGTTTAATTAGTTCTAAGTTCTAGGCGACTGATGACCTCAGAAGTTAAGTCGCATAGTGCTCAGAGCCAATTAATGCTCGTTGCAGTCACAGCAAATTAAACTGTGCTGTGCGACATATTTGGAAATAAACAGCAAAGTATATCCGACAAGCAACACTAGAAATATGATTGCTGCTTGTTTCACTCGCAGAAATTTAAGCTGTCCTGCTAGGTCGTGAACAGACGGAACTACGACTGTCTGGCCATACCTGTGGGTTTTTTGATAGATCTGTGAGAAGGGCTTATCAAACTAGAAGATATGAAACATTTGTTTATCTTATTACATAAATGAATAAAAAAATTTACTTAACGCCGACACAGTTCTCTGTCGCAGGAGTACTGGATCATTTACAACTGTCGTTCACTATGCAGGCGTCACTTAACGCACTAAGTGAGGAACTGTACTCTTGAGAGTACAGTGTTTGACATTTGCAGCAGTAGAAGTTCATCTGAAACTTCGGCTGTCACTATCGTACACGATGATGTAGACTGCTGCAACTGACGTCTAGCACTGTGGCTGAGCCCCTTCTGCCTCCCCACTATATTGACGTCAGTGTGAGGGAGCAGCCATGCTGAGAGGGAGGCGTGGTCTTCTCGAGGGCCTCCCATTGGTTGTTGAGGACTGCAGGCAATCCCTCGATAATGCTTGTGGTTTCCATTCGCGTTGCCGGCGTTGCTGTGGCATCTCGGTGTGTGGACGATCCGAGAATTATGTTCCTCTTTATCCACAGACTTGGACATTGCAGCATATTCGGAATAACTAGACTGAAGAGTCAAACTGGTACACTAGCTTATTAGCGTCTAGGGCCCCAGTGAGCACTCAGAAGTGCCGCAGAACGAAGTGGAATGGACTCGTCTAATGTCTGAATTAGTTCTGGAGGGAATTTACACCATGAATTCTGCAGGGCTGTCCATAAATCCGTAAGAGTACGAGAGGGTGGAAATCTCATCTGAATAGACGTTGTAAGTCAACCCAGACATCCTCAATAATGTTCGTTTCTGGGCAGTTTGGTGGCCAGCGGAAGTGTTTAAACTCAGAAGTGTGTTCCTGGAGCCACTCTGTAGCAATTCTGGACGTGTGGGGTGTCGCAGTGCCTGCTGGAATTGCCCACGTCCGTCAGAATACACAATGGACGTCACGAGTGGATGCAGGTGACCAGACAGTATGTTTACGTACGTGTCGCCCGTCAGAGTCGTATCTACACGTATCTGGGATCCCACATCACTCCTGCCGCACATGTCCCACACCATTACAGAGTCTCCACCAGCTTGAACAGTCCCCTGCTGACATCCAGGGTCCTAGGATTCTTGAGGTTGTCTCTATACCCATACACGTCCATCGCTCGATATAATTTGAAACGATACTCGTCCGACCAGGCAACATGTTTCCAGTCATCAACAGTCCAGTGTCGGTGTTGACGGGCCCTGGCGAGACGTAAAGCTTTGTGTCGAGAAGTCATCAAGGGTAGACGAGTGGGCCTTCGGCTCCGAAAACCCATATCGATGATGATTCGCTGAATGGTTCGCACGCTGCCACTTGTTTATGGCCCAGCATTGAAATGTGCAGCAATTTGCGGAAGAGTTGCTCTTCTGTCACGTTGAGCGATTCTCTTCAGTCGTTGTTGGTCACGTTTTTGGAGGATCTTTTTCCGGCCGCACCGATGTTGGAGTTTTGATGTTTTACCGGATTCCTCACACACGTGAGGTGGTCGTACGGCATAATTATCACTTTATCGCTACTTCGGAGATGCTGTGTCCCATCGCTCGTGCGCCGACTGTAACACCACGTTCAAACTCGCTTAAATCTTGATTACTTGCCATTGTAGCAGCAGTAACCGATCTGAAAACTGCGCCAGACACTTGTCTTACATGGCCTTTGCAGACAACTGCGCCCTATTCTGCCTGTTTACTTGCCTCTCTATTTGAATACGCATGCCTATACTAGTTTCTTTAGCGCTTCAGTGTGTAATCAAAATTAGTGTTACAAAGGTGTGATAAAAGTAATGTTCTTTTGAAAATAATTTAGTTTCGTGACTGCAACAGAATCGTTTGGTTTAGTTTTTACTCCTCAGAAAATTTCGTTTTACCCCTCAGGGGATAATTACCCCCAGATTGGGACCGCCGCTGTAGAGTGTATGCAGCAGGGAGGGCCACCTCTGGCTGTGAGTCATTTTCTCCACCCGGACAGCTGTTCCACTGTTGTGACGAGAGTGACGCGGCCGTGGACTGAGGAGAAACTGTTTGGCAGCCGTTGCGCAAACCTTGAGGAATGCGTTGTGTAACGCGAAGGCGCTGTGTGCCGTCGAGTTTCCGTTGCGAGGTATCCGGTCACCTTGGCGGAGGCGGCGGCGGCGGCGGCGGCGGCGGGGGCGGCGAGATCCCACACCAATTACCTGCCGCTGGCGTTCGCTGCAGAGATCCACATCGTAGCAAACGCCGCTGGGTCCTTCCAGCACCGCTGCGGCTCCCCGGTGTCTTCCGCGCTAGACGTGACGAGAGTTCTACGTCTACATCCATACTCCGCAAGCCACCTGACGGTGTGTGGCGGAGGGTACCTTGAGTACCTCTATCGGTTCTCCCTTCTATTCCAGTCTCGTATTGTTCGTGGAAAGAAGGATTGTCGGTATGCCTCCGTGTGGGCTCTAATCTCTCTGATTTTATCCTCATGGTCTCTTCGCAAGATATATGTAGGAGGGAGCAATATACTGCTTGACTCCTCGGTGAAGGTATGTTCTCGAAACTTCGACAAAAGCCCGTACTGAGCTACTGAGCGTCTCTCCTGCAGAGTCTTCCACTGGAGTTTATCTGTCATCTCCGTAACGCTTTCGCGATTACTAAATCATCCTGTAACGAAGCGCGCTGCTCTCCGTTGGACCTTCTCTATCTCTTCTATCAACCCTATCTGGTACGGATCCCACACTGCTGAGCAGTATTCGAGCAGTGGGCGAACAAGCGTACTGTAACCTACTTCCTTTGTTTTCGGATCGCATTCCCTTAGGATTCTTCCAATGAATCTCAGTCTGGCATCTGCTTTACCGACGATCAACTTTATATGATCATTCCATTTTAAATCACTCCTAATGCGTACTACCAGATAATTTATGGAATTAACTGCTTCCAGTTGCTGACCTGCTATATTGTAGCTAATTGGTATAGGATCTTTCTTTCTGTGTATTCGCAGCACATTACACTTGTCTATATTGAGATTCAATTGCCATTCTCTGCACCATGCGTCAATTCGCTGCAGATCCTCCTGCATTTCAGTACAATTTTCCATTGTTACAACCTCTCGATATACCACAGCATCATCCGCAAAAAGCCTCAGTGAACTTCCAAAGTCATCCACAAGGTCATTTATGTATATTGTGAATAGCAAGGGTCCTACGACACTCCCCTGCGGCACACCTGAAATCACTCTTACTTCGGAATACTTCTCTCCATTGAGAATGACATGCTGCGTTCTGTTATCTAAGAACTCTTCAGTCCAGTCACACAATTGGTCTGATAGTCCATATGCTCTTACTTTGTTCATTAAACGACTGTGGGGAACTGTATCGAACGCCTTGCGGAAGTCAAGAAATACGGCATCTACCTGCGAACCCGTGTCTATGGCCCTCTGAGTCTCGTGGACGAATTGCGCTAGCTGGGTTTCACGCGATCGTCTTTTTCGAAACCCATGCTGATTCCTACAGAGTAGTTGGCAATTATACACTGCTTGAGAACCGTACATGCCGATACCTCGTCCGTTCGAAACCAGACTGCGGATGCTTCGTTTATGCATCTGCACGTCCGTCCCTCTTACATTGTCTCAATGCTATCCACCATCGTAGCATTCGTTTGGCCACTGGCGCCTTTTACACCAGCCCGATTGAGAGGCTGTATGCAGAAGCTGCCAAAACTACCGCTGTCCTACCGCCGTGACTTTCTCCTCGGCAGATAGGTATACTGTTTGTCTGCCCGTTGTAATATTAGTAATTTTCGCCTCACAAACATTAATATACGCTCAATAGTAAACGACTGATGGCCTAAAGTTATCGAACAATTGTAAAGTAAAAGAAATAAACCATCGCATAGCAGCGACAGAATCTATTATTCTTTATCTTTGCCGTTCTTGCGCGGTGCCTGTAAATCTCTATGTACATGTATCGATTAATGATATAAAAAAAAAGAATAATTTTGTTGTTTCAAGACAAATGAGGCAATTGGCGCCTCAACTTTTACTGTTTGTATTCCATGAAAGGCTGACGTGGACTTGCTGCGTTCCGCAACTGTATTTTATACTCTATGTGAAAATATTGAGTGAATATGCTAATTGTTATTTTTTCCAATCAGAAAACATGTAGTTTCTTGTAATTGATTATGAAGAGACAGCATCAAGAGGACATTTCGACTGTTATAGATAAATTATTTAACCACAATGGTCATCTATTGTAATTTAATATGAAACGTTCATCACCAGAAATTACGATCACGCTGATGGTGCGAAAGCAGCATGGGGCAGAAGGCATTGTGTCGTTTTCTATTATTTCTGAACCAATTTTTTTTTAATTGTGTGGTGTTGCGTTTCTTTTAAAGTCTATAAATCTTCTGGTCCCTTAGTGTTGTTCCAGGTATGACTACATCGCGAATATAAAAATGCATAGAAATGATAATGTTTCTCTTATTCAGGTATTTAATGCTCAACGTATGTTATTATAATAGTGTAATCAATCCCTGATTCTGTTGCCAAGTGGCCCACCAAAATATTCACTTTTTCGACATTTTTTCAAAAAAAATATAAAATAAGAATTCTTTTTCTTTTTGCCCCCCCCCCCCCCCCCAAAGAGCAACGCTACACCATCCTATGCCGGCTTCTTCGATGACTCCTTTGATCGCCAGTATGGGGCGCATTCCTTTTGTCTGTTAACTCTTGGAGTCCGCTTTCGGCTGTTGCTCCGGCAGCTTTTCACGCTACCTGCAACTTTCGTATGGATGTGAACCCTTCACCATCTAGGCTTCGCTTGCTAAGGACACAATCCAGACTCGTCTATCGCCCTCAGTTTGACGAGCTTCCCTCGGAACTTCTCGACAGTACCTTTGTGTACACTGACGATTCTCGGACTGCCCGTGGTGTCGGGTGTGCCTTCGTCATTGGCACCGACGTTTTTCGGTCTCGACTCCCGTAACACTCATCAGTATTTACGGCAGAGCTCTTCACCCTGTATCAGACCACGCAGTGGTGACACAGGCTTTTCAATTGCATCACCTGCTCCGACTCGTCCCCTTCAAAGCCTTTGTGCGCTGTACACCGCCCATCCCTTAGTGCAACTCAGCTGTCACTTGCTCACTCTTGATGCAGCCACTGCGACGTTTATGTGGATTCCTGGCCACGTCGGTCTGACGGGAGACGAGGCCGCTGCTGCTGCTGCCAAGGCTGCAGTCCTCGTACCTCAACCCGCCAGTTCCGGTGTTCCCTCCGGTGATCTCTGTGTTGCCTCCTGTCAGCAGGTGGTGTCCCCTTGGCATCACCACTGGTCCTCCCTTCATGTGGAGAAGCGTCCGCCCCCAGTTCACAGAGCACTAAAAGACCTGAGTCGAAACAAGGCCCCGGGAGTAGACAACATTCCATTAGAACTACTGACAGCCTTGGAAGAGCCAGTCCTGACAGAACTCTACCATCTGGTGAGCAAGATGTATGAGACAGGCGAAATTCCCTCAGACTTCAAGAAGAATATAATAATTCCAATCCCAAAGAAAGCAGGTGTTGACAGATGTGAAAATTACCGAACTATCAGTTTAATAAGTCACAGCTGCAAAATACTAACATGAATTCTTTACAGACGAATGGAAAAACTAGTAGAAGCCAACCTCGGGGAAGATCAGTTTCGATTCCGCAGAAATATGGGAACACGTGAGGCAATACTTACCCTACGACTTATCTTCGAAGCTAGAACAAGGAAAGGCAAACCTACGTTTCTAACATTTGTACAATTGGAGAAAGCTTTTGACAATGTTGAGTGGAATACTCTCTTTCAAATTCTGAAGATGGGAGGGGTAAAATATAGGGAACGAAAGGCTATTCACAATTTGTAAAGGAACGAGATGGCAGTTATCAGAGTCGAGGAACATGAAAGGGAAGCAGTGGTTGGGAAGGGAGTGAGACAGGGTTGTGGCCTATTCCCGATGTTATTCGATCTGTGTATTGAGCAAGCAGTAAAGGAAACAAAAGAAAAATTCGTAGTAGGAATTAAAATCCATGGAGAAGAAATAAAAACTTTGAGGTTCGCCGATGATAATGTAATTCTGTCAGAGACAGTAAAGAACCTAGAAGAGCAGCTGAACGGAATGGGCAGTGTCTTGAAAGGAGGATATAAGATGAACATCGACGAAAGCAAAACGAGGATAATGGAATGCAGTGGAATTAAATCAGGTGATGCTGCGTGAATTAGATTAGGAAATGAGAGGCTTAAAGTAGTAAAGGAGTTTTGCTATTTGGGGAGCAAAATAACTGATGATGGTCGAAGTAGAGAGGATATAAAATGTAGACTGGCAATGGCAAGGAAAGCGTTTCTGAAGGAGAGAAATTTGTTAACATCGAGTGTAGATTTAAGTGTCAGGAAGTCGTTTCTGAACGCATTTGTATGGAGTGTAGCCATGTATGGAAGTGAAACATGGACGATAAATAGTTTGGACAAGAAGAGAATAGAAGCTTTCGAAATGTGGTGCTACAGAAGAATGCTGAAAATTAGATGGGTAGATTACATAACTAATGAGCAGGTATTGAATAGTATTGGGGAGAAGAGAAGTTTGTGGCACAACTTGATTAGAAGAAGGGATCGGTTGGTAGGACATGTTCTGAGGCATCAGGGGATCACCAATTTAGTATTGGAGGGCAGCGTGGAGGGTAAAAATCGTAGAGGGATACCAAGAGATGAATACACTAAGCAGATTCAGAAGGATGTGAGTTGGAATAGGTATTGGTAGATGAAGAAGCTTGCACAGGATAGAGTAGCATGGAGAGCTGCATCAAACCAATCTCAGGACTGAAGACCACAACTACAACAACAACACGTTCAGTTGTTGAATTCAATGCTCCTTTTCAAATGTAGATGACAAAAACTGTACATAACGATTTCACTTAGCCCAGTACGAACGACAGAAACTTGGCTTATCGGCCCCCGTCACATGTCACTGATATTGGTTTCTAACCTTAACAGGGCAGAGATAGGGGCGTGCGAAGTCTTTATAAGAGAACGTTTAATAAGTAATGCAACACATTTTTTTATCGACCAATTTCGGTTGAACAATAAAGGAATTCGTTGTGCGACATCGTGGAATATTGCCGCTTCAGTCCCCCTGGTTTCACGAAGTTCCCATACGTGACGTCTGTAACGGAGGTGCGTTCCAAGCAGAGAGCTGTCATCGAGTTGCTTTTGAGGTAAAATCAGAGCGTCGCGGAATGTCTACGGAAACGTAGCAGTGAACGAAAGCAAGGTGAGTCGCCGGGCGAGGCGTCTGTCATCATCGCAACAAGGTCGCGCAAACCTGTTACACCTCCCACATGATCTCCGGCCGCGCACAGCTGTGACTTCTGGAACGTTGAAGCGTGCGGACACTCTCATTCGAGGTGATAGACGGATCACACACAAACGCTTCGCTCCAGAATTGGCAGTGCTGACACACTCGTCCACCAGTTGCCGTACTCACAGTGCCTGTCCGCTGGATTCCTCGCCTCCACACCATAGAAATTAGCGAAGGACCGTTTGCACGGAACCGCTTGCGCGTTGTAAGACTGATCGCGGCAATTTTTTGTCGAAAATCGTCACAGGCGATGAGTCATGGGTTCATCAGTTGGAACTGGGAACAAAACACAACCACACCATGTCTCCTCCGAAGGAAAAGTCCAGAGCCGCACTCGCAGCCTTTAAAGTCATGGCAACGGTCTTCTGGGACCCTGGGCAATTGTTATGGCCTCCCTCGCGGTGCAACGATCAACTCTAAAGTGTGTTGTGCAACCGTCAGGAAATTGAAGAGTAGACTTCAGATATTAGTCGTCACAAAATGCAAACGAACTTCTCCATCACAACGCAAAGCCTCAAACATGTCTGCGCATCAGTGAGGAGCTGATAAAACTTTATTGGACTGTTCTCCCTCATCCACCCTGCAGCCCGAATATCACATCTTCCTACTTTCATCTGTATGGCCCACTGATTGGTGCACTCCGCGTGAAGCAGTCGGTGGATGGTGTGGAGGTTATTGACGCAGCAAGGCTTTGGCTGTGACGTCGACGATAGAGTGGTACAACGCGGGCTTCCAAAACCTGCCAGTAAGGTGGCGTAAGACCCTTGCATTGAACGGAGTTTACGCTGCGTATTAGGGATTTATAGAGAAAAGGGTGGGGAATAATATGGTCTATTGCAATCCTGAGTGAAACCAACTTGGTTTCAGAAAAAAATTGTCGCATTACTTATTGAACGCCCTTCGTATGTACGGTGTAAGAGCCCAAATAACAGCCAGCGACCTTGCCGCCGTAGTAACACCGGTTCCCGTCAGATCACCTAAGTTAAGCGCTGTCGGTGTGGACTAGCACTTGGATGGGTGACCATTCTGTCTGCTGGGTGTTGTGGGCAGTTGAGGTGGATTCAGCCCTTGTGAGCCAAGATGAGGAGCTACTCACTGTATTGGGAAATAGCGGCTCCGGTCTCGTAAACTGACATACGGCTGGGATAGCAATGTGCTGATACATGTCCCTCCACACCCGCAAGAAATGAACACCAAAGACAGGGCACAAGAATTGGTGACACCTTAAGCCGTCGGCACACGGACCGTGCAGTCGAACGTTAACGTTGAGCGTGCCAAGTTCAACGTGCTACTGAACGCTCACGAACGATGCGACTTGTGCATACGGTACGTGGGCGCCAACGTGGTATACCCGATCGCAACGCACTCCAGCGGCAGTTTGAAGGATGTTTCTAGTTCGTAAATCACAGTATTTACTCAACGAGCGAGCGGAAAATTCCCACGTTACCTCTATGAAAACACACATTTCCTCCATCGTCCATGTGAAGGAAAGTACCATGTCCAATCAATAAGGACACAGACTTACAAAAAGTTCCATTACAAATAGTGCGGTACAAATTTGGAATACTTCTCCGCATAAAATTAACATTATTTCATCATTCCCACATTTTAGCAAAACCCCAAGGTCAGTCTTACTTGATCACTGTTCCTACCCAGTAGCAGAATCTTTGCAACATCTGAATTACGAAGCGAAAAAGAAAAAGGAGCAAAACGTCTTTATGCAAGTAGCGCAAGCTGCCCTGTAGATTAAGCCAATCGAACAAAGTCACTCCGCAAAAAAAGTTGAACTTATATTTACATAACATCAACTATTTTAGTATATAGTTATATTAAACTAATAATAAAGTATCAGAACCTAATAAAAACGTGAATGATAGGTAAAAAAATTTGGAAGTGTCAAGACGCGAACCACCGCCCAGGAAACAGTTTCATAGAAGTCAGTGCCGCTACTCATTATGCTTTTTTTTCTTATCCCATTTTGTTCGCTTCGTCTTCTCGGGACATCCGTTTAAGTTCGTTATTGATCGATTAACTCAGTTTTTTTTATTACAGAGGGCAGCTAACCCTCTGACCGAACACGCTGAGCTACCGTGCCGACTTCTAAACCAACACCACCTCATTCGTGTCTAATATTATTGTGTTACGGCTTTCGGAAAACCTAAATCGTAGATATGTTACCAATTGAAATTTAATTACAACAAATTGTACCAAGAACAAAGCGTTTTGGGTCGTTCTTCAGTGTGTCACTCACTTCCAATAGCCTACTCTCATAATACGCAAGTTACAATAATTATTTTGCCACGAATATGATGTTTCTTATTAGTGTATTGGAACGAATCACACAGTTAACGAGTTTTCCAGTGATTCCCAATTTGCTGGTGCTCAGAAACGGCATATATACATATAGGCGTGAAATGAATGCAAATATGGCGCCTCACAAATCTCTACTGAAGGGAGATGGCGTGTGTGTGACGTAGGTGGCGTTGTGCCATCTCATTGGTCAACGCTCAGGATATCTGACATGCCAGATACTGCTCTGCACGTTCGGAAAGACTCGCGAACGTGCTGTTCCACGCTGTGACGTCAGAAACTCGGCAAGCTCAACGCTGAACGATGGCTTTAGGGCTGAGTGTGACACGGCGGCCGGTCGCTACCGTTGAGCCTTCAAGGCCTGCTCCGGTGGAGTTTACTTCAGTTATTTTTAATAACTTACATTGCACTACATTTTAGGTACTACTGAAGAGTGGGATAAGTGCTGGCAATCGATTATGTATTGAAAGAAAGAAGTATTTACAACTGCGTGGCGCTACGCTGGTGCGACATTCGCAGAAGTCTTTCGATCGCTATTCAGCGAGTGCTCTGCAGTGATTCCGTACCGGACTGCCAGCCCGCCTCATCTCGGCAAGTGTTTGGCCGCTATTTCCGCTCGCGCCGCGGGGTTTGCGATCGGAGCGGTTTTCCGGGTGAGGGTCCGGCATTAGCGGCGCGTGGAACTCGTGTGATGGGCCGCGCGTCCAATCAGCGCTCTGCGGCTTTGATCTGCTGCCGCTGCGGCCGCCAGTGGCTCCACCACACTATAGAGGCCCCCCCCCCCCCTCCACACACACACACACACACACACACGTCCACCATTTTCACCTGCAGACACCGGAAACTTGGGCAGGCTTCCGTCCTGGCTGCCACACACGGCTTTGTGCAGACACCCTGGTGTCAACCAAATGGCTGGTCTTGCAGTAGGGGTGCTCAAAACAGATACCTGTATTTCAGTTCTGATTAACCGGTAGTATTCGGCATTTGTTTGGTCTCGGCTGTAACAGGTGTTACTTCTCTATTTTTACTAATAAGTGGCTAAAAAATCATATACCTAGAGCAACAGTGCTAAAGTTTTTCGTTTGTAAAAAAACGAGTAGCTTTTATTCGTGAAATTTGCAATGCTGTGAAATATTGCGTTATTGTAGAAAATGGGAAAAGCTCTCGTGCTACTTTAAGAATAATGCCGACAGAAATGAACACCAAACACATGGCATAAGAATTGGTACAGCATTGCTGAGGCAGTACATCTGCATCTGCATCCATACTCCGCAAGCCACCTGACAGTGTGTGGCGGAGGGTACCTTGAGTACCTCTATGGGTTCTCCCTTCTGTTCCAGTCCCGTATTGTTCGTGGAAAGGAGGATTGTCGGTATGCCTCCGTGTGGGCTCTAATCTCTCTGATTTTATCCTCATGGTCTCTTCGCAAGATATATGTAGGAGGGAGCAATATACTGCTTCACTCCTCGGTGAAGGTATGTTCTCGAATCTTCAACAAAAGCCCGTACCGAGCTACTGAGCGTCTCTCCTGCAGAGTCTTCCACTGGAGTATCTATCATCTCCGTAACGCTTTCGCGATTACTAAGTCATCCTGTAACGAAGCGCGCTGCTCTCCGTTGGATCTTCTCGATCTCTTCTATCAACCCTATCTGGTACGGATCCCACACTGCTGAGCAGTATTCGAGCAGTGGGCGAACAAGCGTACTGTAACCTATTTCCCTTGTTCACGGATTGCATTTCCTTAGGACTCTTCCAATGAATCTCAGTCTGGCATCTGTTTTAGCGACAATCAACTTTATGTGATCATTCCATTTTAAATCACTCCTAATGCGTACTCCCAGATAATTTATGGAGTTAACTGCTTCCAGTTGCTGATGTGCTATATTGTAGCTAAATGATAAGGGATATTTCTTTCTATGTATTCGCAGCACATTACACTTGTCTACATTGAGATTCAGTTACCATTCCCTGCACCATGAGTCAATTCACTGCAGACCCTCCTGCATTTCAGTACAATTTTGCAGTGTTACAACCTCTCTATATACCACAGCATCATCCGCAAGAAGCCTCAGTGAACTTCCGATGTCATCCATAAGGTCATTTATGTATATTGTGAATAGCAACGGTCCTACGACACTGCCCTGCGATACACCTGAAATCACTCTTACTTCGGAAGACTTCTCTCCATTGGCAATGACTTGCTGCGTTCTGTGAACCTGTTAGCGTGTGGCGTGGCCTACTGGATGGTACGCGTGTGCGTACAGTGTGTAACACCTGCCGCATCTGTTCTACGCTGAAGAGTCAAAGAAACTGGTACACCTGGCTAATATCGTGTAGAGCCTCCGCGAGCACGTAGAAGTGCCCCAAGACGACATGGCATGGACTCGACTAATGTCTGAAGTAGTGCTGCACGGAACTGACACCACGAATCCTGTCCTGCAGGGCTCTCCATAAATCCGAAGTGTACGAGGGGGTGAAGATCTCTTCTGAACAGCACGTTGCAAGACATGTCAGATATGCTCAATAATGTCCACATCTGGTGTGTTTGGTCACCAGTGGAAGGAAGTGTTTAAACTCAGAAGATTGCCCCTGGAGCCACTCAAGCAATTCTGGACGTGTGGGGTGTCGCATTGTCCTGCTGGAATTGCTCAAGTCCGTCGAAATGCACAGTGGACATGAAGGGATGCAGATGATTAGATTGGATACTTACGTACGTGTCACCTCTCAGAGTGGTATCTCTGCGTATCATAATCCCATATCATTAAAACAGCACACGCCCCAGACCATTACAGAGCCTCCACCAACTTGTCCCCTGTAGACATGCATGGTCCATGGATTCATGAGGTTGTCTCCATACCCGTACCCGTCCATCCACTCGATACAATTTGGAACAATACTCGTCTGACCAGGCAACATGTTACGTCCTATACACTTAAGTGTCATAAAGTTTTGTGTCGTGCAGACACCAAGGGTACACGAGCGGGCCTTTGGCTCCGAAAGCCCATATCGATGATGTTTCGTTGAATGGTTCGCACGCTGAACCTTGTTTAAGGGCCACAATTGAAATCTGCAGCAATTTGCGAAAGGGTTGCACTTCTGTGACGCTGAACGATTCTCTTCAGTTTTCGTCGTTCCCGTTCTTGTAACATCTTTTTCCGGCCGCAGCGATGTCGGAGATTTTATGTTTTACCGGATTCCTGACATTCACGGCACACTCTTGCAATGGTCGTACGACGAAATCCCCACTTCATCGCTGTCTCGGAGATAATGTGTCCTACTCGTGCGCCGGCTGTAACACCACGCTTAAACTCACTTAATTCTTGATCACCTGCCATTTGAAACTTCTTAGCTTTAATCTATTGACATAAGTGAGTAGGTAAAACTTTTTTGTGTTTACTTAAACTGCTGAGTGAAACTAAACCTACGGAAAGTTTGTCCGCCTGAAAATGTACTGTTGTCCCAAGCATATTGCAACAAACGGTGTATTTCTATCGCTGCTCGTTTAGTTTTTATTGCCGTTTCAAATATACCGGTCATTTTTGAAACGCCCTGTAACATGGCTTTATCTGCTTTTAGTCCTTGAGAACGGACAAATTAACACGAAAAAAAGAGTTTTTCTACCTTGGCTTTCACCCTTTAGCACTATTCCTATTGTCCAAATAGCGGTATGATGCCTGATTACAACCTGATGTTTGAGTAGAGCTGGAAAACATTAGTATCAGTCGGAGGATGCTGGTGATTTTTTTTGTAGTGGTCAACCATTAACCACTTTTCGAACAAAACAGCGAATGGTGGGCAGACGAAGTTTTCTTTTATTTGCATATATTGTTTTTGTAGTTGTTGTTGCTGTGGTCTTCAGTCCAAAGACTGGTTTGATGCAGCTGTCCATGCTACTCTGTCCGAGTAACCACTGCAACCTACATTTCTCTGAATCTGCTTAATGTATTCATCTCTTTGTCTCCCTCTACGATTTTTAGCATCTACGCTTCCTTCTAATGAGGCAACGGCCTCGCCGCAGTGGATACACCGGTTCCCGTCAGGCCACCGAAGTTAAGCGCTGTCGGGCGTGGCCGCCACTTGGATGGGTGACCATCCAGCCGCCATGCGCTGTTGCCATTTTTCGGGGTACACTCACCCTCGTGATGTCTATTGAGGAGCTACTCGACCGAATAGTACCGGCGTCGGTCAAAGAAAACCATCATAACGACCAGGAGAATTGTGTGTTGACTACACGCCCCTAATATCCACATCCTCATTGAGGATGAGACGGCGGTCAGGCGTTGCCGATGGTCCACTTGTGACCTGAAGACGGAGTGCTTTCTAATACTAAACTGGTCATCCCTGGGTGCCTCAGAACGTGTCCTAGCAACTGATCCCTTCTTTTAGTCAAGTTGTGCCACAAATTCTTCTTCTCCCCAATTTTATTCAGTACTTTCTCATTAGTTACGTGATGTACACATTAAATCTTCAGCATTTTTGCGTATTTAATTTAATGTTTTGATTCTGTGTACCTTGAAACTGAGCAAAATTTTTCAATGTTTCCCCGAGCTCAACATTTATTATGAGAAATAAGAGAACAAAACAGAAAAAATCGGTCATTTCAGAAACTAGTTATTTTTGAGGTATTTTACAGTCCAGTTAAACAAGCATTGAAAAAAACGATATAACTGAAAACCGGTTATCCCTACATGGCGGTCAGAAAAGTTCAGAACCTTTTTTAACTTACTGCGCTCAGGCACCTCCCACCATCACCGTCCAAGAACTTCAGCAACTCACACTACGCGCATCTTCACTCATTCAGATTTTTTTTTTCTTTTTCGATTGACAGCGTATGACATCAATTGTTTGTTTGCGTACATAAATAGCTATCGTTAGAGCAAAAACTGGCCATCGCCTACAACGGAATAAATAAATTTTGAAATGGAATAATGCTATAAAAACTCATTATAGGAGTCTCATTCTACCTTTCAGCGATTCCTTACGATAACTTACGTGAAATAAATAAATCATTGGAAGTGACGCAACACATTCCAAAATGGTGTGACTGACTGTATGCAGCTGCTGAGATCAATATTACTACGAAAAAAGTCTACATTGTAAAAATATTTTAATTTCAGTTTTACGATGATAAGTTTTTAGTTTAATGATTGTGTGTAGTGGTAGTAGTAGTAGTAGTAGTAGTAGGCTTCTAAGGGACTCGAAACTCCGGTGCCGACCTCACATGATTCCTACAGCTACTCCTCTCTCGTGCTGCCTCTTGCCATTTATTCATTCCCAGTCTTTCGCATATGCAATCAATTTCGTTGCGCCAAGCACTCCTGGGTCTCGCCCTTGATCTTTTGCCGTATGGCTTCTCCCTGAATGTTCTGAACACAATTTGGTCTTCTTTCTCTCTCATCAGCAGCCCATTGCAGTCTTGTAGCATTTATTATGTTAACTATCGTTGGTTGTTCTGATAGCTCGTGGGTTTCTGTGTTATGTTCTTCTCTTCCAGCATTGTGATTCGTTGTCAGAATATGCACCACAGAATTTTCTATAAACGTCATTCTCAAACACTTGTAAATGGTGGTGTTCTGTTTTCGTTAGGCTCCATGTTTCTGCCGCATAGATTGGAAATCGTCCGATGATTAACGATTGTGTGTAAACAGATATTTTATTTGTGCCTTCTATGATTTATGACTACTCTCGGCCTAATTAAAATCCCTGATAAATGCAGTAGTGTTCCTGTTGGTGCAGTCACTGAATGATGACTGTTTTGCACAGTAGTGCAGAGTTTGGTAACGAAATAACGTAGATGGAACGCTACCTTCACAGCATATTTGACGTATCAGGTCCTTGACTAACTATATAAATAAAAACAAAGCACAATTCTTCACACAAAAGTCTAACTTTTTTAAATTCCATCAGGATATTGTAAATAACGGACAGAATTTCAGATGAAAGCTTAGAAATTGTGCTTTCACGAATGCAGTAAGCATGCCGAAGTGATAGTAGAGAGGTATGATAGTTGCCAGGTATCTCAGTGTTACTCGTAACTCTAAGCAATTTCCATGTCAGCTCGCGTATGTGTTTCTGACTTTTTTTGTAGAGCGAGAAACATAGATCGAAAGGAATTTAAATGCTCATTCATTTACTTCTCGAAAGATACATAGTTCTGATTTAACAACACTCTTATCAATGTGTTTGACGCGTCCAAATGATTCCTACGAAAAACCAATTATCGTACCCTACATTTGTAGGAGCGTGTTCTTTTTGTTAACAGTTGTACGAATCCTCCAGCTAAAATCTGCACAACTCGTTCATTTCGCTCCACGTTGTGCACAGTATCAGTAGAAAATAGGATCGCGTACGCCGAAATAATGTTTGGTTATATTTAGACTTTCCCTATTTAACATGTTATGCCGCGGAAAGTAATTACGGTATGAGGACCAAACTGGGCAGCATTAATGTCAGAGACATGGGGAAGAGGCATAATACAGGGTTATTACAAATGATTGAAGCGATTTCACAGCTCTACAATAACTTTATTATTTGAGATATTTTCGCAGTGCTTTGCACACACATACAAAAAGTCAAAAAGTTTTTTTAGGCATTCACAAATGTTCGATATGTGCCCCTTTAGTGATTCGGCAGACATCAAGCCGATAATCAGGTTCCTCCCACACTGGGCGCAGCATGTCCCCATCAATGAGTTCGAAAGCATCGTTGATGCGAGCTCGCAGTTCTGGCACGTTTCTTGGTAGAGGAGGTTTAAACACTGAATCTTTCACATAACCCCACAGAAAGAAATCGCATGGGGTTAAGTCGGGAGAGCGTGGAGGCCATGACATGAATTGCTGATCGTGATCTCCACCACGACCGATCCATCGGTTTTCCAATCTCCTGTTTAAGAAATGCCGAACATCATGATGGAAGTGCGGTGGAGCACCATCCTGTTGAAAGATGAAGTCGGCGCTGTCGGTCTCCTGTTGTGGCATGAGCCAATTTTCCAGCATGTCCAGATACACGTGTCCTGTAACGTTTTTTTCGCAGAAGAAAAAGGGGCCGTAAACTTTAAACCGTGAGATTGCATAAAACACGTTAACTTTTGGTGAATTGCGAATTTGCTGCACGAATGCGTGAGGATTCTCTACCGCCCAGATTCGCACATTGTGTCTGTTCACTTCACCATTAAGAAAAAATGTTGCTTCATCACTGAAAACAAGTTTCGCACCGAACGCATCCTCTTCCATGAGCTGTTGCAACCGCGCCGAAAATTCAAAGCGTTTGACTTTGTCATCGGGTGTCAGGGCTTGTAGCAATTGTAAACGGTAAGGCTTCTGCTTTAGCCTTTTCCGTAAGATTTTCCAAACCGTCGGCTGTGGTACGTTTAGCTCCCTGCTTGCTTTATTCGTCGACTTCCGCGGGCTACACGTGAAACTTGCCCGCACGCGTTCAACCGTTTCTTCGCTCACTGCAGGCCGACCCGTTGATTTCCCCTTACAGAGGCATCCAGAAGCTTTAAACTGCGCATACCATCGCCGAATGGAGTTGGCAGTTTGTGGATCTTTGTTGAACTTCGTCCTGAAGTGTCGTTGCACTGTTATGACTGACTGATGTGAGTGCATTTCAAGCACGACATACGCTTTCTCGGCTCCTGTCGCCATTTTGTCTCACTGTGCTCTGGCGGCAGAAACCTGAAGTGCGGCTTCAGCCGAACAAAACTTTATGAGTTTTTCTACGTATCTGTAGTGTGTCGTGACCATATGTCAATGAATGGAGCTACAGTGAATTTATGAAATCGCTTCAATCATTTGTAATAGCCCTGTACAGAATCAGTTCAACTGAAACACTTTTAACGTGCTGCTCGGTACGTCATAGCATTACATACCGGTACACTTACTACTACAAAAGGGGCTCAATATGGCGCCTATCAGTGTCCAGAAGAGTCTGAAAGCGCAGGGTTCCAGTCTGCACAGCTGAACGAAACATGTCCGTAGGTATGGTGTCTTGATATGTCGCACTTCGGATCAGGACATGTGTGAAAGTTCCAGTGGTAAACCCTTTCCTTCAGGTAACCATGATCGTAGGGAATAGCGGCTTGCATCATGCAATCGTTTCCTCATTGTTTGACGCGATGCGTGCCGTCATGTAGCCTCTTCGAACGCCGTGTTCTGTTCTTGAGCACTTAGCCCCCACGGTTGCTTTGACTCGTAGATATCGATCATGCTGTGTAACTATCGAACGTGGATCGTTGCGGTGTATGTGCTCAGCGCTGCGTGTCAATTAGAACCCATGGTGTCCGCTCCGCATCACTTTGACTCCGGTGCACGCGCCGAGCGACTCCCTCGGATGACAGGCCTCCTGCGTGTGACGTGATGATTCGGAGCCGATCCTTGTTCGCGACAGTCCTCCGTGGCGTGATGGATGTTGACTGTAGTGTCGCTACTGGGGCTGCAGTGCGTTCGGTGTGCGGCGGTTTGCCCTCTGATAACGCTCAAGCTGACTGTGTATGTTTACAAACAACATGGGGGTGGGGCATTCTGATCGGTTCCGGACAATTCACAATAACAACTGCTGCACATACGGGGAGGTGCAAAAGTTTTGTTGATGTGTGTACGTAACAAGGTGACACGGGGACCGTATGAACTTCCCCTCACCGATTTGATTCGTACTGACTGTGTGTGTATGTGTAGGACTCCAACATACGGGGGGACAATTATTGAATTACATGAAAAGGAACGTAAATTAATTACAAACTGCGGCGTGCACACATTTTATTCGACATGTAAAGGTCACAACAGATATTCGGATGTTGGTTATGACCTGTTCGAGATGCCTGCCATCATTGGTGATGATGTGGCGCAGACGTATACCGAAATTCTGCATGACCCGCTGAAGTGTCGGAACATCGATGCTGTCGATGACGTCCTCAGTGACTGTTTTCAGCTCAACAATGGTTTCGGGGTTATTGCTGTGCACCTTGTCTTCAATACAGCCCCACAAAAAGCAGTCGCATGTGTTCAGATCCGGAGAATATGGAGACCAATCGAGGCCCATGCCAGTGGCCTCTGGGTACTCCAGAGCCAGAATGCGTTCCCCAAAGTGCTCCTCCAGGACGTCAAACACTCTCCTGCTTCGATGGTGTGGAGCTCCGTCTTGCGTGAACCACATCTTGTCTAAACCAGTGTCACTTTGGATAATGGAGATGAAATCATCCTCGTAAATCTTCATTGGTTCAAATGGCTCTGAGCACTATGGGACTTAACCTCTGAAGTGATCAGTCCCCTAGAGCTTAGAACTACTTAAACCTAACTAACCTAAGGACATCACACACATCCATGCCCGAGGCAGGATTCGAACCTGCGACCGTAGCGGTCGCGCGGTTCCAGACTGTAGCGCCTAAAACCGCTCGGCCACCCCGGCCGGCAAACGTTCATGTAGACTTCGCTAGTCACCGTGCCATCAAGAAGTATCGCATCGACTATTGCGTGACTGGATATTGCACATCACACAGTCACCCGCTGAGGTTGAAGATCGCGATATGCGGATTCTCAGTCCCCCGAATGTGCAAATTTTGGTTGTTGACGAACCCATCCAAACGAAAGTGGACTTCGTCGCTAAACCAAACCATACTATCTATGCCCCGCGGCCAACCGTACAGTTTGAACGTCGTTAAGCACACGTTCAGAAGTCATCTCGTACGATCCTCTTGTGAGTGTGTATTTGATCACTGATCCCAAAAGGTGCATACTGTCGTGTCGTTGATTGTTATTCTGGATAAAAGATTTTGTGACTTAAGGGGTTCACTAGCTATTCGGGGGTCACGTGGCTGCCACCTTACAGTACATACGAGGTGCCTGGCTGGGACCTGCCGCCGTATGATAAGGGCCTGCCCTTGGCGCGTCCTGCGTGTCGCGTGCTGTGGCTATTGTGTTTCGCGCGGGGGCGGCCACAGTGGAACAGCTGTCTGCCTTTGATAGCCGCCGTAAACACGGTGAGCAAGCCGATAGCTGCGGAGCCGGCTGGATAGGCGTACACGTCTTATCAGCTGCGGCAGGCGGGCGGTTGAAAGGCAACCAGCACTCCACTACCCCTGTCTGTCTCCTCGGCAATCACAGTAGTTGTACTGTTGATATTGTGTGTGTGTGTGTGTGTGTGTGTGTGTGTGTGTGTGTGTGTGTGGTCCAGATAAAGAACCCTGCTCGCATTAAGGACTGGTCTAGAACCCAAACTTGCAATCAGTCGAACAACTGGAGAATAATTCTGCCTTATGCAAGCCCCCGTTGTACACCGGGTGCGGCAAAATAACTTGACTAACAGTGTAGGGCAGAAGGATAGCACCAAACGAAGGAATGTGAGTAGAGGAACTAGGGGCACGCAGCTGGATATTTACAGCGCTGTGCCAGAGTGAAAACGGTGGTCACTTTCAACACTGGCAACAACGTACTGATGTTAATTAACTACTGGCAAGTCTGTGTACAAAAGAGTACTCAATTTTCATTCACTTTGGATATTTTAGGACTGAATTACGTTTCATTTTGAGTAAAGACCTCCATCTGTGCCGGCCGTGGTGGCCGAGCGGTTCTAGGCGCTTCAGTCCGGAACCGCGCGACTGCTACGGTTGCAGGTTCGAATCCTGCCTCGGGGAATGGATGTGTGTGATGTCCTTAGGTTAGTTAGGTTTAAGTAGTTCTAAGTTCTAGGGGACTGATGACCTCAGATGTTAATTCCCATAGCCGGCCGCGGTGGTCTCGCGGTTCTAGGCGCGCAGTCCGGAACCGCGCGACTGCTACGGTCGCAGGTTCGAATCCTGCCTCGGGCATGGATGTGTGTGATGCCCTTAGGTTAGTTAGGTTTAAGTAGTTCTAAGCTCTAGGGGACTGATGACCACAGCTGTTAAGTCCCATAGTGCTCAGAGCCATTTGAACCATTTGTTAATTCCCATACTGCTGAGAGCCATTTTTGAACGTCCATCTGACAGATTTCAGTTTAGTTCCTGTAGCGTCGAAAATAAGCAACTGCGACGCCTAGTTCGTATACTCAAAGCCCTTTCTTTGATGCTATGTTCCTGTCCTACACTTTTGGTCAAACGGTTTTTCCGCACCCTGTATTTTTGTTACGACCCAGACATGTTTCAACACTTTACATGTCATTTTCAGTCGGATTTTTTATTTTCTTTATGAAAAATCGTCGTTACATGTTAACCTCTCATGTAGGTTGTATATCAATGTTTTGTCTCAGATGAATTTATCTTTGCACAGGATCGAATATTAGGTGTCATTTACTTTAATTTACATACTGTGTAATCTCCCCGCTACATTTGTTTGCGTATGAAATTTAGCCCAAATTTACCTTACACTCTACAAAAGTCCACGTATTACCAAAACTATCTACCCACAAACTGTTCAACTTAAACTCGTATGCTAACCTTTGACAATACAGAACCTAGTCTGAACTGAAACTGGTCTGAATACGACATGCATTTATATGAGCAACTGAAGTAAAGCTCTCCTAACGGAAATTTTCACTTATCTCGCGCCTTGAAAACATTGTTGCAGTTTTTTCGAAAGCACAACAGAAAACATCAAGCACGTAGCGGCTAAACTAAATTTCTATTTGTTAAAAAATTTCCAACAGTTGCATGCCAAATGTTGTAATGCGAATTGATAAATAGTGGGGTGGGGACAGTAACTATTCCTATGAAATGACATTCCAAGACAACGATTTTAGAATGAAGTATGTTTTCAGAAAGGAAGAGTGAAACTTTGCGTGATCTTCGAGGCTAGAATTGGTCTAAGCAATACTAGGCTTAACAAAGTGAACAATGCTTTAAAAACAGTAAGACGTTAACAGAGAATGTCTATAAATACCAAACAGCTTAACCCGTTAATACGTTAGTGGATGACTCAGGGAAGTGGGGCGGTCTTTCTCTCAACTGTGATCAAGTAAAGTAAGTTAATTTGCTGATAATAATCATTTCTACAAGTAGGTGCGCGGTGCTGCAGTCTTACCTCAAACTACATCTCTTTAAAAAAATAACATTATTCAAAATTTGTATTCCTTTCGCTTTCTGCCCTTTACAATAAATCTTCCTTCATCTAACAGATACAATCACAAGTCAACACAGCACTACAAAATACGTCCATCACCTGCCACTCTTCAACTCAAAATGTACCAGAATGCGCAAGGCAAAGACTGTGCCACAACCAGACCAAGGGTTGTTTAACAGTAACGTAACTTTCTCTCTCTCTCTCTCTCTCTCTCTCTCTCTCTCTCTCTCTCTGACATATGCACGTCAATGGCATACAGAAATCAAAAATGACGTGACCACCTTACATCTGTTAAGACAGGTGTCGCTGACTTGAGGAATTATTTGTTGGTCAGTCGTTCCTACCATTCCAGAGCTTTCACTGTCTCAGGATTACTTCCAAGAATGTAACTTCCTCTCAGAGTTCTTGCATGTCGACTCCTCTTTCAGGTCCTTCAGTTTGTGCGTAACTTGAATTATCTTGTGAACTGTAAACAATAACAGCAGCAGAACAATCCGTTGGTGTACTCTCGAAACTACCGTCACATACATCGATTTCTGTCTGGTAGGAAATCCTGAATCCAGTTCACAGATCTGGTCCAGTGCTCGGTAAACTCGCATTTTATTCAGCAAAAGGCAGTGTGGAACTACAGTGTTTCATTACAAGTGTCCGGCCCAGAATTTATTTTGGGTCATCCATTTTCCGGTCTCTTCTGTGCCAACTTCTTCATCTCAGAGTAGCCCTTCCGACCTACGTCCTCATATATGCGTTGGATGTATTCCAATCTCTCTCCCACCCTCTACAGCTGCCTCTATTACCATGGAAGTAATTTCCTTATGTCTTAACCCACGTCCTATCACCCTGTCCCTTCTTCTTGTTAGTGTCTTCTGTATGTTTCTTTCTCCTCTGCGCTGAAAGATTTGGGTACAGGCGCCAATTTACACTTTACGAAGTACTGTATAGATGGTTCGCTTCTTGCTCTCTCTCTCTCTCTCTCTCTCTCTCTCTCTCTCTCTCTCTCTCTTTTTTAACTCGCTTTCGTGCTTCCTAAAATGTTGTGAGGTTTCTTATCAAATTGATAGAAATGTGTAAAGAAAAGTGCGCTCTCTATTAGAAATGAGTTTATTCAATTTTATGAACTTACAAAGGGTGATTTAGGTGCCCCTGCTGATGCCTTTATTCAACCCGCAACAATTTTAAATGCCCCACACAAGATTTTCATTTTCTCTCACTGGCTACACACAAACTAAGTAGTCCTATAGAAAACATGAACAGAATCATTTTGTAGGAAATTTAATTTAGTTAGATTTTGTATTGGGATATGTTTTGGCTAAAGGCCACAGTTTTCGAATTGTTCAAGAGAAATGTGCAAAAGTGACCTCGAGACAATTTTTTTTTAACTCAAAAACTGTGGCCTCTGGCGAAAACATACCCTGGTAGCAAATTAAACTATGTTAAATATGCTACCGAAAGGTCCTGTTCATGCTATTCCATAGGACTAATACCTTGTGTATAGCGAGCCAGAGAAAACGAAAAAGGTGACGTACGTTTTTTGAAGGCATTGTGGGTTGCGTAAAACCCATCGGTAGGAGCAGCTGAATAAGCCGGTGTAAGGAGATGTCCTTACAGACTGGATAGGGAACATTCATTTTTGGCTTACAACGTGTTCATGACTATTGAAGTTTTAATTTATTTAGAAGTTATTACAGGTAAAAGAACATGACTAGCATGTGGAAAAGAGAGGGAGTACGTGTTTTAATAGAGCTAATGTATGAATTTTACGCGTGTACATTTTCGTAAGCAAACCCAGATAGTGCCGACAGATGTCACTGGAAAGCGCAACAGTCGCGAATTACGTTAACCAGCGCGTCTCATGCGGTTAGATTTCCCGCCGGCTTCCACGTTCACATCAGCTGCCTGTCCGCCTCTGTAGCTGTGCGGTCAGCGCGGCAAAGCGCTAAGCGAAGGGGCTCGGGTTCGATTCCCGGCCGCGTCAGAGATTTTTACCGCTGGGGAACTGGGTCTTGTGTTGTGCTTAAGGAATAGAAAAGCAACTGAAATCACTCAACAGAGGAAAGTCCACTGGACCTGACGGGATACCAATTCGATTCTACACAGAGTACGCGAATGAACTTGCCCCCCTTTTAACAGTCGTGTACCGCAAGTCTCTAGAGGAACGGAAGGTTCCAAATGATTGGAAAAGAGCACAGGTAGTCCCAGTCTTCAAGAAGGGTCGTCGAGCAGATGCGCAAAACTATAGACCTATATCTCTGACATCGATCCGTTGTAGAATTTTAGAACATGTTTTTTGCTCGCGTATCATGTCATTTCTGGAAACCCAGAATCTACTCTGAAGGAATCAACATGGATTGCCGGAAACAGCGATCGTGTGAGACCCAACTCGCTTTATTTGTTCATGAGACCCAGAAAATATTTGATACAGGCTCCCAGGTAGATGCTATTTTTCTTGACGTCCGGAAGGCGTTCGATACAGTTCCGCACTGTCGCCTGATAAACAAAGTAAGATCCTACGTAATATCAGCTGGATTGAAGAGTTTTTAGCAAACAGAACACAGCATGTTCTCAGTGGAGAGACGTCTACAGACGTTAAAGTAATCTCTGGCGTGCAACAGGGGAGTGTTATGGGACCATTGCTTTTCACAATATATATATATATATATATATATATATATATATATATATATATATATATTTATAAATGACCTAGTAGATAGTGTCGGAAGTTCCATGCGGCTTTTCGCGGATGATGCTGTAGTATACAGAGAAGTTGCAGCATTAGAAAATTGCAGCGAAATGCAGGATGATATGCAACGGATAGGGACTTGGTGCAGGGAGTGGCAACTGACCCCTAACATAGACAAATGTAATGTATTGCGAATACATAGAAAGAAGGATCCTTTATTGTATGACTATATGATAGTGGAACAAACAGTGGTAGCAGTTACTTCTGTAAAATATCTCGGACTATGCTACGGAACGATTTCAAGTGGAATGAACATATAAAATTAATTGTTCATAAGACGGGTGCCAGGTTGAGATTCATTGGGAGAGTCCTTAGAAAATGTAGTCCATCAACAAAGGAGGTGGCTTATAAAACACTCGTTCGACCTATACTTGAGTTTTGCTGATCAGTGTGGGATCCGTAACAGGTCGGGTTAACAAAGGAGCTACAGAAGATCCAAAGAAGAGCGGCGCGTTTCGTCACAGGGTTATTTGGTAAGCGTGATAGCGTTACGGAAATGTTTAGCAAACCAAGTGGCAGACTCTGCAAGAGAGGCGCTCTGCATCGCGGTGTATCTTGCTGTCCAGGTTTCGAGATGGTGCGTTTCTGGATATATTGCTTCCCCCTACTTATACCTCCCGAGGAGATCACGAATGTAAAATTAGAGAGATTCTAGAGCGCACGGAGGCTTTTCCGCAGTCGTTCTTCCCGCGAACCATAAGGGACTGGAACAGGAAAGGTAGGTAATGACAGTGGCACGTAAAGTGCCCTCCGTCACACACCGTTGGGTGGCTTGCGGTGTATAAATGTAGATGCAGATGTCATAATTGACATTACGCTCTTGAGATAAAAAGTCAGCTGCCTCGTCCCATGTGAGTACGGCCGTAGGCTGCCAGTATTGAGGAAACCAGTCTCGTCACAGCACGCAAAGTGGAGGTAGTTCTGCTCTACCCGCAGGCACCTCGCCACATGTGTGTGTGTGTGTGTGTGTGTGTGTGTGTGTGCGCGCACTGTGTCGTATTTCACAACAGTCCCCCACGAATGTGCGGGCTGATAACACGCCGGTATGGATTACCGTGCAACCGAGAGCCACATTCTCATTTCTGCGCAGCCATTGGTTAGCACCAGTTGCCGGCCGAAGTGGCCGTGCGGTTAAAGGCGCTGCAGTCTGGAACCGCAAGACCGCTACCGTCGCAGGTTCGAATCCTGCCTCGGGGAATGGATGTTTGTGATGTCCTTAGGTTAGTTAGGTTTAACTAGTTCTAAGTTCTAGGCGACTAATGACCTCAGCAGTTGAGTCCCATAGTGCTCAGAGCCGTTTGAACCATTTTTTAGCACCAGTAATACGACCGCTTGCTTTCCGGCTTTGCGAATGCAAATCGGGAATCTAGGTGCCTTTGCAAACGAGCAACGGAATTAGGAAGCGTATCGCCCGCTCTCGCTGAACACAGTGGTCTCTGCATTCTTACGTCACGGCGCGCACGGCAGCAGTAGAGTTTCTGAGGGGAATCTGGAATGAGGAAGCCAAACCAGACAGAGGTGGCGGGAGGGAAGGCGAGGCAGGGTGGAAAGAATGAAGACAGGCTTGGCTCGGGCGACAAAGTGTCAGCAGAACAGAACTGTATAATTCCGGAGAATAACAAGTAAATGTCAGGTGCGACATCGGGAAGGAACATAAATGCAGATGTAAAAGTGGCAATAACGTTAGATACAACCGTCAACAGTCATCTACGCAGATAATTCTTCCTCGGTAGGAATAGTATTGCTATGTACTGATTAAGGATTACATTTTAATCAACACATTCAAACAGAGCTAGCTCGAGTCTCCCGTCTGTCATCGTTCACCAGTGCTAATAATTATTTTCTCCTTAACTGCTATTTGATTCTAATTTTCTCTAACATACGTACTTAAGGCAAGCAGTGATCCATCAAATTATTATGTGTGCCAGTTTTCCTTCAATTTCATTATTCCAGGTAGAGTTCATATTAACTGAGAGTAAAAATTGGAAATTCTGCTACTGTATGTAATGGGGAAAACATTTTGAGTTAGCTGATGGATTTGATTGTGATGACGACACTCACTGGAGGGATCGACAGCCACACTTTATACAGGTTTAAAATGGTTCAAATGGCTCTGAGCACTATGGGACTTAACATCCGTGGTCATCAGTCCCCTAGAACTTAGAACTACTTAAACCTAACTAACCTAAGGACGGCACACAACATCCATGCCCGAAGCAGGACTCGAACCAGCGACGGCAGCGGTCATGCGGTTCCAGACTGAAGCGCCTAGAACCGCACGGCCACACCGGCCGGCTTTATACAGGGTAACAATTACTGAACTATATTAAATGAAGTCGTCATGACTTCGGGACGATTTGCGTTAGGACGTTCAAACTGTACGGTTACCCGCGGGGCATGATAGGAATTAGTATGCGCTGTATGCTTTCGTTTACCCATGAACCCCACTAGCATCTGGATGGGTTCGTCAACAAGCAAAATTGGTGCATTTGCGGGACTGAGAATCCGCATTTCGCGATCGAGAAGTCTCTTCACCCTCAACGACTGATTGTGTGGTGTGCAATGTCCAGACACGGGATAGTCGGTGCGATATTCCTTGATGGCACGGCGACTGCCGAACGGTACGCGAAGGTTTTGGAAGATGATTTCATCCCCATTATTCAAAGTAACCCTGATTCCAGCAAGATGTGGTTCATGCAAGACGGAGCTCGACCTCATCACTGCAGGAGAGCATTTGATGTCCTATAGGGGGCCGCATTCTGGGTCTGGGGTACCCAGAGGCCACTGGCTTGGCCTAGATTGGCCGCCATATTCTCCGGACCTGAACACATGATACTCCTTTTTTGGGGCTATATTAAAGACAATGTGAACAGCAATAACCCCAAAACAAACACTCAGTAGATCATCGGCAGTATGTACGGTATATATCTCTGTCTGGACGTAGCAGTAGTGTTGTGCTATTGGTGCAGTAGATATTGTTTTATTATTCTTGCCACTTTCGGGTCCATTACGTCACGGCCTTACGTCACCAGTAGGCTAGCAACGTTCTTTGCAAATATTTCGATGGGACCATTAGGGGTGGGTACACAGAAAACAAGTTTGAAATTTAGTAGATGCAGTGGTGCGAAACAATTCGCATACACTACGTGTAAAAGGCTTCTTTAAACGCTTACCAATGAAAACGATTGTACTTCCATTTCTGTGTTCGTAGTACGTAACTGCAAATATTTTGTAGAAGACCTATTGTAGTTGCTGTATGATGATTAAGACGCCAGGTACCGTACCATGCAGTCTACTTTTATCAAATGAATACAAACACTCCTCGACCCAGCATCGAACCGTCGACCTTCTGATTGCTAACCCAAACCGCTCTCCACTGCATTAACTGCACAGCAGTGCACGCTCAACAGACAGAATTAGTAACTGTACACGTGATTAAAGTGTTGCCAGATTGCCAGTCTTTAACGTCGATTTACTGTCCGAAATACGCGCAGGATGAAATTTTGTGAGAGACATTTTTGATTTGCCGGTATGTGACTAATCACGCGGCGAAGTCTGAGTGCGTGAATTTTTCTTCGTCCTGTAGACAAACCACTGTTTCGGAGTTTATAGCAATGTTCTATTGGCAGACCGCTTTCGTTTCGTTTTTGTGAAAGTAAAGAGTGCGCCAAATGTCGCTAAGTCATAACGGGGTTATGATTACTGTTTCAAACCATAGCACCACAATGCGTTTTACATGCTCAGTCTCCCGTCCTTCCTCCGTCGGAAGATGAAACAAAAGAGAGAAAAAAAGAGTAAATAAAACAGTCACTCGCAATTACAATCCCTTCGTGCCTTTTGCCCCACACCTTAGCAAAGCCTTTTGCCCCACACCTTAGCAAACCGATAGAGCACGTGTTGTGTCTAGACAAGACAGCCTAGACACAATGAGAGGAAGCCGAAAGGCACGCGCTTAAACTCACGCAGGCTGGCGTGAGGTCTGAAACAGGATACGTAATGAATGCTATAAAGGAAAGTACGTAGCTTCTGGAATACTTAACTTTAACCCACAATTGGTGAACATTGGTCTTGTTGATACAGTATTATTGTCTCAATATAACTTGGTGATGGCGCCTTGCTAGGTCGTAGCAAATGTAGCTGAAGGCTATGCTAACTATCGTCTCGGCAATTGAGAGCGTAATTGTCAGTGATCCCCTTCTGGCAAAGTCGTCTGTACAACTGGGCGAGTGCTAGTACGTCTCTCTAGACCTGCCGTGTGGTAGCGCTCGGTCTGCGATCACTGACAGTGGCGACACGCTGGTCCGACGTATACTAACGGACCGCGGCCGATTTAAAAGTTACCACCTAGCAAGTGTGGTGTCTGGCGGTGACACCACAGCACGTACGTAGAAAGTAAACGTGAACAATGGGAACAGAAGAAAAAAGAAACAATTACATCACATCTACGGAAGTAGTAATAGTGTTATCATTATTTCTTTATTTCAAAGTAGCAAACCTGTAGAGCACATAGAGTAAACATAAGTAATCGGAAGAGAAGAATAACGAAACAATTGTGGCGGTATTAGTAGCAATAATAGTAATAATAATAATAATAATAATAATGCAACTGTTTATTCTTCTCTTCCTATTGTTTATGTTTATTCTGTGAAATTACTAGTGCTCTCTATAGATATTCTACTTCCAGATAAACGAATCGAAAGTGGACTGCTAACAGAACATTACTATAAACATCCAACAGTCCTTTTACGTGTCAGGAACGTGTTGTCCAATATAACAGTTTGACGCGTACCACAGTACAAAAGCTGGCTTGACCAGGGCTTGATCCTTTGTGCGACAAGCTAACGCTCTGCTACCGACTGCTACATGACAGACGCTCACAGTAATGCACTACCGATACAAACTATGTTGGAGTTTTCGTTGATACTCTGACGATATACAACGTTTGCCACCGATCAGACAGCCATCTGGAGGTTTGGGTCGGCATTGCCTCGCATACGCCTACATTTCTCTTCCTCGAGGTTGCCTTCAACCAGTTTTCCATTCTTCTGTCGATAATTCGTTTCAGTATTTTGGATAATTCGATATGAATTTATCAAAACTTTATTAAATCCCCCTCTGCAACCTCTAGAACATCCTGTATAAATGTTGCCTAATGCCGTCTCTGGAGAAAGAAGAAGACGGAGTGTTAATTCCCCCCCCCCCCCGCCCCCCCCCCCAATCAAATTCCCATCGGAGCCACGGCCTGTTGTGGACAGAAGAAACGGCCCGTTGCGTCGCTGTGTTGACGCGACGTTCGGCCGTGGGCGGCGTTGGGCAACCTCAGCTGATAGTGTAGGACCGACGCTGGTGACGCACCAGGCGTGTTGTCGCCGCCGGCTCGGGAATTTAATCTGCGCTTATCAGCGATAAGAGACCAGGCGATAGCGGGGCATCAGGCAGTGGCTGGGGCGATCGGCCCACACCACTCCACGTTGTGACGCTGTGATACTCATGCGCCCATTACTGGCTTGTAGGGCCTCTTCACACGGAACATGCAAGCGGTCGTAAGGCGTGGAGTCGGGGTAGCTTTCTGACGTCGCAGTGTGGAATTTCACATCGCCGAATAGTCCTAAGGCCGTCCTCTCGCGAGTCGTAGAGACTCACATGGCGAGGAGCTGGTTGTGGTGTCACCGCCAGACACCACACTTGCTAGGTGGTAACTTTTAAATCGGCCGCGGTCCGCTAGTTTACGACGGACCCGCGTGTCGCCACTGTCAGTGATTGCAGACCGAGCGCCACCACACGGCAGGTCTAGAGAGACTTACTAGCACTCGCCCCAGTTGTACGGACGACTTAGCTAGCGATGCAACACTGACGAAGCCTAGCTTATTTGCAGAGAAGATAGTCAGAATAGCCTTCAGCTAAGTCAATGGCTACGACCTAGCAAGGCGCCATTTATCCTTTGCTATGTATCTAATGAAGCATGTACAGTAACAAGACCAATGTTCACCAATTGTGGATTAAAGTTAAGTATTCCCGAAGCTACGTACTTTTCTTTATAGCATTCATTACGAATCCTGTTTCAGACCTCACGCCAGCCTGCGTGAGTTAAACGCGTGCATTTCGGCCTTCTCTAGCTATACAACACTGGTGACGTCACAGCGTGCAACTGCACGTTATACTACATTGCGCGACGTGAAAGGAAGATTCCTTAACGTCAGATTTTTGCTTCATGCAGAGGAAAATGGCGGTTGGGATGCGACGTCGTTTTTAAGTCACAAGCAGAACTTAAGGAGCCCTCCATATTGTATAGCTTTAAACATCGTATTGGGTGGGTTCTGTCTGTCATAGAGTATGCAGTACGAATATAAGCTGTTTCAAAGCATCAGTAAATCGAAAAACTCGCTTTAGCTACAATTTGTTATAGTAAAATGGCATGAAACAACGGCTGGGTAGTTAAATGCTTCCCTGAAGTTGATTTCCTTGGTGTCAGAAGTTGTGTGCACGAAAGCACACCATTTCACTGCTACGAGACAATCATGATGTATCAAAAGTGCGTCGTTTAGGTACAGTTTGTCGTAGTTAAGTACCGAGCGAGGTGACGCAGTGGTTAGCACACTGGACTCGCATTCTGGAGGACGACCGTTCAAATCCTTCGACAGTGCACGGCCGACTTCCTTCCCCATCCTTCCCAAACCCTCGCTTTCTGGTCCCCTCCCCCAAATCAACCAACCAACGAACCAACCAACAAATAATGCCATTTCTAGATACAGTCTTAAAATAGTGTGTGTCCGATGCGGAGATCATGGTGCCGTGTTGAGGCCGCAACGCTGAGGATACCATCGTGTCAGTGAAGAGAAGGGTAGCAGCTTTGTGTCCACCTCCTTCCAAATTTTTTTCACTCTTATTTTCTGAAAGAATCTAGGTCTCAGTCATTAATTTACTGGCAGTATTATCTGTAACAGTCGACGTTATTTACTGTAAACTAGCTGTACCCGACCACGCTCTGCTTTGGTTCAATCTGCTCATATGTAAAAGAAAGAAAAGAGACAACACACGCTCCTAGCATAGATTGTAAATGGATGCATGTCCTAACCTTCTCCTCTTTCCTGTCTCTGTCCATCTCCAGCTCCCACTTTTCTTTGTCCGTCTCCTCTTTATTCCCCCTTTCTTTCTCCATCTTCTCCTGCCTTCTCTCTGTCCATCTCTTCCTTCCCGTTTTCTGCGCCCGTTTCCTCACAGCCCTCTGTCCATCTCCTCTTCCCTCATTTGTCTGACCTTTAGCATTGTTTATTGTTATTGCAGATTCAGATTCTGTAGCAGTATTCCAATCATAAACCAGTAAGCCATGGATACAACTTTCCTGTTTCCTAACAACGTTTCGCCATCGTATACTTTCATAGATATTTATGTAGTTAAGTATCAGTCTGTATGTCTCTAAACCATCATTACAGTAACGTCTACAAATATGAAGTAAATCAGAAAGGTATATTTTGAGATTTTTGGTAACAATGTTTTCTCTTTGTATATTACATATACTGAAAGATATAAATATTAAAGAATTAGGTACCTAAAACACGCTTGTATTGGAATACAATGTTGTCAGAATTTCAAAGAAATTGGTCAAGCACTTTCGGAGATATACGATTTTGAACAAATTTTCATTTATACAGATAATGTATTTGCTGCAGTTCTTGTTGCAAAGACCAAGGACTAGAGTGTTTTAACAGGGGCTATAAATTGGTTTGTGAGTGCCAGTCTGCCAGAAAGAATACAGAAGTTTCACACTGCAAGTTTATACTGTTATGAAACTTCATGTAAGATATACATACCGATGTTTTTGTTTTATGGGCTGCCCCATGTTCGAATCTTGCCGGTAACTATCTTTTCAATTATGCTGAGCAGTTTTCAAAAAAAGCTCCTCTTCTACTCGAAACAAATTGCGAATCGTATCTTGATCTTTAAATGTATGTGACGTACTTTACATGGCAATGTAATATAGGTCGCTTTAATCTAAGAGAAGACCTCGTAGCATGTTAATTGTTCTGTGGAGGGATATATTAGAAGAGCTGCCGTGGTAGTGGAAATGAGTCCGATTAATTCTGATTTATGTTTTGAATAAAATTCCCACTGTAGCTCACTCCGTGCGTGTCACCGTTTCCGATCCTACTCTGATGAAGCCAGGCGCAGAGACTGATATTGGACAGCGACAAGGCGGAAATACGTGACCGCTAGAAGATGCAGTACAAGGCCACAAAATGCTATCGCTGTGCACGTTAACAACAATCGTACTTCGTATTTAAAACAAATCATACTGCAAGTTGTAAATTAATGATGTGATTACCCAAGTAGAAGTGCGCGAATGGAGCACAACCACCACATCATCGAACCTATGCTTCACAGCGGAAATAAATAGCTGCAACGTGCACTGAAGCGCCAAAGAAACTGGTGTAGGCATGCGTATTCGGATACAGAGATATGTAAACTGGCAGACTAAGGCGCTGCGGTCGGCAACGACTATATAAGACTCGCGCAGTTGTTAGATCGGTTACTGCTGCTACAATGGCACATTATCAAGATTTAAGTGATTTTCAACGTTGTGTTATCGTTGGCGCACGAGCGATGGGACACAGCATCCCCGAGGTAGCGATGAAGTGAGCATATTCCTATCCGACCATTTCGCGAGTGTACCGTGAATATCAGGAATGAAGTAAAACATCAAATCTCTGACATCGCTGCGGCAGGAAAAACATCTTGCAAGAACGGGGCCAACGACGACTTGAGAGAATCGTTCACCTTGACAGAAGTGCAACCCTTCCGCAAATTGCTGCAGATTTCAATGCTGGGCCGTCAACAAGGGTCAGCGTGCGAACCATTCAACGAAACATCATCGATATGGGCTTTCGGAGGCGGAGGACCACTCTTGTACCCTAGATGACCGCACCTCGCCTAGCCCCGTCAACACCGACACTGGACTATTGATGACTGCAAACATGTTACCTGCTCGGACGAGTCTCGTTTTAAATTGTATGGAGCGGATGAACGTGTACAGGTATGGACACAACCTCATGAATCCATGGACCCTGCATGTCAGCAGGGGACTGTTGAAGCTGGTGGAGGCTGTAGGTTTGTGTGGGTCCTGTGCTGTTGGAGTGATACGGGACCCCTCATACGTCTAGATAGACTCTGACACGTGACACGTACATAAGCATCCTGCCTGATCACCTGCATCCATTCATGTCCATTGTGCATTCCGACGGACTTGGGCAATTCCAGCAGGACAATGCGACACCTCACATATCCAGAATTGCTACAGAGTGACTCCAGGAACACACTTGTGAGTTTAAACACTTCCGCTGGCCACCAATCCTCCCCAGACATGAAATTATTGAGTGTATTTGGGATGCATTACAACGTGCTGTTCAGAAGAGATCTCCACCCCGTCGTATTCTTACGGATTTATGGACAGCGCTGCAGTATTCATGGTGTCAGTTCCCTCCAGCACTACTTCAGACATTAGTAGAGTCCATGCCACGTTCTGTTGCGGCACTTCCTCTTGCTTGCGGGAGCCCTATACGATACTAGGCTGGTGTACCAGTTTGTTCGGCTCTTCAGTTTATGTTACAATCGTTAACTGCCAGCTCTCACTGTTGGTCGCTGTGTTGCTTGAATCAATTCTTTCTTCTTGATTTCAATTCTGTATCACCTTCCGTCCGACAGAGATCGTCCACTGCATCTCTCTAGTTTTGCTTCCTCAGTCCACATTCCTCCCACAGAGTCTGCCTTTGTGAGGCGCGACGTGACGTAAGAAGGTGAATACCGTTCCGTTTAATGGTCTCGGTGGAGAAAGCGGGTGCCGCGATTCATAATTCCGTGGCTTGTTTGGAATGTCCCTTTGTTTCTCGACGTTTATTCGTGACACAGGAATGAAAGGGCGCTATTATTCGTGCTAAATGATGGCCGTGCAGAAATAAGACCTGCCCTGCGATTTCAACTCGTCTGCAGGTGCACTGTACTGTCGTAGCAACGCAGTTAGTTTAACGAAACTGACTTCAACGTTTCCTGATACGATACTGTAGAAAAAAAAACAGAAGGCAGTTCTTCATAGAATTTTTTTCATTAAAGAGGTAACACGCATCATTGTATACAGTGAGAGTTGCAGGTTGCCTATTCAAAAGCTTCCAGGCGTAACAAAAATCTTCATCGGGTTACCTTCCACTTGGAAAGTGGGTGCACTCACCTACTGTATGTGACTTATACGAGTGTAGCAATCAGTCGTTCTTTTTAGATTTTATTATGCAAATCAGACTTCGGCTAGTAGCTAGCCATTCTCGATGCGCTATTTTTTATTCTCAATGCATGTAAGTCCCTGTTGTTCGGGCGTCAGACGTGACTGACATGCATTGAGAATAAAAAATAGCGCATTGAGAATGGCTAGCTACTAGCCGAAATCTGGATTTGCATAATAAAATCTAAAAAGGACGACTGACTGCTGCATTCCATAATTTATTGTATAACAAAAATCTGTTTCTCAGTATTTCATACAATTATTGATTGAATTGATAAATTTGAAATGCGCTCACATTCTACTCACTAGGAGGGACCGTCTTACGCTGAAGGTTTAACATAAGAAGTCGAGTATTACAATCAGAATCTGTGTATAACAGGTGCGTTAAGAGAAGTAACTGGGCTGAGTCGCGCGGTTTTTCGTTGTTGTGTTGGCGAACATGTCTGAAACGAATCTGTACACCGGCAGCCATATTGTCGTCACTCGTCAAAAAGGTTTCATGTGTTTGCTTACGAGTGGCGATTGTTGACTTCTTTTAAAAACGAATCAGAGAATTTGCTTTAAATTGTGCTATAAAAATGTAAAAAAGCTTTAGAAATGACGAATATTGCTTTTGGCGAGTCAGCTGCGAGTAGAACAAGGGTTTACGTGTGCTGCAAGCTCTTCCCAGATGGCCGTGAAGAAGTTGAAGAAGACGAGCATTGAGGCCGTCCCAGCGCACCAACAACGGAGAAAACGGGGAAAAAGTGAAAGACATGACTATGAACTGTTGCCGAATCTCAAGCAGATAAGTTGCTGATGATGTTGGTAGATAAGTGGCCTCATGCCATGAAATTTGTTCAGATGTTTTGGGTATGAAACAATTCACGGCTTTTGCACCACGATGATGTGGTTGCTCACACCTCATTGCTTGCCCTGAATTTTTTGACGAAAAACAACACTGCAAGGTGCCCCAGCGCCCATATTCACCAGATAGAGCACCGTGTAACTTTATCCTGTTTCCAAAAATGAAAATAACTTTGAACTACGGTCGTTTTACAAGTTTAGATGTAATTAAAAGCGCATCATTGAAAACAACTAAGTGCTACACCAAAGATTGAATTTTAGAAGTGTTTCGGGGATTGGAAAAGTGCTGGCATAAGCATGTAATATCTTATGGGACTACTTTGAAGGAGTTAAAAATAAAGTACACGGATAAATAAAGCTACTTTCAAAAAATGAAAACACCCGATACTTCTTGAACGCACCCCGCATCTCTTTACGCAGCGTAAATCGTGCCGCGGAAATTACCCAGACCATTATCAACCTGTATCGAAGAATGACAGCACTTGGCGACTTGCAACAAACTGTGAACAAAATTCCAAACTTTTACGGAATTTTTTGCGTGACATCCCCCACACAACTATGAAAGACGAAAAGTTTGTTGACCGCTACATTTTTGCTGCTCCCTCAGTGAAACTGTCGCATCAGGCATGACGTTTCAGTTTATTGCCCTTGTGTTCGTTGCTCTATTCGCAACACAGCTTGCACACCGTATCCGTATATACCATTGAATGTCTCTGACAAATTATATTACTATACGACCAATAATGGATGTGGGGATATGACACCATAAAGACATAGACTCGCCAAAAGATAGGTCCTGCTTAAAATGGAGCGCAATTTACCCAGAGAAGATTTGTCCAGTGTTTCATAATCAGAGCACTTAGGAACTTCCAACAAATTTTACCAAAAATTTCAAACCTTTCCTAAACTTTTTCTCGCGTTCCTGCTTGAAATCAGATATTTAACACATTTACTCACTTGTAAAGTAATCATAAGATTGAAGCTGCTTCGTACATCGAAGTTGGATTCTTCAAATAATCGTTGGTGCCAGTTTTGCTGGTTCAGAACTAAATTAATTTTTGGTAGGATTCTAAAATCACTTCTAATCTCTTCGCATTCGCTTGTGTGTAAAGTTTTGTAGCCAGATTAATGTTAAAAAACTTTTAGTATAAAGAAGTATTTTCATAAAATTTTTCATCTCGTATTTCACCCCTTTAGAGGCTGAACGTCGAGAAAAACATGGAAGTACGTGTTTCTTTATTTCTGACTAAGAGACCAAATATCCATTTTCGTACTTCTCGCTTCAAAAATGCCTTGTTAGCGACATATTTTCAACAAATTTTTCATTCCCATCTCACCCTCCTTAGAGGTGGAATTTCCAAAAATCCAACCTTAAACGTTGCGTACGTTGTAAGGTCAATACCCTCTGCAAATTTCACATTTGTATCCCTAGCGGTTTGGGCTGGGTGATAAGGAATCGGCCAGTCTTTCAGTCAGGACTTTTTTTTTATACACTGAAGAGCGAAAGAAACTGGTACACCCCCCTAATATTGTGTAGAGCCCCCGCGAGGACGCAGAAGTGCCGCAATACGGCGTGGCATGGACTCGACTAATGGCTGAAGTAGCGCTGGAGGGAACTGACACCATGAATCCTGTAGGGCTGTCCATAAATCCGCAAGAGTACGAGAGGTGGAGATCTCTTCTGAACAGCACATTGCAGGCCACCCCAGCTGTGCTCAATAATGTTCATGTCTGGGGAGTCTGGTGGCCCGCAGAAGTGTTTAAACTGAGAAGAGTGTTCCTGGAGCCACTCTGCAGCAATTCTGGACGTCTGGGGTGTCGCACTGTCCTGCTGGAATTTCCCAAGGCCGTCGGAATGCGCAATGGACATGAATGGATGCAGGAGATCAGACAGGATGCTTACGTACGTGTCACCTGTCAGAGTCGTATCTACACGTATCAGGGGTCCCATATCAGTCCCACTGCGCACGCCCCCCACAATTACACAGCCTCCACAAGCTTGAAAAGACCCCTGCCGACTTGCAGGCTTCTTGGATTCATGACGTTCAAAATGGTTCAAATGGCTCTGAACGCTATGGGACTCAACATCTGAGGTCATCAGTCCCCTAGAACTTAGAATTTCTTAAACCTAACTAACCTAAGGACATCACATACATCCATGCCCAAGGCAGGATTCGAACCTGCGACCGTAGAGGTCACGCACTTCCAGATTGAAGCGCCTAGAACCGCTCGGCCACAACGGACGGCGATTCATGAGGTTGTCTCGATACCCGTACACGTTAATCGGCTCAATAAAATTTGAAACGAGACTCGTCCGAACAGCCAATGTGTTTACAGTCATCAAGAGTCCAATGTCAGTGTTGATGGGCCCAGAAGAGGTGTAAAGCTTTGTCGTGCAGTCATCAAGGGTAATCAAGTGTGCCTTCTGCTCCATGATGTTTCGTTGAATGGTTGACACGCTGACGTTGAAGGCCGAGCTTTGTAAGCTGCAACAATTTGCGGATGGGTTGCACTTCCATCACGTTGAACGATTCTCTTCAGTCGCCGCTGGTCCCGTTCTTGCAAGGTCTTTTTCCCACTCGCAGTGATGTCGGAGATTTGATGTTTTACCGAATTCCTGATATTCACGTTACAGTTGCGAAATGGTCGTATGGGAAAATCCCCATGTCATAGCTACCTCGCAGATGCTGTGTCCCATCGCTCTAGCGCCGACTATATAACACCACGTTCAAACGTTCTTGATAACCTGGCATTGGAGCAGCAGTAACTGATCTAACAACTGCACCAGGCGCTTGTCGTATTATAGGTGTTGCCGACCACAGTACCGTGTTCTGCCTCTTTATCTATCCCTGTATTTGAATACGCATGCCTATAGGAGTTTCTTTGGCGCTTCAGTTTATGTGTATTAGAGAGAGAGAGAGAGAGAGAGAGAGAGAGAGAGAGAGAGAGATTTCCTCCCTTCACTTGCTCTTCTTAGAGTAGTTCCTGGATTAAAGGTCTGATCATAACACGAACGAGGAAGTAAGACCGATTGACAGGACAGGACGCCAGTTTAAAGTGATAGCAATCCGATTCTGACCGATCGTTGATAAATGTCGACAGCGAATGGAGGTTATCAGGAAGACGGTATCCGATAGCAACACGGTTTCGAAAAGCCTCGCAAGGACAAACCTTAGGGGAGCTCTTGTTGGCTGTTATCTGCCTTCTGTGTGTACAATGTCGCGTATTCTGTACTGTACGGCAACTTGCAGCTAGACTGCGCCTGGCCATCCAGGCATCCCGCGCATCACGCCGGGGGACCCTTATCTCTGCGGCCGAAGACAAACACTCGACACTAAACAATGAACACCCGCTGTGCAAAGTGGCAAACTGTCTCGCCTTCCGGTGCGCCATTAACAGAGGCTGGATTTAGCGGCGTGCAACCGCCATGCCATCAGTGTAAAACTGCACTTCAAGACACGGAAAGAAAACCTTTTAGTGCCCTTGTGACTACAATCATTAATGAGTCGCAGTCGGAATCAGCCGACACAAACCTGCGTATAACAATTTCGGGGATATTTTTTGAGATCCGTCCTGGTCACGATGGTTCAAATGGCTCTGAGCACTATGGGACTTAACATCTGAGTTCGCCAGTCCCCTAGAACTTCGAACTAATTAAACCTAACTAACCTAAGGACCTCACACACATCCATGCCCGAGGCAGGATTCCAACCTACGACCGTAGCGGTCGCGGTTCCAGACTGTAGCGCCTAGAACCGCTCGGCCAACCCGGCCGGCCCTAGTCAGGAGATCAAGCAGATTGCCTCACTGCCAGACGCGCCTGCTCATTTAGAGTGCAGGGAAAAACATTGTAGCTGTTCGTAGTTTTGTAACATATTCAATGGAAACGAGATGTACTGTCTGTCGCTGTTTCGCTGTCCGGCCGGCCGGAGTGGCCGAGCGGTTCTAGGCGCTACAGTCTGGAACCGAGCGATCGTTATGGTCGCAGGTTCGAATCCTGCCTCGGGCATGATTGTGTGTGATGTCCTTAGGTTAGTTAGGTTTAATTAGTTCTAAGTTCTAGGCGACTGATAACCTCAGAAGTTAAGTCGCATAGTGCTCTGAGCCATTTATTCCCTGTCAGCAGATAAAAACAATCTCACCTGCTAGTCTTCTAATTCCTGAATCGTGGAGAGATCTTCCTCCTCCTGCAGCGGGTGTTCCTATTGCCTTGGTTAATAGCGTAATTGATGAAGGAGACGGGGGGGGGGGGGGAAATTACAGACCAGTAACAGAGAATGAACTGAAAGTAAACCAAACACACTGAACCGCCAGAGAAACTGAAACAGCCATGCGTATTCATATACAGAGATACGTAAACACGCAGAATATGGCGATGCGGTCGGCAACGCGTATTTAACACAACAAGTATCTGGCGCAGTTGTTAGAATGGTTACTGCTGCTACAATGACAGGTTATCAAGATTTAAGTGAGCTTGTAGATGGTTTTGTAGTGGGCACTAGAGCGATGGGTCACAGCATCTCCGAGATAGCGATGAAGTGGGGATTTCCGCGTACGACTACTTCACCAGTGTACTGTGAATATCGGGAATCCGGTAAAACATCAAATCTCTGACATTGCTGCTGCCGGAAAAAGATCCCGCGGAATCGGGACCAACGACGACTCAAGAGAATCGGTCAACGTGACACAAGTTCAATCCTTCACCAAATTGCTGCAGATTTCAATGCTGGGCCATCAACAAGTGTCAGCGTGCGAACCATTCAACGAAACATCATCGATATGGTCTTTCAAAGCCTAAGGCCCGCTCGTGTACCCTTGATGACTCCACGACACAAAGCTTTACGCATCGCCTGGGCCCGTCAACACCGACATTGGTCTGTTGATGACTGGAAACATGTTGCGTGGTCGGTAGTGTCGCTTCAAACTGTATCGAGCGGATGGTCGTGTACGGGTATGGAGACAAGCTCATGAATCCATGGACTCTGCATGTCATCAAGGGACAGTTCAAGCTGTTGGAGACTCTGTGATGGTGTGAGGTGTGTGCAGTTGGAATGATATGGGACCCCTGATACGTTGGGGGACTGATGACCTTAGCTGTTTAGTCCCCCTTAAACATCCCACCAACCACCACCACTCTGATACGTCTAGATAAGATTCTGAGGGATGACACGTACGTAAGCATCCTGTCTCATCACCTGCATCCATTCACGTCCATTGTGTATTCTCACGGTCTTGGAGATTTCCAGGAGGACAATGCGACCGTCCACACGTCCAGAATTGCTACGGAGTGACTCCAGGAACACTCTTCTGAGTTTAAACACTTCCGCTGGCCACTAAACTCCGCAGAGATGAACACTGTTGAGCATATCTGGGATGCCTTGCAACGTGCTATTCTGAAGAGATCTCCACCCCCTCGCACTCTTACGGATTCATGGACAGCCCTGCACGGTTCATGGTATCAATCCCTGCAGCAGACATTATTCGAGTCCATGCCACGTCGTGGTGCGGGACTTTTGCGTGGTCTCAGGTGTCCTACACGTTATTAGTCAGGTGTACCAATTTCTTTGGCTCTTCAGTGTATATCGACGATTAGAAACATGGTAATTCCGAGGTAATCGTGTAACTTAGTTTGGAACTTAGCCAGTCCACAATTGTGGGTTATTTGGATAGCTGCCACCTTGCACATGACAAGAAAATTCCATGGAAAGACACTGAGAAACAAAAGATAAATACCGCGAAGTCGACCAGTCCCTGTACTCTCATTAAAATTATTTGACACTTGACGTCTGTCACCTGCAGCTACAGTGTTGCCACATTTACTGCTGGCTACCACTCGACTTAGCAACGCACAAACACGGCGGGTCACTTCACAAATGTTGTTATTGTGTTCTTTCCTTTTCTTTTGCGACCGCCTTTATCCCGCATTGCGCGCACGGTCAGCAGGGTTAAGTACGGATTTGGCATGGTTAATTGGAATGAGTGGCTGGATGCCCTTTCTGCCACCACCCCATACCCCCCGGGACGGAATTAGTGGTTCAAATGGTTCAGATGGCTCTGAGCACTATGAGACTTAACATCTGTGGTCATCAGTCCCCTAGAACTTAGAACTACTTAAACCTAACTAACCTAAGGACATCACACACATCCATGCCCGAGGCAGGATTCGAACCTGCGACAGTAGCGGTCGCGCGGTTCCAGACTGAAACGCCTAGAACCGCACGGGCACAATGGCCGGCACGGAATTAGTGTACCCAGCTGTCTGCGTCTAGTGTAAATCGTGAAATAGTGTGGATGTGTTTCAGATGTCTATAACTGAGACGGGATGTGTGGACTACCCCGGTATTCACCTAGTAGGATGTGGAGAACCGCCTAAAAACCACATCCAAGCTGGCCGGCACACCGGCCGTCGTCGTTAATCCGCCGGGCGGATTCGATTTGGGACCGGCGCGCCTACCCGTGTCCAGGAAGCAGCGCGTTAGCGCTCTCGGCTATCCTGGCGGGTAAATGCTGTTAATGTGTAACGGGGAGCAATGTTGGAAGTGGCCGCGAGGTATGACGGAAATCTGAGATGCTTTCTTGACAGCTGATTTTAAGCGACCAATGACTGAACTGCGGCAGAAGATGCGTTTTTTAGCCCGGCGCTTAAACTCCTACCGTAATATCAGTACAACCTCGTGACTTGCAGTGCATCCCACAAAACGCCAATCGACAATGTGCCGCAGAAGTAATGTGACAATCGATTTGTTCACTGCGTTTAAGATTAATCTCTACGAGCAAAGTCAAGACTGAAAACTTGTATAGTATGTTTGTTTGCACAGCCATTTTCTGTAGGAAAATCCGAGTTTTAGTGGCAAAAGGAAACTGTAGTTTCTCGGTGTCTTTCGTTACCTGAAACTATCTTCACACTGGCCACACGTGACGCCGCATTCAAATGGCTCTGAGCACTATGGGACTTAACATCTATGGTCATCAGTCCCCTAGAACTTAGAACTACCTAACCTAAGGACAGCACACAACACACAGTCATCACGAGGCAGAGAAAATCCCTGACCACGCCGGGAATCGAACCCGGGCGCGGGAAGCGAGAACGCTACCCCACGACCACGAGCTGCAGACTGACGCCGCTTTACCAACCGATGAGCAGCCCTGGTTGGCACTTGGTTGCAGATTATAGGAGAGACAATGAGATTCCAAACGGAAAAAAGGGTGGGAACAAAGCGAAATCGATGATCAAAATGTAGAGACAAAATATTAGAAATAAAAAAATTACTTTTAAACCGGTAACTAAATAAAAATTCTAATCAAAATATTTTGATTAGATTTAGAAGAATATCAAAATATTCTCACCTTCGGTCTTGAACACGTCACGTTAATACGCTAACCACTACGCTATGCCATGACGCTGCAAAATGCTGTTGCATTTATGACTCTGGTGATCCAGCCGCAACGGGTAGTTGACAGCCTTCAAAAATCCGGCTTCACGCAATGTTGTGCGAAGCTTATCTAATGTACGCCGATCTCTGTGATTATCTTAACTGTGTAAATGAGGCTCGAGTAGCGTCTTGCGTGGAAGGTTCCGTTAGTGTTTGGGTAGCGCTGTGTATGGAACGCGTCTCTTTTGTCAGCACATAGAGAGAGAGAGAGAGAGAGAGAGTGTGTGTGTGTGTGTGTGTGTGTGTGTGTGTGTGTGTGTGTGTGTGTGTATGTGCGGGCGCGCGCGCTTACAGCGTGTAATAACGTTGGTTGTCTTTTTGTTTCAGGTAAGAGTTCCCTGCCTGCACTTCCAATGTCGCCAGTTACGGACTGTACGGTATGTGATATGGCGCATAGTTATTTTCAGATAATGATGAAGTTGTGAACAAATAGCATGTACAGTCTTCCAGTCCATATGTGGCATAAAAGCAAACCAGTGCTTAACAGTATTGGTTAAAAACAGTCTTGGTTGCAATTTTAGTTTTTTTTATTTTTCAACGACGCGTTTCGTCTTATTTAGGCATCTTCAGGTTATCTTTTCCTGTGAACGGGAACGCGTTATGTAGATTTTGGTGCCTCTCGCGTCCATCTAGAAAAGATAACCTGAAGATGCCTAAATAAGGCGAAACGCGTCGATGAAAAATAAAAAAAAATAAAATTGCAACCAAGACTGTTTTTAACCAATAGCATGTACAGTTCGTTTTCAAAATAAGGATAAGTCACTGAAGGTAAAAAAGGGACTATCGTGTACTGTCCATTATTTTCGAGAGTGCCATCTCATTAAATATGTGGGACTGAACTTTTTGTTATTGCTATTTGTGTATTGAATCACAGTCTTTTTCTCTTCTGTTGCCGCTTTTACGGGTCTGGAACATTTATTTTATTAGTAGGTGAAGACTTAGTTGTGTGGGGAGCGGAATAATTTCGGTTTTTAAACTGGCTCTTTGCAAAATATGTATTTCTTTGGATAGTCACCCAAACACGTTTCGACAAGTATGTACCGCTGCTGCCTATCGCAGATGAGGCAGGTGCCAGACTTAGATTCATCGGAAGAATCTTGAGGAAATGCAGTTCATCCACACAGCTGGTATCTTACAAAACCTTCGTTCGAGCAGTACAGTACTTTATCACTGCACGTTTGGTTCGTATCCCTACCAGCCGGGGTCTGGTACAGGGAGTGGAGAAATGCGAAGAACAACAGCGCTTTTCGTTACAGGTTCGTTTACGAGGTCGTGCTGAAAAGTAACGGTTCCTAATTTTTTATGTGAAAATTACTGAAGCTTTTAAAATAAAACATACTTTATTAACATTCTACATCTTTATTCTTCATGTTTACGTATTTACGTCTCAGTGTTGTCACCCTGGCGACGAACACATTTCCCACGACGAGAGATCAGTTTGTTGATGCCGTCACTGTTGAATGCTCGACTTTCTTGTTGGAGCAAGGAACACACCTCGGCTTTCACTGCTTCATCACTGTCGTAGTGAAGTCCTCGAAAATGTTCTGTAAGTTTTGGAAACGGATGAAAATCGGATGGCGGCAAGTCGGGACTGTACGGAGTACGATCGATGACAGCGAACCCCAGGCGTCTCGATTGTTAAAAAAAAAATGGTTCAAGTGGCTCTGAGCACTATGGGACTTAACATCTGAGGTCATCAGTCCCCTAGAACTTAGAACTACTTAAACCTAACTAACCTAAGGACATCACGCACATCCATGCCCGAGGCAGGATTCGAACCTGCGGCCGTAGCGGTCACGCGGTTCCAGACTGAAGCGCCTAGAACCGCTCGGCCACACCGGCCGGCGTCTCGATTGTTGTTGGTGTCGCTTTGTCATGCTGAAAGAGACCGCGCTCCACGTGTGGACGAACTCTTCTGATCCGTGCTGCCAGTTTTCTGACGGTCCCACAGTAGCTTGCAGATTGTGATGTGATGCCTTTAGGCATGAATCCCAAACGCGCCACAGCTTGAACGTCCCAGAACATCCTCGTCCACGAACGTAACGTTCTCACGTCCTATTGAAACTTTCTAAATACGATTCTACTGTTTTTGTTGTGGTCTTCAGTCCTGAGACTGGTTTGATGCAGCTCTCCATGCTACTCTATCCTGTGCAAGCTTCTTCATCTCCCAGTACTTACTGCAACCTACATCCTTCTGAATCTGCTTAGTGTATTCATCTCTTGGTCTCCCTCTACGATTTTTACCCTCCACGCTGCCCTCCAATGCTAAATTTGTGATCCCTTGATGCCTCAGAACATCTCCTACCAACCGATCCCTTCTTCTAGTCAAGTTGTGCCACAAACTCCTCTTCTCCCCAGTTCTGTTCAGTACCTTATTAGTTATGTGATCTACCCATCTAATCTTCAGCATTCTTCTGTAGCACCACATTTCGAAAGCTTCTATTCTCTTCTTGTCCAAACTATTTATCGTCCACGTTTCACTTTCGTACATGGCTACACTCCATACAAATACTTTCAGAAACGACTTCCTGACACTTAAATCTATAATCGATGTTAACAAATTTCTCTTCTTCAGAAACGCTTTCCTTGCCATTGCCAGTGTACATTTTATATCCTCTCTGCTTCGACCATCATGAGTTATTTTGCTCCCGAAATAGCAAAACTCCTTTACTACTTTAAGTGTCTCATTTCTTAATCTAATTCCGTCATCATCTCCCGACTTAATTTGACTACATTCCATTATCCTCGTTTTGCTTTTGTTGATGTTCATCTTATATCTTCCTTTCAAGATACTGTCCATTCCGTTCAACTGCTCTTCCAAGTCCTTTGCTGTCTCTGACAGAATTACAATGTCATCGGTGAACCTCAAAGTTTTTATTTCTTCTGCATGGATTTTAATACCTACTCCGAATTTTTCTTTTGATTCTACTACTGTAACTGAATGAACGTCATGCAACTACGAGGCGTGTTTTTTAAGTAGGTACCGTTTTGAAACTAAAAAAAACACATGCTAAGATATCTCAATAATTTTATTTTTACACGAAAGCCTGTACCTTAATCTACTTTTCTACATAATTTCCGTCAATATTGAGGCACTTGTCATAATGTTGTACCAGTTTTTGAACACCCTCCTCATAGAAGTCTGGCGCCTGACTTGTTAACCACTGCACTGTCTTGCAGCAAAACGATGCCCTTGCTCAACTTCCATGGACTGTTGCTTTTATTCTGGTGTGACGTAGGCCACCCATGTTTCATCGCCGGCCGTGGTGACCAAGCGATTAAAGGCGCTACAGTCTGGAACCGCGCGCCCGCTACGGTCGCAGGTTCGAATCCTGCCTCGGGCATGGATGTATGTGATGTCCTTAGGTTAGTTAGGTTTAAGTAGTTCTAAGTTCTAGGGGACTGATGACCTTAGAAGTTAAGTCCAATAGTGCTCAGAGCCTTTTGAACCATGTTTCATCGCTCGTAACAATTTGGCTTAAGAAATCAATACCGTCGTTGTGGTACCGCTCAAGGAAAGTCAGTGCACTGTCTAATCGTTTGGTTTTGTGCACATCCGTCAACATTTTCGGTACCCAACGTGCGCACAATTTTCGGTAATTCAAGTGCTCGGTGACAATGCCATACAAAACACTACGAGAAACATTAGGAAAGTCATCCCGAAAGGAGGAAATCGTAAAGCGTCTGTTTACTCTCACCTTATTGTCCACTTCCCGCACCAAACTTTCATCAACGAACGAAGGACGCCCACTCCGTTGTTCATCATGGCACATTTGTGCGGCCATCTTTAAACGCTCTCACCCACTTTCTTACCATTCCATCACTCATAATGTTTTCTCCGTAAACTGCACAGACCTCAAGATGCCCGTACTTCACAGTCGGAGGCATCTTAAATACTGAGTACACAACGCAAACAAGGAAGCATCAGACTGTAATGGCGTCAGTGCGTAGATTAAGGTACAGGCTTTCATGTAAAAATAATATTATTGAGATATCTTAGCACGTCTTTTTTCAATTTCAAAACGGTACTTACTTAAAAAACACGCCTCGTATTACGTTGAACTTGGAAACATAACTTTTAAATTGGAATTACAGATTCTGCTCAAGAATAGCCTTAGCTACCGTACTTTTGAACATCAACATGATTGTGCAAATTACTTTCTACGTGTGCGATACCAATTAGGCTAAACTGAATCCGACTATTCGTAAATGAAATAGAATAAGTAAGAAAGGAAGACTGTGTGTAGCGTCCCGACGACATCGACGTCATTAGAGACGGAACACAAGCTAGGACTGTGTCAGTGATGGAAAAGGAAATCGGCCGAATGGGGAGTCCATTGTCCTAACCACTGCGTCACCTCTCCCGCTGAAATAGATTATCAATAATAGTCACCAATAATACGCAGAATGGCTTTCTCATGAAAGAACCGCATACAATGCCTAACTGTTGCATATCGAAAATGTGTCCAGTGACAAAAGCGCATCTATTGAATGTACGAGTATGTGACAATCTTGCTAATGAATAGAGTTCCTAATTTCGCCTCAAATTGTTTATTTGGGCCCTACAATTGTTTCGTTCGTGTACCAAGCGTAACTCTTCTCTGCTCTGTCTGCACACTGCAAAAATGTGAAGTGCTGGACCGTGCAGTCCAGTTACCTGAAATAAGCCACTGCGCGGCAGATTGCTTGACCTGACTTTATTTTAGGCTACTTTCGTAAATTAAACTTTTGCTCCTTTTCCAGAAATACGGTTCACTGTCCTCGCGATAGCGCAAAGCGTGGCAGTGCAGGTTTGACTATACTTATTTTTTACGTAATAGTGGGCATAAGCTTGATGAATATTTATGAAAGGTTAGGTAGTATTTTGAAACTATATCCAATCCTTTTAATTACACAGAAAAGGCTCGAACTCACATGAGCAGTAATCTTTTCTCAGCAGTGTCGTACCCAATAAAAATTACTTTCAAATACAGTATTACGTAAAATGACTATTATTTTTCAAACGAAAATTATTTGGGATGGACACCATTAAAAGAAAGGCGTTTTTCGTTGTGACGGAATCTTCTCACGAAATTCCAATCACCAACTTTCTCCTCCGAATGCGAAAATACTTTGTTGATACCGACTTACATAGGGAGGAACGATCACAAAGATAAAATAAGGGAAATCAGAGCTCGTACATAAAGATAATAGTGAAGATGGTTCGATGAACCCTCTACCAGGCACTTAAATAAGATTTGCAGAGTATCCTTGTAGATGTAGATGTAGATCAAATACTTTCAAGCCACATTGGTGGGAGGAAACTAATTAGGATACTAAAACCATGAATGATAATTCATCCTGGATATCAACATGTAAGTAGTAAGTGAGTTTCGCTGTTTGGGAAATAAAATAAATGATGATGACCGAAGTAGGGAGGATTAAAATGTCGACTGGCAATGCCAAGGAAAGCATTTCTGAAGCAGAGATATTTGTTAACACCAAGCCTAGATTTAAGCGTCAGGAAGTCTTTTCAGAAAGTATTCGTCTGGAGTGTAGCCATGTATGGAAGTGAAACATGGACGATAAATAGTTTGGACAAGAAGGGAATAGAAGCTTTTGAAATGGGTGGTACAGAAGAATGCTGAAGATTAGATGGGTACATCACGTAACTAATGAGGAGGTACTGAATATAATTGGGGAGAAGGGAAATTTGTGGCACAAACTAGAAGAAGGGATCGGTTGGTAGGACACATTCTGAGGCATCAAGGGATCACGAATTTAGTATTGGAGGGCAGTGTGGAGGGTAAAAATCGTAGAGGGAGACCAAGAGATGATTACACTAAGCAGATTCAGAAGGATGTGGGTTGCAGTTGTTAGAGTTGAAGAGGATGGCACAGCATACAGTAGAATGTAGAGCTGCATCAAACCAGTTTCTGGACAGAAGACGACAACAACAACAACAACCACAACCACCACCAACATACGGATATTATTAAAAACAATGAAATCTTTACACTACAATATTTACTCGCCTAGGGTGTGCAGCAAAGTATATTCAATCAAATTACCTTTTTCCAGAAGCGTCGTCATTCTATAGAATCATCTCTAATCATTCTTATCGTCTGTCTTCAATTATACGTCATAGAATGTCTCAAATGAAACCTCTGTGCATGAAATCCGCCTTCCAACCTCCTCACTATCCCATGACATAATCTCTCTTTCCCTCTCTCTCTCTCTCTCTCTCTCTCTCTCTCTCTCCTCTCCTCTCCTCTCCTCTCCCCCTCCCCTCCCCCTCTCTCACTCCTCTCCTCTCCCCCTCCCCTCCCCCTCTCTTACTCTCTCACCCCCACCACCTCTCTCACTCCCTCCACCTCATTCTCTCTCTCTCTCTCTCTCTCTCTCTGTCTATCCCCTCTCCCCTCACCTCCTCCCCACCTGTCCTTCTTCCCTGTCCCTTCCCTACTCCCCCTCCTGTCCCTCCCCTCTCCTCCCCCCTTTCCACCCTCCCTTCCCTCTCCTACCAACTCCTCCCCTTTCTACCTCTCCCCTCCCTCCCCTCCGTCCTCTCCCGTCCCTCCTATCCCTCCTTCATCCCGTCCCCTCCCTCCTACCCCTCCTTCCTCCCCTCCCCTCCCCTCCCTCCTACGCCACCTCTCCCTCCCTCCGCCTCCTTCCCTCCTCCTCCATCCTCCTCTCCCACACCCCATCCTCCCCCTGCCCCACTCTGGCTGAAAACTGCACTCTTCAGTCACACGGGCTCTACGCAGTAATACTATACAACCTCTGGCAACTGAAGAATACGTGTCACTCACGTGTTTAGAGACACAAATATGTTTGTCGTAGTGTATATCCCAAATAAACTGTCAAATGTACCGGACAAAGTGTCGTTTCACGTGATATGTATGTCTTTCATAACTATTTCTCGTAATGTGTACACATTTCACCGTGAAAGAACGCTTTAAGGAGGAGCTGACAGAATGAACAGACAACGTTCGCTGTGGAAAGTGCAAGTTGTGCAGAGGACGGCCCCGTGCAGTGCCAACACAGACTCCCTTTGTATTACCACCTCTATCTTTGCTTTTCCCTCCGCCTTCCGCCTGCTATATAACAAGGGGAGGCGCCGTTCCGGTATCCTCCAGCCAGGGGGCCGTATACAGGGTATACAAGGCGCGCCCTGTAGCACTGTATACGGTACAAGCCGGAGCTACTCGTGACCTGCAGGAGAGTGTGGTCCAGGACTGGTTGACACACCATTCCGTGTGTGTAGGGGAAAAAAGCAGAGACAGACATGCAAGGCGTTCGATACAGTTTCCCACAGTCGTTTAATGAACAAAGTAAGAGCATGTGGACTATCAGACCAGTTGTGTGATTGGATTGAAGAGTTCCTAGATAACAGAACGCAGCATGTCATTCTCAATGGAGAGAAGTCTTCCGAAGTAAGAGTGATTTCAGGTGTGCCGCAGGGGAGTGTCGTAGGACCGTTGCTATTCACAATATACACTCCTGCAAATTGAAATAAGAACACCGTGAATTCATTGTCCCAGGAAGGGGAAACTTTATTGACACATTTCTGGGGTCAGATACATCACATGATCACACTGACAGAACCACAGGCACATAGACACAGGCAACAGAGCATGCACAATGTCGGCACTAGTACAGTGTATATCCACCTTTCGCAGCAATGCAGGCCTAACGGTGTGCGGGACCGTAGCCCAGCTTCATGGAGACGGTTGCGAATGGTCCTCGCCGATACCCCAGGAGCAACAGTGTCCCTAATTTGCTGGGAAGTGGCGGTGCGGTCCCCTACGGCACTGCGTGGGATCCTACGGTCTTGGCGTGCATCCGTGCGTCGCTGCGGTCCGGTCCCAGGTCGACGCGCACGTGCACCTTCCGCCGACCTCTGGCGACAACATCGATGTACTGTGGAGACCTCACGCCCCACGTGTTGAGCAATTCGGCGGTACGTCCACCCGGCCTCCCGCATGCCCACTATACGCCCTCGCTCAAAGTCCGTCAACTGCACATACGGTTCACGTCCACGCTGTCGCGGCATGCTACCAGTGTTAAAGACTGCGATGGAGCTCCGTATGCCACGGCAAACTGGCTGACACTGACGGCGGCGGTGCACAAATGCTGCGCAGCTAGCGCCATTCGACGGCCAACACCGCGGTTCCTGGTGTGTCCGCTGTGCCGTGCGTGTGATCATTGCTTGTACAGCCCTCTCGCAGTGTCCGGAGCAAGTACGGTGGGTCTGACACACCGGTGTCAATGTGTTCTTTTTCCATTTCCAGAAGTGTACATAAATGACCTTGTGGATGACATCGGAAGTTCACTGAGGCTTTTTGCGGATGATACTGTAGTATATCGAGAGGTTGTAACTATGGAAAATTGTACTGAAATGCAGGAGGATCTGCAGCGAATTGACGCATGGTGCAGGGAATGGAAATTGAATCTCAATGTAGACAGGTGCATGTGCTGCGAATACATAGAAAGAAAGATCCGTTATCATTTAGCTACAATATAGCAGGTCAGCAACTGGAAGCAGTTAATTCCATAAATTAACTGGGAGTAGGCATCAGGAGTGATTTAAAATGGAATGATCATATAAAGTTGATCGTCGGCAAAGCAGATGCCAGACTTTCATTGGAAGAATCCTAAGGAAATGCAATCCGAAAACAGAGGAAGTATGTTACAGTACACTTGGTCGCCCACTGCTCGAATACTGCTCCACGGTGTGGGATCCGTACCAGATAGAGTTGATAGGAGATATAGAGAAGATCCAACGGAAAGCAGCGCGCTTCGTTACAGGATCATTTAGTAATCGCGAAAGCGTTACGGAGATCATAGATAAACTCCAGTGGAAGAGTCTGCAGGAGAGATGCTCAGTCGGCCAGAGTGGCCAGCGGTTCTAGACGCTACAGTTTGGAACCGCGCGACCGCTACGGTCGCAAGTTCGAATCCTGCCTCGGGCATGGATGTGTGTGGTGTCCTTAGGTTAGTTAGGTTTAAGTAGTTCTAAGTTCTAGGCGACTGATGACCACAGCAGTTAAGTCCCATAGTGCTCAGAGCCATTTGAACCATTTTTAGAGACGCTCAGTAGCTCGGTTTTGTTGAAGTTTCGAGTACATACCTTCACCGAGGAGTCAAGCAGTATATTGCTCCCTCCTACGTATATCTCGCGAAGAGACCATGAGGATAAAATCAGAGAGGTTAGAGCCCACACAGACGCATACTGACAATCTTTCTTTCCACGAACAATACGAAAGTGGAATAGAAGGGAGAACCGATAGAGGTACTCAAGGTATACCTCCGCCACACACCGTCGGGTGGCTTGCGGAGTATGGATGTAGATGTAGATGTAGTGATCCTGGCTCACAGTCCACTGTTCGACGCTGCGCTCCAGACGTACAATCTCAGAAATTTCTTCCTCACGTCGAGGCCGATTTTCGATGCTAGTAGACTTGCTTTGGCCAGGATTGCCTTCTTCGTCCGTGCAAATCTACTCTTTCTGTCCTCTCCGCTTCGTCCGCGGTGCGTTCTTGCAAGGTAACAGAATTCCTTCACTTCATCTGTCTTGTGGTTTCTTAGTTTGATCGTAAATTTATGGATAATCGGATTTCTGTTTCTCCTCATTACTTCCGTCTTTCTTCGGTTGATTCTCTATCCCTAATGTGTGCTCATAAGAAAGTTCCTTGCATTCAGCGGTTCCTGCACTTGTTCCCCACTTTCACTGACGAAAGCAGTGTTTTTAGGAAATCTTGTTGTTGGAATCCCTTCACACGAATTTTAATCGCACTCTTTTTTTCGTCACTGTGTCTTCGATGTTCAGATTGGAAGAGTAGGGGTAGAAGACTGCATCCCTGTCTTCTGCCGTTTTTAATTGGGGAAGTTGGTTCTTCGTCTTCCACTGTTACTTTCCACTCGTGGTTATTGTACATGGTGGCCCATGAGAAATAATTTTTCGGTTGGCCATGCTGGTAAAATGTAGTGTGTTCCCGCCATCTAATTCATCTTACCGGATCCACATGGAATGTTATTCAGTTCAGTACGTCACGTTGGTCAGTGAACCTTCGTATCGGTGCAGTTGTGTCGTGTACAGAACGTCGTGGCTGTCCAAGGCGCAGTGCGTCGCGTCAGAGGCCGCCACCTCCGTGTTCCAGATGGGAGGACAACACCCAGGTGGATAAGGAAATGTCAGGCGGCACCTGCAGGCAACGTGAAGTATTACAGATACGAAATGACAATTCGAACGGCGGGAAGTACTCCACGAGTTCGTGCAGCTCTGCAACGAAGCTCACAGCTATCTGCCCCTCCCTATTCCAGAAGATTACAAATCCCTCGCATGTCTTTGCAGAGGATTGTGAAACAGGATTCAAAATTTCATCCGTACAAGCTGCAGTTGGGTAGGCTCAATTTCTGCGCAGCATTACAGCGTATAACTGCCGAAGGCGGCGCATTTGTGAAAAACCTTGTAATGTCTGACGTGGCAAACATTCACCTGAGTGGGTCTGTCGAGAAACAGAAATTCTACATCTATATCTATCTACGTCTACATGGATACTCTGCAAATCACATTTAAGTGCCTGGCAGAGGGTTCATCGAACCACCTTCACAATTCTATATTATTCCAATCTCGTATAGCGCGCAAGGAGAATGAGCACCTATATCTTTCCGTACGAGCTCTGATTTCCCTTATTTTATCGTGGTGATCGTTCCTCCCTATGTAAGTCGGTGTCAACAGAATATTTTCGCATTCGGAGGAGAAAGTTGGTGATTGGAATTTCGTAAGGAGATTTCGTCGCAACGAAAAACGCCTTTGTTTTAATGATGTGCAGCCTACATCCTGTATCATTTCTGTGATACTCTCTCCCATATTTCGCAATAATACAAAACGTGCTGCCTTTCTCTGAACTTTTTCGAGTTACTCCGTCAGTCCTATCTGGTAAGGATCCCACACCGCGCAGCACTATTCTAAAAGAGGACGGACAAGCGTAGTGTAGGCAGTCTCCTTAATAGATCTGTTACATTTTCTAAGTGTCAATAAAACGCAGTCTTTGGTTAGCCTTCCGCACAACATTTTCTATGTGTTCCTTCCAATTCAAGTTGTTCGTAATTGTAATACCCAGGTATTTAGTTGAATTTACGGGTTCCAGATTAGACTGATTTATCGTGCAACTGAAGTTTAACGAGTTCCTTTTAGCACTCCCTTGGATGATCTCGCACTTTTCGTTATTCAGGGTCAACTGCCACTTTTTGCACCATTCAGATATCTTTTCTAAATCGTTTTGCAGTTTATTTTGGTCTCCTGGTGACTTTATTAGTCAATAAACGACAGCGTCATCTGCAAACAACCGGAAACGGCTGCTCAGATTGTCTCCAAAATCGTTTATTGAGATAAGGAACAGCAAAGCGCGTATAACACTACCTTGGGGAACGCCGGAAATTACTTCTGTTTTACTCGATGACTTTCCGTCAGTTACTACGAACTGTGACCTGTCTGACAGGAAATCACAAATCCAGTCACATAACTGAGACGATATTCCATGAGCACGCAATTTTGGTGACGTGTAGGGGCGTCGGGTGCTCTGCCGGATATCACCTGCACACAGCCTCGCAGCTCACTCACAAAAAGGCCGACGAATGACCAAATCTCGTCTGTTGTGCTGTTGGACTGTCCATCGGAATGGTTAAGGATTTTTTTTTAAGACGACAAAAGCCAATCAATGAGTGTCAGTGCTGGGCGGTATGCGGCCATGATTAACAATTTCTTCGTTCCACAGGTGCAGGGACATTGCCGTATAAACACGATATGGAACTTCCTGGCAGCTTATGCCGGACCGAGACTCGAACTCGGAAACTTTGCCTTTCGTAGGCAAGTGCTCTGCCAACGGAGCTAATGGCGGACGCTGAGCTGTGGGGACGGGCCGTTGGTGACCACTTGCCGGCGAAAGGCAAAGTTCCCGAGTTGCAGTCTCGGTCCGGCATACAGTTTGAATAAGCTTCCAGGAAGTTTCATATCAGCACACACTCCGCTTCACAGTGAAAATTTGATTCTGAACACGGTATGGCTTCAGCAAGCTGGGGCTAGACCTCATACGCTCGTAATTCAGTGACAACACTGGGGCGCCGCTTTGCACATGTACATCTACATCCATACTCCGCAAGCCACCCGACGGTGTGTGGCGGGGGGTACCTTGAGTACCTCTATCGGTTCTCCCTTCTATTCCAGTCTCGTATTGTTCGTTGAAAGAAGGATTGTCGGTATGCCTCTGTGTGGGCTCTAATCTCTCTGATTTTATCCTCATGGTCTCTTCGCGAGATATACGTAGAAGGGAACAATATACTGCTTGACTCCTCGGTGAAGGTATGTTCTCGAAACTTCGACAAAAGCCCGTACTGAGCTACTGAGCGTCTCTCCTGCAGAGTCTTCCACTGGAGTTTATCTATCATCTCCGTAACGCTTTCGCGATTGCTAAATGATCCTGTAACGAAGCGCGCTGCTCTCCGTTGGATCTTCTCTATCTCTTCTATCAACCCTATCTGGTACGGATCCCACACTGCTGAGCAGTATTCAAGCAGCGAGCGAACAAGCGTACTGTAACCTACTTCCTTTGTTTTCGGATTGCATTTCCTTAGAATTCTTCCAGTGAATCTGTCTGGCATCTGCTTTACCGACGATCAACTTTATATGGTCATTCCATTTTAAATCACTCCTAATGCCTACTCCCAGATAATTTATGGAATTAACTGCTTCCAGTTGCTGACCTGCTATATTGTAGCTAAATATAACGGATCTTTCTTTCTATGTATTCGCAGCACATTACACTTGTCTACATTGACATTCAATTGCCATTCGCTGCACCATGCGTCAATTCACTGCAGATCCTTCTGCATTTCAGTACAATTTTTCATTGTTACAACCTCTCGATATACCACAGCATCATCCGCAAAAGCCTCAGTGAACTTCCTATGTCATCCACAAGGTCATTTATGTATATTGTGAATAACAACGGTCCTACGACACTCCCCTGCGGCACACCTGAAATCACTCTTAGTTCGGAAGACTTCTCTCCAGTGAGAATGACATGCTGCGTTCTGTTATCTAGGAACTCTTCAATCCAATCACACAACTGGTCTGATAGTCCATATGCTCTTACTTTGTTCATTAAACGACTGTGGGGAACTGTATTGAACGCCTTGCGGAAGTCAAGAAACACAGCATCTACCTGGGAACCCGTGTCTATGGCCCTCTGAGTCTCGTGGACGAATAGCGCGAGATGTGTTTCACATTATCGTCTTTTTCGAGACCCATGCTGATTCCTACAGAGTAGATTTCTAGTCTCCAGAAAAGTCATTATACTCGAACATAATACGTGTTCCAACATTCTACAACTGATAGACGTTGGAGATATAGGTCTATAGTTCTGCACATCTGTTCGACGTCCCTTCTTGAAATCAGGGTTGACCTGTGCCCCTTTCCAATCCTTTGGAACGCTACGCTGTTCTAGAGACCTACGGTACACCGCTGCAAGAAGAGGGGCAAGTTCCTTCGCGTACTCTTTGTAAAACCGAACTGGTATCCCATCAGGTCCAGCGGCCTTTCCTCTTTTGAGAGATTTTAATTGTTTCTCTGTCGTCTATTTCGATATCTATCATTTTGTCAACTATGCGACAATCTAGAGAAGGAACTACAGTGCAGTCTTCCTCTGTGAAACAGCTTTGGAAAAAGACATTTAGTATTTCGGCCTTTAGTCTGTCATCCTCTGTTTCAGTACCATTTTGGTCACAGAGTGTCTGGACATTTTGTTTTGATCCACCTACCGCTTTGACATAAGAACAAAATTTCTTAGGATTTTCTGCCAAGTCAGTACATAGAACTTTACTTTCGAATTCATTGAATGCCTCTCACATAGCCCTCCTCACAGTACATTTCGGTTCGTGTAATTTTTGTTTGTCTGCAAGGCTTTGGCTATGTTTATGTTTGCTGTGAAGTTACCTTTGCTTCCGCAGCAGTTTTCTAACTCGGTTGTTGTACCACGGTGGCTCTTTTCCATCTCTTACGATCTTGCTTGGCACGTACTCATCTAACACATATTGTACGATGGTTTTGAACTTTGTCCACGTCGATTACTGTCACGATTCGGTGAATACCCATGGCAGGCGAGGTAACCCGATGTTTCAGCATCTGATTTTATTCTGTAATTCCACACCAAGCAGGTTTTAGACCTGGGAAGTCCTGTACCAGTCAAATTCTGGCGTTGACGGAACATATCGAGGATGGGTTTGAGAATAAACCAATCAGCGGGCTGGCACTAGTCGACCTAAGTTCCGCCTATGATACAGTACATCACCGGACACTTCTGCATAAAATCCACGAGACCCTGAAAGACTACCACCTAGTCAAGATAATCGAATCCCTGCTCCAAAATAGACAGTTCTTGGTAATGCTTGAGGGGAAAAAAAGTCGATGGCGGAATCAGAAAAATGGGCTCGCCCAAGGGAGCGTGTTGGCGCCAATCATATTCAACATATATACAAATCACCAACCAACTCCAGACAAAACCAAAACTTTTGTATATGCAGACGACCTGGCAATAACAGTTCAAGGCAACAGGTTTGAAGCCATCGAGGAGAAACTAGAAACCGCCCTTTCTACAATGTCAACCTACTACAAAAAGAATTCTCTAAAACCCAGTCCCTCCAGAACTCAAGTGAGTGCATTCCATCTGAACTCGAGGCAGGCAGAGTACAGCAGGCTCCATGTTACCTGGGTTGGGACATTACTAGAACACACAGATACTCCCACCTACCTTGGCGTCGTGCTGGACAGAACATTGACATACAAATATCACTGCGAAAAAACACGCAAAAAAGTAGAAGCACGAAATTCCCTAATAAGAAAGCTGTCTAACAGTAAATGGGGTGCCAAACCTACCGTGGTCAGAACTTCAGCCCAAGCTTTGTGCTTCTCAGCTGCCGAATATGCCTGCCCGGTATGGTGCAGATCCGCCCACGCAAAAAAGGTAGATATTAGCTTGAATGAAACATGCAGGATAGTGACAGGCTACACGAAACCTACCCCCATAGAAAATCTTCACAGGGCCGCAGGTTTCACAAACCCTGACTCACGTAGGAAAGCCCATGAGCATACCGAGAAGCTAAAACAAACCTTTGATGCTCGTCACTCAATATTTGGCCTAGAGTGTGGCCCCAGCAGACTCAAATCCAGACGCCGTTTCCTAAGTTGCGCCTTAGATGAGCCCCCCATCTACTGTCCACAAAGAGAGGACCCACCAAGCGGCGTTTCTGGTGACTGGGAAACCTGGAGAGTGCTTAACCGCATCAGAACTGGGGTGGCTCCTGTGAAATCTAATCTGATCAAATGGGGTTTGTTGGACGAAAATGACGACAAATGCGACTGCGGCACTCGACAGGACATGGAACATCTCCTACAATGCCCAGCCTGCCCGCACAGATGCACCCTCGACGATCTATGGCTGGCTAAAGAAGAAGCATTGGACATTGCCCAATATTGGGCAAACAAATTGTAGTTTCCGGACACGAAAAAGTAAAGTAAAGTATTCTGTAGGGACATTTTACGAATAAGATTTTTTCTTACGGCGACTCCAGAATACAAACGAGTTCAGAGCCGCAGTGCTGGGAGAGAGAGAGACGCCGTTCCCCAAGAAATGACTAAAGTGGCCGAGAACATAACGAGGAACTACCGCTAATGTCCCAAACTATGCGTCCCCAAATATGGAAGCCACTTGTGTAAGGTAACTTTCAAGAAGTAAACCTGTGTTTGCCTCTGTAGTAATGGCGCCCTGTTTAGGACAGTTATCTATGAGGTACACGGTCCAGTCATGTTGTGAGTGACCACCTTTTGCCGGCCGCTGCAGGCGCTTTTTTTTTAGTAAAGGTGTGAGCCCCTCCATGCTCGCACAAGCATGGTGACCAACTCAAAAGGTCTACTGTCACCTCTGCATTGTTAGTGTTTAGAATCGAGGAGATCGCAGGAGCGAGGAACTGCGATGTTATCCGTACGTCTGGGTAGGGTTACCCATTAATACGGGCGCATCTGGGTGATAGACGTGGTCGAAAAAGCTCGACAGAGTCAAGCTTGAAAGAAGAGCGGTTGTAAGGACAGAGGGAAAAAAGTGCCAAGGGAAAAAAACCTCTGCGACAGTAAGTTGGGTACTAAGGGCGGTAGATCGTGCAAGGTAGAGTTATGTTAGCGGTTGGGTATCATGCATCAGTACCATAGAAGTAATGCCAGATTGTCATGGAATGATCAGTCCTGTCGAGGAGGTGAGCGCAGCTTCTGCTGTGCCGACGACGTCTCCTGGGCCAGCTGCTGCTGCTGCTCCTGTAACACAGCCGTGTCGTTGTACGTTTGTCAGTTCGATGGTCCTCAAAGGAACTGGCAGTGTGATATGCGTTGGGAGTTTGTTTGTGTGTCGTGTGTGGCTTCCCTGCGATTGCCAGTTCTCATGCCAGAGGCTCAGCTGGCAAGCTAGTCAGTGGCTGATGTGCAGGGGCTCACCTCATTGTGTCGTTTGCGTAGCTACGAAGTTACCACAGATGGCTAGTCCCTACTGAGTGTCTTTGGGCGCTTGTATCCATGGTTGTGGTCGTAGTTGCCCAGGTGTAGGATGTGAGGATTGTTCGAGTGACTTGATTTCTTGTACAGTCGTGTGGCGAGTGGTTTGAATGCCTCCTGGAGAGTCCCCAGTCGGTATTCTCGGTGAAGGTCCGCTGTCAGCGTGTATCGGGGAGCATTGCTTATGATAGCGAAGGAAGAGAGACCGTACTGCTTCCTCCTCCTGCCTGGACCATTCCGATGACTGTTCCGGGGCCGTACACGGCAAAGCTCATGTGTCCGATGGAGCATAAAACGTTATTCATCTGCAGAGGCCACCTGTCGGCATACAGCGGTCGTCCATTTTTTTTCTTTGTTTAGCGATGAGCCTTCTAACTGTATTGATGCCGCCCGCCACGAATTGCTGCGCCAACCTCTTCATCTCTAGCATTTGGAACCCGCTTCCTCAATTATCTGCTGGATGTATTCCAATTTCTGCCTTCCTCTACAGTTTTTCCTCTCTAAAACTCCCTCTTTCACCATGCAAATCATTCCCTCGTGTCTTAACAGATATCCTATCATCCTGCCCCTTTCTCCTTGTCAGTGTTTTCCAGATATTCCTTTCCTCTCTGGTTCTGCGCAGAACCTCCTAATTCCTCACCTTATCAAGCCACCTAACTTTCAACATTCGTCTATAGCACTACATCTCAAATGCTTCGATTCTTTTGTGCTTCGGTTTTTCCTAGTCCATGTTTCATTACCATTCAACGCTGTGGTGCAGACGTACATTCTCAGACATTTCTTCCTGAAATTGAGCCGGCCGGCGTGGCCGAGCGGTTCTGGGCGCTACAGTCTGGAACCGCGCGACCGGTACGGTCGCAGGTTCGAATCCTCCCTCGGGCATGGATGTGTGTGATGTCATTAGGTTAGTTAGGTTTAAGTAGTTCTAAGTTCTAGGGGACTGATGACCTTAGAAGTTAAGTCCCATAGTGCTCAGAGCCACTTCAGCCATTTTGAATCTGAAATTGAGGGCTATGTTTGATATTTGTAGAATTCTCTTGGCCATGAATGCCCTTTTTTCCAGTGGCACTTTGTTTTTAATGTCCTCCTTGCTCCGTCTCCCCTAGGTACCAGAACTCCTTAACTTCGTCTACTTCGTTAACATCAGTCCTGATGTTAAGTTTCTCGTTGATCTCATTTCTGCTACTTCTCATTACTATCGTCCTCCTTCGGTTTACTCTCAATCCATATTCTTTAGTCATTAGACTGTTCATTCCGTTCAGTAGATACTGTAATTCTTTTTTACTTTCACTCCGGGTAGGAATGTCATCAGCGAATCGTGTCATTCATATCCTTTCACCTTGAATTTTAATTCGACTGGTGAACCTTTCTTTTATTTCCATTGTTGCTTTTTTAGTGTACAGATTGAACGGTAGAGGCGAAAGATTACATCCCTGTCGTACACCCTTTTTAATACGAGCTCTTCGTTCGTGGTTGTCCCCTCTTGTTATTCCCTCTAGGTTCTTGTACATATTGTATGTTACCCGTCTCTCCCTACAGCTTACCCCTACTTTCCTCAGAATTTCGAAGATCTTGCATTGTTTTACGGGGTCGAACTCTTTTTTTCTAGATTGACAAATGCTATGAACGAATCTTGATTTTTCTTTAGTCTTGCCTCCATTATCAACCGCAACGCCAGAATTGCCTCTCTGATGCCTTTACTTTCCTAAATCCAAACTGTTCGTCATCTAACACATCCCAATTTGTCTTTTCCATTCTTCTATATATTATTCATTTTCAGCAACTTGTATGTATGAGCTGCTAAGTTGACTGTGCAATAATTCTCGTACTTGTCAGCTCTTGCAGTCTTCAAAATTGTTCAAATGGTTCTGAGCACTATGGGACTCAACTGCTGAAGTCATAAGTCCCCTAGAACTTAGAACTACTTAAACCTAACTAATCTAAGGACATCACACACATCCATGCCCGAGGCAGGATTCGAACCTGCGACCGTAGCGGTCGTGCGGTTCCAGACTGTAGCGCCTTTAACCGCTCGGCCACTCCGGCCGGCTTCAAAATTGTGTTGTTGATAGTTTTCCGAAAGGTGGATGGTATCTTACCAGTCTCATACATTCTACACACCAACATGAATAACCATCTTGTTGGCATTTCCCCCAACGATTTTAGAAATTCTGATGGAATGTCATGTATCTCTTCTGCCTTGTTTGATCGTAAATCCCCCAAAGGTGTCTTAAATTCTGTTTCTACTACTGGATCCCCTATCTCTTCTAAATCGACTCCTGTTTCCTCTTCCATGTCATCAGACAAATCTTCCCCTCATGGAGGTGTTCGTTGAACGCTTTCCACCTATCCGCTCCCGTTGCACTCTTAATGTTACCACCCCTGCTTTTTTTTAAAAAAAAATTATTTATTCAATCATTATTATTATACAATTTAACCTACTACCTAAATACATTAGTAGGTCCTATTTTTAACTATTACAATTTGCAGTCTGCAGCTTTATTTTCTAACACTACAGGTTAACAGAAGAAATACTTCAGTTGATTGATGAAAGGAGGAAGTACAAACATGTTCCGGGAAAATCAGGAATACAGAATTACAAGTCGCTGAGGAATGAAATAAATAGGAAGTGCAGGGAAGCTAAGACGAAAAGGCTGCAGGAAAAATGTGAAGACATCGAAAAAGATATGATTGTTGGAAGGACAGACTCAGCATACAGGAAAGTCAAAACAACCTTTGGTGACATTAAAAGCAACGGTGGTAACATTAAGAGTGCAACGGGGATTCCACTGTTAAATGCAGAGGAGAGAGCAGATAGGTGGAAAGAATACATTGAAAGCCTCTATGAGGGTGAAGATTTGTCTGATGTGATAGAAGAAGAAACAGGAGTCGATTTAGAAGAAATAGGGGATCCAGTATTAGAATCGGAATTTATAAGAGCTTTGGAGGACTTACGGTCAAATAAGGCAGAAGGAATAGATAACATTCCATCAGAATTTCTAAAATCATTGGGGGAAGTGGCAACAAAACGACTATTCACGTTGGTGTGTAGAATATAAGAGTCTGGCGACATACCATCTGACTCGGAAAAGCATCATCCACACAATTCCGAAGACGGCAAGAGCTGACAAGTGCGAGAATTATCGCACAATCAGCTTAACAGCTCATGCATTGAAGCTGCTTACAAGAATAATATACAGAAGAATGGAAAAGAAAATTGAGAATGCGCTAGGTGACGGTCAGTTTTGCTTTAGGAAAAGTAAAGGGGCGAGAGAGGCAATTCTGACGTTACGGCTAATAATGGAAGCAAGGCTAAAGAAAAATCAGACACTTTCATAGGATTTGTCGACCTGGAAAAAGCGTTCGACAATATAAAATGGTGCAAGCTGTTCGAGATTCTGAAAAAAGTAGGGGCAAGCTATAGGGAGAGACGGGTCATATGCAATATGTACAACAACCAAGAGGGAATAATAAGAGTGGACGATCAAGAACGAAGTGCTCGTATTAAGAAGGGTGTAAGACAAGGCTGTAGCCTTTCGCCCTTACTCTTCAATCTGTACATCGAGGAAGCAATGATGGAAATAAAAGAAAGGTTCAGGAGTGGAATTAAAATGCAAGGTGAAAGGATATCAATGATACGATTCGGTGATGACATTGCTATCCTGAGTGAAAGTGAAGAAGAATTAAATGATCTGCTGAACGGAATGAACAGTCTAATGAGTAAATCTGAGAAAGACGAAGGTAATGAGAAGTAGTAGAAATGAGAACAACGAGAAACTTAACATCAGGATTGATGGTCACGAAGTCAATGAAGTTAAGGAATTCTGCTACCTAGGCAGTAAAATAACCAATGACGGACGGAGCAAGGAGGACATCAAAAGCAGACTCGCTATGGCAAAAAAGGCATTTCTGGCCAAGAGAAGTCTACTAATATCAAATACCGGTCTTAATTTGAGGAAGAAATTTCTGAGGATGTACGTCTGGAGTACAGCATTGTATGGTAGTGAAACATGGACTGTGGGAAAACCGGAACAGAAGAGAATCTAAGCATTTGAGATGTGGTGCTATAGACGAATGTTGAAAATTAGGTGGACTGATAAGGTAAGGAATGAGGAGGTTCTACGCAGAATCGGAGAGGAAAGGAATATGTGAAAAACACTGATAAGGAGAAGGGACAGGATGATAGGACATCTGCTAAGACATGAGGGAATGACTTCCATGGTACTAGAGGGAGCTGTAGAGGGCAAAAACTGTAGAGGAAGACAGAGATTGGAATACGTCAAGCAAATAATTGAGGACGTAGGTTGCAAGTGCTACTCTGAGATGAAGAGGTTAGCACAGGAAAGGAATTCGTGGCGGGCAGCATCAAACCAGTCAGTAGACTGATGACAAAAAAAAAAAAAAAAAAAAAAAAAAAACAGGTTAATGCTATAATACGTTCACCACTATGGGGATTATTTTATTCTACTATTATTTACTACGCATGTTGTTTTAGTTATTAGATTGAAATTTTCTGCTGCTGTTGGATTTGGATGCTACTTTTGACAAGTTACCATAACTGCTCTACCTGCAGCGTCAGAGGTGCGCCACAAGATACAAGCCTAATTTTGCCGGCCTTTCCCAATCCCAGTGGGAGTGCCCCAGACACTGGCGTGGCCGATGGCTTGGTCGCTGCAGTTCTATACTAATCTTGTAACCCTAATTCTGAGCCTATAACTAATCTATATCTACTGTCATAATCGGTGCGTTGTCAAGTCCGGTGATGATGTACTACCCCTCCCCCCCCCCCCCCAACCTAATCCTAAAACATGGCGGGTTCCAGCCGTGAGGCGGCTGGCCAAGTGCATGTCCTGGCGGAACAGGGAGGGTGTACGGAGTCTAAGTCTGGTGTTCTTTCATTGATTGTTTCTCAGGTACTATTTGAGTATTTTACCTGAGATTGCTTCAGCTAGGTTATTCAGGACGTTAAAAGTGTCTTCTTGCCTGAGCAAGTGGCGTGTGTCGTTGTTTGGCAATTGTTCCCTAAATTATTGTGCAACGTCGTCGAAGAGGGGGCACCCGTACACCACAAGGTGTGGGGTGCCCTGCACTGCTCCACAGTCACACGCTGGTGTGGCCCTCTTCCCGAACCGACACAGATATGTCGGGTAGAGTCCATGCCAAGTAAGAAAGTGCAGCAAGCCTCTAGTTGGTTTGATGTATGTAAGTTTTAAACGTTCCTGTATGTTTGGAAGTACACATGTATTCTTCGCCTTGTCTCATCGTTATTCCAAAGATCCTGCCATAATACGTTGGTTTGACTTTCCTACATGCTGAGTCAGTCCTTCCGACAGTCGCTTCTTTTTCGATTTCTTCACGTTTTTCCTGAGGTCGCGGTATTGGCGTGCATGTTCTAGCCTCCGTCGCCGATGAAGAGCAATCAGGACGGGTGCACGAAGCAGGCTCCCGTTGCTGAGGCAACGTTCGTTGAACGGTCGTTGACGAGACCCTGCTGGCGGCCTCCTCGTTCATCCGGGCGGTCACTTGATCAGCAGTTTCACGTCTGTTTGTCGTAGTTAGGCCCCGTCACCTATGGCCAGTGGCGCACCACAGTTACCTCGCTGGAGGTTTTGGACGGTTCCAGTTCTCCACGCACTGTACTTTAACCGCGGCAGCACGCCAGCACTTTACAAACTTAGGCATTTCCGAAATGATCATGACGTTTTGCACGTCATATACACCACTGGCCATTAAAATTGCTCCACCAAGAAGAAATGCAGATGATAAACGGGTATTCATTGGACAAATATATTATACTACAACTGACATGTGATTACATTTTCACGCAGATTGGGTGCATAGATACTGAGAAATCAGTACCCAGAACAACCACCTCTGGCCGTAATAACGGCCTTGATACGCCTGGGCATTGAGTCAAACAGACCTTGGACGGCGTGTACAGGTACAGCTGCCCATGCAGCTTCAACACGATACCACAGTTCATCAAGAGTAGTGACTGACGTATTGTGACGAACCAATTGCTCGGCCACCATTGACCAGACGTTTTAGTTGGTGAGAGATCTGGAGAATGTGCTGGCCAGGGCAGCAGTCGAACATTTTCTGTATCCAGAAAGGCCCGTACAGGACTTGCAACATGCTGTCGTGCATTATACTGCTGAAATGTAGGGTTTCGCAGGGATCGAATGAAGGGTAGAAAAATGGTTCAAATGGCTCTGAGCACTATCGGACTTAACATCTATGGTCATCAGTCCCCTAGAACTTAGAACTACTTAAACCTAACTAACCTAAGGACATCACACAACACCCAGTCATCACGAGGCACAGAAAATCCCTGACCCCGCCGGGAATGATGGGTAGAGCCACCGTTCGTAAGACATCTGAAATGTAACGTCCACCGTTCAAAGTGCCGTCAATGCGAACAAGAGGTGACCGAGACGTGTAACCAATGGCACCCCCTACCATCACGCCGGGTGATACGTCAGTATGGCGATGACGAATACGCGCTTCCAGTGTTCGTTCACCGCGATGTCTCCAAACACGGATGCGATCATGATGATGCTGTAAACAGAACCTGGATTCATCCGAAAAAATGACGTATAGCCATTCGTGCACCCAGGTTCGTCATTGAGTACACCATCGCAGGCGCTCCTGTCTGTGATGCAGCGTCAAGGGTAACCGCAGCCACGGTCTCCGAGCTGACAGTCCGTGCTGCTGCAAACGTCGTCGAACTGTCCGTGCAGATGGTTGTTGTCTTGCAAACGTCCCCATCTGTTGGCTCAGGGATCGAGACGTGGCTGCACGATCCGTTACAGCAGTGCGGATAAGATGCCTGTCGTCTCGACTGCTAGTGATAAGAGGCCGTTGGGATCCAGCACGGCGTTCCGTATTACCCTCCTGAACCCACCAATTCCATATTCTGCCAACAGTCATTGGATCTCGGCCAAGGCGAGCAGCAATGTCACGATACGATAAACCGCAATCGCGTTAAGCTGCTATGTGACCTTTGTCAAAGTCGGAAACGCGACGGTACGCGTTTCTCCTCCTTACACGAGGCATCACAACTACTTTTCACCAGGCAGCGCCGGTCAACTGCTGTTTGTGTATGAGAAATCGGTTGGTGTCACCGGCACCAACCTTGTGTGAATGCTCTGAAAAGCTAATCATTCGCATATCACCGGATCTTCTTCCTGTCGATTAAATTTCGCCTCTGTAGCACGTCATCTTGGTGGTGTAGCAATTTTAATGGCCAGTAGTGTAGACCGCTCCGTTTTCACGTTACGACAACGACTGCACTGTTTTCGTCTTCTGCGCGACGTGCTGCCACCTGCCTTCTGGGAGTGGTTACTGCACGATGACTTTCACGTTGAACATAGGCGTGGTCACATTGTTACTTGACCGTGTGTATTGGCGTAAATATGCTGTAAACTTCATAATTCCGAAATGAAAATGTGCTACTTCCTGTGGACCACCCTGTGTGACGGGCGTTCCGTAACACACTGATTACCCGCTGGATCCAAGCGCTCGGGCAGTGCCGGGGCAGCGCCGGTAATTGGCCCACCTGACGAGCGCTCAGGGGTTCGCAAAGTGCCCGGCTGGAGAAGGTGGGTCCAGCGGCGCGTGAAGCGTTTAGCGGCGGCCAAGTGGCGCTCCTATCGATTACGGGCCTCTCCAGGCGGCCCCGGACACTGAGCCCTGTACAGCAGGGGCGCCTCGCCTCCCCACCAGCGCAGCCTCATCAGCGCTTTCTGGCCCGCACTGTCCTGCCGCACCACTCCCCGCGCTTCAGCCGAGCCGCGTCAGCGCCTCCCAGACCGAAGGGGGCCCAAAGTCGCCGCCACCAGACCAAACCACAGGCCTGGGAGACACCGCGATAGAAGGCTGCAGGGGGATCAGCAGAGGATTCTGCGGTGGTGCAGGAACTGGAAGTTCACCATGAAGGCAAATACACTGAAGAGCCAGAGAAACTGGTACACCTGCTCAATATCGTGGACGGCCCTCGCGAGCGCGCAGAGGTGCTGCAACGCGACGTGGCATGGACTTGACTAACGTCTGAAGTAGTGCTGGAGGGCTGTTCATAACTCCGTCAGATTACGAGAGGGTGGAGACCTCTTCTGAACAGCTCGTTCCGAGGCACCCCAGATATGCTCAATAATGTTCATGTCAGAGGGAGTTTGGTGGCCAGCAGAAGTGTTTAAACTCAGGAGAAAAGTATTCCTGCAGCCACTCTGTAGCGATTGTCCTACTGGAATTGCCCAACTCCGTCGGAATGCACAATGGACATGAATGGCTGTAAGCGATCAGACAGGACCCTTACGTTCGTGTCACCTGTCAGAGTCGTTTCTAAACGTATCAGGGGATCACACCACTAACATCATGACAAAGCTTCCACTAGCTTGAACAGTGCCCTTGCTGACATGCAGATTCCATGGATACATGAGGTTGTCTCCATACCCGTGCAAGTCCCTCCGCTTGGTACAAATTCGAAATTTGGAAATTTGTGGTAAGGTCTTATGGCACCAAACTGCTGAGGTCATCGATCCCTAAGCTTACGCACTACTTAATCTAACTTACACTAAAGACAAAACACACAAACACATATATATATATATATATATATATAGGGTGTTACAAAAAGGTACGGCCAAACTTTCAGGAAACATTCCTCACACACAAAGAAAGAAAATATGTTATGTGGACATGTCTCTGGAAACGCTTACTTTCCATGTTAGAGCTCATTTTATTACTTCTCTTCAAATCACATTAATCATGGAATGGAAACGCACAGCAACAGAACGTACCAGCGTGACTTCAAACGCTTTGTTACAGGAAATGTTCAAAATGTCCTCCGTTACCGAGGATACATGCATCCACCCTCCGTCGCATGGAATCCCTGATGCGCTGATGCAGCCCTGGAGAATGGCGTATTCTATCACAGCCGTCCACAATACGAGCACGAAGAGTCTCTACATTTGGTACCGGGGTTGCGTAGACAAGAGCTTTCAGATGCCACCATAAATGAAAGTCAAGCTGGTTGAGGTCAGGAGAGCGCGGAGGCCATGGAATTGGTCTGCCTCTACCAATCCATCGGTCACCGAATCTGTTGTTGAGAAGCGTACGAACACATCGACTGAAATGTGCAGGAGCTCCATCGCGCATGAACCACATGTTGTGTCGTACTTGTAGAGGCACATGTTCTAGCAGCACGGGTAGAGTATCCCGTATGAAATCATGATAACGTGCTCCATTGAGCGTACGTGGACGAATTTAAAATGAGCTCTAACATGGAAATCAAGCGTTTCCGGACACATGTCCACATAACATCTTTTCTTTATTTGCGTGTGAGGAATGTTTCCTGAAAGTTTGGCCGTACCTTTTTGTAACACCCTATATATATATATATATATATATATATATACCCGAGGGAGATACAATTTCTAACGAGACTCGTCCGATCAGGCAACATATTTCCAGTCATCAAGAGTTCAGTGTCGATATTGGCGGGCCCAGACAAGGCGTAAAGCTTTCTGTCGTGCAGTCATCAAGGGTACAAGAATGGGCCTTCCTGTCGGAGAGCTCATATCGGTGATGTTTCGTTGAATGGTTTGCACGCTGACACTTGTTGATGAATTCTGCAGCAATTTGGTGGAACTGTTGCACTTCCGTCACGTAAAACGATTCTCTTCAGTCGTCGTTGGTCCCATTCATATAGATCATTTCCGGACGCAGCGGTGTCGGAGGTTCGATGTTTTACAAGATTCAAAAAAAATGGTTCAAATGGCTCTGAGCACTATGGGACTTAACATCTGTGGTCATCAGTCCCCTAGAACTTAGAACTACTTCAACCTAACTAACCTAAAGACATCACACACATCCATGCCCGAGGCAGGATTCGAACCTGCGACCGTAGCAGTCGCGCGGTTCCGGACTGCGCGCCTAGAACCGCTAGACCACCGCGGCCGGCATACAGGATTCGTGGTATTCATAGTACACTGGTGGAATTGTCGTACGGGAAAACCCATACTTCATCGTTACGTCAGAGATGCTGTGTCCCACCGCTCGTACACGACTATAACACCGCGTTCAAATTCACTTAAATCTTGATAACCTGCCATTATAGCAACAGTTACGGCTCTAACATGTGCGTCTGACAGTTGTTTATATAGGCGTTGCCGACCGCAGCGCCGTATGCTGTCTGTTTACATTGTAATTGAATAGGCATGCCTATACTAGTTTTTTTGACGCTTCAGCGTATATGGTCATTCTGTTTAAGGTTTCTCTGGATAGTTACTTCTAGATATTTTGCGGCAGATACAGGTTCCAGCAATTTGTTTTCAAAAGTGTAGTTGCACTGTAGTGAATTAATTTTTCTTTCTATGTGCAACTGCTTACATTTATTTACGCCCAAAGTCAACTGCCAGAGAGCTCACCATTCATCAATCTTACGTAGGTCATTTTGCGAATCGGTACTGTCTTCTGTTGTTGCTACTTTCTTGTAGAACAAGAACAATCTTACAGAGCTCTATACACTGTAAACAGTAACGGTCCTGTCACACGTCCTTCGGGTACTCCTGAAATTGCGTTTACGCCTTTATTTGTTCTAATAAGAGCGATATGTCGATTTCGTGTCTGCAAGAAACTCTTGAATCCAGTCGCAAATCTGCTCCGATACTCGGTAAGCCCGTATTTTTTTGCGATAGACGTCAGTGTGTCGAAAGTGCTTTCCTGTAGTAACTGAACACGACATCAAACTGACCGCCGTGGTCTGCAGAGTTGTAGGTCTAGTGAAGGAACAGAGCGAGATGCGTTTCGCAAAAACTCTGTTTGCGGAATCAAATGGTTTCAAAATGGCTCTGAGCACTATGGGACTCAACTGCTGTGGTCATAAGTCCCCTAGAACTTAGAACTACTTAAACCTAACTAACCTAAGGACAGCACACAACACCCAGCCATCACGAGGCAGAGAAAATCCCTGGCCCCGCTGGGAATCGAACCCGGGAACCCGGGCGTGGGAAGCAAGAACGCTACCGCACGACCACGAGATGCGGGCTTTGCGGAATCCATGATAATTTTGACAGAAGAGATTCTTGTTCTCCAAAAAGTCATAATTGATGAGCGTAAAACATGTTCCGTAGTTCTGCAACGGATTCATGTCCACGATGTAGGCACACAGTTACGTGCATCTGTGCTACGGTTCTTAGCGGAAACGGGAATGACGTGCGCTTCTCTCCAGACCCTAGGCAGCCTTTGTTGCTCCAGCGAACGACAAACTTCTGCTAGAAGGAGAGCTACTTCTTCCGTACAATCTTTGTTATAGGTATCTCATCTCGCCTGTTTCCCTCCACTACTAATCGATTTAGTTGTTTTTCTATTCCACTACCGGTTATCTCAGTATCTGCCATTTCGATGTTAGTACATCTTTTGAAAGGAGGGGCTGTGTTAAGACTTCCGCAGTGAAACAGTTTCGTAAGACGAAATTCATTAATTGGGCCTTCTCTCCGTTTCGGCGCCTATGTGGTCACTGAGTGACTGAATAGACAATTTCGACCCGCTTACTGATTTTACATAACACCGAAACATCTTAGGGTAGTCTGTTAGATCAGTTGACAAAATTGTACGTTCAGAGCTATTGATCTCCTTACGCTCATTTTCGCTTCGTTCAACTTTTGTTTTTGGCACTATTTTAACTTGTCCCGACTCTGTGATGAAGCTCTCTTTGTTTACGCAGCAATTATCTAACACGGGTATTAAACCAGAGACATAGCTGCAGGTTGCTACTTCGCTTCATTCACTTCAGCTGCCTGTGGTTCTCATTAGTACGAATCTATTTTTCAACCGTCTTTGAATTCATCTACCCGTTATAACTGCTCGAGACAATTCTCCAATGACACCTTTTCAGACGCATCCAAAGCTGCAGACCACGTATTGATTACATACCTCCAACAGTGAAGTTCATTGTGCTCTTATCGGAAGTGTTTTCTAAAGGCAAAGTCTAGACGCTGTAATTTTTTATGTTCCCCCTCCCCCCGAAAAGGACTTCGGAAAATCATTTCCTACTTGCAATTTTCGCCAAATTATAAGCTATTTGTGTGTCCGATTTGATGCAGAGGGTTCAATTGTCCTCCGCAAACTAGATCTTGGAATAATTCAGCACCATGAATAAATTTCTTATTCAAAAACACATGAAATATCCTTACACAGCACTACAGAGCTAAACCGGTACTTTACTCGTGAAAAGTATCACACTCTTCACCTATGTTTTTAAAATTCCATCAACAATAGAGATAGACCATTAAACTGCCCCAAACATGACTTTTTGAAGAATAGAACTCCCGAGTGGAAAATAGCTACAAACGTCTGGTTACTTCACAAATGGGTTAATGGGTTAAATGTTTTACGTTAAGCATGTAAGCGAATATAAGTTAGAATAGAACGTAAAAATGTTCAAATGTGTGTGAATTCCTAAGGGATCAAACTGCTGAGGTCATCAGTCCCTAGACTTACACGCTACTTAAACTAACTTACGCTAAAAACAACACACACACACACACACACACACACACACACACACACACACACACACACACACACACACACACACACACAAATGCCCGAGGGACAACTCGACCCTCCGGCGGGAGGGGCCGCGCAGTCCGTCACATGGTGCCTCTAACCGCGCGGCCACTCCGCGCATGTAAGTTAAGAAAAGGTTCGAAATTACGTGTAAAATTAGCTGGGAGTCGCCAAGTATTCCGCCTCAAATAATGAATAATTGTAGTCTGTCTAATTTGCGCACCATGATTTACGCTGCCTCAAGATGCACACACAGTTTATAACTGTAGCACTTGTCTCACTGCATGATACATACAAGATTATGGCTTTTAATGAGCAGACTATGAGAGCATTTTAAATTTGCTCAGCAACTGTACGAAATACTGAAAATATTGATAAGTTTGGTAAGAACGTATGAGCCGGCCGCGGTGGTCTCGCGGTTCTAGGCGCGCAGTCCGGAACCGTGCGACTGCTACGGTCGCAGGTTCGAATCCTGCCTCGGGCATGGATGTGTGTGATGTCCTTAGGTTAGTTAGGTTTAACTAGTTCTAAGTTCTAGGGGACTAATGACCACAGCAGTTGAGTCCCATAGTGCTCAGAGCCATTTGAACCATTTTTTTAAGAACGTAAGAAAAATGTTTCGTAAACAACTCGCCATACTTCTCTACATAGTCTTCCTTTTACGGATATACGCTTGGTTTGGCGATCCTCCTGCTTTTTTATACCATCGGCGAAATAGGTTCTGTCAAATTTATGATCAGGGTGACGAACTACCAGAAAAATTACGTAAATTAGATACAAACTACGGTGTGCATATATTTTATACAGCATGTAAACGTCACTAGAGTTATTCGGATTTAGGTTATGGCATGTTCGATGTGCCTGCCATCATTGGCGTGACCGGTATGGTCGCAGGTTCGAATCCTGCCTCGGGCATGTATGTGTGTGATGTCCTTAGGTTAGTTAGGTTTAAGTAGTTCTAAGTTCTAGGGGACTGATGACGTCAGATGTTAAGTCCCATAGTGCTCAGAGCCATTTTTGAACCATCATTGGCAGTGACGTGGCGCAGACGAGCACCAAAATTCTGCATGTTCCACTGAAGTGTCGGAACATCGATGCTGTCGATGACCTCCTGAATGGCTGTTTTCAGCTTAGAAATATTTTTGGGATTATTGATGTACAACTTCTCTTTAAATGTAGCCCTACAAAAAGGAGTCGCGATCCGGAGAATATGGCGACCAAACGAGGCTCAAGCCAGTGGCCTCTGTGTACCCCAAAGCCAGAATGCGGTCTTAAAAGTGCTCCTCCAGGACATCAAACACTCTCCTGCTTCGATGGGGTTGAGCTCCGTCTTGCATGAACCACATCTTGTCTAAATTTGGATAATGGGGAACCTTCTCGTACCGTTCGGTAGTCACCGTACCGTCAAGGAATATCGCACCGATTATTCCGTGACTGGATATTTCCCACCACACAGTCACCCGTTGAGGTCGAAGAGACTTTTCGATCGCGCATTCGGATTATTGGCGTATTGTATCACAGCCGTCCACAATACGAGCACGAAGAGTCTCTACATTTGGTACCGGGGTTGCGTAGACAAGAGCTTTCAGATGCCACCATAAATGAAAGTCAGTTTCGCTTGTTGACGAACCCATCCAAATGAAAGTGGGTTTCGTCGCTAAACCAAACCATACATGAAAATACTAATTGAAATCATAATTAATCGAAACCCTCAGCTGTCAACAGGTGTTGTTAATATACCTCAATGGAGACAGATGAAATTTGCCCCGACCGGAACTCGAACCCCTGATCTCCTGCTTACATGACAGACGCCCTATCCATCTGAACCACCGAGGGTACAGAGGATATCGCGACTGCAGGGACTTATCCCTTGCACGCTTCCCGTGAGACCCAAATTCCCACTGTCCACAACATACATTCCTAATGTTCGTAAAGGATATTTGCCCATTCACTCATTACTCGCGCCAGCCTAAGCTGACGATTCCCGTAAGAGTTCGGGCAAAGTGTGCGCATTCGCACAGGAGGACGCCAGTGGCCGGGTAGCCTTTAACTATATTAAGATAGTAACTGTTCCGAAAGGAAGATGGAAAGAGCGTCTGCCATGTAAGCAGCAGATTCCGAGTTCGAGTCCCGGTCGGGTCACACATTTTCAGCTGTCCCCACTGAGATATATCAACAACACCTGTTGGCAGCTGAAGGTTTCTATTAATTACCATTTCTTTCTAGCGAAGCTGCCTGGTTATCATTGGTATCTGTTCTTTGGGAACAGTTACTATCTTAAAATACTAATTCCCATCATGCCCCGCGGCCAATCGTGCAGTTAGAACGTCATAACGCAAATCGTCCCCAAGTCATGATGACTTCATTTCATATAGTTACCCAGCACGTTTGCATGTGGGGATATTCAGCCGCCAAATAATTGTTAAAATTCTTTGGGAACCTTCAGCTGTCCTTTATTTTGCACAATAAATTATTAGTTTTGGTAAAATGAGCATTATCAAATTAAGAGGGCATAAAAAGCAGGAAACTCATACATAACTTTTGTTCAAGATTAGCTTGACAATGGTCATTTAACCGAAACTAGTAGCGTATTGTGCAAAATAAGGGAAGATTCGAAACTTCCTGGCAAATTAAAACTGTGTGCTGGACCGAGACTCGAACTCGGGACCTTTGCCTTTCGCGGGCAAGTGCTGTACAAACTGAGCTACCCATGAACGACTCACGCCCCGTTCTCACAGCTTTACTTCCGCCAGTACCTCGTCTCCTACCCTCCAAACTTTCCAGAAGCTCTCCTGCGAACCTTGCAGGACTAGCACTCCCGAAAAAAAAAGGACATTGCGGAGACATCGCTTAGCCACAGCCTGGGGGATGTTTCCAGAATGAGAAAATTCTGGAAAGGAAGGTTCACCATGAATTTTAACTGGTTCTGTCAAACTCTGCAAAATGACTTGTTAACTGCAACTATCACATCGCCATTTGATGGAAATTCCTTCGCAGCAAGCCAAAGTTTCAAATTAGGTAACAGGAAGAACTCACTCGGGGCTAAGTCTGGAGAATAGGGTGGATGAGAAAACCAATACGAGCCTCATTTCATGCACTTTCACCATTATTATCGCTGATGTGTAGGATGGTGGATTATCCTCGTAAAAGAGCAATTTTAAACGATCACGTTTGAAGAGATCCAACAGTAAAGCAAAATATAGGGTCTTCTGCCTCTTTGCATGCAGTCCATCAGGATTATGCCTTGGGAATCCCAAAAAGCAGTGGCCACCCCTTTACCAAACTGAGTAAATGGTCGTTGCCTTCTCTGGTGTACTCTCACCAGCGTTTGTCCATTGTTTTGAGTGCCGGTTTGACTCTGGTATGTAATGATGGATTCAAGTTGCATCGACAGCTTTGGGTGCAAAAGCTCTTGCGGATTGCCATGAAACTTCGTCAGGCGTAGTGTTGACGTGTGTCGGGTGTGCTTTTGGTTGACTGTGAGCAATCGAGGCGCCCACCTCATACACAGCTCCTTCTTAGCCGATTCTACATGCAGAATATTATGCACTAGCTCAGTTTAGATCCCTATAGTCTCACCAACCATGCGAATTTTTAGACGGCGGTCTTAAAATTACCAAATCATGGATTTTGTTAATGTTTTCCTTCGTGGTGACCTGTATTGGACGGCAGTTGCATGCTTCGTCTGCAGTGCTTGTCCGACCACGTTCGAATTCATTAATCTAAAAGGAAATGGTGTTCAGTGATGTAGCAGAGACCGGGTGAACTTCATCCAGCTGTATTCTGCTTTTCCAAGCTTTCAAATGCAAATGTGCAGTAACAGCACGAAACTCGGTTCTCTCCTTTTTCAATAGCAGTCCACACACCGGCCAATTCAGACACCGGTCAACAATGAACTGTACACTGTGCATTGTTGAAATACCTTGTACGGTTCTTGGAATAATCAGGCTTACCAACAATGACGGCGCAACAAAAATGTTTGAATTGCTCCATGGAAATCTACCAGGCTTTTCAAACCAGTCTCGTTCACAGTTTCTAAATGTAAGTTTACGGCTCTTAATGAGTAGATTATGACAGCACTTAAAATTTTTTAATTCGCTCGATAATTATACTTTTGTTGCCCGCGGGAGCCGTTAGATAGGCAACTTACAATTGGGCGCTTACTCCGGGTTAGCCGTTTAAATATCTCCTGTCTCTGAACTCTGTATTTTTTATATGTTTTTTATCGGCTTAGGCACATTTTTCTGCCCATCTTTCTTCCAATGATGGAGACATCATCAGAGGCCGTAACGATTCAGAAACCCTTTGCAGTCTCAAGCAAGTTCAGGAAGACGATATGTTCAGCTTGCTGAGGTCCGCTGATTACACCCGTTGCAGCTGTAATAAGGGTCGAGAATTGATTTCGTAATTTTCAGGGATGCTAGAATAATTTATTGCCATGATGCAGTGTGAGTCACTGCACTTCGTCATAATCATAGTGTAAAGCTTACACATGAATTAGAAACGCCCCATAGCCCTGTGAACTTGTCAGAGCAGCGTCTCTGACCCAACTCTCCTTACCAAGGTGAACTTGCAAACTTCACTTACAAAATGAAGTTCCAAACTTACCTACCGAGACAGAATTAACGAACTCACACCCCAAAACTGAAGTGAACTCCTCCCGAACATACAAGTGTCCATTGTTTCTGTAGTTCCTGTTCTCAGCATTTCGCCAATCAAACGCCAGGATTGGCAAAGCTACCTTGTAAGGGTTGGCAAATAGGAGACAATAAAACATATTTACCTGTTCTTTCTCTTGACCACCCATGCACCAAGTCAGTCGCGTTGAAATGTTACCCGCTCACCCATTGTATGACCACTAAGCGAGATTTCTTACACAGTTGGGTATAAACAATATTGCATCACATTACATCTTCCTCCAGGATAAAAAATCATTAAGTATTACACCATCCTTGACTACTACTACAACCATTTTTCTGCGTTTATTCTTAATTTACAGTGTGAATCGCTTAGTTCGTGTACCGTTCAGGATGCAAAAACGAGGTTTTCAATAAATGATACTACAAGGAGGTCAAAAAAGTTACGAGGCATCGATATGCACATATACAGACGTCTGTAGTATCGGGTAAACAAGGTATAAAAGGACAGTGCTGTCATTTTGTGAGCTTTCTATAAAAACTTATGTATAAACCAGTTTATTGAATATACTTTTTGAAAAAACGTTCTCCTCGAGTAACGTGTGCTTTAGATACTGTATTCAACTGCTGAGCAATGATAACTCGCGAATTTCCCTCTGTTGAGCATGTGAACAGTGTCGTGAAATAAATTATTAATCTCATTGAAATGCTGAATTTGAAATAATGAAAACAAAGGTAATTAAATCCCAAAAGAAACTAACAGTATACGTAATGAAAACTATGTAACTGTAACTCATTACTGAAGTACGTTATGGAAGTTGCATAAATTGAAGTGCATACGAAATAAAATACTCCTCAGATCGGTAGAAAATCATTGTTTAATACTACCTACACTGTTCACTGCAAATTAATCTCCTTAATAAGCATAGTACCTGAAAATTTTGAGTTGTGTACCGTTCACTCACAAGAATCCAAAGTGATACCTGCGCTGAAATAGCAGTAACTTAACACTGTGAGCACGAGGCGTTTTGTGTCTGCTGCGCTGACGTTCTCAAAAAGCGAACTGAAATTAGCAAATGTAGCAGCTAAAGAAAAATATAATTTACTCACTACAAAATCTGTGAGTTCGTGTGGCGAAAGGTGCAGTGCACACACGACAAAATATTCAGAAGTTTACTGAAAATGATGGAAGGCGCCTTTTACTTTAAAGAAGGTCGTTCTTGAAAAACTAACTCTGGTTATTGGCAGAAAAGACTGTGCAACGAAAGCGAAACAGTGACTAGAGGGAATTTCGTGAAGGCCTGGACGAGGGGTTTTACAAGCCTTCATTCATCTTTTTATTACACAGTTTTCTCCACCATCAAGTTTAACAATTTACTCATTGTTTAAATGTCTTTGGCAAAATAGTCACCAAAGAATTTTGCAATATTAATAAATATGGACAAAGATTTTTACGTGTTGTAGGTTACGAGACAAACAATTAACATGGAAGGTACTTAAATACCAATGAAAACAAACCCCATCAGTTAACTGTAATTGTGTTCATATAATCTTCGATAACAACCTGGGACAGAATTTTATCTTAAAAAATAGACTTTAAAGCTTCAACCCCATTACAGAACAAAGCAAGGTCTAAACTTAAAACAGCATAAGCCGCAAGGCGGAACAATTTCCGGTATACAAACACTCAGCAGCACATGAATATCACATTGCCATTAATGAATGGAAACATAAGATCGCCAATACAGCTCCCACAAAGGGAATTGTAACACACAGGACGAACAAGATAAATAGGGGCCCCAATAATGGTATACAAAGTAATGGCCGAATTATTAGTTGATCACTTGATACATTAGCACTAGAGGACTCTTGGCGTCCTTGGACTCTCGTGGCTGATGCCAAAATAGAAAAAGATCAGCTTGTACCCTGGAACTGCCGGACGATATAGCGTGACTTTGCTCCAAGTTCCGCCACCAAACACAGGACCGTGGAACCTCAAAGCGCGAGCGCAATTCTAGGTTAACAAACTATTTTTGCTATTGCCAGTGTGCATGTTATATCATCTCTACTTTGTCCGTCATCAATTATTTTGGTGCCCAAATAGCAAAACTCATTCACTACTTTTAGTATTTCATTTCCTAGTGTAATTTCCTTATCTTCACGTCATGTAATTCGATAATAATGTGCGTATGGCATTGGTGGCCGGGAGACCCCTCGCGGGGCGGTTCGGCCACCGCTCCACAAGTTCTTTAACGCCACTACGGCGACTTACCAGTGAAATAGGATGGGAAGACACACAACAGCCAGTCATCTCGAGGCAGAGAAAATCCCGCCGGGAATCGAACCCGGGACCCCGTGCGCGGGAAGCGAGAACGCTACCGCAAGACCACTAGCCGCGGACATTTAATTCGATTAAATTCCATTACACTTTTAGCTGACGTTCCCCTCATAACCTCTTTTCAAGACACTGTTCATTCTATTCAACGATTTTTCAAACTCAACTGCAGCTTCGGACAAAATCACAACGTCATCGGCAAACATAAAGCTTTTTTATATGAATGCGTAGTGTGTATTCTTTTGGAGATGTCCGAAAGAACAGACACCATGCGAAATCCGCAGTTGTGGTACATTATATGTAAATTGGAGGAGGAGGGATGGGGGGGGGGGGGTTGGAATATGGAAAGGGATAGGGACATGACAGAAAGAACAGACGCAACACAATCATATGGTGGGCAATGGGTCCACCCTCTTCTGTGCGGATGCACGAGTACGTCAGACCACCTGTGGGAATCTCAGAGAGCACGGAGGAAATGGCCAGGGGCTACAGATAGATGGCTCTCGCTGGGAGTGTGGGACGGCTGTGAGGCGTGCAGAGAGTCCGCACAGTTGCGATAACACTGTGTCCCGGATGGAGATCCTGTGTTCGAATCCCCGGTCCGGTACACATTTTTACTCGTCGCCGCTGTTTCTATGTAATGTCCCGATGCAGTAAACGTCAGTAGTCACTTTCCTTTCCTTTCTCCCTCTCCCCCTCCCCCCACCCTCAATTGACATCTAATTTTTTTTTTTACTTTTTCTCCGTGAACTTCAATTCACTTTCCAAATTTCTCCTTAATTTCATTTATTACTTGCTCTTGAGAGATTGAATAACTTCAGGGATGTTTCGCTGCTTTCATTTCTTTTCACTCTGGCACCTTCAATCTGCTTTCTGTTTGCAAGGTATCAGACGCAATTTCACAGTGATTTCGTACAATCTGCATATACACTCCTGGAAATTGAAATAAGAACACCGTGAACTCATTGTCCCAGGAAGGGGAAACATTATTGACACATTCCTGGGGTCAGATACATCACATGATCACACTGACAGAACCACAGGCACATAGACACAGGCAACAGAGCATGCACAATGTCGGCACTAGTACAGTGTATCTCCACCTTTCGCAGCAATGCAGGCTGCTATTCTCCCATGGAGACGATCGTAGAGATGCTGGATGTAGTCCTGTGGAACGGCTTGCCATGCCATTTCCACCTGGCGCCTCAGTTGGACCAGCGTTCGTGCTGGACGTGCAGACCGCGTGAGACGACGCTTCATCCAGTCCCAAACATGCTCAATGGAGGACAGATCCGGAGATCTTGCTGGCCAGGGTAGTTGACTTACACCTTCTAGAGCACATTGGGTGGCACGGGATACATGCGGACGTGCATTGTCCTGTTGGAACAGCTAGTTCCCTTGCCGGTCTAGGAATGGTAGAACGATGGGTTCGATGACGGTTTGGATGTACCGTGCCCTATTCAGTGCCCCCCGACGATCACCAATGGTGTACGGCCAGTGTAGGAGATCGCTCCCCACACCATGATGCCGGGTGTTGGCCCTGTGTGCCTCGGTCGTATGCAATCCTGATTGTGGCGCTCACCTGCACGGCGCCAAACACGCATACGACCATCATTGGCACCAAGGCAGAAGCGACTCTCATCGCTGAAGACGACACGTCTCCATTCGTCCCTCCATTCACGCCTGTCGCGACACCACTGGAGGCGGGCTGCACGATGTTGGGGCGTGAGCGGAAGACGGCCTAACGGTGTGCGGGACCGTAGCCCAGCTTCATGGAGACGGTTGCGAATGGTCCTCGCCGATACCCCAGGAGCAACAGTGTCCCTAATTTGCTGGGAAGTGGCGGTGCGGTCCCCTACGGCACTGCGTAGGATCCTACGGTCTTGGCGTGCATCCGTGCGTCGCTGCGGTCCGGTCCCAGGTCGACGGACACGTGCACCTTCCGCCGACCACTGGCGACAACATCGATGTACTGTGGAGACCTCACGCCCCACGTGTTGAGCAATTCGGCGGTACTTCCACCCGGCCTCCCGCATGCCCACTATACGCCCTCGCTCAAAGTCCGTCAACTGCACATACGGTTCACGTCCACGCTGTCGCGGCATGCTACCAGTGTTAAACACTGCGATGGAGCTCCGTATGCCACGGCAAACTGGCTGACACTGACGGCGGCGGTGCACAAATGCTGCGCAGCTAGCGCCATTCGACGGCCAACACCGCGGTTCCTAGTGTGTCCGCTGTGCCGTGCGTGTGATCATTGCTTGTACAGCCCTCTCGCAGTGTCCGGAGCAAGTATGGTGGGTCTGACACACCGGTGTCAATGTGTTCTTTTTTCCATTTCCAGGAGTGTAGTTTGGTTCAAAGGGGTAGCTCTCTTTGGACACGCGGAAAAATAAGGCGATTTTCACGACTTTTTCCAAGTAAAATAAAAAGTATTTGCGAAATGTGATTTTACAGTTTTATTTCATACACTGTTGTCTTTAAGAAATCATTTTCGTGTGCACATCGGACGAAGCCTCCAACCGCTGCACCAGGACCCCTTGCATGCACAATATTGGCCATCGGAGGGAATTCCTGGAGCCCACCTGTTTACCCGTAGCAAAGTAATTGTGTATAAGTCATTTCCGATATTTTTCTCTTAACTCACACAGGATAATAGAAAAATGTTGAGCTCTAACAAAATTGTGGCTGACCGAAATAAACGTTACATTCTTCGCCCCCAAATGGTTCAAATGGCTCTGAGCACTATGGGACTCAGCTGCTGAGGTCATTAGTCCCCTAGAACTTAGAACTAGTTAAACCTAACTAACCTAAGGACATCACAAACATCCATGCCCGAGGCAGGATTCGAACCTGCGACCATAGCGGTCTTGCGGTTCCAGACTGCAGCGCCTTTAACCGCACGGCCACTTCGGCCGGCTCTTCGCCCCCAAAATCGAAGCGTGCACCGAAAGCAGACTTTACAAATATCTCAAAACAGGTACGTACGCCAATAGAGGTTTCAAGTTAGAATGCACGCATCAAATTCCGATCAAAATCGTATGTAGCGTTATCAAATTATGTTTCCTGCCAATCTAGAAAATTCTGTTTCGAGAGAAATACGTTTAAAGTTTTGGGTTACGTTTACTGTAGTTGAGTTAAACGTACTTCTAGTCAGCTATCCCTGGACCAAGCTGCAACCCTTCCAGGTCCCCAAGGGAGGTCCTCCCGCAGCTTCTTCGTGGCCGCTGTGGTTCTGCGGGACTCTGCGTGCTCGACACGCTTTTCGGCCCCTTTTGTACAGAAATTGTAACAGGATGGTTCACTCTCAAGTGCGAGCTCGTTCATAATTTCTGTAATGCCTGTTAAGCCGTCGTTGAAAGTACATTTTTTTCCTCGCTGTGAATGGTTTTGAGAAACACTTTTCCACAAATAGCTTTGTAGTTCGACAGCAGAGTTTCTGACGAAGTCTGGATGAACACCACAGTAAAGTAGACATCTGAGAGAACACTGTAACCCGTAGCTTCCCAGGTTATTTTTCTTGTCACACTTTGTCCTAGGTGCGGTCTGAAGAACCGCCACAAAAATTGCATTCAGCAATGTCAGCCAAACAATTCAGTTTTTATGAATATTACATTAATATTAAACAAAAAATATATTAAAATAAATTTTAAAGTTTAGTTTTACGAAAAAAAGGCATTTGAACAGAAAACTGCACAAAATGGACATAAAATTACATGATAACGTTAAGGCTATAAAAACTTAAGAACCCTCCACTCTAAATTTTACTTTTTGATGTACTTTTATTATTTATTGTACATGCAGCAATAAAAACATAAGAAACTCCCATAAAATTTTCAAAAATATAGTAATTAGACCAATACTTCCTCTGTTTTTAGTGTCTCCCTCAGAAATTTTCTTTGCAATCGTTGTAAAGCATTCAAGGGATATTGGCTTCTTGAACCAATGGGAAACGTAAGGCGTCTCCCTCTTCAGTTTTGGATCACAAGTGGAGAATGTTTCGCGTTTTTCCAGTCGACCTTGGTTCCACTACACTCAAAACAAGGTGAATGGATGCACGAAAAATGCTTTTAATTCACACAAATTAGCATCGTATTGTCCTTGTGGATCAATCACGTGTGTTACTTTCATTTTTACATTAGTCAATTTCAGTATGACATAAGCAAATTTCAGATAGTAAAACGATCTGGATTATTGCCTACTTGTGCAGGCGGTCGCACTGTTGGCAAACGAATGATATTATGCTACCAAAAAAGAGATCTTATGACAAGAGACTTCGACAACCAGTGATGGGTTTCGACAAAATATGTTTCTACCAGTTCCCATCAGATCACCTAAGTTAAGCGCTGTCGGGCTGGCCTAGCACTTGGATGGGTGACCGTCTGGTCTGCTGAGCGCTGTTGGCGACCGGGGTGCACTCAGCCCTAGTGAGGAAAACTGAGGAGCTACTTGAATGTGAAGTAGTGGCTCCGGTCTCGGAAACTGACATACTGCCGCGGGAGCGGTGTGCTGAACACATGCCCCTCCATATCCACATCCAGTGACGCATGTGAGCAGAGGATGACACGGCGGCCGGTCGGTTCCGTCGGGTCTTCATGGCCTGTTCGGGCGGAGTTTAGTTTAGTTTTAAATATGTTTCTGGCAGAACCTTTAGCTAAATATTCAGTCTCTACACTTCTGTCTTCATCACTTTGATCACTTGCTTCATTCAACGATTTCGTAGGTAGCAACGCTAATTCATCTTCACTTTCACACTGTTCCGATTCTGAATTACATTCACTTTCAACTTGGTTGTCCCTATCTGATCCAACATCAACTTCCCGAACTGTCGCCGAACCATTTTATCACATCATCCATAAGTCAGGGTCTGTAACACGAACAGTATACGAGGACCCGGCTAGAAAATCCACAACGCTAAGTCACAGGTTCTGTCTTAGCGACCGCCAGTACTAATGAAGCAGTAACAGTATCGGTGCACGTCACTTTAACAACATTACTGACGAAGGAAACCAGGCAACTTCGGGAAAGAACAACTACACTGCTGGCCATTAAAATTGCTACACTAAGAAGAAATCCAGATGGTAAACTGGTATTCATTGGACAAATATATTATACTAGAACTGACATGTGATTACATTTTCACGCAATTTGGGTGCATAGATCCTGAGAAATCAGTACCCAGAACAACCACCTCTGGCCGTAATAACGGCCTTGATACGCCTGGGCATTGAGTCAAACAGAGCTTGGGTGGAGTGTACAGGTACAGCTGCCCATGCAGCTTCAACACGATACCACAGTTCATCAAGAGTAGTGACTGGCGTATTGTGACGAGCCAGTTGCTCGGCCACCATTGGGCAGACGTTTTCAATTGATGAGAGACCTGGAGAATGTGCTGGCCAGGGCAGCAGTCGAAATGTTCTGTATCCAGGAAGGCCCGTACAGGATCTGCAACATGCGGTCATGCATTATCCTACTGAAATGTAGGGTTTCGCAGGGATCGAATGAAGGGTAGAGCCGCGGGTCGTAACACATCTGAAATGTAACGTCCACTGTTGAAGGTGCCGTCAATGCGAACAAGAGGTGACCGAGAAGTGTAACCGATGGCACCCCATACCATCACGCCGGGTGATACGCCAGTATGGCGATGACGAATACACACTTCCAATGTGCGTTCACCGCGATGTCGCCAAACACGGATGCGGCCATCATGATGCTGTAAACAGAACCTGGATTCATCCGAAAAAATGACGTTTTGCCATTCGTGCAACCAGGTTCGTCGTTGAGTACACCATCGCAGGCGCTCCTGTCTGTGATGCAGCGTCAAGGGTAACCGCAGCCATGGTCTCCGAGCTGGTAGTCCGTGCTGCTGCAAACGTCGTCGAAATGTGCACGATCCGTTACAGCCATGCGGATAATATGCCTATCATCTCGACTGCTAGTGATACGCTGCCGTTGGGATCCAGGTCGGCATTCCGTATTACCCTCCTGAACCCACTGATCCGTATTCTGCTAACAGTCATTACATCTCGACCAACGCGAGCAGCAATGTCGCGATGCGATAAACCGCAATCGCGATTGGAAACGGGATGGTACGCCTTTCTCATCCTTACACGAGGCATCACAACAACGTTTCACCAGGCAACGCCGGTCAACTGCTGTTTGTGTATGAGAAATCGGTTGGAAACTTTCCTCATGTCAGCACGTTGTAGGTGTCGCCACCGGCGCCCAACGTTGTGTGAATGCTCTAAGCAGCTAATCATTTGCATATCACAGCATCTTTTTCCTGTTGGTTAAATTTCACGTCTGTAGCACGCCATCTTCGTGGTGTAGCAATTTTAATCGCCAGTAGCATAGATACCGCTGTTTCCTCCTACCCAATCACTATGCATTAAGAACAAAGTAACAAAAGTAACAATAAACGCTCGTGGTGAGTGAGACCGCACCTGGGTCGTTAAGGGTTAGTTCAAAAACAAAACTACCGATGTCTGGAAATTTTCAGAGGGGACTACCCCCGTTAATTAACGAGCAGTAGCAGGTTAGATGCTAGTGGGGAGCCAGTGGTAGGCCGAGCGCCCATTACTGCTCGCTGTAGGGCGGTGGCGAGCTTTGCGGTAATTGCGAACCCATTCGCGAGCTGCGGGGTACCACCTCGTTGTCCAGGCGACCAGCCCATCATCGCAGTGTGCGGTCTGGCCGCAGTACTCGTCCATCCTGAAGCAAGCAATTTCCGATGGAGGATTTCGGATAGCTTAGAACAGATACCTGTAAAGAGAACTCCTCCCCCCCCCCCCCCCCCCCCCCCTCCCCGTCCATCACCTCATTCCCGACTTCTAAAAGATTTGAACTACCGTTTATAAAACATTTCAAGTTTCTGGTTACTTTACAAATGTGTTAATACACTACTGGCCATTAAAATTGGTACACCACGAAGATGACGTGCTGCAGAAGCGAAATTTAAGAGATAGGAAGAAGATGCTGTGATGTGCAAATGATTAGCTTTTCAGAGCATTCACACAAGGTTGGCGCCGGTGGCGACACCTACAACGTGCTGACATGAGGAAAGTTTCCAACCGATTTCTCATACACAAACAGCAGTTGACCGGCGTTGCCTGGTGAAACGTTGTTGTGATGTCTCGTCAAAGGAGGAGAAATGCGTACCATCACGTTTCCGACTTTGATGAAGGTCGGATTGTAGCCTATCGCGATTGCGGTTTATCGTATCGCGACATTGCTGCTCGCGTTAGTCGAGATCCAATGACTGTTCGCAGAATATGGAATCGGTGTGTTCAGGAGGGTAATACGGAACGCCTTGCTGGATCCCAACGGCCTCGTATCACTAGCAGTCCAGATGACGGGCATCTTATCAGCATGGCTGTAACGTATCGTGCAGCCACGTCTCGATCCCTGAGTCAACAGATGGGACGTTTGCAAGACGACAACCATCTGCACAAACAGTTCGACGACGTTTGCAGCAGCACGGACTATCAGCTCGGAGACCGTGGCTGCGGTTACCCTTGACGCTGCATCACAGACAGGAGCGCCTGCGATGGTGTACTCGACGACGAATCTGCTTGCACGAATGGCAAAACGTCATTTCCAGAATGAGATTTTCACTCTGCAGCGGAGTGTGCGCTGATATGAAACTTCTTGGCAGATTAAAACTGTGTGCCCGACTGAGACTCGAACTCGGGACCTTTGCCTTTCGCGGGCAAGTGCTCTACCGTCTGAGATACCGAAGCACGACTCACGCGCGGTACTCACAGCTTTACTTCTGCCAGTATCTCGTCTCTTACCTTCCAGCAGAAGCTCTCCTGCGAACCTTGCAGAACTAGCACTCCTGAAAGAAAGGATACTCCGGAGACATGGCTTAGCCTGGGGAATGTTTCCAGAATGAGTTTTGATCTGCCAGGAAGTTTCATATCAGCGCACACTCCGCTGCAGAGTGGAAATCTCATTCTGGAAAGGAAGTTTCTAAACGTCATTTTTTCGGATGAATCCAGGTTTTGTTTACAGCATTATGATGGTCGCATCCGTGTTTGGCGACATCGCGCTGAACGCACATTGGAAGCGTGTATTCGTCATCGCTATACTGGCGTATCACCCGGCGTGATGGTATGGGGTGCCATTGGTAACACGTCTCGGTGACCTCTTGTTCGCATTGACGGCACTTTGAACACTGGACGTTACATTTCAGATGTGTTACTACCCGTGGCTCTACCCTTCATTCGATCCCTGCGAAACTCTACATTTCAGTAGGATAATGCACGACCGCATGTTGCAAATCGCGTACTGGCCTTTCTGGATACAGAAAATGTTCGACTTCTGCCCTGGCTAGCACATTCTCCAGGTGTCTCACCAATTGAAAACGTCTGCTCAATGGTGGCCGAGCAACTGGCTCGTCACAATACGCCAGTCACTACTCTTGATGAACTGTGGTATCGTGTTGAAGCTGCATGGGCAGCTGTACCTGTACACGCCATCCAAGCTCTGTTTGACTCAATGCCCAGGCGTATCAAGGCCTTTATTACGGCCAGAGGTGGTTGTTCTGGGTACTGATTTCTCAGGATCTATGCACCCAAATTGCGTGAAAATGTAATCACATGTCAGTTGTAGTATAATATATTTGTCCAATGAATACCCGTTTATCATCTGCATTTCTTCTTGGTGTAGCAATTTTAATGGCCAATAGTGTATGTTAAATATTTGCCTTTAAGCACGTAGCGGGAAGAAGTTTGGGAAAGGTTTGATACTACATCTAAACTCTGTTGGGGGTCGATAGCTGCTCTCATTCTTTGGGTACTTTGCACCTTTACACATATACACAGTTTCGAACTGTAATTGTAATTTCAGTTCTAGCCAGCCCTGTACTACGCTGAAGCGCCAAATAAAATCGTATAGGCATGTGTATTCAATTACACAGATATGTAAACAGGCACAATACGGCGCTGCGGTCTGCAATGCCTATATAAGAAAAGTGCATGGCGCAGTTGTTAGGTCGGTTAATGCTGCTACAATGGGTGGTTATCAAGATTTAAGTGAATTTAAACGTGGTGTTACATTCGGCGCACGGGCGATGGGACACAGCATCTCTGAAATAGCGATAAAGTGGGGATTATTCCGTACGACCATTTCACGAGTGTACCGTGAATATCAGGAATCCATTAAGACATCAAATCTCCGACATTGCTGCGGCCGGAGAAAGATCCTACAAGAACGGGATCAGCTACGATTGAAGGGAATAGTTCAACGTGACAGAAGTGAAACCCTTCCTCAAATAGCTGCAGATTTCAATGCCGGCTCATCAAGTGTCAGCGTGCGATCCATTCAAGGAAACATCATCGATGTGGGGTTTCGGAGCCGAAGACCCTCTCGTGTGCTCTTGATGACTGCACGATACAAAGCTTTACGCCTAGTCTGGGCCCGTCAGCACCGACATTGGACTGTTGATCACCGGAAACATGTTGCCTGGTCGGACGAGTCTCCTTTCAAATTTTATCGAGAGGATGACCATGTACGGGTATGGAGACAACCTCGTGAATCCATGGACCCTGCATGTCAGCAGTGCACTGTTCAAACTGGTGGACGGTCTGCAAAAGTTTGGGACGTGTGCAGTTGGAGTGATATGCAATTCAGCCGGCCGTGGTGGCCGAGCTGTTCTAGGCGCTCAGTCCGGAACCGCGCGACGGCTGCGGTCGCAGGTTCGAATCCTGCCTCGGGCATGTATGTGTGTAATGTTCTTAGGTTAGTTAGGTTTCAGTAGTTCTAAGTTCTAGGGGACTGATGACCTCAGAAGTTAAGTCCCATAGCGCTCAGAGCCATTTGAACCATTTTCGAACCCTACATTTCAGGAGCTCCGACAGGCACTGGTGCAAGAATGGGAGAGTATACCCCAGCAACTGCTCGATCATCAGATCCAGAGTGTGCCAACCCGTTGTGCGGCCTGTGTACGTGTGCATGGTGATCATTTCCCATATTGATGTCGGGGTACATGCGCAGGAAGCAGTGGCGTTTTGTAGCACATGTGTTTCGGGACGGTTTTCTCAACTTATCACCAATACCGTGGACTTATCTGCGTCGTGTGTGTTCCCTAAGTGCCTACGCTATTAGCGCCAGTTTTGTGTAGTGCCACGTTGTGCGGCAGCACATTCTGCAATTATCCTTAATTTATGAGCATGAGTGTAGCAGCAGTAACGAATCTAACAACTGCGCCAGACACTTTTTGTCTTGTATAGACGTTGCCGTATCCTGCCTCTTTACGTGTCTCTGTATTTGAATACGCATGCCTATACCAGTTTCTTTGGCGCTTCAGTGTAAACTAAAATGCTCCACCGTAGATCGGTCTACTGTGATTGCCTTACGGGAGCAAAGACATGGGTATATCGAAGCAGTCGAGTATCAATAGCGCGGGGCGCTTCCAGTTCTACTCGTGCGTGTTCTATTATGACCGAAATCTCAAATGCAACGGTCGCGTGTTCTCGCGCTGCGCAAATGGAGACTAACTGCTGAAGTTTCCCCCGCTGTGTTCAGTCTCGCGGGCGAATCCGTTCTTCGCTCGGCTCCTTGGCCGCCTCCAGGCATTATTTATTCACGGTGGCGGATCGCCTCGGGGTGCGCCGAATGAGTTGGATTTGTATTCTTCTGGCGGCCTGGCGGACCCGGGATTACATATTCATAGTGGGGACCCGCGGCGAGTACCTCCCCACGTGATCAGTCCGGACTCCCGGAAGACAATGTGCGCTCTGTCCTACGTAGACCGAGAAAATTTAGAGTGCCGCTTTCCAGATATTAAAGATATTCTGGGACCTGTTTTAATCACTCAAGTAGGCCTCTGAGACGAATAGATCGAGTTTGCCCCATTTTGTCACGAGGAGAGTTCCCCAGCGGTGGGGATCGACTTTTTGAAATAATCTACACAGTGAGGTATTTGAAGCTGCCACAGGTACCGAACCCTGCAGCCATTCACCCCGGTGGCCCTTCATGTGCGAGTAATCGACGAAAAACGCGACGGAATATCGAAGGATGACCTACAGCTGTAATACAGCAACATGTAAGAGGTTGTTTTCTCAGTGTAACGGCGAAGGTACACGCGTCACTGGCAAAAGATTGCGGGATCGAAACTCATCAGCAGCAGTGGAAATTTTTATTTTCAATCTTTATCGAATTTTCTGCGGTGGTTATTTTTATTCAGTTAATTCGTCAAAATGGAATTTATTACTTCCATTGCTTTGTCACATCATTTCTACATCTACATCCATACTCCGCAAGTCACCTGACGGTGTGTGGCGGAGGGTGAGTACCTCTATCGGTTCTCCCTTCTATTCCAGTCTCGTATTGTTCGTGGAAAGGAGAATTTATCCTCATGGTCTCTTCGCGAGACATACGTAGGAGGCAGCAGCATACTGCTTGACTTTTCGGCGAAGGTATGTTCTAGAAACTTCAACAAAAGCCCGTGCCGAGCGTCTCTCCTGCAGAGTCTGCCACTGGAGTTTATCTATCATCTCCGTAACGCTTTCGCGATTACTAAATGATCCTGCAACGAAGCGCGCTGCTCTCCGTTGGATATTTTCTATCTCTTGTATCTATCTGGTACGGATCCCACACTGCTGAGCAGTATTCAAGCAGTGGGTGAACAAGTGTACTGTAACCTACTTCCTTTGCTTTCGGATTGCATTTCCTTAGGATTCTTCCAATGAATCTCAGTCTAGCATCTGCTTTACCGACGATCAACTTTTATGATCATTCCATTTTAAATCACTCCTAATGCGTACTCCCACATAATTTATGGAATTAACTGCTTCCAGTTGTTAACCTGCTATACTGTAGCTAAATGATATAGGATATTTCTTTCTATGTATTCGCAGCACATTACACTTGTCTACATTGAGATTCAGTTGCCATTCCCTGCACCATGCGTCAATTCGCTGCAGATCCTCCTGCATTTCAGTACAATTTCCCATTGTTACAACCTCTCGATATACCACAGCATCATCCGCAAAAAGCCTCAGTGAACTTCCGATGTCATCCACAAGGTCATTTGTGTATATTGTGAATAGCAACGGTCCTACGACACTCTCCTGCGGCACACCTGAAATCACTCTTAGTTCGGAAGACTTCTCTCCATTGAGAATGACATGCTGCGTTCTGTTATCTAGGAACTCTTCAATCTAATCACACAATTAGTCTGATAGTCCATATGCTCTTACTTTGTTCATTAAACGACTGTGGGGAACTGTATCGAACGCCTTGCGGAAGTCAAGAAACACGGCATCTACCTGCGAACCCGTGTCTATGGCCCTCTGAGTCTCGTGGACGAATAGCGCGAGCTGGGTTTCACACGAACGTCTTTTTCGAAACCCATGCTGATTGTATGTATTTTAACTTTTAAATGTGGTTATTTTTGTTCCTATCACTGTTTTTCCACTCTTCATTAATGCGATTTTAACCATTTTTATGTATTAATTTCGATTTAATTTCTTCCGTTTTATGACCCTATATTCTTGTCCGTGCTATTGCATTCATTACTTCCGTTCCTCAATTTACTTGAATTTCGTTTTATTTATAATCCCTTCTTTTGTTTAAATCTTCAACTGTGTTACTTTGCCAATAGTGCAATAAGATTGATGTTTTAAATATTTCTACGACAATTACCATTCCAAAAAATGAACGTCTTGTAACCAAAAATCAAGTCAGCATAAATAGATTATTTCGTCTTTCATTTTTTTATTCACTAAAACGTCAGTTTTAAATGTTTAAATGTTATAATAGATGAATAAAAAGAATTAAATTCACATGCACAAAGATGGCAAGTGGAGAAAGGACTCAATAAAAATAACGAGCAGAGTCGTTTCGATAACGATTTAAAATAAAAATTTTCGTTGCTCCAGACGAGTATGCAACCAACAAGCGTTCGCATGTAATGTTTGCGTCTTCACCGATACGCTAAGCACATAACCTACTAAACTCTGCTTTGGTGAAGCTGTAGATTTTTTTTTTTTTTTTTCGTTCACTCACAAACGAGGACCCACCAGGTGAATGGAGCCAGGGTGAGATACGTGCAATCTTAAACTATTTCACCGTATAGATGGTTTCAAACAATCGATCCCACCTCTGGGGACCTTTGTTGTGAGTGCAGCTTCAGCCGTGATAAAAAAAACACACTTTTCGGACTTTTTGTGTTTTTTATTACTTTTATTTATTGATTTCTTAATGGGATGTTGTATGAAATATGAAATATTGTATGGAAACGAAACGTAGACGATATGAAGTCCCGACAAAAAGAGAAGGAAAGCTTTTCAAATGTGGTGCTGCAGAACAATCGAGAAGATCGGTGGGTCTGAAAGCCATTGATCGTGCCCTTTTGGACGTGCGATAAATCGTTTCGTTTCCGCATTACTACGACGACTGCACTGCTTTCCACCTGTCCGTGACACGCTTTATGTGCCCTCCACTGCTGGTATTGCCACTGACCGTCTGTGAGAGGCTGTGATGCCTAACATAGGCGGTGGACAAGTTAATGTATGTATACAGGGTGATCCATTGGTCGCGACCGGGCCAAATATCTCACGAAATAAGCGTCAAACCAAGAAAACTACAAATAACGAAACTTTCCTAGCTTGAAGGGAGAAACAAGATGGCGCTATGGTTGGCCCGCTAGCTGGCGCTGCAATAGGTCAAACGGATATCAACTGCGTTTTTTTAAAAATAGGAACCCCCAAATTTTTATTACATATTCGTGTAGTACGTAAAGAAATATGAATGCTTTAGTTGGACCACTTTTTTCCCTTTGTGATGGATGGCGCTGTACGTGGTATCACGTAACATTCTGTCAGTGCGGACGGTATTTGCTTCGTGATACATTACCTGTGTTAAAATGGACCGTTTACCAATTGCGGAAAAGATCGATGTCGTGTTGATGTATGGCTATTGTGATCAAAATGCCCAACAGGCGTGTGCTATGTATGCTGCTCGGTATCCTGGACATCATCCAAGTGTCCGGACCGTTCGCCGGATAGTTACGCTATTTAAGGAAACAGGAAGTGTTCAGCCACATGTGAAACGTCAACCACGAGCTATGATGATGCCTAAGTAGGTGTTTTAGCTGCTGTCGCGGCTAATCCGCACATCAGTAGCAGACAAATTGTCGAGAATCGCGTATCTCAAAGACGTCGGTGTTGAGAATGCTACATCAACATCGATTGGGACCCGTACCATATTTCTACGCACCAGGAACTGCATCGTGACGAGTTTGAACGTCGTGAACAGTTCTGCCACTGGGCACAAGAGAAATTAAGGGACGATGACAGATTTAGCGACTAAGCGTAATTCACCAACAGCGTAACGTAAACTATTGGGCAACGGAAAATACACGATGGCTGCGACAAGTGGAACATCAGCGACCTGGCGGGTTAATGTATGGTGCGGCATTATGGGAGGAAGGATAATTGGCCCCCATTTATTAGATGGCAATCTGAATAGTGCAATATATGCCGATATCCTACGTAATGTTCTACCGATATTACTACAATATGTTTCACTGCATCACAGAATGGCGATGTACTTGCAACATGATGGATGTCCGGCACATAGACCGTGTGCGGTTCAAGCGGTATTGAATAGCATATTTCATGACAGGTGGATTGGTCGTCGAAGCACCATACCATGGCCCGCACGTTCACCGGATCTGAGGTCCCCGGATTTCTTTCTGTGGGGAAAATTGAAGTATATTTGCTATCGTGATCCACCGACAACGCCTGACAACATGCGTCAGCGCATTGACAATGCATGTGCGAACATTACGGAACGCGAACTAGTCGCTGTAGAGAGGAATGTCGTTACACGTAGTGCCAAATGCATTGAGGTTGACGGACATCATTTTGAGCATTTATTGCATTAATGTGGTATTTACAGGTAATCACGCTGTAACAACATGCGTTCTCAGAAATGATAAGTTCACAAAGGCACATGTATCACATTGGAACAACCGAAATAAAATGTGCAAACGTACCTACGTTCTGTATTTTAATTTAAAAAAATCCACCCGTTACCAACTGTTCGTCTAAAATTGTGAGCCACATGTTTGTGACTATTACAGCGCCTTCTATCACAAAGCGAAAAAAGTGGTCCAACTAAAACATTCATATTTCTTTATGTACTACACGAATATGTAATAAAAAATGGGGGTACCTATTTTTTTAAAAAAAAAAACACAGTTGATATCCGCTTGACCTATTGCAGCGCAATCTAGCGGGCAAATCATAACGCCGTCTTGTTTCCCCCTTCAAGCTAGACGAGTTTGGTTCATGGTAGTTTTTTCGTTTGACGATTATTTCGTGAGATATTTGGCCAGGTCATTATCAATGGACCAACCTGTATACAAGTTTCATTTGTCTGTAGATGCAGGGCATTCCAGAGTACCTCGTGGAGAGGCGAACTGCCTTCGAGCAAAGGTGTTCCAGGACCCGCGGCGATCGTTGGCCGCCTTGCGTGCCTGGAGAGGTGCCAGCGAAACCCAAACTCCAGCCAGGCGAAAGCGGCCTCCGTCTATACGTCTGCTGTACGGGAATGTGGTCGCGCGTCTCTCCCTCTCTCTCTCTCTCTCTCTCTCTCTCTCTCTCTGTGTGTGTGTGTGTGTGTGTGTGTGTGTGTGTGTGTGTACATGCGCGCGCTTTGTGGACACACTCCACCGCATTCGCTGATAAAATGATGCGATGAAGTTAATTTCGTCTTCTAACCAAACTGCGTGCCTACGGAGTATCGCCTCAGTTGTGCGACTGGATTCGCGATTTCCTGTCAGAAAGGTCACAGTTCGTAATAATAGACGAGAAGTCATCAAATAAAACAGAAGTAATATCCGGCGTTCCCCAAGGAACTGTCATGTGCCCTCTATTGTTCCTGATCTATATTAACGACAAAGCAGACAATCTGAGTAGCCGTCTTAGATTGTTTCCAGATCATGCTGTCATTTACCGTCTTGTAAAGTCATCAGATGATCAAAACGACTTGCAAAATGATTTAGATGAGATATTTGTATGGTGCTAAAAGTGGCAATTGACCCTGAATAAGGAAAAGTGTGAAGTTATTCACATGAGTACTAAAAGAAATCAGCTAAATTTCGATTACGCGATAGGTCACACAAATCTGAAGACTCTAAATTCAATAAATACTTAGAGATTACAATCACAAATAACCTAAAATGGAACGATCACGAAGATAATATTGTGGATAGAGCAAACCAAAGACTGCGATTCATTGGCAGAACATTTAGAAGGTGCAACAGGTCTACCAAAGAGACTGCTTACACCACGCTTGTCCGCCCTATTCTGGAGTACTGCTGTGCGGTGTGGGATCTGCATCAGGTGGGACTGACGGATGACGTCGAAAAAGTTCAAAGAAGGGCAGCTCGTTTTGTAATATCGCGAAATAGAGGAGATAGTGTCACAGACATGATACGTGAATTGGAGTGGCAATCATTAAAACAAAGGCGTTTTTCGTTGCGACGGGATCTTCTCATGAAATTTCAATCACCAATTTTCTCCTCCGATTTAGAAAACATTCTGTCGGCACCCACCTACATAGGGAGAAATGATCATCACGATAAAATAAGAGAAATCAGTGCTCACACAGAAAAATTTAAGTGCTCGTTTTTCCCGCGTGCCGTTCGAGAGTGGAACGGTAGAGAGACAGCTTGAAGGTGATTCATTAAACCCTCTGCCAGGCACTTTATTGTGAATAGCAAAGTAATCACGTAGATGTAGATTTAAAGATACGGGACTGGCCCGATGTTGATGTGATAAATGTTTATTATCTTTTATCTATCCATCTTAAATGCAAGAATCTAGTTTATTTTAGAAAAAAATTCCGAAGTTATGTCTTACTTATAATATGCCATTACATCTTCTCTGTCTTCATAAATTCCTTTGTCCCATTCACAAATCGCTAGTTTTAAGATTTTCGTTACTTAGTTAATTTTAAATTTGTAAGTATTTATAGTTGCAAAATTATTAATTCTTATTAAAAATAAGAAATAAATATCACAATGTTTACACGTATAACGTCGTACTGTGAAAGTGCGACCTCCCTTACCAAAACGTGGCAGGTCATTTCTATATATGGCAACAAATAAATAAATAAGTCGTCGACAGAACTGAGCTTCAGTAGAAATCCCCATAATTATTACGATTCTACTGATCATTAATAAACCGTGACTTCTATGACTGAAATCTGACTAATTAGAAGAAGTCGACGGGAAAAAATTCAACTTAGTCAAAGAGTAATCTCATTGGCACCGACTATACGAACCATCATTCGCGTAAACTGCTCTTAGTCCTATTTCAAGAAACTTAATTACGTTCGAGTCCTTATCACCCAACAGCATACTTCGCAACCATTATTCCTGTCCATTCTGGCCAGCTCGTATACAACAACTACTTCGATCTGAAAAACGGTCTGACATGCAAAGTTATTTAATTGCAATGGACGCGTTTCTCCCTTTTCTGATAACATCAGATTCTACGAAGGTAAGTGGATATACACTACTGGCCATTAAAATTTCTACACCAAGGAGAAATGCAGATGAAAAACGGGTATTCATTGGACAAATATATTATACTGGAACTGACATGTGATTACATTTTCACGCAATTTGGGTGCATAGATCCTGAGAAATCAGTACCCAGAACAACCACATCTGGCCGTAATAACGGCCTTGATACGCATTGAGTCAAACAGAGCTTCGATTGTGTGTACAGGTACAGCTCCCCGTGCAGCTTCAACACGATACCACAGTTCATCAAGAGTAGTGACTGGCGTATTGTGACGAGCCAGTTGCTCGGCCACCATTGACCAGACGTTTTCAATTGGTGAGGGATCTGGAGAATGTGCTGGCCAGGGCAGCAGTCGAACATTTCCTGTAACCAGAAAGGCCCGTACAGGACCTGCAACATGCGGTCGTGCATTATCCTGCTGAAATATAGGGTTTCGCAGGGATCGAGTGAGGGGTAGAGCCACGGGTCGTAACACATCTGAAATGTAACGTCCACTGTTCAAAGTGCCGTCAATGCGAAGAAGAGGTGACAGAGACGTGTAACCGATGGCACCCCACACCATCACGCCGGGTGATACGCCAGTTTGGCAATGACGAATACACGCTTCCAATGTGCGTTCACCGCGATGTCGGCAAACACGGATGCGACCATCACATTACTGTAAACAGAGCCTGGATTCATCCGAAAAAATGACGTTTTGCCATTCGTGCACCCAGGTTCTTCGTCGAGTACACCATCGCAGGCGCTCCTGTCTGTGATGCAGCGTCAAGGGTAAGCGCAGGCACGGTCTCCGAGCTTGTCCATGCTGCTGCAAACGTCGTCCAACTGTTCGTGCAGATGGTTGTTGTCTTGCATACGTCCCGATCTGTTGACTCAGGATGGAGACGTGGCTGCACGATCCGTTACAGTCATGCGGATAAGATGCCTGTCATCTCGAAAGCTAGTGATAGGAGGCCGTTGGGATCCAGCACAGCGTTCCGTATTACCCTCCTTGCAAACAGTCATTGGATCTCGGCTAACACGAGCAACAATGTCGGGATACGATAAACCGCAATCGCGATACGCTACAATCCGACCTTTATCAGAGTCGGAAACGTGTTGGTACGCATTTCTCCTCCTTACACGAGGTATCACAACAGTGTTTCACCAGGCAACGCCGGTCAACTGCTGTTTGTGAATGGGAAATCGGTTGGAAACTTTCCTCATGTCAGCACGTTGTAGGTGTCGCCACCGGCGCCAACCTTGTGTGAATGCTCTGAAAAGCTGATCATTTGCATATCAGAGCATCTTCTTCCTGTCGGTTAAATTTCGCGTCTGTAGCACGTCGTCTTGGTGGTGTAGAAATTTTGATGTCCAGTAGTGTACATAAATTTTAAATTTCCTATATTTCACGTCTGTTGTCAAATTTTTGTAATCGGACTACCGGTTTCGGTATATAATGAACATCTTCAGGTCTCTTTTATAAAAACACGTCCTAATGTACTGGAGCCATAGTGACAACGTCTAATGCTAATCACAAAATCAGCGCCAGCATCGTGAAATATACATATATATAAATAATATATATATACAAGAGTCATCTTGTCAGCAGTGCTGCATGTTTTTATAAAACAGAGCTGAAGATGGTCATTATAGACCGAAAGCGGTAGTCCGATGACAAAAAATTTCCGACAACAGACGTGAAATAAAGGAAATTTAAAATTTATGTATATTAGGTGGGGACTTGATCGAAAAGTTTAAATTTCAAACCCATTTGTATCAAGGTAATATTTAATACTAAAATTTAGACGTCACGGAGTTTCACATTACGATAGACGTCAGAATACGCACCGACGCTACTTGTCTCGCCTGCGGCCTGGTCTGCGGGCGCGCGTCTCTGCAGCGAGGCCACAGGCCACCACGTTGTCGGTAGTACCAGACACACACGTGGTCGGCTGGAGACGGGTAGCCGCACCGCTGTATAACAGCGGCACAGCCGGCGCCGGGCGGTATTTTGACGGTCGCCGCGGCAACCGGTAAACAGCGGCCGACAGACTCATCCCCCGGAAATGTGTGGGGCGCCGTTCGTCACAGCGGCTGCGCGGCTATTGTCTCCACCAACACCGGCCCCGACGTCACACTTACTGGTGGAGTTTCCAACAACCCTACCACAACAAAGATCAAAAATTAATTATTATTGTAGTGTTGCTCACGCTGCTAAATATTGCATTTTCGGGCAACAACAAAGTTATATTATTTGGCAGGTGTCATTAGAGCACAGTTAATAAAGTCATTTCTTGAAATACTGGATAAACTAGGCACTCATCTTTTCGTGTTTCGTGTGAACTCGTGGCTCAATCGTCGAAAATCTAGGTAGTGATTATTCCAAGCTCGGATGCAAAGAGGCCTAGGTGTTATTCTACGATATTCAAGTTTTATAGATGTGTTTCATGAACCATTCTTGAAGATGAAACTTTTGTAAGTTAGGATAATGGTGATGTAAAAAAGTAATCAGCACTCCGAATTTAAGTTACACTTTTTTTTTATTAGTTTTGTTGCAATATCACGTAACACCCAAAACATCACAATATAAAACATACTTGAAAATATCTTCCTCACTGTTAAAGTCCACATTTCGTAAACTGACTACAATTTGCGTCTTTTTAACGCGACGACCAAAGTTTGACTAATAACCGCTTACGCGCCCAAAAATCAGAGTTACAAGTACGCCAAAGATCATAGTGACAAAAGAAAGCATACACACAAGAATAATATCATTGCACTATGTACATATCGATGTATCGAAGTACCTCTACATTAATGAAATCAAATTTGAATGTTGTCACAGAAACATGTTAACTGTATTACAGAAACACAGTAGAATATTGCTGGTATCGAGAGGTTGAGGTGAGGTGCCGTAATCGTTACGTAATTCAAGTACCATTACAAGTTCCCTACCTCACTCGTTAAAAATTGAACCCTTATAAAGGGTCACTTTGTTGCCCGTCTCTCTCTCTCTCTCTCTCTCTCTCTCTCTCTCTCTCTCTCTCTCTCTCTGCCTGACGGACTGTTAAGAACCCTTTTTCTTAGAAACGTGTAGACTAACGAGTTAACATTTACACCACATACTAAGGTCTGTGGCACCTTTGGGGTGCAAAATATTGAAGGTTCTAAGTCAGTGAAATCAAAAGATAGGCAATTATTCTCACATATTTTGACACTCGAAAACTCACTCATTACAACTTGTAGGGTACTTCTTGTTGACCTACACTGAAGAGCCAAAGAAACTGGTCCACCTGCCTAATATCGTGTAGGGCCCCCGCTAGCACGCAGAAGTGCGCAACACGACGTGCCATCGACTCGACTGATGTCTGAAGTAGTTCTGAAGGCAACTGACACATGAATCCCGCAGGGCTATCCATAAATCTGTAAAAGTAGAGATCTCTTCTGAACAGCACGTTGCAAGGCATCCCGGATATGCTCAATAATGTTCATGTCTTGGGAGTCTGGTGGCCAGCGAAAGTGTTTAAACTTAGAAGAGTTTTCCTGGAGCCACACTGTAGCAATTCTGGACGTGTGGAGTGTCGCATTGTCCTGCTCGAATTGCCCAAATCCATCTGAATGCACAATGGACATGAATGAATGCTGGTGATCAAACAGGATGCGTACGTACGTGTCACCTGTCACAGTCGTATCTAGACGTATCAGGGGTCCCCATATCACTCCAACTGCGCTCGCCCCACACCATTACCGAGCCTCCACCAGCTTGAACATTCCCCTGTTGACATCCACGGTCCATGGATTCATGAGGTTGTCTCCATACCCGTACACGTCGATCCGCTCGATACAATTACAAACGAGACTCGTTCGACCAGGCAACATGTTTCCAGTCATCAACAGTCCAATGTCAGTGTTGAAGGGCGTAGGAGAGGCGTAAAGCTCTGTGTCGTGCAGTCATGAGGAGTACACGAATGAGCTCGGAAAGCCCATATCAATGGTGTTTCCTTCAATGGTATGCACGCTGACACTTGTTGATAGCTTAACATTGAAATCTGCAGCAGTTTGCGGAACGGTTCCACTTCCGTCACATTGAACGATTCCCTTCAGTCGTCGTTACTACCGTTCTTGCAGAATCTTTTTCCAGCCGCAGCGACGTTGGTGGTTTGATGCTTTACCGGATTCCTAAAATTCACGGTACACTCGTGAAATGGTCGTACGGGAAAATCCCCACTTCATCACTGCCTCAGAGATGGCTCAAATGGCTCTGAGCAGTATGGGACTCAATTGCTGTGGTCATAAGTTCCCTAGAACTTAGAACTACTTAAACCTAACTAACCTAAGGACATCACACACATCCATGCCCGAGGCAGGATTCGAACCTGCGACCGTAGCGGTCGTGCGGTTCCAGACTGTTGCGCCTTTAACCGCTCGGCCACTCTGGCCGGCGCCTCAGAGATGCTGTGTCCCATCGCTCATGAGCCGACTGTAGCACCACGTTCAAACTCACTTTGATCTTGAAAACATGCCTTTGTTTCAGCAGTAACCGATCTAACAACTGTGGCAGAGACTTGTTGTCTTATATGGGCGTTGCCAACCGCAGTGCCGTATTCTGCCTGTTTACATATCTCTATATTTGAATACGCACGCCTATGCCATGTCTTTGGTGCTTCAATGTATTTTGTCTTTTGTTATCCGACTTCAGAATTAAAATTCAGACATTCCCGACAGTCTTGAAATTCCCGGGACAGATATCCTGCCTGCTTTTGAGGCTGGACCCATCGTGAGTCGGTAGCTAGGATATCTCGTACAAATTTTCACAAATTCTCCTATTCTTTTTTGCACTAATATCACCCGTTTCAAATGGTACTTGGCGCTTAGTAATAACTCCCCCGTGCTTGTATAGGAAGTCGTCCAAGGCACAAAAACTGGAAAGGCTGCAACGGAGATCAGCTGCACACAACAGTACGGCCGTGTAATTTGAAATGTTCAAAGAAAACGAAAATATAGGGGAGAGAGTGAGAGAATCGTTAACATTCGAGACAACTTTTGAAGAAATCGTGGCATGAAGAAGCCGAAACTGAATTCCACTGTTAAACGCAAAGGAGAGAGCGGGTAGATGGGAACAGTACGTTGAAGGTCTCTGTGAGTGGGAGGAATTGTCTCATAACATGGCAGAAGAAGAAACGGGGGTCGATATGGAAGAGATAGGGGATTCAGTGGTAGTCAAAATTTAAAAGAGCTGTTGAAGACTTGAGGTCAAATTAGGCAGAAGTGATAGATAACATTCCATTCGACTTGCTAAAGCCATTCCGGAAGTGGGAACCAAACAACCGTTCATGTTGGTGTATAGATCTTTGAGAGTGGCGATACACCACCAGACTTTCGGAAAAATATCATCTATACAATTCTGAAGACATCAAGAGCACGTAAATGCGAGAATCATCGCGCAGCCAGGTTAATAGCTCATGCGGCCACGTTGCTGACAAGAATAATACACAGAAGAGTGGAAAAGAAAATTGAGGATCTGTTAGGTGACAGTCAGTTTGGCTTTAGGAAAGGTAAAGGCACGAGAGAGGCAGTTATGACGTTGCAGTTGATGATGAAAACAAGATTGAAGAAAAATGTAGACAGGTTCGTAGTGTTTCTCGACCTGAGAAAGGAGCTGGACGACGTGAAATGCTGCAAGATGCTCGAAATTCTTAGAAATACAGGAGTAAGCTTTAAGAAAAGTAATGTACAATACGTCCATGAACGAAGTCGCAAAAATAAGATTCGAAAACCGAGAACGAACTGCACGAATTGAAAACGACGTAAGACATTGATGCAATCCTTCGTCCCAACTGTTTAGTATGACATCGAGGAACACAGGCAATTTCCTACAAAAATATTCTATTCATTTTTGCTCTAAGATAATAGTTTGGGGGAAGAGAACGCGAGAATATTAAAAATATCACGAGACGCTCATTCGCTGAAGCTTTGATAGTTTCAGTAAGCCAATTTGAGGTAGTTTCCGGATTTAATAGATCACAATTGTTCTCTGTCAAACTGTCGTCTCACACTAATGCGGTGCGTTGTCAACAATGACGACATTTTAGTAATAACAGAAAAATAAATAACAATATATATTGAAACTATTCTATTTCGGAATCCATCGTAATAGGGCATGTGTCGATATGGCGTATTTTGTTCAGTGTCAGTAATTGTATCACCCCTCAAAGCATGTACCTTTCCTCCTGACTCACCCCATATTTGACTCGACAGTATACTTTTCATTTCATTTCACTAGATGCATATAGATACCGAAGAGGTGCTGTGTGTCATTGCGAAGTTCTGTAAGCATGTCTCGCCTATGGTGTATTTTCCATAACTGGCATATGGGGAGCAGGATCAAACACATTTTCTAGGTTATTTGTCTACAAGTGATGTTCTCAGTGGGGACAGGGTAATGTTGTTTCGTTTCTTCCACTGTAGATGGGTTATAACACAGGGTGACAATTACTGTACTGTATGAAATAAAATCGTCATAACTTCGGAACGTTGTGCGTTAGGACGTTCAAACTGCAAGTTTGGTCGCGGGGCATGTTGGGAATTACTGTAGTATGCGCATGGTTTGGTTTAGCGACGAAGCCCAATTTCATTTGGATGGGTTTATCAATAAGCAATATTGGCGCATCTGGGGAACGGGGAATCCGCATTTCTCAATCGATAAGTCTTTTCACCCTCAACAGGTGACTGTGTGGTGTACAGTGTCCAGTCACGGAATAATCGGTGCGATTTTCCTGGATGGCACGGTGACTACCGGACGTTACGTGAAGGTTTTGGAAGATGATTTCATACCAATTATCCAAAGGAACTCTGACCTCGACAAGATGTTGTTCGTGTAAGACGGAGCTCGACCCCACCGAGGCAGGAGAGTGTTTGATGTCCTGGAGCAGCATTCTGCCTCTGGGACACTCAGAGGCCACTGACATTGGCCTCGCTTGGCCGCCATATTTTCCGGATCTCAACACATGCGACTCTTTTTTTGTGGGGCTATATTAAAGACAAGTTGTACAGCGATAACCCCGAAACTATGGCTGAGCTGAAAACAGCCATTCAGGAGGTCATCAATAGCATCGATGTTCCGACACTTCAGCGGCCATGCAGAATTTCGCTATTCGTCTTCGCCACATTATCGCCGATCATGGGAGGCATACCGAGAATGTCTTATCCTAAATTTGGATATCTGTAGTGACGTTTGCATGACGAATAAAGTGTGTGCACGCCGTAGTTTGTAACTAATTGCCTTTTCTCATGTTGTTGTTGTTGCTGTTGTTGTTGTGGTCTTCAGTCCAGAGACTGGTTTGATGCAGCTCTCCATGCTACCCTATCCTGTACAAGCTTCTTCATCTCCCAGTGCTTACTGCAACCTACATCCTTCTGAATCTGCTTAGTGTATTCATCTCTTGGTCTCCCTCTACGATTTTTACCCTCCACGCTGCCCTCCAATGCTAAATTTGTGATCCCTTGATGCCTCAGAACATGTCCTACTAACCGGTCCCTTCTTCTAGTCAAGTTGTGCCACAAGCTCCTCTTCTCCCCAATTCTATTCAATACCTCCTCATTAGTTATGTGATCTACCCATCTAATCTTCAGCTTTCTTCTGTAGCACCACATTTCGAAAGCTTCTATTCTCTTCTTGTCCAAACTATTTATCGTCCATGTTTCACTTCCATACATGGCTACACTCCATACAAGTACTTTCAGAAACGACTTCCTGACATTTAAATCTATACTCGATGTTAACAAATTTCTCTTCTTCAGCAACGCTTTCCTTGCCATTGCCAGTCTACATTTTATATCTTCTCTACTTTGAACATCATCAGTTCTTTTGCTCCCCAAATAGCAAAACTCCTTTGCTTCTTTAAGTGTCTCATTTCCTAATCTAATACCCTCAGCATCACCCGACTTAATTCGACTACATTCCACTATCTTCGTTTTGCTTTTGTTGATGTTCATCTTATATCCTCCTTTCAAGACACTGTCCATTCTGTTCAGCTGCTCTTCCAGGTCCTTTGCTGTCTCTGACAGAATTACAGTGTCATCGGCGAACTTCAAAGTTTTTATTTCTTCTCCATGGATTTTTTTCATATAGTTAAATAATTGCCAGCCTGTATATTGTAATACACTCCTGGAAATTGAAATAAGAACACCGTGAATTCATTGTCCCAGGAAGGGAAAACTTTATTGACACATTCCTGGGGTCAGATACATCACATGATCACACTGACAGAACCACAGGCACATAGACACAGGCAACAGAGCATGCACAATGTCGGCACTAGTACATTGTATATCCACCTTTCGCAGCAATGCAGGCTGCTATTCTCCCATGGAGACGATCGTAGAGATGCTGGATGTAGTCCTGTGGAACGGCTTGCCATGCCATTTCCACCTGGCGCCTCAGTTGGACCAGCGTTCGTTCTGGACGTGCAGACCGCGTGAGACGACGCTTCATCCAGTCCCAAACATGCTCAATGGGGGACAGATCCGGAGATCTTGCTGGCCAGGGTAGTTGACTTACACCTTCTAGAGCACGTTGGGTGGCACGGGATACATGCGGACGTGCATTGTCCTGTTGGAACAGCTAGTTCCCTTGCCGGTCTAGGAATGGTAGAACGATGGGTTCGATGACGGTTTGGATGTACCGTGCACTATTCAGTGTCCCCTCGACGATCACCAGTGGTGTACGGCCAGTGTAGGAGATCGCTCCCCACACCATGATGCCGGGTGTTGGCCCTGTGTGCCTCGGTCGTATGCAGTCCTGATTGTGGCGCTCACCTGCACGGCGCCAAACACGCATACGACCATCATTGGCACCAAGGCAGAAGCGACTCTCATCGCTGAAGACGACACGTCTCCATTCGTCCCTCCATTCACGCCTGTCGCGACACCACTGGAGGCAGGCTGCACGATGTTGGGGCGTGAGCGGAAGACGGCCTAACGGTGTGCGGGACCGTAGCCCAGCTTCATGGAGACGGTTGTGAATGGTCCTCGCCGATACCCCAGGAGCAACAGTGTCCCTAATTTGCTGGGAAGTGGCGGTGCGGTCCCCTACGGCACTGCGTAGGATCCTACGGTCTTGGTGTGCATCCGTGCGTCGCTGCGGTCCGGTCCCAGGTCGACGGGCACGTGCACCTTCCGCCGACCACTGGCGACAACATCGATGTACTGTGGAGACCTCACGCCCCACGTGTTGAGCAATTCGGCGGTACGTCCACCCGGCCTCCCGCATGCCCACTATACGCCCTCGCTCAAAGTCCGTCAACTGCACATACGGTTCACGTCCACGCTGTCGCGGCATGCTACCAGTGTTAAAGACTGCGATGGAGCTCCGTATGCCACGGCAAACTGGCTGACACTGACGGCGGCGGTGCACAAATGCTGCGCAGCTAGCGCCATTCGACGGCCAACACCGCGGTTCCTGGTGTGTCCGCTGTGCCGTGCGTGTGATCATTGCTTGTACAGCCCTCTCGCAGTGTCCGGAGCAAGTATGGTGGGTCTGACACACCGGTGTCAATGTGTTCTTTTTTCCATTTCCAGGAGTGTATGTACGCGTGACACAGCGTAAGACATGAGGTTGTTAGAAAGAAGTACGAAAGTCTGTCAACACACGGCGTAGAATGTTATAATGACACTTTTAGTTGTTACTTCTCGCTTATACTGTTCTTGACAACAGTCGGAATACAATTTAACAGTCGAAATAACATGTGACTTTCATGGTAGTACGAACGCGGTAAAACATATGGCGCTTAGTTTCGTTGTGACTGAAATCGCTGACAGATCCTGATAACTTGTTACTAACGAAAACTGTGCCCTCTCAAACACTTGTGATTTGCAACAGTTACGCGATTTCTTGCCCACTACTACACGAAACCTTAATTGCGATTTGTAAGCTCCGCTATAGGCGGCGTGCGTGCGTGCGTGTGTGTGTGTGTGTGTGTGTGTGTGTAATGTAGTAAGTAGGGTAGCCTGCGTTTGTTTTTAAAGCCGCGGCCTATTTAGCACCGGTAATTTTAATGTGGACGCTGAGGGCCCAGAAGGATACGCGCGTGGATCCGTAGCCATAGCAACGCCCGGCCACTGGCTCGCGCCACGCACAGTACAAGGCCGGAAGGAGCTTTCGCCATAGGCCACAGCCTGCCACCATTACCGTTGGGCCACCGCCCTTACCCGCCTAAATTACAGCCCCTCTTCTGCTCACCGTGACCCGCTTTCCCTCCGCAATTATCAACCATTTCTGCGGTAACGCACGGGTACATCTCGTAATGTCTGCTTTATGCAAGCGGTCACGATAACTAGGCAGTTTTCCTGCCTTATCGAGGACGAAGACACTGACCGAAATCCTTCGCATGTGGCAGAAACAGTTCTATATCTGTAACGTGACTCGACATCTGTTTGTGAACAGAGTCGCGAAATTTGATAATTCGGTCAAGGAGACTCAGAAAAAAGTTCTCATAACTGACGGCTCGACTTAAGAAAAGTCTCAATAATTGATTAATTAAAATTTTACGTTGTGTCATACAGTTGTTTGATTTACGTGTTTAGTCTCACTTGTTATACTGCACTGTCTGTAATATTGGACCTTCTAAGGACAAGATTATCTTCGTCAGTCACTTCCTTAGAACATGTCACCACATCTTACCATGTACCGATCAACAGCGGCTACAAGAGTAGCGGAGTACGTGTGTAGTGCGCATGTGGGTTTTTTAGGTTAGAGGATTCCCTCCCTAGGCCCGACAAGACGCCTCCTGAGATGCGGCAAGGTAGGAGTAGGCAAAATGCAACAGGGAACAACAATATTAATGTGTTAGGCTAATAGTAAACTGCAGCAGTGTCTATAGAAAGGTCCCAGAACTGCTCTCATTAATAAACGGTCACAATGCCCACATAGTACTAGGGACAGAAAATTGGCTGAAACCAGATGTAGACAGTAATGAAATTCTAAACTCAGATTGGACTGTATACCGCAGAGACAGGCTTGATAGTGAAGGGGGAGGCGTGTTTATAGCAATAAGAAGTGCAATAGTATCGAAGGAAATTGACGGAGATCCGAAATGTGAAATAATTTGGGTGAAGGTCACGGTTAAAGCAGGCTCAGACATGGTAATTGGATGTCTCTATAGGCCCCCTGGCTCAGCAGCTGTTGTGGCTGAGCACCTAAAGGATAATTTGGAAAATACTTCGAGTAGATTTCCCCACCATGTTATGGTTCTGGGTGGAGATTTTAATTTGCCGGATATAGACTGGGAAACTCAAACGTTCATAACGGGTGGCAGGGACAAAGAATCCAGTGAAAATTTTTTAAGTGCTTTATCTGAAAACTACCTTGAGCAGTTAAACAGAGAACCGACTCGTGGTGATAACATATTAGACCTTCTGGTGACAAACAGACCCGAACTATTTGAAACGGTTAACGCAGAACAGGGAATCAGCGATCATAAAGTGGTTACGGCATCGATGATTTCAGCCGTAAATAGAAATATTAAAAAAGGTAGGAAGATTTTTCTGCTTAGCAAAAGTGTCAAAAAGCAGATTTCAGAGTACCTGACGGATCAACACAAAAGTTTTGTCTCAAGTACAGATAGTGTTGAGAATCAGTGGACAAAGTTCAAAACCATCGTACAATATGCGTTAGATGAGTATGTGCCAAGCAAGATCGTAAGAGATGGAAAAGAGCCGCCGTGGTACAACAACCGAGTTAGGAAACTACTGCGGAAGCAAAGGGAACTTCACAGCAAACATAAACATAGCCAAAGCCTTGCAGCAAACAAAAATTACGCGAAGGGAAATGTAGTGTGAGGAGGGCTATGCGAGAGGCGTTCAATGAATTCGAAAGTAAAGTTCTATGTACTGCCTTGGCAGAAAATCCTAAGAAATTTTGGTCTTAGCGGTAGGTGGATCAAAACAAAATGTCCAGACACTCTGTAACCAAAATAGTACTGAAACAGAGGATGACAGACTAAAGGCCGAAATACTAAATGTCTTTTTCCAAAGCTGTTTCACAGAGGAGGACTGCACTGTAGTTCCTTCTCTAGATTGTCGCACAGATGACAAAATGGTAGATATCGAAACAGACGACAGAGGGATAGAGAGACAGTTAAAATCGCTCAAAAGAGGAAAGGCCGCTGGACCTGATGGGATACCAGTTCGATTTTACACAGAGTACGCGAAGGAACTTGCCCCCCTTCTTCCAGCGGTGTACCGTAGGTCTCTAGAAGAGCGTAGCGTTCCAAAGGATTGGAAAAGGGCACAGGTCATCCCCGTTTTCAAGAAGGGACGTCGAACAGATGTGCAGAACTGTAGACCTATATCTCTAACGTCGATCAGTTGTAGAATTTAGGAACACGTATTATGTCCGAGTATAATGACTTTTCTGGAGACTAGAAATCTACTCAGTAGGAATTAGCATGGGTTTCGAAACAGACGATCGTGTGAAACCCAGCTCGCGCTATTCGTCCACGAGACTCAGAGGGCCATAGACACGGGTTCCCAGGTAGATGCCGTGTTTCTTGACTTCCGCAAGGCGTTTGATACAGTTCCCCACAGTCGTTTAATGAACAAAGTAAGAGCATATGAACTATCAGACCAATTGTGTGATGGATTGCAGAGTTCCTAGATAACAGAACGCAGCATGTCATTCTGAATGGAGAGAAGTCTTCCGAAGTAAGAGTGATTTCAGGTGTGCAGCAGGGGAGTGTTGTAGGACCGTTGCTATTCACAATATACATAAATGACCTTGTGAGTGACATCGGAAGTTCACTGAGACTTTTTGCGGATGATTCTGTGGTATATCGAGAGGTTGTAACAATGGAAAATTGTACTGAAATGCAGGAGGATCTGCAGCGAATTGACGCATGGTGCAGAGAATGGCAATTGAATCTCAATATAGACAAGTGTAATGTGCTGCGAATACACAGAAAGAAAGATCCTATACCATTTAGCTACAATATAGCAGGTCAGCAACTGGAAGCAGTTAATTCCATAAATTATCTGGTAGTACGCATTAGGAGTGGTTTAAAATGGAATGATGATATAAAGTTGATCGTCGGTAAAGCAGATGCCAGACTGATTCACTGGAAGAATTCTAAGGAAATGCAATCCGAAAAGAAAGGAAGTAGGTTACAGTACGGTTGTTCGCTGGCTGCTTGAATACTGCGCAGCAGTGTGGGATCCGTACCAGATAGGGTTGATAGAAGAGATAGAGAAGATCCAACGGAGAGCAGCGCGCTTCGTTACAGGATCATTTAGTAATTGCGACAGCGTTACGGAGATGATAGATAAACTCTAGTGGAAGAGATGCTTAGTAGCTCGGTACGGGCTTTTGTTGAAGTTTCGAGAACATATCTTCACCGAGGAGTCAAGAAGTATATTGCTCCCTCCTACATATATCTCGCGAAGAGACCATGAGGATAAAAGCAGAGAGCTTAGAGCCCACACAGAGTCATACGACAATCTTTCTTTCCACGAACAATATGAGACTGGAATAGAAGGGAGAATCGATAGAGGTGCTCAAGGTACCCTCGGCCACACACCGTCATTTGGCTTGCGGAGTATGGATGTAGATGTAGATGTAGATACTTGTATTTCCTCTCAAAACAATTTTTGTGATTTGTAATGTAGTTCATTCTTTAATACGTCACCGTATCTAACCTAAATATTTTTATATGACGTTTTTACCGATATAATCCCCTTCGTTTTAGCACTGAATCAAACACTAACGACTGTCATATTCGGAAACCAGTCGAGATAGCCAACAGTTGCACTATTTTAAAATGTATGATCCCACAAAAATTTCAAAATGTGACATATTTATCTTTCAAGCAGAGGATGGTGCAGCAGCCGAAAACCAGTTTGTAAAATAATAAGTACTGTACAATATTGCACCAATGTTGTTTCTTTTTTCCACAACATAGCTCTCTAATATCAATAAGATTGGTGTTTCTTTACAAGAGGAAGCAGAAAGTGAAAACTGGAACCAAATTAAATAAACTTTTTTTTATATTTTTATTTATTTTAGTATTTCAAACGATAGTTGCATAGAAACCTCAAAAGAGAGAGAGAGAGAGAGAGAGAGAGAGAGAGAGAGAGAGAGAGAGAGAGGGAGAGAAAAGAAACAACAATAATTCAGTTTTATTTTGCAAAGGAATCAACGATCTCTTTCTCCAACGCTAACCTGCAACGTGCTTTGCCAGTCGCATTCCCTACTGTGACCGAAACCTAAATACATCGTGATTCTCTGTTCTCGCTCAACGAATTTGCCAGTTGTGGAGTCACAGATAGAATCGGCTTTGCTTCTTCTCTTCTTCTTCTTCTTCTTCTTCTTCTTCTTCCACGTCCTACTCCTCGGCCTCCTCCTGCTCATCATCATCATCATCATCATCATCTTCGTCGTGACGCTCAAAAAGTCGCCGTTCGTTCACAGCATGTTAAATTTTTTATTCATTTTTCTCCGTCGTATGGCAAGTGAAAACCTGGAGATTGAAGCGTATTTTTGATAGTGGGTAGCGGGGGAAGATAGGGTAGAATAGCCGACAGCGGGCTGTGCCCTACGAGAACTGTTACTTTCCTATTGCACCCCCAGACAGAGCTGACAATGTTCTTTATATTGTAGGACGTGACGATATGTAGCACAAGTCATAATAATGGGAATGTTAAAGCTGCCACAGCAATACTTGGACATGTGTTGAATAAAAGTGATGATGTAAAATCTTAAATTTGTGCCTTTTTTCCTGTAACATGGAAAAATGAAGTATTCAGAACATAAATGAGATGGAAATTACGTGAAGGAAGAGGCATAGAAAAAGTCAGTGAGATTTCTTCAAATGACAGTCAGAGAAGCGAGTGAGAAATATTCATTTCCTGGAAGCAGGATTCGCATTAGGTGACAGACATAAAGCTTTCCGGGAAAAGATATAGGTGGCCATGAAACTTGTTTCAGGAAGTAACCAGTAAACCACCGAATCTTTAAAGAATCGAACCTCCGCGTATAAAATATTTTCAGACGTCTGATTACTTTCCGAATGACTTAATGTATTCAATATTTATCTTTAAGAATTGAGTGAGAATAAGATTAGGAAGGTTTGAAATTGTGCTCGAAGTCAGTTGAAAGTCTCTAAGTGCTCTCGTTATGAAACACTGGATGAATACAGTCTGGGAATTCGCGTGCCATTTTAAGAGAAACTAGTTAACCACGCATCACAATGTTTATGACGTCATATCTCTTGAAGTGTGTGTCGTATAGTGATATTATTTTGCTGGTACAGTTAGTCATTTATGTGGATACTGTTTGCTAATTGTGTTGCGAATAGAGTCGTCACAGAAAGAAGTCATAAATTAAAAGGTCACATCTGGTGCTGGAGTTTGTCTGCATGAACAGCGAAACTTTCTTCCCTTCGTCGTAGAAGTTTAGTAAAATTTTATAATCAAGAGTAAAATTTGTTGGCAATCATTAACTGCTGTCAAATAGCGGATGCGCGTAGACTCGGCAATTGCGCGCGGTGAGTTATGTACCTAAAGATAAGTACACTGTTTCTAATTGTAATAGTTGTCCCACTGTGTTAAACCTTCAACATAAGACTATACCTGTTAACGAGCAGATTATGGCAGCATTATAAATTCCCTCCATAATTACGCTAAGTATTGAAGAATAAGATTTATGTTGCTCCCGGAAGATAGGCAACCTGCAATCGCTTCTGGGTTTCGGCATAACAGTTAAGTAATACAGGTAAACTTTTTCCGAGAAAATTTAGTGAACAGGAAACTTTATTGTACGACCGTCTTAAAAATTTAGGTAGCCAGCTTTCGCCTTCGTGTAAAGATGAGTTGTTAAATCTAGTGTACAAATGTGAGCAGCAATTGAAAATAAGGCAGCTATTCGGGAAGACAATAATTATTTAAATAAGAATCAATTAATAGTACGCCGCGTTTTTAAATCAGACTGAAAGTATACAGTAATTTTTCCTAGTCTCTTACAGACTCCTATCTTCGTACAAACAGTTCTGAAATCTGTGTCTGTGAATTTTCAGTTGCTGTGAAAATACTTGTAAGATTTTAGGAAAATGGGGAGCATGGAGTAATTATTAGAAGGAAGTTAACTATTCATGCATCATTTAGTAAGTAGTGTAATAATAAGGACGTGAACTATTCGTGGCCCAATTATGTATTGCGTGCGAACCCAATTTTTTCCTTTCAACTGTTACGAGTATTTTCATAGCTATTAAAAATTCACAACCACAACTTTTCAGGATTATTTATGTGGCGTTGGGAATCCATATGGTGCTATCGTAAATTATTATGCGCCTTTTAGTCCGATTTAAAAATGTGACATATTAAAAAATGATTTTTACTTAAATAATTATTTTCTGCCTTTTTAGTCTTGTGTGTAAGATTTTTTAAATCGATTTCGAACATTTTAATTAGACTGCAACAGTGACATTTCAGTTTCTCCTCATCTGAGGCAGCCAGAGTAATTGCTTGCTCCCACATATATCTCGCGAAAAGACCATAGAGCTAAAATCAGATTCATTCCAGCAGTCGTTCTCCCTGCGAACCACTGAACAGGAGACGGTGGAGTGACACTCTGCACAAAATACTCCCCGCCACACACCACACAAGAAAGCGAGTTAATATTGCGTTGTCATCCAGCTCTGAACTATGTTGAAAGCTTCAAGCGTGTAGACCATGGGCACGTTATTTTGAAACCAATACGTTAAATCTGCATTAAGAGGAACAAGATTTCAGTGCGTCAAAGCAGTGAGAGAAAAGGCGGTACGTGTCATCAAGGAGCTCACTGAGGAAGGCTTCCAGCACTGTTCTCATCAATTGGAAAATTCGCGTGGAGAGTTGCAGAGGGAGAGAGAGGAGAGGAGAGTATATTGTGTAGAGTCTTGTACTGTAATGAAGCAACGGAGATGTTGTTGTTATGGGCGGCCAGTATCCTCTTTCTTCAACACAAATGCACACCTGGATTGATACGGTTCTTTATTTACATGAACTGGAAACGTTTACTTAACTTGAATACAGTCTATGCTTTGTGGTACAAGCTGATCAGTAATAGTTCTCTTGCAGACTGCTGTAATGATAATATCAGTAATCTTGCTATTACAAACTTTAGTTTCTCACTGCTAGTAAAGTACAATTCTGGTTGAGGTAAGCTAATCCCACTATAGTGACTAATCTGGTCGCTGTCTACTGTCATAGCCTGTGGCGAAATAAAGCCGCTCTGTGAGTAAACTGACAGACGCGAAACAGCACGATTGAGTGAGGCCCTGTGGTCGGCGGCGGCCTAAATACCCGCTGTCGGGAGGGCGTTGGCGGCGCGTTGCTTGCTGGTGTGTCTCTGGCCTCTCTCGTGATGGGCGCGCTTGGTCCAGCGCCTGCTATCCGATCTTCGCGCTTCGTCTTTGCCAACCGGTGTGCTGGCGACAACGTACGGCAGCACATATTGAGGGTGACAGTAACTAAGTATGTATGTTTTTGAAATAAAATGTGTTACAGCAGCAGTCCCGTTATTTCACAACCACACTTCGTATGTTCCTGTCCAACCTTCAGGAAATATAATTTCGAAAATGCTTACATGCCTGACACTACTGGATCTTCCATAAATAGCGTACCTTGTGTTGCTGTTCAGCTGTTAATCCTTACCTTTCGGGTTAGGTTTCAGCATCGAAAATAACTAGAGTAATGGCTCTATTATCAGACGTGCCTACCTGATATGCTGCCCTTCCCCGCTGGCACTTACAAGGGAACCTTCCCATCGCACCCCACTCAAATTTAGTTATAAGTTGGCACAGTGGATAGTCCTTGAAAAATTGAACACAGATCAATCGAGAAAACAGGAAGAAGTTGTGTGGAACTATGAAAAAAATAAGCAAAATATACAAAGTGAGTAATCCATGCGTAAGATAGGCAACAACAAGGCAAGTGTGAGCCCAGGAGCGCCGTGGTCCCGTGGTTAGTGTGAGCAGCTGCAGAACGAGAGGTCCTTGGTTCAAGTATTCCCTCGAGTGAAAAGTTTAATTTTTTATTTTCAGACAATTATTATCTGTCCATCTTTTGGGAGTGATTATCATATCCACAAGAAAACCTAAATCGGGCAAGGTAGAAGAATCTTTTTACCCATTCGCCAAGTGTACAAGTTAGGTGGGTCGACAACATATTCCTGTTATGTGATGCACATGCCGTCACCAGTGTTGTATAGAATGTATCAGACGTGTTTTCCTGTGGAGGAATCGGTTGACCTATTTGCGATCAAATGTTTTCGGTTCCCATTGGAGAGGCACGTCCTTCCGTCTACTAATCGAACGGTTTTGCGTTGCGGTCGCAAAACACAGACACTAAACGTATTACAGTGAACAGAGACGTCAATGAACGAACGGACAGATTATAACTTTGCGAAAATAAAGTGATCTTTTCACTCGAGGGAAGATTTGAACCAAGGCCCTCTCCGCAGCTGCTCACGCTAACCACGGGACCGCGGCGCTGCTAAGTTCACATTATCCTTGATGGTGCCTATCTTGCTCATGGACTACTCAGTTTGTATATTTTGCTTATTTTTTTCATAGTTCCACACAACTTCTTCCTGTTTTCTCGATCGATCTGTGTTCAGTTTTTCAAGGCCTATCCTCTGTGCCAACTTACAACTAAATCTGAGGGGGGCGCAGTGGGGAGGTTCCCTTGTTAATGGTCATCGGCCTCAGGGCTACGACGTTAGAGGTGAGCATGAAATGGCGTCTGTGTTACAAATCATAGTGTTTGAGAATCAGAGATCTACATCTACATCTACATGATTACTCCGCAATTCACATTTAAGTGCTTGGCAGAGGGTTCACCGAACCACAGTCACACTATCTCTCTACCATTCCACTCCCGAACAGCGCGCGGGAAAAACGAACACCTAAACCTTTCTGTTCGAGCTCTGATTTCTCTTATTTTATTTTGATGATCATTCCTACCTATGTAGGTTGGGCTCAGCAAAATATTTTCCCATTCGGCAGAGAAAGTTGGTGACTGAAATTTCGTAAATAGATCTCGCCGCGACGGAAAAAGTCTTTGCTTTAATGACTTCCATCCCAACTCGCGTATCATATCTGCCACACTCTCTGCCCTATGACGTGATAATACAAAACGAGCTGCCCTTTTTTGCACCCTTTCGATGTCCTCCGTCAATCCCACCTGGTAAGGTGACGAACGAGTGTAGTGTAAGCTGTCTCTTTAGTGGACTTGTTGCATCTTCTAAGTGTCCTGCCAATGAAACGCAACCTTTGGCTCGCCTTCCCCACAATATTATCTATGTGGTATAACAATTTTACAGTATCTAACTGCGATTTCTGTCACAACTAGCAGTCGGAAGTAGCATTTAACATTCAACGCCGTGTGCCATCCCTTGGCCGAATTTCGTACTTCTTTCTGTGAAACTTGTCATGCTACCGAATCTAGCTGTGATTTCAGTGACAAATCGCAAGTAGCAACTAAAAAGCGCAATTAACATTCACCACCGTGTCCCATCTGAAACCCTGCATTCCTAGTGCTTTTCTTTGCGACATACTACATAGTCTCTGATTTGTGTGACCTGTCGCAACTAGAAGTCGCAAGCAGCAACTCAAAAGCGCAGTTAATATTCTATTCCGTATGCCATCTGTTGACCTACATTCGTACTTCGTTGTAAGAACCTCATGTCTCGCGATATGATTGTATTACACACTTATAGTCCAAGAAATGAACGAAGAAGTTAATTTGCTCTGAAAAATATTTTATACTCGGTTGAGAATTGGTGCAACCAACTAATGTGAATGCCAAATAAAGGTTCTGCTAATTGATAGACCTACAGTATAGCTGGGAATTTTCGTGACATATTGAAATACACATTTCATGATAAAAGCTAAAACAGCGGGGTAATTTCAGAAAACAAATAATAGATGATGCTCTGTTGAGTATATTGATGTGGTTCAAATGGTTCGAATGGCTCTGAGCACTATGCGACTTACCTTCTGAGGTCATCAGTCGCCTAGAAATTAGAACTAATTAAACCTAACTAACTTAAGTACATCACACACATCCATGCCCGAGGCAGGATTCGAACCTGCGACCGTAACGGTCGCTCGGCTCCAGACTGTAGCGCCTAGAACCGCACGGCCACTCCGGCCGGCTATATTGATGTGTGTCTACTACGTAACTTTTACCAAAAGTTTAACATCTGTATTCACAAGACAGTATATTTTTTTCTGACAGTACAATACGCAGTTAAACTTTTTGTCTATATTTTCAAATATTGCGCTAATACTCTTTCCAATGTCAACCTTTTAACTGTAAGAGCTGCACTAATACTCTCCTCAATGTAAACTTTTTAATTGTAAGACCAGTACTTTCCACTGTTATCACTTGTACATCATCAACCTCAAGAGACGCAACCTTCCAACCTAACGTAGACCTTGGGCTACGCTACGTGTAAGTCTGCCATCACAACCAACATTTCAAGGCGGGAGAGATGGACGGAGTCATCAATATCACATTCTGGCAACTCTTTATCACTAAATACACAGCAGAAAAATGTGGTGTATAGAATGGCTTAAACAAGGTGAGAATGGAATTTTCATTGTTGACTCATAGTGTAGTTCACATTTATTTATCATCCCTTTCAAATCACATAACGACTTGAAATAAATGCTTCAGATGCTTCTAAGCACTATGGGTCTTCACATCTGTGGTCATCAGTCCCCTAGAACTTAGAACTACTTAAACCTAACTAACCTAAGGACATCACACACATCCGTGCCCGAGGCAGCATCCGAACCTGTGACCGTAGCAGCAGCGCGGTTCCAAGCTGAAGCGCCTAGAGCCGGTCGGTCACAAAGGCCGGCATAACGATTTCAGTGACGCACTGTACCAATACTCATTTTGCACACTTATGTTACCAATTATGGCTCTTTTAATCTGCGAGTTCTTCAAGAGTCATCTTGCATCTCCACGATTATCTCGTATAGATGTGGAGGGGTACGCAGAGCAGCCAGTAATCGAAATGGGAACTGCGTCTAGAAAATCACGAGGATCATTGAACATTTATGCCGCTACTAATTACTAGTAACATAATTCACGTTATACAATTGCTAATATTACTGGTAATTGAAGCAATTGAGTGGGGGGAAGTGGTTTCACACTTTGTACGAACGATGCCACTACGGTCATTCACTGGAAGCTACCACTTCTGATGAAGACGGTGTAAAGACGCCGTGGCAACTTCTCCAGTTCTTCTGTCAATGGTATTTGGAATTATCGCTGCGTCTAGTGACTGAAAATGTGGTTCAGATGCCTCCGAACTAACAGCGTGGGTAGAAACCGTATTTCAAACATTAACTCTTATGGTACTGTGTGGTAATTTGTGTTACGATTCTCAACATCACACTATCAATATATTCCCACTTGTTCCAGGAAGAATATAAGTAAAATACACTTGCTACTGACTGTTTTGTTGATATGAAATTTTGTCTGTGGGCAAGCGTGCGTTTCGTAGATCATGTAACAGCTGAGGAAGAATCGTTTGAAATGTTAATAATACCATTTCACGCAACTTTTTGTCTTTTGGGTTACTGAAACGTTAACCTTAGGTCCTGACAACTAATTGCCCATACACGTGACAATATATTTCTTGATTGTATTTACACAGTTCACTTCTTACTTGCGACTAGTGACAGTTTAACATGTACCATTTATAAATCGCGTAAAGCGCAGAAATCGCAGAAGTAGCAGAAACCGCACAAGTGGTAGAAATAGCATTAGTGGAGTGCGGAGGTATACAAGTTGTGAATTCGTTAACTGCGATTCTTAGCCGCGCGGTCTGAGGCGCTGCAGTCATGGACTGTGCGGCTGGTCCCGGCGGAGGTTAGAGTCCTCCCTCGGGCATGTGTGTGTGTGTGTGTGTGTGTGTGTGTGTGTGTGTCTGTGTGTGTGTTTGCCCTTAGGATAATTTAGGTTAAGTAGTGTGTAAGCTTAGGGAATGATGACCTTAGCAGTTAAGTCCCAAAAGATTTCACACACATTTGAACATTTTGAACTGCGACTCTTAACTGCGAAAGACCGCAGTTATAAGAATCGCAGTTACCGAAAAGTAGCATTCACAGAAATCAGTGATATCGGAAAATCGCAGCTTAGCCCATCCCTACGCGACATTACGTTTTCAGCAGGAGCTCTGCTCTCTCTCTCTCTCTCTCTCTCTCTCTCTCTCTCTGGCAGCCAGTAACGGCACCACTTCCGGTGCGCCCCTTCCGGTTGACGTCGCTGCCCTGCCGTCGCATCGCCACTTAGAGGCGTCCTGTGTGGCGCCCGTGCTTCACTGTCGTCCTTTCCTGGTTCCCACAGAGGATTTTTTCTGCGTCTTCCTGTCACTGTTGTTACAGATGGCGCCCTAGTACTTGAAGACTGTGGAAACAGAACGCAACCACCCACAACTACTTCCGAGAAGCATTATTCTACTACCGTGCCCGTCTTTAAATGCCCACACTCGTCTTTTTGTAGTGCCAGAATCATCACCAGCATGTCCTGTCCTCATGTACTGAATAACAATGGTTAAGTTGCAGGTTCAGTCTGGAACCGAGCGACCGCTACGGTCGCAGGTTCGATTCCTGCCTCGGGCATGCATGTGTGTGATGTCCTTAGGTTAGTTAGGCTTACGTAGTTCTAAGTTCTAGGGGACTGATGGCTTCAGATGTCAAGTCCCATAGTGCTCAGAGCCATTTGATACCATTAAGTTGCAGGAGCGCTAATGTCTTAACCAACGCAACATGGGACGGGGGGGGGGGGGGGGGGGGGGGGTACTTTGTTCTTTGTTACTTTCTGCCCAACTTTTGAAAATATCGTAATCTTGTCTGATACTTTACGTTTTAAAATTTTGTAAAAAAAAAAATTATTGTTTTTAATGATTCCTTATATCAGATTCCGTAACTGTTTTAAATTTTTCAGTAAAATGTAACACAAAAATTTAAGTGTTAGTAGTCAATGTCACTTTTCGTAACAAATGTTATATTCACATTTTCAGGTTCAGTACCCTTCTTGCTCATCTACATAACTTTAAAAGGTATGTTGCGAACGAAAATCGACGACAATTAACGAAGTTTGTATTTTTTTTTTTTATTTTTGGTGCTGGTCACAAAGTATCCCTCCACTCGGTGTACACATTACAGAAAATTCTTTGGTGTTGCTAAAATTGTGCGAAAAGATATTTTCAGATTCTTTACCATACTTATACACCAGAACCCTTTTAAAAAACATGTTAATAAAAATTAACGATTTTTTTCTTTTTTAACCCTATTTGCTGCTGGTCACGAAGTAACACCCCCCCCCCCCCCCCCCCAGTTACCGCGTTACGGAAAATGTGTTGGTATTGCCAGGGTTAAATGTTCCGAGCCATGGGCTTCAACATGATCCAGCGTGGACAAAATGACAAGAAATATTACATTAAGTTAACACGTTCTCCCAGAAGAATTCTGGTATTCCAGGTCGAAAAGCAAAATTGTGCGGAATTTTCGATGTAAGTACTATAACCACTTAACCTCACATGTTTGTTTATGTTGACACAGGGCTCTTCTAACACTGTTTTCTACCGTAGGGCACCAACACACCAAGAGTATTTCGCTACAGTGGAAGAATAAAAATGGACAACGGACGATTATGTAAAGTGCATCTTGTAAATCTTGTGGACAGCCGTCTGATGATGAACTTGTCAGTTCGAAACCGGTTACGGAGCTATTTACTTAAATAAATAGCAGTATTAATAGTGGCTGGTTGCTGTCTTCTTCTGTGGAAGAATCAACCTGCATTAATGGAATTTAAAACTTCGGCCGTCATTTGCTGTCTTCTACTGCCAAACCAGACTGATCAACAAGTGATCGGACGGAAGCCTTAGATCCGCTTAACGATTTTACATAGGAGTCGAATTATTGTCGGGTTCTCCGCCATATTAGTCAATGTATGGCAGTGTTAGCTGTTGTATGCTTCGCACTTCACAGATGCACGAATCTCTACTAATCTTTGTGTGTCGTCACTTGCGCGTCCTCTTTTGAACACAGTGTGCAAAAGTGGCCTTTGCGTCTTCAGAATTTCCCGACTTTCGCTATTAAACCTTGGTGGATCTTTTCCGTCCTTATTCCACTTACAAGGCACATGCTTGTCCAGAGCACGATTTACAGTCTGTTTAAACTTTTCGCATAAACCCCGTGTTTCCATCATTCTGGAAGTAAATAAGCGCAGTTCATTGTCTAAATGAAATGTTAACAACTGATTATCCACTCTTTCTAGCAGAAACACTCTCCTTGCCCACTTGGCTGATTTATTGACTGTCGTAACCATAGTCGCTATGATGACATGATCTCTAATCCCCGTCTCTATACTCACGCAATCGATTAGGTCCGGCCAAACTAGCTGCTCAAGACAGTTTTCGGAAAACTTGTTCAAAAGTACTTCCGAAGACACTCTGTCTGTACCCCTGCAGTGAATCCATCCACGTCCCAGTAGGTTTAAGAGGCCACCAACTAGTATTGTATCATCTGGGTATTTATGCACAACTGTCCATTGATTTTCTTTTAATGACTCTAGAATTGTCACAAGAGAGTCGGGCGATGAACACTCCCTCTCCTACGGCGTCTAATCCGCCTTACCGATAAACATTCCAAGACTCACTAAAAGCATCGATACTGCGAGAAATGGATAATTTCAAGGAAGTTTATGCTGTAGCCGAAAGTGTGTGTGTAATACGAAACAATTTAGCTTGTGATGAACATATCACTTTAGACTGAAGGAAAAGATCAAATATAAGTGGAGTACTATCAGTCCATTTGTTGGCTATAAAATGAAACAGACTGGAGAATTCAACAGAATTGTTTGTTTGTGTGTGTGTGTGTGTGTGTGTGTGTGTGTGTGCGTGTGTTTGTGTGTGTGTTTGTGTTTGTGGGTGGGTGGGAGGGTTTGTTCGCAGCGTGTAGTAATGTCGATTCTCTCTTTGTTTCAGGTAAGACTCCCCTGCCTGCTCTTACAATGTCGCCAGTTACGGATTGTGGTATGTAATGTGCGGCATAGTTATTTTCATATTACGTCCAAGTTGTGAACAGAGATATATACTTGTTTTAATAAGGAGATATAGTTGAAGGTAACGAAGGATCTAACGAGTATTTTTCTTCATTTCTGGAAGTGATATAGCAAATGTTATTAAGCGTGGCAGCTGTAACTTCGTTATGCTGTATGTAACCATCATCTTCTCCTCTATTGCCTCTTTTACAGATTTGGAACTTTTCTTCTAATGTTAGTGTTAGGCGATGAATTCTTTCTGTGAGGACCGGCATAATTTGGGTTCGTGAACTCCGCCTTTTGCAAAACATAAGCATTCCTTTTTTTTTTACCCAAACATTCTTTGACACCAATGTATGTACAGGATCATTACAATTAAAGTTAAACTTTAAGACCGCTGTAGAAATAACACCACTGGTCAGAATGACGTCAATGAAATCGGAGAGGAGGAAAACCGTGTACTCGGCAGAAGATTAATACCAACTGTCAAATGGTCGTGCACATGACAGGTGTTTTCATTTACGTATTCAATACGTAAATGAAAACACCTGTCATGTGCACGACCCATTGAAGTTGGTATAAACACGCCGGGTACACGGCTTTTCCTCCTCTCGCGTCTTGACGTCATTCTGACCAGTGGTGTTATTTCTACAGCGTTTTGGAAGTTTAATTATGATCATCTTGTATTATACGAAGTTCGTGGTTCCTTCACTATCGTTCGTGAAGAAATGTTAACATGTTGATATTTTTTTATTTAGCTCATTGAAGATACAGCAGATATCTGGTAAAGTAAATATGAGTAACAAAGGTCGATGTGGAAAGAATAGGATGATTTAAGTAATTTTATCTAGTGGCCGAAAGTGTCTGCTATGTTACATCAGAACGGACATTTTATTACGTAGATTTAGGCCGTGCCGAACAAAGCAGTTTTCGCGTGGAGAAATCTATTTGCAATACACCAGCTGGTCGTCACAGAGTATCTCGAATTTATGAAAAGAGCAACGAGTTCGGTAGACTTGCGTCATCTCCTATAACGTCTCGTTAACCGCCTCTCAGTTTGGCTGTCGTGAAAGGTGCTTCACACAGAAGTTGAAGATATGGTGGAACGGAGCAGTCGCAAGGAGAGTCCAAGATATCAGCAAATGAGTTATCTACAGGGCAAATCAGAACACCGACAAATTTTCAGAGGTTTGAAATTTTTTGTACACTGCTGTTATGGTTATGATCACTGGACAAAAGTTTTAGTCACTTGATCTTGAGCAGTTATTAGCAAAAAATGGTTCAAATGGCTTTGAGCACTATGCGACTTAACTGGTGTGGTCATCAGTCCCCTAGAACTTAGAACTACTTAAACCTAACTAACCTAAGGACATCACACACATCCATGACCGAGGCAGGATTCGAACCTGCGACCGTAGCGGTCACGCGGCTCCAGACTGTAGCGCCTAGAACCGCACGGCTACTCCGGCCGGCAGTTATTAGCAGACTGCGACAAAGTTGTGTACCCTTTCAGAAGTTGTTCAGATATACCTTATGAGTATTTCGGTCTAATGGTCCCACGGTATTTCGCGGCTCGTTACAGAGGTAGCGCATTTCGTTTTGACGACAACGGATTGGTCGCGGAGGTTCTGTTTGATGACCAGCTCGGGGAACGGACATAATACCGATGAAACTCCTCCTTCTGGAGTCCAGCTTACGAGATTGCAGTCGACGCTCGCACGGATTGCTGTTGCCAGAATTATCGCAGCCACTGAGGCAGTACTGCAAACCCTTGGAATTGTCGAGCGTGTGAGACAGTGGATGGTGCTTCGCTGTATACCACTGCTGTGATCGTGGTGATCGTAATTTCGAACAATACGTCTAAGGGAAAAGTTCTGCTGCATTTGTTCCATGCTGTACTGTACACTGACTGAACGCACCGTGATAAAAGTGAACGTGTTTCGTCTGAGGGTTGTTGTATTACTCTGTATTGTGCGCTGTACCCTTTGGTTACTGGATGTTGCAGGCTTCTTCACTGGTGTGAAGGTATTTGCACGCGACCGTGCGACCCTTAGACTAAAATACCTCAGAAAGTATCCGTGAACAACCCCAGAAAGCTTGTCAGTGTAGCTGCGGTTAACCCTCCATATTACCGAAGCCGGTTAACAGCTTCAGCTGCACGGTGGCTATTTAACAGCTTCCGGAACCACCGTGGTGACTCGTGTATTGGCCAGACGATTTCCACCGTTCACGACAATGAGTGTAGAGCACCATCTCCACACATGATGACCACAACACGCAGAACGGTGTGTGGCACGAACACGTCTCGGATCATGGCACTCATTCGACTGAAATTAAGACTGGCAGATACAAACACAGGCGAGAGCTAACCCTGACTTGGCCAGCAGAATCATGTCGTGTGGAAACACAATGTTACTCAACACAACATGTTACATGCAATGAAAAACTGCAAAGGGCATGTTTCTACCATTCATTTGATCGTCGTTGAGATACAAGTCGAACAACCGAAGAACCTACGCTGCACATGAAATGTGTCAGAAAATTTAATGTCCTCAGGGATACGCTCAGTAGCGGTTCATCGCTTCTACCAGCTTCCACCACGGTGGCGCTGTTGCCTCAGTTTATGCTATCGACAATTCCTCTCGCAGGTACTTTGGTTACCCTTGGCTTATTAACAGCTGAGTGATACAGTGCACATGGAGATGGAAGTGTGCAATTCGAATTGGCCGTGTATGACGATCCTAGCTGGTTTCTGTAAATAGCTTTAGATTGTTAGACTCCGTAGGTGGGGAATGCTGTATAGTCCCATGCACAGAACAACGAAAGAGAAGCGCAACTCTTTGTGTTATGAAAGAGGGAAACACAGACCGACAGCAGCGCCTCTAGTGGTATGGAGAGTAACTAATAAAGAATAAACATTGCGGATTGCACCCCTCCTAGTTTATGTAGTTTAGGTTTTGTTTCCTGTTTTTCTTTTTTCCTTATCTCAGTTATCTGGGCGTGCTATGTAATTATTTTAGCTAGCATCGTCATAAAATCATTTAAACACAGTTATAGTACATTGCAATACAACAGTGACAAACCTATCACTCAGGAATATTTGTAGTAAATTGGACTACAAATATTCCTGAATAGTATTATACTTTGACATCTTACGAGCTGTGGGGTCAATGGAGAAAAAAAAAATATTATTAAGAGAATAATAGGCAGTTAAAGAGGTTCAATTAAGAAATATTTATCACAGTGTTAATTAATGAAGAATTCTAAAATTTGTTAGAACTAGGTTTCAGGACTGTAATTTCTGAGTAATTGCCCAGGAAACTTGCACTACGGACCGCTACTTTCTTACAAACATTTTCCTGCATCTTATGATTGTAAATGCTTAAAAACAAAACATCAATATTAAGTACCAAAAATAGGGAAGGTGGATAAAAACAGTGAAATGAAAACAAAACTTACTTTTTATTTCTCAAGCAGACGATAAAAATTAGTAGTTCGTTAACACCAGTTCTGGTATTAGCGTCTGTATAACGAACACTTGCCATAGAACCACTAGTAATGATAAGTCTAATTGGCTATTAACAACAGTTTCACTTGATGCACTACTGATATTAGCTATTCCACAAAGAACACCTGCCACATGTTTTGGAAACACACCCCTGTTTAGCCTATGCCAAGTTCTATTCATAAAATATTCTTTGAAAAAATGATCTTCACAAACAAAATAAGTAGCACAATTCACACCAGGTGACAGTTTACAAACACTTTTCCACTTCAGAAGCAACTCTTGAGGTTGTTTTGGAAACCCGTAGAAATGCTTGTTGTTAAGTTTCTCCATTGATACCACGTAATATCCCGAAGGACAGTCGGGACATTTACAGGACTATTTCAACGTCAGTTTGTTGTGTTGAATATTCTGAAAAAACATAAAATTCTTCATTAAATAAAACTACTACTGACATATCAAAGTTATGTAAATAAACAAACTGAAACCACACAGCTTAATTCACGATAAAAGAGAATACATTTCATTTATAGGCTACGAGATTATTTACTGTAAATTAAATGTCTTATCTTAGAATTAATTGGGACATTTTTTCAGCATGAAATCTTTTGAGTTCCACGGTGAACTTTAAGAAATTCAAAGTATAAAATCTGTTTGCAATGAAGATGAGTAGTATGTAAATATGAAACAAATACAAAGACGACTGTAACCGTCGACTTCAGTACAGAGCAAGACGACAGAATATCAACAACCGCCATTAGACAGCTATCATTGGTCAATTTCAGCTTCGTTTAGCCCCTAGCGCCTCTAGTGGTCTGGGAGGAACTACGTGGCTTGTTGCCTCTTCTCCCATAGAGCTTTCACCCCCGTGGTCCCCTCAGACCTCCATCTCGGTCCTCGTGCTTCACGGTCGTTACTGCGCCCTAAAAGTAAACAAAACAATCCTAGCCGGTACAAGTTATGGACCTTAGGCGCTACGAAGGCTTCGTAATCTTTATTCCATGTAATCACTGACCCTAGTGATAACGCTGATAAAATCCACAGCGCAACAGGCATAATTTAACAATGAATGCCTCACACAGTGTTTCAAGTAATGCCTCCCGCCGACGCCACCATCAGCCCCCCCCCCCCCCCCCCCCCCCCCGCACCAGAATTCAAGACACGTAACTCGGGAGATACGACACTTTATACATAGGAATTCCATCCTTCAAAGAATCGTGGATTATGGGTGGGGGAGCACTGACGTCATCCACGATGTGGGTTAGAGCAGGAGCGCTGAAATGAGGAGGATAGATACCTGGTAAACAGCAGGATTATATCGGTAAATCTTGTGAGAACTGTTTCAAACTGTCGCCTAAAAGAAAGCGATACCAGTTTTCGTCAGAGGAGAAAACTTTTACGTAGCTTTTGGCAGAGCTGTTCGAAGGTCGAGATTTCATTCCAGCGGTTTGACTGGTTTCTACGCAGAACTTACCTTAAAAACTCGGCGCATCTCCTCTGCTCCGGCGAGAATTTAATTTTTGAGCTGCGGGAAAGGGGACCGAGGGTGGAGGGAGTGGGTGAGAAGAAAAGGGGAGGGGAGGAGCTGGAACCGGCGGCCGTGGCTGCGCGTTAAAATGCTATTTCTGGAGAGCCCAGTCCCACTCTTGTACCGCCGCCTAATTTTCCTCTCCGTTCTTCCTCTAGTCCCCAGATAGCACGGCGCACTCCTCATGTTTTGTGCAGCAGTTTGGCATTAATCAAACTTCGACAATGTGTACAGGGTCTGTTCAGAAAATTGCGGAACATTCGTAATGTTGCCCTAACGGTGTGTTGGAGCGAAATGCAGTTGGCATCCCTGCACGCGCCTCAGTTTAATGTGTAACTGCCGGAAGTTTCATTGTTGTATGTCTGTTAGTTATTGTTCAGAAGTGTATTGAGTAGAAAGTTGTGTCGCACAGTTCCCGAATTTTCGAGATGGCAGAGTTAGACGAGCAACGCGTCTACATTAAATTTTGCGTGAAACCGAAGAGAACGTTTACAGAGACACAGCAAAGGATGCGGGAAGCTTACGGTGATGAATGGTTAAGCCGTACTCGATCTTACGAGAGGTTCACACGGTTTAAAAACCGCCGGACGAAGTTAAAGATGACCCTCGTTCAGGACGCCCATCGACGTCTACCGAAGACGCTCATGTCAGGAGCGTCAACGAAATTGTGCGTGACAGTCGAAGACTCACCTTACGAAAGATTACAGAAGAATGTAACATTTCAGTTGGATCATGTCATGAAATCCTGATGCAGCGTGTTGGAATGCATCGTGTTGCCGCCAAGGTCGTCCAACGGCTCGTGAGTCAAGACCAGAATGACGTCCGCCTCGCAGTCTGTGAAAAGCTTTTGTATTACGCGAATGAGAACGAGAACTTCCTTAAGAGAACCATAATCGGTGATGAGACGTGGATCCACCGTTACGATGTTGAGGCCAAGGTTCAGTCTTCACAATGACTCGGGAGAGGTTCTCCAAGATCGTCAGGTCAGATCAAATGTCGAAGCCGTACTGATAGTTTTCTTCGACTTTGAAGGAACTGTTAATCGATGTTACTATCGGGACGTATTGGGGGGGCCTTCGAGAAAATGTCGGAGAGAAAAGGCCTGAAATGTGGTGAGACAAATTCACGGCTCTTGGGAGATAAAATTTGCGGACGGCTCTTTGTGCGATTCAGCAAGAGCCGTACCAACACTGCTTCCTGAAGCATACTAAAGAGCCAAAGAAACTGGAACACCTGCCTAACATCGTGGAGGGCTCCCGCAACCACGAGGAGTGCCGCAACCCGACGTGGCATGGACTCGACTAGTGTATGAAGTAGTGCTGGAGGGAACTGACACCGTGAATCCTGCAGAACTGTGCATAAATCCGTACAGTACGAGGGTGTGGAGATCTGTTCTGAACAACACGTGCCAAGGCATCCCAGATGTGCTCAATAAAGTTCGCGCCTGGGACGTTTGGTGGCCAGCGGAAGTTTTTAAAGTTACAACAGTGTTCCTGGAGCCACTCTGTAGCAACTCTAGCCGTGAGGGGTGTCGCATTGTCCGGCTGGAATTGCCCAAGTCCGTCGGAATGCACAATGTACTTGAATGGAAGTAGGCGATCAGACACGATGCTTACGCATGTGTCACTTGCCAGAGTCGTATCTAGACTCTTAGGGGTCCCATACGACTCGAACTGCACACGTTGCACACCATTACAGAGACTCCACCAGCCTGAACAGTTCCTTGATGACATGAAGGGTCCATTGATTCATGAGGTCGTGTCTATACCCGTACGCAACCATCCGCTTGATACAATTTAAACGGCACTCGTCCAACCACGCAAAATGTTTCCAATCATCAACAGTCCAATGTCGGTGTTGATGGGCCCAGGCGAGGCGTAAAGCTTTGTGTCATTCAGTCATCAAGGGTACACGAGTGGGTCTTCGGGCCCATATTGATGATGTTTCGTTGAATGGTTCGCACGTTGACACTTCTTGATGGGCCAGCATTGAAATCTGCAGCAATTTGCGGAAGGGATGCACTTCTGTCACGTTGAGCGATTCTCTTCAGTCGTCGTTGGTGCCGTTCTTGCAGGATCTTTTTCCGGCCGCAGCTATGTCCAAATGTGTGTGAAATCTTATGGGACTTAACTGCTAAGGTCATCAGTCCCTAAGCTTACACACTAGTTAACCTAAATTATCCTAAGGACAAACACACACACCCATGCCCGAGGGAGGACTCGAACCCCCGCCGGTACCAGCCGCACAGTCCATGACTTCAGCGCCTTAGACCCCTCGGCTAATCCCACGCGGCGCAGCTATGTCAGAAATTTGATATTTTACCGGATTCCTGATATTCACGGTACACTCGTGAAATGGTCGTACGGGAAAATGATCACTTCATCGCTACCTCGGAGATACTGTGTCCCATCGTCGAGAATGCATAGTTGTACAAACAATGCTGCACAATGATATGTGACATTTTATGACTATATCGATAGAACAGACAAGCATAATGTAATACCTAAAGTGACGCTGAAGAAATGAATGTTACATTACAATATATTCAAATATTAAACCTATCTGCGTGCATAAAACAGAAATGTTCTACACGTGAGTACCGACACAGGCTACTACGTTATGTGGGCAAACTGATGAATGTGACGAACATAGCGAATAAAGGGAGGTCCGAGGAAGACGTCCATTAGCTTATTAGCTGCCGCGCGCAGTGCACGCGTGGTTTGAGGCGCCATGCCACGGATTGCGCGGCCCCTCCCGCTGGAGGTCGGGCATGGGTGTGTGGGTGTGTGTTGTTCTTAGCATAAGTTAGTTTAAGTAGTGTGTAAGTCTTTTATTATTATTTGTTATAACTTATTATTAGATTTCAGAGCCAGACTAAAAAGAAAGTCTTAGACCCGAGCTGAGCTTTAAAATCCCTGAAAATCGTCATACTTAGTTTCTGCCATTTTCCATTCTGTCCTATATTAGCACATTTAGTATTGCTCATTTTTATCAGTTCTTCTTTACTAGCCCGCCAATCACGAATGCCATTTTTTCTGTTGGTAGAGGACCGAAATGCCGCAGAGCTGCTCTGTCTCCATGTTCTTCTGCATGTGCTATTACTTCCAATTTATAGCCCGCATCATATGAATACCTTTTAGTTTTTTTCCGTTACGAAACTAGCTGCCAACAAAAATGTTGTCCTGTTACCGGTAACGCAAATGACTTCGAACTCAAGTTCACTGGCACCGTAGATGGCAGCGACGCACCACAGGCTAGACAGTGTTCTGGGGTTGCGATGGCAGAGCGGGAGGGAGGCAGTGTTAGCGAGCTTGCGAATACCCATAACTCGCGTTCTTCGCATCGTTGCTCTGCTGCTGCCAATTCAATTCCATGTCGCCAGATAGAGACAGGTTTCCCGCGGCATCGAATATATGGCCGTATGCAAGCCTGGCGGGAATTTTAAATAAAACACTGGACTTTTTGTATGAATTTCGAGTATAATCGCACTCGAATTTTAGAGGCAGTTTTTTGGACAACAGAGTGCGTCTTCTAGTCCGTAAAATAAGGTAGCGCGTACGGTAGAGGAACAGTTCTGAGAAGATTATTTCAGCATGACAATGCACCGTGTCTTAAAACAGTTTCTGTGAGGCAGTGGGAGAGTAACGTTCGTGAAAGCAACTACACTTCCGAGTGCCTCGACACGAAATCCAGTGCAGCAGCTTTATGATGAGTCAGAACTCGTACTTGCCTCCACACACCAGCCTGCAACACCACTATCTTCTCTGGTTCCGGCTCTTGGGCTGCTATCCTTACACAGACATTCAGATACCTAACTGAAAGTGTCCCCCAGCAGAATGGTCGTGAAGGCTAATTGTGGACGCACCCTACATGTCCACCAACAAGTGTACAGGTACCTCTGATCGAATAGTGTACATTTGCATCCACGCTCGCGTCTTTCCTACCCATCTGCACGGGTTCCACTTGCTACATTTCTTGTATCCTGGCCTAACGACAAATTTAGGCTCAGCACACAAAGTCACTGACACACATCGCGTCCCGCGCAAAACGTCGAGTTGTGCTCTCAGCGTCGCCATCTATGTTGACAAGAGTAGGAAGTACTGTAGGAAGTGGTGGGATAGTGTAAATGGAATGCATCATTCGTATAACATGTGCCACTTTTTTAGTAGTTACATGCAACTAGTTTCAGACCTAAGGGATTGACAGTTGTCCGCACATCGTGGTCGTGCGGTAGCGTTCTCGCATCCCATGCCCGGGTTCCCGCGTTCGATTCCCGGCGGGTCAGGGATTTTCTCTGCCTCGTGATGACTGGGTGTTGTGTGATGTCCTTAGGTTAGTTAGGTTTAAGTAGTTCTACGTTCTAGGGGACTGATGACCATAGATGTTAAGTCCCATAGTGCTCAGAGCCATTTGAACCATTTTTTTGATTGACAGTTATTGAACTATATGAAATAAAATCGTCATGATTTCTGAACTGTTTACGTTCAAACTATACGGTTGACCGCGGAGCATGATGGGAATTAGTATGCGCTGTATGGTTTGGTTCAGCGCACTTTCATTTGGATGGGTTCGTCAACAAACAAAATTAGCGCATCTTGGGGTACTGAGATTTCGCGATCGAGAAGTCTCTTCACCCTCAACCGGTAACTCTGTAGTGTGCATTGTCCAGTCACTGAATAATCGGTGCGGTATTCCTTGATGGCATGGTGACTACTCAACGATACGTGAAGGTTTTGGAAGATGATTTCATCCCCATTATCCAAACTGACTTTCATTCCGACAAGATGTGGTTCGTGTAAGACGGAGCTCGACCCTATCGAAGCAAGAGAGTGTTTGATGTCCTGGAGGAGCACTTTGGGTACCGCATTCTGGCTCTGGGGTACCCAGAGGACACTGGCATGGGCCTGGATTGCCGGACACATACTCCGAATCTGGGCACATGCGACTGCTTTTTGTTGGGCTATATTTGAGACAAGGTGTACAGCAATAACCCCAAAACTGGAAACAGCTATTCAGGACGTCATCGACAGCATCGACGTTCCGATTCTTCAGCAGGTCATGCAGAATTTCAGTGTTCGTCTGCGTCACATCATCTCCAATGATGGCAGGCGTCTCGAACACGTCATAACCTAAATACGAATATCTGCAGTGGCGTTTTTTACATTTTGAGAAAAGTGTGGGCACGCCGTTGTTTGTAACTTACTTACTTTTTTTTCATGTAGTTCAATAACTGTCACCCAGTTAGTTTCCATTTCACTTGGTTTTACTGAACTCGCTATGAGATCGGCTTTCTCGTTTTGAAGTTGTACTGAGCTTACGTAATGGATTTTCTCAACTATTATTGTGATTCTGTAACATCACACACACACACACACACACACACACACACACACACACACACACACACACACAGAGAGAGAGAGAGAGAGAGAGAGAGAGAGAGAGAGAGAGAGAAGTAGCAGACGCTCCTGCTACCAGCAAAACAAAAGAAAATACAAACCCATCCCGCAATATCAAAATAAAGGGCTGGCGAGATGGCATTGGGCCTTCACAGCAACGTCAAAATATTCAGTGTTTGTGAACGTATGATGTGCTAAAATCTACCACATATGCGTAGAACGTGAATAGTGATGTCACATACAAAAAAAAGTGAGTAACGAAAATAATTTAATAGTGGTTAGAATAGTAAGTGGAAGTGTTGTTGATAATTCTTCCGGGTTATATGTCCGTGGTCCATGGAATTCTTCTATTCCTAACGTTTCGTCCAATACTACGTTGGACATCTTCCATGGACCACGGCCATATAACCCGGAAGAATGATCAACAACAGTACCATCCGGTTGTGAAAGCCTTCATTGTATGATTAGTTAGTGGAAGAATGAGAACTGTTTGATCCTATGAAAAAAAATTGAAAGAAAGAGCCATATTGTTACAGTGACCGCTGAAGTTGCTTTAAGATAAAGCGAAATGCTTTTGGCCTTACTAAGGCTTCTGTATTAACCTATATAACTTATCAACAAATATTGTATTGAGGAAACTAGAAATCAGTGCCAACCACAGAGGCCTCCAAACCAATGGCGCAGTTCTTCAGTTTAGACACCCTCCTTGCCCAGCCCCCCCTTCTCTCTCCGTCTTTCGCTCTGCCCCTCCCTCCCTCTCTGTCCGCCCCCCCTCCTCCCTCCCTCCCTCCCTCCCTCCTTCCGTGCCCCCTCTCTCACCTCTCCTAGTATACCTCTCCAGCTGTCGACCTTCGCCATTTGGTCTCGCGGCTATAGTACTGGGACCGCAATGCGAGGTAACAGCTTTCCTACCAACGAGCACAGAAGGCTGAGCTCTTTGACCGCGACATACCACAACACAACACAACGGGCAGGGCTGTGCCGCTAATGGAGTTGGCCGCAGATAAAACGCAAAGATCTGCGCGCCAGCTAAAAGCTCGCGTCGAGACAAAGGGGGCCCTACCTAACACCCCCCCCCCCCCTTTCCCTCACCTCCACAAACAAATCGCTGCGTCCACGCAGGGCTCCAAAGAGCTCTGTAGCGTTTTCTGTCCTACTGTGCGGTGTTGGAAATTCACCAAATCTGCCCTGGTGACGCACCCGGTAACGAGAAGAGGCAAATACAAAGGCATTGTACAGGGTGTAAACGATAATCGTGTACAACGTACGACAGTAGTATAGAGAAAGCCGAGAGTAGCAGCCTGATATGGGTTTCATTCCAAAACGAAATGGTTGTGCCTAGCGATTGTATTCATTTCAAGTGGCAAAGGGCACAGCAATCAGTTGCAAATGATCTTTATTGCAGTTCCAGACGTCGTCGAACTTCAGTGCAGTAAAGGTAACTTAAAACATTAAAAACAGATATGAAACTTCCTGGCAGATTAAAACTGTATGCCGGACCGAGACTCGAACTCGGGACCTTTGCCTTTCGTGAGCAAAGCTCTACCAGCTGAGCTACCCAAGCACGACTCACGCCCCGTCCTCACAGCTTTACTTCTGCCAGTATCTCGTCTCCTACCTTCCAAACTTTACAGAAACACTCCTGCGAACCTTGCAGAACTAGCTCTCCTGAAAGAAAGGATATTGCAGAGACATGGCTTAGCCACAGCCACTGGTAGAGCACTTTCCCGCGATCGGCAAAGGTCCCGAGTTCGAGTCTCGGTCCGGCACACAGTTTTAATCTGCCAGGAAGTTTCATATCAGCGCACACTCCGCTGCAGAGTGAGAATCTCATTCATTAAAAACAGTCTTGTACGAACATAGTCCCACCTGGACTATCCATGAGACGTCGAGTTCACACTCAGGAAGCTGAGCTGAATACAATAGATTACGCTGAAGTGCTAAAGAAACCCGTATAGGCATGCTTATTCAGAGACATGCAAACAGGCAGAATACGCTCCTGCGGTGGGCAACGCCTATATAGGACGACAAGTGTCTGGCGCAGTTGTCAGATCGGATACTGCTGCTACAGTGGCATGCCATCAAGATTTAAGTGACTCTGAATGTAGTGTCACAGTTGGCGCACGGGCGATGGGACACAGCATCTCCGAGATGGCGATGAAGTAGGGGTTTTCTCGTACAACCATTTCAGGAGAGTACCGTGAATATCAGGAATCCGGTAAACATCAAATCTCCGACTTCGCTGCGACCCGAGAAAGATACTGCAAGAACGGGACCAACGACGACTGAAGAGAATCTTTCAACTTGACAGAAGTGCAATTATTCCGCACATTTCTGCAGATTTCAATGCTTGGCCATCAACAAGTATCAGTGTGCGAACCACTCAACGAAACACCATGATATGGGCTTTCGCAGCCGAAGGCTCACTCGTGTACCCTTGATGACTGCACGACACAAAGCTTTATGCCTCGCCTGGGCCCTTCAACACGGACATTGGACTGTTGATGACTGGAAACATGTTGCGCGGTCGGACGATTGTCGTTTCAAATTGCATCGAGCGGATGGACGTGTACGGGTATGGAGACAATCTCATGAATCCATGACCCTACATGTCATCAAGGGGCTGTTCGAGTTGGTGGAGGCTCTGTAATGATGGGGGGGGGGGGGGATCTGCAGTTGGAGTGATATGGGGCCCCTGATACGGCTAGATACTACTCTGATAGGTGACACGTACGTAAGCATCCTGTCTGATCACCTGCATCCATTCAAGTCCAACGTACATTCCGGCGGACTTGGATAATTCCAGTAGGGCCATGAAACAACCCACACGACCCGTCCAGAATTGGTACAGAGTGGCTCCAGGAACACTCTTCTAAGTATAAACACGCCCGCTTGCCACCGAACATTATTGAGCATACATGGGATGCCTTGCAACGTGCTCTTCACAAGAGATTTCCACCCCCTTGCCCTTAAGGATCTATGGACAACCCTGCATAACTGATGGTGTCGGTTCCCTCCAGCACTACTTCAGACATTAGTCGAGTCCATGCCACGTCGTGTTCCGGTACTTCAGCGTGTTTACTGCGGCCCTATACGATACCGGGCAGGTGTATCAGTTTCTTTGGCCCTTAAGTGTGTATTGCTAAGAGCAGGAACTGTAATCACCCACGTAATTATGCCGACGAACCGTATAGCAACATAGCGAACAAATGGCACAAAGAAAATATTTGAAATGGAGGTGACGATAGCAGTAATAAGTACGTAGTATTGTAAAATTAGAAACAGTATCGCCTCAGTTTATAGAAAAAAAAATGGTAAACACAGGGTTTTCTACTGCGAGTAACTTGGGGTGAATTTTAAGAATAGTGTTGAAAAAAGAAATTTTTTTCCGTAGGTTAGCCTTTCGGCTCCGAAAGCCCATATCGATGATGTTTCGCTGAATGGTTCGCACGCTGACACTTGTTGATGGCCCAGCACTGAAATCTGCAGAAGTTTGAGGAAGGGTTGCAGTTCTGTCACGTTGCACGGTTCTCTTCAGTCGTCGCTGGTTCCGTTTTCGCAGGATCTTTCTCCGCCGGCAGTGATGTCGGAGATATGATGTTTTAGCGAGTTCCTGATATTCACGGTACAGTCGTAAAATGGTCGCACGGGAAAATCCTCACTTCATCGCTGCCTCGAAGGTGCTGTGTTCCATCGCTCGTGCGCCGACTATTACACCATGTTCAAAGTGACTTAAATCCTGATAACGTGCCACTGTAGCAGTAGTAACCGATCTTAACAACTGCGCCAGACACTTGTTGTCTTATACAGGGGTTGCCGACCGCAGTACCGTATTCTGCCTGTTTACATCGCTCTGTATGTCAATACGCATCCCTATACCAGTTTCACTGGTGGTGCAGTGTACAGACATGCTCATCAGAAAAAGTCTTAAAAGCTTGTAGGGGTTTTGTACTGTAGGTTTTGCTGAGAAAGAATTGTTAAGGAAAAAATAGATATGTTGCTCCGCTTAAGAGTTCACGGCCAAAATGTAATTAATTTTATTGGATTCGTCCATTATGTAATATATTTATAATATATTTGTTTACATAATAGCTCATAGATTACTGATGTCAGCCGGCCGAAGTGGTCGTGCGGTTCTAGGCGCTGCAGTCTGGAACCGCGAGACCGTTCCGGTCGCAGGTTCGAATCCTGCCTCGGGCATGGATGTGTGTGATGTCCTTAGGTTAGTTAGGTTTAACTAGTTCTAAGTTCTAGGGGACTAATGACCTCCGAAGTTGAGTCCCATAGTGCTCAGAACCATTTTGAACTGATGTCACATATGCTGTTGTATGCATGGTATATTTTTTAGGGCCTGAAGATGACGTTGTTACAACGTTGAAACTAGTTGCCAAAATAAAATCGACGCCTTAAACACAGCTGCAGGAATTTCTTCATTTTTATTATAAATTTATACCAGCTGACGTCCCACTGTCCTCCATTTCAACTATGGATGTACGAAGAATTATGAATAGAGTTTCCCAGTTCGGCCGTTGCCCGCGCAAGTTCAAATGGGCGGGCAGAGGCGATGTCGCGAAACATGTTCTTTGAGTGGTTTCCTAAAGTCGAACAACTGAGCGACACAAAAATTGTCCATGGCACGCTAGTAAGGATCGAACCCGAGCCAAAGGGCGAGCAGTCTCGTGCGATATCGTTCACGCCATGAGACGAACTGCCACTAATCGTACCTGAGGCACCATCTTCATTCCCCTACACACGTAACGAGATAAGCGGCCCAATCGTTTGTGTTTACTAAAAGAGGCACAATTTAAGACTGGTGTCCGTTGATCTCCTCACCAAGGTATTGGACACTCCACACGTTGAACGACAACTGTGAAGTGTCCACGCCTGTGGCGAAGAGGTCTGCGGTAACTATTTTGATAAAGTGGTTCTTCTACTAATCACAAACGACTGGATGGTTCGCGTTGTTTCGTGTATAGAGTCCTGAATATGGTGCCAATTAGGCTCCGACACCGGTAGCGTACCAAAATTAGTCCATGAATTCACAGCTGTTGGATGTCTGTTTTTTGCAACTACACTACTGGCCATTAAAATTGCTACACCACGAAGATGACGTGCTACAGACGCGAAATTTAACAGACAGGAAGAAGATGTTGTGATATGCAACAGAGCATTCACACAAGGTTGGCGCCGGTGGCGACACCTACAACGTGCTGACATGAGGAAAGTGTCCAACCGATTTCTCATACACAAACAGCAGTTGACCGCCGTTGCCTGGTGAAACGTTGCTGTGATGCCTCGTGTAAGGAGGAGAAATGCGTACCATCACGTTTCCAACTTTGATGAAGGTCGGATTGTAGCCTATCGCGTTGGCGGTTTATAGTATTGCGACATTGCTGCTCACGTTGGTCGAGATCCAATATGGGTATGGTACCGCGTCATATTGTATAAAACTACTGCTGCTGGAGAAAAATTAGCGTAATTTTCTTGCTGAATGATTTTTTCAAGGTTCCTGATAAAAAGACCTTGCCACTGATACTGGAAGCATTTTTCGCGGCTGCTGGGCGAGGTGTTCTCTTTCAGAATGGCTCACAGCTTCAGTCCTCCAGCAAACACATTATGTAATTCATTCCTGTACGGTAGTGCTCACACTAGTGTTGTTTACGGGCTGCCTACGTCACCAGCCCTAACTGGTCTCCCTTTGATACAACCGAAGCTCTGCCGGCGACCGGGTTTCGAGCACCGTTGTCTACGTCAATATCCCCCCCCCCCCCCCCCCCCAACATAACGTTTTACGACGCACCACAATTCCCGCGCTGGCCTGCAGTAATTGTGTTAACGTTCCATGTCGTCCGCGTAATCAAATATGGCGCTACAAATGTTTCCGTGTCCGCGCAGTCAGCAAATTGACATTGCTCTCCTGTGGGTCGCTTCTCATTTTTTAATCGTCCCGCAATAAATTTGCGAATTTAATTTCGTATTTGGCCGAATAGCGAATAGCATTCCCAGAACTACTCGCTTCAGCATGTGTCGAAACGCCGGCGCCGCACTCCAGTGTATTTCCCGGGCACACTCCAAAGTAATTTCCACATCTTTCCCTCTACACATTCTCTTCAGGCGTAACGCCTGTTATGCTGATGCGGTAGTTTATAAGAAAACGCTTGTGCACCAAGGCACGTTTCACATTTTTAACAAGCCGTTTTCAGTGAATTCATTGAACGTTTTTCGCTACCACACGTTGGTCATGGATTAGAAACAGTTCATCGGAAGTTTTTTTATAATAATATGGAATGGTATTCACGTATTACCAACTAATTCATTAGTGGAAAAAAATGCTTCAAATGGCTCTGAGCACTATGGGACTTAACATCTATGGTCATCAGTCCCCTAGAACTTAGAACTACTTAAACCTAACTAACCAAAGGACATCACCCACATCCATGCCCGAGGCAGGATTCGAACCTGCGACCGTAGTGGTCGCACGGTTCCAGACTGAAGCGCCCAGAACCGCTCGGCCACTCCGGCCGGCTCATTAGTCGAAAACCAAGCAGCTTCCCCTCACGTGAAAAGCCTATTGAAAGCCTCAAATTTATCGTGTAGACACTGAGTTCTCGTAACGCAACACTTACACTGTCAATTTTGCCTGAGTGTCATTTGTTTTTGTAACTATTGCCAATTTCCCGGTTTATGCTTTCACTTGTTTTATATTTGACTATATGTGTTGGTACAAATCTGTGTGTGTGTGTGTGTGTGTGTGTGTGTGTGTGTGTGTGTGTGTTCGTGCGCGCGCGGTAATTTCAGGGAGTCCCAAATTCATATTCTTGAAGAAAGAAAAAAAGAGCCTTACTTCACGAAGCGCGTAGCATGCAACATACGTTGATCTATTGATTATTCATATGATTTTGAGACGCATTGATTTTGGTTTTCGAACATTTTTGAATACGCTCTAAATTATTTCTGAACGAATCATGAGTTGATTTGTGAATGCGTGTATAGTGTATGTGATCTCTCTCCCAGGGGAATCCCCGTCGCATCTGCAAACAAAAAAGTCCCTCAGACAAAACGGGACGAGGCTATACGAAATGAGCCGAATAAACCCGAACGGGTGAGTACCAATTGCTGGTTTTTTTTTTTTATGGGGCTGACTGGGTATGCGAAATCCATAGATAGAGACTACCGGAGTGGAAATAAACGACTAACAAGAATAACAGGCAAGAAAGATTACGTATTATCTTATCGGTGTATGCAAGAAAATGAAAATCTGACTGAAAATTTTTGCCACATCTTCGCACTGCCAAGAGCCAGTTGTACAGTCCCGTGTCAGCATCTGCTCAAGTTGTGTTCTCAAAATGGCGCGGAGAAGAGACAACCAACACCCTGATGCGCGGACGCGTAGATACTGAGGGACAACATATAAAAATATCTGTACATTACGCCCTTTACGCACTATACTGTATACAGGGTGTTACAAAAAGGTACGGCCAAACTTTCAGGAAACATTCCTCACACACAAATAAAGAAAATATGTTATGTGGACATGTGTCCGGAAACGCTTACTTTCCATGTTAGAGCTCATTTTATTACTTCTCTTCAAATCACATTAATCATGAAATGGAAACACAAAGCAACAGAACGTACCAGCGTGACTTCAAACACTTTGTTACAGGAAATGTTCAAAATGTCCTCCGTTAGCGAGGATACATGCATCCACCCTCCGTCGCATGGAATCCCTGATGCGCTGATGCAGCCCTGGAGAACGGCGTATTGTATCACAGCCGTCCACAATACGAGCACGAAGAGTCTCTACATATGGTACCGGGGTTGCGTAGACAAGAGCTTTCAAGTGGCCCCGTAAATGAAAGTCAAGAGGGTTGAGGTCAGGAGAGCGCGGAGGCCATGGAATCGGTGCGCCTCTACCAATCCATCGGTCACCGAATCTGTTGTTCAGAAGCGTACGAACACTTCGACTGAAATGTGCAGGAGCTCCATCGTGCATGAACCACATGTTGTGTCGTACTTGTAAAGGCACATGTTCTAGCAGCACAGGTAGAGTATCCCGTATGCAATCGTGATAACGTGCTCCATTGAGCGTAGGTGGAAGAACATGGGGCCCAATCAAGACATCACCAACAATGCCTGCCCAAACGTTCACAGAAATTCTGTGTTGATGACGTGATTGCACAATTGCGTGCCGATTCTCGTCAGCCCATACATGTTGATTCTGAAAATTTACAATTTGATCACGTTGGAATGAAGCCTCATCCGTAAAGAGAACATTTGCACTGAAATGAGGAGTGACACATTGTTGGATGAACCATTCGCAGAAGCGTACCCGTGGAGCCCAATCAGCTGCTGATAGTGCCTGCACACGCTGTACATGGTACGGAAACAACTGGTTCTCCCGTAGCACTCTCCGTTCAGTGACGTGGTCAACGTTACCTTGTACAGCAGCAACTTCTCTGACGCTGACATTAGGGTTATCGTCAACTGCACGAAGAATTGCCTCGTCCATTGCAGGTGTCCTCGTCGTTCTAGGTCTTCCCCAGTCGCGAGTCATAGGCTGGAATGTTCCGTGCTCCCTAAGAAGCCGATCAATTGCTTCGAACGTCTTCCTGTCGGGACACCTTCGTTCTGGAAATCTGTCACGATACAAACGTACCGCGCCACGGCTATTACCCTGTGCTAATCCATACATCAAATGGGCATCTGCCAATTCCGCTTTTGTAAACATTGCACTGACTGCGAAACCACGTTCGTGATGAACACTAACCTGTTGATGCTACGTACTGATGTGCTCGATGCTAGTACTGTAGAGCAATGAGTCGCATGTCAACACAAGCACCGAAGTCAACATTACCTTCCTTCAATTGGGCCAACTGGCGGTGAATCGAGGAAGTACAGTACATACTGACGAAACGAAAATGAGCTCTAACATGGAAACTAAGCTATTCCGGACACATGTACACATAACATCTTTTCTTTATTTGTGTGTGAGGAATGTTTCCTGAAAGTTTGGCCGTACCTTTGTGTACCAACCTGTATAAAGGGTGTCTCTCGTTAAGAGTCGTGAGGTGCATTTCCTCTGGTGTTTCAGCGGATATTTGCAATTTCGTTTCTGCGTTGTGTAACTAGTCACCCCAAACAACTGCCCCTCGTCACGTGTTTTATGCGACTTCCATTGTCCACAGAAAGCGTCGGTTTGTTTTCCGTTACAAACAAAATGGTTTGTAAGGCGGAATTATGCGTGCCCATTCGATCGTGCGGTCCCAGATTAGTGTAATGCGATATTTGTTTTATCGATACGTATTAAGAAGGAGAGTGAAACACGAAGAATAGCCAGTGCTTCGTGCTGACCGCTACCGGCAAGCACGCAGCGCGACTCAGTCGATACTGGATTGCTGTTTGTTCTTCGTGTTCTACTGTCCCTGATTATACGTATCCATAAAATACACTACCGGACGTTAAAACTGCTACACCAAAAAGAAATACAGATTATAAACGGGTATTCATTGGACAAATATATTATACTAGAACTGATATGTGATTACATTTTCACGCAATTTGGGTGCATAGATCCTGAGAAATCCGTGCCCAGAACAACCACCTGAGGCCGTAATAACGGTCTTGATACGCCTGAGCATTGAGTCAAACAGAGCTTGGATGTCGTGCACAGGTACAGCTGCCCATGCAGCTTCAGCACGATACCACAGTTCATCGAGAGTAGTGACTGGCCTATTGTGACGAGCCAGTTGCTCGGCCACCATTGACCAGACGTTTTCAACTGGTGACAGATGTGGAGAATGTCCTGGCCAGGGCAGCAGTCGAACATTTCCTGTATCCAGAAACGCCCGTACAGGACATGTGACGTGCAGGGATCGAGTGAAGGGTAGAGCCACGGGTCGTAACACATCTGAAATGTAACGTCCACTGTTCGAAGTGCCGTCAATGCGAACAAGAGGTGAGAGAGACGTGTAACCAATGGCACCCCATACCATCACGCCGAGCGATACGCCAGTATGGCGATGACGAATAGACGCTTCCAATCTGCGTTCACCGCGATGTCGCCAAACATGGATGTGACCATCGTGATGCTGTAAACAGAACCTGGATTCATCCAAAAAATGACGTTTTGCCATTCGTGCACCCAGGTTCGTCGTTGAGTACACCATCGCAGGCGCTCCTGTCTATGATGCAGCTTCAAGGGTAACCGCAGCCATGGTCTCCGACCTGATAGTCCATGCTGCTGCAAACGTCGTCGAACTCTTCGTGCAGATGGTTGTTGTCTTGCAAACGTCCCCACCTGTTGACTCAGGGATCGAGACGTGGCTGCATGATCCGTTACAGCCGTGCGGATAAGATGCCTGTCATCTCGACTGCTAGTGATAAGAGGCCGGTGGGATCCAGCACGGCGTTCCGTATTACCCTCCTGAACCCACCAGTTCCATATTCTGCTAACAGTCATTGGATCTCGACCAGCGCGAGAAGCAATGTCGCGATACGATAAACCACAATCGCGGTAGGCTACAATCCGAACTTTATCAAAGTCGGAAACGTGATGGTACGCATTTCTCCTCCTTACACGAGGCATCACAACAACGTTTCACCAGGCAACGCCGGTCAATTGCTGTTTGTGTATGAGAAATCGGTTGGAAACTTTGCTCCTGTCAGCACGTTGTAGGTGTCGCCACCGGTGCCAACCTTATGAGAATGCTCTCAAAAGCTAATCATCTGCATATCACGGCATCTTCTTCCTGCCGGTTAAATTTCGCGTCCGTAGCACGTCATCTTTGTGGTGTAGCAATTTTAATGGCCAGTAGTGTATATACCGCACCATAGTAATCTGGGATCGCCCTACCGAAGGAGAACGCTAAATTGCGCTTTAAACATCATTTTGTTTGTAACGGGAAACAAACCGACGCTTTCCGTAGACAATAGGGGTCGCATAAAACACGTGACGAGCGGCATTTGTTTCGGCTGACTACACAAAAACGAGATTGGAGATATCTGCTGGAACATAAAAGAAAATGCGGCAGACTACTCTCTGTAGAGACGCCGTATATACAAGGTGTATCCGTAAGAGCGAGCAAAAATTTAACAGGATGTAGAGAATGCTCGAGTGAACAGTTTGAGATGGGGAACCTTAGGTCGGAGAAGCCAACTTAAGGACGTGTGGAAGTAATTTTGTCTATCATTACTGTTTTCCATCTTATTTACATCTAAAATGCGTACTTTGATGTTTATTTGCATGTACATTCCTCATTTCCTGTAAGGAAACAAGGAGGAAGAGGCTGATTATTAGGAATCTCTGTCGGCCCATCACGGACACGGAACATCGGCTCGTTAAGAAATTGTCCATGTCAATGAAATTCACCAACAGCGGTGTAACTTAATACGTGATTTTACTTTATTTTGAAGGCTACCAGTTTCAGCATCTCACTGTGCCATCTTCAGGCCCCATATCTATCTATCGCTTGCTCCTTGCCCCGCGATTTCGCAGGGTCGGCCGTGGTTAACCGGATTTGGCATGTTAATGTTAAGGGGTGGCCGGATGCCCTTCCAGCCACCACCCCGTACCACCCAGGAGGGAATTAGCGTACCCCACCTGTCTGCATCTAGTGTAAATTGTGAAATATGTCTGTGAGTCGTGTAACTGAGGCGGGACGTGGGGGACCAGCCCGGTATTCACCTTGTACGATGTGGAAAACCGCCTAAAAACCACATCCAGGCTGGCCGGCACACCGGCCGCCGTCGTTAATCCGCCGGGCGGATTCGATCTGGGGCCGGCGCGCCTACCCGAGTCTAGGAAGCAGCGCGTTAGCGCTCTCGGGTCCTTCAGGCCCCATATGCATCTCTGCAAATAAACGAAAATGTCATATAGTGCCATAGAGCCTTGGTTGTCGTGAATTCAATCGTTACATCTGTTGTGGACTGGCAAGACAGCCCATCCACAATGACGGGTAGCCGAAAGGCACGCGTTAAGCTCACGCAGGATGGCGTGAGGTCTGGAACAGGTAAAGTAATTATACTAGCAAGAAAAGTACGTAGCTACTGGAATACTTAACTTTAATCCATAATTGGTGAACATCGGTCTGATGGTACATGCATCACAAGATAAATAGCAATTGATAATGGCGCCTTGCTAGGTCGTAGCAAATGACGTAGCTGAAGGCTATGCTAGCTATAGTCTCGGCAAATGAGAGAGTAATTTGTCAGTGAACCATCGCTAGCAAAGTCGGCTGTACAACTGGGGCGAGTGCTAGGAAGTCTCTCTAGACCTGCCGTGTGGCGGCGCTCGGTCTGCAATCACTGATAGTGGCGACACGCGGGTCCGACGTATACTAACGGACCGCGGCCGATTTAAAGGCTACCACCTGGCAAGTGTGGTGTCTGGCGGTGACACCACAACATCAGTGCTTCATTCGAAGACTTGAGACCAGTTTTACAGAAAGCAAATAAAGTAACCGTCTGAGCATAGCACAAAAAGTTCTGAAACATGTATGGATAAAACTACACAGCTGTCTTGCATTAGGGCGTATTCCTCATCCAGTAGTACCAGAAACGTTTTATTGGCGCTAATTATAGTGTTACTTTATACAACTCTCTCACCCACCACCAACTCCACCTCCCAAATTACGCATCTTCCACGAGACCTACACCTTTTCTGTGAGTATTTCAGAAATTATTAAAGGTATCTTAAATCCGTCTTTGCAACTAAAAAAAAGCGTATTTTTGTCACCAAATGCGTTTCGTGTAATTTAAGTAAAAGATCATCAGTGGTCTGTAACGAACTATTTCTACAACCTGGCTTGCCTAAATGTTAAAGTAGTTCCCTACAAAAACTAGCGATGTTGCTTACGATGTATTATGTCCGATTTTCGCTCACATTACGAAACGGTGTCTGTCGGTATGTTACTGCAGTGTTCCCTCGTTTGCCAATGTTGATAGTTTTTATAGCGATTTGGTCCACAGTTGTATACTTTCTAGAAATGTTTCATCCTTTTCTCTGAACACCATTTTTTTACATTCTTGTTTGTGTAATGTACATGTGTCAATTTTCACAAACAAGTTATTTCACTGTACAGTTGTATAAGTTGTTCCATGTGGTCATTTTTACCGTACTTGTGTGTAATGTACATGTATCAATTTTCACAAACAAGTTATTTCACTGTACAGTTGTATAAGTTGTTCCATGTGGTCATTTTTACCGTACTTGTATTAACTAAAAGTGGCTGTAAACTGATAACCACATATCATCAGTTGGGAATTCAGAGTATCCCCTGCATTTCTCTTGTTGCTGTGTTAAAATTTGCTTCTTTTGTCAGAACAAAGTTGAGTTTACACCCTGTCACCTAACGAACATCCTAATAAAGTTGCAAAAGAGACAGAACTCTGAAACAGTGGTTTATGAAACGGGAAACATAGCACAAATCAGATCAATAGCTTATGAAATGCAAATTTTCGGTATGAATACAAACGTGTAATTTTTTCACTTACCTTGTTGAAAAGTCACACCAAGTCCGCAGCTCGTGGTCGTGCGGTAGCGTTCTCGCTTCCCCCGGCCGGGTTCCCGGGTTCGATTCCCGGCCGGGTTAGGGATTTTCTCTGCCTCTTGATGACTGGGTGTTGTGTGATGTCCTTAGGTTAGTTAGGTTTAAGTAGTTCTAAGTTCTAGGGGACTGATGACCATAGATGTTAAGTCCCATAGTGCTCAGAGCCATTTTTGAAAAGCCACACCAATCCTCATTTCTTCAGCTACCGATGACACTTAAAAAATTACATCATTACATTGCGAAAGTCAGCAGTTACTCGTGTATCACGATACACGGAGTTCCGCTTGTCCTCCATATTCAAACGACGTTTCTCTTTGTCTGCTGTTATTTACTAAAATCTCGTTTCAGTTCCTCAAACAGTTTTTTAGGTTCAAAATGGTTCAAATGGCTCTGAGTACTATGGGACTTAACATCTGTGGTCGTCAGTCCCCTAGAACTTAGAACTACTTAAACCTAACTAACATAAGAACATCACACACATCCATGCTCAAGGCAGGATTCGAACCTGCGACCGTAGCAGTCGCGCGGTTCCGGACTGTGCGCCTAGAACCGCTAAACCACCGCGGCCGGCAGTTTTTTAGGTATCAGGATTGTTGTGAGTGTTCAATTCTAGCATTATAGCTGGCGTGCGCAATCGCAAATTAGTCTGAACATAACACGAATTTTCTCGAGATCGTTGATAGAGACCTCCTATTTCATATAAAACAGTATATGGTCGAACATGCACGAAACGCAAATTTATACATAATAACTATGTTTGTTACCGAAATGTTAGGCACTTCACCATGTAGATGTCCGCAGCTCGTGGTCTAGTGGCTAGCGTTACTGCCTCTGGTTCACGGGGTCTCGGGTTCGATTCCCGGCCGGTTTGGGGATTTTGTCTGCCCGGGGACGGGTTCTTTGTGTTGTCCTCATCATTTCATCATCATCATCATCATCATTCGTGACAGGGGCTAGATAGGACTGTGTAAAAATTGGGAATTTGTACGGGCGCTGATGACCGCGCAGTTGAGCGCCCCACAAACCAAACATCATCATCATCATCATCATCATCATCATCATCATCGTCACCATGAAGATGACATGTGAAGCTGTAACTGACGTAAAATCCGTTTTTTTACCGAAAAGTTTGTTTAGAAATAACTTTTCTGCTACCAGTCACAATTTTCTTTTATTCATATGTTACACGACGCGTTTCGGGAAAGGATTCCCATTTTCAAGTGTGTGTTCTCTTTGCACTATGCCATTTTTACGTAATATTTTCGATGTGTGAGGTTCTGCTTTGTTTTGTTTACTTTATAATAATACAACAAACGCGCAATTTACAGTTAGTTAACGATTTTTTGTATGTAGTTTGGGACGAAATTGGGAAGCACTTGTACATGTAGTTTTCTTATGATCTATTGGTGCAGACACACACACACACACACACACACACACACACACACACACACTTTAAACATCGCACACAACTTTCAGTGTACGGCGTACTTTGGGAATGACATATAAACAGCCAAAAATTGCCCGTTTTTTATACATTGCAGTAAAGTCAACAAAACGAAGCAGAACCTCACACATCGAAAACTTAACGCAAAAATAGCGTAGTACAAAGAGAAAACACGCTTGAAAATGGGAATCATTTCCGGAAACATGTAAAATACGAATGAAAGATAATCGGCGACTGATACCAGGAAAGTTATTTATAAACGAACACATCGTTTCCACGGTCGCAGGCTTTCAAAAATCCATTTATAATGGACAGAATGAGAACACTGAATAGTTTACTTTGCTTCTTCTGTGTTTTTGCGCCATAGCGGCACCCTCATACCTCGAGCTGGCCCTTCAGAGTAAGCCTGCTGCCCTTATGACACCCGACTTACCTCGTGGCACTCACTCACCGCCACAGCACCGGCGGGGGTCCTGGCAACACCGACTCACAGGAAGGTCTCGGCGCTTGTTGGTGACGTCACGTCAGCTAGGCACTGCGAACGCCAGGTCTGTTGCAGGCAGAAACGGCTGGGCGTGCGTATCACTATAAATCTCTTATTTTTGGACAAAATGTTTGGTAGTGTTTTGGATTCAGCAGTTTTATTTAGATGAAAGATTTTCTTACTATCTTTAAGCTACAAATGAAGATCATAGTTCTGTATTACTGAATCCTGTCGCAACAAACGTAGATCAATATGAGAAGATGCTTTGCCCCATTGCAAGCTTCGGAAATTTTTAATTCAAATAATTATATTTACTTGATCCATTTTGCTATCGAAACTTACCCCAACCCCCTACTATGAACTCGTTTCTTTTATTTATTTATTTATTTTCGTTTGAAATCGTCACTGGAATTGTGAACTAATTTACATGTGTAAATGTCCAACTGTTGCCAGTCATTAGAATACAGTCGTTATCAACGAAAGGAATTCTGAACAGGAAACAAAATAGCTTCATACATCGAAAATACTGCTGAGCTCAAACTTTTTTAAACATGCACATTAGAAAAGATAAATATTCCCCTCTTGCAACTGAAAGGAGAAACTTTATAGTCCGCAGCTCGTGGTCGTGCGGTAGCGTTCTTGCTTCCCGCGCCCGGGTTCCCGGGTTCGATTCCCGGTGGGGTTAGGGATTTTCTCTGCCTCGTGATGACTGGCTGTTGTATGATGTCCTTAGGTTAGTTAGGTTTAAGTAGTTGTAGGTTCTAGGGGACTGATGACCATGGATGTTAAGTCCCATAGTACTCAGAGCCATTTGAACCATTTGAAACTTTATAAGATTAAAAAAAAATTATTTGATAAAACAAGTATCTCTCTTTTGCCTCTTATTCTGTCCCCGATCCCCTCCCTCAACGTGTACAATCGTAAGATATTTCATTAACATTCAGTGCTCCTCACCCCATAGTCAACCAAGATAACTAAATGGTTCAAATGGCTCTGAGAACTATGGGACTCAACTTCTGAGGTCATTAGTCCACTAGAACTTAGAACTAGTTAAACCTAACTAACCTAAGGACATCACATACATCCATGCCCGAGGCAGGATTCGAACCTGCGACCGTAGCAGTCGCGCGGTGCTGGACTGAGCGCCTAGAACCGCTAGACCACCGCGGCCGGCAAGATAACTAAAGAAGAGCACCAATATGTTCACAGTTTCTTGTAAAAGCAACCCAGTACAAACGTAACTTCCTCACATTCACAAATAAGGTAAAGAAGCAAGAATTCTGTTGCTGCTGGCCCGTCAAGTTGTTTTTGCATGTCAGTCCTTAAAACAGGTGGAAATTTAAGTTCAGGAGTACACTATTTGTTAAGAAGTGTAATGAATTGCACAATTAATTGCTTGCAGAAATCTTTCAGAACAATGTGTGTTGGTCAACTACCGCCAATAGTTTCACATTTTCCTGTGTCAGAGACGGAGACATCACCATCACCATTATGAGTATGCCTGCAACAGACCTGGCGTTCGCCGTGCCTAGCTGACGTGACGTTACGAACAAGTGCCGAGGCCTTCGTTTGAGTCGGTGTTGGTATCGTTCGCTGGCCAACGGACAGCGCCACCACGCCACGTGATGATCTCCTGCGAGCACAGAGCCACCTGTCTGCCAAACCGGCGCGTTTCTGGCCGCGCCTGCCTCTCTCTCTCTCTCTCTCTCTCTCTCTCTCTCTCTCTCTCCGTGTGCAGTCTGAACACTTTTTCTTGTAAAATATGTGAAACTGGATCAACATTCTTGCTCAGTTTGCTGGGAAAATCACTTTCTGTAGCACTGTAAACATTTTCTTTGTTTAATTACGAATAATGTGAAGAATACGGAGAACGTTCTCAGACTTACCCTCGAATGACGACTGTGAAGTATATATACTGGATGTGCACGGCCTGCTAATACCAAACGCTGACTGGAAGTATCCTGTTTGACTAGGGGCCCCGTACAGTCTTCCAGGTTGAGAGAAAGTGTTCCGTCAGTGGTGGCGCGGCTATTTGGTAAAACATCCACACCCCGCCTCCGTACGACTCATCGCCAGCCACGGGCGGGTCTTGAACCTGTCCTAGAGAGCGGTGGCGTGTTTCAGCCCGAATTAATGGAGCGCTCTGTTGGTTCAGAGACTGTCTCCGTGCCGGTGCTGACGTACGGCGCGGTAGGGGGTCCACAAAACCTCAGCCGTGGTGGGGATGTTTTGCACTTTTGCAAGGGGAATCAATCAACTTCTACCCGACTCTTAGAGCTGGTGTAGCCTTCTTATTGTGAGAAACTGAAATTCTACTCGAATGTTCGTAAGAATCCCTTGGTTCTTATGCAGGCCTGATATTTTCGTGTTCACTAGTGCAGGTTTGCGACTGTGTTCATAGTTTTTCCCCTTTCATTAACATCGTACTTCGAATTTAGCAGTAACACTTCCCTCCTTCGGTGCTGGACCCAACCAACGATGTGTCTGTCGCTTTGGATCGGTCGGTCTGTCGGTCGGTCTGGGTCTTTCGATTGTCTGGGTCGGTCGGTCTGGGTCTTTCGGTTGTCTGGGTCGGTCGGTCTGGGTCTTTCGATTGTCTGGGTCGGTCGGTCTGGGTCTTTCGGTTGTCTGGGTCGGTCGGTCTGGGTCTTTCGATTGTCTGGGTCGGTCGGTCGGCTGGCCGGCCTGCCTACCTAATAGCCTTTACAAAATATATTACGATAGCGTGCCACACGTTCCCTGACCAATCTTGTATATTTAACTGCTGAGGTGTTTATAACTGACATGATTAATGTGTAACACCGGAAAAACTTCAGACCAAGATTAGTATGGCATGGCTGCCCCACTGGCATCGTGTCGGCATCAGCGACTTGTGAACGTGTACGGTAAGCAGTTTCGAAATGCGATGCTGTAGAAAAACGCTGATTAACTAGATGGTTAGATCGAATGACAAATGAGGAATGGGGGGGGGGGGGAAGATATTTATGGGAAGACCTGAGTGAAAGAAGAGAGCGATATGACACATTCTGAGGAACAGTCAATTTGGTAATGAAAGAAGGGGCAGGGGGAGGGGGGTAAAAATTGTAGACGGAGGCCAAGTGATGAACACAGTAATCAGGTTCAGATGGATGTAAGTTGCAGTAGCTTTTTGGAGATGAAGGGGCTTGCACAGCATAGAGTAGCATGCAGAACTGCATCAAACCATTCTTCAGGAGACTGCAGAAGAGCCTAGCTGAACTGTGTCTTCTCAGAGCAGGTGACGTGTGGGTAGACATCGCTAGATGTGTTGCTGCTAACCGCAGCGGAATAGCAGTGTGGAGCGAAGATAAGAAGCGTGAATACTTAAAAATGTTGAATTCAACAGACGATCAGGATCTGAGACTAGATTATAGAAGGAAATCAGCTCTAGTCAAAGGGAAAGTCAGACAAGTTAAAAGCCGTAGTTGCGGAAGATATATTACTGCTGCTGCTAAGTCCCGCTCAGAACAGTTCTCAGCGGGACTCAGAAGCAGCGTACTCCTGAAGATGGCGTTACATGGCCGAAATATTGAATCAAGTTGATTGCGGGATACGGCAGCGAACCCGGAGAGACTTTCAAAAAATGTCGCTCGTTACTTTCAGTATGGTCCTCGTAGGTGCAGGTGCTTGCTCGGCCCCTAACGATCTCGTCGTCGAATGCACACTAGAGTCTGCCTAACGTCGACTGCCCCCTCTCCGATTTGTCGTGTCTCACGAGTCAGCGGAGGCTCTGGACTCTGACCAGTTTGTACGGACGGAAGGGCTCGCCGGCGCACACCGGGAACTATCGATCTCTCTCTCTCTCTCTCTCTCTCTCCCTTTCTTCCCGTCCCCCCCCCCCTCTGCCTCCAGGAGTGTTAATAACGCCGGCCACCCCTCCCACACTGCAGTGACGCAAAAAATAGCCCTCTGGACACCAGGACGCCGCAGATTCCTGACATCTCCTGCTCCAGGCTCCAGGCCGCTCCAGTTACAGCCACACGCATTGTGTCACCTCAGCCCCCGGCTGCGTACCCTCGGCGACACGACGTTTCCACTGCACTGAGTGTTTTTCCGACAAAGGCACAATCTACCGGCCTGGCAGTCTCGCAGAACCCATCCATACCGAGGCCGATCAAACTTTGCACTTGTATGCGTTTCGTGTTGGCAGCATAACCGGTTAACAAGTGAATAGTGAGAAGCGCGAGGCGACAAGCACGCGCCACGAACCAATCCCAGCGCAGCAAACGCTTCTGGTCGTGACGTCAAAGTCCGCTTTGTTTCGTGTGTACATAAACAACATGCGTTGTTGAAACTTACTGGCAGATTAAAACTGTGTGCCGGACTGAGACTCGAACTCCGTTCGGTTCGAGTCTCGGTCCGGCACACAGTTTTAATCTGCCAGGAAGTTTCATATCAGCGCACACTCCGCGGCAGAGTGAAAATCTCATTCTGGAAACATGCGTTGTTATTGGTTAAGAAGTTGTGCTGCAGTGGTTAGAGGCATGAAAATCGCTGCGGATGTGAGCATGACGAAGCTTTTGTAGACGAAATCGCCATACTGTAATAAGGCTGATACCACATCACTGCCACTTCAACCTCATCGAGTTAATATGGAGTGATGTGAAGACATCAGGAACAACAAGAAGTTCTTTACAGTAAAAGACGTGGAAAAGCTGCTGGTGAAGCTCTTGCAACTGTGGATGTAACCTCCTGGAGAAAAACAGTCGAGCACACTGAAAAACTTATTCGAGCAGCACAGACAATGGAAGCTATCATTAGTGACCATGAATAGCTGATGATTTTTCTTGGTTATGACGACAGTGAGGATGGTTTCGGCGCCGATTCCGACAGCAGTGACGATGGAGACCTGGACGAAATTGCGCCACTGTCGCTGTAAACTGGTAAGTGAAAAGCTACGAATATCGGTTATTTGTTGCATCACTATCATAACAAAACCTAGAGCGAGAAGTTACTGTCTCGGTTATTATTTATTTTGTAAAATGTATACCGTACTGTTTTCAAGATATCGGTCATCATAAAATGCTTATTTCCTGCGTTTCTTGGCTCCGTTATCGAAGGCTTGTGCTTTGTTCCATCTACAGTATTATGCGGTCGTTTTATTTGCTATCATTGTGGTAGTAACTCAAAAACGAATTGTTATTACTTAGCTGATATTTACGAGGTGGAACGGAATATTGTATAGCCTGCTGTATGTATAGAGGGTGCTGCTACTGCATCATCGCCGGCCGTGGTGGTCTAGCGGTTCTAGGCGCTCAGTCCGGAACCGCGCGACTGCTACGGTCGCCGGTTCGAATCCTGCCTCGGGCATGGATGTGTGTGATGTCCTTAGATTAGTTAGGTTTAAGTAGTTCTAAGTTCTAGGGGACTGATGACCACAGATGTTAAGTCCCATAGTGCTCAGAGCCATTTGAACCATTTTACTGCATCATCGAAGTTGCAGTGCAGCCAACCTAACCTGACACAAAGCGAACTGTCAAGTGCAGTGTTTCACCAGCGCCGGTGAATAATGTCGATCATTTTGCGCTCCACAGCTGAGTCTTGTAAAACTAATAAAATAAATCACCACAACTGTATTTGAGATACGTTAATTAGCCACCTTTTTTTTTCTTCCCAAGTGATTATTTTAAGAAGACCACTGTATTTTTAGGGTCCCGCGCCTCACTCTGTAAGAAACTGAACCCTTATAGGACGTTTCTTGTCCATCCGTCTCTCACTTAAAAGATCCCTTTTTCTCAGGAACGTATTAACGTCTATGCTCCGTTTGCGATGTAAAAAATTTTAATCACTTCAGTCAAAAGATACTCGCAAACTCACTCATCAGAACGTTTATAAACTCCCCGTTGACCTAGAGCCATGGAATTTGGCAAGAAACAACGTTTCGCAATACAAGTAAAGGAAAATATCCGAAAGTTTCTTGAAAGGAGGATGTAAGATGAGTATCAACAACAGCAAAATGAGGATAATGGAATGTAGTCGAATTGAGTCGCGTGATGCTGAGGGAATTAGATTAGAAAATGAGACACTTAAAGTAGTAAAGGAGTTTCGTTATTTGGGGAGCAATGATGACGGTCGAAGTAGAGAGGATATATAATGTAGAGTGGCAACGGCAAGGAATGCGTTTCTGAAGAAGAGGAATTTGTTAACATTGAGTATAGATTTAAGTGTCAGGAAGTCGTTTCTGTACGTATTTGTATGGAGTGTAGCCATGTATGGAAGTGAAAGTGGACGATAAATAGTTTGGACAAGATGAGAAAAGAAGCTTTCGAAATGTGGTGGTACAGAAGAATGCTGAAGATTAGATGGGTAGATCACATAACTGATGGGGAGGTACTGAATAGAAGTGGGGAGAAGAGGAGCTGGTGGCACAGCTTGACAAGAAGAAGGGATCGATTGGTAGGACATGTTCTAAGGCATCAAGGGATCACTTATTTGGTATTGGAGGGCAGCGTGCAGGGTAAACATCGTAGAGGGAGACCAAGAGATGAATACACTAAGCAGATTGAGAAGGATGTAGGCTGCAGTAGGTACTGGGAGATGAAGAAGCTTGCACAGGATAGAGTAGCATGGAGAGCTGCATCAAACCAGTCTCAGGACTGAAGACCACAACAACAACATAAAAAATATCTTCTTGCTATTTGAACACACGCTGGTCAACCAGAACATTATGACCACAGAATCTATCGATATGAACCCGTCCAGGCTATTGCAGCGTCACCTGGCAATGAATGATTCCTATTCACCTACACGCATGTTGGGTATAGTATCGGTGGGCGTGCTGCCAATGTGCAGGATGGGTAAGGCGCACGATATGGCTGAGTATGACCGAGGGCAGACTGTGATGGCGCCGAGGTTCGGCATGAGCATTTCAGTAAGTGCGCGACTGGTCGGAGTGCTGCGGTGAGTGTGCTCAACGAGTGGCGAAGCGACGGTGAAATCATGTCCAAACTACAAATTAAGTAAAACCAGTCTCGATCGCGTTTTCAGATTTTTACTCGTTAGCAACCGGTTTCGGCCCTTTCCTCTGACTATCTTCATTCTTTTCCCCGCCATAATGGCTGTTGGCGGCGGCAGATGGAGCGAGAACCGTAGAAATACTTCTACGGATCTCGCTCCATCTGTCGCCACCAGCAGCCATCATGGCGGGGAATTGCCTGAAGATGGTGTGAAGAAAGGGTCGAAACCGGTTGCTAGCGAGTAAAAATCTGAAAACGCGATCGTGACTGTTTTTATTTATCAGGTTACCCTCCATTCAGAGGCTGTTGCACACAGCGACCGTTATTTTAATTTGTAAATAATAGATTTCGGCCATCAGTCGTCATTTGGAATTTTATTCGCAGATCTAGATTTCAGCTAGAAACTAGCCATTCTCAATGCACTATCCTTTTTTGGGCAATGCATGTAATGCCTGTTGGCCTGGCTGTGTACACAGTTCATTGTTTTTATTTGATTTTTAGCATTTTATACCGATCGCTGCTTTGATCCAGTTACAGACTTCGTGGAGTTGGTTCGCCATGCCTCATTACAGGTGTCGGGCATTATAGGCTGGGCAGACTGACAGAACAGGTAGCGAACTGTGATGGAACTATCATCAGACGTATATCCTGGTCCGAGTAGAGGGTGTCTGAACACATGGTGCGCCGAACACTCTTAAAGATTGACCTCCACAGTCGACGACCCATGCATGTGCCAGTGCTCACATCACGACATCGGCAATTACGACTGAAATTGGCACTTGATGGTCGGCACTAGATGGTCGGCACTTGATGGTCGGCACTAGATGGTCGGCACTAGATGGTCGGCACTAGATGGTCGGCACTAGATGGTCGGCACTTGATGGTCGGCACTTGATGGTCGGCACTTGATGGTCGGCACATGATGATCAGCACTGGACATTGGCGCAGTGGCAGAGGTCTCATGGATCTCGCTATATCTTTCATCGTCATGCCGATGGAAGGACGCGGATTCGTAGTCTTCCAGCGAACAGCTCCTTGACAGCTGGGCTACGGGTCGGAGACAAGCTGGCGGCGACTCCATTATGCTCTGGGGAACATTCACGTGGGCGTCCGTGGCTCCAGTGGAGCTCGTACTTGGCACCATGACGGCCAAGGAGTATCGTACACTGGTTGCAGACCACGTACACCCCTTCATGACAGTTTTGTTTCCTACGGCAGTGGCATTTTTCAACAAGATAATGCACCATGTCACAAGGCCAGGCGAATTCCAGTTGTTGTGCTGCCCCCCCAACTCGCCAGATCTGAACCATATCAACCACGTTTGGGATGTGATTGAACTTGGCGTCAGAGCTCATGGTCCCTCTCTCCGGAACCTACGGGAGTTAGGTGACTTGCTTGTGCAGATGTGGTGCCGAGACCCTCCAGCGACCTACCAAGGCCTCATTGCTTCCATGCCACGACGCATCGCCGCTGTTATCCGTGCAGAAGGTGGACGTGCTGGCCACTAGCTAGGTGGTCGTAATGCCCTGGCTGGTCAGTGTACATTGGGATGTGAGTGAACTTTGCGTCAGAGCTCATCGTCCCTCTCACCCGTCAGAACCGTAGTAGACAAACATTAATGCATGCAAAATGTAAGTTGCAGTCTCTTTTTTGGTAGATAAATGACAAATGTTTGGTTAAATCTTTTCTCTTTACATGTGAAAACTGGGGATCCCTGCTCGCTTCTTATTGTATGTCAGAGCTATTCTGAAGAACATCTGTAAAGATTTGGAATTCCTGTTACTGATATCCATAACAGTCAACAATCTTTGATATGTAAGTCTGCAGGCTTTCTTGGCCGTTGTCACTGAAGTTAAAACCTTCTGGGTTGTAAGGTCGCATCACTGTAGTTGTTGTAGTCTTCACTCCAGAGACTGGTTTGATGCAGCTCTCCATGCTACTCAATCCAGTGCAACCTCCTCCATCTCCCAGTACCTACTGCAACCTACATCCTTCTGAATCTGCTTAGTGTATTCATCTCTTGGTCTCCCTCTACGATTGTTACCCTCCAAGCTGCCCTCCAATACTAAATTAGTGATACCTTTACGCCTCAGAATATGTCCCTTCTCCTAGCCAAGTTGTGCCACAAATTTCTCTTCTCCTCAATTCTATTCAATACCTCCTCATTAGTTACGTGATCTACCCATCTAATCTTCAGCAACCTTCTGGGTTGTTAGGCCGCGTCATATTTCCTCTAAAATAATGGAAGTTTCGACCCCTCTGCTGGGATCCTCTTCGCTAACGGTAGTGCCAGCAATAGTGGACACTGCAATATCCTGAAGAAGATCCCAGCAGAGAGGTCGAAACGTCCATTATTTTAGAGGAAATACGACACGGCCTAACAACCCAGAAGATTTTATCTTTGTTATCCTCGATTCCCAGGGGGGATGATAACTAAGTTTGTGCGGAACTCTGAGACAGCAAGTCTTACTCGAACTTGGCCACACTTTTTGCATTGCCCGTTAAAAAAAAAAATTGAAGTTCCCAGAAGATACGGTCGCACGGCAGAGTAACTTCGTACACAACCACACAATCGGCGGGTATGTAGATTTGCGATACTCAGCGGCAGAATGGCCACGAGAGTACCATTAGTGTTGTTCGTGTCTAGTGTTGTTCGTGTCTAGTGTTGTTCATGCCTAGTGTTGTTAAGAGGCGTGTTAGGGTGTAAAGAGGTGTGAACAGCGTCAGATTTTGAGTGATAACTATGAAAGACACAAAAATGCCGTGTGCTCTTGTGAGACTGCGTTATTGTCACGTGACAGAATTTGAAAGGACTGTCATTGCGCGTCTCCATTTGGGCGGCTGTTCGAATCGTGCGACAGCTAGTTTCGTGGGGCATTACGATGCGACAGCTGCCCAATCTGGAGCTGCCCAATCTGGAGTAAGTCAGAGTACCACATCCTGGCACATTAAAACTGTGTGCCGGACAGAGACTCGAACTCGGGACCTTTACCCTTCGCGGGCAAGTGCTCTACCGACTGAGCTACCCAAGCACTACTCACGAACCGTCTTCACAGCTTTACTTCCGCCAGTACCTCGTCTCCTACCTTCCACCAGGAAACATCGCCGTATTGTGGAACGAGCACATCGTAACCACATGTGCGCCTGCTATCCTAGAACAAGTAGTGGACTGGCTGAAACATTCCGTGTCATCGCGTACCACTTGTTGCAGGCCAGCAGCAACCGGAACAGGGAAATCCCGACCCATGCCTCGACTGGCCTTATCACAAGAATACGAATGGCTGCATTTGGAGTGGTGGCGCGACCAGGAACCGTGCGCTGCTGGTGAATGCTGTCCCACTGTGTTCAGCAACGAATCACCGTTCTGCAGTCCCCCGGATGGCCATCACCGGCGAGTATGGCGACATACCTGGAAAATAGTGGCTCGAGAAGTGATCACTTATGAAGAAACAGTCACCATCCCAAAATATGAGTTATTTAAAATTACCGATTTCGGCACGTACAGTAGGCCATCTTCAGATTGATTGCGCTGTAAACATATTTTTTGAGTCAGTCTTCTCACTGGCTTGATGCGGCCCGCCACGAATTTCTCGTCTGTGCCAACCTCTTCATCTAGGAGTAGCACTTGCAACCTACGTCCTCAATTACCTGCTGGATGTATTCCAATTATGTCTTCCTCTACAGTTTTTGCCGTCTACAGCTCTCTCTAGTACCATGGAAGGTATTATATCTCTTAAAAAAATAATGTAACTATTTATTTAGAGGAAACACTCACCTAGTAAATTTGTTTGTCCTTTGATTTATCGTGATATGTTACTGATTTTTAGTGAAGTTAGTTTTTACGTTTAGCTTTCAAAAAAAATACAAAAGAGATATAATAAGCAAAATAATGAATTTCGTAGATTGCCAATTACGTATTAGATCTGGTTTTATCGAGCGCCAGAATCCCTACAAATTACTGTAAATGCAATAGCGTAGTATTACTCAGCTCCAGTTCACTATCACAGAAAATAGACAAGTTTTAATAAAATTATTTCGCTGGATTCCTTCAATTAATCTCACTGAATATTTTTACTGAATTTCTTCCGCTCCGGCTATCAGACATTGTGCTGTGAAAAAATATTTTTAAATGTACCGCGTAATGGCGGCTAATTGTTAACAGTCAGATATCACTGTTACGCGCTCCGCAGCAGCTGGAAACATGGAAAATAATTTTCATTAAATATCTTTTCTTAAGATAAATGTGGCGTAGGTTCTTGAAATAACACACGGAGATCACTTTATACTAATATATTTTTACTAGGACACAGTTTACACCATTAAATATTTGCAATTACGTCACGACAGAAACAAATGCAAGCGCAGCATAATAGCTTGCGTACCTTATTCCAGCTAACACCAGAACGAACAGAACAAAACAGACTCGGCAGAAGAATGAGCATTGCATTGTGTTTTATAATCTTACAAAGATAATAATACTTCTTTTAATTACGTACACATGAACCATGGACCTTGCCGTTGGTGGGGAGGCTTGCGTGCCTCAGCGATACAGATGGCCGTACCGTAGGTGCAACCACAACGGAGGGGTATCTGTTGAGAGGCCAGACAATCGTGTGGTTCCTGAAGAGGGGCAGCAGCCTTTTCAGTAGTTGCAAGGGCAACAGTCTGGATGATTGACTGATCTGGCCTTGTAACAATAACCAAAACGGCCTTGCTGTGCTGGTACTGCGAACGGCTGAAAGCAAGGGGAAACTACAGCCGTAATTTTTCCCGAGGACATGCAGCTTTACTGTATGATTAAATGATGATGGCGTCCTCTTGGGTAAAATATTCCGGAGGTAAAATAGTCCACCATTCGGATCTCCGGGCGGGGACTACTCAAGAGGACGTCGTTATCAGGAGAAAGAAAACTGGCATTCTACGGATCGGAGCGTGGAATGTCAGATCCCTTAATCGGGCAGGTCGGTTAGAAAATTTAAAAAGGGAAATGGATAGGCTAAAGTTAGATATAGTAGGAATTAGTGAAGTTCGGTGGCAGGAGGAACAAGACTTTTGGTCAGGTGATTACAGGGTTATAAATACAAAATCAAATAGGGGTAATGCAGGAGTAGGTTTAATAATGAATAAAAAAATAGGAGTGCGGGTTAGCTACTACAAACAGCATAGTGAACGCATTATTGTGGCCAAGATAGACACAAAGCCCATGCCTACTACAGTAGTACAAGTTTATATGCCAACTAGCTCTGCAGATGATAAAGAAATTGATGAAATGTATGACGAGATAAAATAAATTATTCAGGTAGTGAAGGGAGACGAAAATTTAATAGTCATGGGTGACTGGAATTCGTCAGTAGGAAAAGGGAGAGAGGGAAACATAGTAGGTGAATATGGATTGGGGGAAAGAAATGAAAGAGGAAGCCGCCTTGTAGAATTTTGCACAGAGCATAACTTAATCATAGCTAACACTTGGTTCAAGAATCATAAAAGAAGGTTGTATACCTGGAAGAATCCTGGAGATACTAATAGGTATCAGATAGATTATATAATGGTAAGACAGAGATTTAGGAACCAGGTTTTAAATTGTAAGACATTTCCAGGGGCAGATGTGGATTCTGACCACAATCTATTGGTTATGAACTGCAGATTGAAACTGAAGAAACTGCAAAAAGGTGGGAATTTAAGGAGATGGGACCTGGATAAACTGAAAGAACCAGAGGTTGTAGAGAGTTTCAGGGAGAGCATAAGGGAACAATTGACAGGAATGGGGGAAAGAAATACAGTAGAAGAAGAATGGGTAGCTCTGAGGGATGAAGTAGTGAAGGCAGCAGAGGATCAAGTAGGTAAAAAGACGAGGGCTAATAGAAATCCTTGGGTAACAGAAGAAATATTGGATTTAATTGATGAAAGGAGAAAATATAAAAATGCAGTAAATGAAGCAGGCAAAAGGGAATACAAACGTCTCAAAAATGAGATCGATAGGAAGTGCAAAATGGCTAAGCAGGGATGGCTAGAGGACAAATGTAAGGATGTAGAGGCTTGTCTCGCTAGGGGTAAGATAGATACTGCCTACAGGAAAATTAAAGAGACCTTTGGAGAGAAGAGAACCACTTGTATGAATATCAAGAGCTCAGATGGCAACCCAGTTCTAAGCAAAGAAGGGAAGGCAGAAAGCTGGAAGGAGTATATAGAGGGTTTATACAAGGGCGATGTACTTGAGGACAATATTATGGAAATGGAAGAGGATGTAGATGAAGATGAAATGGGAGATACGATACTGCGTGAAGAGTTTGACAGAGCACTGAAAGACCTGAGTCAAAACAAGGCCCCGGGAGTAGACAACATTCCATTAGAACTACTGATGGCCTTGGGAGAGCCAGTCCTGACAAAACTCTACCATCTGGTGAGCAAGATGTATGAGACAGGCGAAATACCCACAGACTTCAAGAAGAATATAATAATTCCAATACCAAAGAAAGCAGGTGTTGACAGATGTGAAAATTACCGAACCATCAGTTTAATAAGTCACAGCTGCAAAATACTAACGCGAATTCTTTATAGACGAATGGAAAAACTGGTAGAAGCGGACCTCGGGGAAGATCAGTTTGGATTCCGTAGAAATGTTGGAACACGTGAGGCAATACTAACCTTACGACTTATCTTAGAAGAAAGATTAAGAAAAGGCAAACCTACGTTTCTAGCATTTGTAGACTTAGAGAAAGCTTTTGACAACGTTAACTGGAATACTCTCTATCAAATTCTGAAGGTGGCAGGGGTAAAATACAGGGAGCGAAATGCTATTTACAACTTGTACAGAAAGCAGATGGCAGTTATAAGAGTCGAGGGGCATGAAAGGGAAGCAGTGGTTGGGAAAGGAGTGAGACAGGGTTGTAGCCTCTCCCCGATGTTATTCAATCTGTATATTGAGCAAACAGTAAAGGAAACAAAAGAAAAATTCGGAGTAGGTATTAAAATTCATGGAGAAGAAAAAACTTTGAGGTTCGCCGATGACATTGTAATTCTGTCAGAGACAGCAAAGGACTTGGAAGAGCAGTTGAACGGAATGGACAGTGTCTTGAAAGGAGGATATAAGATGAACATCAACAAAAGCAAAACGAGGATAATGGAATGTAGTCAAATTAAATCGGGTGATGCTGAGGGGATTAGATTAGGAAATGAGACACTTAAAGCAGTAAAGGAGTTTTGCTATTTGGGGAGCAAAATTACTAATGATGGTCGAAGTAGAGAGGATATAAAATGTAGACTGGCAATGGCAAAGAAATCGTTTCTGAAGAAGAGAAATTTGTTAACATCGAGTATAGATTTAAGTGTCAGGAAGTCGTTTCTGAAAGTATTTGTATGGAGTGTAGCCATGTATTGAAGTGAAACATGGACGATAACCAGTTTGGACAAGAAGTGAATAGAAGCTTTCGAAATGTGGTGCTACAGAAGAATGCTGAAGATAAGGTGGGTAGATCACGTAACTAATGAGGAGGTATTGAATAGGATTGGGGAGAAGAGAAGTTTGTGGCACAACTTGACTAGAAGAAGGGATCGGTTGGTAGGACATGTTCTGAGGCATCAAGGGATCACAAATTTAGCATTGGAGGGCAGCGTGGAGGGTAAAAATCGTAGAGGGAGACCAAGAGATCAATACACTAAGCAGATTCAGAAGGATGTAGGTTGCAGTAAGTACTGGGAGATGAAGCAGCTTGCACAGGATAGAGTAGCATGGAGAGCTGCATCAAACCAGTCTCAGGACTGAAGACCACAACAACAACAACAATCTCATACAATAAAAATAATGTCTTTTCTGCATCTATCGATCTATATTGTATATGTTTACAATTGGTGTTATTACCTTTCGCAGATAAATCGATGTTTGCAGTTCATTTTGAGTCACATACAGTCATTTTTATTTATGTTTCACCTCGATAAGGGTGAATATTGCAAAAGGGACACTACAAAGGCACTGTCTCATGCCTTAACAGATGTCCTGTCATTGTGTCCATTTTCCTTGTCGATGTTTTCCACATACTCCTTTCAAATGGTTCAAATGGCCCTGAGCACTATGGGACTTAACATCTTAGGTCATCAGTCCCCTAGAACTTAGAACTACTTAAACCTAACTAACCTAAGGACAGCACACACATCCATGCCCGAGGCAGGATTCGAACCTGCGACCGTAGCAGTCCCGCGGTTCCGAACTGAGGCGCCCAGAACCGCACGGCCACTGCGGCCGGCCATACTCCTTTCCTCTAGGATTCTACGCAGAGCCTCCTCATTCCTTACGTTATCAGTCCACCTAATTTTCTTCATTTGTCTGTTGTACCACATCTCAAATGCTTCGATTCTCTTCTGTTCCTGTTTTCCCACAGTCCACGTTTCACTACCATACAATGCTGTACTCCAAACGTATATTGTCAGAAATTTCTTCCACAAATTAAAGGCTGTTTTGGATACTAGTCGACTTGTCTTGGCCAGGAATGGCCTTTTTGCCAGTGCTAGTCTGCTTTTGATGTCCTCCTTGCTCCGTCCGTCATTGGATATTTTGCTGCCTATGTAGCAGAATTCCGTAACTTCATCTACTTCGTGACCATCAATCCTGATGTTAAGTTTCTCGCTGTTCTCATTTCTGCAACATCTCATTACTTTCGTCTTTCTTCGATTTGCTCTCGGTCCATATTCTCTGTTCATTAGATTGTTCATTCCATTCAGCAGACCATGTAATTATCCTTCACTTTCATTCAGGATAGCAATGTCATGAGCCAATCGTAACATTGATACCGTTTCACCTTGACTTTTAATTCCACTCCAGAAGCTTTCTTTTATTTCCATTATTGTTTCGTCGATGCACAAATCGAACAGTTCCTTTTTTACACCCTTTTTAATCCGACCATTTCGTTCTTGGTCGTGCACTTACTATCCCCTCTTGGTTCTTGTACATATATTACCCGCCTCTCCCTGTAACTTAAAACTATTTTTCTCAGAATTTTGAACATCTTGCACCATTTTACATTGTCGAACACTTTTTATAGGTAGACAAATGCTAGCAACGTGTTTCGATTTCTCTTCAGTCTTGCTTCCATTATCAACCGCAACGTGAGAATTGCCTCTGGTGCTGTAAAGATTGTGGAAGTGCATAGCAATTAGGGGAAGTCAGCCTCGCATAAAATATAGAGAGATTAAACTGATAAGGGGCGATGCAACGGAACACTTCGCCTAGCAGTCCAATACAGCGGTGTATGCTCTTATATTCCCTGCTCATTTTGTAGGAGTATTTTCGGTGTCACCTGAAGGTGGAAATGTTCCTATAAAAGTAAAATGGTTGTCGCTTGATAAATGTACTTGAATTACAACTGTGGTGTTGGCCGTTTGTTCGTCATTTATTTGAGCAGAGTGAAAAAGACTTCCGAGAAATTTCGCAATGGATTTTTGTCTGAGTGCTTGTAGCCAAACTGGGACTGAGAAACGGGCAAATGGTGTATCAGATTCACCAGCGTGAGGTCTAGTTTTGCAAAACGAGAGATTTAATTTTCTGAAAGTAATAAGGATAATTAAGAAAATACTTAATTAGTAATCTGGAGAAAAAAACTGAAACATATCACGAGCAGTTGCTGTCAGTTACGTAAATAAAATGTCAAAAAGTTCATCTCTTCAACATCTACTTATTTTGGGCATAAAAAATTATTTGGTATGATATTTGTCAACAAATTATTTTGAGCAGACCGAAGAAAAGAGGCCATAGAAATTACACAATGGATTTTCATCCTAATTTTTATAACCATGTGAGGAGTGGGAAATGAAATTTAATTGCTTCGAAGTCGTCAGGGTAGTTGAGAACAAAACTTGAAAATAAAATAATGGAAAAAAAGCCGTCAAATGTTTTTGTGAATGATTTGCCCAAAAGTAAGAAATTAAACAAACTGGAAAAATATTTGGCGTTTCTTTGAAAGACACTCGAAATCGCAGACAGCAAAAAGGTGCCAACCGAGCATTGAAAGTTCAGTGTTAAGAGTATAAAATAGTAGTAGAGGGTATTTTACTGGTGTTTTATGTAGAGCGTGCCGTCTGCTATTGTGAGGCCTTGAGCCGTTTCTCTCTTTAACATTCTCAATCGGCACCTCAGACACTGGCCAGCAGATCAGTGATCTAGACGTAAGCTGGGAACAGAGGTCGTCTGGTAGACTTGTCAATTGGAAGGATGCGCCAGACGGAGCGTGAAACGGCGCCCGTTTTTACGGTGGCGGCCCCAGGGCAGACGTGGCCAGCAAGTGGAAAGTCGGTGTGGCCGGCCCGACGCCTTCACGGCTGGAGGAAGGCCGCCGCTGGCAGTTCGAGCTGGCGGCCCAACCCTGAAGCGGCTGGGGCGCAGTCGCCGCTCTGGCCCTTAGAGTGCGCTACACCAAAAATCGTCATCCGTCGTCAGTCTGCGTCGCACTTTCTTCGTTTCTTCACCTCCACATTAATATCACCATCTTCTTTATCATCGTCTTGTCCTACTTCCTCTTCATTATCGTCTTCTTCAACTTCTTCACCACCACCATCATCTAAACCCACACGACCTACTTCAATGCTTTCATCGTTGTCATATCCATCATCATCATCATCATCATATTCTTCATCATCATCATCATCATCATCATCATATTCATCTTCACCCTCATCCCTACCTCCATCGCCAATGTCACATTCATCTCAATCACCATCATCATCTCCATCACCATCTCTCTCTCTCTCCCTCTCTCTCTCTCTCTCTCTCTCTCTCTCTCTCTCTCTCTGTCTCCAGCTCCATCTCTGCTTCCATCTCCATCTCTACCTCCACTTATGTCATGATCACTCTCATCTTCATCATAATCACCTTTATTGCCATTGTAATTATCTTTATTACCTTCGTTATCTTTCTGTCGTCGTTGCCACTGTAGAGTCTTGTACGATGGGAAGCAAGGAGAGGATGTTGCTCAGTGGACGGTATCCTTCTAAAACAAAGCTGCACACATGTATTAACTGGGTTCTTTATACGTAAGAACAAGAATCTACTCATCTTCAAGCTGGTCCATGTGTTGTGGCACAAGCTCTTCCATAACACTCCAACATTAGTCACACTGCTGATGAAGTAAGAGTCCCACTATTAACACTTCACCCTCATAGCCAGTTACGTGAACTGACAGATGCCAACTAGAATAGTGACTAAGCTAGTAACTAAGTGCTACTACGACTGACTCTGTCTGCGACTGGGCTGACTGAATCTGTCTGAGCCCTCTGTTCCTCGGCGGCGATGCAGATGCCGGCGGTCGAGAGGGCGTTGGCGGTACGTTGCTTGCGAGTCTGTCTTTGGCCTCTCTCCTGATAGGTGCACTTGATTCAATGCCTGTTATCGATTTTCTTGCAACCTCTTTGCCGACAGGTGTGCTGACGACAGCTTACACCAGAACCGTTATCACCTTTGTCACTGTCATTATGACCTTCATCATCATCATCATAATCATTGCCATCTTTGTAACCTACTTCAGCTGTTACTCATTCACTGCTACGCGAAGGCCTCGCCTATACTGTACGACATCAGGTACCACTGTATTTCAACTTTTGATATCGTCGACAAATCTCCTCTGGGGTCCTGCAATGCGCCTTTTGTGTCTGTAAGCTCTTATGGCATTAGCTATGCATAGGATCGATAAAAAAGGAAGTCTGTGCCCTTATTCAGGGTAGCACAAGTACTCCATAAATCCGACTTGGGAAATTTAATGGACGTAATGTGACGAATTTGATGACTGTACTCGACATGAGCCAGCTTACCATGGGACTCTGAAGGTCTTGATTAGAAGAATGAGTAGTGGCTCCCGATAGCATTAAGTTTATCGTTGGCCCGCTCATGCTCAGTACTTGCAAGCGTCAAGTTGTCACTACACGTCACAAACTATGAGCACGCTTAAAACACCCATACACAGACCTCGCACTGCCTCAGATTTAGATGAGTTCCGTGAAAAGGCCGCCTGCCTAAAGACAGTGTTCAGAAAAAATGGATATTCCACCCAGCAGATTAGCAGGGCACTCTCGGCTGAAACCAGCTATCAGGAAGTGTGTAAAGAGGAGTACCGGCAGTAAAGTCTTTAGCTACTCTCCCTCTTGTGGACAACACTTCGGTTAAAATAGCAAGAACCTTCCATACATTGCAGGTGAAAGTGATTTTCTGTCCACCGTCTAAGACCGCAAACCACCTTGGATCAGTGAAGGACTACTCTTTATTGCGGAAGCGCTGAATTAACAAAATACCTCGAGTCAAAGTGGTGTGGTGTGTACGTAGGTCAGACCACGCGCACTGTGGAAGAACGCTGCACTGGACACCCTTGCTGCACCCCACATTTGCAACCAAGCAAGTCCGCTGCTGCCGAACACTGTATTGCCACTGTAGATTCAGTGGAGTGTGATAGAACAATGATTCTGACCGCAGAAACATCGTTTTGGGTCTTCATTTATTTATTTTCTTAGCTTACCTCCGCATTAGAGCACTAAAATCAACCATTGCGCAACAGAGTCTACAATGAATAAATTTAGATTTTATCAGTCAATTTCTTCCCTTCCCGAAACTTCTTCATTCGAAGTGATCTGGCGGCCTGTTCTTCTGCAGACATGACACACTTCTCCCGTTGTGATGTTGATCATAGTCGTATGTATTTGTTCTTCAGAAGCTGCATCTCTTCTCTGTATACAATTTGATGTTTGTTAATGTTCATTTAATGGAGATCCATTTGTACTTCGTTCGCAGCTGGTGGTCCAGTGGTTAGTGCTGCTGCCCCTGCATCACGGATGTCCAGGGTTCGATTCCCGGCCGGATCGGGGGATTTCCTCTGACTGGGTGTTTCTGTTGTCCTCATCATTTTATCATCATTCGGGAAAGTTGCGAGAATGGACAGTGAAAAAATTGGAAATTCGTACCGGCGCTGATAACCACGGAGTTGTTCACTCCCTCCCCCAAACCAGATATCATCATCATCATAGATATCATCATCATCATCATCATCATCATCATCATCATCACTTGTACTTCTTTAAACTCGTTGTTTTTTGCTTTATTGTTCCAAAAGTAGTCAAAAAGTTGTTTCAGGAGTCTACTACTTGGTAAGCGAGAAAAGTGGCCACAAAAATTCAACCCATCTTTTGCGCATTGTGTCAACCATGAATTCACTTTCTTGGTAAACCACCGAATTGACCATTAACACCGCTACGGTCGCAGGTTCGAATCCTGCCTCGGGCATGGATGTGTGTGACGTCCTTAAGTTGGTTAGGTTTAAGTAGTTCTAATTTCCAGGGGACTGATGACCTCAGATGTTAAGTCCCATAGTGCTCAGAGCCATTTGAACCATTTTAGGAAGTTGCGCGCCAAAATGATGATCGTCTATTATTAATGTTAGACAAACTAAACAGCGTATATACTTGCATTTCAAATTAAAGCGTTTCTAAATAGCGTGCTGTCATTCCATTACGTCACAAGAATTAACAACGAAAAGAACAATTAACAACTGTTAAACGGAAACACAGACGAAGCGCTTCGATGATCTTCGGATCACGCCTAACTTGGATGCTGGGCGAAGTTCTTCGACACATTGTTCGCTGCTACATTAGCGAAAGCTGCACATCAGTATACGAGCAGGAGCCGAAAAGTAATACCTTCAAATTTTTACGTCAAAACTCCTACGGCTTTTTAAGTAAAACAAACATCATTAACGTTCTACATCTATATCCTTGGTATGTACATATTTACAGCCGTTTGCCGCAAGAGGGCTCCGAATTGTATCGCGTAACATTGCGGTGAGTGACGTAACAATGTCGGTGCCTGAGAAACAGCGTGCTGTAATCGAGATGAGACTTCCGCGAGTCAGTCCACACGCGGAGCATGCTCTCCTGCAGGGAGAAAATGCCAGCCAGACCACAAACGCCCGCTGCGACACCTGCAACAATGGCTTCACTATCACTGATCTTCCTCCTTACAGTCCCGATTTGGCCCCATCCGATTTTCATCTGTTTCCAAAACTTAAAGAACACCTTCGAGGACTTCACTTTGGTAGTGATGAAGTGGTGCAAGCAATGGTGAGGTTGCGTTTCCTCAACGAAGTTGAACATTCTACAGTGAAGGTATTAACAGACTGGTCTCTTTAAACACACCGTCATTTGACTGTATTGTTGTTTATTTAATTACGACCTAGGTTTCGGTCTTTTATACCATTTTTTGAGTGATTGAGTTTATGTCATTAACATACAGGGTGTTTAAAAAATGACCGGTATATTTGAAACGGCAATAAAAACTAAACGAGCAGCGATAGAAATACACCGTTTGTTGCAATATGCTTGGGACAACAGTACATTTTCAGGCGGACAAACTTTCGAAATTACAGTAGTTACAATTTTCAACAGCAGATGGCGCTGCAAGTGTTGTGAAAGATATAGAAGACAACGCAGTCTGTGGGTGCGCCATTCTGTACGTCGTCTTTCTGCTGTAAGCGTGTGCTGTTCACAACGTGCAGGTGTGCTGTAGACAACATGGTTTATTCCTTAGAACAGAGGATTTTTCTGGTGTTGGAATTCCACCGCATAGAACACAGTGTTGTTGCAACAAGACGAAGTTTTCAACGGAGGTTTAATGTAACCAAAGGACCGAAAAGCGATACAATAAAGGATCTGTTTGAAAAATTTCAACGGACTGGGAACGTGACGGATGAACGTGCTGGAAAGGTAGGGCGACCGCGTACGGCAACCACAGAGGGCAACGCGCAGCTAGTGCAGCAGGTGATCCGACAGCGGCCTCGGGTTTCCGTTCGCCGTGTTGCAGCTGCGGTCCAAATGACGCCAACGTCCACGTATCGTCTCATGCGCCAGAGTATACACCTCTATCCATACAAAATTCAAATGCGGCAACCCCTCAGCGCCGCTACCATTGCTGCACGAGAGACATTCGCTAACGATATAGTGCACAGGATTGATGACGGCGATATGCATGTGGGCAGCATTTGGTTTACTGACGAAGCTTATTTTTACCTGGACGGCTTCGTCAATAAACAGAACTGGCGCATATGGGGAACCGAAACGTCCCATGTTGCAGCCCCATCGTCCCTGCATCCTCAAAAAGTACTGGTCTGGGCCGCCATTTCTTCCAAAGGAATCATTGGCCCATTTTTCAGATCCGAAACGATTACTGCATCACGCTATCTGGACATTCTTCGTGAATTTGTGGCGGTACAAACTGCCTTAGACGACACTGCGAACACCTCGTGGTTTATGCAAGATGGTGCCCGGCCACATCGCACGGCCGACGTCTTTAATTTCCTGAATGAATATTTCGTGTGATTGCTTTGGGCTATCCGAAACATACAGGAGGCGGCGTGGATTGGCCTCCCTATTCGCCAGACATGAACCCCTGTGACTTCTTTCTGTGGGGACACTTGAAAGACCAGGTGTACCGCCAGAATCCAGAAACAATTGAACAGCTGAAGCAGTACATCTCATCTGCATGTGAAGCCATTCCGCCAGACACATTGTCAAAGGTTTCGGGTAATTTCATTCAGAGACTACGCCATATTATTGCTACGCGTGGTGGATATGTGGAAAATATCGTACTATTGAGTTTCCCAGACCGCAGCGCCATCTGTTGTTGAAAATTGTAACTACTGTAATTTCGAAAGTTTGTCTGCCTGAAAATGTACTGTTGTCCCAAGCATATTGCAACAAACGGTGTATTTCTATCGCTGCTCGTTTAGTTTTTATTGCCGTTTCAAATATACCGGTCATTTTTGAAACACCCTGTATATTTCAGGACATCAAGCTCAAAATCGGCCATAAATTAAGAAAATATTGGCGCCCCACGAAATGCCAAATGTTATATCATCATCTCATAAAAAGATCATTAGTAATAGTGGGAGCACATGCATTTACATGTAAAATCATCATCTTGTGAAAACATCAGTGAATAATAGTGGGAGCACGTGCATGTACATCTGGCATTTCGTGGGGAGTCAATATTTTCTTAATTTATGGCCAATTTTGAGCTTGATGTCCTGCAATACATGTTAATTACATAAACTCAATCACTCGAAAATGGTGTACAAGACCGGAATCTAGGTAGTAATTACATAAACAACAATACAGCCAAATGATGGTGTGTTCATTTAAAAATTGTTGTATCATTGTTGCTCAGCAACATCAAAAACTGTAGACTGGTCTCTCTTTGCGAGAGATGTGTTCGTTGCCAGGGTGACAATATTTGAGAAATAAATGTGTAGGCACGAAGAATAAAGCTGCAGAATGTTAATAACATTTGTTTTATGTAATAGCCGTAAGAGCTTTCACAAAAAAATTCGTAGGCATTACTTTTGAGATCCCGTCGTGTTTACTCGTTCTGGCTCTGTATAGAGTGGTCAGGACAGACATGTTGTCTACCGCGGTCGGCATCACGTCAAGACTTTATTAGGGATGTATGGTTATATGGACATGCAGTTGGGGACAGTGCTATAAGAAATGTGGAAATACGCAGTTCATTATTTTGTTGAAGAATGCAAATTATTTGTGACTGTAAAGTGGAATGAAACTGTGCAGTTTTCGTGTTCTGTCAATAAAAAGCGAATGGCATTCCATATAAACAAACTAGAAATTTACTATTCACATAATATAATTTCTTACAGCCTCAAGACAACGGGTTCGTGACCTACGTGCTGTTTTCTGCACAGGGGACAGCAACCACAGAAAGACTGCAGGCTGCTGAACGTTTATCACAACTTACGCATTCCACTCAAGGCGGTGGAAGCAAATAGGCACCTCGCGGGTACTGCAATCTTAGAACAAGTCAGATTAGTTACACGTCATCTGTAGTAACACGGAAGTAGTATGAAGGAGAGAAGGTTTCGAGGGAAGGGGTTCATCGTACGCGCATATATATATCTCGCTCTCTCTGTCCCTCTCATTTTCAACTTGCCGTAAGTTCTTCATTGGCACCTGCGGACACTGTAGTGTTACGGATCATTTCAAGGAGTTCGATAGCGCCATATCACTGACGACAGGCTTGCCCCTACACACACACACACACACACACACACACACACACACACACACACCGTATGAGCTGCATTCTCCCATTTTGAGAACAAATTTGTTTCATCTGCAAACTGCAGTGTGTATCCACTAGAGCCTATGTGATTAACTAAAATTAAGAACGACAGAAGTCCTATTACGGATCTGTGTGGCACACCGTGTTTTGACTTCATTTCACCTGAATCTGCTCCTTGCACTAATACAGTTTGTTGTCTGTTATTTAGGTAGCATTCGAGAGTTTGAAAACACTTCCCTCCCAATACCACATGATTTTAGCTGGGCGTTATGTGGGACATAATCAAAATGCCTTACTAGGGTCGCAGAGTGTCAGTACTGTAGACTCCTTATCTTAAACACTTGGCGTACACTGAAGCGCCAAAGAGACTGGTATAGGCATGGGTATTCAAATACAGAGATATGTAAACAGGCAGAATACGGCGCTGCGGTCGGCAACGCCTATATAAGACAAGTGTCTGGCGCAGTTGTTAGATCGGTTACTGCTACTGCAATGGTAGGTCATCAAGATTTAAGTGAGTCTGATGTGGGCTTTCCGAGCCGAAGAGCCACTTATGTACCCTTGAAGATTGGACGATACAAAGCTTTACGTCTTGCCAGGGCCTGTCAACGCCGACGTTGGACTGTTGATGACTGGAGACGTGTTCCCTGGTCGGACGAGTCCGTTTCAAATTGTATAGAGCGTGTGGACGTGCACGGGTGTGGAGACATCCTCATGAATCCATGAACCCTGCATCTCGGCAGGGGACTGTTCAATCTGCTGGAGGCTTTGTAATGGTGTCGGGCGTGTCCAGTCGGAGTGATAGGGGACCACTGATACGTCTACATACGACTCTGCCAGGTGACACATACGTAAGCATCCTGTCTGGTCACCTGCATCCATTCATGTCCATTGTGGATTCCGAAGGACTTGGGCAATTCCAGCAGGACAATGCGACACCCCACACGTCCAGAAACGCTACAGAGTGGCTCCAGTGAAACTCTAGTTTAAACACTTCCGCTGGCGACCAAACTCCCAGGACATGAACATTATTGAGCATATGTGGGATGCCTTGCAGCGTGCTGTTCAGAAGAAATCTCGTCCCTGTCGTTCTCTTACGGATTTATGGACAGCCGTGCATGGATCGTAGAGTTAATTCCCTACAGCACTACTTCAGACATTGTTCGAGTCAATGCGACTTCGTGTTGCAACCAAACCCATCGGATTTAAACCCATCTGAAGTCTGTGAGACCACAGCACAGCACGGCTCCAAGTCCCGTTCAGCACCTCACAGAACTTCACTGGGTCTCTTCCTTCAAGTCTCGCTGCAAAGGCGTTCAACTGGACAGCGTAGGTCATCTACTGAGCTGTAATGGCATATTTAATTTGAAAATGGTTCAAATGGCTCTATGCACTATGGGACTTAACTTCTGAGGTCATCAGTCCCTTAGAACTATTTAAACCTAACTAACCTAAGGACATACACACATCCATGCCCCAGGATTAATTTGATAATGCAGGAAATTGTAGGATGATTGAATTTATAGGGAGAGCAAGGCTTCCATATATCAAGCATGCTTAAATGGACGTCCGTTGCAGTAGTGTTCAGAGGTTACGATGCTAGCAGAGGACAAAGTAGCGTGGGAAGCCGCATCAAACCAGTCTTTGTACTGGAGATCACAGGAGCAACCAAACTGTTCAGACACCTCACTGGGGACACTAAAGACGCAGTTTAACTGGAGGCGCACACAAGCGCAAAGCTGAGACGGAGCAGCACTCGACATTCGATGTCTCGCAGACAGGTATGGGTCGTGGGAATACGCACCGGCAGTGTCACACACCACAGCTACCTGTGGTGAGGTGTCGCTGGTCTGTCTGCCAACGACCCGGTCCATTATGGCCGCAGCAACTGTAGCAGTAGCAGGTAACAGGCGGCGCTCCTCGCACTGCATTCCTGTGTCATCTCTCTCTCTCTCTCTCTCTCTCTCTCTCTCTCTCTCTATTTTATCCCGCAGCAGATGCTCATCAGCCAGTGAAGCCATTAGCCGCTATCTGCTACGGCCACGCCGCAGACAAACACGCTTTCAAGTCGCAGACAAGTTACGAAGCCGCCGACACGACACTTGTCCAAAACAGCAACAAATGGAATGCAGATGACATACCGTTAACGTGGTGATTATTACGTATGTTGTACCAGCACACGGGGCACGTACAACGTTTCCATTCCGTACCCCGCACAGTTACGATAGTCTAATTCGAAAGTATTTCACATGTAGCGTTGTGAACTTATTTCATCATAAACTTATTTTTAACATAGGATTAAACAGCCATGCGGCTGCACACAAGCGGTAGGCATGTTTATCTAGATATCGACACCTACTACGGGTGTCTTCATCAGAATAGGATATTGCTAAATCGTAAAATTACATCACTAAAAGCAGAATCTGGAGCAGCTATGCTCAAGTGAAAAGCAAAATAAAACGTTCTAGCGTCTGCCACGTGTGCCCAGCTGGGCATAGCTGCTCCAGATTCTGACTATTGCTGTTCAGCAATATAATTTTACGGATTAGTAACATTTCATTCTGATGAAGACACTCCCAGTAGCTGTCGAAACCTAGGTCAATGTACGTACCGTTTATGTGCAACCGGTTGGCTGTGTAATCGTATGCTAAAACTAGTTATACAGTTACTGAGTAACAGCCATGTTCAGAACTGTAATATTCTAAATTCGTTGTTATTATTACTAAGAAATGCTGTTAACGCTATATGGAATATGCAGTAACACGTAACTACGAGGGCTGTCCACAAAGTAAGTTACGATCGGTCGCGAAATGGAAACGACTATGAAAATCCGATAAAGCTTCGCAAAGATGTGTTGGGCAGTGTCTCTAGTATAACTCTAGGTAGAATTATGTCGCTCTTTTCATTCCTGAGCTCTTAGTGAGCGCGTAAAGAGGTTATACAAAATAGTGTCTCCCGCCAAGTACGTGGGGCTGATGAGAATTTTCCCCTGAAGCTATGCAACCAACATTACATAACTGTCGTGCGGTTTCTTCTTCAAGACAATCCTCAGCCTCATTCTGCAGGGGCAGTGAAGATGTTCCTGCATCCTTTCAATTGGAAATGTTTGGTTACCTACAATACAGCCCGTAATTGTCTCCCACTGAGTTTCATCTCTGCTCAAACGAACCGCTGGCTATGAAGACAACATTTAAGCACAGACAACGAGCTTTAGGCCAGCGTAGAGAATTGGCGGAAAGCACTGGCGGCTGCCTTCTATGATGAGGGTATTGGAAAGTTGGTACAACGCTACGACGAATGTCTGAGTCAGAACGGCGACTACGTAGAGAAGTAGCTGAAAGGTGTAGCTAACTGTTACAAATGAAACATTTCTGATTTTCACTGTGATTTTCATTTCGCGATCAATCGTAACTTACTTTCTGGACAGCCCTCGTATAAGAATCGCAATGACCCTGAAGAGCTTTCTGCTTATGTCTCTGTGCAGGGTGTTAAAAAAAGTATTACATATTTTGAGAGGTGGTAGTAGAGACCAAAACTAGACAAAAATGTCCAGTAAACATGCGTATCCTGAGAGCTATGAGCAGTTATTCGTCTTTGCTATTCTAAAACCGATCTACCCTAAGACAAGTTGATCACTACTACGAACGACCTACAGAAGCCGACCGGTGTGGCCGAGCGGTTCTAGGCGCTTCAGTTTGGAACCGCGTGACCGCTACGGTCGCAGGTTCGAATCCTGGCTCGGGCATGGATGTGTGTGATGACCTTAGGTTAGTTAGGTTTAGTTAGTTCTAGGTCTAGGCGACTGATGACCTCAGACGTTAAGTCGCATAGTGCTCAGAGCCATTTGAACCTTTTTTATTTTTTTTAATTTGGCCTTTGAGTGTGTACTCAATTTAGCCATCGGCAACACATAGTGACAATGTACGCATAATTGAATAAACAAATACAGAAATGCATATTTACAAGAATGAAAAACTTAACTGTTACAGAGCCGGCCGAAGTGGCCGAGCGGTTCTAGGCGCTTCAGTTTGGAACCGCGTGACCGCTACGGTCGCAGGTTCGAATCCTGCCTCGGGCATGGATGTTTGTGATGTCCTTAGGTTAGTTAGGTTTAACTAGTTCTACGTTCTAGGGGACTGATGACCTCAGCAGTTGAGTCCCATAGTGCTCAGAGCCATTTGAACCATTTTTAACTGTTACAGGTTTGTACATGATGTTTTAAAAATTGAATTGAATTGGAAAATAATTGAAAGTGTCTTGGCTTACAATTCACACCAATTCTGAAATATCTTCATCAGCAAGACATATTTATAATTTACGTACACCATTAAAACCTACAGATTGTGACCAGTACTCTTGATGAAGTTAACTATACAGACGAACGTCTTTAGTACACAATAGAGAAGAAGCAGATTGAGGAAGATGGTAGCCCATACTCAGCGATGTCTTCAGAAAGACCAACCGTTCAGGGTCAGATTTGGGACGCATAAATAAGATGTGGTTGACATCAGCTTCCGACTCAGGATCACACTCACATGCTGGTGAACTGTAAACGTTGATCCGACGTAGATGTTGTGGGAAAGAGGCATGATTGAAGCGGAGTCTTATGATGGTGGAAATCGTGGATCGGTCCAGATGTGTCCTCATGACGGCTGTGAAGGAATCCGAGGTTGTAGCACTGCGTAATAACCGCCTTTTGTCTGTTGAGAAACGTTCCACATTTCCTGCCACCGTTGTCTTGCGTGATCCTTCACTTCACGTAAGTAGTCTGTATAAGGAAGGTGCAAATCCAGGACGGTGCCTAAGGTTGCCGCTTGTTTGGCTAATGCATCAACTTCATCATTATAGAGGATACCGGAGTGGGAAGGTACCCACAACAAATGGATCGTCCGGCCCGTGCGTGTGCTGCGAATATATTCAGATATCAAATCCAAGATATAACTGTTGGTTGTTTTGTTCCATCGACTGTACTGAATGTTTTTAAGAATGCTTTGCGAGTCAGATACTGTCAATATCTTGGGGAAGTAAGTGCTAGAGCCAAGCTTAAGTGCTTCCAAAACTGCCACTGTCTCCGCCGTAAAAATAGAAGTGCTCGTAGGCAGTTTGAAGGTTTTGCGGATCTGGATCTGAGGGCAGAAAAAAGCGCATCCTGTACACTCTTATTGCGGAATTTTGGAGCCCGAGCAAGCATTGCTCTATTACTGACCACACGGATACGACATACAGTAAACAGCTGATAGTGCTGCTCGAACAAGCTGCCTGTTGTGGATGCGGCGCGCCGTTGCAGATGCGAAACTCACTCCCCTCATCCGATGGCAGCGCTGCCAGCGGCTCTTCGAGACTGAGTTTTCGTGTACGCCGAGTAGCCGCCCGCTCTCCTGCCCCTGAGATGTCCGCCGCCTGGGACGGATGGGACAGCGGGCGCCCCCTGGAGGCGGAATGTACGGCCTGGACGACAAACGCTGCCCACGCACAGTCATTAGGGAGCGAGGCCAGCTATGTAGCGGTTCCAGCTAATGGCCCCTCTCACACACACGAATGGGCGGACCGCGTCTGGCGTGGGAGACGTCAGCAGCAGAGGCCGCCTCTGTTCGACGACTTGGCTCATGAGGCCCCTTCAGTATTCTGAACTACGAACGGCATGCGTTCCTGCTCTTGCTAAAGCCGTCGGCACCGGGTCCGTCAATACACTCGCACACTACGGCTGGTCGACGTGCAGACCGCTCCCAGATACAGGCTCCCAGGTAGATGCCATTTCCTTGACTTCCGGAAGGCGTTCGATACAGTTCCGCACTGTCGCCTGATAAACAAAGTAAGAGCCAACGAAATAACAGACCAGCTGTGTGGCTGGATTGAAGAGTTCTTAGCAAACAGAACACAGCATGTTGTTCTCAATGGAGAGACGTCTACAGACGTTAAAGTAACCTCTGGCGTGCCACAGGGGAGTGTTATGGGACCATTGCTTTTCACAATATATATAAATGACCTAGTAGATAGTGTCAGAAGTTCCATGCGGCTTTTCGCGGATGATACTGTAGTATACAGAGAAGTTACAGCATTAGAAAATTGTAGCGAAATGCAGGAAGATCTGCAGCGGATAGGCACTTGGTGCAGGGAGTGGCAACTAACCCTTAAAATAGACAAATGTAATGTATTGCGAATACATAGAGAGAAGGATCCTTTATTGTATGACTATATGATAGCGGGACAAACACTGGTAGCAGTTACTTCTGTAAAATATCTGGAAGTATGCGTACGGAACGATTTGAAGTGGAATGATCATATAAAAGTAATTGTTGGTAAGGCGGGTGCCAGGTTGAGATTCATTGGGAGAGTCCTTAGGAAATGTAGTCCATCAACAAAGGAGGTGGCTTACAAAACACTCGTTCGGCATATACTTGAGTATTGCTCATCAGTGTGGGATCCGTACCAGATCGGGTTGACGGAGGAGATAGAGAAGATCCAAAGAAGAGCGGCGCGTTTCGTCACAGGGCTATTTGGTAAGCGTGATAGCGTTACGGAGATGTTTAGCCATCTCTAGTGGCAGACTCTGCAAGAGAGGCGCTCTGCATCGCGGTGTAGCTTGCTGTCCAGGTTTCGAGAGGGTGCGTTTCTGGATGAGGTATCGAATATATTGCTTCCCCCTACTTATACCTCCTGAGGGGATCACGAATGTAAAATTAGAGAGATTCGAGCGCGCACGGAGGCTTTCCGGCAGTCGTTCTTCCCTCGAACCATACGCGACTGGAGCAGAAAAGGGAGGTAAGACAGCGGCACGTGAAGTGCCCTCCGCCACATACCGTTGGGTGGCTTGCGGAGTATAAATGTAGATGTAGATGTAAACCGTATCTTTTCACCGTGTCCGTCAATCCATCTGACTGTGTAACTCCATAATAACAATGACTTCCCAGCGATATTAGCGACTCTGATTTAGTATGTTGACCTGCTCGTTCTTTCAGTGCGCCTACACCCAAACCTCCAGACGTCAGACACTTAGATCGGTACCAAACGTTCTATGTCGAAGGAGCATCAACCAAAACTCCTATTCAGTTCGTGCTGTGTGCTGTCACCCAGTAATTAAAAATAACGCCAGAACTTCCGAGTATCATAAAACCACATCTTTGACATGCAAATGTCAGTATCTGTTGTAGGTGAGTTGGTAGAGCGTCGGATCGTCGTACTAAAGGTCCCACCTTCGAAACCCGCGCACGCCGATTTTTTTTTTCTTAAACAGTTGTTGTTGTTGTGGTCATCAGTCCTGAGACTGGTTTGATGCAGCTCTCCATGCTACTGTATCCTGTGCAAGCTTCTTCATCTCCCAGTACCTACTGCAACCTACATCCTTCTGCATCTGCTTAGTGTATTCATCTCTTGGTCTCCCTCTACGATTTTTACCCTCCACGCTGCCCTCCAATACTAAATTGGTGATCCCTTGATGCCTCAGAACATGTCCTACCAACCGATCCCTTCTTCTGGTCAAGTTGTGCCACAGACTCCTCTTTTCCCCAATTCTATTCAATACCTTCTCATTAGTTATTTGATCTACCCATCTAATCTTCCGCATTCTTCTTTAGCGCCACATTTCGAAAGCTTCTATTCTCTTCTTGTTCAAACTATTTATCGTCCATGTTTCACTTCCATACATGGCTACACTTCATACAAATACTTTCAGAAACGACTTCAAAATGGCTCTGAGTACTATGGGACTTAACATCTTAGGTCATCAGTCCCCTAGAACCTAGAACTACTTAAACCTAACTAACCTAAGGACATCACACACATCCATGCCCAACGCAGGTTTCGAACCTGCGACCGTAGCAGTCCCGCGGTTCCGGACTGCAGCGCCTAGAACCGCACGGCCACCGCGGCCGGCTAGAAACGACTTCCTGATACTTAAATCAATACTCGATGTTAACAAATTTCTCTTCTTCAGAAACGGTTTCCTTGCCATTGCCAGTCTACATTTTATATCCTCTCTACGTCGACCCTGATCAGTTATTTTGCTCCCCAAATAGCAAAACTCCTTTACTACTTTAAGTGTCTCCTTTCCTAATCTAATACCCTCAGCATCACCCGACTTAATTCGTCTACATTCCATTATCCTCGTTTTGCTTTTGTTGATGTTAATCTTATATCCTCCTTTCAAGACACTGTCCATTCCGTTCAACTGCTCTTCCAAGTCCTTTGCTGTCTCTGACAGAATTACAATGTCATCGGCGAACCTCAAAGTTTTTTCTTCTCCATGTGTTTTAATACATACTCCGAATTTTTCTTTTGTTTCCTTTACTGCTTGCTCAGTATACAGATTGAGTGACTTTAAAGCTTACGCGTGAAATTGTTATATGGGATAACATTTTTCTGACCTGTAAAAAGTACATATCGGGCTTTATACCAATGGTCTTTTGGCAGTCTGGTTTTGCTTCGTTAGTTCAAAGTAGCGAACCTATAGAGTATATTTGTACGGATAGGCGTCAGCGGGTTTCGAAGACGGAACCTTTAGTGCGACGATCTGACGCTCTACTGACTCACCTACCACAGATATTACTTTTGCACCTCACATATGCGCTTTTGTGATACTCCGTAGTGCTGATGTTATTTTTAATTACCGGACGACAGGCTGCTTTACTAGATGCGGGTGAGCCAGTATTTTCTCCCTCGTGAGTAACAGCCGGGCAGATCGCGGCTGAGGTTGAGGCGGAAGCCCTACCAGGCTGACCGCAGCTGACTCCCGTCAGCTCTCACCCCTCTCCCCCCCCCCCCCTCACCTTACCAGACACACTGTGCAGCCCAGGCGTCTCTGGTAACAACACTGCCAGTCTGCTACACACACACACACACACACACACACACACACTGGCCACGTGCTCCAAGCCGTCCCCAGTGGTGCCTGACGTCCACCCTGGAAGCACACAGCGCAACGGACACCACCTCCACTGGTGCTACGTTTCCTTTCTTCTAGTCGAGCTGACTGCTCTGTTTCGGGTATTTAGAGCAGCTGAAAATAAAGACACTAAAGCGTTGTAGGCAAAATGAAACTGTCAGAAAGTGTCAAAGGCAGCAGCAAGCATTCACTTCGTTCATTGACAGAATAGTCTTCTTCTATTGCAGTACACTATACGTTTCGTGCTGTGTTGGTCTACCGTCAAGCACATTTTACTTACTTTAGATACGTTGGCGAACTGATGCGTGACCAATGGGGACACGGAAAAAAGGATCGACACTTCTTGCTAAGGTGCCAGGATACAAGAAGTACGCCGGCCGCGGTGGCCGAGCGGTTCCAGGTGCTTCACTCCGGAACCGCGCGACTGCCTCGGGCATGGATGTGAGGGATTCCTTAGGTTACTTAGGTTTAAGTAGTTCTAGGCGACTGATGACCTCAGATGTTAAGTCTCATAGTGCTCAGAGCCCTTTGAACCATACACGAAGTATACCTGACACCTTTGGGGATGTCGGCGTCGAAACTGGTATCGGTGATCAAACGTGGTTGTGGTGGTGGTGGTTAGTGTTTAACGTCCCGTCGACAACGAGGTCATTAGAGACGGAGCGCAAGCTCGGTTAGGGAAGGATTGGGAAGGAAATCGGCCGTGCCCTTTCAAAGGAACCATCCCGGCATTTGCCTGAAACGGTTTAGGGAAATCACGGGAAACCTAAATCAGGATGGCCGGAGACGGGATTAAACCGTCGTCCTCCCGAATGCGAGTCCAGAGTGGAACGTGGTTGTGGCAACAATGATTACCAGAGTACAAAATACAACTAAATGACGCAGAAAGATATGTATGATCAGTAAACTAGACAAAAAAAGCGGTGGTGTCATATCTCAGTGAGGCAAGAACTATGGCTCAAGCTTAAAAGAATATTTGAACATGGATAGATATGTACCCAGTAGAACAGCTCATAATGGGAGGGAACCTCCATGGTTACGCTCACTGCGAAAGATGTCCTAAAGAGACAAAGATTACAACATAGTAGGAGCAAAACAAAACATAGGACTATAGTCAGAAAGTTGAGCCACGTTGCGGCTCGCATTGGTGCCGTTGGTAGGTTGGCATCGTGTAATAAGGATAGTGGCGTCTCGTTTTCTTCTTGTGTTTACTGGCGCCACTACATTGCCTAGCGTTGTCTGTCGCGAGTGGCAGCAGCTGCTGTTATCAATATCTAGTATGGCAGTACTATCTTTGGAGGGACGTCAAGTGTTTTCCGGGTCAGAGTGTGTCGGGTAGTTCGGTTGGGCCGGAGCAGCAGTGAGGTGAGGTGCGGCAGCGCGAATACATGCCGGGACCGCTGGCGGCATGCGGGCACTGCCGGATCGAGGGGCTGTAGTTGCGAGGGCCACAACCTCGTTCTCCACAGGACCCAGGACGTTTGAGTTGAGAGAACATCAACCCAGTTGTGAAACCTCCACTATTTTGAGATCACGCCGTTTGTTCGCGCGTTGCTGCTCGCAGGGTGTTTGAAACAAAGAGCAACGAGTGGGGTGTTTGGAGTTGGCATAATTAATTAGCCATCCTCCACTTCTTATTATTAATAATTGAATTCCTTGTGTTATTATTGGTGAAGTTCCACCAGCGATATTTTCCTGCTAAGTGGCCACTAACGCCCCAGTTACCTGTCCTGCAGGTTAGCGAATTTTCGCGGCAGTGTAGCTCTCCTCGCCTTGCCGCTGCTGTCCGGTGAGGCGTGTAGTTCGACAGCCTCCTTGATTGTGGTTCGGATATTTGTTTCTTTCGGACTACCTCGGTCGTAGTGCGACCTTCTGCTTCTGGATGTTCTAAACACCGGATTCCAAAGACGCAGTGCTGTCCGCCAGTTCCGCCTTGTCTGGGTTATTTCGTCATCGTGTTGGTTACCAGACATTAGGTAGATTTTGCAAGAGTGTTGGCTTGCGTTTAAACTGTCACTAGTTTGAGTTCCCATCCGGTTAAGGGAATACAGCTCTTGGCTGCCTGTCTCATCGTTTACGAAGTTGAGCGACTTTCCCAGGTCGATCCTTGGAGCAGTGTCTGAGGCCCACTTCTCTCTTTATTCGGTCAAATTCTAATGATAGTCAATAAGGCCTTCAGCCATGAATGCAATTTGTCTTAACAATTTTTAATTAGATATTGTCTCTTAATAGTGAAAATTTGATGATTGTCCTTTTTTTATAATATTTTAGCATTTCTTGGAGAAGTTACCTCGTTCTTAAGAATATGCTATCTACACCTTCAGCCGACAAATAAGTTGAATTCTGGTCAATAAGGCCTGCAGCCGTGAGTACAACTTGCTTAAGAATTTTTTTAACAGACATTGTGTCTTAACAGTCAAATTTGATACTTGTTCCTTATTCTCAACCTTAATTGCAATTGTTTTCAAATATAATGTACGTGATTTAAAAAAAAAACTGTGCAACCAACGGTACCTGAGTACGGCCCCGTCCACACTGAATTCCGCCTTTCCATAAGTACCACGTTTGCGTTTGTCTGGTTAAGAGAGCAATGTATGAAGCCTTCACTGAATACCGTAGCAGAATATGGTCGAATGATCTTTCACAAAACCCAAAGAAATCTTGATCGCATGTTAAGGCTGTTAGTCGCACCAAAGTCTGTGTCCAGCCCCTAGTAAATGGGATGGAACTGAGATTGGGGCTAGCAAAGCAAAAGCTGAAACGCTTAACTCCTCTTTCAAATATACCTTTAAAAATGAAAACGCAGGACTATTGCTCAAATTTATTTCTAGCACCACTGGAAAGTTGAGTGAAATAAGTGTTACACTCGGTGTAGTTGAGGAACAGGTGAAATTGTTAAAATCGACCAAAGTTCCTGGATCCGGTGGAATCCCCATCAGATTCTATTCTGAATTTTCGGCTGAGTCAGCCCTCTCCTAACCATACTATATCGTAGATTCCTTCAACAAAAAGCAGGCACAGTAGTTGGAAGAACAACAAGGGTAATAGAAGTGATCCACAGAGCTACAGTCCAATATCCATGACATCCATTTGTTGTAGGATCTTACAACATATTCTGAGCTCAAACATACGGGTATCTTGAAAGTTACGAACTCCTCCAAGCCAAGCAACATGGATTCTGAGAGCACCGATCATGTGAAACCCAGCTCGCACTTTTCTCACACGACATTCTGTCTCCTTTTGATTAAGGCAGGCAGGTAGGTCCAGGTTTTCTTGATTTCCGAAAAACTTTTGACTCAGTACCATACCTACGCTTATTGTCAAAAGTTTGATCATATTGGGTATCAAGCGAAATATTTGATTTGATTGAGGATTTTTGGTACGGAGGACGCAGCCTGTTACTTTGGATGGAGCGTCTTCGCCACACGTAGAACTACTTCATGTGTGCCCAGGAACGTGTGTTTGGACTCTTGCTGTTCTTGTTGTATATTAATGAGCTTGCGGTCAATATTAATAGTAAGCTCAGACTTTTTGCGGACGATGCAGTTATCTATAATGAAGTGCTGTCTGAAAGAAGCTGCATAAATATTCGGTCAGATCGTGATAAAATTTCAAATTAGTACAGAGACTGGCAACTTGCTTTGAGTGTTCGGAAATGTAAAATTGTGTACTTCACAAAATGAAAAAAGCGTAGTATCCTATGACGGTAATATCAGTGAGTCACAGCTGGAATCGACCAACTCATATAAATACTGGATGTAACACTTTGTACGAAATGACCATATAGGCTGAGTCGTGGATGAAGCGGATGATAGACTTTGGTTTATTGGTAGAATACTGAGGAAATACAATCAATGGACAAAGGCGGGTGCTTACAAATCATTGGTGCGATTCATTCTAGAAGTGTGTGGACACCGTACTAAGTAGTACCAACAAGGGTTATTGAACGCGTACAGATAAGGGCAGTATGAATTGTCAGAGGTTTGTTGGATCCGTGGAACAGAGTTGCAGTGACGCCAAAGAAACTGAATTGGCAGGCTCTTGAAGATGGATGAAACCTATCCCGAAAAAGCTTACTTGTAAAGTTTCAAGAACCGTCTTCAATTTTTAACTCTAGGAATCTACTACAACGTCGTAAGTATTGCTCCCATAGGGATCGTGTGAACAAAATTAGAATAATTACAGCACACACAGAGACGTTCAGACATTCGTTGTTCCCGCGCTGCAAACATGTATGGTACAGGGAAAAGCCCTAATAACCTGTTCAGTGGGACGTACCCTCTGCCATGCACTTCACAGTCATTTGCAGAGTTTAGAGGTAAATGAAGATAAACCACTCTTTTCATCTCGATAACGACACCTTTCACTCAATACTTTTTAGTTGATGCATTTAACCATATCAGTACTGTATGGCAGACTATCTACTCGAATGGTCCTCGTAATGGTCTACTACATTTCAATGATGTGCTCAAAATTCTGACCGCATGACTCAACCAACAACTTCAACAATTGAACGGGCTATGTGTGAGCGACATTAAGTGTATGAAGACATTGGCGTTGCTCGCCAACCTTGGCCGCATTTCCGTCACAGTTCGTTCACCTGAAGTATCTTTTATTAATTGATTCAACTGTGACTTTTTGGTGAATCACTGTATACTGCATTTCCTAAACGAAACACTTCTTTAGCCTTATTTCACAACTGTATTATTTCTGTAGAGCACAGGTTTCTAGTTGAAAGTCCATTTCCTAGTACATAAGTAATACGAAAGATGAGGAAAATAGCGAAGGTAAACACTTCAAACGTTTAATTTATCGTTTCTTTACTTCACTCTCTAAAGGTTATCCCTGTTGACAACTTTGGCTCAGCTACGTGTGTATTTTACAAAAATCACTACGACAGCATTTACAATAATTATGAATATACATTCACTGGAATAGAGGTATGTGCAGAGGAATGGGAATCTATGGCATTGTCTATTTATGAATGAAGGTACCAAGGCCCATCTCCTGCGTAGAGGTTGTAACATTTTCTAAAAGGTGGGTGAAACATTGTCTAAAAAGGTGAATAATTGAATTAAATCCAGTTATTCGCCCCTTTCAGACAATGCTACAACCTCTACATCGGAGAAAAACCTCGGTACCGTCATTCCTAAATAGATGACGACACAAATTGCCATTCCTAAATGGCTCAGAGCACTATGGGACTTAGCTTCTGAGGTCATCAGTCCCCTAGAACTTAGAACTACTTAAACCTAACTAACCTAAGGACATCACACACATCCATGCCCGAGGCAGGATTCGAACCTGCGACCGTAGCGGTCGCGCGGTTCCAGACTGTAGCGCCTAGAACCGCTCGGCCACTCCGGCCGGCTGCCATTCCTATGCACATAGCTCTACTCCAATGCGTTATTATTTATAGTTAATGTAAATGCTGGCCTAATAACGGGCTTATAAACCTAAATCTCGCCCCTACGGCAGTAACAAAGTCATGAAGTAATTAATAATACAACTGTGAAATGTCCTTGTTTCCACGATGTGATTTAGTTTTCTGTTTTTCTATTGTTGTTTAGAACAGTGGAAATGCAAGATTTTATAAATCAGCAGACAGAAAGTCTGAAATGTGGCATTGTGTTGATAAAGTTAGATAATAGTAAAGTGAAATAATTTTCACTGCTTCAGTCGCTTTTCCCTAGCGTTAACTAGTAGGATTCGACTCCGCTGCGCGCTGCCACATCTAGTGTATTATAGTTAGGTCTACTTTAATGTGCAGTTTGATGAGGTCAGAGTGCTGGTTGTGTCTGTAAGGTTCTGTGCCGAATTTTAACCAATTTTGCTGGAGATTTCTCTCGCTCACAGCGCACGAGGCACTTCACAAGGCCGATTTCAACCGAACTTGATACAAACGTATCTTACTGTCAGGCGATAATGGCTGTAGTAGTAAGAACCTACTACATATCAAAGGGAGGGGGGTGAAAAAGAAGTGCACCCCTCCGCGCGTGAATCTCCGTACTTTATTGATCCAGTACTTGACAATGAGAGCACGTAGTGGCTTGCAACAAACTTTACACACCATTTCAAACCCTTAGAAATTTTTTTTCACGCTGATAGTCCTTACAAATTCATGTAAGAAAAAATGTTTATCGCCTACTGTATCTCCGCTGTCCTTGCAGTAAAACCACCGCATGAGTAATTAAATTATAATTTATTACTTCTTTTCTACTGATTACAGTACCCGTGACACATTTTACAAATAGTATGCAGATATACCGCTGAATGTAAGTGCAAAAGTACGAGGGTGAGTCAAATGAAGATCTTAAATATTTTTTAAATATTATTTATTGTGCAGAAATGGTATAAAGCTGTATCACTTTTCAACATTATCTCCCCCATGCTCAATGCAAGTCCTCCAGCGCTTACAAAGTGCATAAATTCCTTTAGAAAAAAATTATTTTGCTAGTCCGCGCAACCACTCGTCACCGCTTGGCGTACCTCTTCATCAGAACGGAACTTCTCTCCTCCCATTGCGTCTTTGAGTGGTCCAAACATATGGAAATCACTTGGGGCAAGGTCTGGTGAGTATGGTGGATGCTCGCTCTATTCATTTCCGGTAGGTGGAAGTGAACCCAGGTTTCGTCCGCAGTAACGATTCTTCCAAGGAAGCCATCACCTTCTCGTTCAAGGCGCCGAAGAAGTTCTTCACAAGCATCAACACTTAGTTCTCTCATTTCAGGAGTCAGCTGCCGTGGCATCCATCTTGCAGACACTTTGTAAAACTGGAACAGATCATACACAATATGGTGTGCTGACCCGTGACGAATCTGTAAACATGCTGTAATGTCATTTTGTGTCTCTCGGCGGTTTTCCTTCACTACGGCTTCAACTGCTGCATTGTTCTGTGGAGTCACAACTCGTTGTGCCCGACCTGGACGAGGAGCATCTTCCACTGAAGTCATCCCATTTGCGAACTTCCTTGCTGCTGTGACGAACATGCATCACCGTACTGAACCTTCATTCGTCGATGAATTTCAATAGGTTTCACACCTTCACTACGCAAAAACCGAATAACAGAACGCTGTTCTTCCCTGGTGCAAGTCGCAAGTGGGGCGGCCATCTTTATACTGATACTGTGACGGTATGTTTGCATCTGCATTATGCTGCCACCTACAGACCATTCTGCACGCTGTTTGTAGCACGCTTACCAACTTATAGAATAACGGCGTGGTATTTCGATTTGTTATTACAAATTTAAGGTTTTCATTTGACTCACCCTCGTATATCATTATACGACACACAGTCCAGAGATGTCATAAACACCGAGATACGTGAAAAACTTTCACATCTTGCATGACGTTTAAATTTATTACTTCTTCGCTACTAACTCTATTCGCGATAGATTTAGCGTACAGTGTTCACATTTGCTGCTGAATGTAACTACGAAATTATATCGCTGCACGGCAGAGTTCAGGAGGTGTGACGTCATAACCATTACGTACAAGGCCAGACGCTGTGTGGTAGTGGCGTGGGCGCACAGCAGTAAATAAATACCTGGACCACGCCGGCTTGCTCCCTCGCGTGTTAACAAGAGCATTGAAAACCGGCTTATGACACGGCATACGCAGTACGAGGGTCGCTGTCAGCTTGTGTGAGTCGTGACGTCAGCGGCGCCGCCTCAGCTGTCTGTCACACACAGGCCCGGCCGGCTCCCATCGTGACCCGTGAACTTTATCACACGGGCCTCACTCCGGATTTGAAAACAAAAGGTATGGCGGGGGGCACTGGAAGCAGCGAATCCTAATTACCCATCTAGCGCACACAGGAGTACGCTCCAGACTACATTTGGCCGAAATGTCGTCAGCAAAATGTTGTGATATGGGATGTATACAGGGTGGTCCATTGATCGTGACCGGGCCAAATATCTCACGAAATAAGCGTCAAACGAAAAAACTGCAAAGAACGAAACTTGTCTAGCTTGAAGGGGGAAACCAGATGGCGCTACGGTTGGCGCTCTAGATGCCGCTGCCATAGGTCAAACGGATATCAGCTGCGTTTTTTTAAATTGGAACCCCCATTTTTTATTACATATTCATGTCGTACGTAAAGAAATATGAATGTTTTAGTTGGACCACTTTTTTCGCTTTGTGATGGATGGCGCTGTAATAGTCACAAACCATCTTAAACGAACAGTTTGTAACAGGTAGGTTTTTTTAAATTAAAATACAGAACGTAGGTACGTTTGAAAATTTTATTTCGGTTGTTCCAATGTGATACATGTACCTTTGTGAGCATGTCATTTCTGAGAACGCATGCTGTTAGAGCGTGATTACCTGTAAATACCACATTAATGCAATAATTGTCCAAAATGCTGTCCGTCAACCTCAATGCATTTGGCAATACGTGTAACGACATTCCTCTCAACAGCGAGTAGTTCGTCTTCCGTAATGATCGCACATGTATTGTCAATGCGCTGACGCATGTTGTCAGGCGTTGTCGGTGGATCGCGATAGCAAATATACTTCAATTTTCGCCACAGAAAGAAATCCGGGGATGTCAGATCCGGTGAACGTGCGGGCCATGGTATGGTGCTTCGACGGCCAATCCACCTGTCATGAAATATGCTATTCAATACCGCTTCAACCGCACGCGAGCTATGTGCCGGACATCCATCGTGTTGGAAGTACATTGCCATTCTTTCATGCAGTGAAACATCTTGTAGTAACATCGGTAGAACATTACGTAGGAAATCAGCGTACATTGCACCATTTAGATTGCCATCGATAAAATGGGGCCAATTATCCTTCCTCCCATAATGCCGCAACATACATTAACTCGCCAAGGTCGTTGCTGTTCCACGTGTCGCAGCCATCGTGGATTTTCCGTTGCCCAATAGTGTATATTATGCAGTTGGTGAATGACGCTTCGTCGCTAAATAGAACGCGTACAAAAAATCTGTCATAGTCCCGTAGTTTCTCTTGTGCCCAGTGGCAGAACTGTACACGACGTTCAAAGTCGTCACCATGCAATTCCTGGTGCATAGAAATATGGTACGGGTGCAATCGATGTTGATGTAGCATTCTCAACACCGACGTTTTTAAGATTCCCGATTGTCGCGCAGTTTGTCGTCCAGGATACTGAGCAGCATACATAGCACACGTCCGTTGGACATTTTGATCACAACACGATATCGACCTTTTCCGCAATTGGTAAACGATCCATTTTAACACGGGTAATGTATCACGAAGCAAATACCGTCCGCACTGGCGGAATGTTACGTGATACCACGTACTTATACGTTTGTGACTAAACAACTAAAACATTCGTATTTTTTAGCGTACTACACTTATATGTAATAAAAAATGGGGGTTCATATATTCAAAGAAAACGCAGTTTGACCTAGGGCAGCGCCATCTAGCGGGCCAACTATAGCGCCATCTGGTTTCCCCCTTCAAGCTATACAAGTTTCGTCCTTTGTAGTTTTTTCGTTTGACGCTTATTTCCTGAGATATTTGGCCCGGACACGATCAATGGACCACCCTGCATAACGTTTTAGACACAGTCTTAATGATAGAATTCAGAAAAAAAACAGCGATACACAAAACTGATGCTCAGCTACTCTCTCTGTGACATGAATACAGGTAAAAAGAGTTTAATGTGTCGCCATGAGTAATAGTTATAACACACCGTGTTGAGCAGAAGAAGGAATTCTGTTACTTCCTGCTACAGTACGGTTGGCCTTGTAGTTCATATCCACCTGGCAGTCTTTCATTGTGACTGTCAACCCGTCACAGATTACTCCGCTTTTCACAGCGAATATAAATATATACCGAATGTCACGATGAATCCGTCGGCATCCAGCATGTTCTTTACAACGGATCCATGTTTCGAGGGATCTCCTCTCAAAGATATGACATGCTTCGTTCGAGACAACTATTCGGTTTTTTTGTATACATACAATACATTCCATGTGTGGGCAAATAGTTTGATCTAAACTGCAGTTAATACGAGAGCTGGAAAATAGTTACAATATACTCGTATGTATAACGATTCCAGATTAGCTTCGAAATAAGATTTAGCTTCGATATAAGTTTTAGGTTCGTAGCACAAGCAACAAAAAACGGATCTGCTTTTACCATAACCCAATAATTTCAGACCACGTTAATGTACGTACAGAAATCAGCAGAAAAATGCTCCTATTGGAGATCAAAAAATGTGAATACGTTGCTACTTATTTAAAAAACTGTGACTGAAAAGCGGACTATCAGCTGGCCAAAATTCTGGCACGTGAATGTATTCGAGCCTTTTTTTTTTTACATGCAACATGCAACTCACTTCAAACTTCCACAAACTCGACTAACTGTAACTCATTCATACAGAGTAGTCTATCGTCTGTCACCTCTCACTTGCCCGTCCACAGTCATTCATCAGAACTCACTGCCATTATCTCTTTGTTTCTGTCTGTCATTGGTCCTGTGCTGCTTTTCTCATTATCACTGGCTCCTCACCGACTTCCACTTTCTCTTTATTCCTCCCCTCACCCCCACCCCCCACCGCCCTGGCACTGACCCCTTCACACATTTCATAGCACTGTTCTGTGTTCCTCTTTTTCTCTCGCATTACTTCGCTCTTTCTATAACACAACCACTCCATACTGTCTTATAATATTTCAATATTTATTACTCTTCCGTCTCTTTGCCACTAGCACTGACACAGTCTTCTTCTCTCGGCATAAAAAAGCGCGAGTAAGTTCACATGCCAAAGTTATTTGGTAAATTTTTGAAGGTTCTGAGGAAGATAAAATGAGGCAGCTGGTACCCCGCTTTTTAGTCGAATTTTAAATAAGCAGGAGCATGTTCGCCTCTTTTGTGCTCTGATAGCAGAATAATAGGAGTAAGCTATAGGAAGAGACGGGTAACATACACTACTGGCCATTAAAATTGCTACACCAAGAAGAAATGCAGATGAACGGGTATTCGCCGGACAAATATATTATACCAGAACTGACATTACATTTTCACCCAATTTGGGTGCATAGATCCTGAGAAATCAGTACCAAGAACAACCACCTCTCGCTGTATTAACGGCCTTGATACACCTGGGCATTCAGTCATAAAGAGGTTGGATGGCGTGTACAGGTACAGCTGCCCATGCAGCTTCAACACGATACCACAGTTCATCAAGAGTAGTGACTGGCGTATTGTGACCAGTCAGTTGCTCGTCCACCACTGACCAGACGTTTTCAATTGGTGAGAGATCTGGAGAATGTGCTGGCCAGGGCAGCAGTCGAACCTTTCCTGTATCCAGAAAGGCCCGCACAGGACCTGTAACACGCGGTCGTGTATTATCCTGCTGAAATGTAGGGTTTCGCGGGGATCGAATGATGGGTAGAGCCACGGGTCGTAACACATCTGAAATGTAACGTCCACTGTTCAAAGTGCCGTCAATGCGAACAATAGGTGACCGAGACGTGTAACCAATGGCACCCCATACCATCACGCCGGGTGATACGCCAGTATGGCGATGACGAATACACGCTTCCAATGTGCGTTCACCGCGATGTCGCCAAACACGGATGCGACCGTCATGATGCTGTAAACAGAACCTGGATTCATCCGAAAAAATGACGTTTTGCCATTCGTGCAACCAGGTTCGTCGTTGAGTACACCATCGCAGGCGCTCCTGTCTATGATGCAGCGTCAAGGATAACCGCAGCCATGGTCTCCGAGTTGATAGTCCATGCTGCTGCAAACGTCGTCGAACTGTTCGTGCAGATGGTTGTCGTCTTGCAAACGTCCTCATCTGTTTACTCAGGGATCGAGACGTGGCTGCACGATCCTTTACAGCCATGCGGATAAGATGCCTGTCATCTCGACTGGTAGTGATACGAGGCCGTTGGGATCCAGCACGGCGTTTCGTATTACCCTCCTGAACCCACCGATTCCATATTCTGCTAACAGTCATTGGATCTCGACCAGCGCGAGAAGCAATGTTGCGATACGATAAACCGCAATCGCGATAGGCTACAATCCGACCGTCATCGAAGTCGGAAACATGGTGGTACGCATTTCTCCTCGTTACACGAGGCATCACAACAACGTTTCACCAGGGAACGCCGGTCAGCTGCTGTTTGTCTATGAGATATCGGTTGGAAACGTCATGTCAGCACATTGTAGGTGTCGCCACCGGCGCCAACCTTATGTGAATGCTCTGAAAAGCTAATCATTTGAATGTCACAGCATCTTCTTCCTGTCGGTTAAATTTCGTGTCTGTCATCTTCGTGGTGTAGAATTTTTAATGGCCAGTAGTGTACAATATGTACAAAGAGTGGACGACCAAGAACGAAGCGGTCGAATTAAAAAGGGTGTGAGACAGGTATGTAGTCTTCGTCCCCTGTTGTTCAATCTGTACATCGAAGAAGCAATGACGGAAATAAAAGAAAGGTTCACGAGTTGCATTAAAATGCAAGCTGAAAGGATATCAATGATACGATTTGCTGATTACTTTAGTATCCTGACTGAAAGTGATGAAGAATTACATGATATGCTGAATAGAGTGAACAATCTAATGAGTTCAGAATATGGAGTGAGAGTAAATCGAAGAGAAAAAATGAAAGTAATGAGAATTAGCAGAAATGATAACAGCGAGAAACTTAACATCAGGATTCATGGTCATGAAATAGATGAGGTTAAGGAATTGTGCTAGGTAGGCAGCAAAATAACTGGTGACGGACGGAGCAAGGATGACATCAAAAGCTGACTAGCACTGGCAAAAAAAGGCATTCCCGGCAAAGAAAAGTCTACTAGTATGAAACGTAGGTCTCAATTTGAGGAAGGAATTTCTAAGAATGTACGTCTGAATTACAACATTGTGTGGCAATGAAACATTAACTGTGGAAAAACCGGAACAGAAGAGAATCGAAGGGTATGAGATGTGGTGCTGCAGACTAATGTCAGTAAAATTTAGTTTGCTTACGTGAAATTCTAATAACGCAATACTAATGTTACACTTTATAATGGTCGCCTAGTCGTAGATATTGCTATAATCGCATTATTTCACTCCCATTTACGGAGCTTGTTAGCACTTGATGTTAGGTTGGCGCCATTAAAATGCATTGTGGTAATCGCTGCTGCTTGCTGGATCGCTGCTGTGTCTCGATGCTAATGCTGGCTCTAAATCTGGTTGTCTAGGGGTAAAAAGATGAGGTCTCGTGTTTTTGATGTGCTTTTGATGATAAATAATGAGCGAAACCAACAAATATTTAAACTTCAAATATTTATTACTCTGGTGGCCATTTTAATTCCACTGTCCACCAAAGCCAATGACACGACACAAAGTATCACTTCTTTTACATGTTCTTTGCAATGTTTATCCACCTTGAACAATAACACACATACACTTTACCAAAGTGACATTCAGACTCCGCTCCTGACCCTTCTTGCTGCTTGTATTTATAACTTTGTCAAAGAAGTACTAAAAAGAGATATAGTTTATAAGTCACATGTACATCTGTCATCGTAATTTGTGCAGAGAAGTTATTAATTTATATCGAGTGACATAATTTAACAGGTTATTAAAATGACAGACAGATTTGTTGACTTGACAGAAAATTCTTTGTTACAAAAAGGGCGTTTTTTAGAAGTTTGTCAATTGACTTCTCTAATTTGCATAAATAAGTAAAAAACATGAAATATTAAGAATTACATTGGTTTTCTTCTAAAATAGGAGCGTTTACGTGAATACTGAGTCAAAACGGTCCTAGTGGACAAATAGGTTTCACTGGGTGATTTTTATTTAAGGAGATCCAAAACCCGTAAGTTGGCCAGTATTTTTCGTACTTCATATTAATTATTTAAGATGAACTTAGTGTTTTTACATGATGACATTTGCTCTACCAGTGATCAATGGGTTGACTGTTTATGGAGACATGTTATGCAATCATTGTTAACATACACAATAACTTTTCTATAATCATAAATACTCGTTAAACTGGTTGAATTTGGAGGGTATCGCATACTTCGGTAAAGTAAAGCCTTTAATAGGTTCCGTTACAACTTCATACCTAATTTTACGTGCAAAAAAATTCTGCAATTGCTTTAGTACTACAACATGGGGCTCCCAGATGATACCGGAAAGTCTTTACAGCACGTTTCTCCGTGCTACGACACATTATAAACTAAGTTTTCGCGTCACACCGGATTTTAAGTGTGTATTTTACGTGTACAAGTAGAGTACTTCTGAACCTCTGTATCTTGGAAACAGAGAAATTTACAAGGTTGTTTGTGATGCGGATCTGTGTGTTGTGATCCGGATCTGTGTGTGTATGTGTGTGTGTGTGTGTGTGTGTGTGTGTTTATATCGTGTAATAATGTCGGTTCTCTCTTTGTTTCAGGTAAGAGTTCGCTGCTTGAACTTCCAATGTCATCACCTGCAGATTGTACGGTATGTGATGTGCCGCTTAGTTACTTTCAGATTACGACCAAGATGAATTTAGAGACGGGTAATTGAAGGTAACAGAGGATCTAACGAGTATTTTCCTGTATTTTTAAAAGCAATTTAGCGCATCTCATTCAGTGTGATAGACAGATGTTTGTTATGTTGTATATTCAGTCATAATCCTCTTCTGTTGTCGCTTTTAGGGATACGGAACTTTCTTTCTAAGTTCAGTAGCAGTTTTTAGTAGCCGATTTGCAACTGATGATGGATCCACAGGACAGAAGTGCATCGTGTGATTCAATAAAAAACACTAAAGAAATGTGACTGAAAGCACTGTTATTCATACATCTCGTGTACTAAATACATTCAAGCACACAACTTCAAAATATGGAAAAACTCATGTTGTTTTGAAACTTCCTGGCAGAATAAAACTGTGTGCCGGACCGAGACTCGAACTCGGATCCTTTGCCTTTCGCAGACAACTGCTCTACCATATGAGCTACCCAAGCGCGACTCACGGCCCGTCCTCACAGCTTTACTTCTGCCAGTACCTCGTCTCCTACCTTTCAAACTTTACAGAAGTAAGGTTCACAGGACAGCTCCTCAAAAGTTACGTGATTTACCCATCTCTTCTTCAGCATTCTTCTGTAGTACCACATTTTGATAACTTCTATTCTCTTCTTGTCTCAACTGTTCATTGTCTGTGTTTCACTCCCATAGACACCTACACTCCATACAAATACTTTCAGGAAGAACTTCATGACACTTAAATCTGAACTTGATGTTATCAAATTTTTCTTTTCCAGAAACTCTTTTCTTGCCATTACCAGTCTACATTTATTTATGCTCCTACTTCGACCATTATCAGTTATTTTGCTCCCCAAATAGCAAAACTCATTTACTTCTTTAAGTGTCTCATTTCCTAATGTAATTCCCTCAGCATCAACTGATTTAATTCGACTTCATTCCATTATCCTCGTTTTGCTTTTGTTGATGTTAATCTTATACCCTCCTTTGAAGGTACTGTCCATTCCGTTCAGTTGCTCTTCCACGTCCTTTGCTGTCTCTTTCAGAATTACAATGTCATCGGCAAACCTCAAAGTTTTTATTTCTTCTCCATGGACTTTAATTGCTGCTCCAAATTTTTTCTGTTGTTTCCTTTACTGCTTGCTCAATATACAGATTGTATAGCTGAATCATCGTTTTATAAATTTAATAAGTTTCTAAATTTTTAAGAATTTGTGTTTCGTAGTGTAGCACTTTGTAATACAACAATGTGATCTTGCCAGGCCCAGAATTAAACGAAGTGTAAAGTTGATGTACACTGTAAAAGCACCTGAAGGTCAGTCCCCAGGGCTCTAAAAGGGTGGTGTATTTTAGTGACATCACGGTTTATGGCTGAAGGCGGTTGTCCTGTATTAAAGCTGACTGCAGTTGAGCCCGGACTACGGTCCGTTGACGTCCGGCTCGGAGCGGCCTTCCGTGTGCCGCGGACAGAGACGGGGGGCGTACCGTGGGAGGCTCGGGCAGGTAGGCCGGTGCGCTATGGCCGCCCCCTGCCGCCCGCCGCTGTGGAACGTCCGGTGTGCGTCGCACGGCGCAGCCAGCAGCAGCTTTTCCTCTCCTCTCCTCTCCTGTGGCCGCCGTGTCCTTGGCGTGACCGGAATCCCTGGGCGGGCAGGCCATTGTTCTGCGCCTCCGCGGTCCCTTCCCTCGCCGTCGCCAGGGACTCGCTGAGTGTCTGCCGCCAACAGGCAGCGGGCTCCCCGCTGACACGGCGCCACCTACCTCACCTGTCCAGTCTACGTCTGCGTCTCCACTCCACATCTCGCCGTACGGTCTGTGGCGCGGGGAACCTAGAGCACCCAGACTCATTCATTCCTTAAGCCGTCGGCACACGGACCGTGCATCCGAGCGTTGAGCGTGCGAAGTTCAACGTTCTGCTGAACGCTCAGGAACGATGCGACTTGTGCACACGGTACGTGGACCCCAAAGTGGTATATGCGATCGCAACGCACTCCAGCGGCAGTTTGAGGGATGTTTTTAGTTCGTTACTCACACTGTTTACTCAACGGGCGCGCGTAAAATTTCTACGTTACCTCTATTAAAACCCATATTTCCCACATCGTCCAAGAAAAGGAAAGTACCATGTCCAATCAATAAGGACACAGGCTTATAAAAGTTCCATTACAAACAGTGCGTTACAAATTTGCAATACTTCTCCGCATAAGATAAACATTATTTTATCATGCCAACATTTCAGTAAAACCCCAAGGTCAGTCGTACTTGATCACTGTTCCTAACCAGTAGCAGAATGTTTGCAACGTATGAATTAAAAAGCATAAAAGAAAAACCAGCTAACTATCTTTATACAAGTAGCGCAAGCTGTCCTGTAATTAAGCCAACCGAACGAAGTCACCCCTCAAAAAAAGGTGAACTTATGTGTACATAACATCAATTATTATAGCATATACTTATATTAAACTAATAATAAAGTATCAGAACTAAATAAAAAAGCGAATGTTAGGAAAAAAATTTGGGAGTGTAAACACGCGAACCACCGCCTCAACATAGACCCTTTACTCGACAGAAACACTACCCATTACGGTAAACCAGCAACAGGCTGCTCTCCCTTGCCCCTTGCTAAAAACGTTAATCGTAGATAATTATGTTATTATTTGAAATTTAATTACAACAAATTGTACGATGAACAATGCGTTTTGGGTGGATTTTCAGTGTGTCGCTGCCTTCAAATAGCCTACTCTCATAATACGCAAGTTACAATAATTCTTTTGCCACGAATATGATGTTTCTTATTATTTTATTGGAACGAATCACACAACAACGGGTTTTCCAGTGATTCTCAATTTGCTGGTGCTCAGAAACGGCACATATACATATAGGCTTGAAATGAATAAAATATGGCGCCTCACAACTCTGTACTGAAGGGAGACGGCATGCTTGTGACGTAGGTCGCGTTGTGCCATCTCATTGGTCAACGCTCTGACGCACGATCAGAATATCTGGCATGCCAGATATTGCTCTGCACGTTCGGAAAGACTCCCGAGCGTGCTATTCCACGCTATGACGTCAGAAACTCGGCACGCTCAACGTTCGGGTGCACGGTCCGTGTGCCGACGGCTTAACGGGCCTCTAAATTCGCGTCCGGCCATCCAGACTTATATTTCATCTCAGGCCATTTCCGGGTCGGTTCCTGCGAGAAGGCGACGACCACTGGCTGGCGCGTCCTTTCCTCGGACGGCCAACAGTGTTTCTGGTGTGGGCGACAGCGGCGGCGGCGTGTAGAAGTGGGACGTGCCAGTTCCGAGTTTCGTGGTCGCGCGCCAGCAAGGGACGGCGGAAGGCAGGCAGCACGCGTGCGAGGAAAGCGGCCGGAGAGAGCTGGCGGACCTAAAGCCACTCACCCTGGCCTGGCGCCGGGCAGCTGTTTACTGCCGCCGCTGCTGCTGCTGCTGCTGGCACGGCAGGACGACACCGGGATGCCGTGCGGCCGGCCGTGGCTGACTTTCTCCGTCCTGGCGGACCACCGTAAACCACGGCACACAGATGCGCTCCGCTCCGTGTTTTCAAGGCCGCCGCGTCTTGCAGCTGCATCCAGTGTGTCACACACACAGGGTATTCACACATCGACCGGTGTCCCATTTGTCACAGGACACATTTATACACTTTCAAAGAAATTCTATCAAATATTGCATGCATGATGTGTCCAGTGGTTGAGCTAGATAACTTCGGCTGATATTGCAAATTCGGCAGTACAGTGCCACTGCGATACTATACCGCACGTATGCGTTGTCCCACTCAAAGCTGTAAATCTCGCAGCTCGTGTACAAACGACGACTGGGTTCAGACACGCGATGGCAGCCGAAAGTCCGAAACCCACAGTGCAATTTCTGTATGACACACACACATATATCAGTGCGGATAAGGATATCACGTTTCTATTTCTTCACGCATTTATTTCACGTGATACAAAAAAATGGTTCTGAGCACTATGGGACTTAACATGTACGGTAATAAATCCCCTAGAACTTAGAACTACTTAAACCTAACTAACCTAAGGACAGCACACAACACCCAGTCATCACGAGGCAGAGAAAATCCCTGACCCCGCCGGGAATCGAACTCGGGAACCCGGTCACGTGTTACAGCCTTCACGCTCTCTCTTACAGCTAAGTCGCCTTTTTAGTGAGTTACCGTTATAATTAGTGGGTTTCATATTCCTTGGATCATGTTGCACGATAGATCGTAATGATGTGGAACGAGTAATTTTACAGTCGCTCTGTAAATTACTTTGGACATATGGTTGCATTCTGAACATTTCTAAGTTAGTGTTTGTTTTTTTCAGAAAGGAAAATACATATGCAGATGTTGTGCATTAGTAATTCCTACCCACCACCTTTTGCACATTGCGGTTATTCAGATTCTTCTAAGGAATAGAAGGAGTTGTCAAGGAGAAACTTCTTTTCAAGTCATACTTTTCTGTTCGTCACACATTTTATATCACTCTGTAAGTGATCAAAAATGAGCATTTATCATCATTGTGCACCCCGTTGTTGGTAAAGACAACTTTAATGTGGAGTTCTGAATGTCATTTTCCGTCTGCTGTTGTAATTATTTACGTCATTGTTCTTTCTGGACTATAGTCGTTTATTTACAACAAACTTCTTCAGGGAGTAAATATATTGTGAAGCAGCAGTAAGAATGCCCAACTCCTTAAACAGACATCTACAACATGATCGTGAATGAGCACCGCATATTATCCTGACAGCGCAATCAAGACTTTCTTTCTTAAAGATGAGTCACCCCAGAACTTTATTCCAAATGACTTTATTGGATGACAATGCGCAAAATATGTCAACTTACTGATTTATCTCTCCCCAAGATTTCAGTGATTTTAAGAGTAAATGTTGCTGAATTATGTCGTTTTAGGAATTCCAAAATGATATGCGCAATACATATGGAGTAAACAGAAATAATGATAATCTGGAATGGCCTCCAGATAAACGCTTTGAAATTTAGAATAAATAAAATTGAACTGGCGTTCCAGCTCACCAGAGACACGTGTAACAACAGGTCCCTCTCACGGAATGCGAAAACGAGCTTCTACAACATGGTAATCAAACCAGAAGCCCTATACGCAGCCGAAACATTATCCATCATCAACCATGGCCCATTTAAAATCCGAAGATCAAAGAGAGAAAGGTGCTAAGAAAAGTCCTAGGCCACAAATTCCATAACAATACTCTGATTCACATCTTAAACAAAACAGTTTATCAAACAACTCAAAAATTATCAGACAAAGTGAGAAAAAGGAGAACTGATTTGTATGAGCGCATCTTCAGAATGAATCAAAATAGACTAAGTACTTAGTTGAAGTCACAGCCTTTACATTTGTGTGATTTATCGTGCAACCGAGATTTAGCGGTCTCCTTTCAGTATTCGTGTGGATGAATTCACAAATATCTTCTCTAAATCATTTTTCAATTGGTTTTGAAGTTTCGATGACATTACTAGGCGGTCTAAATAAATACGTAAAATAGACGTTAAATTACAGCATCATCTGCAAACAATCAAAGATGGCTTTCCAGATTGTTTCCTAAATCGTTTATGTGGATCGGAAACAGCAGAGAGCCCGTAAAACTTCCTTGGAAAACACCAGATACCACATCTCTTTTACTCGATGACTTTCCGTCGGTTACTACAAACTGTAACCTTTGTGGCGGTCGAGTGGAAAAACTGAGCCAATACTCCGTACGCAAGCAATTTCACTAGAAGCTGCTTGTGAGAATCGGTGTCAAAAGCCTTCAGTAAATCTAAATCTAGACATATGGATCAGTTTGAAATTTCTTCGCGCGAATAAAGACCTAGTAGTATTTCACGAGAACGATATTTTCTCAGTCTCTGAATCGGACGAAAAGCGCGAAATACTAGGGTAAGGTGAGCAGAGGAGATGGAAATAGACGGAAAAGGAATAGACAGAAATGAGGAATATCCTGGTAGTATTCACGGCGTAGCAGAAATGCTGGTTCGCTATAGGACAGAAGAGAAACAGCTAGGATATGTCGGAAGGAAGCCATGCCACTGGTAGAACCTTAATACCCTCTTCAGTCCAGGGTGGTATCTGATCAGATTCGGTTTTTTTTCTTTTTTGCAAATAAGAAAACTTTGCGGTAGGAATTAAAATTCATAGAGAAGAAATTAAAACTTTGAGGTTTGCCTACGACATGGTAATTCTGTCAGAGACAGCAAAGGACCTGGAAGAGCAGTTGAACAGAATGGACAGTATCTTGAAATGAGGATATAAAATGAACGTCAATAACAAATCAAGGGTTGTGGTTCAAATCGTTCAAATGGCTCTGAGCACTATGGGACTTAACATCTGAGGCCGCCAGTCCCCTAGAACTTAGAACTACTTAAACCTAAACTAAGGACATCATAGACATTCATGCCCGAGGCAGGATTCGAACCTGCGACCGTAGCGGTCGCGCGGTTCCAGACTGAGGTGCCTAGAACCGTTCGGTCACACCGAGGGAGTTAGATTAGGAAATGAGACACTTAATGTATTAGATGAGTTTCGCTATTTGCGCAGCAAAATAACTGAGGATGGGCGAAGTAGAGAGGACGCCGACGGCTGTGGGAAGGAAAGCTTTTCTGAAGAAGAGAAATTTGTTAACATCGAGTATAGATTTAAACGTCAGGAAGTCCTTTCTGAAAGTATTTGTGCGGAGTTTAGTCCTGTATGGAAGTGAAACATGGACGATAAACAGTTTAGACAAGAAGAGAATAGAAGGTTTCGAAATGTGGCGCTGCAGAATGTTGTGACTTGGCAAGACAGCCGAGCCACTAGGAGGCAGCCGAAAGGCACGCGTTTAAGCTCACGCAGGCTGGCGTGAGATCTGGAACAGGTAAAGTAATTATACTAGCAAAAAAAGGTACGTAGCTTCTGGAATACTTAACTTTAATCCATAATTAGTGAACATCGGTCTGACGGTACATGCATCACAAGATAAATAGCCTTGCTAGGTCATAGCAAATGACGTAGCTGAAGGCTATGCTAACTATCGTCTCGGCAAATGAGAGCGTAATTTGTCAGTGAACCATCGCTAGCAAAGTCGGCTGTACAACTGGGGCGAGTGCTAGGAAGTGTCTCTAGACCTGCCGTGTGGCGGCGCTCGGTCTGCAATCACTGACAGTGGCGACACGCGGGTCCGACGTATACTAACGGACCGCGGCCGATTTAAAGGCTACCACCTAGCAAGTGTGGTGTCTGGCGGTGACACCACACAGAAAAATGCTGAACATCAGATGGGTAGATCACATAAGTAATGTGGAGGTACTGAACAGAACTGGGGAGAAGAGAAATCTGTGGCACAACTTGACTAGCAAAAGGAATCGGTTGGTAGGAATCGTTCTGAAGCATTATGTGATCACCAATTTAGTACTGGAGGGAAGCGTAGAGCGTAAAAACCGTAGAGGGAGCCCTAAGCAGATTCAGAAGGATGTAGACTGCAGTAGGTACTGGGAGATGAAGAAGCTTGCACAGGATAGAGTAGCAGGAAGAGCTGCATCAAACCAGTCTCAGGACTGAAATCAACAACTACAACAACAGTTTTCCCTGACAGTGGTTGTGTCTCATCGGCTTCGTGCGTAGGTGTCAGACTACAAATCCAGAGAATCGTAACTCGAACCTCAGTCAGTCACCTGTTTCAAAACTTTGAAGTGATCTGATAATGCGAAAATTGCAAAGCCGGCGAGTGTTACGGAATCCTCGTAAGCTGTAGTCTTCCGTGTAAGTGGCTAGGAAAATCTGTTCAAGGATCAGGCGAAGGTAAAAGCGTACCAGCTGCAGTAGGAGCGTGCCTAACGAATCACTGAGGTGTTCAAACGAAGTTTCTGTTTGAGGACAGGCTTGCCTGTTTAGCGATATGTTTCAACCACTAGAGTTATTTCAGAGAGAAGGCAGTTCGGGTCGGCGTTATTTCGCTCGTTTCTCGGCACGAACGACGTTAACGGTAGCGATGCCTGGCGCCGTATCGGAATCAACAATCCGGCCAATTAGTTCTCGCCTTGCAATTAGTCTAACGACGCGGACTGCTGTCTCGGTTTTTGCTGCTTCCACTGCATGCGGCCGTGACGAAGGTCTGCTGCCCTCACCTGGCGCTCCAGGCATTGCCGCTCTGAATATTTTCCTTCACAGTCGCCGAATAGATAGAGCATTTTCTTTTGTTGCTATTTTTTGTTTTTTTCCTCACGCGAAGAACATACTGTAAGAACCGAAATGTCAACTTTTCTCTTTGAAGGCAATCGTTCAACTCGTTCGTGCGCGTTCTAACACGGCGACTATGCCAGCTTATAGAATGATAGCAACAGTAAGCAATTGAGAAATTTATACCAAATAAACTAACAAACGACGGAGCTGATCCTCCTTGGTACAAAAAACGGGTCAGAACACTGTTGCAGAAACAACGAAAGAAAAATGCCGAATTTAAACAGACGCAAAATCCCAAAGATTGGCGATCCTTTACAGAAGCTCGAAATTTTGCGCGAAGTTCAATGCGAGAAGCATATAACAGTTTCCATAACTAAACTTTGTCACGAAACCTGGCAGAAAATCCAAAGAGATTCTGCTCGTATGTGAAGTATGTTAGTGGCAAGAAACAATCAATGCCTTCTCTGCGCGACAGCAATGGAGATACTATCGAAGACAGTGCTGCCAAAACAGAGTTACTAAACACAGTCTTCCGAAATGCCTTCACAAAAGAAGACGAAGTAAATATTCCAGAATTCGAATCGAGAACAGCTGCCAACATGAGTAACGTAGAAGTAAATATCCTCAGAGTAGTGAAGCAACTCAAATCACTTAATAAAAGCAAGTCTTCTGGTCCAGACTGTATACCACTTAGGTTCCTTTCGGAGTATGCTGATGCATTATCTCCATGCTTAACAATCATATACAACCGTTCGCTCGACGAAAGATCCGTACCCAAAGACTGGAAAGTTGCACAGGTCACACCAATATTCAAGAAAGGTAGTAGGAGTAATCCACTAAATTACAGGCCCATATCGTTAACGTCGATATGCAACAGGATTTTGGAACATATATTGTGATCGAACATTATGAGTTACCTCGAAGGAAACGGTCTATTGACACACAGTCAACATGGATTTAGAAAACATCGTTCCTGTGAAACACAACTAGCTCTTGTTTTACATGAAGTGCTGAGTGCTACTGACAAGGGATTTCATATCGATTCCGTATTCCTGGATTTCCGGAAGATTTTTGACACTGTACCACACAAGTGGCACGTAGTGAAATTGCGTGCTTATGGAATATCGTCTCAGTTATGTGACTGGATTTGCGATTTCCTGTCAGAGAGGTCACAGTTCGTAGTAATTGACGGAAAGTCATCGAGTAAAACGGAAGTGATTTCAGGCGTTCCCCAAGGTAATGTATAGGCTCTTTGCTGTTCCTTATCTATATAAACGATTTGGGAGACAATCTGAGCAGCCGTCTTCGGTTGTTTGCAGATGACGCTGTCGTTTATCGACTAATAAAGTCATCAGAAGATCAAAACAAACTGCAAAACGATTTAGAAAAAATATCTGAATGGTGCGAAAAGTGGCAGTTGACCCTAAATAACAAAATGTGTGAGGTCATCCACATGAGTGCTAAAAGGAACTCGTTAAACTTCGGTTACACGATAAATCAGTCTAATCTAAAAGCCGTAAATTCAAATAAATACCTGGGTATTACAATTACGAACAACTTATATTGGAACTTCCTGGCAGATTAAAACTGCGTGCACCGACCGCAATTTTAATCTTCCAGGAAGTTTCATATCAGCGCACCCTCCGCTGGAGAGTGAAAATCTCATTCTGCAACTTATATTGGAAGGAACACACAGAAAATGTTGTGGGGAGGGCTAACCGAAGGCTGCGTTTTATTGGCAGGACACTTAGAAAATGTAACAGACCTACTAAGGAGACTGCCTACACTATGCTTGTCCGTCCTCTTTTAGAATACTGCTGTGCGGTGTGGGATCCTTACCAGGTAGGAATGACGGAATAGATCGAAAAAGTTTAAAGAAAGGCAGCACGTTTTGTATTATCGCGAAATATGGGAGAGAGTGTCACATAAATGATATAGGATTTGGGCTGGAAATCATTAAAAGAAAGGCGTTTTTTGTTGCAAGGGAATCTTCTCACGAAATTCCAATCACCAACTTTCTCCACCGAATGCGAAAATATTTTGTTGACGCCGACTTACATAGGGAGGAACGATCACCACGATAAAATAAGGGAAATCAGAGCTCGTACGGAAAGATACAAGTGTTCGTTCTTTCCGAGCGCTATAAGAGATTGGAATAATAGAGAATTGTGAAGGTGGTTCGATGAATCCTCTGCCAGGCACTTAAATGTGATTTGCAGAGTATCCATGTAGATGTAGATGTCGTCAGCAGCAGTTGCGATGTGAGGAAGGATGAGTCACTTGCGCAAAAACTAGTTCCTGTATCACGTCTGACGGTTTCGCTTGCTTTTGCACCCAGCTCTCGTAACGCATTAGCCCCACAGTGTAAAGCCTAGGCCGGTCTGCTCGTCCGCTATAGTAGGAGCCACGAAAGATGGCGGTCGAGTTTAGGCTTGCTCTGTGCACCAACGTCACGTGTGTTCCGACAGCCAATCACTGTTCAGTAGTGTTCTGAGGGCTCTGCTCTGAATGCCATAGCTAAGCGAACATTAAACGTGATCGTAACGAGTTGTTTAGTGAATTTTTGTTCCATTTGTAGGGAGTTGTGATCACTGATGGTGATGGTAAGCTTAAGCAAGTGAGAGACATAATTTGCCATAGCTAAGCGAACATTAAACGTGATCGTAACGAGTTGTTTAGTGAATTTTTGTTCCATTTGTAGGGAGTTGTGATCACTGATGGTGATGGTAAGCTTAAGCAAGTGAGAGACATAATTTGCCGCATATATGGTATCTTGAAGCGGAAAGTACGCACATGCGCGTACCGCAACTCTCGCTTGGAATTGTCTACAATGAAATCCTCGATATGCGCTAGCCGCCATTTTTCGTGGCTCGGACTATAGTCCTAAGTGGCAGCAGATACCGGCTCCCAGGTTGATGGTTAACGCGTTTGGCACAGTTCCGCCCAGCCGCCTAGTGAAGAAAATACGAGGGTACGGAACCTCTTCCTCTTCTGATTCCTTAAAAGCATATTCGCTGTCACTAACTCAATTTTATTGCAGAACTATTTCTCCTCTGTCGTTCCTACTATCGAGCCTACGTTCTCCTGTAAATCCTTTCTCCTACTCTCTCCTCTGCAACTGCTTTCCAATTCCCATGACTATTAGATTTTCATTTCCCTATACGTATCGAACTATCCTTTCAATATCCTCACATATTTTCTCTATCTCTTCATCCTCTGCTTGCGATTTCGGTATGTATACTTGAACAATTGTTGCCGGTGTTCGTCTGATGAAAACTACTCTCTCACTGAACTGTTCGCATTAACTCACTTCCTGTCCTCCCTCGCTATTAACTCATCTGACCAAAAATAGCTGCTTCACTGACCACCTTCTGTCTCGACATTGACTCTCAGCATTTCCCGTTTCAGACTTCTGACATTCTACGACCCGACTCGTAGAACGTTAGCCTTTCCTTGATCATTGAATCTTTTTCCAAGGTCATCTCCCCGTTTTCACAGTCCTCTCCTATAGAGGCGGAACCATCCCGGGACGGGGATCATGTGCCTTGCACAGATCATGATGGCACTTTTTCGATTACAGGGCACATGTCCTGTGGATAAACATTATGTATATTTAATGCCGTGATTCCAATTGCCTTCTGGATACTCATGCCGTTGACCGTTGCTGATTCTTCCGCCTTTAGGGGCAGCCTGCCACCCCAAGAGTAAGAGTGTGCCCTGGACGTCTGTACGCTCCACCGCCCTCTCCGACAAGGCCGTTGGCACAACAAGAGTGGCTTCTTGTGCGGCAAGTTTGTGGGTGCCATTGCTGATTATCCTATGTGATCCTTAACGTAGAGAACTCTTCAGACGTAACAGGACCAGTACTGCTCACAACATATGTAAATTACGTACTAGATAACATCGGAACTTCTAGCGGACTTTTCGGTTGATGCTGTTGTATGCAGGGAAGTCGTAACGCTAGAGAATTACAACGAAGTGCAGCAGGACCAGAAGAGGGTCGCCGCTTGGTGCAGGCAGTGGCAACTGACCCTCAGCATAAACAAACCTAACCTATTAGATTTACTTTCATTCCAATTGATCTGTAGTGAGGAGGTGCTCCAGGATGTAGAACATGTCAGAAAAACAATAATACGTGACAAATGCTTACAACTGAAACAAATAAGCTAATGTACCTTCCACAGGTCTCAAGTGGAATGATCGTCATTTTTTTAATGAACGCGATATGAAAGAATCATTTTAAAAACACTAATGCACTGAATTTAAAATAAAAAAAAGTTTTTTTTATTTATGAGGTAATAAACATGTAATAGAACTAGTATAATCCTTATTTACAATGAACACATTACTGCACTGAAATGGTGCAGAAGTTATATTGAACTTACATACACAGCAATAAATCCTTTAGGCTTCTCTTAAACTGAATTTCGTTGGTTGTTAAGCTTTTTATGGCTGCTGGCAAGTTATTGAAAATGTGTGTTCCTGAATAATGCACACCCTTTTCTACAAGACTAAGTGACTTATTTCTAGTACTGATTCCATGAATTGAGCTGTTGGTTTAAAAAGTGATATATTTTTAATTACAAATTTCATTTAGGAATAAATATGTTGGCAAGCAGTAGTTAGTATCCCTAGTTCCATAAACGGGCTTCTGCAGGATGTTGTTGAGTTCACACCACATATAACTCTTACTCAACTCCTCCGTGTCCGGAAAACTTTTGCTTGGCTTGATGAATTACCCCAAAAAATAGCCCCATATGACATTATGGAATAAAAGTAACCATAGTATGCCAGCTTTTTCATTTTTATATCCACTATGTCTGACACTATTGTCAATACCTAGAGAGAAAGACCCTTTATTGTATTATTAAAAAAGTCGCATACCAACCGCTAGTAGTACTCGTAGTTACGTGAAGAAATTTCTAGAAATACGCAGACAGAGCAATATGAAGTGGGGAAACCATGTAAAATCAGTCGCGAGTGAGGCAGACGCCAGACTGACATTCATTGCACGAATCTTCAGAAAACGTAGTCCATCAACAAAGGAAGTAGCTCACAGAACACTTGTTCGACCAATACAGTACTGCTCGTCAGTCAGGAATCCTTACCAGACAGGGCAGATACAGGAAAGAGCCAACAACGTGTAGGGCCCCCGCGAGCACGCAGAAGTGCTGCAACACGACGTGGCATGGACTACACTAATGTCTGAAGTAGTGCTGGAGGGAACTGACACCATGAACCCTGCACGGCTGTCCATAAATCCGTGAGAGTACAAGGGGGCAGTAATGTTCATGTCTGCGGAGTTTGGTGACCAGCCGAAGTGTTTAATCTCAGTAGAGTGTTCCTGGAGCCACTCTGTAGCAATTCTGGACGTGTGGGGTGTCGCATTGTTCTGCTGGAATGCACACTGGACACCAATCGATACAGGTGATCAGACAGGATGCTTACGTACGTGTCACCTGTCACAGTCGTATCTACACGTATCAGGGGTCCCACATCACTTCAACTTCACACTCCCCACACCGTTACAGAAACTCCACCAGTTTGAAAAGTCCCCTGCTGACACGCAGGGGCCATTGATTCGTGATGTTGTCTCCATACAGGTACACGACCATCCGCTCGATACAATTTGAAACGAGACTCGTCCGACCAGACAACATGTTTCCAGTCACCAACAGTCCATTGTCGGTGTTGACGGGCCCAGGCGAGGTTTAAAGCTTTGTGTCGTGCAGTGATCAAGGGTACACGAGAGGGCCTTCGGCTCAGAAAGCCCATATCGATGATATTTCGTTGAATGGTTAGCGCACTGACATTTGTTAATGGCCCAGCATTGAAATCTGCAGCAGTGTGCGGAAGGGTTGCACTTCTGTCACGCTGAACGATTCTCTTCAGTCGTCGTTGGTCCCGTTGTTGCCGGATCTTTTTCCGGCTGCAGCTATGTAGGAGATTTGATGTTTTCCCGGATTCCTAATATTCACGGTACACTCGTAAAATGGTCGTACGGAAAAGTACCCGCGCGATCGCTACCTCGGAGATTGTTGTCCCATCGCTCGTGCGCCGGCTACAACACCAGGTTCAAACTCACTTAAATCTTGATAACCTGCCATTGCAACGGCAGTAACCGATCTGAGAACTGCGCCAGACACTTATCTTATATTGGCGTTGCCGACCGCAGCGCTGTATTCTGCCTCCTTACATATCTCTGTATTTGAGTACGCATGCCTAATACCAGTCTCTTTGGCGTTTCAGTGTAGATACACGTCTTGTTATCGGTTCGAGGTGTTCTCTGTCACAGTACGGTATGCTGGTAAAATTTCGAGAGCGCACGTTCCTTGAAGAATCGACTGATATACTACTTCGTCCTACGCCGTAAATATCAAATTACACATTGAGGCTTACCAGCAATCGTTCTTGCAGCCAACCATACGCGAGTGGAACAGAAAATGGTCGGACACTGATACACAAAGTACCGTTCGCCGAACACCGTAAGGTGCTTGTTAAAAATGTGTATGTAGATCTAGATGGAGAACGTGCAGTTACAGGCCGTGCGGGAGTGGGAAAAGATGCGTCCGGAAACAGAAATTTTCAAGGAAGGTGTTGCAGCTTGGGGACTGACCCAGTGTCTGGGGCGTGGAAGCACTCTTCACTGGCCACTCTGCGTCATACGGTCGTAGGCCGTACACCGCACGGCCACCGGCAAAGGTCCGTGACGCCGCCCACTGAAGGACACTGTGGCTGGTGGCTGGTGGCTGGCCCTCTGAGGAGAGGCCGAGGCTACAGTTAGCAACCTCTCTATACCGAGCCCGCTGAAACTGCGCTAGACTTTAAGGGTCCTCAGGTTGGCAGCATAACCGGTTGACAAGAGCCAGGAGTGCGAGGCGCCAGTCGTATGGCCCGAACCAATGTACATCTACATCCACATCCATACTCCGCAAGCCACCTGACGGTGTGTGGCGGAGGGTACCTTTAGTACCTCTGTCGGTTCTCCCTTCTATTCCAGTCTCATATTGTTCGTGGAAAGGAAGAGTGTCGGTATGCCTCTGTGTGGGCTCCAATCTCTCTGATTTTATCCTCATGGTCTCTTCGCGAGATATACGTAGGAGGGAGCAATATACTGCTTGACTCCTCGGTGAAGGTATGTTCTCGAAACTTCAACAAAAGCCCGTACCGAGCTACTGAGCGTCTGTCTTGCAGAGTCTTCCACTGGAGTCCATCTATCATATCCGTAACACTTTCGCGATTACTAAATGACCCTGTAACGAAGCGCGCTGCTCTCCGCTGGACCTTCTCTATCTCTTCTATCAACCCTATCTGGTACGGATACCACACTGCTGAGCAGTATTCAAGCAGTGGGCGAACAAGTGTACGGTAACCTACTTCCTTTGTTTTTGGACTGCATTTCCTTAGGATTCTTCCAATGAATCTCAGTCTGGCATCTGCTTTACCGTCGATCAACTTTATATGGTCATTCCATTTTTAATCACTCCTAATGCCTACTCCCAGATAATTTATAGAATTAACTGCTTCCAGTTGCTGACCTACTATATTGTAGCTAAATGATAAAGGATCTTTCTTTCTACGTATTCCCAGCACATTAGACTTGTCTACATTGAGATTCAGTTGCCATTCCCTGCACCATGCGTCAATTCGTTGCAGATCCTCCTGCATTTCAGTACAATTTCCATTGTTACACCTCTCGATATACCACAGAATCATCCGCAAAAAGCCTCAGTGAACTTCCGATGTTATCGACAAGGTGATATATAGTGAATAGCAACGGTCCGACGACACTTCCCGGCGCAGTAATCGCTTCCGGTCATGGCGTCAAAGTTCCTGCGTTGTCTACTTTGTTTTGTGTGTACAAAACAACGTGCGTTGACGTTGGTTCGCACGTATCCTTGCATTGTTGTGTGCGTTAGAAAATTGTGATACGTGAAAAATGTACGGAGAAAGAGTTCGTCCGCCTAGTGAAATCGTTTGCGTCTAGGTATGCCGCTAAATAGCCTGGCACTTGGAGTTACACTAAAGAGCCAAATAAACTGATACACCTGCCTAATATCGTATAGAGCCCCCACGAGCATGCAGAAGTGTTGCAACACGACGTGGCGTGGACTCGACTAATGTCTGGAGTAGTGCTGGAGGGAACTGAAACCATGAAACCTGTAGGCCTGTCCATAAATCTCCAAGAGAGGGTGGAGATCTCTTCTGAACAGCACGCTGCAACGCAGCCCAGGCGTCGGAATGCACAATGGACACGAATGGATGCAGGTCATCAGGCAGGATACTTATGTACGTGTCACCTGTCAGAGTCGCATCTAGACGCATCACTTCAACTGCACACGCCCCACACCATTACAGAGTCTCAACCAGCTTGAACAGTCCCCTGCTGACATGCAGGGTCCACTGATTCATGAGGTTATTTCCATACCCGTACAGCCGGCCGGTGTGGCCGAGCGGTTCTAGGCGCTTCAGTCTGGAACTGCGCGACCGCTACGGTCGCAGGTTCGAATCCTCCCTCGGGCATGGATGTGTGTGATGTCCTTAGGTTAGGTTTAAGTAGTTCTAAGTTCTAGGGGACAGACGACCTCAGAAGTTGAGTCCCATAGTGCTCAGAGCCATTTGAACCATACTCGTCCACGTCCATCAGCTCGACACAATTTAAAACGGGACTCGTCCGACCAGGCACCATGTTTCCAGTCATCAACGGTATACTAGAGGGCCTTCGGCTCCGAAAGCCCATATCGATGATGTTTCGTTGAGTGGTTCGCACGCTGACGCTTATTGGTGGTCGAGAATCATGTTCATCTACGCTATTGTGAAACCTCATCTACTGAGCAAGTGCCCGTAGATCGGTCAGTATTACCACATCTTAAAGCTACCTGCCCTACGGGCGTTGCACCTGAAGTTGATGGATTTAGCTTTCCCCATCATCCCTATAATTTTGTTACATTATATGGAATCGCCCTGTATAATGATAAACTTTCAAAATTTCACAATGTGGTTTTTTTATTAGAAAATAAATCCGTTGGGATTATTGATATATAGGGTATGAGAGAGAAAGAGTCCTCTCCAGCTGCTGGTCTGTGAGAACAGCAGCTTCAACGACAGTATTTCGCGCAGTTTTAATCTGCGAATGGGTAGGATTACAGAAATTGGGACGATTCAGATTCCGTACTAGTATTCTAAACATAAGTCGATAGACCATAAATCCAGCTGTCCTGTTTTCTGTTAAAACCGCCTCTGAGGAAGAAAATAGAAACACCACATTGCTGTGTACACAAATTTTCTTTACAACTGTACACAAGAAAAAAAACTAGTGTATGGGAGAAAAATATTGTCTATTTGTTTAAATGCCCTGCTATCGTAGTTAAAACTGACTGCAAGAAAGAAAAATAATGAGCTCATTTTCTCTGTACAACATTTTCTTTGCCGCAAATGGTTTTAACAGAAAACCTGTACATTCTTATTTAAAAAAATGTACATCCAATGTCTGTCTGAATGTTTACTAGAGTATCGTGTAAAAATTTGAAGTAAATCGCTTAAGATCTTTTCGAGACTTTTGCTAAGAATATTTCATTATTATGTCCATATTTTTCTATCTTACATATTACCTAAGTCGGTCTAAATGTTTATTATTAAAGTATAGTGGTGCACAATTTTGAAATAAATTGATCAAGAACTTTTCAGAATTTTTACTAACAACATTTCCTTCATTACAAGTCATGCAAAAATCAAGAGTATATCGGACAAGAACTTTTCGAGATTTTTGATACCAACGTTGAAAAATATCTTCACATAGCCGTATAGTTTTCTGCTGCTTTACTTCGTGGTAACATTAATTTATCGTTTTCTAATCGATTTCCTTACGTTCTTTCAAACTTACGCGACTCTCAGTGTACACTGAGGTTACGAAAGACATGAGATAGCGAGCTGCACATATACGAGATTTGGAACTTAGATAGTGGCAACTATTTATTCACAACCGATACAAAAGAGTTACATGTTAGCATCCGTTTGCCTGCCCTTCAAAGTAGTCACCAGCGTTGTGTAGAACCCGTTGCCAGCAATGTGGAAAGCGGGCCGTTAGCAGAGGCTGTTCTGTTGATGGTGCGAATGGAGCGATCTACTGCCCGTCGAATCTCTGGAACAGTTCTGAAGCGAATGCCACGAAGTGGTTCCTTCATCTTCGGAATCAAATCAAAATCACAAGGACTTGAGTATGGTGGATGGTACAATACTTCGCAGTCCCATCAACCCAACAGAGCAGCCACAGCTTGCGCTGTATGCGGGCCCGCGCATTGTCGTGCAAATTGATGGGTGGGTTGTGCAGAAAGCGTCGCCGCTTCTTCCCCGAAGCTGGTCACAGGTGATGCTCCAAAAACGAACAGTAATACTGTGCATTGATGGTCTGCCGTGGAGGAACGTAATGCGTTAGGATAACAAAAATGGTTCAAATGGCTCTGAGCACTATGGGATTTAACTTCTGTGGTCATCAGTCCCCTAGAACTTAGAACTACTTAAACCTAACTAACCTAAGGACATCACACACATCCATGCCCGAGGCAGGATTCGAACCTGCGACCGTAGCAGTCGCGCGGTTCCGGACTGAGCGCCTTAACCGCGGGACCATCGCGGCCGGCCGTTAGGATAACACCATCATTGTCGTACGGGAGAATCACCATAATGACGCCATTCGTTGGATTGGCGTTTCAGTTTTGGCTTCTCGGCATTCACTTCAGAACTGTTCCAGAGATTCGACAGGTAGTAGACCGCTCCATTCGCACCATCAACAGAACAGGCTCTGCTAACGGTACACTACGCCTTCCACATCGGTGGCAGCGGGTTCTACACAACGCTGGCGACTACTTTGAAGGACAGTAACAAGTGAAAACATGTAACTGTTTTGTACCAATTCTGAATAAATAGTTGCCACTGCTCAAGTTCCAGCCCTCGTACGTATCGCCGTAGTATCACACAAGGGCAGTGGGTCGGCGTAGCTGTCATTTGTACTCAGATCATTCATGTGAAACGGTGTCCGACCGTTTTTCAACGCGGAAAGTGTGACGTCCCCTCTCCCCTTTTGTTGTCGCTGTTGTTGAGCCGCTGCTGCTACAACTCGGTCGGTGGAATGGAGACGCGACGCGCAGCGATGGTTGTCCCCGTCGGATAACGTGGAACAGCACCTCAAAATCTCTAAAGAACATTGTTCCTCGCGTAATGTAAGAAAGTCCGTTTGCCAGTCCGCACAGTCATCTCAGCGATGTAAACTGCTGATTTTAATTGTCTGTTATGGTCTTATGATGATTTGTTATGCCCTGTTAGTTAGTTATCGCGGTATTGAGTGAATCACTCATCACCGGCGTCGTTTCACACCACTGAAGCGAGGAAAAATTCATTTGCGGTTCAGTATCAGTAGTTGTTGCGTTGCTAGGCAGAATTGTTCACTACGGCACGACGCAAATCCAGAGATAATCTATAATGCTATCTTGCTTTCGTGCGTCGTGATATTATTTCGGCAAAACACTCCTTTCAATGCTCAATGTTCATCAAGTCACTCTTTCAATTAAAATATTCGCAGTTAATTAATTTTGATTATCAACTATCACAAAGTTCAATTAATGATGGAGCCAAAACGTCAGATTTCCATTACTGACGAACAATTTTTATTGTTCCTTCTTAGCAGTTAGTTTATAATCATCACAACACACGCACACCGATGGATCGGATCAATTACGATTCTTTTCAGTTCGGTGATCGTGACAATTACGACAACTTTTACAATCGGCGTACTTGTATTATCTTCGTGTGGTCGTCTTAATGTTTACTACTCCAGACTAATCAGGTATTGCAGGTCTTCGATACTATGTCCTTTCTCCATTGTAACGGTTCACCTTGATGAAGGTTGAGTCCAATAATAATATCTCCAATAATTAAAGTTCATTAACTCGTCGTACACTATCAGAATATCACTTCAGTTCAAGTTCTCAAGTCAGAATAACTGAGAACACAGTCCGCGTACCTCTATCACACAATATTACTTTTTTAAAAAAAGAAACAATCTCGTAGCGTTGCGTTTGTGGTACTATAACAAACGGTGCTCTCTCTTTCTCTCTCTCGACTTGATACCAACAAGCTAGCAAGCGACTGACATTTCCATGATCGAGCATTGTAGACGCATTGAATTTCCTTTTCGCCGCGTTTACAACTCTCTTTCACAATAAATGTTATCTCTGACCGACATATTACTTTGGACTTAACTTTCGTTGTACTGATTTGCAGTTATTACTAAGATGTTTCATAACTAATTAATAATAACGTTACTTTCTTTCCAGCTTTATATCGTGACAGGCTCAGTAATTACTGAAATTGGTGTTCATCAAAACTTTAATGTGTTATATTATTGTCAAAGTTGTCGTACCTGTCAGGATAACACTGTTCCCTACTTTAAATTATCGTGACAGTCTTATTTGGGTTTTCGGGCTTCTTGGGGTGTTACGAATGGTAGTTGGAGCTAGACGCATGGGACATTCCATTTTGGAAATCGTTGTGGAATTCAGTATTATCACACCCACAGAGTCAAGAGCGAACCGAGAATACGAAATTTCAGGTATTACCTCTCACCACGGACAATACGGTGGCTGAGGGCCTTCAATTAACGACCGAAAGAAGCGGCCTTTGCGTACAGTTGTCAGTGCGAACAGACAAGCAACACTGCGTCACATCAATGTGGGACGTATGACGAACGTATCCTGTAAGACAGTGCGGCGGAATCTGGCGTTGATGGGCTATGGCAGCAGACGGTTGGCGTGATTCCCTGGGCTACCAGCACGACATCGCGTGCAGAGCCTCTCCTCGGCTTGTGACCGTATCGGTTGGGTCCCAGACCAATGGAAAACTGTGGCTGGTCAGACGAGTCCCGATTCCAGTTGGCGAGAACTGATAGTGGGGTCAGAATGTGGCGCTGACACCACGAAGCCGTGGACCCGAGTTGTCAACAGGGCACTGTGCAAACTGGTGGAGGCTCCATAATGGTGCGGTTTGTGTTTACATGGAACGGACTGGGTCCTCTGGTCCAACTGGAGCGATCATTGACTGGAAATGGTTATGTTCGGCGACTTGCTGGCCATTTGCGGTCATTCATGGACTCCGCATTCCCAAATAACGATGGAGTTTTCATGGATGATACTGTTCCATGTCACCAGGCCACAGTCGTTCGCAATTGGTTTGAAGAACATTCTGAACAGTTCGAGTGAATGATTTGGCCCCCTAGATCGTCCGACATGGGACATAATGGAGAGATCAGTTCCTGCATAAAATCCTCCACCGGCAATACTTTGACAATTATGGATGGCTAGACCAAGAGATGAATACACTAAGCAGATTCAGAAGGATGTATGTTGCAGTAGGTACTGGGAGATGAAAGAGCTTGCACAGGATAGAGTAGCATGGAGAGCTGCATCAAACCAGTCTCAGGACTGAAGACCACAACAACAACAACATATAGAGGCAACGTGGCTCAGTACATCTACATCTACATCGATACTCCGCAAGCCCCCTGACGGTGTGTGGCGGACGGTACCTTGAGTACCTCTATCGGTTCTCCCTTCTATTCCACTCTCGAATTGTTCGTGGAAAGAAGGATTGTTGGTATGCCTCCGTGTGGGCTCTAATCTCTCTGATTTTATCCTCATGGTCTCTTCGCGAGATATACGTAAGAGGGAGCAATATACTGCTTGACTCCTCGGTGAAGGTATGTTCTCGAAACTTCAACAAAAGCCCGTACCGAGCTACTGAGCGTCTCTCCTGCAGAGTCTTCCACTGGAGTTTATCTATCATCTCCATAACGACACCTATCAACCCTATCTGGTACGGATCCCACACTGCTGAGCAGTATTCAAGCAGTGGGCGAACAAGCGTACTGTAACCTACTTCGTTTGTTTTCGGACTGCATTTCCTTAGGATTTTTACAATGAATCTCAGTCTGGCATCTGCTTTACCGACGATCAACTTTATATGATCATTTCATTTTAAATCACTCCTAATGCATACTCCCAGATAATTTATGGAATTAACTGCTTCCAGTTGCTTACTTGCTATATTGTAGCTAAATGATAACGGATCTTTCTTTCTATGTATTCGCAGCACATTACACTTGACTACATTGAGATTCAATTGCCATTCCCTGCACCATGCGTCAATTCGCTGCAGATCTTCCTGCATTTCAGTACAATTTTCCATTGTTACAACCTCTCGATATACCACAGCATCATCCGCAAAAAGCCTCAATGAACCTCCGATGCCATCCACAAGGTCATTTATGTATATTGTGAATAGCAACGGTCCTACGACACTCCCCTGTGGCAAACCTGAAATCACTCTTACTTCGGAACACTTCTCTCCATTGAGAATGACATGCTGCGTTGTGTTATCTAGGAACTCTTCAATCCAATCATACAATTGGTCTGATAGTCCATATGCTCTTACATTGTTCATTAAACGACTGTGGGGAACTGTATGGAACGCCCTGCGGAAGTCAAGAAACACGGCATCTACCTGGGAACCCGTGTCTATGGCCCTCTGATTCTCGTGGACGAATAGCGCGAGCTGGGTTGCACACAATCGCCTTTTTCGAAACCCATGCTGATTCCTACAGAGTAGATTTCTAGTTTCCAGAAAAGTCATTATACTCGAACATATTTCTGTACGAGACTTACGACGACGTTTTTAGTCCGTGCCACGTCGAGTTACGCAGGGCAAAAGAAGGTCCGACACGATTTCAGGAGGTATCCAATAACTTTTGTCACCCCGGTGTATTTTGACAGCAAGGATAACTGTACCCTCTTGTAACAGGGGGTAGCTAAGATAACTTTGTCACCATTCTCCCAGACCCAGCGCGGGTACGCATAAACAAGTTCTTTAAGAGAGATCGTGAAAGAGAGATTGAGAGAATGAGAGAGAGAGAGAGAGAGTGAGAGAGAGGGGGGTGGGGGAGGGGAGGGAGCGTGCGAGAGCGAGGCAGCTGCTGGAACAGGCCTCGTGCCAGTTTCCTGAGCAGACGGTGCAGTTCTCTGGCCTTGGAACTGCACTCCCAATTAAAACGATGCGTCCAACGGAATCGGTGCCAGGTGTTCCACGCTGCAAGTTTTAGGACTTCTTCGTGTGAAAAAGGAATGCAAGACTGTACTGTTAATTAATTAACACAGGGACACCGCGGCAGAAAGCACGGTAGATGTTCCACAGGGTTCTGTCCCTGGTCCTCTTCAGTTGTTTTTCTATGTAAATACCGCACCATTTTGTCCGCCTCTCCTCTCCATGCTGTCTCAGGACCACATATAAACCGCTGACTCAGCTTCTTTAGTAAATATTGATTCGCGTTCTGACTATTCTCTGTTCTCGTGTTTCTATCGTTCCTTGTATTACTATTTTAATATTGTAATCCTTCTCGCTTCTTACTCCCATATTCCCATTTAGATCAGGAGCTTGAAGGCAATTACTGAAAAAAAAGAAACATTTTAAACCGGAAGTATGTGTACTTTGTAAATGTTTGTATAATAATTTTTTACGTCACGATCGCTTAAAGATATACAAAATATAGACACTACTAGTTTCGGCAAATAGCTACAATATTCATACCTGACAAAATCCAGAACAAAGCTTCGTACAGGTATAAAACAAAACCATTCGTGAACTTCGAGTAACATGTAGTTGTCTAAAATAAGTGCATGTAAGTTGCACGTATTGCTAGGCGCAGTCTGATGTTTGGTGATACTGAAACGTCCCCTTGGAAAAAATTATGAAGGTCTGTGCTGGTAAACTTGTACATTATTTGATTTTCAAACAGCTGAGCCAAACTCAACGTACTCAAACAGTTTTCTCTTTACTTATTCTGATCATCACTAAACTGACACACAATATTTTTTCTGCGCAACGCAATCTGACTTTCAATAATCCCTACAAAAGAATGGCCCTGAGTAAAAATAACCTATACCTTTCATGAATCACTTACCTCACAAAAATCTTCGTTACTCGAACTACTGCAATATAGCGAGCGCCAATACTGCCAGCTGAATAAAAGATTCTAACTACTGAATGCACTAACTACTGATAGGCATAGTTAGCAAATGAAAGATTTAGATAGAGCAAACGATGTATTTACCTTAACAACGTTCAAAAGTCATCATATATATAAATTCATGACCTCCGTCGTTACAAATTTCCTTTCTGTGGCGGACACACGTCCAGATCGTCCGCTTATAGTAACCTCTCAAATTTCTGGCCTCTCTCTCTCTCTCTCTCTCTCTCTCTCTCTCTCTCTCTCTCTCTCTCTCTCTGCACATCCACCAGTGCTGGCGGCAGGACAGTCAGTGATTTTCATGCAGAGCGCTATGTGGCGTTACCAACATAAAAACCTATACAGCCTACTTACAATACATACGAATTTTTGTAGCCAAGATTGCGTGTTGAAACCCTTTTATTTCCTCAGAGACCAGCTTCAACAAAGTCTAGCTGTCATATTCGGATCTTGGGGAAATATTATTACTGTTCCTGAATCGCTCAACCATAACTAGAGTCAGTCCGAAGATGACGACAAGGCTCTGTCGAAACAGGCCATTGAGGAAACAAAAGAAAGAACTATATTTTTTATATATCTGTACGAAGATTTGTAACGGATTTTATTAAATCTGAAGGTGGTTGCTATTTCCCGGAAACGGTAATGTGAATATTTTTAGTATGATTAAGAGACCGTAACGTAATAAATTATTACACAAACTTTATTACATCTTTTCCATAATAGTATATAGAAGGACTTGGAAGAGCAGTTGAACGGAATGGACAGTGTCGTGAAAGGAGGATATAAGATGAACATCAACAAAAGCAAAACGAGGATAATGGAATGTAGTCGAATTAAATCGGGTGATGCTGAGCGTATTAGATTAGAAAATTAGACGCTTAAAGTAGTAAATGAGTTTTGCTATTTGAGGAGCAAAATAACTGATGATGGTCGAAGTAGAGAGGATAGAAAATGTAGACTGGCAATAGCAAGGAAAGCGTTCCTGAAGAAGAAAAATTTGTTAACATCGAGTATAGATTTAAATGTCAGGAAGTCGTTTCTGAAAGTATTTGTATGGAGTGTGGCCATGTATGGAAGGGATCGGTTGGTAGGACATGTCCTGAGACATCGAGGGATCACAAATTTAGTATTCGAGGGCAGCATGGAGGGTAAAAATCGTAGAGGAAGACCAAGAGATGAATACACTAAGCAGATTCAGAAGGATGTAGGTTGCAGTAGTTACTGGGAGATGAAGAAGCTTGCACAGGATAGAGTAGCATAGAGAGCTGCATCAAACCAGTCTCAGGACTGAAGACCGCAACAACAACAACAACAATATAGAATGCTTTCTAACCGAGAAAACGAAACTAGCAGAACAGAGCAGCAAGTAATATTTCATGAAAACTTATCAGTTGGTTTTACGGTGGCGTGCTGAGAGGTAATGCATCCGAATTTTTTCGTGTGAAAACTCCTATCTGCATAATCAGTTCGTGATAGTGCTGAGCCGGCCGTTGTGTCCGAGTGGTTCTAGGCGCTTCAGTCTGGAACCGCGCGACCGCAGGTTCGAATCCTGCCTCGGCCATGGATGTGTGTGATGTCCTTAGGTCAGTTTGGTTTAGGTATTTCTGAGTTCTAGGGGACTGATGACTTAATATGTTAAGTCCCATATTGCTCAGAGCCATTTGAACTATTTTTGATATTGCTGAGTAACAGTCACACAATAATTTTTAAATGATTACACCGCCATTTGACTAAATTGTTGTTTATTTAATAACTAGCTAGGTTTCGGCCTTTTATGCCATTTGCAAGTGATTGAGTTTTTGTCGTTAACATACATTGCAGAACATCAAGGTCAAAATTGACTATAAATTATGGGAAGTATTGGCTCCCCACTAAATGCAAGATGTAAAATCGCCATCTTGTAAAATATCAGTAAATACTAATGGGAGCACGTCATATTTAATAAAAACTGGTTTACTTTGGTATATGAAAGATGAACACATGTCCTTGATTCGAATAATTCACTATCAATACGACTCAAGGACATGTGTTCATCTTTTATATTCCAAGGTAAACCAGTTTTTATTAAATATGACGTGCCTCCACTATTATTTAGTGATCTTCCTACAAGATGGTGATTTTTACATCTGGAATTTCGCAAGGAGCCAATATTTTTCTTAATTTATGGCCAATTTTGAGCTTGATGTCCTGCAATATATGTTAATGACATAAAGTCAAACACTTAAAAATGGCATAAAAGGCCGAGACCTGGGTCGTAATTAAGAGGAGGTTTACTATCTTTGGCCCGAAAAAAGCATGTTCTTTGATAATTTTTTTCTCGGGATGTGTTATAGATATAAATGTCAAATTTTGGTCAAAATGTTTATTAATATATCCTCTACAAACTGGAATTTTTTCGACCGGAAACGTCGAAGAGCAAAGGCGGAAGTGCCGTCGGAACGAAATAAATTTTCGATGTAAACCTCCACGCGCGATATGTCACAGGTCAGCCGGCTCGTCTGAAATCAAAATTGAGTTGACGTTAGCCCAGTATATAAGATTCTTCAGGAGTTGTACCTCGCATAAGTTATTTGGACCATAGGAAACAAAATGGCGACCATTTGAAAAAAAAGGGTTTTTTCATCGATTTTTCGACTTCGTCGGCCAAGTAAAAATATTTAGTAGTTGATAGATCGGAATAAAAGTGGTACAACTCGGAGGCACTTTAGTTAGCTTCGTCGGAAACAAAGAATCATGCCAATCGGTTCAGTAGATTTAAAGTTACCATACCGCGCGATAAAAATAAGTCATTTCGAGAAAAACGCGTTTGAAGTTTTGACTGCATATAAATGCAGTATTATGTAACTAACGTACAATCTGCTATTCCGGGTCCATAAACTTGTCCTTCCTCTTCCTCACAGAGGGCGTTCTGCTCGATCTGGGCCATCCTGCGCTGCTCCAGAGCCGCTCGTACGGCCGGTGACAAGCGGATTTCGGCCGCTTGACTCCGATGGTCGTCCGAATGCTTTGCGAACTGCGACGAATCGAGTCCCAGGGTGACGTCCATCGTTGTCACGGTCTTCAGAATTACTGAATACCCTTCGTTGAATCTGCTCACAGCCAGGAAAGTCGCAATGTCTACAGTCTTTGCACCATAATGCAAATGCTTGGGGGCTAACTTCAAAACCCGGCCGGAGTGGCCGTGCAGTTCTAGGCGCTACAGTCTGCAACCGAGCGATCGCTACGGTCGCAGGTTCGAATCCTGCCTCGGGCATGGATGTGTGTGATGTCCTTAGGTTAGTTAGGTTTAATTAGTTCTAAGTTCTAGGCGACTGATGACCTTAGAAGTTCAGTCGCATAGTGCTCAGAGCCATTTGAACAAAAAAAAAAAAAAAAATTAACTTCGAAACACACGCGTTCAAGCTTTCATTTGAATTCTGTGTGTTTCTTCCCAAGCACCGGTACAATAACTTGCTCTCCGAAAGCAAAAAAACTGTTGCGTGGAAAATGCCGATTTCAGGCAGGAGCATTTTTTTTATTCAACCGCGAATAACAAACATTTTCGTTCCGTATTCGGAAAAACCGTTTCAGGGGTGGATTCTAAACACTTTTATGGATCCAAAAATGCAATTAAAAAAAATCGATTTTTTCAACCGAAAGATAGTAAACCTCCCCTTAAACAAACAACAATACAGTGAAAAGGCGGTGTGTTCATTTAAAAATCATGTTTACATATTTGCCCCCTCTGCCGCCAGAGGGCCCGGATTGTAGCGTGTAGCCTATGGCGGTGTGTAACGTAACGATGTCGGCGCGTGAGAAACAGAACGCGGCAATCAAATTTCGAACTAGCAGGGTTCGTCCCCAGGCGAGCACGGTCTCCTTCAGCACGACAATGCCAGACCGCGCGCGGTTGCCGCTACGTCTGCAATAATCTGACGCCTCGCCTTCCCTGTCATCCATCATCCTCCATAGAGTTCGGGTTTTGCCCCATCCGATTTTCAACTCCTTCCAAAACTTAAAGAACTCTTCGGGGACACCACAGTGATGAAGCGGGGCGAGCAGAGGCAAGGTTGTGGCTGCGTCGAACATTCTACAGTGACGGCACCGACAAACTGGGCTCCCGCTGGGAGAAATGTGTTCGTCGCCAGAGTGGCTATGTTGAAAAACCAATATGTAGACACGAAGAATAAAGATGTGCCATCTTATAATAACGTTTGTTTTATGTAAAAAGCTTTAAGAGTTTTCACGCAAAAAATTCGGAGGCGTTACTTTCCAGGATACCCTCGTAGATACACAGAAACATGCTTTACACTTTGGGTAAACGTAATAGTTGATTTTGTTTTGTGTTTCGATAACTGTAACACTTTCTGTTAACACGATGAAGGAATAAGCAGTAGTAAACGGACTGTTATGCAAACTTCGACTGTGAATTCTGATGAAACGTTAAACTGTGGGAACCATAGAGAAACATAATGCTAGATTTGGTTTACACGCCGTCACCAGGTTGTTTCCAGCTGCGGTACATGAATGGAAGAGAACAGAAGGCTTTGAGATGTGGTGTTACAAAAGGGTGTTGCAAGTTATGTGGGCCGATAAGGTAAAGAATGAGGAAGTTCTCCGCAGAATCGGCAAGGAAAGGAACTTAGGGAAAACACTGACAAGATGAAAGGAGAGGATGATAGGACAAGACATCACGGAATGACTTCCATGGTACACTGTAAAGGGTGAGAACGGCAGGAGAAGGCAGAGATTGAAATATGTGCAGCACATACTTGAGGACGTAGGTTTGCAAGTACTGCTCTCGGATGAAGTAGTAAGAGTGAGTTCAGGTGTGCCGCAGGGGAGTGTCGTAGGACCGTTACTATTCACAATATATATAAATGACCTTGTGGATAACAGCGGAAGTTCACTGAGGCTTTTTGTGGATGATGCGTTAGTATATCGAGAGGTTGTAACAAGGGAAAATTGTACTGACATGCAGGAGGATCTGCAACGAATTGACGCATGGTGCCGGGAGTGGCAATTGAATCTCAATGTAGACAAGTGTGCTGCGAATACACAGAAAGAAAGATCCCTTATCATTTAGCTACAATATAGTAGGTCAGCAACTGGGAGCAGTTAATTCCATAAATGATGTGGCAGTAGACATTAGGAGTGATTTAAAATGGAATGACCATATAAAATTAATCGTCGGTAAAGCAGATGCCAGACTGAGATTCATTGGAAGAATCCTAAGGAAATGCAGTCCGAAATCAAGGGAAGTATGTTACAGTACACTTGTTCGCCCACTTCTCGAATACTGCTCAGCAGTGTGGGATCCGTATCAGATAGGGTTGATAGAAGAGATAGAGAAGATCCAACGGCGAGCAACGCGTTTCGTTACAGGATCATTTAGTAATCGCGAAAGCGTTACGGAGATGATAGATAAACTCCAGTGGAAGACTCTGCAAGAGAGACGCTCAGTAGCTCGGTGCGGGCTTTTGTTGAAGTTTCGAGAACACACCTTCACCGAGGAGTCAATCAGTATATTGCTCCCTCCTACGTATATCTCGCGAAGAGACCATGAGGATAAAATGAGAAAGATTAGAGCCCACACAGAGGCATACCGACAATCTTTCTTTCCACGAACAATACCGCATCCGACCAGTCAAAAGACTGGTGACTGAGAGAAATGCTACCTAAATTCTTGATCGCCGATAAGACCAACCAAATGCGACGGTACAAAAATTATAAAATAAAATATGAATGCTGTTTCTAAATTGTTTGTTTGTTTAGTTTTTAAGCCCCCCCCCCCCCCCCCCACACACACACACGACTGCACGAAGTATTAATTGAAACACGAGTTCCTGGGTTTTGCAACGCGTTGTGGAATTTTTTTGGTCTGGCTACACTAATATGTAAGGGGCCAGCCAACCGCATATGTCGCATTTACTGTGAAAATCTTGAGCGAAACTAAAAAATACACGCAAGCAGAAATACGCAGTGGAAAATAATGTTCACAAGTCACGGTATTTTATGATTTAACAAAAGTAGAAATTATTCACTGTTTCTTTGACACGGTATAAGCTTAATAATTGTTTATTACTGAACTAAAGTGCGACTGCTCGGAAACTTGAAGCAACCCAGAGCAATATCTCGCGTCCATCGTCATGTGAACATCCGGTAAAATCTCGTAAATTAACCAAAGTTCACTCAGCGTACGTTTTGAAATTAGGGTTCCACATTCTTATTTTCGAACTACTTTGGTGTGACGTAACAAGTGCCGGACTGCTATTGAAATTGCTCGCCAATGTTTTATACAGTTTTAGACTTCAGATACCTATTTTAAAAATTGTTTGTGTTAATATTTGCTGTAAATGTCACTTATTAGTGGATTTTCATTCATCTCAATCTTTCTTCTCGTATTTTTGATTCGAGTGGTGTGTTACTCGCGAGTATGCTTACGTCGTTCATCGAAGTCGCAGCGGTGTGTTTACATTTCGCGGCGTGCGGTTGTAGCTGTAGCAGCTATAAAGCTAAGTAATTACAAAGTTGTTTGTGCACTGTATGCGAATATTAAATTTAGTACTTTTCAGTCTTTCATCCAAATATTAGCAGCGTGTTTACATTTCGCGGAGTGCAGTTGCAGCTGTAGTGGTTCTTAAGTTGTGACGAAGTTGTTTGTGCGCTGTTATTAGGTTATTAAATTTAGTAGTTTTCGTCGGTGTCTTGTGCTGTTACTGGTGAAATAACTGTTTAATAAACTTTCACCCACTGTTTTCTATAGAGTAGCTTGCGCGTTGAAGTCATTTAGCAAATTTAATACTGTAGTTTTCAGCTGACGTTTGTAGTGAAATATTTCAGTACAATTTCCGTTCACGGTGTTTAATTTCGTTGAATGTTCCAGTGGTATCTTGGTTTTTGTTTTTGTTTTAGATAAGTAATTGTGTTAAGTTTTTGTGGTATTGGTATTCGTCGTGGTTTAGTAGTATTAATAAAAGTAGTTGCTTTCTTAGTAGGGAGGGAAATTCGAGGTCACTGTTGTTAAATTTTTTTATCTTAAATATCTTTGTGACTAATGCCCTTTTGGCATATTTATTATTTTATAAATGACGTATAAGTACTGCCAGTCTTTTACGATGATTCCGTACTTTTACCCTATCATACATTTTTAGTCATAATTCTGTGATCATGTTATAGAATATAGACTATTCTTTGATTTAAATTCTGAGGAAGACACTACTAGCAGTGTTGAAACCAGGTTAATTTGTTAAAAATAGTGACCGAGGACGGTTTTTCTTTCAGATGTCACTATTGTTAGTTCTTCAAATAGTTCTACTTTTGTAATTGAACATAGGTAACGCAGATGTATAGTTGTTTCAGTAACTTTAAACATTTTACCATGAGTGAAAAGAGTGGGCTTTGTCGTAGGTTTGTGAGTAGTGGGTTAAGGTTTGAGATTTGTTCAAAGTATTTTCATTGGCGGGGGTGCAATGGGGAAACCAGTGATCATTCTAGCGTGATCCTCTCTTCCCCCCTTGGAAACGCAGAATTGAGTTGATAGAGGACTAGGAGCGTAACATCCGGGCCCCTCACTTACAGTTACAAAAAGCAAAGGAGGTCCCAGATAGGTTGACGAGGGTAAAGGGCGCTTGGGAATGGGAACCGGCAGTTGGTAAGAAGGCAGCTAGGAGGAAGAGATGTTGAGACAGTTGTACTTTGCGTATAACCAATAGATTGTCAGAGTTTAGTGGAGAGGAGCCTCTTGTAGGTGTAGGAAACATTCAGCAGTTAGGAGGCCTATGTCAGTTGCAAAGTGTAGCAGAAAGGAGGAGGTTCTGCTGCTAGGTAGTTCGCATGGCAGAGGTGTGAGCCAGCAGTTGCAGGAAGTGTTGGGGAGCGAGTAACAGGTCACCAGCCTTGTGAAACCTAGTGCAGGGTTGGCTTAGGTGACTGTTAACATAGGGGAATTATGTAGGAATTTTACGAAAGAGGATCAGTTAGTGATTGTGGGCGGTGCTGGGAATAGTCTTGATTGGGACGGGGAGTATGATGTAGGTGGTGAGCTGGTAAAGATAGCTCCTCAAACTGGTGGCACCAATTTGCACTTGATGCAACCGTTTGAGCGTCATGATCGGCCTAGTCTTAATGCTCCTGTTAGGCGCGTTAATATGGGCCTGGGGAAGGCAATGATGGCGGAGGGCATGGTTCACATTGCAGTGGTACCAGCTGAGTCTATCAATAGATCGGGTTTCACTGGGCATCGCTTGCATCTCAGTAGGTATGGGAAAGGGAGGCTGGCAAAACTTAAGGGCGGCAGTGTGGTGGCAGGTGTGGGATCACTCATGGGAAAATTCCTGTCCTAGTTGGCGTTGCAGCTGTACCTTTTTAGATTGAAGTCGGCTCATAGGTATCCATGCTTAAAGGAAGTCTCTCTAACAAAGGAATCGCCTTCAGAGGAGGCCAGACACCCAAGTACTGAAGGAATTAGCATATTTCATCAAGAGATGTTAAAGGTAGTGAACTGCTTATAGATGTTGACTCTGACTAAATGGTATATCGCAGCAACTCTGAAATAATTTGACAGTCAGAGGCTTCCTTTACCAGGATACAGATTAGCTGGCTGTTCTTCGAGGAGTTGGGTGGGTGGGAGTGGGGGAGTGGCTATGTACGTAAAAAAAAAAAAAAAAAAAGTATTCCGTCTGAGTTCGTAGATGTATCTCGGCACTGCACCGAACAGGTATTCGATTGTTGCGCTGGGGCAGTTGAATTTAGTGAAACTAAATTCTAATTGTTGTTGTTTATAGGTCCCCCAACTCTGACTTCAGAGCATTTCTTTTCAAGCTGGAGGGGTTCTTGGTTCACTTTCTACGAAGTACCAAAAATTAGTTACATGTGGTGACTTCAATATTAACTTTGTATGTGATTGTGCAAGAAAAAGGATGTAAGAAGATCTCCTGAATACATAATATCTGATGTAGATGGTGTTTTTTTCCAACTAGGGTGTAGGAGAACAGTAGCACAGCAATAGACAATATTTTAATTCATTCTTCGTTACAAAATGGGCATTCTAGTAATAAAAGGGCGAATGGCCTTCCACACCATAATGCACAAAGTTTAACACTAAAAGGTTTTTATACTCAAACGACTGTTATATATAATTACAAAGTATCTAGGAAAGCTAACCCACCGGCAATAGAGTGTTTCTTAAACCTCGTTAAGGGAGAGGAATGACTTGGTGTTTATAGTGCCGATAACATAGATGACAAATATAATGCTTTGCTTAACACATTTCTCATGCTCTTTGAAAGTAGCTTTCCATTAGAACGTTCTAAACAGGGTACTAGTAGTAAAAGGCAGCGCGGGCGGCTGACTAGTGGGATAAGGATGTCATGTAGAATAAAGTGACAATTATATCAAAATGTTAGAAGTAGTCACATACGAGATACAGAAGCCCATCACAAGCAGTATTGTAAGGTGTTTAAAATGTTATTAGGAAGGAAAAGAGTATGTGGCACGCGAATAGAATAGCTAATTCACAGGAAATGTCTGATCAGCAGCGCAAGGTCGACGATATAAAGTCATTTCGCAGTAAAAATATTTATGTTACTGATACGTCAGATATATCTACAGTATTTAACAATCACTTTCTGAAAGTTCCCCCCCCTCCCCCCCCCCCCCCCCCAAGTACTAAACTGATGATCCCTTGAGGCCTCGCCGGCCGGGTGACCGAGCGGTTCTAGGTGCTACAGTCTGGAACCGCGCGACCGCTACGGTCGCAGGTTCGAATCCTGTCTCGGGCATGGATGTGAATGATGTCCTTAGGTTAGTTAGGTTTAAGTAGTTCTAAGGTCTAGTGGACTGATGACCTCAGAAGTTAAGTCGCATAGTGCTCAGAGGCATTTGTACCATTTTGAACCTTGAGGCCTCAGAATGTGTCCTACCAACTGATCCCTTCTCCTAGTCAGGTTATGTCAGAAATTTCTCTTCTCCCCAATTCATTTCAGTGCCTCCTCATTAGTTACGTGATCTACCCATCTAATCTTCAGCATCCTCCTGTAGTACCACATTTCAAAAGCTTCTATTCTCTTCTTGTCTACACTGTTTATCGTCCATGTTTCACTTTCATACATGACTATAGTCCATACAAATACTTTCAGAAAGGACTTCGAGAAACATAAATCTATACTCGATATTAACAAATTTCTCTTCATCAGAAATGCTTTCCTTACCATAGCCAGTCTACATTTTATATCTTCCCTACTTCGACCATCATCAGTTGTTATGCATTCCAAATAGCAAAACTCGTCTACTACTTCAAATATCTCATTTCCTAATCTAACGCTATCAGCATCGCCTGATTTAATTCGACTACATTCAGTTATCCTCGTTTTTTTTATGTTCGTCTTATATTCTCTTTTCAAGACCCTGCCCAATGGCTCTTCCAAGTCCTTTGCTGTCTCTGACAGAGTTACAATGTCATCGGCAAACCTCAGAGTTTTTATTTCTTCTACCTGGATTTTAATCTTATTCCAAAATTTTCTTTTGTTTCCTTTGCTGCTTGCTCAATATACAGATTGAATAACATCGGGGATAGGATACAATCTTGTCTCACTCCCTTCTCAACCACTACTTCAGTTTCATGCCCCACGAAACTTACAACTGCCATCTGGTTTCTGTACACATTGTAAATAGCCTTTCACTCCCCTTGCTTAACTCCTACTACCTGTTGACTTTGAAAGAGTCTTGCAGTCAACAGTGTCAAAAGCTTTCTCTAAGTCTACAAACGCTATAGTCGTATGTTTGCATTTCCTTAACCTACCTGGTATGCGAAATCGTAGCGTCTGTACTGCCTCGCTTGTTCCTGCTTTTTTCTGGAATCCAAAAAGTGATAGTTCGGTAATTTTCACACCTGTCAGCACCTGCTTTCTTTGAAATGGGTATTATTGTATTCTTCTTGAAGTCTGAGGGTATTTCGCTCGTCTCATACATTTTTGTCACCAGATGGAAGAGTTTTGTCATTACTGGCTCTTCCAAGGCGATCAGTAGGTCTAACGCGATGTCTACTCCCGGGGCCTTGTTTCGACTGAAGTCTTTCAGTGCTCTGCCACATCTCCAATCACATTTTCATCTACGCCCCCCTCCGTTTCCGTAATATTGCCCTCAATTATATCTCCCTTGTATAGACCCTTACCCCTTGTGATATATGCCTCTACATCCTTACATTGGCCTTCTAAACATTACCACTTAGCCATACTGCACTTCCTGTCGATCTAGTTCTTAGACGTTTGTATTCACTTTCGCCAGCTTCATTTGTAGCATTTTTAAATTCCTTGCTTTCATTAATTGTATCTGTCTTACCGAAGGATTTCTACTAGCCCTCATCCTTTTAACTACTTGATCCTCTGCTGCCTTCACTACTTCATCCCTAAAAGCTACCCATTCTTCTTCTACTGTATTTCTTTCCCCTGTTCTTGTCAATCGCCCCCTAATGCTCCCTCTGAAACATTCTACAGTCTCTGGTTCTTTCAGTTTATGGAGGTCCCATCTCCTCATCTCCATAAATTCCTACCATTTTACAGTTTCTTCTGTTTTAATCTGCAGTTCATAACCAATAAATTGTGGTTAGAGTCCACATCTTCCTCTGGAAATGTCTTAACATTTAAAACCTTGTTCGAAATCTCTGTCTCACCATTATACAATCAGTCTGAAACCTTTCCGTGTATCCACGTCCCTTCCACGTATACAACCTTGTTTCGTAATTCTTAAACCAAGTATTAGCAACGATTAAGTTATGCTTTTGCAGAACTCTACCAGGCGGCTTGCTCTTTCATTCCTTTCCCCCAGTCCTTATTCACCGGTTACTTTTTCTTCTTTTCCTTTTGCTACTATCGAATTCTAGACCCCGTGATTATTAAATTTCCGTCTCCCTTGAGTATCTAAATAATTTCTTTTATCTCAGCATACATTTCCTCGGGCTCCTCCTCCTCTGCTGAGCTAGTTGGCATATAAACTTGTACTACTGTGGTGGGCGGGGTTTCGTGTCTATCTTGGCTACAATAATGCTTTCACTCTGCTGTTCATAGTAGCTTACACGTGTTCCTACTTTTTTATTTATTATTAAACCTACTCCTGCATCCTGCATTGATTTTGTATTTATAATCTTGTATTTACCTGACCAGAAGTCCTGTTTCTCCCGCCACCGAATTTCACTAGTTCCCACTACATCTAACTTTAACCTATTCATTTCCCTCTTTAAATCTTATATCGTAGAAAGCCAGTTTTGATTCTCCTAATAACATCGTCCCCCTGAATAGTCCCCGCCCGGAGATCGGAATGGGGGACTATTTTTCCTCCGGAATATTTTACCCAAGGGGACGCCATCATCATTTAACCATACAGTAAAGCTGCATGCCCTCGGGAAAAATTACGGCTGTAGTTTCCCCTTGCTTTCAGCCGTTCGCTGTGCCAGCACAGCAAGGCCGTTTTGGTTGACGTTCCAAGGACAGGACAGTCCATCATCCAGACTGTTGTCCCTACAACTGCTGAAAAGGCTGCTGCCCGTCTTCAGGAACCACACGTTTGTCTGGCCTCTAAACAGATACCCCTCCGTTGTGGTTGCACCTACGGTACGGCTATCTGTATCGCTGATGCACGCAAGCCTCCCCACCAACGGCAAGGTCCATGGTGGGAGGGGTGGAGAACGTACTGGGTTCCTTTACTTGTAATGTCTTTGAGCCACTCACATATCCCGAAACCTGTTCCATATCCTCGTAGCTTCGTTGACAGCCTGCAGGGGGGCACTGTGTCAAACGCTTATCGGAAATACGGAAATATGGAATCTGCCTGTTGCCCTTCGTATCGTGACGAAAGGGCGAGTAGATTTTCACACCAGCGATGCTTTCCGAATCCAGGCTGATTTGTAGACTGTAAGTTCAAATGGCTCTGAGCACTATGGGACTTAACATCTGAGGTCATCAGTCCCCTAGAACTTAGAACTACTTAAACCTAACTAACCTAAGGACATCACACACATCCATGCCCGGGGCAGAATTCGAACCTGCGACCGTAGCGGTCTCGCGGTTCCAGACTGTAGCGCCTACAACCGCTCGGTCACCTCGGCCGGCGACTGTAGGCAGAAGCTCTTCCGTCTCAAGGAAATTTATTGTACTCGAAATGAGAATATGCTCAATAATTCTGCAGTATGCGAACGTTAAGGATACGAGTCTGTAATTATGCGGGTCCGCTCTTTTACCTTTCCCATATGCAGGAGTCACATGCGCCTTTTTGCAGTCGCTTGGGACTTTGCTCTGGGCGAGAGATTCGCGATAAATGCAATCTAATTAAGAGACCAGTGCCGTAGAGTGCTCTTTGTGGAATTGAACTGGGATTCCATCCGGGCCTGACGACATTGGTTTTCAACTCTTTCAATTGATTCGCGACTCGAGGGATGACTACTCCTGTGTCCTTCTTTCCTTTTCACTTTATCGACTGCTAACTAGGTGTTTTTAATGGGAGAGAGACAGGTCGCTAAAGGCGTACTGCGTGCTCGTGATGCTCGTTTTCCAAGCCAGTGGTCTAAATCTGACTCTTGACAGTCATATGAGTGCTGCAGGGGACTGATTAGCAGTATAGAAGAATTTGGATCTCGCCCGTCGCTACAACAGCTCCAGCGATGGACGAGAAGGAACGTTTCGAGTGTACGCCAGTTAATCATAATGTCTGGCAAAATAATAAGTAAGCAAAATTCGAAAACAAAATAGAAATTCAACATGGGATCAAGTCTAAAAATGTCTCAAATAGATAGTTTGAGTGTTTAAATCAAACTCAAGAGACATTTTCTCAGGAAACTTGCAAGAGGAACATGCACATACACGAGGGGGCAATGAAATGAAAGCGAGGCAGATGGAAAAATGTAAGCTAATTCTTTATTGTTTCAAAAGTAATCGCCGCAACTATTATTACAAGTATCCCACTGTGAGGCAAGAGGTCAATGCCTTCATGGAGAAATGTTTGCTGTTGCCTACGAAACCAAGATTTTACCCAGGCGACCACCTCTTCGTCCGAAGCAAATCGACGGCCACCAGCGTCTTTCATCAGGGCTGCAACCGTAGGTCGGTTAGTTGGTTTGAGGGGGTTGAAGGGACCAGATTACAAAGGCCATTGGTCCCTGCAAAAGTAGGGAAATCGCTTGGGGGAAGACGGGGACTGTATGGAGGTGTAAGGATTCCGCAGCGAAAATGATGCAGCGTAGTCCCAACAACCTTGGCAACACGTAGACCCGCCCACACCTCTTACACATCCACCTCTCCACGTGCCATTTCCTTATTTTTGCAGTTTTGAGAAGACACGTTCGTGACCGTCGATTTAGTTCGTGGTTTCGTAGGCAACCGCAAACTGTTTCCCATGAAGACACTGATCACCTGTCTCTCAGCGAGAAACGTGTATTAACAGTTGCGGCGATTACTTTTCGATTAATAAAGTTTACCTACCTTTATTCATCTGTGTCGTTTTCATCTGACTGCCCCGAATACAGAACGTTTGGTGTAAAATTTAGAGAATCCCTTGAAATATCGACAGCTGGAAATTAATTTCCACTAAAGACAAACTTAGCCTCGGTCAAGATCGTTTTCCCAGAAGCGATCAAGCACGTTTAACCATTATCTTCGGTTCTGTCGTATAAAATGGATCGTTCGACGCTTAGAAAAATATTTGGACTGGATGTGACGCCGCAAAAGCGCAAAATGGTTTTTGCGTGATCATTTTTTCCGGTATCCATTCTGTTACAGGCAGGCATACGTCGTCATGTTTGAGCTGAGAAGAGGTCTTTATTCCTCACTCTTTCCATCTTATCTTCAGCACCTTCCTGCAGCACCACATTTCAAACACCTGTAATTCGTCTTTCGCACAGTCCATGTACACGTACCAGTACACAACAGTGCTCCAAATGCAGTTTTTGAGAAATCACTTTCTGGTGGCAAATTGAGACTCACAGTGGTCACATTTTCGGATGTTAGCAACAGTTTGTCTTGGAGGACGGCAAAAGATTCCCGCTCGGCCATTTCACGTTAATGCCGTAAGATTGCTCCAGAACTCGTAGCTCCATATCGGTTGAGTTGCGTGATTCCAGCGGCGCCCTTACACACACACACACATACACACACACACACACAGTCTCATTAGCGTGCTTCACTTGCTCTTTTTTTTTACCGCTGGTTGATCGGTGCACTCGCGTGAGTGGAGGTTGTACCGCGTGCCAGGAAAAGCAAAAGCTGTCCCCCCACCCCAGAACGACGTGTTTTATTTCCGGCTTCACGTGGGTCATTGACGTCCTCGCGTGTGGATCCCGCCCGGATACAGGGAACGTGTGTGTGTGTGTGTGTGTTAGGGAAGGGGGGTGGGCGAGGGAGGGGAGAGAACATTCATTCATTCGTCAGCTCAGGCTGTAATCGATTTACTGACACTGTTAGCCTGTGACAGCTTACAAGTAGAACACAAGCAAGTGAATCGAGCGCAGGAAAGTTCTATAGCAAAAGTGAAATTTCTTATACAGGCAACTCACATTTATAAGTGGCAGTGGCTGTTGTTGCTGTTGTCGTCTTTGTGCACAGTCCGGACACTGGTTTGATGCAGCTATGCACGCTAGTCTAGGCAGTACAAGCCTCTTCATCTCTGAATTACCGCAGCGACCTACAGGGTCACAATAATTGAACTGTATGGGAAAAAACGTAAATTAGTTACAAACTACGGCCTGTACATACATCATTCGACATGTAAACGTCACTACAGATATTCGGATTTAGGTTATGACACGTTCGATATGCCTGGCATCATTGGCGATGATGTGGCTCAGACGAATAACGAAATTTGCATGACCCGCTGAAGTGTCGGAACATCGATGCTGTTGATGACCTCCTGAATGGCTGTTTTCAGCTCAGCAATGGTTTTGGGGTTACTGCTGTGCACCTTGTATTTAATATAGCCCCGCAAAAGCGAGTCGCATGTGTTCAGATCCGGAGAATATCGTGGTCAATCGAGGCCCATGACAGTGGCCTCTGGGTACCCCAGAGCCAGAATGCAGTCCCCAAAGTATTCCTCCAGGACATCAAACACACTCCTGCTTCGATGGGGCCGAACTCAGTCTTGCATGAATCACATCTTGTCGACATTACGGCGACTTTGGATAATGGGGATGAAATAATCTTCGAAAACCTTCACGTTCCGTTCGGTAGTCACCGTGCCATCAAAGGATATCGCACGGATCATTCCGTGACTGGAAACTGCACGCCACACAGTCACCCGTTGAGGGTGAAGACACTTCTCGATAGCGAAATGCGGATTCTCAGTCCCTCAAATGCCCCAGTTCTGCTGATTGACAAATCCATCCAAATGAAAGTGGGCTTCGTCGCTAAACCAAACCACGGATGCAAATACTAACACTAATTCCCATCATACCCCGCGGCCGACTGTGCAGTTTGAACGTCCTGACGCAAACCGTTCAGAAGTTACGACGATTTTATTTCAGTCAGTTCAATAGCTGTCACCCTGTACATACCTTTCAACCTTCTTGCTGTAATCTATCTGAGGTCCCTTTGTACAGTTTTCACCCCCCGTGAGTTCCCTCCACTACCATACTGACGACTGCTTCATGCCACAGACTGTCCCCTGTCATCCGATCAGTTCATTTAGTCAGCTTATCCCACAATTTTTTACCGATTATTTTCAATACAATCTTACAATCTTATTAGTTACTCGAGCTACGAATCTAATCTTCGTCATTCTTCTGCAGCACCACACTTTAAAAGCATCCGTTCTCTTCTTGTCTGAACTACTTATCGTCTACAACTCTACACACTAGACAAATACTTCCAGAAAAGTCTGGCAAAAAGTTAAATTTATATTCAGTATTAACCACCTCATAAAAGCTCATTTTGATATTGCAATTCTGCATTCTATATCCTCGTTACTTCTTTCACCACCACCACCACCACCACCACCACCATCATCATCATGTTATTCTACTCCACAAGTATCAGAACTTACCCACTACTGTTAGTAGTCCATTACTTCAATAATTTCTTCAGCATAATCTGCTTCAATTCGAATTTTGTTGAACATCTCATATCCTCCTCTCAAGATACTATCCGTTCCCTTCAACTGCTCTTCCAAGTCCCTAGCCGCCTCTGACGGATTTACGATATCAACAGCAAGCCTCAGAGTTTTTATTTCTTCTCCATGAACTTTAATTCCCTTTACACATATCTCCTAGCCTTCCTTTAGAGCTTTCTCAGTTTACAGATTAAATAAAGTCGGAGATACGCTACAGTCCTGTGTAATCTCAACTGCTGCTGCCCGTTTATGTGCTTCGAGTTTTTTTATAACTGTAGTCTGGTTTCTGTATAGTTTATGAATGACCCTTACATCTTTCATTTTATCCCTGCTACCTTCAGAATTTCGAAAAGTGAATTCCAGTCAACATTGTCAATAGCTTTGTGTAAGTCTACAAACAAAGTTTGTCTTCCTGTAACATGTCTTCAATGCAAGCAGAACCAGACCGCTCAATGGCTCATTATTCCTTGACCCAATAAAAAATCTTTTTTTTTGTTTGTTTGAGGGTTTTGTTAAATTTTGTCTCGTTACTTTAGAATTACAAACATTAATATATATTTTGTAAATAAAAGTCCGACAATTGTCTGTGTTTCGGTATTTTTATCCCGTATGTCAAAAATCCGAAAATTCGAAATACGTACAATCGACGATCTTTTTATTCGTGCAATGTATATCTTTCACTGCCTCTATGTGGCATATTAAACAGTTATAGATTCGTTAAAACTAAAAGCTATTGTGTTTGACGCGATTGGTTTAGGTAGGTACCTGTCTTCGTTGGGCGTATTGGCTGTTATCTCATTCCGCCTTGATATTGATGACCACTGTTCTACATTGTATTCACTCTGGGTTATAGTCCACTGCTAAGAGAAGTGGAGGTTGTACACACTGTCAATACTTCAAAAAATTTTAGTTTTCGTGTGTTAAAAGCTGAAGCAAGAATCGGTGTGAGAGGAAATACTCTAGGAGAGATCACTTGTGACTAATGCCTATATTGATAAAAACCTGCATTAATTGCTGTTTAGGTGAAGGTGGCAGAAGCAAGTTCGGAATACTAACAGTACTTTTGGCGATCTGCAGTCGTGAAGATGTTACTGGAAGTAGAGGTCACCAGTGAAGACTCTGTATGGTGGACGTTGAGAGGCTGGATTGTCTGGTGAGGGACTTACTCCCTCTGTCTGTCGCGAGAAATTAACTTTTGTTAATCATAGTTTCTAATTATAAGACTATGAACTACGTAAAACAACTAAAATCAGTTACAAATAAAAGGGTTAGGTGCACCAGCTGTAGTACTGTAATACACGTACAGTTTTATTGGTTTTATTTCTACCAACGTCTCAAATTTGGCAGTGCCTAGATTGGTTGACGTCACTAATTCGCCGCGCGGGATTAGCCGAGCGGTCTGAGGCGTTGCAGTCATGGACTGTGCGGCTGGTCCCGACGGAGGTTTGAGTCCTCCCTCGGGTATGGGTGTGTAGTGTTTGTCCTTACGATAATTTAGGTTAAGTAGTGTGTAAACTTAGGGACTGTGATGGGCTTAACAGTTAAGTCCCCTAAGATTTCACACACATTTGAACATTTTTTTTTTTTGGTCACTAATTCCAAAACAACTGCCAGCTTTCCATCAACAGTGATCTGCCCTCCCTATTAATAAGTAGCTCAGGGTAGTTTGCACGGGTGTTGGACTTTCATTCGAAGAAAACGTTGGGGAGATTTACGCCATTGCGTAAAGTGGTCACTTGTTGTTCAAAATTTATTACATTGACGCGTTTCGGGCGCATCTCATGATCAGAACGTCAAAAAGACGAGTCTTCAAACAAAGTACGTAGTTACCTGTCCCACTCCCCAGCATCAGTACTCAACGGATCATCAGGCACTCACCTGACCATCAGGTGAGAACCGATGCTGAACACTGATCCATGTGACTACATACTTTGTACGAAGACTTGTCTTTTTGATATGCTGATGATGGGCAGTGCCCGAAACCAGTCAATGTAATAAATTTTGAACAACAAGGTATCAGAATGAGATTTTCACTCTGCAGCGGAGTGTGCGCTGATAACTTTCTGGCAGATTAAAACTGTGTGCCGGACCGAGACTCGAACTCGGGACCTTTGCCTTTCGCGGCAAGTGCTGTACCATCTGAGCTACCCAAGCACGACTCACGACCCGTCTTCACAGCTTCAGTTCTGCCAGTACCTCGTCTCCTACCTTCCAAACTTTACAGAAGCTCTCCTGCGAACCATTTATTCCCCACTCTTGACTACAAAACCCTATTTTTCAACATAATCTTCCTTGAATGCGACGGCCTTACGCCACCATACTGGGAGGGCCTGTACATCTACAACTACCTACAAGTAGATACTCCGCAAGCAACCGTAAGGTGCGTCGCGGAGGGTACCCTGCCAAATAGAGCGAGAGAAAAACGACTGTCTGTACGCCTCCGTATGACCCCTAATTACTTGTATCTTATCTTCGTGGTCCTTATGCGCGGTGTATGTTGGTGGGAGCAGAATCGTTCGGCAGTCAGCTTCAAATACCGATTTTCTATATTTTCTCAGCATTGTTTCCCGAAAACAACGCCGCCTTTCCTCCAAGTATTTCCGTTTGTGCTCCTGGAAGAACTTCTGTGAAGTTTGGAAGGTAGTAGACGAGGTACTGGCAGAATTGAAGCTGTGAAGACGGGTCGTGAGTCGTGCTTGGGTAGCTCAGATGGCAGAGCACTTGCCCGCGAAAGGTAAAGCTCCCGAGTTCGAGTTTTGGTCCGCACACAATTTTAATCTGCGAGAAAGTTTCAACAAGTGATCAGTTTATTCTAAGGACCTATATAGAATTGGCGTAACTCTCCTCAAATTTATGTCACGGTTGTAGGCCTCCGGCGCGACTTTATATCGGACCCCAAGGGGAACCCTCGTAGGCCAATATTTACGGAAATGTTGTGGAGTACTTGATTGCCACGTGGTGCTCGGCTGACCCTTCAAGTGGCATCTCCCTGGTGGCGGCTGGGTTTAAGGGGTCGGGCTTCCCCACCACGTAAAGCTGACGGAGGCGAGCACAGTTGAGCCCAGTTAACTTGCTATCGTCCCTCCCTTCACTGGTCTGGTCCAGCCTGTACCACGGCTCTGAGACGCGCCGCCGTCTGTTGCAGGCACCGAGACTCGTCGGAGCTGTCGTCGAAGAAGGCGGCGGCGTCGGCGTCGGCGTCGGCGGACGACCTGCTGGCGTCCCAGCAGCTCCAGCAGCAGCAGCAGGCCGACCTGGAGCTGGAACTGGCCGCCATGGACGACGGCGCCCCCCACCGCGAGATGGCCGTCGACGTGCCCGACAGCTTCGTGGCGCGCACCAAGACACCGCCCAGATACCCGCCGCCCAGGCCGCGCTCCCACCAGGTCAGCCACACTTGGCATCTTGTTGTTGTTGCTGTTCTTGTGGTCTTCAGTCCTGAGGCTCGTTTGATGCAGCTTTCCATGATACCCTATCCTGTACGAACTTCATCTCCCAGTACATACTGCAGCCTTTTTTTTTCTTTTTTTTTTTTATCGCTCTACTGACTGGTTTGTTGCGGCCCGCCACGAATTCCTTTCCTGCGCTAACCTCTTCATCTCAGGGTAGCGCTTGCAACCTACGTCCTCAATTATTTGCTTGACGTATTCCAATCTCTGTCTTCCTCTACAGTGTTTGCCCACTACAGCTCCCTCTAGTTCCATCGAAGTCATTCCCTCACGTCTTAGCAAATGTCCTATCATCCTGTCCCTTCTCCTTATCAGTGTTTTCCACATATTCCTTTCCTCTCCGATTCTGCGTAGAACCTCCTCATTCCTTACCTTATCAGTCCACCTAATTTTCAACATTCGTTTATAGCAACACATCTCAAATGGTTCGATTCTGTTCTGTTCCGGTTTTCCCACAGTCCATGTTTCACTACCATACAATGCTGGTCTCCAGACGTACATCCTCAGAAATTTCTTCCTCAAATCAAGGCCGGTATTTGATATTAGTAGACTTCTCTTGGCCAGAAATGCCTTTTTTGCCATAGCGAGTCAGCTTTTGATGTCCTCCTTGCTCCGTCCGTCATTGGTTATTTTACTGCCTAGGTAGCAGAATTCTTTAACTTCATTGACTTCGTGACCATCAATCCTGATGTTAAGTTTCTCGCTGTTCTCATTTCTACTACTTCTCATTACCTTCGTCTTTCTCCGATTTACTCTCAAACCATACTGTGTACTCATTAGACTGTTCATTCCGTTCAGCAGATCATTTAATTCTTCTTCACTTTCACTCAGGATAGCAATGTCATCAGCGAATCGTATCATTGATATCCTTTCACCTTGTATTTTAATTCCACTCCTGAACGTTTCTTTTATTTCCATCATTACTTCCTCGATGTAGAGATTGAAGAGTAGGGGCGAAAGGCCTTGTCTTACACCCTTCTTAATACGAGCACTTCGTTCTTGATCGTCCACTCTTATTATTCCCTCTTGGTTGTTGTACATATTGTATATGACCCGTCTCTCCCTATAGCTTACCCCTACTTTTTTCAGAATCTCGAAAAGCTTCCACCATTTTATATTGAACGCTTTTTCCAGGTCGACAAATCCTATGAAAGTGTCCTGATTTTTCTCTAGCCTTGCTTCCATTATTAGCCGTAACGTCAGAATTGCCTCTCTCGTCCCTTTACTTTTCCTAAAGCCAAACTGACCGTCACCTAGCCCATTCTCAATTTTCTTTTCCATTCTTCTGTATATTATTCTTGTAAGCAGCTTCGATGCATGAGCTGTTAAGCTGATTGTGCGATAATTCTCGCACTTGTCAGCTCTTGCCGTCTTCGGAATTGTGTGGATGATGCTTTTCCGAAAGTCAGATGGTATGTCGCCAGACTCTTATATTCTACACACCAACGTGAATAGTCGTTTTGTTGCCACTTCCCCCAATGATTTTAGAAATTCTGATGGAATGCTATCTATCCCTTCTGCCTTATTTGACCGTAAGTCCTCCAAAGCTCTTATAAATTCCGATTCTAATACTGGATCCCCTATTTCTTCTAAATCGGCTCCTGTTTCTTCTTCTATCACATCAGACAAATCTTCACCCTCATAGAGGCTTTCAATGTATTCTTTCCACCTATCTGCTCTCTCCTCTGCATTTAACAGTGGAATTCCCGTTGCACTCTTAATGTTACCACCGTTGCTTTCAATGTCACCAAAGGTTGTTTTGACTTTCCTGTATGCTGAGTCTGTCCTTCCGACAATCAAATACTTTTCGATGTCTTCACATTTTTCCTGCAGCCATTTCTTATTAGCTTCCCTGCACTTCCTATTTATTTCATTCCTCAGCGATTTGTACTTCTGTATTCCTGGTTTTCCCGGAACATGTTTGTACTTCCTCCTTTCATCAATCAACTGAATCATTTCTTCTCTTACCCATGGTTTCTTCGCAGCTACCTTCTTTGTACCTATGTTTTCCTTCCCAAATTCTGTGATGGCCCTTTTTAGAGATGTCCATTCCTCTTCAACTGTACTGCCTACTGAGCTATTCCTTATTGCTGTATCTATAGCGTTAGAGAACTTCAAACGTATCTCGTCATTCCTTAGTACTTCCTTATCCCACTTCTTTGCGTATTGATTCTTCCTGACTAATGTCTTGAACTTCAGCCTACTCTTCATCATTACTATATTGTGATCTGAGTCTATATCTGCTCCTGGGTGCGCCTTACAATCCAGTATCTGATTTCGGAATCTGTCTGACCATGATGTAATCTAATTGAAATCTTCCCGTATCTCCCGGCCTTTTCCAAGTATACCTCCTCCTCTTGTGATTCTTGAACAGGGTATTCGCTATTACTAGCTGAAATTTGTTACAGAACTAAATTAGTCTTTCTCCTCTTTCATTCCTTGTCCCAAGCCCATATTCTCCTGTAACCTTTTCTTCTACTCGTTCCCCTACAACTGCATTCCAGTCGCCCATGACTATTAGATTTTCGTCCCCCTTTACATACTGCATTACCCTTTCAATATCCTCATACACTTTATCTGTTCATCTTCAGCTTGCGACGTCGGCATGTATACCTGAACTATCGTTGTCGGTGTTGGTCTGCTGTCGATTCTGATTAGAACAACCCGGTCACTGAACTGTTCTCAGTAACACACCCTCTGCCCTACCTTCCTATTCATAACGAATCCTACACCTGTTATACCATTTTCTGCTGCTGTTGATATTACCCGATACTCATCTGACCAGAAATCCTTGTCTTCCTTCACTTCACTTCACTTTACTGACCCCTACTATATCTAGATTGAGCCTTTGCATTTCTCTTTTCAGATTTTCTTGTTTCCCTGCCACGTTCAAGCTTCTGACATTCCACGCCCCGACTCGTAGAACGTTATCCTTTCGTTGATTATTCAATCTTTTTCTCGTGGTAACCTCCCCCTTGGCAGTCCCCTCACGGAGATCCGAATGGGGGACTATTCTGGAATCTTTTGCCAATGGAGAGATCGTCATGACACTTCTTCAGTTACAGACCACATGTCCTGTGGATACACGTTACGTGTCTTGAATGCAGTGGTTTCCATTGCCTTCTGCATCCTCATGTCGTTGATCATTGCTGATTCTTCCGCCTTTAGGGGCAATTTCCCACCCCTAGCACAAGAGAGTGCCCTGAACCTCTATCTGCTCCTCCGCCCTCTTTGACAAGGCCGTTGGCAGAATGAGACTGACTTCTTATGCCGGAAGTCTTCGGCCGCCAATGCTGATTTTTTTATCAAAATTTAGGCAGTGGCGGAGATCGAACCCGGGACCGAAGATGTTTTGATTATGAATCAAAGACGCCACCCCTAGACCACGGGTACTCTGCAGCCTACATCATTCTGAATCTGCTTAGTGTATTTATCTCTCGGTCTCCCTCTACGATTTTTACCATCCACGCTGCCCTCCAATGCTAAATTTGTGATCCGTTGATGCCTCAGAACATGTCCTACCAACCGATCCCTTCTTCTAGTCAAGTTGTGCCACAAACTCCTCTTCTCCCCAATTCTGTTCAATCCCACCTCATTAGTTATGTGATCTACCCATCTAATCTTCAGCATTCTTCTGTAGCACCACATTTCAAAAGCTTCTATTCTCTTCCTGTCCAAACTATTTATGGTCCATGTTTCACTTCCCGTCTACCCGACGGGAGGCCCTAGCCACACGACATTTCCATTTATTTTCCATACATGGTTACACTCCATACAAATACTTTCAGAAACGACTTCCGCACACTTAAATCTATACTCGATGTCAACAAATTTCTCTTCTTCAGAAACTCTTTCCTTGCCATTGCCAGTTTACATTTTATGTCCTCTCTACTTCGACCGTCATCAGTTATTTTGCTGCCCAAATAGCAAAACTCATTTAGTTCTTTAAGTATCTCATTTCGTAATCTGATTCCCTCAGCATCACCCGATTTATTTCGAATACATTCCATTATCCTCGTTGTGCTTTTGTTGATGTTCATCTTACAGCTTCCTTTCAAGACACTGTCCATTCCGTTCAACTGCTCTTCCAAGTCCTTTGCTGTCTCTGACAGAATTACAATATCATCGGCAAACCTCAAAGTTTTTATTTCTTCTCCATTGATTTTAATACCTACACCAAATGTTTCCTTTACTGCTTGCTCAATATACAGATTGAATAACATCGGGGAGAAGCTACAACCCTGTCTCACTCCCTTCCCAATCACTGCTTCCCTTTCATGTCCCTCGACTCTTATAACTGCCATGTTATTTGTGAACAAATTGTAAAAAGCCTTTCGCTCCTTGTATTTTACCCCTGCCAGCTTCAGAATTTGAAAGAGAGTATTCCAGTCAACATTGTCAAAAGCTTTCTCTAAGTCTACAAATGCTAGAAACGTAGGTTTGCCTTTTCTTAATCTAGCTTCTAAAATAAGTCGTAAGGTCAGTATTGCCTCACGTGTTCCCATATTTCTACGGAATCCGAACTGATCTTCCCCAAGGTCGGTTTCTACCAGTTTTTCCATTCGTCTGTAAAGAATTCGCGTTAGTATTTTGCAGCCATTTACTTATTAAACTGATAGTTCGGTAATTTTCACATCTGCCAACGCCTGCTTTCTTTTGGATTGGAATTATTATATTCTTCCTGAAGCCTGAGGGTATTTCGCCTGTCTCATACATTTTGCTCACCAGATGGTAGAATTTTGTCAGGACTGCCTCTCCCAAGGCTGTCAGTAGTTCTAATGGAATATTGCTTACTCCCGTGGCTTTGTTTCGACTTTTGTCATACCATGTCTAATTGGCCTTGTTTTCCTATTCCTATTGCAACTTAAGAGACGCCTGACGTCTGCAGTTAAATGCATCCAACTCAGCAGTCTGATTATGTACGAAGAACAGAAAAGAATCCATCATAATTTTCCGTCATTATCATTTTTGTCCTCATCGTATTCATCCTCACTAATCATCTTTGTCCTCACTAATCACCACATCGTCCTGACTAATCAAAACAATCATACTCACTTATCACCATATTCGTCCTCGCTGATCACCACATTCATCCTCACACATGACCACCTCAGTCCCCACTCGTCACCGTCTCCATCCTGAGTCATCACCACCGCACTCCTCAGTCATTGCCACATTCATCCTCACTTATGACCATCACTTTCCTCACTCATCACCACCCCTATCCTGATCACCATCTTCTTCCTAACTCGTCACCACCACCTCCATCCTCTCTCGTCACCACCACCACCACCACCACCACGTCAATTCTTGTCACCACCACCTCCATCTCCTCTCGTCAGCGCCACCCGCGTCCTCGGTCATCACCACCACCACCACCACCACCACCACCACCACCACCACCACCTCCGTCCTCTTTCGTCACCACCACCGGCATCCTCTCCTGTCACCACTGCCTCTGTCCTCGCCCATCACCGTCACCTCATTCAACGCCACATCCAAATCACCACCACTACGACCATCCTTACCACCATCGTAATTATCACAACCATTGTTATTACCACCACAGTTGTCTTTGTCTTCATGTTTGTCATATTCTCCTCCTCCTCCTCTTCCTCCTCCTACTCATCCTCAGGCGTTGTATTTTCACTACTGCGCAAGGGCCTCCTCTAACTTTTTTCATGTTTTACAGTGTACTATTGTACATGTCCGTTCTCATCCTGCATGTCTTCCAAAACCCTTTCTCCACGTACGACTTTGCAGTGAAAATCAGCTACTTGAAACACATGCACCTACCGTGTCCGCGAATAAATTAGCAGCCAGACACATCGCGAGTGAGTCTATAAAGTCAATTACGTACAGAATGTGCTGAATGTGGGATTCTAAATTTTCAGTTTCCAATGTACTCTGCACATATACAGAAACTGAATTGTGACTGCACCTGCTACCACTGGAAGTTAATCTACTCTTGCCAAGTTTTCTCCTATTATAAAAATGCATTTAGTGCTTCCGTGTCGTCTTAGTCTTTATTGTGTTGTTTGCTGTATTGTGTCACTCATAAAGCCTGCAGAAGGTTTTGGTATTTTCCCTGCCAGTACTCTTCTGCAAGAGAGACGAAATATCGGAAAATAAAAAAAAGTATTTACATGTTACAGAGAAAAAGCCAGCACTTTGCATAAATAAAAACTAGAACGTGTTCTAATGAAAACTATTTCAACGATGAAGTAGTCTCAGTCACTTGCCGAGAAAAAAAATTTCGGTGTTAACAAGATACAAAGGATAAAGTGAAAAGGCGCTATTTACTGCGCTCTACATAATGTTTCTTGTGTTTGCAAGCATATATTTTCTCGTTCAAATAAACGCATGTACAGGGCTATTACAAATGATTGAAGCGATTTCATAAATTCACTGTAGCTCCATTCATTGACATATGGTCACGACACACTACAGATACGTAGAAAAACTCATAAAGTTTTGTTCGGCTGAAGCCGCACTTCAGGTTTCTGCCGCCAGAGCGCTCGAGAGCGCAGTGAGACAAAATGGCGACAGGAGCCGAGAAAGCGTATGTCGTGCTTGAAATGCACTCACATCAGTCAGTCATAACAGTGCAACGACACTTCAGGACGAAGTTCAACAAAGGTCCACCAACTGCTAACTCCATTCGGCGATGGTATGCGCAGTTTAAAGCTTCTGGATGCCTCTGTAAGGTTGAAATCAACGGGTCGGCCTGCAGTGAGCGAAGAAACGGTTGAACGCGTGCGGGCAAGTTTCACGCATAGTGATGTGAAAGATTCAGTGTTTAAACCTCCTCTACCAAGAAACGTGCCAGAACTGCGAGCTCGCATCAACAATGCTTTCGAACTCATTGATGGGGACGTGCTGCGCCGAGTGTGGGAGGAACTTGATTATCGGCTTGATGTCTGCCGAATCACTAAAGGGGCACATATCGAACATTTGTGAATGCCTAAAAAAACTTTTTGAGTTTTTGTATGTGTGTGCAAAGCATTGTGAAAATATCTCAAATAATAAAGTTACTGTAGAGCTGTGAAATCGCTTCAGTCATTCGTAATAACCCCGTATTTCGAACTGTATAGGCGAGACATTTCCTATTCTTTCAGTTCTCAGGAGTGCAGGGAATTTAACACACACCGTTTGATAAAAACATCCACTATGAACTTGGCTTTGGTCAGTAGTAAACTCCGTCACCATTCATTTTGTTATGTTATTTTGTAGTCTTCGCGAAAAAGATAGTCCCTCATCAGCTCACTTTGACCGTACAGGTGGCAAGCTGCCAAGCAGACAGCCGCCTGTGGCAATACGCGCAGTTTGTGCGTTCACGTGTAAACAAAAATGACCAGTGAACGTGGACGAGACGCCTGGCCACAGGTTATGTCTGGTTCCATTTCATTTTTGTGGATGATATTAGCGCTGCTGATAATCGGTGGTGCGTGACGATCTGGTGTATTGAAAACTGAAAGACTGCAGAAATGTACGCAGAGGGGTCCAGAAGTATACTGATCACCAGTGTTAGCTTCCAATCATCTCAGTATACGGCAATGATAAGTACACTGAAAAGAAAGGGGCGTATTAACGCAGTAAGCGTCTGATTTTCATTGGGCTGCTGTTGTGGTCACAGTCTACAGATGATTAGCGTTAACTATCATAGGGTAACAGCTGTCATGTGGGGAACGCAGAACGTGCTTGGGCCTTCGGTTAAGGCAGCCGGGTGTCTACATGGGCTGTCTACGGGGTCCGGAATGTCTTTAGACAGCCGAGTGTTTGTACACTCCCCCAGGTGTATGCACGCTGTGATTGTGTGTACATACGGGGACAATTGCCCACGCTGGTAACAATGAGGCGCAGTCTCCACACAATATCGTCTACCTCGCCACTGCGTCAACAGTTCTGATGCAGTAGCGATTTACAAAAATGCCTTTGGAAATCAAACAAGTGCCGTTTAAGGTAGTCTTTTGCCGTTTGAGACAGTAATGATCGAAAAAACAGCTTAGTGTCTACTCACACACAGAGATATGCTATGCATATTTGAGTTTTCAAGTCGTCGTGATGTCTTTCATGTCCCAGGATTATAACGCTACAAAATACGTAATTCATTTCACAAGCTTGACTCAGTTATTTGTAATATACACTGAAGCGAAAAAGAAACTGGTATAGGCACGCCTATTAAGAAATATATGTAAACAGACAGAAAACGGCACTGAGGTCGGAAACGCGTATACAACTCACCTCGTGTCTGGCGCAGTTATTAGATCGGTTACTGCTGCTACAGTGGCAGGTTATCAAGATGTAAGGGAGTTTGAACGTGGTGTTATAGTCGGTACGCAGCATCTCCGACGTAGGGATGAAGTGGGGATTTTCCAGTACGACCATTTCACGAATGTACCATGAATATCAGGAATCCGGTAAAACATCAAACCTTTGAAATTATTGCGTCCGGAAAAAGATACTGCAGCAACGGGCCGGAAAAAGATTCTGCAACAACGGGATCGACGACGACTGAAGAGAATCGTTCAACGTGACAGAAGTGCTGCGCCGTCAACAAGTGTCAGCATGCGAACCATTTAACGAAACGTCATCGATACTGGGTTTTGGAGCCGAAGGCCCACTGGTGTACCGTAGATAACTGCGCGATACACAGTTTTTCGCCTCGCCTGGACCCGTCAACACCGACATTGGACTGTTGATGACTGGGAACATGTTGCCTGGTCGGACGAACCTGGTTTCAAATGGTATCGAACGGATGGACGTGTACGGGTATGGAGACAATCTCGTGAATGCATAGACCTTGCATGTCAGCAGATGACCATGCTGGTGATGGTGTGGGGCGTGTGCAGTTGGAGTGATATGGGATCTCTCGTACGTCTAGATACCACTCTGAAAGGTGATAATTACGTAAGCATCCTGTCTCATCACCTGGACCAATTCGTGTCCATTGTGCATTCCGATGGACTCGGGCAATTCCAGCAGGACAATGAGACACCCCACACGTCCAGAACTGCTACAGAGTGGCTCAAGTAACACACTTCTGAGTCTGAATACTTCCGCTGGCCATCAAACATTATTGAGCATATCTGGGATGCCTAACAGAGTGCTGTTCTCCACCCTCTCGTACTTTTATGGTTTATGGACAGCCGTGCAGGGTTCATGGTGTCAGTTCCCTCCAGCACTACTTCAGACAATAGTAGAGTCCACGCCACGTCGTGTTGCAGCACTGCTGCGTGCTCGCGGGGGCCATACACAATGTTGTGCAGGTGTACCAGTTTCTTTGGTTCAAATGGTTCAAATGGCTCTGAGCACTATGGGACTTAACTTCGGAGGTCATCAGTCCCCTAGAACTTAGAACTACTGAAACCTAACTAACCTAAGGACATCACACACATCAATGCCCGAGGTAGGATTCGAACCTGCGACCGTTGCGGTCGCACGGTTCCAAACTGTAGCGCCTAGAACCGATCGGCCACTTCGGCCGGCAGTTTCTTTGGCGCTCCAGTGTATAATGTAAATGTTCCCGTACAGACAGCAAAGAATCGAAATACGTTGGCACCGAGTTGAAGAAAAACATGACTATTTGTGTATTTGCCTGTAATAGTGGATTTATTTTTTATTCCTTTTCTGACAGACCCGACTAAAGCAAGCAAGGAAATCAGCTATCGCCGAGCGCTGTCTCAGACACAATTGTGAAATGAAATAGGGGGGAGGGGAGGAGAGACCAGTATAGAAGTGCAGACTAGTTTATGGGACCGCTTAATTAAGGAGTCTGTTGAAAGAAAGATGTCGGAAAATCTAATAAACAGGGACGCGTAGGTTTCAAATTAAACAAGGCGCGGCGTCTGGCACCGAGTTCAATAAGATAGCTCGCCTGCCGCCATGTCCACCAGAGCTAGGCAACACTGCAACACTGAGGGAATTTGCGCTACACGGAACACCTAGGCGGAGGATTTTGGAAAACAAAAGAGCCTCAAGGGCGGTAGTGAGCATTCGGAGTGTCAATTATAAATAAACAGCCGTGCGAGACAGTAGTTCACAGTTTGGTTGGAGCCCAGCCAGCGAGTACATGTAACAGCGCTTGAAGAAGGCGGCGTTGTGCATAAATTGGGAACAAAAATTCTGCTGAATACCAGCAAACGCACTACTTACGTACATACTGCTGTTGAAACTCAGCAGACTATGTGAAGGCTTTGATACAGCAAGTTCGTAATATACAGATTTAAAGTACATGTTGTTGTTGTGGTCTTCAGTCCTGAGACTGGTTTGATGCAGCTCTCCATGCTACTCTATCCTGTGCAAGCCTCTTCATCTCCCAGTACGTACTGCAGCCTACATCCTTCTGAATCTGCTTCGTGTATTCATCTCTTGGTCTCCCTCTACGATTTTTACCATCCACGCTGCCCTCCAATGCTAAATTGGTGACCACTTGATGCCTCAGAACATGTCCTACCAACCGATCCCTTCTTCTAGTCAAGTTGTGCCACAAACTCCTCTTCTCCTCAACCCTATTCAGTACCTCCTCATTAGTTACGTGATCTACCCATCTAATCTTCAGCGTTCTTCTGTAGCACCAAATTTCGAAAGCTTCTATTCTCTTCTCGTCCAAACTAGTTATCGTCCATGTTTCACTTCCATACATGGTTACACTCCATACAAATACTTTCAGAAACGACTTCCTGATACTTAAATCAATACTCGATGTTGACAAATTCCTCTTCTTCAATAACGCTTTCCTTGCCATTGCCAGCCTACATTTTATATCCTCTCTACTTCGACCATCATCAGTTATTTTGCTCCACAAATAGCAAAACTCCTTTACTACTTTAAGTGTCTCATTTCCTAATCTAATTCCCTCAGCATCACCCGACTTAATTCGACTACATTCCATGATCCTCGTTTTGCTTTTGTTGATGTTCATCTTATATCCTCCTTTCAAGACACTGTCCATTCCGTTCAACTGCTCTTCCAATTCCTTTGCTGTCTCGGACAGAATTACAATGTCATCGGCGAACCTCAAAGTTATTATTTCTTCTCCATGGATTTTAATGCCTACTCCGAATTTTTCTTTTGTTTCCTTTACTGCTTGCTCAATATACAGATTGAATAACATCGGGGAGAGGCTACAACCCTGTCTCACTCCATTCTCAACCACTGCTTCCCTTTCATGCCCCTCGACTCTTATAACCGCCATCTGGTTTGTGTATAAATTGTAAATAGCCTTTCGCTGCCTGTATTTTACCCCTGCCACCTTTAGAATTTGAAAGAATTCCAGTCAACATTGTCAAAAACTTTCTCTACGTATACAAATGCTAGAAACGTAGGTTTGCCTTTCCTTAATCTTTCTTATATTCTCTTCTTGTCCAAACTAGTTATTGTCCATGTTTCACTTCCATACATGGCTACACTCCATGCAGTGTTGCCTCACGTGTTCCAACAAGAGGTAGTACTGGTTAAAGCGGGCAAAAAACGCGTCACAAACATACTTTTTGTCTAGCCAACGGCATTACTCAACATCTGGGTTGAGAATCCTCCACACAGAATTCAGACTAAGAACAAAATCTGCAGTTTCTTCCAGCGGCTTGCCAACAGGTTCGCTTCAGTATCAGTGTGTGAACAGGAATTGTGGGTGGCAGGCTAAAATGCATTTTTCGAGACAAATTAACAGGTGCTGTTCATGATCAATTTCTGCGCGAACTATTGGTGAACATTTCCCTAGCAGAAAGGCAACGGATTTGGTTCCTGCATGACTATTTTCTGCGCCTCGTACGCCAGTAGCCGAACAAAAGCTTCTAACGAGCGACTTGTTGGTCCAGAGTTCCAGAAGGATGAGCAGGCACTCTTGCACGCTCAGCAAGCAGATTGCTTTCATCCGACAGAATGCTTGGTACAACAGCCATGTTTTATTACCTTTATCACCAGTTCTACGTTCATTCGCCAGCCATGGTTGGACAGATAGCACCAAGTTCATAATAATATTACTACAATAAAATTAATACGATATTGCAATTGAAAATAGGATACTAAAGTGGATAGTACAAAACATAAATTTAGGAACTGGATGACAAAAGACAAACAATATTACAACACAGTGTAGAAAAATAGCTGCGTTGCTGCTGTTTTTATTGGCACTGTGTTGGAGCTCACGTAGACACCGTTCTGTCATCAGAGAAGTGTTCTCAATACTGTACGAGGAATGCTCCCTAAATATGTTCCGTTGGTAATGAGCGAATATCCTTAGGTAGAACATTGAGCAATTTTTGGGCCACCGTTGGGAAGCTCTTCCGCACGTTAGTTAATCGAAATCTTGGCCTGTCTGTACTGTGTTTATAGCGAGTGCTGTATTGATCAATTTATAATGTGAAACTTCCTGGCATATTAAAACTGCGTGCCGGAGCGAGAACTCGGGACCTTTGCCTTTCGCGGGCAAGTGCTCTACCAACTGATCTACCCAAGCACGACTCACGCCCCGTCCTCACAGATTCACTTCTGCCAGTACGTCTCCTACCTTCCTTTCTTTCAGGAGTGCTAGTTCTGCAAGGTTCGCAGCAGAGCGTCTGTAAAGTTGGAAAGGTAGGAGACGAGGTACTGGCAGAAGTGAAGCCGTGAGGACGGGGCGTGAGTCGTGCTTCGGTAGCTCAGTTAGTAGAGCACTTGCCCGCGAAAGGCAAAGGTCCCGAGTTCGAGTCTCCGTCCAGCACACAGTTTTAATCTGCCAGGAAGTTTCATATCAGAGCACACTCCGCTGCAGAGTGAAAATCTCGTTCTGGAAACTTACAATGTGTCTTTTTGGGAACAAGGCAACTGAAAATAATTTGCTGTAAACAGTCAGAACTCCTAATCTGGAAAAAAAATTGTTTGCAGTGGTCAGTTTTTTTTTTTTTTTTTTTTTTTTTTTTTTTTTTTTTTTTAGCTTGAGGTGATGATCCACATTTCTTTCTGTTGCTATAAAAACACATTCTTGCAACCTGCGCAACGGCTAACGGCTCAACAGGTACAGAACCCATGAGAGTTTGGAACATAGAAGGTTAGTGTGCCGTTCACAGGTTAACTTGGTATCAAAGAAAAAGATCAGTAGCTTAACAGCTGCTATACATCCAGTGTTCCAGCAACTCTGAGGCTGCGTTTTATTCTCTGTTTTTCGTCTTCATTATATTTCATCTTGTTCGTGATGAACCAGACCTTGGCTTCGCTGAATAGGTCTCCTCATTACTGAACAGCCTGAACTGCATTCTCCCTTTTTGAGAACAAATTTGTTTCATCTGCAAACTGCAGTGTGTATCCACTAGAGCCTATGTAATTAACTAAAATTAAGAACGACAGAAGTCCTATTACGGATCTCTGTGGCACACCTTGTTTTGACTTCATTTCACCTGAAACTGCTCCTTGCACTGATACAGTTTGTTATTTAGGTGGCATTCTAGAGTTTGAAAACACCTCCCTCCCAATACCACATGATTTTAGCTGGGCGTTACGTGGGACACAATCAAATGCCTTACTAAGCTCACAGAGTGTCAGTACTGTAGACTCCACCTTAAACACTTGACTTACACTGAAGCGCGAAAGAAACGTATAGGCAAGCGTATTCAAATACAGATATATGTAAACAGGCAGAATACGGCGCTGCTGTCGGCAACGCCTATATAAGACAAGTGTCTGGCGCAGTTGTTAGATCGGTTATTGCTGCTACAATGGTAGGTTATCAAGATTTAAATGAGTGTGATATGGGCTTTTCGAGCCGAAGAGCCACTTATGTACCCTTACGATACAAAGCTTTACGTCTCGCCTGGGACCGTCAACGCCGACGTTGGACTCTTGATGACTGGAGACATGTTCCCTGGTCGGACGAGTCTCGTTTCAAATTGTATAGAGCGTGTGGACGTGCACGGGTGTGGAGACATCCTCATGAATCCATGAACCCTGCATCTTGGCAGAGGACTGTTCAGTCTGCTGGAGGCTTTGTAATGGTGTCGGGCGTGTGCAGTCGGAGTGATAGAGGGACCCCTGTTACGTCTACATACGACTCTGGCAGGTGGCACATACGTAAGCATCCTGTCTGGTCACCTGCATCCATTCATGTCCATTGTGGATTCCGACGGACTTGGGCAATTCCAGCAGGACAATGCGACACCCCACACGTCCAGAAATGCTACAGAATGGCTCCAGTAAACTCTTCTGGGTTTAAACACTTCCGCTGGCCATCAAACTCCCCGGATATGAACATTATTGAGCAAATCTGGGATGCCTTGCAACGTGCTGTTCAGAAGAGATCTCGTCCCCGTCGTTCTCTTACGGATTAATGGACAGCCGTGCAGGGATCGTAGAGTTAATGCCCTGCAGCACTACTTCAGGCATTATTCGAGTCCATGCGACTTCTGCGTGCTCTCGAGGACCCTACAGGATATTAGTCAGGGGTAAAAGTTTCTCTGGCTCTTCAGTTTATATTTGTTACTAAGTCAAGTAGTGCACTTGTTGCTAACTAGCCGTAACGAAAGCAGTACCGCTTGTCATCGAATAGGTTATCTCCTTCAAAATAAATTAATAGCTGATTTTTCAGTATCGACCCCATCACGCTATAGAGGACTTCGGTTGGCAACCATAGCATCTGTAGAATGAGATTTTCACTCTGCAGCGGAGTGTGCGCTGATATGAAACTTCCTGGCAGATTAAAACTGTGTGCTGGACGGAGACTCGAACTCGGGACCTTTGCCTTTCGCGGGCAAGTGCTCTACCATCTGAGCTACCGAAGCACGACTCACGCCCGGTACTCACAGCTTTAGCTCTCCTGCTGTGAGTACCGGGCGTGAGTCGTGCTTCGGTAGCTCAGATGGTAGAGCACTTGCCCGCGAAAGGCAAAGGTCCCGAGTTCGAGTCTCGGTCGGGCACACAGTTTTAATCTGCCAGGAAGTTTCATAGCATCTGTAGTTTTGAGCAGGACTCAGCAGTAGCAGGAGCAGCGGCGGCGTTATCTTCCACGAAGGCGACTGTCAGATGGATCGCCGAAATATTTATTTATTTTTTTATTTACATGTGAAGTTCCATAGGACCAAATTGAGGAGCAAATCTCAAAGGTCATGGAACGTGTCAGTACATGAACTTACAACATAAAAGTAATAACAGATAAAAATAAATGTTCACAAACCTGAAAAAAAGTCAGTCCATAAGTTTAAGTAAACGCTATCAGCAATACAATAAGAATCAGCTTAATTTTTCAAGGAACTCCTCGACAGAATAGAAGGAGTGACGCATGAGGAAACTCTTCAGTTTCAATTTGAAAGCGCGTGGATTACTGGTAAGATTTTTGAATTCGAGCGCCAGATTATTGAAAATGGATGCAGCAGTATACTGCACACCTTTTTGCACAAGAGTTAAGGAAGTCCGATCCAAACGGAGGTTAGATTTCTGTCGAGTATTAACCGAGTGAAAGCTGCTTATTCTTGGCAATAAACCAATATTAGTAACAAGAAACGACAATAGGGAATATACATATTGAGAGGCCAATGTCAAAATACCCAGACTCGTGAACAGAGGTAGACAAGAGGTTCGTGAACTCACACCACTTATTGCCCGAACCGCCCGTTTCTGAGCCAAAAATATCCTTCTAGAATGGGAAGAGTTCCCCCAAAACATAATACCATACGACGTAAGTGAATGAAAATAAGCAAAGTAGACTAATTTACGTGTCGACGTATCACTCACTTTTGATACAGTTCGAATAGTGAAAATGGGAGTATTAAGTCTTTGAACAAGATCCTGAACGTGGGCTTTCCACGACAGCTTACTATCTATCTGAAGACCTAAAAATTTGAACTGTTCAGTTTCACTAATCATATTCCCGTCCTGTGAGATTAAAACGTCGGGTATTGTTCAATTGTGTGTTAGAAAGTGTAAAAACTGAGTCTTACTGTGATTTAACGTTAGTTTATTTTGTACAAGCCATGAACTGAGGTCATGTGCTGCACTACTTGAAACCGAGTCAATGTTGCACACAACATCGTTTACTACCAAGCTAGTGTCATCAGCAAACAGAAATAATTTGGAGTTACCCATAACACTAGAGGGCATATCATTATACAGGGTGATTCAAAAAGAATACCACAACTTTAAAAATGTGTATTTAATGAAAGAAACACAATATAACCTTCTGTTATACATCATTACAAAGAGTATTTAAAAAGTTTTTTTTTTCACTCAAAAACAAGTTCAGAGATGTTCAATATGGCCCCCTCCAGACACTCGAGCAATACCAACCCGATACTCCAACTCGTTCCACACTCTCTATAGCATATCAGGCGTAACAGTTTGGATAGCTGCTGTTATTTCTCGTTTCAAATCATCAATGGTGGCTGGGAGAGGTGGCCGAAACACCATATCCTTAACATACCCCCATAAGAGAAAATCGCAGGGGGTAAGATCAGGGCTTCTTGGAGGCCAGTGATGAAGTGCTCTGTCACGGGCTGCCTGGCGGCCGATCCATAGCCTCGGGTAGTTGACGTTCAGGTAGTTACGGACAGATAAGTGCCAATGTGGTGGCGCTCCATCCTGTTGAAATATGAATTGTTGTGCTTCTTGTTCGAGCTGAGGGAACAGCCAATTCTCTAACATCTCCAGATACTGTAGTCCAGTTACAGTAGCACCTTCGAAGAAACAGGGACCAAAAACTTTATTGGCTGAAATGGCACAGAAAACGTTCACCTTAGGCGAGTCACGTTCATACTGAGTTGTTTCCCGCGGATTCTCAGTGCCCCATATACAGACATTGTGACGGTTGACTTTCCCGTTAGTGTGGAAAGTTGCTTCATCACTAAACACAATCTTTGAAACGAAAGATTCATCTGTTTCCATTTGAGCAAGAATAAAATCACAGAAATCGATTCTTTTAATCTTATCAGCTGCAGACAGTGCTTGAACCAATTTCAGACGATAAGGTTTCATAACTAACCTTTTTCGTAGGACTCTCCATACAGTTGATTGTGGAATTTGCAGCTCTCTGCTAGCTCTGTAAACTGTTTACACCAACGTTTAATACACCACCTATCAGAAGGTTTAACACCATACTTCGTTCGAAATGCACGCTGAACAACTGTCGTCGATTCACTTCTGCCGTACTCAATAACACAAAAAGCTTTCTGTTGAGCGGTCGCCATCTTAGCATCAACTGACGCTGACGCCTAGTCAACAGCGCCTCAAGCGAACAAATGTACAACTAAATGGAACTTTATAGCTCCCTTAATTCGCCGACAGATAGTGCTTAGCTCTGCCTTTTGTCATTGCAGAGTTTTAAATTCCTAAAGTTGTGGTATTCTTTTTGAATCACCCTGTATAAATAAGGAACAGGAGCTGCCCCAACACTGATCCCTGGGGCACCCCCTACTTGACAGTACCCCACTCAGATCCCACATCACAGCCGTTATCAACATTGTGAATAATGACCTTCTGCCGTCTGTTGCTAAACTAAGATGTGAACCAATTGTGAGCTACTCCCCTTATTCCGTAATAGTCCAATTTCTGAAGCAATATTGTGAGATCAACACAGTCAAATGCCTTTGTTAAATCAAAAAATACGCCAAACGTTCGAAACTTTTTGTTTAGCCCATCCAGTACCTCACAGAGAAAAGAGAATATAGCATTTTCAGTTGTCAAACGACTTCTAACCCCGAACTGTACATTTGATAGCAAATCGTGTGATATAAAATGATCAATTAACCTTACATACACAGCCTTTTCGGTAACTTTTGCAAAAACTTATGGCATAGAAATAGGTCTAAAATTATGTACATTATCCCTTTCTCCCTTTTTATAAAGCGGCTTTACTACTGAGTACTTTAATCGCTCAGGAAACTGACCATTCCTAAATGAAAAATTACAAATATGGGTAAATACAGGGCTAACATGTGCAGCACAGTACTTAAATATTCTGCTAGACACTCCATCATAACCATGAGAGTCATGAAGATTTTAGGATACGGCAGCAAACCCGAGGACGCCACCAGGAAGCTGGGAAGGCCTGTTCAGTCTGTTCTGGTTCGCCAGAGAGAAGAGTGTGTGTGTGTGTGTGTGTGTGTGTGTGTGTGTGTTTTCAGTACTGGAACGTGAAACAACAGTGTGTGATAGGGTGAGGCTGGCACAGCGTAGGACGCGTACAGCGAGCGCAGTGCGGGTTGCCCTTCGGCAGCCGCACAGTTAGCCGAGGCGGCCGCTGGAACAAACGCGGCGCTCCCCTCCCGAGCTGTGACCGGCGCTGCGGCTAGCCAGCGTCACCTGTTGCGCCTGGCACGTATGCGCCACTGCACAGCAGCTCCGCCACGCCCTGCCGTCTGCCTGTGCGGGGCACGGGGAGTACCCTAGGTGCCTATTCTGTATCTTCCCACCATTGTGCCGATCGTTTCGGTATTCAATAGCACCGAACGATCTAGTACTCGAATTAGAGTCTCTGCGTTATTCAGTATGCATTTCGGTAGCGATACCGTTTGGGTCTAGAGAACCGAAGCGCTGTTATCGGTTCGTGTCGCGCAAGCCAATCAAAAGCAAGCAGCCGCAGGTCCGCGCATGAGTACTGTGGCGCGCACAGAGCCACGAACACAAAGCGGCTAGCAGACGACACAGGCGCGCTATTCTTCCAAGTACCGAAAATTACGCTGACGTTGCCATAACGCACGACGCCGCATCCCATCTAGCTGACGTGCCCGCCTTCACCTCCCTTGCTTCCTCCTTAACAGTATCAGGCGCAGTACATCCATTTCCATGATTCTGAGCTGAAATGCATAAAAATTTATACAGTTTCTCTGACCGCATATTTCCGTGCATGCATAATAACGATAGCGTATTTGACTGTATTCTGCAGATTGTCGTAAATGCCACATTATGTCATCTTATTCTCATTCACACTGACATTGTGTTTTGGATTTTACGTTTCGGAAAATGAGTTAGGAATAGTGTGTAGTACAAATAATGGTTGAAATGGCTCTGACCACTATGGGACTTAACATCTGAGGTCATCAGTCCCCTGGAACTTAGAACTACTTAAACCTAACTAACCTAAGGACATCACACAAATCCATGCCCGAGGCAGGATTCGAAACTGCGATCGTAGCGGTCGTGCGGTTCCAGACTGTAGCGCCTAGAACCGCTCGGCCACTCCGGCCGGCAGTGTGTAGTACCACATTGTACTAATAAATCTATAAAAACACCCGAAAAATTGATTCTGGGGGTTTCAAAGAATAAGAAGATAAACAGAATGTGGGTATAACACGTTCCTAGAGATCCAAATGATTTAGTAGCCCACTTCCCTATATAATGCGTCAACGATTTGGGTCTTAAAAAAATTGAAAAACAAAACGCATTTTCGAGAGCTCCTGCAGTTCGTTGAAGTTTATAACATGCATCTCATGAATGGAAATGTATCGTATATGGTGGTACAGTCTAAAAATACTATGACAGAGATCTTTCATCTCTGTCTACTGTGGCTGAGGAGTCGATCGCAGATAAATACTTGTGACAAGCAAGATTATGAAGATGACCGCTGCTTGTTACATTCCCAGTAATTTAAGTTGTGTACTTGGTTTAACAGCATACTCGGAAATCGCTACATATTCGGAAAAAATGGTGAATTATTTCTGACAAGAAAAAATATAAAGGTCACTGTCGGTTGTTTCACTCACAGCAATTTCATCTCCAACAATTTCATATTTCGTATTTTAAACACACAGAAATGACGAAATCATTACTTACATGTAAGTAATAACGAATACTGCAGAAAAATCTTAACATACACGAATAACAAGGTCTCAGAACTGTTGCATATTTGGAGAGGAAAAAACACATTTTCTCTCCACCCATGCGCGAACCCGCGACCTTTGGTATCGTAATCCCGCGCGTCAACCACTTGGCCACGCCAAACAACCGACACACAGTCCTCATTTGTTGTAGTATTCGGTAGAGGAACGTAGGCAGACTTCGTTGGCAAACGGTGCTGCGTAAGTCATAAATGCGTGATAGTTTGGAAGGTTTCAAATATGAGGCTTCACATAATTGCTTTCCATTGTTACTTGAAGGTTGTAAACACGTTTCGATGATTGCTAACCAACCTATTTGTGGGAAAAAGTACACAAAGGCACTAGTAACGTCAGTTCACACTTATGTAATATGCCGATGTCTTGATATTTAACGATCTTTAAACCGCGATTGCAGGTTTGAGAGAATATTGACAGAAAACTTTTTTTTATTTAATCATTCACAGTAACAACCTAACCTAACCATATTTCTAACAAAGGAAAATAATCTATTACGAACTCACTTTCCAACTGGATGCGTCCTCTGGTGATTCTTTAGTAACACAATCACTACATCCAAAGCTAAAACCGCTAAATGTTTAAAATAACAAATTATAAGTGTACATAAACCACAGCTCACCGATCGACATGGCCAGACCGAAATCCAAGACCTCTCGGTACAATTGTCGTAAAATCGGTGGGAGGACCGTTCGGTAACAAGTCTCAGAAGCTTACTGAATAGGATATTTCGATAGAGAACCGAAAATGACGTCACTACCGAGACTAACCCACTACACCGAACGGAATGAACGATACAGAATAGGGCTCCTGACCGCAGCTAGCTCTCTCTACCTCCCTCTCCATTGCCTTTCGACAGACCCAGAGACAATTTCCGCTGCTTCTTGTGTACTTCATTGTGTGTTGTTACTGCCAGGATGCATATGTCATAAACCTTCCTCTTTGAATTTAAAGAGATAGTCAGTCTGAGGAGAATGTGACAGTCTGTCTGTCTCTCTCTCATACGCCAAAAGCCAAGTCAGCAATGTTTCGTGTACTGCTGACACTTTGCGGTAGTAAGCTTTAACCACGACGGCATGCGAACATTTTAGAAACTGCCATTTCAGAGATACTTCCTTCCCTCGCCTTTAAAGCCGAGGCTCATGCCCTTTTAATGTATAAATGGCCCCGGCTTCGCATTACGACAACTGCTGCACTACTAGCCATTAAAATTGCTACACCACGAAGATGACGAAATTTAACCGACAGGAAGATGCGGTGATATGCAAAGGATTAGCTTTTCAGAGCATTCACACAAGGTTGGCGCCGGTGGCGACACCTACGACGTGCTGACAGGAGGAAAGTTTCCAACCGATTTCTCATACACAAACAGCAGTTGACCGGCCTTGCCTCGTGAAAGGTTGTTGTGATGCATCGTGTAAGGAAGAGAAATGCGTACCATCACGTTTCCGACTTCAATAAAGGTCGAATTGTAGCCTATCGCGATTGCGGTATATCGTATCGCGACATTGCTGCCTGCGTTGGTCGAGATCCGATGACTGTTAGCAGAATATGAAATCGGTGGGTTCAGGAGGGTAATACGGAACGCCGTGCTGGATCCCAACGGCCTCGTATCACTAGCACTCGGGATGACAGGCATCTTATCCGCATGGCTGTAATGGATCGTGCTGCCACGTCTCGGTCCCTGAGTCAACAGATGGGGACGTTTGGAAGAAGGCAACAATCTGCACGAACAGTTCGACGACATTTGCAACAACATGGACTATCAGCTCGGAGACCGTGACTGCGGTTACCCTTGACGCTGCCTCACAGACAGCAGCGCCTGTGATGGTGTGCTCAACGACGAACCTGGGTGCACGAATGGCAAAACGTCATTTTTTCAGATGAATCCAGGTTCTGTTTACAGCATCATGATGGTCGCATCCGTGTTTGGCGACATCGCGGTGAACGCACATTGGAAGCGTGTATTCGCCATTGTCATACTGGCGTATCACCCGGCGTGATGGTATGGGGTGCCATTGGTTACACGTCTCGGTCACCTCTTGTTCGCATTGACGGCACTTTGAACAGTGAACGTTACATTCCAAATGTGTTACGACCCGTGGCTCTACCCTTCATTCGATCCCTTCGAAACCCTACATTTCAGCAGGATAATGCCCGACCGAATGTTGCAGGTCCTATACGGGCCTTTATGGATACAGACAATGTTCGATTGCTGCCGTGGCCAACACATTCTCCAGATCTATCACCAATTGAAAACGTCTGGTCAATGGTGGCCGAGCAACTGGCTCGTCACAATACGTCAGTCACTACTCTTGATGAATTGTGGTATCGTGTTGAAGCTGCATGGGCAGCTGTACCGGTACACGCCACCCAAGCTCTGTTTGACTCAATGCCCAGGTGTATCAAGGCCGTTATTACGGCCAGAGGTAGTTGTTCTGGGTACTGATTTCTCAGTATCTATGCACCCAAATTGCTTGAAAATGTAATCACATGTCAGTTCTAGTATAATGTATTTGTCCAATGAATACCCGTGCATCATCCTCATTTCGTCTTGGTGTAGCAATTTTAATGGCTAGTAGTGTACATTGTTTTCCGCGTCCCGCTGACAAACTTGACATACCCTACACTGCTTGTGCTGCCACCTGCTGTGTGAGTGCTCATTGGACGTTGATGTCGAACATGGGCGGTGGTTACATAAACGTGACCGAATTGTGTAGTTGACGCTTACTGAATCTACATTTCAGAATGTCAACAATAAACTACACCGCCGTGCGCAAGAACGTTCTTGCAGCGTTTGCCGCTGGAGATAGACGAGTATCTCTCTGATGTTTTCGAACTTGCCAGAGAAACTTGCAACGAACCTCGCTGCTCTTCTTTACATTTTACCCGTTTCATCAGTCACTAGTAACCGCGTGGGGATCGAAGGCTAAGGAACAAAATTTGAGTATCGGTCGAAGGAGGGTTTTGTAAGTGACTCCCCTGCTGGGCAAACTACAGTATCAGATAACTAAATTTTACTTATTGTGCTTATACACTAAGAGTTGGTAAAATATATGACTAAATTTGTACGTAATTCGGAGTTATGTGGGAAATTTGCTTCGAAGAGCTACAACTTCTGGCGACAGCAACGGCCGTAATCCATCCAGGCATCAAGTCGAACTGGTTTTAGATCACAGATGTAGGTGTTCCATGCTCCTTGAATTCTGTGTCGGAGTTCATGTACCATAGTGACTGGCGAGCGCTGGTGTGCCAGTCTTTCGGCAAACCACCACCAGATGTCTTCTGTGGGTGAGATGTCTGCACAACGGCAAAACTCCAACAGCCTCTGCATCGAGGCAGGTCAGAACAGCTAGGGCAGAATGCGGCCTCGCGTTATCTTGTTGAAAGATAGTGTCACGCAGATTTCTAAGATACAACACACGTCACAACTGCATCACCTGCTGTCCATACCCAATAGCTGCCATAGTGCCACAGCAGGTGCTGGGCCGGTGTGACGACGATCAACGCAGTCTTGGAGTTTTCATTCTCCTTGTAGCCCCTGCACAGGGACACGGCCTTCGTGATGCTGTGCCCAGAACGACGACGACATGGTGTCTGTGCTGTGTTTATTGTTGTCGGCGGCGCCTCTCTGTTGCGTCAGGGGAAGTCGCTACAGTGGTTGCCATTCTGACAAGTGCATGAGGCTACACATACCGACACACTGCATGTGTGGATGCACTGTTGCCGGAAACAATCCAGTTTCCCGAATCAAGGTATGCGACGTGTCTGTACAATCCTGCGCGTCCGAGTGAACAGTACGTCTGTCCTATCGGGCGCTAGTCGCGTGGTACCGTCGATATTCTGCATGGCGTTGAGTGTGGCCCTCCTGAACACACCGATGCCATGTTCACACGACAGTCGTGGGACCCCTTACCAATTTAAGCTGCAGTTTCGGAGAACGATAAACCACGGTCTCAACCTGTCACCATCCTGTTGCCGTCCAGTTGCAACTTGTGCTGACACACGCTTCTCCTTGTTATGTGGACGATAACAGGATCTTCCCCACAAACAATCATCATTCAAATTCGATTTTTGGATCAGACACCCGCTGCATAATCTTTCGCTGTGTGCAGAATATTGGCGGAATTACTCCTAGCTACGAGAGGCGTTCAGTGAGTAATGCTCGGACAGTTTCCGTTAAAAAAATGCGGAGCTGATTGTGGAACGTCGTGGAATATTCCGACTTCAGCCCCTATAGTTTCGTGAAGTTCCGATAGCTGGCGGTGCGCTACTTAGCTTTCAAAGTGACGTCTGTAGTGGAGGTGCGTTCCAAGCACAGCTGTCACCGAATTTCTTTTGACGAAAAACCAGACCGCCGCAGATTTCTTTCTCCTCAGTTTCAACTTTATGTTGGCAGGGAAACAGCAACTTTATTAAATTTCATAAAGTGTTTGTTAACGAATCTGTCAGCAGTTGCAGTAATTACATTTGGCGCTCTAGTTTCAAAACTTACAGGTTCATTTTCAAGACTGCAGTGAAAGTGACTGATCTGTATAATAAACGTCGAACTGGGAACACAAGCTTTTTACAGAACGTGTCTCACAATCCACACCTGCCTCGTAGCAAGTCAAAAGCGAACTGAAACATATATATATAGTAACTGTTCTCGAAAGAACAGATACCATTGATGACCGTGCAGCTGCTCTAGAATAAATGATAATTAATTGAAACCCTTAGCTGCCGACAGGTGTTGTTGATATACCTCGATAGGGACAGCTGAAATTCACATTTTCAGCTGTCCCCATCGAGGTATATCAACACCACCTGTCGGCAGCTGAGGGTTTCAATTAATTATCATTTTTTCGAACTGAAACAGTTGACAGATTCGCTAATAAACGCTTTGTGACATCGCAGACATTCATACGCGTTTGGAGCATGTCTACGGAGACCTGGCAGTGAACAAAGGCACGGGGAGTCGTTGGGCGAGGCCGTCTGTCATCATCGCATGAGGGTCGCGCAAACGATCCCTCGCGTGGCGACGGGCTGCAAATAGCTGTGACGCCTGCAGTGTCTTCGTCTCCACGAAAGTGGAAACGGACTTCTCCGTGACAACGCAACGCCTCACGCACACCCGAGAGCAACTCACAAAACGTGATTGGCCTGTTCTTCTTTCAGACTGTCTCTCATACTTTCAGACTTCCATCAGTTCTGCCAATGAAGGACGCGGTATGTGGATGATGGGGAGCCGGCTGTCGCAGCAGGCCGTAGAGTGGCACCACACGGGCGCACACTTCAGCAAGGGAGCTGGAAGAGAACCCGGAAAAATTCTGCTTCTATGTCAAATCCCTAAGCGTGTTTAAGGCTTACATTCAGTCCGTTGTTGACCAGTCTGGTGTGGTAATTGAGGATAACCGAAATTTTAAATTTCAAGTTCAAGAAATCGTTCACGCAGGAGAATCGTACAAACATACCGTCATTCCAGCATCGGACAGACTCCCATGTGGACGACATAGGAAGAAGCACACCTAGCGTAGCAACTTAACGATTTGAAAACAAATAAATCACTAGGTCCGGATGTAATCCCAGTTCAATTCTCCAGAAGTGCTCTACGTCATTGGCTCCTTATGTAGCTTGCACGTAGCCGGCCGCGCTGGCCGAGCGGCTCTAGGCGCTTCAGTCCGGAACCACGCGAGTGCTACGCTCGCAGATACGAATCCTGCCTCGGGCATGGATGAGTGTGATGTCCTTAGGTTTAAATAGTTCTAAGTCTAGGGGAGTGATGACCTCAGATGCTAAGTCCCATAGTGCTCAGAGCCATTTGAACAATTTTTTTGGGAATACTTGGAGGGAAGGCGGCGTTGTTTTCGGGAAACAATGCTGAGAAAATTTAGAAAATCGGTATTTGAAGCTGACTGCCGAACGATTCTGCTCCCGCCGACATACACCGCGCGTAAGGACCACGAAGATAAGATACAAGTAATTGGGGCTCATATGGAGGCGTACAGACCGCCGTTTTTCTCTCGCTATATTTGGGAGTGGGAGGGGAAATGTGAAGAAGTGGTACAGAGTACCCCCCGCCACGCACCTTACGGTTGCTTGCGGAGTATCTACTTGTAGGTAGTTATAGATGTACAGGCCCTCCCAGTAAGGTGGCGTAAGGCCGTCCATTTCAAGGAAGATTATGTTGAAAAATAGGGTTTTGTAGTCAAGAGTGGGGAATAAATGGTTCGCAGGAGAGCTTTTGTAAAGTTTGGAACACAGGAGACGAGGTACTGGCAGAAGTGAAGCCGTGAGGACGGGGCGTGAGTCGTGCTTGGGTAGCTCAGATGGTAGAGCACTTGCCCGCGAAAGGCAAAGGTCCCGAGTTCGAGTCTCGGGCCGGCACACAGTTTTAATCTCCCAGGAAGTTTCATATCGGCGCACACTCCGCTGCAGAGTGAAAATCTCATTCTGAATATGGCGTATTGGAACCCTGAATGAAACCTGCCTGCTTCCAGAAAAAAAGTGTTGCATGACTTACTCAACGCCCGTCGACCTTCGTGTGGTTGCTATTGTATGCTAATCATTTGCGCACCGAAGCAAACAAGCGGTCTTGCGTTATCTTGTTGAAAGATAGCACCACGGAGACGTCGGAGGAAGGCGACAGTCCCCGGCCATAAAACGCTACAATTGTAATTAATCCCTCCTGTCCAAATTGCCAGATATGCGATACAGAACTGTTGGTGTTGTATACTCATTCACTGCCATGCCATGACGCCATGCCTGTTTGATGTTTGTTGCACACCGCTGCCATGCTGTTGCAGTTTTAATGGCCAGCAGCGTATTTCAGAGCCACGTAACTGAGAGCCGAGCTGTACCGGGGTTGCTGTTACCGGTGAGGGCAATGTGGTGGCATGTCACGCTTACACAGTACGGCATGAAAAGTGTAATCGCGTTTGCCGTCCGCATTGTGCCCACCGCTGATTCATGACCGTGTTATCGGCTCAGCACCGCCCAGCTATTCATGCGTGCTGTAATCCGATTACCGACACAAATAAGTCGGGTTCTGCGGAGAATGCGTCGACACCGCCATGGCGTTTATTAGGAGGAATGTCGTCCTGAAGTGGCCTAGCGGCACCAGGCAGTGAGTCTACGTACACTGCCTCACTACAGGAATCTTAGTAGCGTCTACATCTACATCTGCATCTACATTCCTCCTCCGCCAGTAACGGCATCGTGCGTCGCGGACGATGACGTGTATCATTGATAGTCATTTCCCTCCCTGTTTCAGTCGCAAACAGTGCGAGAGAAAACGACTGTCTATATGCCTCTGCTTCAGCCCTAATTTCTCTTTGCTGATATTCGTTGTCTTTAGGCGAAATGTACACTACTGGCCATTAAAATTGCTGCACCACGAAGATGACGTGGTACAGACGCGAAATTTAACCGACACGAAGATGATGCTGTGATATGCAAATGATTAGCTTTTCAGAGCATTCACACAAGGTTGGTGCCGGTGGCGACACCTACAACGTGCTGGCACGAGGAAAGTTTCCAACCAATTTCTCATACACAAACAGCAGTTCTCATACACAAACAACAGTTGACCGGCGTTGCCTGGTGAAACGTTGTTATGATGCCTCGTATAAGAAGGAGAAATGCGTACCACAAGTTTCCGACTTTGATAAAGGTCGGATTGTAGCCTATCGCGATTGCGGTTTATCGCATAGCGACATTGCTGCTCACGTTGGTCGATATCCAATGACTCTTAGCAGGATATGGAATCGGTGGGTTCAGAGGGTAATACGGAACGCCGTGCTGGATCCCAATGGCCACGTATCACTAGCAGTCGAGATGACAGGCATCCTATCCGCACGGCTGTAACGGATCGTGCAGCCACGTCTCGATCCCTGAGTCAACAGATGGCGACGTTTGCAAGACAGCAACCATCTGCACGAATAGTTCGACGACGTTTGCAGCAGCATGGACTATCGACTCGGAGACCGTGGATGCGGTTACCCTTGACGCTGCATCACAGACAGGAGCGCCTGCGATGGTGCACTCGACGACGAACCTGGGTGCACGAATGGCAAACGTCCTTTTTTCGGATGAATCCAGGTTCTGTTTACAGCGTCATGATGGTCGCATCCGTCTTTGGCGACATCGCGGTGAACGCACGTTGGAAGCGTGTATTCGTCATCGTCATACTGGCATATCACCCGGCGTGATGGTATGGGGTGCCGTTGGTTACACGTGTCGGTCACCTCTTGTTCGCATTGACGGCACTTTGAACAGTGGACGTTACATTTCAGATGTGTTACGATCCGTGTTTCTACCCTTCATTCAATTCCTGCGAAACCCTACATTTCAACAGGATAATGCACGACCGCATGTTGCAGGTCCTGTACGGACCTTTCTGAATACAGAAAATGTAGGACTGGTGCCCTGGCCAGCACATTCTCCAGATCTCTCACAAATTGAAAACGTCTGGTCAATGGTGGCCGAGCAACTGGCTCGTCACAATACGCCAGTCACTACTCTTGATGAACTGTGGTATCGTGTTGAAGCTGCATGGGCAGCTGTACCTGTACACGCCATCCAAGCTCTGTTTGACTCAATGCCCAGGCGTATGAAGGCATTTATTACGGCCAGAGGTGGTTGTTGGGGTACTGATTTCTCAGGATCTACGTACCCAAATAACGTGAAAATGTAATCACATGTCAGTTGTAGTATAATATATTTGTCCAGTGAATAGCCGTTTATCATCTGCATTTCTTCTTGATGTATCAATTTTAATGGCCAGTAGTGTATGTTGGGGGCAGTAGAGTCTTTGGCGGCAGTAGAATCGTTCCGCAGTCAGTCTCAAATGGCAGTTCTCTAAATTTTGTCAGTAGTGCTCTTCGTAAAGTACCCCGCCTTCCCTCCAGGGACTGGCATTTGAGTTCCAGAAACGTCCCCGTAATACTTGCGTGTGGTCCTAACTACCGGTACCAAATGTAGCGGCCTCTGAACTCCTGCGGTTCCCAAACACTCGAGTAGTACTTAAGAATAGGTCGCACCGTCGTCCTACATGCGGTCTCCTTTACGCATGAACCACTCTTTCCTAAAATTCTCCTAATAAACCGAAGTCGACTGTTCACCTTCCCATAACAATCCTTACATCCTGATGCGTTCCGCACGGTTTCATACTAGGACCTATGTTTCTAGAATTAGAATTAATTTCTACATTATAACGCGTCAGATAATTGCAACAGATTTAAGTTCTCGAAATGAAGCACTGACCTTTTAAGAGAAAATTAATGGAAACACAATCAAATGTATCATAACAAGACTCGCATGCACCACCGACTCCACGCACAAAGCAAGACGTGAGTCGGGCAAAGGAAGGAGCTCGCTTTCGAAATGCATGCAGCGTACAGTTAAAAGCGACGGAGGAAAATACAGAATGAAAAAAAAAGAACATTGCGAAATACGATTTTCCAGGGTGAATTTTCCCTCTGTAAAGAAGTGCGCGCTGATTTGCAACTTAATGTCAGATTGAAAGCGTGTGACGGAGGGGGACTCGAACCAGGGACCAGGAAGTTTCAGATCGGCTCACATCCTCCGCTACGCAGATAGTTCATTTCGGAAAAAAGTCACCTAGGCTGTGTGAGAGGTATTTCTCTGCAATATCTCCTCTTTGAGGTGTGGAAGTGTCGCAAGGATTGCAGCTGAACTTCCGTGAAGTTTGGAAGATTGAAAATGAGGTACTGGCAGAAGTCCAAGCTGTGGGTAGCTTAGCCGGTAAGAGCACTGTCCGCGATTGTTAGGGTTCCTGGTTCGAGTGTCCGGCTCGACGCACAGCGTTAGTCTAACAGGAAGTTTCAGTCACGTGTGTGTGTGTGTGTGTGTGTGTGTGTGTGTGTGTGTGTGTGTAGGATAATGGCGATGTGGAGGGAGGCCAAGAGATGATGGAGAGAAGTCATTCACAGCACTCAACTCTCTCTTGGTCGCTCACCCCCTGTGATCTTTTGAACGGTTTACTGACGCCCACAAAAGGTTCGCTGTGAAGACCTCACACATCCTCCATACCCCCCCTCCCTCCCTCCCACCCCTCCCACCCCTCCCACCCCTCCCACCCCTCCCACCCCTCCCACCCCTCCCACCCCTCCCTCCCTCCCTCCCTCCCTCCCCCTCCCTCCCTCCCTCCCTCCCTCCCTCCCTCCCTCTTCCTGCCTCCATCTTCTTCCCTCCCTCCCTCTTCCTGCCTCCCTCCCTCTTCCTGCCTCCCTCGCTCTCTCTTTCTGCCTCCCTCCCCCCTCTTACCATGCGATATGCACGTTTTTGGAGCTCTGAAGAAAGACATTTTTGGCTGTTGATTTGCTTCGGACTCGGAGGTGTCCTACTGGGTACAACTGTGGTTCCATCGGCAATCGTATAAATTTTTCCGTGACGACATTGACCGATGTATCAGAGGGGGAAAATGTATTAACACTTATGGCGATCACTTTCGAAATACGAAAAACGTATTCTCCCCCCTTCCCCCCCCCCCCCCCCCCCGGCAGGTCTCATTTTCATTTGACAGCCCCTCACAATTAATGATAAGCATGCTCGATTATGTAAATTAATTATGTAAAAAAGTCAGGACATCCGTAATCCATTGTCAGAATAATTTCGAGTTATTGGAATTAATCGGCCACCCCTAACGTAACTCTGTTTTTAGAGGTGATGGATAATAATAATTAGTAAGCTGAATCTTGTTAAATATAACTGTACTGGACTGGTTTCGTATCTTTAACTTTTTGTGTGTTTTGTGTTGTTACCTGAACAATTAAAGTGATGCACATGTGTAACGCTATCTAATAAGAACAGTCGCCAAAACTGTCTGGAACTGGACAACTGCATTTGAATCAACTTTTACCAAAATAACCAGAAAACGTAAAACAGTGTATTAAATAAGCTGTTCTGTGAAGCCCTGTATTCTCCTATCCAGATGACAGTACAGCAATGTGAGGCGTTATCGCACGTGACTTGCAGTTCCAACACCCAAAGCTAACGGAATAATAATGCTTCATGCGAGTACAGAACGTGTTCTGAAAGAATAAATAACCAAAAATGTCTCAAAAAATCCGCCGTGATTCTGAGTGACTAAGTAATATTCTAAACGCTAAGTGATACGCGAATATGTCCCACAGTTCTGTAAGAATGACACACTCTGACAAAGAAATGTAATTTAAACTAAACTTCACCTAATATGAACCTTACAATAATTTTGAAATGAAAATTTTAACTGTGAACGATCTTATTGACATGACTGTGATGTAGCTGGCTTTAACAAACTTTCATAGTTTACTCGTGGCAAGGGAGACTCGGTAGTGCTCAAAGTGATGAATGTAAAAAAGAAAAAGAAAAAAAAACCTGCAGAACAGCACCTAACTAGCTAAAAGGAAGGAAAGCCTTGCTTGGTGGAATACACTGAGGTGCAACTACTCTAAGAAGATCAAGCTTCAGTTTTAACCACTGTGTTTGGCGTAGGGCAATACACATTTTTACAAAAAATTTTCGTGATGAGACTGTGGAACATAGTGCTTGTACTGAATGATTGAAAAGAGACTAGCGTTCAGAAACTGTGTTGTGAATAATGAAACTCATTCTCAGGCTGTTACAATTATCTTTCAAAAATTACTTCTCACTAAAAATATAGCTCTGCCATGAAATTAATTATTACAGGCAACCAATGCAGCAATAACATTACCTGAAAACCATCACTTCTCAAATTAATCTTTTTTCATCGTCGTTTTCCAACTCCAGTTTCCTTGGTGTGGAGTACAAGCGTTCGCCATCTCCTCCTGTCTTATACATCTTCTGTTCCAGGAAATCTTCCCATTTGTGTCCTTTCTCCTCCACATCTGATCTTACAGTCTCTGTCCAGCGTTTCCCTGGTCTTCCCCGTAATCTTCTTCCTACGAGGTTCAGGTTGACATACCTTTTGGCAGGTCTTTCGCTCATCATTCAGATTATGTACCCATACCACTGACGCCGGCGTTTCTTTACGACACTGGTAACACGAACCTCAATACCAGTTGCTTTTCTATTCACTTCATTCCTGATTTTGTCCTTTCTAGTTGTTTGGTTCACAGTTTTAACAAATCTCATTTCTGTTGCCTGAATTCTGATGAGGTCTTTGTTTAGTAGGGTACACCACCCTAAATCATAAGTTGGATTGGTACGAAATAGGTGTGGCACATGGTCGCTTTGGCTTTGTGTGGCATTTTATCGTCCCAGAGAAGATTTCTGATTTGACTGCAAAAGATGGGCGCTTTATGTAACCTGCTGAGTGTTTCCCGCTTGATGGTGGCGTCTTTAGAGATCATGCTTCCTAGGTACTTGAAACGGGAAACAGAAATATATTTGAGGTTGTTCCTTGCCTCTCGATGGTCATTTCTACTGTCTTTCTTTTACTTAGTTTTAGTACGAATTTTTTGAAGGGATGTTCTAGTAATCAATTTTCTTCTGTGCTTCATCTTCTCTCTCTCCCCATACTATCAAATCATCACCAAAACCCACGGCATAAGATTCGGTGTCTATTTTCTTGACAGATTTTATGCTCTTGTCCATTACTGTCACAAACAGGAGTAGAGATAGGGCACTTCTTTGTTGGACACCTCTCTAGGTTTCAAACCACTTTGATGGTCCGTTGCCTATCTGGACACAGCTGTAACACTTTTGGTATACCATCTTTACTTGACCAGTTAGGTACTTTGACACCTTTAGGTCTTCAAAACATTCCCACGTCTTGTTTCGACGAACACTGTCATACGGTTTTCCAATGTCCACAAATATGATAAAAAGATTTCTTCCATGTTTCCAGTACTTTTCTGTCAGCATTCTTACTGCAGAATTACTTCTCAAATTAACCCTTACCAAACCATTTTCCCAAAATTCAACACCCTCTGCATTTCTGTCTATGTGCTCTGTTGCGGATCGTCAGCAGACACTCCCGGGTATCAGCACTCGGTTTCTTATACTCAACTGCAGAGTACTGTGCTCCTGTCTGGCCTAACAGTCCACACGTGGAAAAGATAGCCCTACAACTTAACGGGGGTCAATACCATTTACTCTCACATACTGGCTACATATCTTGGGCCACATTCCACCTGCTGATACCAGACAGAAGAGGGCGCCATTGCGTGAATACCAGAACATTGCTAATAACACCGACGTATTTCCTGCGGAGCGGAAAAGACTAAGACCAAGGCGTCCCACTCTCATCACAGCCAGGACTCTCGCAGAAACTGAATTCAATAGCATCGATGAATGGAAACGTTGCTGGCAACAAGACTGTTCGCCACAATGGCTGAAGCTGCCCTGCATCCAGAAGAAAGCCCCTGAATTCATCCAGCCTCGGGCAACATGGACTATCCTGAACCGCAAACGAACGGGCCATGGACGACGTGCAGACACTCTCTACAAGTGGGCCGAATCTTCATCACCATACTGTGACTGTGATGCGGAACTACAGACAGTTGTTGTTGTTACACCGTCTGTAGCTGCTGTTATTCGTGGTATTTTATGTTGGAGAGATGTGCTTAAATGTTGATGTGTAGTAATTTGTAATCATTATATATGTTTTTCCATGTTGTTGTTGTGGTGTTCAGTCCTAAGACTGGTTTGATGCAGCTCTCCATGCTACTCTATCCTGTGCAAGCTTCTTTAGCATCCAGTACCTACTGCAGCCTACATCCTTCTGAATCTGCTTAGTGCATTCATCTCGTGGTCTCCCTCTACGATTTTTACCCTCCACACTGTCCTCCAATGATAAATTTGTGATCCCTTGATGCCGCAGAACATGTCCTACCAACCGGTCCCTTCTTATAGTCAAGTTGTGCCACAAACTCCTCGTCTCCCCAATTCTATTCAATACCTCCTCATTAGTTATGTGATCTACCCATCTAAACTTCACCATTCTTCTGTAGCACCACATTTCGAAAGCTTCTAATCTCTTCTTGTCCAAACTATTTATCGTCCACGTTTCACTTCCATACATGGCTACACTCCATACAAATACTTTCAGAAACGACTTCCTGACACTTAAATCAATACTCGATGTTAACAAATTTCTCTTCTTCAGAAACGCTTTCCTTGCCATTGCCAGTCTACATTTTATGTCCTCTCTACTTCGACCATCATCAGTTATTTTGCTCCCCAAATAGCAAAACTCCTTTACTACTTTAAGTGTCTCATTTCTTAATCTAATTCCCTCAGCATCACCCGATTTAATTCGACTACATTCCATTATCCTCGTTTTGCTTTTGTTGACGTTCATCTTATACCCTCCTTTCAAGACTCTGTCCATTCCGTTCAACTGCTCTTCCAAGTCCTTTGCTGTCTCTGACAGAATTACAATGTCATCGGTGAACCTCAAAGTTTTTATTTCATCTCCATGGATTTTAATACCTACTCCGAATTTTTCTTTTGTTTCCTTCACTGCTTGCTCAATATACAGATTGAATAGCATCGGGGAGAGGCGACATCGCTGTCTCACTCCCTTCCCAACCACTGCTTCCCTTTCGTGCCCCTCGACTCTTATAACTGCCATCTGGTTTCTGTAGAAATTGTAAATAGCCTTTCGCTCCCCGTATTTTACCCCTGCCACCTTCAGAATTTGAAAGAGACACACTCGCTTTCTTCTCACTGGATGCTGCTGGAAAGGGCAATGCTACTGCCAGTCAAAGATCCCAGTGCCCGTACTGAGAAAATCTGTGGCTTCGCATACTGACTATTTAGGAGTACAGTTTGAAAACTGTTCAGTGTATAAATACGAAGTATGGCACGTCGAATGTCAATGTCCCCCCTATCCTCCATCTCTACACCATCTCCTTTCCCAAGGTGGCTTCCATCAACTCTCCCTCCCGGATGATGCCCTCTCTCCCTCCATTTATCTCTCCTACCAACTCTGATCCTCACTCCCCTCCCCCCTTTCCTCCGTCCTTTTCCCGAGCACCCTCTCCGCCCCTTCCATCCTCTTTTTTCCCCCACCTACCCCTTTTCTCCCCCGAGTCCTTTTGTATTTCCCTCCTCTGCCTTTTCCCATTCCCTCTCTCGTCTTCCCCCCCCCCCCCCCTTATGAGTCCTCTCCCTCCTTTGGTTCCCCCCCTCCTTTCGTTTTTCCTCTCCTCCCTCCATGTTTTCCCTCTCATCCGTCGAGGTTCCTCCCCCCCCCCCCCCCCCATCTTCCCTTGGCTAGGGTGTGTCATCTTTGTGCCGACTTTTTCGTGCAGTGTTTACAGTGAGTGTTCAGTGTTGTGTGTCCTTTCGGAAGTGTTGTGAACGGACATCATACTGTCGCTGGGTGTGATTTTTATATCCCCTGCGAACAGAAACCAGACTGTCGCCATGTTTTTTTTAATTGTCTGTCTACTATGTTACTTGTCTGATTCCTGTTTATTTTAGCATTGCAACCCTTTGCTTTATGTTTTAACTTTCCCCTATTTTTCCGCCGTTTTACAATTTAAGTCACCGTTTTATCGCCTTTTTATTGTTTCTTTTCTTACGTTTTAAAAAGTCTGTAGGCTGCAGAGCAGCGTAATAATCTGCTGCCAGGCCGCCCGCTTCCGGGGGAATCGAAATTGAATAAAGGAAAAAAAATGTCAAAAATAGGCCAGACACCTTACAGCGATAACTGAGACTTTTGGGCAGTTCCCCGTAGCTTCGCCACTGTGCCCTGCCGGAACCACTGGAGGTCCCTCCCGCTCCTCCCTGCTGCGGAGGCGTCGGACGGCGGCAGCAGGCAGTGTGGCTAACGAACGGCCACCCACCCCACACGGGCCGGCCCGGCTTGGCTTTCGCCAGCGGCCGTAACGAACCACGCCCCCCCCTCGGGACGAGGGCTGCCGCCCCCAGAATGCGGCCGCGCGGCGGCGGCGGCTCCAGTTTCTTCTGCTTTACGACCGCGCCACAGGACACAACACCGCAGCACACGATCCCGTCCCACATTCTGCCCTGGCCCTGGAGGAGCTCTGTCGTTGGTGCCATGCTAGTCTCCACCCGAGTACACGCTGTCCAGAATTACTCTGGCATTTACTTTCAGAATCGTCTTCATCATCTCCAAGAAGTAGACCTTTTGCACCTTCCGCCTCAAAATTGTTCACGCCAACTCTTTTAAGCCGTCGGCACACGGACCGTGCATCCGAACGTTGAGCGTTGAGCTTGCCGAGTTTCTGACGTCATAGCGTGGCATAGCACGTTCGGGAGTCTTTCCGAACGTGCAGAGCAATATCTGACATGTCAGATATTCTGAGCGTTGACCAATGAGATGGCACAACGCCACCTACGTCACAAGCACGCCGTCTCACTTCAGTACAGAGTTGTGAGGCGCCATATTTCATTCATTTCAATCCTATATGTATATGTGCCGTTTCTGAGCACCAGCAAATTGAGAATCACTGGAAAACCCGTTGTTAGTTGTGTGATTCGATCCAATAAAATAATGAGAAACATATTCGTGGCAAAAAAATTATTGTAACTTGCATATTATGAGAGCAGGCTATTTGAAGGCAGCGACATACTGAAGATCCACCCAAAACGCATTGTTCTTGGTACAATTTGTTATAATTAAATTTCAATTAGTAACATATCTACGATTACGGTTTTCAGCAAGGGGAAACATAATATGAACGTACGCAAATCGTGTGGGGTTGATTTAGCGTATGTACATATATGATTGTTTTAATAAAGGAAAAAAAAGGCGTAATGAGTACCGTTACTGCCCAGTATTGCGTTAGTAGTTGGGCGGTGGTTCCCGCCTTGATATTTCCAAATTTTTTTTCCTAACTTTCGCGTTTTTATTAGCTTCTGATACTTTAGGATATAGATATATACTATATATATAAATATATACTATAATATTTGATGTTGTGTAAATATAAGTTCAACTTTTTTTTGAGGAGTGACTTTGTTCGATTGGCTTAATCTACAGGACAGCTTGCGCTACTTGTATAAAGATATTTTGCTCCTTCTTCTTTTTCGCTTCGTAATTCACATGTTGCAAAGGTTCTGCTACTGAGTAGGAACAGTGATCAAGTAAGACTGACCTTGAGGTTTTACTAAAATGTGAGAATGATGAAATCATGTTTATCTTATGCGGAGAAGTATTCCAAATTTGTACCGCACTGTTTGTAATGGAACTTTTGTAAGCCTTTGTCCTTATTGATTGGACACGGTACTTTCCTTTTCGTGGACGAGGGAGGAAATGTGCGTTTTAATAGAGCTAACGTAGGAATTTTACGCGTGCCCGTCGAGTAAACAGTGGGATTTACGAACTAGAAACATTCCTCAACTGCCGCTGGAGTGCGCTGCGATCGCGTATACCACGTTGGGGCGCACGTACCGTGTGCACAAGTCGCATCGTTCCTGAGCGTTCAGCAGCACGTTGAACTTGGCACGCTCAACGTTAACGTTCGACAGCACGGTCCGTGTGCCAACGGCTTAAGGGACGTCCAAAGTAAGAGGGCTGTTCGGAAACTAAGGTCCGATCAGGTGCGAAATGGAAAAGCATAGTGACAATCTGATGAAACTTTGCACACACATGCCGGCCGGGGTAGCCGAGCCGTTCTAGGCGCTTCAGTCTGCAACCGCGCGACCGCTACGGTCGCAGGTTCGAATCCTGCCTCGGGCATGGGTGTGTGTGATGTCCTTAGGTTAGTTAGGTTTAAGTAGTTCTAAGTTGTATGGGACTGATGACCTCAGAAGTTAAGTCCATAGTTCTCAGAGCCATTTGAGCCCTTCTTTGCACACACGTGCTGGGAAGTGCCTGCAGTGTGCCCGTCGATCACATCACGCCACTCCTTTCAGTTCTGAGCGCACAGTGAGCGCGTGAAGATGACTAGAATGTGAAGCCCCCTCCAAGTTTGAGGGCGTGGTGAGAGAATTCGCCGGATGTCATGCAGCCCACATAACGTAACTGCCACGCGTTTGCTTCTTCACGACAATTCTCGGCCGCATTCTGCACGGGCAGTGAAGATCCTCCGAAGCGTTTGATCACCCACAACAGACCCTGTAACTGACTCTCCCTGAGTTTCATCTCTTCTCACGTGAGCCGCTAGCTATTTTGGCACAGACGATGAACTGTAGACCAGCGTAGACAATTGGCGGGAGGCACAGGCGGTTGCTTTCTATGACGACGGTGATAGAAAGTTGGTAGAACGCCAAGGCAAGTATCTAAGTTGGAGCGGCGACTATGTAGAGAAGTAGCTGAAGAGAGTAGGTAACTGTTCGAAATAAAACTTTTTTTATTTTCACAGTGGTTTAGATTTCCCGACCCATCGGATCTTACTTTCGAATACCCCTTAATCTTACTGGGCTATACAGATTGATTCACGTAACACCGCCTTTGTTTCACGAACGATTCTAGATATCGAAACAAGGTTTTCCACAGTTCATAGTACGATGGGAGTCAGTCACGTAATCTTTTTTAGAGATAACGCTCTGGACGCCAGTATCAATGAGATATTTAAACAAGTATGTTTTTTTTTTCTTTTTTTTAATGCAACCTTATACTTTTGACAATTGCAGTCAATAATTCATGGGAAGACAGTTAGCGCTCGTTAGTACTGACGTTGAAACAGTTCACAAAATATTCCGAGAAATGCACTAAAATCGGAAAGCAATGCGACCGGAGTCGGCTGCTGTGTAAACAACGCCACGCACGGCTTTCATGCCAGCCTCCCTCCTCGTTATGAGTAGCCAGACAGAACAACGCTACTACGTAGTAAATCTTCTTGACACTGAGAAGCTTATGTCCAGGAATCAGCATGGTTTTTTTTTTTTTTTTTTTTTTTTTTTTTTTTTTTTTTTTTTTTTTTTTTTTTTTTAGAAAGCATGGCCCGTTCGAAACTCAGCTTGCCCTTTTCTCACATGATACACTGCGAGCAATAGACGAAGGGCAACAGGTAGATTCCATATCTCTAGATTTCCGGAAAGCATTTGCCACAGTCTCCCATTGCAGCCACTTTTAACAGAGGTACGAGGATTTACGGAATAAGTTCAGTGTGTGAGAGGCTCGAAGACTTGTTAAATAACAGACAAGGTTATCGTCCAGAGTGGTCCAGGACCGCTGTTGTTCTCTGTTAAATACAGTACTGGCCATTAAAATTCCTACACCACGAAGATGACGTGCTACAGACGCGAAATTTAACCAACAGGAAGAAGATGCTGTGATATGCAAATGATTATCTTTTCAGAGCATTCACACAAGGTTGGCGCCGGTGGCGACACCTACAACGTGCTGGCATGAGGAAAGTTTCCAACTGATTTCTCATACACAAACAGCAGCTGACCGGCGATGCGTGGTGAAACGTTGTTGGGATGCCTCGTCTAAGGAGGAGAAATGCGTACCATCACGTTTCCGACTTTGATAAAGGACGGATTGTAGCCTATCGCAATTGCGGTTTATCGTATCGCGACATTGCTGCTCGCGTTAGTCGAGATCCAATGACTGTTAGCAGAATATGGAATCGGTGGGTTCAGGAGGGTAATACGGAACGCCTTGCTGGATCCCAACGGCCTCGTATCACTAGCAGTCGAGATGACAGGCATCTTATCCGCACTGCTGTAACGGGTCGTGCAGCCACGTCTCGATCCCTGAGTCAACAGATCGGGACGTTTGCAACGCAACAACCATCTGCACGAACAGTTGGATGACGTTTCTGCAGCACGGACTATCAGCTCGGAGACCGTGGCTGCGGTTACCCTTGACGCTGCCTCACAGACAGGAGCGCCTGCGATGGTGTACTCGACGACGAACCCGGGTGCACGAATGGCAAAACGTCATTTTTTTTTTTCGGATGAATCCAGGTTCTTTTTACAACATCACGATGGTAGCATCCGTTTTTGGCGACATCGCGGTGAACGCACATTGGAAGCGTGTATTCGTCATCGCCATACTGGCGTTTCACCCGGCGTGATGGTATGGGGTGTCATTGGTTACACGTCTCGGTCACCTCTTGTTCGCATTGACGGCACTTTTAACAGTGGACGTTACATTTCAGATGTGTTACTACCCGTGGCTCTACCCTTCATTCGATCCCTGCGAAACTCTACATTTCAGCAGGATAATGCACTTACGTAACTTGCTGGATATATTTAGGAATATGGGAAAAATACAATCCTGCAACTTCGCAACAAAATCGCGCGGATTTTTCAACGTAAGTACCATAACCACTTAACCTCACATTTATTTACGCTGTATTTCATCGTTTGGAGGTTAGTTATTTTCACATAGGGCGCTTCTATTTTTCTACCGTAGGGCAACAACACACCACAGTGGAATAATAAAAATCGAAAACGGACGATAATGTAAAGTGTATCTTGAAAATCATGTGAACAGCCGTCGGATGATGAACTTGCCAGTTCGTAACCGGTAACGGCGCTATTTACCTAAATAAATAGCAGTATTAATTGATGTGTCGGCAGCTGGGCCAACACCTTGTAGATCGAGGTGGCTGAAAATGCACGCTAGACTAACGCAGACGGGCGTGAAGTACTGGAACAGGCTACGTAATTAATGCTATGAAGAAAAGTACGTAGCTGGATTAATACTTATCTTTAATCAATCATTGTGGTACATCGCTCTTGAGTATACACAGGAGACTTTAATTACAATCACTGTATGGCTAATGGCGCCTTGCTAGTTCGTAGCCATTAACTTAGCTGAAGGCTATTCTGTCTCTCGGCTAATGAGAGAGAAAGGCTTCGTACATCTAGTCGCTAGCTAGGTCGTCCGTACAACTGGGGCGAGTGCTTGTTCGTATCACGAGACCTGCCTTGTGGTGGCGCTAGGTCTGCGATCACACAGTGGCGACACGCGGGTCCGACATGTACTAAATGGACCGCGGCCGATTTAATCTACCACCTAGCCAAGTGTGGTGTCTGGCGGTGACACCACATTAATAGTGGCTGGTTGCTGTTTTCTTCTTTGTAAGAATTAACCTACATTAATTGTACACAGCCACGGTCTCACCATGTCAGTTTTAGACAAAATAGCATTAATTATTATCTGTATCTACGACAATCAAAGTAGATGCGGTCGTTCAGGAGGCCCGGAAAGTGGCATTGTTGTGGAGTTAACGTGGATTGTGTAGAGGCGAGACGGAGGGACATAGAGCGGGTCGCTGGCGCTTCGCCTCTCCCGCTCATCCCTGCACACCGTGTCAGGTGCAGAGCGGCCGCCCGCCGCCACATCCACCCCTCGCTGTGGCCAGCCAGAGCGCGTGGACCTCTCTTCCGGCGGGCGACGACCCTCAACGCTGCAGCAGCAGGAGGCGGCAGCTCCTCCACCTGCTGGTGGGACGCGCAGCGCGAGGCCACCGCCGTGATGGAGAGCTTCCTTCCCGTTGCCGCCTGCCGCGGCCGCAGGGCAGCCTAACGGCACCGCGCCTCCGCCCCACTCGGGTTCGACCGGCGACCTCCCGGGACGGTGGCCCCACGCTGTTCGCACCACCCCTCCCCGCCGCTGCTCTGCACAGTTTGACAGTTCCGACGTATCTGCCTCCTCGTCCGTAATTCGACATGCATAACGTGTACAACGTTTCCATATCTATCGTCGCATTGTTGTTGTTGTTGTTGTTGTTGTCTTCAGTCCTGAGACTGGTTTGATGCAGCTCTCCATGCTACTCTATCCTGTGCAAGCTTCTTTATCTCCCAGTACCTACTGCAACCTACATCCTTCCGAATCTGTTTAGTGTATTCATCTCTTGGTCTCCCTCTACGATTTTTACCCTCCACGCTGCCCTCCAATACTAAATTGGTGATCCCTTGATGCCTCAGAACATGTCCTACCAACCGATCCCTTCTTCTAGTTTGTGCCACAAATTTCTCTTCTCCCCAATTCTATTCAATACCTCCTCATTTGTTATCTGATCTACCCATCTAATCTTCAGCATTCTTCTGTAGCACCACATTTCGAATGCTTCTATTCTCTTCTTCTCCAAACTATTTATCGTCCATGTTTCACTTCCATACATGGCTACACTCCATACAAATACTTTCGAAAACGACATCCCGACACTTCAATCTACACTCGATGTTAACAAATTCCTCTTCTTCAGAAACGCTTTCCTTGCCATTGCCAGTCTACATTTTATATCCTCTCTACTTCGACCATCATCAGTTATTTTGCTCCCCAAATAGCAAAACTTATCAACTACTTTAAGTGTCTCATTTCCTAATCTAATTCCCTCAGCATCACCCGACTTAATTCGACTACATTCCATTATCCTCATTTTGCTTTTGTTGATGTTCATCTTATACCCTCCTTTCAAGACACTGTCCATTCCGTTCAACTGCTCTTCCAAGTCCTTTGCTGTCTCTGACAGAACTACAATGTCATCGGCGAACCTAAAAAGTTTTTATTTCTTCTCCATGGATTTTAAAACCTATTCCGAACTTTTCTTTTGTTTCCTTTACTGCTTGCTGAATATACAGCTTGAATAGCATCAGGCAGAGGCTACAACCCTCTCTCACTCCCTTCCCAACCACTGCTTCCCTTTCATGTCCCTCGACTCTTATAACTGCCATCCTCTTTCTGTACAAATTCTAAATAGCCTTTCGCTCCCTGTATTTTACCCCTGCCACCTTCAGAATTTGAAAGACAGTATTCCACTCAACATTATCAAAAGCTTTCTCTAAGTCTATAAATGCTAGAAACTTAGGTTTGCCTTTCCTTAATCTAGCTACTAAGATGAGTCGTAGAGTCAGTATTGCCTCATGGGTTCCAATATTTCTACGGAATCCAAACTGATCTTACCCGAGGTCGGCTTCTACCAGTTTTTTCATTCGTCCGTAAAGAATTCGCGTTAGTATTTTGCATTCGTGAACTTATTAAACTGATAGTTCGGTAATTTTCACATCTGTCGACAATTGCTTTCTTTGGGATTGGAATTATTATATTCTTCTTGAAGTCTGAGGGAATTTCGCCTGTCTCATACATCTTGCTCGCCAGATGGTAGAGTTTTGTCAGGACTGGCTCTCCCAAGGCCGTCAGTAGTTGTAATGGAATGTTGTCTACTCCGGGGGCCTTGTTTCGACTTAGGTCTTTCAGTGCCCTGTCAAACTCTTCACGCAGTATCGTACCTCCCTTTTCATCTCCACCTACATTCTCTTCCTTTTCCATAATATTGTCCTCAAGTACATCGCCCTTGTATAGACCCTCTATATACTCCTTCCACCTTTCTGCTTCCCCTTCTTTGCTTGGAACTGGGTTTCCATCTGAGCTCTTGATATTCATACAATAGACCACTCATAATCACGCAACAGCTACACTTTGTCTTTATTGTCCTCAGTTTCCTCTGCTTCCAATATTCCTTCAGTCGGTCGCTGTTCCTTTTGTTGCGCCGTCCATTTGCAGTAAATATGAAAACTCTACGTTTCGTTTCTGTACGCATTTTAAAATAGATAAATGCTCAACAATAACTTTGGTGATATAATATGTCATTCACACTATTTTTTATCACCAGGTACATTGTCACTTACTTTTTTATTCACGTTTCATTTTTCACCGTTTTTTATCATTTATCTATCGCCGGTTTTTGAGTTGACATACATCTCTGTGTGTCTTTGCTGCAGCGCTCACCCGCCTGGTGAGAAAGAAGTAGGAACGATGTGGCAATCCTAACACAGTTTGACCTCGGGCTGTAAGCTCAAGGTCATACAGGGCAAGATGCTGAGTCATCACAACCCAGTATTTTACTAGCCATTAAAATCAAAGAGTGAACCACATCCCACTATTTTACCAGCCATTGAAACGAAACTGTTTATCAGAGTACACCAAGATAATGACGTATATCATTTCCACGCGAAAAAATACGAGTACTTCGTCAATTTACAGGTTAAGCTGTATTTGACAGAGAGCATAGTTCGATTTATGCACCTCACTAGGTGCAGGGTACAACCGACCACCAAAAATTAAGTCATTTCACGTCTAAAATGTATGCATTATTTATCAAAATGGCAGAAACTACTGTTGATATAACTTACAGTTCAAGCAGCACATGTGGATGTGCATAGTTCAATATCTGTAGCATGCTTGGTGTAAGGCACCATTAAATATTTCCAGGTCTAAATTGTCAGACTACATAAACTTCCCTATTTAACACGTTATAACATGGAAACTAATTACCGTACGAGAACCAAACTTGGCAGCATTAATGTCAACGGCATGAGGAAGAGAAATAATGTAGAATCAGTTCCGCTGAAATACTTTTAATGTGCTCCCACGGTACATCATACCATTACATTCCGGTACACTTACTGCTACGGAAAGGCCTCAATATGGCGCCCACAACTGTCCAGAAGAGTGTGAAAGCGCAGGACTGCTTTCTGCACAGCATTACGAAGCATGCCCATAGGTATGCTGGCTACCCCTCTTGATATGCTGCGCTTCAGAACAGCACATATGTGAATGTTCCTCTGGCAAACCCTGTCCTTCAGGTAGCCCCACAACCAGAAATCACAGGGACTGAGGTCAGGTGATCTGCCGGCCAAGAATTTGTAAAACTATTGGCTGATATTTCTATCGTTTCCAAATGTGTTTCGGAGAAGTGGATGAACTTCGCGAGCGATGTGCGGTGGGGACTCATCTTGCATGAAAAATGTTCAGTATACTACGTCTCTCTCCTGTGGGGCGGGTATGAAATACCGGCGAAGCATATCGCAGTAACACTGCGCAGCCACATTGCACGTCTTTGATCCGTGAGCGGCGACCTGTTCAAAAATGAATGGGCCAATGATGAACGTAGCTGTCAAGCCATACCATACGGTGACACGTTCACCATACAGAGGAACTTCATGCATAGTGACAGTTGTGTGTGTTCAACTGACCCGTCAAATAAATTGGGCTTCGTCTGTCATTAGGATGGTCCAGGGTCAGTGAGAAAGTGGAGAGTGAAGTCAACACGTCGTTGTCTGTTCCGTGGTGCAAGCTGCTGAAGGAAATGGGTCTTGTACGAATATCATTTGACAATGGTTCGAAGGACCTTCCGTACAGTGGGCCACGGGATGTTCAACTGTCGTGACACAGCACGCGCACTGCCTGACGATCGGGAATTGCGCGCAGCGTTGTCTGCCATAGCAACAGCGATTTCCTCAACCACCTGTGGTGCAACCGGTTGTTGGCCTCTTCCCGGAGCGACGCCCAGTTCTCCAGTTGATTCGAACTACTTCATCATGCTCGGCACAGCAGGCGGAGAAAGGAGACCCTTCCGTAATCCTTTCAGCTGGCGATATTCTCGAAGTGCAGCTGCAGCACTACAGTTTTGATAACAGAGCTTCACCATTAATGCCTTACTCCTTTTGTCCAAGTCATGTTGACACGTCAAGAAGTGCACTGCGACTGGTCAGATGTGTGAGAGTATGAACCTCGATGACTGATGGCCTGGTGGCCATAGTTGGAACCAGACGGTTGCGCTGTAGAAGCATGGAAATCATGCACCCCATACTCTGAAAATTAATGCCACCAAGTTTACTACTCGTACGGTAATAAATTCCGTGTTACAAGGTCTTAAAAACGGAAAGTTTAATTCTAGCCACCCGGTATTTCGAATCACGTCCAGTTCTAACGTTGAGTTTCCGTGGTATTGGACTTCTCAAAGTCTTTCCGACCTCCTTCAATGTACGTCGTAGTGGTCTCCTTGTTCCAGAGGTAATCAGGTGATACGTTTGGCCGGTCTGTTTTTTGTTCGTTCTGTACAGGTGTCGAAGAAATATCGGTCTGCTTTCCCTCGTGGTCTCAGAGTACCTCTCCACATTCTGGCAGACTTTTCCGTTGCTCGGAAGTTTCCAGTCAGTCCCACTGTGATTTTTCATGGGACATTCTTTCCAGGATCTACATCTGCATAGATACTCCGCAAGCCGCCGTACACTGCACTGGAGAGGATGTGCCGTACCACTGCTAGGCATTTTATCTCCTGTTCCACTCGGAAATGGAGCGAGGAAAAAACGACTAGTTACATGCCCGCGTACGAACCGTAAGTCCTCTTATGCTATCTTACCGTCGTGGTCCTTACGTGAAATCTGCGTTGGTGGCAATAGAATCATTCTGCAGTCAGTTTCAAATAACGATTTTCTATTTTTTTTTTTCAAATTGTACGTTGAGAAAAGCGTCGTCTTTCCCTCCTGGGATTCCCATTTGAGCTCCCGAGTCATCTCCGTAATACTTGCATATTATTCAAACCTACCGGTAACAGATGTAGCAGCCCGCCTCTGGACTGTTGCAGTGTCATATATATATATTAGGGTGATTCACGAAGATATACAAATATTTTAATATGTTATCTTACAAGTAAAGCTAAAGGAAAAAGTTAACATAAACATAGGCCCGCAAATGTTTAGTTAGAATGTTACGGCTAGTAAAAGATTTTGCCTGAAATGTAACAACTTCGCTAGTATGAAGCCATCGGAAAACTGTAACAGGTTAAAGCAAAGAACAATTTCCAGTTATTTTGTTGTTATTGCTCTAGTGAATCTAATAAAACATGTCCCAGACGTGTATCTGCAGTAGTTTTCCAGAACATCCAGAGAAGCAAAGAAGAAATTTCTGTAAAATTGTCCTACTTGTATAACGTACGCGATAGTTATCTGCAGCCGTAGCATTACCATCACATTTGCCATAAATAAACACCACATCGGCTTATTCCTCTGTCGCAAATTTGAAAGGCATCCCTATTTCATAAATAATCAACAAACTACAACAGCTACTATGTGGTTTCACTTAAATACACTATTGATATGTTCTTTCACTGAACGACACAGAAAACGAACTCTCTTCAATGTTAGGAGGCGACTGAAACAACTCACTAACAGTTGCCAACAATGAAATAAACGTTTTTACATTCTTAATGGAGCCGGCCATAGTGGCCGAGCGGTTCTAGGCGCTACAGTCTGGAACTGCGCGACTGCTGTGGTCGCAGGTTCGAATCCTGCATCGGCCATGGATGTGTGAGGTGTCCTCAGGTTAGTTATGTTGAAGTAGTTCTAAGTTCTATGGGACTGATGACCTCAGATGTTAAGTCCCATTGTGCTCAGAGACATTTGAACCATTTTGTCATTTCTTAATGGAAAGTAAACAAATTTACTTGTATACTAATGTTTGCTAGTTTGGATGTTCTGGAAAACTACTGCAGACACACGCCTGAGACATGTTTTCTTAGATTCACCAGACCAATAACAACAACATAAATGGAAATCGTGCTTTACTTTAACCTCGTACAGTTTTGCGATGGTTTCATATTAGCGAAGTTGTTAAATTTCAGGAAAAATCTTTTATTAGCCATAACACAATAAGTAAACATATGCGGACCTATGTTTACGTGAAGTTTTTTCTTTAGTTTTACTTGTAGAATAACATATTACAATATTACAATATTTGCATATCTTCGTGGAATGTCTCTCTCTCTCTCTCTCTCTCTCTCTCTCTCTCTCTCTCTCTCTCTCTGTCCATTGAGTGAGAGAGCGAGCCAACCGATGTGTTCTCCACCAAGCCTACATTTATTTTACAGATGTCTTGAATGAACTGTGATAGAAGTCCGAACAGGGGACTGACGTACTAGGCCATGCGTTGAACTATGATATAGTGCATTGATATTGGCTAGCCACCAGCCGTAAACCTGAAATAAAAGGCGTCATATCACAGTCGCTGAGTTCATCCACATTAATAACGGTAACTTGGTATATACACTCCTGGAAATTGAAATAAGAACACCGTGAATTCATTGTCCCAGGAAGGGGAAACTTTATTGACACATTCCTGGGGTCAGATACATCACATGATCGCACTGACAGAACCACAGGCACATAGACACAGGCAACAGAGTATGCACAATGTCGGCACTAGTACAGTGTATATCCACCTTTCGCAGCAATGCAGGCTGCTATTCTCCCACGGAGACGATCGTAGAGATGCTGGATGTAGTCCTGTGGAACGGCTTGCCATGCCATTTCCACCTGGCGCCTCAGTTGGACCAGCGTTCGTGCTGGACGTGCAGACCGCGTGAGACGACGCTTCATCCAGTCCCAAACATGCTCAATGGGGGACAGATCCGGAGATCTTGCTGGCCAGGGTAGTTGACTTACACCTTCTAGAGCACGTTGGGTGGCACGGGATACATGCGGACGTGCATTGTCCTGTTGGAACAGCAAGTTCCCTTGCCGGTCTAGGAATGGTAGAACGATGGGTTCGATGACGGTTTGGATGTACCGTGCACTATTCAGTGTCCCCTCGACGATCACCAGTGGTGTACGGCCAGTGTAGGAGATCGCTCCCCACACCATGATGCCGGGTGTTGGCCCTGTGTGCCTCGGTCGTATGCAGTCCTGATTGTGGCGCTCACCTGCACGGCGCCAAACACGCATACGACCATCATTGGCACCAAAGCAGAAGCGACTCTCATCGCTGAAGACGACACGTCTCCATTCGTCCCTCCATTCACGCCTGTCGCGACACCACTGGAGGCGGGCTGCACGATGTTGAGGCGTGAGCGGAAGACGGCCTAACGGTGTGCGGGACCGTAGCCCAGCTTCATGGAGACGGTTGCGAATGGTCCTCGCCGATACCCCAGGAGCAACAGTGTCCCTTATTTGCTGGGAAGTGGCGGTGCGGTCCCCTACGGCACTGCGTAGGATCCTACGGTCTTGGCGTGCATCCGTGCGTCGCTGCGGTCCGGTCCCAGGTCGACGGGCACGTGCACCTTCCGCCGACCACTGGCGACAACATCGATGTACTGTGGAGACCTCACGCCCCACGTGTTGAGCAATTCGGCGGTACGTCCACCCGGCCTCCCGCACGCCCACTATACGCCCTCGCTCAAAGTCCGTCAACTGCACATACGGTTCACGTCCACGCTGTCGCGGCATGCTACCAGTGTTAAAGACTGCGATGGAGCTCCGTATGCCACGGCAAACTGGCTGACACTGACGGCGGCGGTGCACAAATGCTGCGCAGCTAGCGCCATTCGACGGCCAACACCGCGATTCCTGGTGTGTCCGCTGTGCCGTGCGTGTGATCATTGCTTGTACAGCCCTCTCGCAGTGTCCGGAGCAAGTATGGTGGGTCTGACACACCGGTGTCAATGTGTTCTTTTTTCCATTTCCAGGAGTGTATGAGAGGTGTGTGTGTGTGTTGCTGCCACATGTAAAATATCCACCTAAAGGATGAGTGTGATCTCTCATATTGAATGCCGCAGTTCTATTTCCAAGTGTGAATTGTTACAAAACACACGAGTCAGACGTGCTGCAGTCGCCTACAGCTTCACTGGCTACGTTTGCTGGCAGGGCGGCGCGCCCAACGGCAGCGCGTCGGGCGGCTACTCGACGCCGGCGTCGCCCCCCAAGCCGGTGCCGCCCCCGCGCGACCACCTGCGCATCGAGCAGGACGGCCGGCTCGTCAACCGCGCGCCGCCCCCGCAGCTGCCCGCCAGGTCGCCGCTCGCCGCCGCCGCCGCGGCCGCCGCCTCCTCCGCCGCCCCCGCCGCCCAGGACGCCGCCCCCGCCGTGTCGCCTGCGCCCGGCACCACGCCCACCCGTCAGCAGCTGGACAGCATCCGCAAGTACCAGGTGGGTCTACCCTACCCTAGCCTACCACTAGCGTTGTATTGTATTGTACGTTAATCGGGGACCTAGAAACGACGGAGAGGCTCCGTCCCCGCCGCAGCCGCAGTGGTCCACAACCCCACGACGACTACCGCAGTCCACTTCACACCTCCGCCGCCCCACACCAAACCCAGGGTTACTGTGCAGGGAGAATTTGTTTGCGCAGCAATCGCCGACGTAGTGTAACTGAGGCGAAATAAGGGGAACCAGCCCGCATTACCCGAGGCAGATGGAAAACCGCCTACAAACCGTCCACAGACTGGCCGGCTCACCGGACCTCGACATAAGTCCGCCGGGCGGATTCGTGCCGGGGACCAGGCGATCCTTCCCGCCCGGAAAGCTGTGCGTTAGACCGCACGGCCAACCGGGCGGGCTCCACTAGCATTACTTGTTTAAACAGTCGGTTAGGTTGTTTTGCGTTGCAAAGCGGTTGGGGGTCGTTAACGGACCTCGAAAACAACCCAACCAATCAGAGTAGTCTAGAAAATGACATTTAAAATTTACATTGACCTCATAAGGGAGTACTGCAAAGAAGAAAACAAGGAATAAAAAGTAAGTGTGAGCTACGAATAAAATAACAGGGTGAGCTGATAAGGTGGAAGGGTATAAAGACAGGAGGACGAAGAGGACAGAACGAAGTAAGATAGGAGCAGAAGTATACGGGAGATAGTTGGAGAGGTAGGCAGAAGAAAAGTGCAATAGTATCAAAGATACGACGAGGATAGAAAAACAGTAATGGGATGGGTTATGAAAGGAAGCAGGGAAAAGTGAAGAGAGATAGAGGAAGTGGTGAGAAAATGATGTGAGCACTATACACAGAGAAGGAAGGTTATGGAGTGGTAGCAAGAATGGAAAGACGAAGATTGAAAGTAAGATACATAGGAGGGTAGAAGAGGATGGAAGAAATCTGTGAAGATTGAAGGGAAGGAAGGAGGGACGGTGGTAGCAAAGAAGGAAAAGTATGATGACGAGAATAGCAAAAGTAAGAAATATAGTAGGTGAAAGCAAAAAGTATAGGAGGGAGAGTATGGAAGGAAGTGGGAAAGACAGAGAAAAGAGATTCAGGGTAGGTTGGGAGGTATGACGAAATGCAGTTATAGGAAAGATAGTACTAGTTGAGGAAACAGTGTGCGTTATAGGAAGAAGATTAGACAGTAGGCGGCTCAAGAAAAACGTAGAAGTACAGAAAGTATTAACGCATGGAGGCAGAATTGAGAAACGCCATAAGGAGCTGGGGAAATTAAGAAATGAAAGCAGATGGAAACAGGGTAAGTGATAGTAAGAACAACAAAGGATGTGGCGTGATACTTTTTTTGCTCAAAACTTAAATTTCTGCAATAAATATTGCTTTTCTGGTATATAGGCATGAACAGGAGCAAAGATGATGACACATTAGTCTACATTAGAAAAAAACTACTCAACTTCAAATTCGAGAGAGAGGTGAAAATATAACGGCTGAGCGCAACCACTGAAGACTGATTTTGTTAGTTTGGGCAGTAAAGCACGTCAGGTGTCCATTTGAATTGCGTGACAGATATGTTTGTCTTAAAGCATCCAACTGGCGTATGTTTCGTTCGAATGGCTGCACTGTGGAATACTGTAACGGCTTAAATTGATTTGGACGACGTATCGACAAAGGAAACTCGTCCAAAGTTGGTGAAGTTGTTTGTTCGTTAATAAGAGAGACCCAAGATAACAGTTTTTCATTGAAAGTCACTTACTTTTGTACATTTTGCTGTGATGAATACGAATATGGTAACAAAAAGGCTGTGTCACCCACTACTTTTCACATTGAATACTTAATATTTTAAAAAAGGATTTTTAGCGATTTTATTGATATACGTCTTCAGTTAATAATAATATGAAGCTGAAATTTTGATAGTAGTGGGTTGCACTGGGTAGTGACCCACCCAGATAGCCAAGGGATGTTCAGAGAACGCTTCTGGGACGCGGGAAGGGGAGCCAGCCCCGAACACACTCTGCCTCGCGAATTATCAACAAGGAGTGCCGAGGCGGATTTTGATGTGATTTTTAGGCGGTTTTCCACATCCAGTGGACAGTGTGAAAGGAGGATATAAGATGAACATCAACAAGAGCAAACCGAGGATAATGAAATGTAATAGAGTTAACTCGGGTGATGCTGAGGGAATTAGATTAGGAAATTAAACACTTAAAGTAGTAAATGAGTTTTGTTATCTGGGGAGCAAAATAACTGATGATGGTCGAAGTAGAGAGGATATAAAATGTAGACTGGCAATGGCAAGGAAAGCGATTCTGAAGAAGAGAATTTTGTTAACATCGAATATAGATTTAAGTGTCAGGAAGTAATTTCTGAAAGTATTTGTATGCAGTGTGGCCATGTATGGAAGTAAAACGTGGACGATAAATAGTTTAGACGAGAAGAGAATAGAAGCTTTCGAAATGTGGTGCTACAGAAGAATGCTGAAGATTAGCTGGATAGATAATGTAACTAATGAGGAGGTATTGAATAGGGTTGGGGAGAAGTTTGTGGCACAACTTGACTAGAAGAAGGGATCGGTTGGTAGGATCACCAATTTAGTATTGGAGGGCAGCGTGGAGGGTAAAAATCGTAGAGGGAGACCAAGAGATGGATACACTAAGCAGATTCAGAAGGATGTAGGTTGCAGTAAGTACTGGGAGATGAAGAATCTTGCACAGGATAGAGTAGCATGGAGAGCTGCATCAAACCAGTCTCAGGACTGAAGACCACAAGAACAACAACGTTCTCGTTTGTGTTTGCCGTCTGAGTTATCTGTCGTTTTAGTTTTCGACGCGCGGGCTGTCGACCGCGTTTTACTTTTTATCCGTCGTAGCAGTATGGCGAAGGCCGCTTAATTTTTAGTTCACGACCTCCGTTTCTCCACATTCCTGTTTTTAGCTTTCTCTTCCATCGTTTGAAATTAACCTGTAGTCGTTTTTAACTCCTCTCTTTGTACTCGTGTTCTACAGTTCTGACATAAGCGCTCATGACCCTAGTTGTTGTTGCACCCTATAACGGCTCTTCTTCTTGATGATTTGGTTTGATTTGTACTTGGCCTCGGCTAAAATTCGGCGACAGTCGGTAGAGTGTTGAGATTGTTATCAAGTTACGAAGACGACGTTACACAAAATAACAGTGCTGAGCCGAAATGTCGACGTGCGTGAGATATTTGCCCCTCCAAGAATCGTAATTAATCGTTCGTAATCGATGTTTAACTGATGAAATATTAACGATAAAACCAATACAGTCACATCCACAACAAATGCCCTACAAGCTGGTCGTAATTTCAAGTATCTAAGAAATCGTAACAGTGGGCTTGTTATTTGAGTCAAAGATTCTACACAAGCGCCGAGCGCTACAGTCAAATATTATCGCTGCGCGTAATTATTACTCGGGAGTTTCATGTCAATAATTTGATAGAATTTTAAATCACAAATGCACGACTTGGCACGAGAGGGTGTTTTATTGCACAGTATCAGTCACTTCCTAACCGAGCCTTGAGAAGAAAACTTTCCCAGGTGTTGGGGGTATTTAAATTATATGCCTCGGACCTATCACTGTAGTTCCATAAACCACGGGCTATTATGAATGAAAATTGTCTACCAGTGTTCGTTGCCTAAATCACTGTCTAAGTAATGTTTAGTTCAATTATTTCGTTAAAAGTTCACTTTACTGCAGTAGGTAAAAGTCCTCCGTTCGAATTCTAATGCCGTGATATTTGAAGTCAGAAGATCGTATTACTGCTTCATAATAGATCGCAATTATTCAATCTCAAAAACAATCTAAGCGCGCCTACATGTACGACCGTTAAAATATATGACCTGCTTCGGCTAACTCTCGGAACGTAGTGGCAATGCATTGAATTATACTTAGTCATTACTGACGATTCCCAAAGAGTACTTATATGGAGTATTCTTTGGGATCGTTGGTTATACTTTGCGAATGTTGTTGTTGTTGTTGTTATCTTCAGTCCTGAGACTGGTTTGATGCAGCTCTCCATGCTAGTCTATCCTGTGCAAGCTTCTTCATCTCCCAGTACCTACTGCAATCTACATCCTTCTGAATCTGCTTAGTGTATTCATCTCTTCGTCTCCCTCTACGATTTTTACCCTCCACGCTGACCTCCAATACTAAATTGGTGATCCCTTGATGCCTCAGAACATGTCCTACCAACCGATCCCTTCTTCTCGTCAAGTTGTGCCACAAACTTCTCTTCTCCCCAATCCTATTTAATACTTCCTCATTAGTTATGTGATCTACCCATTTAATCTTCAGCATTCTTCTGTAGCACCACATTTCAAAAGCTTCTATTCTTTTCTTGTCTAAACTATTTATCGTCCACGTTTCACCTCCATACATGGCTACACTCCATACAAATACTTTCAGAAACGTTTTCCTGACACTTAAGTCTATACTGGATGTTAACAAATTTCTCTTCTTCAGAAACGCTATCCTTGCCATTGCCAGTCTACATTTTATATCCTCTCTAGATCGACAATCATCAGTTATTTTGCTCCCCAAATAGCAAAACTCCTTTACTACTTTTAAGTGTCTCATTTCCTAATCTAATTCCTTCAGCATCACCCGACTTAATTCGACTACATTCCATTATCCTCGTTTTGCTTTTGATGATGTTCATCTTATATCCTCCTTTCAAGACACTATCCACCTTTCAAGACACTATCCATTCAGTTCAACTGCTCTTCCAAGTCCTTTGCTATCTCTGACAGAATTACAATGTCATCGCCGAACCTAAAAAGTTTTTATTTCATCTCCATGGATTTTAATACCTACTCTGAATTTTTTTTTTTGGTTCCTTCACTGCTTGTTCAATATACAGTTTGAATAACATCGGGGAGAGGCTACAACGCTGTCTCACTCCCTTTCCAACCACTGCTTCCCTTTCATGCCCATCGACTCTTACAACTGCCGTCTGGTTTCTGTACAAATTGTAAATAGCCTTTCGCTCTCTGTATTTTACCCCTGCCACCTTCAGAATTTGAAAGACAGTATTCCACTCAACATTGTCAAAAGCTTTCTCTAAGTCTACAAATGCTAGAAATGTAGGTTTGCCTTTCCTTAATCTTTCTTCTAAGATAAGTCGTAGGGTCAGTATTGCCTCACGTGTTCCAACATTTCTACAGAATCCAAACTGATCTTGCCCGAGGTCGGCTTCTACCAGTTTTTCCATTCGTCTGTAAAGAATTCGCGTTAGTATTTTGCAGCCGTGACTTATTAAACTGATAGTGCGGTAATTTTCACATCTGTCGACAATTGCTTTCTTTGGGATTGGAATTATTATATTTTTCTTGAAGTCTGAGGGAATATCGCCTGTCTCATACATCTTGCTCGGCAGATGGTAGAGTTTTGTCAGGACTGGCTCTCCCAAGGCCGTCAGTAGTTGTAATGGAATGTTGTCTACTCCGGGGGCCTTGTTTCGAGTCAGGTCTTTCAGTGCCCTATCAAACTCTTCACGCAGTATCATATCTCGCATTTCATCTTCATCTACATCCTCTTCCATTTCCATAATATTGTCCTCAAGTACTTCGCCCTTGTATAGACCCTCTATATACTCCTTCCACCTTTCTGCTTTCCCTTCTTTGCTTAGAACTGGGTTTCCATCAAAGCTCTTGATATTCATGCAAGTGGTTCTCCTTTGTCCAGAGGTCTCTCTTATTTTCCTGTAGGCAGTATCTATCTTACCCCTAGTGAGATAAGCCTCTGCACCCTTACATTTGTCCTCTAGCCATCCCTGCTTAGCCATTTTGCACTTCCTGTCATTATCAGTTTTGAGACGTTTGTATTCCCTTTTGGCTGCTTCATTTACTGCATTTTTATATTTTCTCCTTTCATTAATTAAATTCAATATTTCTTATGTTACCCAAGGGTTTCTACTAGCCATCGTCTTTTTACGTACTTGATCCTCTGTTGCCATCACTATTTCATCCCTCAAAGCTACCCATTCTTCTTCTACTGTATTTCTTTCCCCCTCCCTGTCAATTGTTCCCTTATGCTCTCCCTGAAACTCTGTACAACCTCTGGTTGTTTCAGTTTATCCAGGTCCCATCTCCTTAAATTCCCACCTTTTTGCAGTTTCCTATTAATAATGATAAATGGAACTTCGTTCGCTTATTCACTTTTGTGGGAATTTGGGACTCGGGGGGAAATCTTTGGGGTATTGGGAGCTAGTTTTTGATTTTTATTTCTCGTCCGCGGAAGTGGCATTACAACCCTAAAAGAAAACAACGCTTAGACACGCAGGCACGTGACGTGTTTTCGCGCACGGCGCTCTGACAGGTGCGCGACGTGCCTGCTGTGTGGCCGCATTCCTGCCGGCTTTGCCCCGCGCGGGGCTTCTCCCAGGCCGGTGTCTGCCCAGTACCTGCCGCCGATGTACCTGCCGGCATACCTGTCGCCGTCCCGGGGGTTAGGGAGGGGGACGGAACCCAGCCGCCTGCTCTTTCAGCGCCTGTTCGCCAAATGCCGATGCCAGCAGCTATACCCAAAGTTCGGCCAGCGACGGCATACTTCCATCCCTGTCTCACGTTTACATTCAACACACGTCCGAAAGGGCGTAAATCGAACATTGGGAACCGGGCCGCAGTGTCGTATTCACGTGGGGGCAGTGAGCAGATACTGCTAGCGTGATGAGACGTCGATTGTCCGAGCGCCACTTGCTTTACACGACTGGGTCTGCGAGTCAGTTGTAAATACAGGGTCCCCAATGACTGAACTATATGAAATGAAATCTAAATCTACGTGATTACTCTGCTATTCACAATAAAGTGCCTGGCAGAGGGCTCAGTGAGCCATCTTCAAGCTTTCAAATAACTTCCGGGAATTGAGCCAGGTTACACTTGCAGCGACCGCCGATATTTCGGCGGCACAACACCCCGCCATTTTGAAGGCAAGCTGCAACGGACAGGCGGCGTACATGCAAATTTAAAACCTCGGTTCTCGGACTGAAGCAGGAAAGATGACACACACACACATTGAACACTTGTGCCACCAAAGATGACCAAACTCAGAGCTATCGATAGTGAGATACGAACTCGCAGACCAGGTAGCATTGACTGTGTCCCTCTGTTTTTTTTGCCGGCCGGTGTGGCCGTGCGGTTCTAGGCGCTTCAGTCTGGAACCGCGTGACCGCTACGATCGCAGATTCGAATCCTGCCTCGGGCATGGATGTGTGTGATGTCCTTAGGTTAGTTAGGTTTAAGTAGTTCTAAGTTCTAGGGGACTGATGACCTCAGATGTTAAGTCCCATAGTGCTCAGAGCCATTTGAACCATATGAACCATCCTCTGTTTTTTGACAAGGGAGAGAGCCGGATTCCAAACAGAGTTTAAACAGAAACCTCCACTCCTGTTAACGAGGTTGCTCGCTAATTTAATCTCAACTGCCTCCCTAATAACACTGCCCCAATATAATTGGAAGGAGACAGCATTGGTCGTATTTTTTTGTTTTATTATCCGCAAATCGATTTTCGGTCACTTAGTGACCATCCTCAGTGCTGTAATATACAATTAAAATTGGTAGGCACTGGTATCAACTAGCTTAGAGCGATCACATAAACTGACCAGTGCCTACCAATTTTAATTGTATATTACAGCACTGAGGATGGTCACTAAGTGACCGAAAATCGATTTTGCGGATAATAAAACAAAAAAATACGACCAATGCTGTCTCCTTCCAATTATATCCATTATCTGTTCGTGGTGCACAGAACACTCCATGGAGTCGCCAATCAATACTGTCCCAATAGCTGGACTTGCGTTCCAATATCTCGGTGTTATTATATAACATGGAATGACCAGTATCCAAGCAATGTTCGGCAACAGCAGATCTATTTGGCTGCTGTAATCGTGTGTGCCGTTTAGTCTCAGTACATCGGTCCTCCATGGTCCTGATACTTTGACCAACATATGCCATGCCGCAGCTACGAGGAATACGATATACACCCGCCTTACGCAGTCCAAGATCATCCTTAACGGAACTCAGAACTGGTCTAATTTTAGATGGAGGTCGGAAAACACATTTCACATCGTACTTCCGTAAAATACGACCTATCTTGTTGGACGTGTTTCCTACGTAAGGCAAAAAGACAGTAGACTTACGTGTTGACTGAGAATTATCATCAATCATCCGATGTACAGTTGGTCGATAGAGCAACGCACGTTCAATCTGTCTATCACTATAACCCTTTTTACGAAATGTAACTTCAAGATGGGACAGCTCAGTTGGCAAGGTCTCAGGGTCAGAAACGACATGTGCCCTGTGTACCAAGGTACGAAGTACCCCTTCACGCTGAGCTGGATGGTGACAACTATTAGCCTGCAAGTACAAGTCGGTGTGAGTACGTTTCCTGTAGACTGCATGTCCCAATGATCCATCATCCTTCCTCCTAACCAACACGTCAAGAAAGGGAAGGCAACCATCCTCTTCCACCTCCATCGTAAAACGAATGTTTGGGTGGATCGAGTTAAGATGTTCTAGAAAGACATTCAAATTCTTCCTACCATGAGGCCAAACAACGAAGGTATCGTCAACGTATCTAAAGAAACAGGCGGGTTTTAAAGGCGCCGACTCCAATGCACGTTCCTCGAAGTCTTCCATAAACAAATTTGCGATCACAGGAGACAACGGTCTACCCATCGCAACTCCATCTGTCTGCTCGTAATACTTCAAGCTGTCTCTCTACTGTTCCACTCTCGAACGGCACGCGGGAAAGGCGAGCACTTAAATTTTTCTGAGCGCGCCCTGATTTCTCTTATTTTATCGTGATGATCATTTCTCCCTATGTAGGTGGGTGCCAACAGAATGTTTTCGCAATCGGAGGAGAAAGCTGTTGATTGAAATTTCATGAGAAGATCCCGTCGCAACGGAAAACGCCTTTGTTTTAATGATTGCCACTCCAGTCAGTATCATGTCTGTGACACTATCTCCCCTATTTCGCGATAATACAAAACGAGCTGCCCTTCTTTGTACTTTTTCGATGTCGTCCGTCAGCTCCACCTGATGCGGATCCCACACCGCACAACAATACTCCAGAATAGGGCGGACAAGCGTGGTGTAAGCAGTCTCTTTAGTAGACCTGTTGCACCTTGTAAGTGTTCTGCCAATGAATCAGTCTTTGGTTTGCTTCTACCCACAATATTGTTTATGTGATCGTTGTGATTTAGGTTATTTGCAATTGTAATCCCTAAGTATTTAGTTGAATTTACAGCCTTCAGATTTGTGCGACTTATCGCGTAATCGAAATTTATCTGATTTCTTTTAGTACTCATCTGAATAACTTCACACTTTTCCTCATTCATGGTCAATTGCGACATTTCGCACCATACAGATATCTTATCTAAAACATTTTGCAAGTCGTTTTCATCATCTGATGACTTAACAAGACGGTAAATGACAGCATCATCTGCAAACAAGCTAAGACGGCTACTCAGATTGTCTCCTATGTCGTTAATATAGATCAGACTGAAGAGCCTAGAACCGCTCGGCCACAACGGCCGGAGATTATAAAGAGCTAGTTGTATTTCACAAGAACGATATTTTCTGAATCCGTGCTGACTATGTGTCAATAAATCGTCTTCTTCGAGGTACTTCATAATGTTAGAATACAGTATATGTTCCAAAACCCTACTGCAAATCGACGTTAGTGATATATGCCTGTAATTCAGCGGATTACTCTTACTTCCCTTTCTGGGTATTGGTGTGACTTGACCTATTTTCCAGTCTTTAGGTACGGATCTTTTTGTGAGCGAGTGGTTGTATATAATTGCTAAATATGGAGCTATTTTATCAGCATACTCTGAGAGGAACCTGACTGGTATACAATCTGGACCGGAGGCCTTGCCTTTCTTAAGTGATTTAAGCTGCTTCGTTACTCCGAGGATATCTACTTCTGTGTTTCTTATCTTGGCAGTTGCTCTTGATTGGAATTCAGGAATATTTACTTCGTCTTCTTCGGTGAAGGAGTTTCGGAAAAGCGTGTTTAATAATTCTGCCGGCCAGACTGGCCGAGCTGTTCTAGGCGCTACAGTTTGGATGCGCGCGGCCGCTACGGTCGCAGGTTCGAATCCTGCCTCGGGCATGGATGTGTGTGATGTTCTTAGGTTTAAGTAGTTCTAAGTTCTAGGGGACTGATGACAACAGCAGTTAAGTTCCATGGTGCTCTGAGCCATTTGAACCATTTGAATAATTCTGCTTTAGTGACACTGTCATCAGTGACTTCACCGTTGTTATTGTTCAGTGAAGGTATTGATTGCATCTTGCTACTGGTGTGCTTTATGTATGACCAGAATCTCTTTGCATTTTCTGCCAGATTTCGAGACAGAATTTCGCTGTGGAAATTATTAAAAGCATCTCGCACCGAAGTACGCGCTATATTTCCAACTTCTGGTAAAACTTTTCAAATCGTCGTAACTTCCGAACGGTTCGCGTTAGGACGTTCAAACTGTATGGTTGGCCGCGGTGCTTAATGGGAATTAGTATGCGCTGCATGGTTTGGTTTAGCGACGAAGCCCACTTTCATTTGGATGGGTTCGTCAATAAGCAAAGCTGGCGTATTTGGGAGCCTGAGAATCCGCATTTCGCGATCGAGAAGTCTCTTCACCCTCAACGGTTGACTTGTATGGTGTGCAGTGTCCAATCACGGAATAATCGGGGCGATATTCCTCGATGGCACGGTCACTGCCGGACGGTACCTGCAGGTTTTGGAAGATGATTTCATCCCCATTATCCTAAATGACGCTGATTTCGTCATGATGTGGTTCATTAAAACGGAGCTCGATACCATCGAAGCAGGAGCGTGTTTGATCTCGTGTAGGAAAACTTTGGGGGCTGCATTCTGGCTCTGGGGTGCCCAGAGGCCATTGGCCTGGGCCTCGATTGGCCGCCATATTCTCCGGATCTGAACACGTGCGACTCCTTTTTCTGGGTCTATATTGAAGACCAGGTGCACAGCAATAACCCCAAAACCATTGCTGAGCTGAAAACACCCATTCAGGAGGTCATCGACGGCATCGATGTTCCGGCACTTCAGCGGGTCATGCAGGATTTCGCAGTTCGTCTGCGCCACCTCTCCAATGATAGCAGGCATATCGAACAGGTCATAACCAAAATCCGAATACCTGTAGTGAAGTTTATATGTTGAATAAAGTGTGTGCACGCCGTAGTTCGTAACTAATTTACGTTTTTCTTTTCATATAGTTCAATAATTGTCAGTATATAGTTAGTCAGTACTATGACACCTTCACTGCTTTCAATTGAGGTTGTCAGCACATGCGGGATGGCTTTGACGTGGAGACTGCGAATGAAAGGTAGGTAAGGCGCCTGATGGATTTGGAATAGTTGAGGAAATTCTCAACGTTCACGCGTTCGACGACCATGCTCCGAAACTTGCCCAAAGGTGCCAATAGCAGCTGGTCTGTGCTTGTACCTTGGGCACACCCCGCAACACGTCAGTATGCCATGTTGCAGGCGCGTAACAGTATTATGCTGAAAAATACTTAACGTTTGTTGGCTGTTTATTTAGGTGTAATTAGCAACTCCCTGCTTTTGATAGCTTAATTATTTTCAGCAGAGGGAAATACAGGTAACATTAGTAAGCTGAAAAGTACTGTCACGTTTGTTGGCTGTTTACGAATATTTAGGTATAATTAGCAACTACCCGCTTTTTGATGGCGCAATTATTTTCAGGAGAGGGGAATACAGCAACAAGTCATGACACTGAAGTGTGTGTGTGTGTGTGTGTGTGTGTGTGTGTTTTGTTTTTGCTCCTATTATACCAGGGTTTTGTGTCTTCCAGTTTTCCAAAGCCCCTCTCTTAGGCCTTGTATATATGATCCTTCAGATGGCTCATAGCACTGTTTTTACGATGAACGATTTACACGCTGGCCGCGTTTCAGTGCTACGCTCAGCGTTAGCGGTCACACATATCCCTCGTAAAGGAGGAATGTAGGGGTGCGTAAGGTGCAGTCAAATTAAAACAAGACAGATGGAATAAAAAGTAAGTAAACCGTGTATCATTTCAAAAGTAATCGCCCTGCTAATACATGGGTCTCACTGTGAGACACGGACCGAGATGGGGCAGTCGCTAGGACACTGGACTCGCATTCGGGAGGACGACGGTTCAAACCAGCGTCCGGTCATCCTGATTTAGATTTTCCATGGTTTTCCTAAATCGCTTCAGGTAAATGCCGGGATGGTTCCTGTGAAACGGCACGGCCAACTTCCTTTCCCATTCTTCCCTAATCCGATGGGACGGATGACCTCGCTGTTTCGTCCCCTCTCCAGAACCAACCAACCAACACGTAGATGCAGACGCAGAGGTACGCAAGACTTTTTTTTTTTTAATGAGAGAGTACTTAGCAATTAAGTTGAGACAACACAGAAAAAACTCCCATTAACATGAACTTTCTATCTTCCTCAATATTATCTTTCTCATCATTGCCGTACACTATACTGAATACTTTCAAGAGGGTTGTTTTTTTTTTTTTTTTTTTTTTCTCCTTGACACCCGTCTCACTGTGATACTGCACGGGCGCTGAAGACCTTGCTGTCGTGCGCCCCCAAAACCCCTCTACTACTACTACTACTACTACTTTCTTAAATCATATAAAATGTAATGTTTTAGATTCGTAATGAAATTACCTCAACTTAATCTTGGTGGGTCGAACTAATTACAATACTGAAAACATGACTGGAAATTCTTGCTACATACCAGCAGTTAGATACTGTTAGACACACTGAAATCTTTTCGCTGCATTAATTACTAACGTAGCAAAATAAACTCAATGCAAGTTATCTTTTCTTTCAATCCAATTTTTTCTCTATACAATCGTATCAAATCATACTGTATCCTCAATCACACATAAGGGAGCATCTCAAATATAAGACGGTTGACTGAAAAGTTATGTCTCCACGTTCGTAATTCTTCAACAGTTGGCAGCACTGGTGTGTGGAAGGTACTGGCTTGTTCCGTAGCGTCTTCTGTACAGCTCCAGTTGGCGGGAAGCCTTAGCATTGAGCGGTTGTGTTGATACAGTGTAAAGTGTGGAACCCTGCACAGGCCGTCGGTCAGTGCGATTTAAGCAACGTGCAGTCAATTAATTCTTGCTAGCAGAAGGTGTCACCCGAAAGGAGATTCACCAGAGAATGAAAGCAGTTTATGTGGTGATTCTGTTGATGTGTGTACTGTGCATCGTTGGGCGAGTATGTTTAAAGATGTTGAGGAAGGATAATCTGACCCGCATGACAAACAGAGTTGGACGTCCTGTGACAGCAATCACCGAGTTTCGCAAGCAAAATGTTGACAGATTGATTCAGGACGATCGTCGTATCACTGACAGAGAAATTGCAAGCACAATCGGCATTTCACAAGAAGGTGTGGGCCACATTATTTCTTTGCTTCGCTATCGGAAGATCTGTGCACGGTGGGTACCCCGGATGCTGACTCCTGAAATGAAAGCGCACAGACTCACCACCCTACTGCATCCTCCATACTGTCCAGATTTAGCAGCGTCTGACTACCATCCGTTCCTGATAACGAAAGACGATCTGCGGGGACATGATTATGCTTCTGATGAAGACGTTGAGAGGACTGTGGTTGCGGAAACAGTGTGTCGACTTCTTCCGTGGCGGCTTCAGAAAACTTGTTCATCGCTGGCAGAACTGTGTCGAATTGGCTGGTGATTATGTGAGAAAGTCAATATCGGTAATTAAAGATCGCATTATAAGGATTATTTCTGCGTTTGATTTGTTAAAATATTCCCATCTAAATCCAATTAACGAAGGTGGAGGCATTACTTTTCATTCAACCCTCGTAATTCCATTTTCTGTGCGGCAAGTCCACTATCCAAGTTCCCCTCTCTGCCACGACACAATACACTCTCTCTCTCTCTCTCTCTCTCTCCCTCACACACACACACACACACACACACACACACACACACACACACACACACACACACACACACACGCCTTTGAGACGTCTAATTTCCCAACTGTTATTTTATTAGGCTAGCAATTTCGGCGATTTATTGTGCCATCTTCAGGCCCCCTCACCGACGTGTAGGAAGATTCCAATCTCATTTCCGGTCAAAATAGGGGCCAGCTTTCAAAGACTGGTATTTGTAGATTTCTGCTTGATACAGCGTAGTAAATCGCCGAAACTGGTAGCCAAGTAAAATGTTGTTGTGGTCTTTAGTCCAGAGACTGGTTTGATGCAGCTCTCCATGCTACTCTATCCTGTGCAAGCTTCTTCATCTCCCAGTACCTCCTCCAGCCTACATCCTTCTGAATCTGTTTAGTGTATTCATCTCTTGGTCTCCCTCTACGATTTTTACCCTCCACGCTGCCCCCCACTGCCAAACTGGTGATCCCTTGATGCCTCAGAATATGCGCTACCAACCGATCCCTTCTTCTAGTCAAGTTGTGGCACAAATTTCTCTTCTCTCCAATTCTATTCAATACCTCCTTATTAGTTATGTGATCTACCCATCTAATGTTCAGCATTCTTCTGTAGCACGACAGTTCGAAAGCTTCTATTCTCTTCTTGCCTAAACTGTTTATCGTCCACGTTTCACTTCCATACATGGCTACACTCCATACAAATACTTTCAGAAACCACTTCCTGACACTTAAATCTATACTCGATGTCAACAAATTTCTCTTCTTCAGAAACGCTTTTCTTGCCATTGCCAGTCTACATTTTATATCCTCTCTACTTCGACGATCATAAGTTATTTTGTCCCCAAATAGCAAAACTCATTTACTATTTTAAGCCTCTCATTTCCTAATCTAATTCCTGCAGCATCACCCAATTTAATTCGATCACATTCTATTATCCTCGTTTTGCTTTTGTAGATGTTCATCTTATACCCTCCTTTCAAGACACTATCCATTCCGTTCAGCTGCTCTTTCAGGTTCTTTGCTGTCTCTGACAGAATTACAATGTCATCGGTGAACCTCAAAGTTTTTATTTCTTCTCCATGGATTTTAATACCTGCTCCGAATTTTTCTGTTGTTTCCTTTACTGCTTGCTCAATATACAGATTGAATAACATCGAGGATAGGCTACAACCCTTCTCACTCCCTTCCCAACAACTACTTCCCTTTCATGCCCCTCGACTCTTATAACTGCCATCCGGTTTCTGTACAAGTTGTAAAAGTTAGGAAATGAGACGGCATGAAGGTGTATAGCTTGCAGACACTCCCCCCGTCTCCCTCTCCCTCCCTCCCCCCCTGTCTCTCCCTCCCCCCCTCTCTCTCCCTCCCCCCTCTCTCTCCCTCCTCCCCTCTCTCTCCCTCCTCCCCTCTCTCTCTCTCTCCCCCTTCCTCCCCCTCCCCCCTCACCCTCTCTCCCTCCCTCCCTCCCTCTCCCTCCCTCCCTCCCTCCCTCCCTCTCCTCCCTCCCTCTCCTCCGCCTCCTCCCCCCTCCCATCTTCTCTGTACGATAACTGCTTCCACCTCCTTCCCTTGTCCGAGCTCAGTTCAATAGTACTGAAACCTCTGGTAGCGAAAGAATACGTTATCATTCATGTGTTCAGACTTGCAAATTTACTCATGTTGGTAAACATTCCAAACAAACGGTCAAATATACCAAGGAGTCATTTCTCATGACACACAAACCTTTCATAGATATTTCTCCTAATACGGGTGTATATGCGTTTCATCCATGCCATTTAATTGCCCCTTATATTAGAACCGTCCCTACGAAACGGCCTCTTAGGGACCGCGGAGAGAAGAGACTAATTACGGACCGCACAGACGCAACAAAGCAACCTTTCTACCTGGGATATTGTACAATGAGGGGTAGCTTGTGTGTTGCGAAAAATTACGGGGTATGTAGTGGGAAAATTGTGTAATTTTTTAGGTAATAATCCTAAACCCCGCAACGACTGATGCGACACAAACAGTGCGTGTTTAGCGTGCGGGGCAACACTGGCAGCCGTTCGCTGGCGCTTCAGATGTCACAAGGGCCGACCTGGCCTCTAGCCGCAGCACATGGCCGGGGTCTGGAACGTCTCGCCGCAGTCAAAAGCCGCGACACCCGATATCTCCAAACACGGCCGAGCCCCAGCCACCTCCTGACACACTACCCCGCACCTCACCAAGCCAACCTCCCCTCCTGGCGTCACTTACTTCACCTCCAAACACTCTTGCAGCCGATGGGAAGTTCATGTCACGCTGCAAATTCGCCAGTGGGGCGGAAGTTTGGAGGCACGGACCGCATCAATGCCCTACTGAGCCACGCCGCAAAACATTCCACAGAAAGGCCGAGTTTCTGGTCTCAGCTGCTAGAGTAGCGTACGCGATATCGAAACAAGGTTTTCGCCGCACGTGATCTGCACTGAACCACCAAAGAAACTGGTATAGGCACGCGTATTCAAATACAGAGATATGTAAACAGGCATCGCTTATATAAGACAACAAGTGTCTGGTTCAGTTTTTAGATCGATTACTGCTGCTACAATGGCAGGTTATCAAGATGAAAGTGAGTTTGAACGTGGTGTTACAGTCAACGCACGAGCGATGAGACACAGTATCTCCGGGATAGCGATGAAGTGGGGATTTTGCTGTGCGACCATTTTACGAGTGTACCGTGAATATCAGGAATCCGGTACATCATTAAATCTCAGACATAGATGCGGCGGGAAAAAGAGGGACCAACGACGACTGAAGAGAATCGTTCAACGTGACACAAGTGCAACCCTTCCGCAAATTGCTGCAGATTTCAATGCTGGGCCGTCAATAAGCGTCAGCGTGCGAACCATTCAACGAAACATCATCATGGACATTCGGATCCGAAGGCCCACTCGTGTACCCTCGATGGCTGCACGAATCAAAACTTTACGCCTCGCCTGGGCCCGTCAGCACCGACATTGGACAGTTGATGACTGGAAACATGTTGCCCGTTCGGACGAGTCTCGTTTCAAATTGTATTGAGCAGATGGACGTGTACGGCTACGGAGACAACCACACAAGCCGCGCGGGATTACCCGAGCGGTCAAAGGCGCTGCAGTCGTGGACTGTGCGGCTGGTCCCGGCGGAGGTTCGAGTCCTCCCTCGGGCATGGGTGTGTGTGTTTGTCCTTAGTATAATTTAGGTTAAGTAGTGTGTAAGCTTAGGGACTGATGACCTTAGCAGTTAAGTCCCATAAGATTTCACACATAAAAAAAACCTCACGAATCCATGGACCTTGCATGTCAACAGGGGACTGTTCAAGATGGTGTAGGCTCTGTAATAGTGTGGGGCGTGTGCAGTTGGAGTGATATGGCAATACTGATACGTAAAGGTACGACTCTCACGGGTGACACGTACGTAAGCATTGTGGTTAATAACCTGCATCCATTCATGTCCAGTTTGCATTCCGACGGACCTGGTCAGTTGGAGCAGGCAAAGCGACAGCCTACACGTCCAGAATTGTTACAGAGTGGCTCCACGGACACACTTATGAGTTTAAACACTTCCGCTGGCCACCAGACTCCCCAGACATGAACGTTATTGAGCAATGTGTTGTTCAGAAGAGGTCTCCACCTCCTCGTACTCTTAGCCCTGCAGCATTCATGGTGTCAGTTCCCTCCAGCACTACTTCAGACATTAGTAGAGTCCGAGCCACGTCGTGTTGCGGCACTTCTGTCTGCTCTCTGGGGCCCTACACTATATTAGTCAGGTGTACCAGCTTCTTCGGCTCTATAGTGCACATAAACAATGTAGGATACAATCTGAGGAGCTCTGTGGGGTTCTATGCGGTTGGCGTAGTCGTTTACCGTCTAGTAAAAGTCATTAGAAGATCAAAACTAATTTCGAAATAATTTAGATGATACAATGGTGCGAAAAGTGGCAATTGACATTAAATAGACGAAAGACCGTAAGAACCTTTACATGTATACTAACAACATTCCTTTAAATTTCCTTTACACGATAAATAACACAGATTGACATGTTGTTTATGGTGTTGATTCAAATGGCTCTGAGCACTGTGGGACTTAACATCTGTGGTCATCAGTCCCCTAGAACTTAGAACTACTTACACCTAACTAACCTAAGGACATCACACACATCCATGCCCGAGGCAGGATTCGAACCTGCGACCGAAGCAGTCGCGCGGTTCCGGACTGCGCGCCTAGAACCGCTAGACCACCACGGCCGGCTTTATGGTGTTGAGACAGCAATCAGCCACAAATTTATTTTCACTTCCTTTATTCCAAGGGTACCGTTACCGGTTTCCAATCGTTATGATTCATCTTCAGACTGTTTACATGCTTTCATTACAACAATTTTTTCACAGATTAGTTTTCCTAAAATATAAATAATGCATAATTATAAGCACGACACACAGTTGGTTGCGTTATAGATTTTCGTTATATGTGACTTAACGTGAAATGTCGGTTTAGAGTGTTTGTTTCCATTACATTCGTCCAACAGATGTGAATACTTTTCCGCAGCATTCTTATCGTTGCACACGTAAATTTTTCTCGCTGATCATTTTACATTTGTCACAGAAAAGATTTCTAGCACACTCCATTTGTTTTGATACAATACCAAGTGCTTACAAACATGTGAGTGACAAAGATGCTGTGATATATCGTAACATCATGAAGATGTTTGGAAAAATCATAAATTCACTTATGTAACTGAAAAGCTTTTTACACTAGTACAAAGAGACATTGATTTTGTGATCTTTAGAGCGAATACTGTTACATTAATTACAAAGCTCATCGATTTTTTAAGTACTGTATAGGTAAGATAGTACTCATTCATTTATTTTTAGCATGATAAGAAGTGTTCAGCGAGAAAAATTTACGTGTGCAACGATAAGAATGCAGTGGAAATGTAATCACATCTTTTGGACATTTCACGTAAGTCGCATCCAATGAAAATCCATAACGCAACCAACTGTGTGGCGTGCTTATAATCCCATATTATTTATATTTAGGACAGTTAATCTGTGAAAAAAACGTTGTAATGAGAGCATGTAAACTGAAGATGAATCATAACGATTCGAAACCGGTAGCGGTACCCTCTGAATAAAGGAGGTGAAAATAAATTTCTGGCTTGTTGCTGTCTCGACACCATCAACATTTATCTTCAAATAACAGCCACGGTCCAACCATGTCAACATATGACAAAATTGCATTGGCATGTTGTTGATTGGGCTAAATAGTTATGGATTACAACAACAAACAACTGACATTGGAAATATTGTGGGAATGGCAACCCAAGACTGCGTTTTATTGACCGAACACTTGAAAGACGCAGCAGGTGTGCTTAAGAGACTGCCTACACTGCCATTGTCCGTCCTCTCGTAGAGTGTTGGTGCGCGCTATGGGACCTTCAGGAGATAGGTTTTACGAGAGATAGCGATAAATTTCAAAGAAGGGCAGCTCCTTTGATATTATTGAAAAATAGGAGAGGGAGTATAAAGGATATCATAAGTTAATCTGGGTGACAATCATCAAAGCAAAGGCGGTTTTCGTTACACGGATGTCTTCGCAGAAAATTCTAGTCATCAGCTTTCTCTTCTTCGTGCCGAAATACTTTGTTGGCTGCCAGCTACACAGGGACAAATGATCATCGCAATAAAATACGAAAAATCAGGGATCATGCGGAAAGATTTAGGTGTCGTTCTCCCACGTGTAATTCGAGAGTGAAACGGTCGATAAATTTCCTGACCTCTGCCAGACACTCGTGTGTGAATTCCAGAGCAGTGTTGGAGCCGTGAACACATGCCCGGTACTCTTCCGTCTTTCCTCTTATTATTTTTCCGCGTGCTCTCCAGGTCTGCCACGAGCAGCTCCAGCGCCCTCCAGCTTTATCCAGAGGGGGCGAGGAGCCTCTCCAGACCGACAGCTGACAAAATCCAGTCCCTCCAGGCCACTTGCCGCTGGAGCCTCATACCTTCTCCAGGGACGACCGCAGTACACCAGACCTGGACGCGTCTCGTTAAAAAAAGACACACAGCTAAATCTTCGCTTTTCTTCTCTCCTTTCTCGTCCATCAAATACGGTCAACTGTCGACGACGTACTGTAATTACTCGTGGTTTCATGTCGTCCATAACGGACTTCTGTCCACACAGTGACAAATGTAGACACGTGAAATACAGGCGAGGAGCAGAAGCAGAAAATGCCGCGCGGGATTAGCCGAGCGGTCTCAGGCGCTGCAGTCATGGACTGTGCGGCTGGTTCTGGCGGAGGTTCGAGTCCTCCCTCTGGCATGGGTGTGTGTGTTTGTCCTTAGGATAATTTAGGTTAAGTAGTGTGTAAGCGTAGGGACTGATGACCTTAGCAGTTAAGTCCCATAAGATTTCACACATATTTAAGAAAAGAAGCAGATAATCGAATGCATGGTAACTGACGACAGGGAATACCGACGTCAGGGGCGAGAGGACACTGAAATAACTGAGTGGCGACAAGTGAAAATTTGTGCAGGACGGGGGCTCGAACCGAGATTTCCCATTTCACGCGCCGTCGCCTTAAACATTTCGACTACCTGGCTGTGCTTCCCGTCCAGCCCAAGTTTCCAACCTGACGCACACTACTTTCGTAGCGCCGGCTGTCCATTTTCCTCATTGCTCGCTGCATCTCGCAGGAGCTCGGACCTAGGGTGCAACCATACTGCAGCTATTATGCCGTTCAAAGCTTACGCCGCACGTACACTGAAGAGCCAAAAGGAAGTGGTACACTTGCCTAATATCGTGTAGGAGCCCCGCGAACTCGCAGAACTGCAGCAACACGACATGGTATGTACTCGACTAAGGTCTGAATTAGTGATGGGGGGAATTGATACCATGAATCCCGCTTGGCTGTCCATAAATCCGTAACAGTACGAGGGGATGGTGGTCTCTTCTGAACAGCACCTTGCAAAGGATCCTAGATATGCTCAATAATGTTCATGTCTGCGGAGTTTTGTGGCCAGCGGAAGTGTTTAAACCTCAAGAGTGTTCCTGGAGCATCTCCGTAGCAATTCTGGACGTGTGTGGTGTCGCATTGTCCTGTTGGAATTACCCAAGTCCGTCGAAATGCCCAAAAGGATGTGATTGGACAGGATGTTCACGTACGTGTCACCTGTCAGAGTAGTATCTAGACGTATTATGGGTCCCACATCACTCCATCAGCACACGCCCAACACCATTACAGAGCCTCTACCAGCATGAACACTCCCCTGGTGACATGCAGGGTCTATGGATTCATAAGGTTGTCTCCATATCCGTACACGGCCATCCGCTCGAAAGAATTTGAAATGATCGTCCGACCAGGCAACATGTTTGCAGTCATCAACAGTCCAATGTCGGTCTTGACGGGCACAGACTACGCGTAATGCTTTGTGTCGTGTAGTCATGAAGAGTACAGGAATGGGCAGCCTTCGGCTCTGAAAGCCCATGTAGATGTTGTTCCGTTGAATGGTTCGCACACAGACACTTGTTGATGGCCCAGCACTGAAATCTGCAGCAATTTGTGGAAGGGTTGCACTTCCGTCACGCTGAACGTCTGAGAGGGAGGGGGGGTCCGTTATGGTTGCCGTGGCATCGGCTGGGCGACCTCGTGCTTGTCGAAGACACAGTGGAGCAACACAAGTATTCGTCTATCCTCTGTGGCCAGGTCGAGCTTTACATGCAGTCTGTTTTCCCCTCGGCACGATGGCATCTACCAGCAGGACACTGCAACATGTCACATAGCGCGCATGATTACGAGAGCAACACCGAACTTTCAGGAATTGAACCAAATCGACAATTTGTGGTACCACTTCGATCGATGTTTCCGCTCCGCGGATCCTCAACCGAGAAACTTAGGGCAGCTACATCTACATCCCGCAAGCCACCCAACGGTGTGCGGCGGAGGGCTTTCTACGTGCCACCGTAATTACCTCCTTTTCCTGTTCCAGTCGCGTATGGTTCGCGGGAAGTACGACTGCCTGAAAGCCTCCGTGCGCGCTCGAATCTCTCTAATTTTACATTCGTGATCTCCTCGGGAGGTATAAGTAGGGGGAAGCAATATATTCGATACTTCATCCAGAAACGCACCCTCTCGAAACCTGGACAGCAAGCTACACCACGATGCAGAGCACCTCTCTTGCAGAGTCTGCCACGAGATTGCTAAACATCTCCGTGATGCTATCACGCTTACCAAATAACCCTGTAACGAAAGGCGCCGCTCTTATTTGTATCTTCTCTATCTCCTCTGTCAACCCGACCTGATAGAGATCCCACAATGATGAGCAATACTCAAGTATAGGTCGAACGAGTGTTTTGTAATCCACCTCCTTTGATGATGGACTATATTTTCTAAGGACTCTCCCAATGAATCTCAACCTGGCACACGTCTTACAAACAAATAATTTTATATGATCATTCCACTTCAAATCGTTCCTTACGCATACTCCCAGATATTTTACAGAAGTAGCTGCTACCAGTGTTTGTTCCGCTATCATATAATCATACAATAAGGGATCCTTCTTTCTATGTATTCTCAATACATTACATTTGTCTATGTTAATGGTCAGTTGCCACTCCCTGCACCAAGTGCCTATCCGCTGCATATCATCCTGCATTTCGCTGCAACTTCTCTGTATACTACAACATCATCCGTAAAAAGCCGCACGGAACTTCCGACACTATATACTAGGTCATTTAAATATATTGTGAAAAGCAATCGTCCCATAACACTCCCCTATGGCACGCCAGAGGTTATTTTAGCGTCTGTAGACGTCTCACCATGATAACAACACGCTGTGTTCTGTTTGCTAAAAACTCTTCAATCCAGCCACACAGCTGGTTTGATATTCCGTAGGCTCTTTACCAGGCGACAGTGCGGAACTGTATCGAACGCCTTCCGGAAGTCAAGAAAAATAGCATCTACCTGGGAGCCTGTATCTAATATTTTCTGGGTCTCATGAACAAATAAAGCGAGTTGGGTCTCACACGATCGCTGTTTCCGGAATCCATGTTAATTCCTACAGAGTAGGTTCTGGTTTTCCAGAAATGACATGATACGCGAGCAAAAAACGTGTTCTAAAATTGTACAACAGATCGATGTCAGAGATAGACCCCTATAGTTTTGCGCATCTGCTCGACGACCCTTCTTAAAAACTGGGACTACCTGTACTCTTTTCCAATCATTTGGAAACTTCCGTTCCTCTTGAGACTTGCGGTACACGGCTGTTAGCCAAGTTCTTTCGCGTACTCTGTGTAGAATCGAATCGGTATCCCGTCAGGTCCAGTGGACTTTCCTCTGTTGAGTGATTCCAGTTGCTTTTCTAATCCTTGGACACTTATTTCGATATCAGCCATTTTTCGTTCGTGCGAGGATTTAGAGAAGGAACTGCAGTGCGGTCTTCCTCTGTGAAACAGCTTTGGAAAAAGGTGTTTAGTATTTCAGCTTTACGCGTGTCATCCTCTGTTGCAATGCCACCATCATCCCAGAGTCTCTGGACATGCTGTTTCGATCCACTTACTGATTTAATGTAAGACCAAACTTCCTAGGAGTTTCTGTCAAGTCGGTACTAGCCGTGGCAGTGGAGTAGACGTGGGTGCACATCGCTGTCGGTACCTCTCAGAACCTCACTGACTCCTTTCCTGGATGTTTAGGCTTCTGACAGACGGTAACACTAACGTGTCTGGACAGTGTGTATGGCGTGACAACAATTATCCTGTGGCACACACCGGACACTGATTATCAGGGCACAGGTGTAAATGTTTCGAAGGTGAATCGAGTGCGTTCGACTTGCCGGGTGGGTCGGGGGGTGATAAAGGTGGTCGCTGCTACCAGTGTGACGTGCCAAACACGAGGAGTGCGCGGCAGAGGGTGGTGTGAGCACGTCCGGTCCCGGCACCCTCCTTGTACACCCCCGCAACCGGCCACGCCCACCTGCCGCCTGCGGCTCGTTAGTGCCGGAGTAGTGCGTGACGTCACTGGGTCACGCGGCCGCCGGATCCACGCACTGACGCCGCCACCGGAGACGAGGGGCGGAAACCAACTCCGGGGACCACCGCAGTCAACAGCAGCTGCAGCGAGTGCATCCACATGTATCAACTATTCAAAAACAGTCTTAATCGCATTTATTATTATTATACCGCCAACCGGTTTCAACCCGACGTAGGGGTCATCTTCTGGGCGTTTACACCATTGGCCGACTGCTGGTGGTGTCACTCCTGTCTACATACTGGCAGGAAGGACACCACCGGCAGTCGGCCAATGGTGTAAACGCCCAGAAGATGACCCCTACGTCAGGTTGAAACCGGTTGGCGGTATAATAATAATAAATGCGATTAAGACTGTTTTTGAATAATTGATTAATCATACTAATCGCTGCTGAAATTCAGGAGGATCTGCAGCGAACTGACGCATGCTGCAGGGAATGGCAATTGAATCTCAATGTAGACAAGTGTAATGTGCTGCGAAAACATAGAAAGAAAGATCCCTTATCATTTAGCTACAGTATAGCAGGTCAGCAACTGGAAGCAAATTCCATAAATTATCTGGTAGTACGCATTAGGAGTGATTTAAAATGGAATGATCGTATAAAGTTGATCGTCGGTAAAGCAGATGCCAGACTGAGATTCATTGGAAGAATCCTAAGGAAATGTAATCCGAAAACAAAGGAAGTAGGTTACAGTACGATTGTTCGCCCACTGCTTGAATACTGTTCAGCAGTGTGGGATTCCTGCCAGATAGGGTTGATAGAAGAGATAGAGAAGATCCAACGGAGAGCAGCGCGCTTCGTTACAGGATCATTTAGTAGTCGCGAAAGCGTTACGGAGATGATAGATAAACTCCAGTGGAAGACTCTGCAGGAGAGACGCTCAGTAGCTCGGTACGGGCTTTTGTTGAAGTTTGGAGAACATACCTTCACCGAGTAGTGAAGCAGTATATTGCTCCCTCCTACGTATATCTCGCGAAGAGACCGTGAGGATAAAATCAGAGAGATTAGAGCCCACACAGAGGCATACCGACAATCCTTCTTTCGACGAACAATACGAGACTGGAATAGAGGGGAGAACCGATAGAGGTACTCAAGGTACCCTCCGCCACACACCGTCAGGTGGCTTGCGGAGTATGGATGTAGATGTAGATGTTCATCTCCACAACCATGTTGTCCAAAAATCTATCCACATGTGTACTCCAGAAACCACCTTACGGTTCGTCGGTTGATTCGGGGGAGGGGACCAAACGGCGAGGTCATCGCTCCCAACGGATTAGGGAAGAATGGGTGAGGAAGTCGGCCGTGCCCTTTCATCCTGGCGTTTGCCTGAAGCGATTAGGGGAATCACGGAAAAGCTGTTTCAGCACGGCCAGACGCGGGTGTTAACCGACGTCCTCCCGAATGCGAGTCTAGTGTGCTAATCACTGTGCCACCTCGCTCGGTCCCCCTTACGGTACGTGGTGGATGGTACTTTGTACAATTCCTACCATTGCCTCGTTTGCAATGTTTGGCGCACGCGTGTCACCTGTCCACCTCTTCCAGTCGGGGAAAGAACGATTTTTGGTTAACTTCCGTATAATCTCTAATCCCTCTATCATCCTGGAATTTTAAGCCCTGTTCAGTTCGTAGAGGAAATAATAATAAATTAAAGGCGATTCACCTTTTTGCTAGAACACTCTTGTTTAGTCTCGAAACGTGTCTCACCATATTTCCGTATAGAAACGGCGAGAGTTGCAAGACGCACCTTTCATTTAATTTATGACTGGTTTCGGATTAATTGAACCCATTGTCAAATCGTCCTGTGAGGCGCCAAGTAAAAATTATAATTTATCTCTTAAACTGTTACTAATCATTGAGTGATTGTAACAAGATACAGAACATATCGTACTGGGATATGCATACAAGACAGGCAGAACAGTATTTCCAGTAATAGCGTATAAACAATGTCAAAATTATGCACATATACGTATACCAAAACTAAGTTTAACCATGAACAGTGACAAAACGAAAATACGCTGGAGTGCCAAGGAAACTGGTATAGGCACGCGTATTCAAATACGCACATATGTAAACACGCAGAATACGGCTCTGCGGTCGGCAACGCATATATAAGATAATTTGTCCGTTTTATTTGGACTGTTGAGCTCCGTGGCCGTGGATAATAATATTTTACTGTAAAAATACAGCGACCAGCCACTTTTTTTAATGCGTTTTATAACGCATTAAAAAAGTGGCTGGTCGCTGTATTTTTATAGTAAAATAGCATATATACGACTAAAAATGTCTGCCGCAGTTGTTAGATCAGTTACTGCTGCTACAATGAAGGGTTATCAAGATGTGAGTCAGGACGAGGTGCTATAGTCGGCGTACGAGCGATGGGACAAAGCACCTCCGAAGTGGCGACGAAATGGGGATTTTCCCGTATGTTAACATCAGGAATGCGATAAAACATCGAATCTCAGACATCGCTGCTGCCGGAAAAGGATCATGCAAAAACGGGACCAACGACGACTGAAGAGAATCGTTCAACGTGACAGAACTGCAACCCTTCCGGAAACTTCTGCAGATTTCAGTGCTGGGCCATCAACAAGTGTCAGCGTGCGAACGATTCAACGAAACATCACCGATATGGGCTTTCGGAGCCGAAGGTCCACTCGTGTATCCTCGATGGCTGCACGACACAAAGCTTTACGCCTCGCCTGGGCCCGTCAGCACCGACATTGGACTGTTGATGACTGGAAACATGTTGCCTGGTCGGACGAGTCTCATTTCAAATTGTATTGAGCAGATGGACGTGTACGGGTATGGAGACAACCTATTGAATCTATGGGCCCTGCTTGTCAGCAGGCGACTGTTGAAGCTGGTGGAGGCTCTGTAATGGTGTGGGGCATGGGCAGTTGGAGTGAAGTGAGACCCCTGATACGTCTAGATACGACTGACAGGAGACACATATGTAAAGATCCTGCCTGATCACCCGCATCCACTCATGCCCATTGTGCATTCCGACGCACTCTGTAAAACCCAGCAGGACAATGCGACAGCACACACGTCCAGAATTGCTACAGAGTGGTTCCAGAAACATACTTCCGCTAGACACCAAGCTCCGCAGAAATGGACATTATTGAGCATATCTGGGATGCCTTGCTATGTGCTGTTCACAAGAGATCTCCACCCCCTCGTACTCTTAAGGATTTATGGACTGCCGTTCACGATTTATAGGATTTATGGTGTCAGTTCCCTCCAGCACTACTTTCAGACATTAGTCGAGTCCATGCCACATCGTGTTGCGGCACTTCTGCGTGCTCGCGGGGGCCCTACACAATGTTGTGCACAGTTTCTTTGGTTCTTCATTGTATATTAGCTCAGCATTTAGTATTTTGTGTTTGTAGATTTTCTGTAATAGCCATGAGGAAGATGTCTAAAGGTTTTACAGTTATTTGCAAACCGAAAGAACTCTCGAAACACCCGAAGTTGTTCGGACAACGTATTGAATTCACCGCTTTCACTTATCTCACGATTAATACTGTGCACCCTGCACGATGGTATGTTCGGGAACAGTTCACACTTCAGTGAAATATTTTCTGCCAGAAGTATTTTCTCGCTCGCCATTGGACGAGACATTGTGGCAGTGCGAGCTGACATTGGTACTCCGGCGACCGCCAGGCACTACAGCCAGGCGCCAAGCGAGTCGCATCCGGTGTGGCCGCAGCCCCAGCAGCTATCAGCGTGTCTCGTATACACAGGCACCAGAGTGTCTTAAGAGGACGGGACGGGACGGGACGGGGTGGGATGTGGCGGTGCGGTGCGGTGCTGGAATCCCCTAAAAGCCGGGGCGCCACCAGGCAGCCGCTAATGGCCTAACGGAAGGCGACGGTCCCTCCAGCCGCCCACGCGTCCCCCCCCCCCCTGTCTCTCCCCCCTCCCCAAGCTTCCCTCCCAACCCCCACACGACGTCACCGACCCCCCCCCCCCTCCCACCTTCCTGTTGTCCATCTTCCTGTTCCCGTAACCTCAGCACTCATCCACACTGACAAACGTCTAGTAATGGGCTAAACTGCGACTTTATAATATCAGTAACATCTGCCAATGCTACTTTTCGGCAACAGGTAATTTTTACTTGTTACTTGTCAGAGTTATAGGTCGCAGTTCACCTGTTTACAGCCTGTACGCTTCCACTCTCCACCAATATTAAAATGTTCGCCATGTTATTCATCACCGTAGCCGTTAAGCCGTCGGCACACGGACCGTGCTGTCGAACGTTAACGTAGAGCGTGCCAAGTTCAACGTGCTGCTGAACGCTCAGGAACGATGCGACTCGTGCACACGGTACGTGGGCCCCAACGTGGTATACGCGATCGTAACGCACTCCAGCGGCAGTTGAGGGATGTTTCTAGTTCGTAAATCACACTGTTTACTCAACGGGCACGCGTAAAATTCCTACGTTAGCTCTATTAAAACGCACATTTCCTCCATCGTCCACGAAAAGGAAAGTACCGTGTCCAATCAATAAGGACAAAGGCTTACAAAATTTCAATTACAAACAGTGCGGTACAAATTTGTAATACTTCTCCGCATAAGATAAACATTATTTCATCATTCCCACATTTTAGTAAAACCCCAAGGTCAGTCTTACTTGATCACTGTTCCTACCCAGTAGCAGAATCTTTGCAACATGTGAATTACGAAGCGTAAAAGAAGAAGGAGCAAAATATCTTTATACAAGTAGCGTAAGCCGTCCTTTAGATTAAGCCAATCGAACAAAGTCACCCCTCAAAAAAAAAGGTGAACTTATATTTACATAACATCAAATATTATAGCATATACTTATATTAAAATAATAAGTATCATAACCGTATAAAAACGCGAATGTTAGGAATAAAAAAATTGGGAGTATAAAGACGCAAACCACCGCCACGACAAACAATTCACTACAAAATGGTTATTCTGCTCATTACGCTAAGCCAACAACACACCCTTTCGTCCTAATCATAGTATGTTAGCGCTTGCTGAAAACCTTAATCGTAGATATGTTACTAATTGAAATTTAATCATAACAAATTGTAACAAGAAGAATGCGTTTTGGGTGGATCTTCAGTGTGTCGCTGCCTTCAAATAGCGTACTGCCATAATACGCAAGTTACAATAATTCTTTTGCCACGAATATGATTTCTCATTCTTTTATTGGAACGAATCACACATTTAACAACCATTTTTCCAGTGATTCTCAATTTGCTGGTGCTCAGAAACGGCACATATACATATAGGCGAGAAATGAATGCCAATTGGCTCGTCACAACTCTGTACTGAAGGGAGACGGCGTGCGTGTGACGTAGGTGGCGTTGTGGCATTTCATTGGTCAACGCTCAGAATATCTGACATGCCAGATATTGCTCTGCACGTTCGGAAAGACTCCCGAGCGTGCTATTCCACGCTATGACGTCAGAAACCAGGCACGCTCAACGTTCGGATGCACGATCCGTGTGCCGACGGCTTTACACTGTGCTTGATCACAAGTAACTAACGACACGCACTGCCAAGTTTATCTGCTAAATGCTATATCTGCTCAGGTGAACTGTGACACTTGGAAGGAAGTGACACGTTGTCTCTCATAGAAGTGTGCAAAATGAGATCTTCGACTGTGTATCATTGAAGTCACTAGGCGGTCTGAAAGGGATGATAAATATACTTTGAGCGAATAATGAAAATCAATTCTGCCCCTAAACCCGTCCAATTCTCGAAAATTTTCTGCCATGTAGTGAAACTGAAAAGTATGGGAAATACGGGCCTTCCAGTGAAAGGTGACATTGGGAAAAGTTCAGCTGCAATACTTGAAGATACACACAAAATTTTACCTGTGTATTATGATGTTGAAAAAAAAAATTGCCATCTTGTCACTACACTACTGTTTTTGGTAAAAGTTACTTAGTGAACCTCCCCTCTTTAATGCTTTTTTCGTTCGTTGTGTATGATATATGAGTATCATACGCATCAAAATACTCGCCGGAGGCTTGTTTATTATCTAATATACATTTTCTAAATTTCTAAGTTTTAGTTTTCGTAATGAAAAGTGCGTTAAGTGGAGTGAACGTAAACGTTACGCTACGCTCTAGGTCAATCTGTCATAACAGCCTTTATCTGGCATTCACATTCGTTGTCTTCGCCAACTCTCAACCGAATTATCACTTTTCAATCTAACCTAGACCACAGGCTACGCTACCCAACCAGGATTTCGGAGGGGCGGGGATGCATCGGTCCAATGTTGCACTCCAACCAAACATACCAGTGCTGCAGCTGTGCCGCCACGTGAAACACTTAGTGCAAAATTATTGTCACGGCGAAGTAGCTTCCCCTGTCGGCCAGCTGTACTTTCATAGGCTGAGACACAAGTTTCTTAGAATGAAGTACAAACGTCGGTCAACATATGGAACGTCGCGTCGAACGTCGTAATGCTTAAACGCTACGTTCAGTTTCGATTTGTGAATTCTAGTTGTCACTGAAATTTCAGCCAGAGTCGACAGCGTGATCCAAGGTTCTCGGCCAACAGAAGGCGCACAACGTTGAATAGCATCCACGTAGCAGAGCGCGCAATGTCTTCCGTGGAGACCGTACACCCTATTAAGAACTTTCGTAATGTGCAGGGAACGATCATAAATAGAGGTGTAATTATCGTGTTTGAATAAAAGTGTCATTTGTCGTCTCACTACGTATTTCTTTTATTACCTTCTGTACTGTACTATAGCAGTTCCTTGTATGTATAGTCCAAGTTTTATCGAGCTATGGCAGTGAGACATCATACGGAAGTTACTTTCGTCCTTAATTTTTGTTCACCAGTGCAGTACTAGGAAGGTTTTGCAACACTACACAACTATAAAATGAAGGAGGCAGATTGTTGCTGTGTTGTGAGAACACTTCATACCCGCATTGTAGCCACTGTGCTAAGTCCGAGAGCGCAGTCGTCGCACTAGCAGGGTTAGTTTGAAGTGATGGCTACGACATCGTGGTTACTATGTGAGATTCGAGCAGTTTTGCGGTACGACTTCGCGCACGGTTTAAATATAGACCATTGTTTTGAAGAAATGACTTGCACTCGGTCGTGTTTGTCCACATCGTACAATTATTTTCGAAAGAGGAAATTTCACTTTGGAGGGCGCTGAGAGTACAGGAAGACAACGATCATCAGTTACAGAGGAAAACATTGATGTTGTGGGGAAAATGCTAGACGAAGACAGGCGTGTGACCTATAAGCAAATGGAGGATACCTTAAGGCTAAGTGCACCAGCAATTAGTTCGATTCTGTGAGATCATTTTCAAATAAAAAAAATTTGTCGTGTCTGGGTGCCGGACAGCCTGACGGAAGAGCAGGTGACACGACGTGTGACTTGCCTTGGTGCCGGGAGATGTTAAAGAAGTTCTCTAAGGGACAATATCAGTAAGTGAATAACACCGTGACAGGTGGCGAGACTTGGCTGTACTATTATGACGTGACGACTAAGACTCAAAACAAGACTTGGCTCTTTGACGATGACGACACACCAGTAGCTGTCAGAAAATCCCGATCAGTAAAGATGAAAATGATAGCCTTTCCTTTTTTTGAAAATTGAGTGGATTTGTGGAGCGTGTTGTTATGGACAGACAGAAGACAGTCACAGCTAAGTGGTACACTGAGCAGTGCCTGCCCAAAGTCATCCAGTCTTTCAAGAGCCTGCGGCCGAAGTCAGGATTGGACACCCGATTCCTCCATCACGACAACGCTCCAGCTCACCGCACCAAAGCGTGCACCAAATATTTGCAGGGTACAGGACTGAAACTTCTTGAGCTCCCTCCTTACAGTCCACACCTTTTGCACAGCTCCCGCACGTGAAAACGGAGCTGGAAGGATAGCAGCTTTCAAGTGGTGAGGACCTCCTGAGCGCTACGGACAAAGAGTGCGCCTCACTCACTGCAGAAACTTGGCAGAACAGGTTTAGGGTTTGGTTTCGGAGGATCGAGGAGTGTATTCACTGTGCCGGAAATTGATTCGAAAAGAATTACATAAATAAAGCTGTATTGGAGACGTTTGGTAGTACCCTTTGTACACTACTGGCCATTGAAATTGCTACACCAAGAAGAAATGCAGATGATAAACGGATATTCAGTGAACAAATATATTTTACTAGAACTGACATGTGATTACATTTTCACGCAATTTGAGTGCATAGATCCTGAGAAATCAGTACCACAACATCCACCTCTGGCCGTAATTACGGCCTTGATACGCCAGGGCATTGAGTCACACAGAGCTTGGATGGCGTGTACAGGTACAGCTGCCCATGCAGCTTCAACACGATACCACACTTTAGCAAGACTAGTGACTGGCGTATTGTGACGAGCCAGTTGCTCGGCCACCATTGACCAGACGTTTTCAATTGGCGAGAGATCTGGAGAATGTGCTGGCCAGGGCAGCAGTCGAACATTTATTGTATCCAGAAAGGCCCGTACAGGACCTGCAACATGCGGTCGTGCATTATCCTGCTGAAATGTAGGGTTTCGCAAGGGATCGAATGAAGGGTAGGGCCACGGGTCGTAACACGTCTGAAATATAACGTCCACTGTTCAAAGTGCCGTCAGGCCGAACAAGAGGTGACCCAGACGTGTAACCAATGGCACCCCATACCATCACGCCGGATGATACGCCAGTGTGGCCATGACGAGTACACGCTTCCAATGTGTGTTCACCGCGATGTCGCCAAACACGGATGCGACAATCATGATGCTGTATACAGAACTTGGATTCGTCCGAAAAAATGACGTTTTGCCATACGTGCACCCAGGTTCGTCGTCGAGTACACCATCGCAGGAGCTCCTGTCTGTGATGCAGTGTCAAGGGTAATCGCAGCCATGGTCTCCGAGCTGATAGTCCATGCTGCTGCAAACGTCGTCGAATTGTTCGTCCAGGTGGTTGTCGTCTTGCAAACGTCCCTATCTGTTGTTTCAGGGATCGAGACGTGGCTGCACGATCCGTTACAGCCATGCCGATAGGATGCCTGTCATCTCGACTGCTAGTGATACGAGGCCGTTGTGATCCAGCACGGCGTTCCGTATTACCCTCCTGAAGCCACCGATTCCATGTTCTGCTAACAGTCGTTGGATCTCGACCAACGCGAGCAGCAGTGTCGCGATACGATAAACCGCAATCATGACAGGCTAGAATCCGAACTTTATCAAAGTCGGAAACGTGATGGTACGCATTTCTCCTCCTTACACGAGGTATCACAACATTCACCAGGGAACGCCGGTCAACTGCTGTTTGTGTATGAGAAATCGGTTGGAAACCTTCCTCATGTCAGCACGTTGTAGGTGTCGCCACCGGCGCGAACCTTGTGTGAATGCTCTGAAAAGCTAATCATTTGCATATCACAGCATCATCTTCCTGTCGGTTAAATTTCGCGTCTGTAGGACGTCATCTTCGTGGTGTAGCACTTTTAAGGGCCAGTAGTGTAAAATAAGAGAAATCAGAGCTCCCACGGTAAGATTTAGAGTGGAAAAGGCGAGAAATAGTCTGAACCGTCTACCATACACTCCATGTGATGTAGACAGATAGATACTTAATTAACCAGAAATTGTTCTGATTAGTCTGATTATTACTAGTGATTTTTATGACAACTAAATTCAGTCGAAATTGAATGTGTTTGAAAAATAGCTGCTGACTCCCCAGATACTGTGCACTTTTGCTGTTTATCTACTGTTGATAGTCGAGAGCACGTAATGACGTCACAGAAATGTGGAGCCACGTATAATGACGGAGTAATTGTGTTTGAGTAGCGCCAACTGAGCTCCGCACTTAACTCGGAGGACTTTTGTCATGTGTTGACAGTCCAGGAAGCGGCGTTGCCAGCTAATGAATTATTTGCCTCTGGGAGACAGCGAAAGTTTGTAACAGTGCTGCCACTTCATTTCTGCTCACGCCTTACCTCTACCTCGCAACACTTAAGTCGACCGTGGAATTTGGCAGGCCTGGGAGACGGCTTTGTTCTCCTGCCGCGGGGCGAGTGCTTACACACACACACACACACACACACACACACACACAGTGTTCATACATGCATACGGGCTCAAGTTGTAGAACGGCGCATGTTTCCCCAGAAACGCATTATCCTATCAAAACAAAGCCATTTCTGTGTGTCGCTCTACACTACCTCTTCCCGCACTGGAACTGCTTTAACTTGGAACTCCGGAAGCATTGGGGAGAACAACGTTCTCTGTTGTTTCCGCTAAACGCGACTAATTCAGTCCCAAGTACCGTCTGCAAGTGAGGAAAGTTTCGCATTCATTAAGCCAACTCAAGAGTTACGAAATCCGTCTCATAAGTAATGACAGGTGGAGAGATACAGGGACACGGGAGAGTCTTTCAAGTGGTATTTACACATACACACTTACCATCTTGTGCCCAATTAAGCACCTAACGTGGGACACCTGCGATTCGCTACGGTCGCAGGTTCGAATCCTGCCTCGGGCATGGATGTGTATGATGTCCATAGGTTAGTTAGATTTAAGTAGTTCTAGGGGACTGATGATCTCAGAAGTTAAGTCCCATAGCGCTCAGAGCCGTTTCAACCATTTGAACACCTGCGATTTCTGAGTGAACAGCTTCGTTATAGACTTAGGGAAAGCTTTTTACAGTGTTGACTGGGATATTCTCTTCCAAATTCTGAATGTGGCAGGGGTAAAATACAGGGAGCGAAAGGTTATTTGCAATTTGCACAGAAACCAGATGGCAGTCATACGAGTCGAGGGGTATGAAAGGGAAACAGTGGTTGGGAAGGGAGTGAGACAGGGTTGTAGCCTATCCCCGATGTTTTCAATCTGTATAGTGAGCAAGCAGTAAAGGAAGCAAAACAAAAATTCAGAGTAGGAGTTAAAAACCATGGAGAAGAAATAAAAACTTTGAAGTTCGCCGATGACATTGTAATTTTGTCACACACAGCGAAAGACCTGGAAGAGCAGTTGAACGGAATGGACAGTGTCTTGAAAGGAGGATATAAGATGAACATCAACAAAAGCAAAACGAGGATAATGGAGTGTAATCGAATTAAATCGGGTGATGCTGAGGGTATTACGTTAGGAAATGAGACACTTAAAGTAGTAAATGAGTTTCGCTATTTGGGGAGCAAAATAACTGATGATGGTCGAAGTAGAGAGGATATAAAATGTAGACTGGCAATGGAAAGGACAGCGTTTCTGAAGAAGAAAATTTTTTTAATACCGAGTATAGATTTAAGTGTCAGGAAGTCGTTTCTGAAATATTTGCGTGGAGTGTAGCCATGTATGGAAGTTAAACTTGGATGGTAAATAGTTTGGACAAGAAGAGAATAGAAGCTTTCCAAATGTGGTGCTACAGAAGAATGCTGAAGATTAGATGGGTAGATCACATAATTAATGAGAAGATACTGAAAAGCACTGGGTAGAAAAGAAGTTTGTGGCACAACATGACTAGAGAAGGGATCGGTTGATAGGACAAGTTCAGAGAGATGTATGGTCGCGGTGGAAGTGTTGTGGGTATAAATAGTAGAGGGAGACCAAGAGGTGAATACAGTGAGCAGATTCAGAAAGATGGAGGTTGCAGTAGTTATTCTGAGTTAAAGAGGCTTCCACAGGATAGGATAGCACGTAGAGGTGCATCAAACCCGTCTTCGTACTGAAGGTCACAATAACATTCAACAAATTTAGAACCAGTCACTTTTTTGGATTTTTGATACAATTTATTCATCCATAATCGATGCACTGATCAAAAGGTAGAACCAGCATCATTATCCATTAAAAGAAAGGTTGGATGCTCGTCTAACAGAGAGAATTTGGTGTTTCATAAGACAAAAGGCAAGTAGATTGGGATGGTTTTAAGGATGTTGATGGAGATCTTACAGGAATCGGTATGTCAGGGGACAAAATCATGTACAGGAATGAATGTAGACAAATCGTCAAAAACTACTGGGTTTTTGAGCTGGGAGAACAACTCTAAAGACGAAAGGGACCCCTGTCAGAAGGCCAGAGGAAGCCACTGAGTGGTGGGCGCAAGAGATAATGGCGGAGCATCCAAGCAGGCAGCAGGCACGAGGACAAGAGCTACAAATGGACAACGATGTTAATTGTTAAATCGTAGTTCATAGTAGTTCAGTTTGAATGTAAAATAATAATAATAATAATAATAATAATAATAATAGAATGAAATTCTCACTCTACAGCGGAGTGTGCGCTGATATGAAACTTCCTGGCAGATTAAAACTGTGTGCTGGACCGAGACTCGAACTCAGGATCTTTGTCTTTCGCGGGCAAGTGCTCTACCAACTGAGCTACCCAAGCACGACCCACGTCTCACACTCACAGCTTTACTTCTCCCAGTATCTCGTCTCCTACCTTCCAAACTTTACAGACGCTCTCCTGCGAATCTTGCAGAACTAGCACTCCTGGAAGAAAGGAAGGTAGGAGACGAGGTATTAGCAGAAGTGAAGCTTTGAGGACGGGGCGTGAGTCGTGCTTGGGTAGCTCAGTTGGTAGAGCACTTGCCCGCGAAAGGCAAAGGTCCCGAGTTCGAGTCTCGGTCCGGCACACAGTTTTAATCTGCCAGGAAGTTTCAATAATAATAATAATAATAATAATAATAAGTGTGAATGTGATCCCATTGGGTACGTAACACATGAACAAGTGCCAGAAGGTCTTGTTAGGTGCTTGAAAATAACTGGCAGTGGTAAAATATCTATGTGCCAACTATAAGAAGCCACTTTATTGGCTTCAGCAGGAATTATCCGCCAGTACATCACACTCATAGGCGCTCGTGAAGTGTCCAACTGGTGATAAAATACAACATCCAGCAAAAGGAACTGTTTTGCTTTGTTCATTGTTAATAATAATAATAATAATAATAATAATAATAATAATAATAATAATAATATAATGGGCAGCCGCCTTTTCAGTAGTTGCAGGGGCAACAGTCTTGATGATTGACTGATCTGGCCTTGTAACACTAACCAAAACGGCCTTGCTGTGCTGGTACTGCGAACGGCTGAAAGCAAGGAGAAACTACAGCCGTAATTTTTCCCGAGGGCATGCAGCTTTACTGTATGGTTCAATAATGGTGGCGTCCTCTTGGGTAAAATATTCCGGAGGTAAAATAGTCCCCCATTCGGATCTCCGAGCGGGGACTACTCAAGAGGACGTCGTTATCAGGAGAAAGAAAACTGGCGTTCTACGGATCGGAGCGTGGAATGTCAGATCCCTTAATCGGGCAGGTTAGGAAATTTAAAAAGGGAAATGGATAGGTTAAAGTTAGATATAGTGGGAATTAGTGAAGTTCGGTGGCAAGAAACAATCAATGCCTTCTCTGCGTGATAACAATGGAGATATTATCGAAGACAGTGCTGCCAAAGCAGAGTTACTAAACACGGCCTTCCGAAATGCCTTCACAAAAGAAGACGAAGTAAATATTCCAGAATTCGAATCGAGAACAGCTGCCAACATGAGTGACGTAGAAGTAAATATCCTCGGAGTATTGAAGCAATTCAAATCACTTAATAAAAGCAAGTCTTCTCGTCCAGACTGTATACCAATTAGGTTCCTTTCCGAGTATGCTGATGCATTAGCTCCATACTTAACAATCATATACAACCGTTCGCTCGACGAAAGATCCGTACCCAAAGACTGGAAAGTTGCACAGGCCACACCATTATTCAAGAAAGGTAGTATGAGTAATGCACTAAATTACAGGCCCATATCGTTAACGTCGACATGCAGCAGCATTTTAGAACATATATTGTGTTCAAACATTATGAATTACCTCGAAGGAAACGGTCTATTGACACACAGTCAACATGGGTTTAGAAAACAGCATTCCTGTGAAACACAACTAGCTCTTTATTCACATGAAGTGCTGAGTGCTATTGACAAGGGATTTCAGATCGATTCCGTATTCCTGGATTTCCGGAAGGCTTTTGACACTGTATCACACAAGCGGCTCGTAGTAAAACTGCGTGCTTACCGAATATCGTCTCAGTTATGTGACTGGATTTGCGATTTCCTGTCAGAGAGGTCACAGTTGGCAGTAATTGACCGAAAGTCATCGAGTAAAGCAGAAGTGATTTCAGGCGTTCCCCAAGGTAGTGTTATAGGCCCTTTGCTGTTCCTTATCTATATAAACGATTTGGGAGACAATCTGAGCAGCCGTCTGCGGTTGTTTGCAGATGACGCTGTCGTTTATTTTGTTGACACCGACCTACATAGGGAGGAACGATCAGCACGATAAAACAAGGGAAATCAGAGCTCGTACGGAAAAATATAGGTGTTCATTCTTTCCGCGCTCTATACTAGATTGGACTAATAAAGAATTGTGAAGGTGATTCGATGAACCCTCTGCCAGGCACTTAAATGTGATTTGCACAGAATCGATGTAGATGTAGATCCCTCAAAAAAGAAACTGAGTCTGATTTTTAATAAACGGCTGAAAATATCCAACTGACTCTCTTTCTGTTTACAGTACGAGGTAGGCAGTCCGGCTTTCAAGGCAGAAGTCCGGTCAAATATAACGCCCTGACCGGTTTTTACTTATTTTTATTTTTTTTCTTCCTAGAAATACTCCACATGGCTGAGTCGGATTTCATCTTGTAGTCTCCCTCCCTCCCTCCCTTCCTGATTCCACCTGTTGTCCACATTAAACAATACCCAGTCCAGGTAATTAATATATGTTCTCTCATTTTAGTATATCACACAGTATTTTGGTTTTTCACGTTAACAAAGCCGAAATTGCACTGTTCGCACAAAATACAAAAATGCGTCCGATCATGTCAAAAAATATCTCTGAGCACTAAGGGACTTAACATCTGAGGTCATCAGTCCCCCAGAACTTAGAACTACCTAACTAACGTAAGGACATCACATACATCCATGCCCGAGGCAGGATTCGAACCTGCGACCGTAGCGGTCCCGCGGTTCCAGACTGAAGCGCCTAGAACCGCTCGGCCACTCCGGCCGGCAACCGATCATGTCAGAGGCAAGCTTAAAACTCTCACACTGCGGAAATAACAATATTCCAAAGGGATTGCAATTTTTCTTAACAAGTGAATTTCTACTTGTTTTCGTTACATTATTAATTTCGATTATTATTTCATAAATGAATCCAGAAATAAACATAGCAAACAGTACAGAATTGCGTTATTAGTAATTTCAAATGTTTCTAAAAAAAATAGTTTAATCGTAAATTCAGAACTGGTACTTATGGATTGTAACATCGATCTAAGATATTTTATAAAAGCCTGCCGGAGTGGCCGAGCAGTTCGAGGCGCTTCAGTCTGGAACCGTGCAAACGCTACGGTCGCAGGTTCGAATCCTGCTTCGGGCATGGATATGTGTGATTTCCTTAGGTTAGTTAGGTTTAAGTAGTTCTAAGTTCTAGGGGACTGATGACCTCAGCTGTTAAGTCCCATAGTGCTCAGAACCATTGGAACCATATTTTACAAGGTAATTCCTTTTCATAAATTTTAGCTTGAAAATTATAGGAAAGTTTTCAGGAAAGCAAGTAAGATAATATTGACCTGTCCAAAATTCGAAAAATAATACTGGTGTCGATAACTACTGTTGAGGGAAAGTAATGCTAGAGGAGGATGACCCGTTGCAACCCTCATGAGCGCATCGGAGGGTGTAGTGATCCCAGTTTTGAAATGGTGTCCAGTTGCGTGCGAGGTAAAAGAAGAAAAAAAAAAATGGACGACGACAGAGAGAGAAATGGGGGCAAGGAGGGGTGGGAAGAGTAGGGGGGAGGAGGGGTGGGAGCAGGTAGATCTGACCGGAAGTTCGGCGCAGGCGCCACAATGGAGCATCGGAAGTGACGCGTGGACTAACCGCGCCCCGCCGGAACTTCCGGGAGATTGTTTTCTAGCGCACCCGGTGCATGCTCTGTGTGTGTGTGTGAGAGAGAGAGAGAGAGAGAGAGAGAGAGAGAGAGAGAGAGAACGGACGGTAGGCAACTGGCTAAGCGACCAGTTGTTGGCCGGCGTGATCGGCACGAGTTTCCACAGCGCCTCGCAAGTTCGGCGCGTGTCGATTTCGGGAGTTGTAACTGGTTCGAGATCGGGATTACGTGTTAGCGCGACGTGCGTCGGTTCCGTTGACAGTCGAACCGACATTTCTCGCGGATGGGAAGCGTCCAACAGCTGCACACCAACACTTCCTCCCGTGGAGGATGCTCCGCGTCTTCTGCGAGGGTCTGACGTCATTACGTGCAGTCGGAGTGACGTCAGCGTCTGCTTTCGGTTCGGTGCCGCAGTCGCCGTGTTGACCGAGTGTTCTCGCGCCAGTATCTAACTGTCTGCAGTGTGTCGATGTATGCGTCACTGTGGCTGCTGAATGCACGCTCGTGACCGCCTGTGCCTATCCGGAACTGTGTGGGCAGTGTCACCTCCGATATAGTGGGGACTTGAGGCAGTAGACATTTCCCTCCTCTTGAAAGTTACTTATTTGTGGCAAACTGTCTTTTGCGTGGTCGATGGAAACTGCAGGGGTACACCTAAAGACCACGACTGAATGCCTAATCTATGACTGACTATTTAAACTGTTCGAGTCTCACGTTCTATGAGATCGCAGTTCACATGCCGGCTCCGCCAACCAGATTTAGCTACTCCGCGACTTACGTGTTCCATGGCCTTGCTCAATGCTTAATGCCGCGTGCTGGCGTAGCTCTTTTCTCCATCCTTGGCCAACCTCCCGTCTTCAGACCGTAAAATAAGTGAAAAATACATTACTCAAAAAACACGCAGTAAAAACTGTCGCGTTCAAGCTTACCCTCTTTTCGTGTTACGTCGGGGATACCGGCAACGTCTTTGCAACAATACAATTTCGGTTTTACTGACGAAGCAGATCAGCTTCTACCAAATCTATCGCACGATTTCGCGTTCGTGCGTGTTAACTGTTTCAAACTTTCGCTACACGTTGCCAGCTAGTTCTGCTATCGGTGGCTTCTGCACAGGTTCTCTCTGCTACTATCCGCTGTCTACATCGTGGATAGGGGCACGCACAAGTATATTCTGTCGGTTATCTCTCTGTTTAAGAAATTTCGCTTTTCTCTGTTTTTTTCGAATATATCTAATTTTGAGAGTGCTTAGCTAACTATACGGCAGTAGCACATGTGACATGCTGCTGGTGCATACTAGATACTGCGATTTACAGTAATGAGGCACAACTTACTGTATTAATATTTTCAACCCCCGTTCTGCTATGCAGATTTAGGCTCTTCGTCTTTCCGTGAGGTGAATTCCCGGATGATTCCTTGACCGAATCCCTCGTTCCACCCTTACCCTGCGTGATTCTAAAGCTGCTTGTTTGAATTTTGACCTTTTCTTCCTTTCCTTGTTAAAATGGCCTCCACAAAAACTTTCGAAGGCTTCAGTGCGAGATGTTAAAAGCTCTAAATGAAGACTCTAAAGTTATGTAAACACAACACTAAGGTGAACGGACGTGACAAGAAGCTGCAGATTGATATTTAGTTCCTTAAGCATATGGCCATATTCTGAACACACATTTACATAAAATACACACTGACAATAATTAGTTTATTTGAGGTACTGTGTAGGTCACATAATAGCGGCGAGCGCTTCAATTCAAGATTCACAGTAACAAATAGCTGGTGCGTATCTCTTCTTACGTAAACACTTCGTCATTTTTACAGTGTAAACCCATTCACCTTTCTCGCATTGACTGCCGTGTATTTCTGTCGGTATTTATTACGGAGTTGCTGTAAATGTATAAATTACTTTTGCTGAGGTACCTTATTACTAGCTCGTAGACGATAATTGTCGCTTATCCCAACGGAGTAACAGAGCACTCCTGGACGCGAGGAATGGTGACTATTCGGTTATTAGGTACTTAACAAGCCCTTCTTACTGAATTCCTTAGCAGGGGGCCAGCAAAGAAGAGGTGGTCGACATCCTCAACATTTTAATTCCTGCCCTCACAGTAGGCTATTTCAGTATCCCGTGTGATACAAAAGCCTTGCAAAGCTATAGTCGGTTTTGTGGAACAAAAGTTTCGGTGGGATCTCTACTTCGACTGTCTCGTGGTAACCGCCTTTTAATTGCCTCGATTCGTTCTAGTATTCTTGCCTGAGGAGTTTAATGCGGCAGTTAACAAAGTTACAAAATTCTTTGTGGGGTAATTTTATTCCAAGTATATCTAGAGGTACCTCCGTTAATATTTCTCCCTTCGCAACTGCATGTACTTTGCTGCACCCGCTTTGACTGCCGTCGTCTTCGTGAGAGCTCCATTTTCTGTTGTACTGCTCTATTATGTCGATGATCTAATTGCATCTACTGGCTTGGAAACGTAGCGATATTGCCGTTACTCATAAAAGAAGAAAGCGCCCATAATAGCGAGGAAGGGAGGAAGAATCGATGGGTTGTTAGAGACTGTTGTTGGATTTCAGCTGAAGAAGGATCTCGATGCAACACCGGGTACGGTAAAGAAGTGAACAGTCGATGCTGGTGGCAGTAATGCGCCGAATGGCTTCCCTGTGGACGGCAAAGAAAGAGGAGCAGAAACACCTGTCGACGGAGCCGCGAGAGAAAGGTTGGGTAAAAGAACCGAGGCTAGGAGCGTAGAAACGGTTTCTGGGGGAAGTGTACAGTGTTGCAGGTAGCAGTTGGGTGATCGAGCCGTGTAAGAAGCAAACTGGCGGAGAGGACAGAGAAGTGGTTTCTAAGAGTAAAGTTGATGGAACGATAGGGCAGGGGGAACACGGGAGCTGTGGGGGTGGCATAGCAAGGGGGGAGGGGCAGGCTGGACGTGTCTACAGCAGGGCAGCGGTGACAAAGCTGAAGGCCGCGAGAGGCTGCCACGTGTGGACTGTCAGTTGCTTTGGACGAGACAGCAGCGTGCGTGACGTCATACGTAGCCAGCGAAGAAGCGAGCCATGGTGTCCGACACGCCGACAAGGAAGAGGCTCAAGAACTTCCGACAGGTACAGTACGTCCGGCTGACGGAAGTAGCGTCCGAATTTCATCTCTTAATTTACAAGTGAGTTTTGACAACCAGGGTGCAAATTTTCGCTCCCTGCGAATTTCCACACCCACTCACTTGTAAAATTGCTTAACTCCAGTTTTATACATTTTTTAGTGAATTCTGAAGGTGGCAGGGGTAAAATACAGGGAGCGAAAGGCTATTTGCAATTTCTACAGAAAGCAGATGGCAGTTATAAGAGTCGAGGGGCATGAAAGGGAAACAGTGGTTGGGAAGGGAGTGAGACAGGGTTGTAGCCTATCCCCGATGTTATTCAATCTGTATATTGAGCAAGCAATAAACAAAAGAAAAGTTCGGAGTAGGTATTAAAATCCATGGAGAAGAAATAAAAACTTTGAGGTTCGCTGATGACATTGTAATTCCGTCAGAGACAGCAAGGGACTTGGAAGAGCAGTTGAACGGAATGGACAGTGTCTTGAAAGGAGGATATAAGATGAACATCAACAGAAGCAAAACGAGGATAATGGAATGTAGTCGAATTAAGCCGGGTGATGCTGAGAGATTAGGAAATGAGGCGCTTAAAGTGGTAAATGAGTTTTGCTATTTGGGGAGAAAAATAACTGATGATGGTCGAAGTAGAGAGGATATAAAATGTAGACTGGCAATGGCAAGGAAAGCGTTTCTGAAGAAGAAAAAGTGTTAATATCGAGTATAGATTTAAATGTCAGGAAGTCGTTTCTTAAAGTATTTGTATAGAGTGTAGCCATATATGGAAGTGAAACATGGACAATAAATAGTATAGACAAGAGGAGAATAGAAGCTTTCGAAATGTGGTGCTACAGAAGAATGCTGAAGATTAGATGGGTAGATCACATAACTAATGAGGAGGTATTGAACAGAATTGGGGAGAAGAGGAGCTTGTGGCACAACGTGACTAGAAGAAGGGTTCGGTTGGTAGGACATGTTATGAGACATCGAGGGATCACCAATTTAGTATTGGAGGACAGCGTGGAGGGTAAAAATCGTAGAGGGAGACCAAGAGGTGAATACACTAAGCAGATTCAGAAGGATGTAGGCTGCAGTAGGTACTGGGAGATGAAGAAGCTTGCACAGGATAGAGTAGCATGGAGAGCTGCATCAAACCAGTCTCTGAGCTGAAGACCACAACAACAACAACAACAACAACAACAAGATGTCGTCGGGATCTTGACACACAAATACGTACGTTAGTGTTAAAAGAACTTTACTCCTAGCAGTCATTGACCAAACTCTGTGTACGAACAGCGTGAAGGCGACTACACATGGAAATAACAGTTTAGTTTCTGACCACAAAGATAATAAAGAGGAAGCTGTGACTTTTTGGTTTTTCTGTATTCATGATTATTTTAGAATTTTAAGATGGTTAACTAACGTTAAGTTGTAAATGAAAGACTAAAAAAGTTAAAACGAGGAATATTGTAAAGAATGACTCTTATTTTCAAGAAATATAATAAAACAAGCTCGTGTAAAAGGACAACAATACATAAACAGTCGGAAGAAACTGTGAAAATGGTCGAATTATACGATATATTTGTTAGTGCCTCGTGGCATAATGGTATAAGAAAACAATACCACCAGTGGAAACAATGAAATGTCTTGTGCCCCGATCTGAACAAGTTAAGGATGTGTAGCGACTTCACTTAACGTAGCCATCGTATGTCATATATTCAAGCTTTTAGATGGGTAGATCACATAACTAATGAGGAGGTATTGAATAGAATTGGGGAGAAGAGGAGCTTGTGGCTTAGCATATTCAGACAGCAATACCTCCGTCAAAACAAAAATGTCACGGACATTCAGCAAGTACTCTCATATGCTTCCCATGGAGGAGAAGAAAAGATTTTCTACGAAGCTACTGTTAATTGGAATGACGTGGCCGGAGCAGATGATAGTGAAGTAGAAAGTTCAAAGTTAAATCAGCATCTGTAAAATTATTGACTTCGTGCCAGGCTCAAAAACCACGGTTAACGTTTTGTTTGTTATGTACTTCGATGTTCTAAAAGTACTAAATAATTTTACTTCTGGAATATTGTTTAGATACCTGCAAAAATGAGATAAGTTGTTATACATAAATTTCGCAGTCATTCAAGAAAATTTATTAAGCCACTGTTGAGTTTTTACAAAAATATGATTTTATTTCAAGTAACAATATCAAGAACAATATGAAATATTATGTCTGGAATATTTTTACAAATGAACTGTTAAATGGACTTACGTCCATGCACTATAAAGGCCTTAAAATACGTCTAAATTGCGTCTGAAATGAAAAGTGGTGTGACAAGTCCATGAATAACAGTAGTAGCAGTTTAGTAGTTGAAGTCACGCAGCTGAACCAGGCGGCAAAGTTTTTTCTGTTTTCTTAGAAGTAGAGTCAATAGGCTTCAGCTCTTTTAACAAATGATTATTCATATATATTGTGGGTTGTGCACAGTATGGGGTAGTCTCATGCGAGACGGACTTGCTAAGGTTTTATTTTCCTGACGTCGATATTCTGATGACAGTAAAAGAAATGAACCGACTGAAACTCTTAAAGTAGGCCTAGTTACAAATAAATCAATGTGGAAATCACTCCACGTCAGTACTAACGTATCACCTCTGTCTTGATTTGTAGATCAGATGACTGTATGTTAAACCATAATCTTGTGTTTCTCTTCGGAAGACGGTTGGTGTATTCACTGATTTACAGTGATGACTCAAGCCTACATTTAAAAACATTGTTTTGGGTAATTTCTGGAAAACATATGTTCTAGAATCAGTTTGTAATGAAGATTCTGAAAAGTACTTTCATTTTCTCCTATTACGTAAGAAAACAAAATAACCTATTATGTATTAAAAATTTAAGTAATCGCTATATAAATAAAAAAGTGCAATCAGTGCCTGTATTTTTGTAATTGTTTTATTTTCTTAGATATATAATAAAAATTCTACAAGCAGGCGACTTAACATTATGAGTACTCCATTGCATTAATATTCAAACTTTCCTCTTTGATTCCTCGCTGAACCTCATCTTTATTCCTCCCCTTCAACATCTAACAATAGTCGACCATCATATTTTCGTTACATCTTCACTGGTACCTCTCCTTAATATCGTGCTGGAAGTGTTCTCTTAGTTTGTGCCCCAGATTTTCATGGAAGTAGTCAGTATGCGAGTGTAGGAAATTTACTTGTACACTCATGCTACAACCAGAATTCTTGAAATATTTCCAACACGATTTTGACAATCTTCTTCTAATTTCGATGTTTTTTACTCCCTAAAACATCGTCAGGAACAGACCCGAAGGCAGTCCACATCTACATCCGGAGGGTACTAGTCAATGTATCTTTCCCTCTAAAATACACGGAATTCTCATATTTGTGCCTTTTCATCAATTTGTGACTTTGACGACCAACAAAAACTTCAGACTTCAATTTATTTTGACTGATGAAGAAAAATTTCGCAGAAAGGTATTTAAAGCATGATCCATAAATCCCAATTAGACAAGTAATGGTGGAAGCAACGGTTTTTTTTCTTTTTTTACCACAAACTTTTCATGCAAATACCTCCCATTTGCCCAGAGTTTTAGCGAAGATGAAAAATAGCGTCATACGTAAGATTTATATGCTGCAATGCACTCGACCTATAGAGGTCAAATGAAGAACTGGATACTACCTTCGTAGCTCAATTATGTTACAGGATGCCAATGTTGCGTAACTCGCTTTTTTCGTCCTTCGTAGAACTAGTATCCTGTTCTGGTGACCTGTGTAGGTAGTAATACTAGTGCTGGCGAAGGTGAGAAAAAGCGAAAGCTGTAAAATTTGTATTCGTACTGCACTTGACCAACCCTGCTTCCATATTCATAGAAATATACGAATGAGGTAAACTGAAGAGTAGGATACTATACTTAACATTACGTTTGGAATATGAATGTACATGCTATGTGTCTACCATCTGGTTTCTCTGTCCTACTTTCCTTTGTTTCTCAATACTCGGTTTTGCTGTTAAATCTGTGCAATACATCATCTCTGATAACTTCCGACGTCTCAAAAACATCGTTTGGTGTTGGGAGCGCCTATATTGTAGGCGACACCCCAAATCGAATTCGGCTTCCCAACCAGTGTTCGAGCTTTATGCTGTTCTCCAGGCTGTCCAATACATCCGCCGCCATCAGCGGATACAGTATGTTATCTGTTCAGATTCTCTCAGCTCTCTCCTCAGTCTCCAAGCTCTCTACCCTGTCCCCCCTCTGGTCCACCGGATTCAGAACTGCCTACGCTTGCTCCACTTGGGGGGCCTCTCTGTGGCGTTCCTCTGGATCCCAGGACTTGTTGGTATCTGTGGAAACGAGGCGGCCGATATAGCGGCCAAGACTGCAGTCTCTCTTCTTCGGCCAGCTATTCGCACGATTCCCTTCGCCGATCTACGGAGTGTTTTATGTCGTCGTGTTGCTCTTTTATGGTACGCACATTGGTCGACACTTCCCAATTGCGGGACGTGAAAGCTCTTCCCTGTGCTTTGACCTCTTCCTCCCGAACTCGTCGTCGGGAGGAGGCATTTTTAACTAGACTCCGGATAGGGCTCTCAACTGTGGACGGTGAGACAGCTTTTACTTGAGTGCCCCTATTTTACTCCGTTACGCGTCCGTATACAGCTGTCGCCTGATATATCGTCGATTTTAGCAGATGACACGCGATCAGCCGATCACGTTATCGAGTTTATTAGTGCCAGTGAGATGACGTCAGTCATTTGAAGCTCTTTTCCGGGACAAACAACCCCCCTTCTATAGTGGTTTTTTAAGCTTTCCTTCTGTTTTTGGTTTCCCCACTTTTTTGAGTTTTGCTCCCATTGCTGCTGGTTTCCAGTTTCGTGTTTTTTTTGTTTTTTTTTACCTTAGTCACAGACCGGACGCTAATGACCGTAGCAGTTTTGCGCCCTAAAATCATAACAAAAAAAAACTTCTGACGTCATTGGTCAAAGTACAGGAGCCTTAGGTCAAAGCTGACAGGTTGTATCCCATTCCTCAGTAATTCCAAATGCAGCTTACATAGCTTTTCTCGAATACCTCACACCGCGCAGTGTGTTTGGTGAGCCTGACGTTTCGACCTCTGTGTCCCGTCATCAGGAGCAGCTGCGGAAGCGCAAGGAGGCGGAGGAGCAGCAGGAGGCGCTGAACCGGTCGCTGCGCGGGTCGCGGAAGCTGCAGGCGCTCGAGTCGCGGCCGCACGGGCTCGTCAACGACGCCTACTCGTCGGCCGACGAGGACGACCTGGGCGCCGTCACGGGCCAGCAGCAGCAGCAGCTGGCCGCCGTGCACAGGGTCATCGGTGAGTAACTTGCCCGACACTACATCTTTCATTTATTACAGACTAGCCGAGAAACATTTTTTTGTTGCACGGCTTAGGGGTGGAAGCTCCGTCGTCGCACACGACTCCAACTTCGAAGTGTGCAACATGGGGAGATGCATTAAGCATACCCTTCGACACCCCTGAATTGCAGTTTGCCTGATTTCAGGCGCATAGCAGCCGCAAGGCAAAATGTGTGTCCAAGTTTCAGACAAACACTGAAGAGCCAAAGAAAGTACACCTGCGTAACATCGTGCAGGGCCCGCGCGAGCACGCAGAAGTGCCGCAACACGATGTTGCGTGCACTAGACTAATGTCTGAAGTAGTGCTGGAGGGAGCTGACACCGTGAATCTTGCAAGGGTGTCCATAAATCCGTAAGAGACGTGGAGACATGAACAGCACGTTGCAAGGCATCCCAGATATGCTCAGTAATGTTCATGTCTGGGCAATTTGGTGGCCAGCGGAAGTGGTAAAAAGCAGAAGAGTGTTCCTGGAGCCACTCTGTAGCAATCCTGGACGTGTGGGTGGTTGCATTGTCCTGCTGGAATTGCCCAAGTCAGTCGGAATGCACAGTGGACATGAATAGATGCAGGTGCCCAGACAGGATGCCTACGTACGTGTCACCTATCAGAGTCGTATCTAGACGTATTAAGGGTCCCATATAATTCCACCTGCACACGCCCCACGCCATAATAGAGCCTCCACGAGCTTGAACATGGTCCATGGATTCATCAGGTTTCTTCACACCCCTTGATACGCCCTGCTGAACCCGCAGTACAGGACAGGTAGTTGGAATTGTGGTAAGAGGCCAAAATGAGTGGCTGTAAGTTACACTCGAACACATATAACTTTATTTATCTGACCAAACATTACAGTACAAATTCTTGAACTTAGTTTTCGGCTGAATACGCCACACTATCTTATGCCTTAAGGGCACAACCACTTTAATTTTTAAAAAAGGCTAAAAGCCATTAACTCAAAATTCAGACGCCAAAGAGAATGTTTAGAAGGCAGAAGGCCTCACGTTAAGTAAGTTCTATAATTTCGCTGAAGGCCCAAAAATCTAGCAGTTGAAAAGCAACAACCTTTATTTAGAGACGGCTGAAGGCCCATGATTTAAGACTCAAGGTAAAATTAAATAAAAAACACAAGGCAGAAGGCCTTATCTTCAATTAGGTTGAAGGCCCCAAACAGTCTGATGCTCGAAAGACAAGGATCCTTAATTTAAATTGGCTGAAGGCCCCATGACTTAAAACTCAAGGTAAAATAAATTTAAACAACAAAGCCTTATCTTAAATTAGGCTGAAGGCCCCAAACAATCTAACACTTGATAAGCAAGGAATTTTAATTTTAAAGTGGCTGAAGGCCCATGACTTAAACCATTACTAAAAACAATTCAACTTTAATTCAAAACCATCGGTTTTGAGCCGTACAAATACCAGAACGGAAAATAAGAAACCGCAGTGCAGCTAAAGGCGCTCAGAAGTTTCGGGGGTCGGCCAGCACTTGAAATACTAACGATCGCTTAGGTCGGTCAGGCAGTCGGCCCAACCATTCTCGATCCGACGACAACCCAACCAACAGACAGTCAACAGACCCACCGACAAGGTAACTTGCGCTCCACTCGCCCAGGATACGACCGGGAATTCAATGCAAAACGTAGAAGGCATGGACGCCCACAACCACGCATACATTAAGGTGTCAGACTACACACTGTCCTGGACAGCGACCACTCGGTGGGGAAGGACGTCAACGGCCAGGGCAGGTAACAGGAACGTTAACGGCCACAAGGCAGAAAATTCCGCTGGTGCACGTCAACTGCAAATAACCAAATACAGTTAGACTCCACCAGACAGTGGCTAAACGTTCGCCAACTCGAACACACACGTTGTTGCTAGCGGGAATGTCCCAACAGCCAACAACGAGAACCAAACGGCACAATGTGAACAGTCCAAACCCAACTTTCGTGTCCAGGGTCCGTGAGCCACACACCTCGTAGCAATGGGAACAGCCCCACACACTCCGACACTGCGTAGAGAGCGCAAGTGGGCCCGACGAAACTACGCCCTGCTGAGATTTCCTCACTGCTCCATGCCAACCGACCGACTGCCACACGCCAGCACGGATACAGCACTAACATAACTGAGCAGTCGCCATCACAAGCTACACACACTTGCACGAAAACTAGACAATACTAACGACAGCGACTGTGCAATAACAAGGACGCATCACGAGTCGGCACACACAGGCAACCCATAAGCGATCGCCGGCCAACATACACGTCGTTCTACAATACGACTGACCGACGACCTACCGAGGTAGTCCGCACCGAAGTGATATGTATCGGCAACCGTCGGGCTAGTCATGGCTGTCCGGACCTCACTGCAGCCGCGCCCCGACTGAACTTGTGCAGCGTCCTAAATCAAACACTTCCAGGTCTGAACTGCACTGCTAGTGCCTCTCAACTCAGTGGCAGATCCGAACTCACTCCGAACACACGACAACTGGGAAGTAATAGCAGTCCGCAAAGATAATACTCCAGAGCCTATATCGATAAGCGCCGCTGCTGCCGCTCACGGGCAGGCAAGGCGGCAACTCGATGACACCAGTAATAGAAATTAACATAACGAGGTGGTAGTACAGTAAAAACAGGATGTCGAATGAGACATGGCACCAACACGAGCCGCCCACGGCTCACCCGTGCACGTCCATCCGCTCGATACAATTTGAAACGAGACTCGTCCGACCAAGCAACACCTTTCCAATCGTCAACAACTCAATGTCAGTGTTGAAGGGCCCAAGCGAGTCGTAAAGCTTTGTGTCGTGCAGTCATCAAGGGTAGACGAATGGGGATTCGGCTCCGAAAGCCTATGTCGATGACATTTAGTTGAATAGTTCGCACGCTGACACTTATTGATGGGCCAGCACTGAAATTTGCAGCAAGTTGCGGAAGGGTCGCACTTCTGTCACGTTGAACGTTTCTCTTCAGTCGTCGGTGGTCCCGTTTTCTCAGGATCTTTTTCCGGCTGCAGCGATGTCAGAAATTTGACGTTTTACCAGGCTCCTGATATTCACGGTACACTCGTGAAATGGTCGTACAGGAAAATTCCCACTTCATCGCTGTCTCGGAGTTGCTGTGTCCCACCGCTCGTGCGCCGCCTATAACACCACATTCAAACTCACTTAAATCTTCCCGAATAAGATTTTCACTCTGCAGCGGAGTGTGCGCTGATATGAAACTTCCTGGCAGATTAAAACTGTGTGCCAGACCGAGACTCGAACTCGGGACCTTTGCCTTTCGCGGGCAAGTGCTCTACCATCTGAGCTACCGAAGCACGACTCACGCCCGGTCCTCACAGCTTTACTTCTGCCAGTATCTCGTCTCCTACCTTACAAACTTTACAGAAGCTCTCCTGCGAACCTTGCAGATCTAGCACTCCTGAAAGAAAGGATACTGCGGAGACATGGCTTAGCCACAGCCTGGGGGATGTTTCCAGAATGAGATTTTCACTCTGCAGCGGAGTGTGCGCTGATACGAAACTTCCTGGCAGATTAAAACTGTGTGCCCGACCGAGACTCGAACTCTGGAGGTTCGCAGGAGAGCTTCTCTATAGTTTGTAAGGAAGGAGACGAGATAATGGCAGAAGTAAAACTGTGAGGGCGGGGCGTGAGTCGTGCTTCGGTAGCTCAGATGGTAGAGCACTTGCCCGCGAAAGGCAAAGGTCCCGAGTTCGAGTCTCGGTCTGGCACACAGTTTTAATCTGCCAGGAAGTTTCACTTAAATCTTGATAACCGCCATTGTAGCAGCAGTAACTGATCTAACAACTGCGCCAGACAATTGTTGTCTCGTATAGGCGTTAGCGATCGCAGCGCCGAACTCTGCCTATTTAAATATCTCGGTATTTGAGTACGCATGGCTACAGCACCTCCTTCGCGCGTCAGTGTAGAAGTGCAATTGGCACATCTGTCATTTGTTCTCAGGTTGTTCATGTGGAAAAGTTTCCGACTTGATTATATGTTCGCGCGGCAGGAATCACCAGATTTTGAACGCGGTATTGTTGTTAGAGATATTTCGAAAACCGTTAGGGAATGCAATATTCCGAGAGCAACAGTCTCAAAATTGTGCCGATGACATAAAATTTCAGGCATTTCCTCTCACCACGGAAAACGCAATGGCAGACGGTCTTCACTCGACTACAGAGGCCAGCGGCGTTTCCGTAGAGTTGTCAGTGCTATCGCACAAGCAACACTGCAGAGATCAATGTGGGACATACGAGTCCTGTACAAGTTCACCTTTTAGAACATTTAAAGCGCAAGTTCTCAGCCATTGCATCAATTTGAAGTACTATCAAGGTTCGTTTGAGTATTAGTGCAGCCTCGTTTGCACTGTGCTTCGTTGTAGGTAACTGCATCAGTTGCGATATGTCTGAGGTTAGTATTAAGATTGCCCCTTAGGTCATTAATGCAGGGTGAAAAGTATTTAAACCGACAAACTCTGTGAGATTGTAGGGGACATGAAAACAAATATTTTCGCTAATGTCATTTTTTCCTAGGAGGATTATTTAAACTGGTGGAAGCCGTATTACGCTCTTCAGTTGTTAGAGGTCGTATTATGTTCAGTTGTAGGCAACTGCTGTCCACCAGTGTAGTAGTGCATTGTCTCTGTTTACTAATGGAGCGATTCACCTGGAGTGAGTACTCTGACATGATTGGTGCGTACTACGTAGCGCACCACAACGGACGAACTGCACAGCCGGTTTGTCAGCAACAATATCCTAATCGTCGTATCCCGCATCATATGACCTTTGCTACTGTGTACCAACGTCTGCGTGAGACCGGGTCATTTAGCAGATTACCTGGACAGGGACGCCGTCGCACGGTAAGAACGCTGCAATTTGAGGAAGGTGTCTTGCAGCATGTGGAGCGGGATGCAAACAGCACTCGTGAAATTGCACGTAACATGGGGACTAATCAGACGAATGTAAGAACAGTCCTTCGAGAGCAATTGTTACGTCCATTTCACTTATAGCGTGTCCACAACCTGGAACCAGTTGATTATCCACCCAGAGCACAGATTTCGCAGTGGTACCTGGAACAGTGTGAAATGCATCCTACATTTCCATCCTCTGTGTTGTTTACCGATGAAGCAACGTTCGGGCGTGATGGAGTCTTCAACATTCACAATTCGCATGTTTGGAGTGAGGATAACCGACATGCCACAGTTACTAGCGCTCATCAAGTGCGGTTCTTCGTTAATGTGTGGGTCGGTGTTGTTGGGGACTGTTTAATTGGGCCGTATGTGCTACCTAGGCCATTAAATGGCAAACACTATAACAATTTTCTCGCCAGAGCATTGCCAGAATTTGCTGGAAGACGTCCCGCTCCCTACAAGACAACGCATGTGGTTCCAACATGACGGGGCGCCGGCACATTTCAGTCGTCATGTGCGTCGACTCCTGGACCGACTGTTCCCAGAAACGTGGATTGGCAGAGGTGGTCCTGTACCATGGCCTGCTTGATCCCCAGATATGTCCCCTCTGGATTTTTTTGTGTGGGGAGAGATGCATAACCTTGTTTACGCAACTCCTGTTGCATCAGAAGAGGATCTGGTTGCTCGGATAGTAGCAGCAGCAGCAGGAACAATTCAGGATACTCCTGGGGTTTCTGCCCGTGTCAGACAGAACATGATCCGACGGTGTAACCTTTGTTTACGTGTCGATGGAAGCATTTTTGAAAATCTAATGTAATTGAAATTGGGTTTTGTTAATGTGTTGTCTCTTGGTCATAAAAAATGTTTAAGTGTTTCTTGGTTTAATTAATTTGACGCCAGAGAAATCTTCCTCTACTAGTTTAAATACTCCTCATAGGAAAAAATGACATTAGGGAAAAATATTTGTTTTGATGTCGCCTACAACCTCCCAGAGTTTGTCGGTTTAAATACTTTTCACCCTGTATACAATAAGAACAGCAAGGGGCCCAACACACTTCCTTGGAGCACATGCGAAGTTACTTTGATGACTCTCCATCCAAGGTAAGACGCTGCGTTCTCCCTACCTAAAATTCCTCAATCCACTCACAAATTTCTCTTGATACCCCTTATCATCATACTTTCGATAATTAGCGTAGCTGCGGTACTGAGTCGAACGTTTTCCGGAAATCGAGGAATACTGCATCTATCTGACTGCATTGATCGAAGCCTTTCGGTGTGCTATGTGAAGGAAGTGCGAGTTTGGTTTCACATGATCGATGTTTGCGGAATCCATGCTGCATGGCAACGAGAAGGTCGTTGTGTTCAAGGTACCTAATTATGTTTCAGCTCATAAAATGTTCTAAGATTCTTCAGTAAATAGATGACAGGAATATTTTTGTAGATTACTTGTACTACCCTTCTTGTAGAAGGGTTGTGAGCTGTGCCTTTTTCCAAAAACTGGGCACAGTTTTTTGTTCAAAGGATGCATAGTAGATAATAGTTAGATTAGGGGCTGTATAAAGCGTTTATTTTGCATTTTGTTTACGACCATCCACTAAGGAAGGGATTCTATTTGTGTTTATCTGCTCTGCATAGTAACTAACAGTTCTTGATAAAACTTTACGTAGTTTTCGTGTTAGATCTCTTAGTGTTTTCTTGATCGTTTAGAACAGAAAGCGCCCTAAAACCGTCTTTTGTTTGTTTCGCGGCCGTTAGCCACTAGTCACTTGAATCAGCAGTTGTCTTGTGACAGCCAGAGCGAGAGCACCAGCAGCAGCGAGTACTGTTTGTATAAAGCGTTTTTGTACTTATTTGCTGCGCTTAGCTTTTAAATAGTTTTTCTGGGAAAACCTAGCGTAGTTTTCGCGTCTCGTATTTCAGTGAGTGTTTCTTGATTATCAGAGTAGCTCATCAGAAGATTATCTTGGGAATTTGTCACCGTATAGAGTAGGGTAAACATAGTCATGTGTAGGGACTGTGGTTGTTGTGAGCGGACGCAAGGAGAATTGGCCACTCTTCGGGGGCAGGTGGAGGCTTTGTCTGTTAGGCTCATCGAGCTCGAGGCGCAGGCGTCGGCTCGTAGTGGCGTTGGGGCAACTGTGGTGAGACCTATGCCTACTTCGGTGGCCTTGGAATCACATGGAACCCCTGATGTCGCTGCGTCTTCCGGCAGTGAGCATCTTACCGGTCAGCCATCACTCCAGGGTGAATGGAGGACAGTGGTGGGCTCGCGCGTGTCTGGCCGAAAGGCGAAGGTGGGATCTGGCCGCGTGGCAGCTGCCTTACCCCTTTCCAACAGGTACGGGGTGCTTCCTAGTGGTGATGACATCGTTTCCGAGCCACCACAGGATGCCTCGCCTGTTGGGCCAGTGGCCGATTCTCCGGCAAGGTCCCGACAGTCACAGAGGGCGGGCCTATTAGTTATAGGGAGCTCCAACGTTAGGCGGGTTATGGAGCCCCTCAGGAAAATAGCGGGTAGGTCGGGGAAGAATGCCAGTGTGCACTCGGTGTGCTTGCCGGGGGGTCTCGTCCGTAATGTGGAGGAGGCCCTTCCGGCAGCTATTGAACGCACTGGGTGTGACCGGCATGTCGGAACGAATGACGCCTGCCGCTTGGGTTCTGAGGCCATCCTTGGTTCCTTCCGGCGGCTGGCTGATTTGGTGAAGACAACCAGCATCGCACGCGGAGTGCAAGCTGAGCTTAATATCTGCAGCATAGTGCCCAGAGTCGATCGCGGTCCTCTGGTTTGGAGCCGTGTGGAGGGTCTAAACCAGAGGCTCAGACGACTCTGCGACTATAATGGTTGCAAATTCATCGACCTCCGTTATTGGGTGGAGAACTGTAGGGCCCCCCTAGACAGGTCAGGCGTGCACTACACACCGGAAGCAGCTACTAGGGTAGCAGAGTACGTGTGGCGTGCACACGGGGGTTTTTTAGGTTAGAGGGACCCCCCCTTGGGCGAAACGATAAAATATCTGACGGCTTACCAGAGAGGACATTATCATCGTTGATAAAGAACGTCCGTCCTCAGAGACCAAAAACAGGAAAAGTTAACGTAATATTGGTAAACTGCAGGAGTATCCAGGGCAAGGTTCCTGAATTAGTATCTCTTATTGAAGGAAATAGTGCGCATATAGTATTAGGAACGGAAAGTTGGTTAAAACCGGAAGTGAACAGTAACGAAATCCTAGACACAGAATGGAATATATACCGCAAGGATAGGATAAACGCCAATGGTGGAGGAGTATTTATAGCAGTAAAGAATTCAATAATATCCAGTGAAGTTATTAGCGAATGCGAATGTGAAATAATCTGGGTTAAGTATCAAAGGTGGGTCAGATATGATAGTCGGATGCTTCTATAGACCACCTGCATCAGCAACCGTAGTAGTTGAGCGCCTCAGAGAGAACCTGCAGAACGTCGTGAAGAAGTTTCGTGATCATACTATTGTAATAGGGGGAGACTTCAATCTACCAGGTATAGAATGGGATAGTCACACAATCAGAACTGGAGCCAGGGACAGAGACTCTTGTGACATTATCCTGACTGCCTTTTCCGAGAATTACTTCGAGCAGATAGTTAGAGAACCAACTCGTGAAGCTAACGTTTTAGACCTCATAGCAACAAATAGACCGGAACTTTTCGACTCCGTGAATGTAGAAGAGGGTATCAGTGATCATAAGTCAGTGGTTGCATCAATGACTACAAGTGTAATAAGAAATGCCAAGAAAGGAAGGAAAATATATTTGCCGCAGAATATCTGAGTGACCACCATCAAACGTTCATTTCTGAGGAAGAGGATGTGGAACAAAAATGGAAAAAATTCAGAAACATCGTCCAGTACGCCTTAGATAAGTTCGTACCGACTAAGGTCCAAAGCGAGGGGAAAGATCCACCGTGGTATAACAATCATGTACGAAAGGTACTACGGAAACAAAGAAAGCTTCATCATAGGTTTAAGAGTAGTCGAATCATAGCTGATAAGGAAAAGCTGAACGAAGCGAAAAAGAGCGTAAAGAGAGCAATGAGAGAAGCATTCAACGAATTCGAACATAAAACATTGGCAAACAATCTAAACAAGAACCCTAAAAAGTTTTGGTCATATGTAAAATCGGTAAGCGGATCTAAATCCCCTATTCAGTCACTCGTTGACCACGATGGCACCGAAACAGAGGACGACCGAAGAAAGGCAGAAATACTGAATTCAGTGTTCCGATACTGTTTCACTGCGGAAAATCGTAACACGGTCCCTGACTTCAGCCGTCGCACGGACGCCAAAATGGAAAATATTGAAATAAACGATATCGGAATTGAAAAACAACTGCTATCACTTAGTAGCGGAAAAGCATCCGGACCAGACGAGATACCCTTAAGATTCTACAGTGATTATGCTAAAGAACTTGCCCCCTTTCTATCAGCAATTTATCGTAGATCGCTGGAAGAACGTAAAGTACCTAGCGACTGGAAGAAAGCGCAGGTCGTTCCCATTTTCAAGAAGGGTCATAAATCAGATGCGAATAATTATAGGCCTATTTCGCTTACGTCAATCTGTTGTAGAATAATGGAACATGTTTTGTGTTCTCGTATTATGACGTTCTTAGATAATACAAATCTCCTTCATCATAACCAACATGGATTCCGCAAACAGAGATCATGTGAAACTCAGCTCGCCCTATTTGCCCAAGAAATTCACAGTGCCGTAGACACTGGCGAGCAGATTGATGCCGTATTCCTGGACTTCAGGAAGGCATTTGATACGGTTCCGCACTTACGTTTAGTGAAAAAAATACGAGCTTACGGAATATCGGACCAGGTTTGTGATTGGATTCAGGATTTCCTAGAAGAAAGAACACAACATGTCATTCTTAACGGTTCAAAATCTGCAGATGTAGAGGTAATTTCGGGAGTACCGCAGGGAAGCGTGATAGGACCTTTATTGTTTACAATATACATAAATGACTTAGTTGACAACATCGGTAGCTCCGTGAGGCTATTTGCAGATGACACGGTTGTCTACAAGAAAGTAGCAACATCAGAAGACTCGTACGTACTCCAGGAGGACCTGCAGAGGATTAATGCATGGTGCGACAGCTGGCAGCTTTCCCTAAACGTAGATAAATGTAATATAATGCGCATACATAGGGGCAGAAATCCATTCCAGTACGATTATGCCATAGGTGGTAAATCATTGGAAGCGGTAACGACCGTAAAATACTTAGGAGTTACTATCCGGAGCGATCTGAAGTGGAATGATCACATAAAACAAATAGTGGGAAAAGCAGGCGCCAGGTTGAGATTCATAGGAAGAATTCTAAGAAATGTGACTCATCGACGAAAGAAGTAGCTTACAAAACGCTTGTTCGTCCGATTCTTGAGTATTGCTCATCAGTATGGGACCCTTACCAGGTTGGATTAATAGAAGAGATAGACATGATCCAGCGAAAAGCAGCGCGATTCGTCATGGGGACATTTAGTCAGCGCGAGAGCGTTACGGAGATGCTGAACAAGCTCCAGTGGCGGACACTTCAAGAAAGGCGTTACGCAATACGGAGAGGTTTATTATCGAAATTACGAGAGAGCACATTCCGGGAAGAGATGGGCAACATATTACTACCGCCCACATATATCTCGCGTTATGATCACAACGAAAAGATCCGAGAAATTAGAGCAAATACGGAGACTTACAAGCAGTCGTTCTTCCCACGCACAATTCGTGAATGGAACAGGGAAGGGGGGATCAGATAGTGGTACAATAAGTACCCTCCGCCACACACCGTAAGGTGGCTCGCGGAGTATAGATGTAGATGTAGATGTAGACTGCAAATTCAGTTTAGAATCTGACAGTGATTCCATCGGGCCATGGGGCTCTGTACAATTTTAACGATTTCAGCTGCTTTTCAACACCACCGACACTTAATGCCTGTTTCATTCGTGTTTTCAGTGGTATGGGATTAACATGGGGAAATACTCCTGGCTTGTCCTTCATAAAGGACCATTTGGGAACAGAGTTAAGCATTTCAGCTTTCGCTTTGCTATACTCAATTTCAGTTCCTGTCCCATTCATTAAGGACTGGACATAACTAAGTTTGGTATCACTAAGAGCCTGTACATACGACCAGAGTTTCTACGGATTTTGTGAAAGATGACCTGACAATATTCTGCTGTGCCAGTTATTGAAGCCTGTTACTGCTTCTCTGCTGACAACAAGGAAATCCCCCCTGCTGTTGTATAGTGCGCACAAAATGCCCTGGCCGCTTGATGGGCAGTTGGCTGGAGAAGTGTGGTGAGGGTGGCAGTGGTGGCGGGGGGGGGGGGGGGCGGGGGGGGTGCTCAGAGCGAATGTCAGGGGAAATGCTGAGCGCTTGAGGGGAAGTGTCGTTCTAAACTGAGGCTTGAGCTCACATTTATTGTAAATACTAAGGGGAGCCACGCCACACCAACACCCACATTTGCACGGTGACCATTCAGAATGGTCTACTGACACCTCTGCTTTTGTTAGTATGCAAAGAGAATCTCGCAGAAAATGCCGCGATTTATTTTCGCCTGGCTTGTTAACCATTTTAACTTTCAGAGAAGTGTGGGGAACTTTGCGTAAAACCTACACATTTCTCTGGTTTACAAGTCAAAATTTGCTTCTTCTGCCAAAATACAGTGGAGTTTACACCGTCTTACCTCACTAACATGTTATGCAGACAGAGAATTCTGAAATGGTAGTTTATTAAGATTATGAAGTGAGGAACAGAGGAAAACTAAAGTCAGTAGCTTATAAAAAAGCACATCCTCAGTAGGAAAAAGTGTAATATCTTCACCTGTGTTGTTCCAAAATCCTTAGCATTTCTCATTTCACCAGCTATCGATTGCCCTTAAAAATTACATTCTTTCGCCGAAAAAATCTGTGGTTATTGGAATAATGAAGTGTGACATATTAACGATATGGTAGAATAATCTTGGCTTTGCGTGGTATCATTTGCCAAAATCTCATTTCGATATCTGAAACCGTTTATGAAATATGGAGAATGCTGTGTATATTTCACTCTGGCCTTCCCACTGGTGCGGTGAGATCGCAAATGAATGTGCTACATCAGATCAGTTTTCTCGAAACTGGTGACAGATAGATACCTCTATTTAAGTCTGAAGAAAAATACAATATGTTAGCTAAGTTTCATACACAACAACATATTATGCAATATGCACCAAACACAAAATTATAGTGACCTCTGTTTTGCATACACACTTTTCCGAATTTTGCGAAGTGTTTTACTTATGTAAATATCAGAATAACTATGACTATTAGCGAAATGATGGGCATATCATCATGAACCTGACAAATAAAGCTGCAATTAAGATTTTTTACTGGATAGTTGCTGTAAAATCGTTTGCGAAAGATTGCAGAGTGTGAACCTCGATTCCATCACCGCTGACAGGCCGAAAGGTGGAAAACACCTACCGGTCTCTCCTTCCGAACAAATGAGTGACCTCGGCCAGCGCTCTGAACGAAAGCTGGTCACTGCTCATTGGCCACCCGCATTCGGGAGGACGACGGTTCAAACCCGCGTCCGGCCATCCAGATTTAGGTTTCCCTTGATTTCACTAAATCGCTTCAGGTAAATGCCGGGATGGTTCCTCTGAAAGGGCGCGGCCGATTTCCTTCCCCATCCTTCCATAATAGCTGGTGCTCCGTCTCTAATGACCTCGTTGTCGACGGGACGTTAAACGCTCATTTCCTCCTCCTCCTCCTCCTCCTCCTCCGCCACCGTGTCCTGCGCGAGCTGTACCGTCAGCTACGCCTCTGGTGACGTGCGCTGAGGTCGGTTGCGCGCTGGATTAAGGTGTGCTGTTGCTTTTGGTGAGATTGTCTATTGACGGTTTGACAATATTTTTGAGTGTGCTATTCGCGCTTGCTGGACGCGCAGTTTTTTCCCCCCTATATGTAAGCACTCCATTATAGAGTCCGTATACCCCTTTGACCTGGCGGTAGGAGGGACCCGTTGGACACAGAGTAATCAGGGAAAGTCTGCCCTCCGCTTTTTTACTCCTGCTCCCACCCTTACCCGGGTGATAAGTGCACAGGTCACACAGCTGGGGCGGCGAGGGCTACAACGCCATCGGAGAGGACCGGAGAAGGCCACGGGGACATGACCCGATTCCGGTCAGCGCACACTAGCCTCTCACCTTCAGCTGACCTCGCACGCACACGCACACACAAAACTGGCAAAACTTAGCCGCCTATGCGCGTGGTCAGTGCTGAGACACACGTTCATCTCTGCTCTTTAAAGAGCTACACCACCTTCCTGCTTTATTAGTTAGTGACTGCCACCCATTCCCGTCGACAGTCTGCCACGATATTTCGATTGAAGGAAGTTAAGTTTAGCAGCTCGGATTTATTAGTCAGCTTCGATGTGGTCTCACTTTTTACCAAAGTGCCTTTAATGGAATCGTTACATCTTATTGGTAACTTACTCAGTGCAGAAATGACGGCCTTGTTTGAACATATACTCTCCTCAACGTACTTCTTATTCAATGACGAATTCTTTGAACAAACAGACGGCGTCGCCATGGGGAGCCGTTTGTCCCCTGTGGTAGCTTATCCCTTTATGGAGGACTTTGAGGAGAAAGCGCTTGAGTCTGCTGTTTTAAAGCCTACGGTCTTCTGGCGGTACTTAGATAATACTTTTGCTGTATGGCCTCATGGCAGACAGGAACTGGAGAAATTCCTTCATCACTTAAACTCATTACATGAGAATATCAAATTCACGATGGAGATTGAAAAAGAGGGCACTTTACCATTTCTATACGTGCTAGTACGCCGTAAAAATGATGGGTCATTAGGAAATTCTGTGTACAGGAAACCGACTCACACAGATCTGTATCTCCAGGCGTCAAGCTACCATCACCGAGCACAAACAGCCGGTGTTCTCAGTACCTTAATACATCGAGCGCATATCAGATGATGAAAACCTCCATGCATAACACTTGGAGAAGGTTTTTAAAGAGAATGGCTACACTTCACGCCAAATAATGAAGGCCATGCGCAACCTTCATAACAAGAAGCAAGGCACTGAGGACGCTGTGACGACTTTAAATCAGCTGCGTTCCTTCCATACGCCGGGAATGTGTGGTCGAAAATAGGCAGATTACTGAAGAAAAATAAAATCAAGGTTATCTTCCGTCCACCAGCAAAGAACCGGGCCCTGGTTGGATCCGTTAAAGACGATTTACAACTGAAGAAAGCAGGCGTCTATAAAATTCCCTGTGAATGTGGCTCTGCATATATTGGCCAGACGACAAGAACTGTCCATGAACGATGTACAGAACATGAAAGATACACCCGTCTGCGGCAACCGTCAAAATCTGCAGTAGCAGAGCACTGTATTTCTTTGGGACATTCAATGGAATACAATGGAACAAAAATTTTAGCTCTGATTTCCGGATTTTGGGATTCCGTAATCAAAGAATCAGTGGAAATACGTCTTGCCGATAATCTTATAAATCGTGACAACGGCTTTCAGCTGGATAAAAATTGGAATCCTGTTATTAAAATTATACAATCACAACGGAATGGACAGCATCATTCGATACTCAATGACAAGATGATCTTTTACTTTCACCACTGAGGGCAGCACGTACAACTCGACTATGCCGCGCATGTCAACACCTGACGCATGCGCTGTAGGATGCCAGTAAATTTCGCATGCGCGAGATTCGGCATAAATACCGCGACTGCACCTGGGCTCTTTGGCAGGTGTGTACTCACCTGATGATGACCGGACGTCTCTGGGCCGAAATATCGTGGCAGAATGTCGACGGAATCCGGCTGCATACCCGGAAATTGTTAGAAGAAGAAATACGCCGGGAAAATTTCAGAAGTCGCTTCTGATGCATTATTTAAAAATAGGATTACACAGCCAAACTGTTGCAGACAGCTGGTAGGTGCACTGCCCTAGGTTTCGACACCTACCTTAGGGGCGTCTTCATTCAGAATGGAATTACGATAAATCCTATAAAATAATACATTGAAAATCAGGTTCGACAAAAAAAACACGCTAACCAAGCTGATTATTTTCGTGACGTACAAAGGTTCTAATGGCTCTGAGCACTATAGAACTTAACTTCTGAAATCATTGGTCCCCTACAACTTAGAACTACTTAAACCTAACTAACCTAAGGACATCACATACATCCATGCCCGAGGCAGGATTCGAACCTACGACCGTAGCGGTCGCGCGGTTCCAGACTGTAGAGACTAGAACCACTCGTCCACTACGGCCGGCTTACTTACGTAAAATTACGTTGGTAAAAAAGCAATGGTCAGAATTTTGAGCAGTTATGCTCGAGTCACAAGTGAAACAAAACGTTCCATCCTTCGCCACAGCTGGGGACATCAGAAGACTGATCGGCCCCGTGGCTCACATTTTTTCCATGAAAACAATACGAGTTGCGCCGCCTATCAGGCGCGGACATTGGCATGTGCCCATTTCAAACATTATAAGAGAAATATTTGAAAAATACGACAGTTAATTTTAAAACCTAAATATGAAGCGAGAGAGCTTAACGTCTTTCTGAAAACACACAGTAGTCAAGCAGTATAACACAGCCATCTGTTAGGCTTTACAAAAGTTACTATTACATTAAGGAGAGAATCATATAGAAAAAAATATACAAAAACTTTTACAAACAGCTGTACAATCAACAAAATATTTCATGAAAGTACATCTGTTGGTAAATTTTTACTACATCTGTATCTTTAATACGTATATCATTCTGTCCTTTACGTAATAGTAAATATCTCCTGGATTTCGCTTCAGGCAAATCTACATCTACATCCATACTCCGCAGGCCACCTGACGGTGTGTGGCGGAGATTGCCTTGAGTACCTCTATCGGTTCTCCCTTCTATCCAGTCTCGTATTGTTCGTGGAAAGAAAGATTGTCGGTATGCCTCTGTGATGGTGTCAGTTCCCTCCAGCACTACTTCAGGCATCAGTTGCCATGTCACGTCGTTCTGCGGCACTTCAGCATGCCCGCCGGGGCCCCACGTTATATTAGGCAAGTCTAGCAGTTTCTTTGGCTCTTCAGTGTATAATTGCAGCACTCGCTTTCTTCTGGGCATTCGACACTTTACCATCGTGAAATCATATTGCGAACTGTCAGTTTTTGTCAGTATACTTGTTGGTACATCTACAATTACAATCGGCAAGCCACCCAACGGTGTGTGGCGGAGGGCACTTTACGTGCCACTGTCATTACCTCCCTTTCCTGTTCCAGTCGCGTACGGTTCGCGGGAAGAACGACTGCCGGAAAGCCTCCGTGCGCGCTCTAATCTCTCTAATTTTACATTCTTGATGTCCTCGGGAGGTATAAGTAGGGGGAAGCAATATATTCGATACCTCATCCAGAAACGCACCCTCTCGAAACCTGGACAACAAGCTACACCGCGATGCAGAGCGCCTCTCTTGCAGAGTCTGCCACTTGAGTTTGCTAAACATCTCCGTAACGCTGTCACGCTTACCAAATAACCCTGTGACGAAACGCGCCGCTCTTCTTTGGATCTTCTCTCTCCCCTCCGTCAACGCGACCTGGTACGGATCCCACACTGATGACCAATACTCAAGTATAAGTCGAACGAGTGTTTTGTAAGCCACCTTCTTTGTTGATGGACTACATTTTCTAAGGGCTGCCAATGAATCTCAACCTAGTACCCGCCTTACCAACATATTCATTCCACTTCAAATCGTTCCGAACGCATACTCCCACATATTTTACAGAAGTAACTACTACCAGTGTTTGTTCAGCTATCGTATAATCATACAATAAATGATCCTTCTTCTATGTATTCGCAATACATTACATTTGTCTATGTTAAGGGTCAGTTGCCACTCCCTGCACCAAGTGCCTATCCGCTGCAGATCTTCCTGCATTTCGCTGCAATTTTCTAATGCTTCAATTTCTCTGTATACTACAGCATCATCCGCGAAAAGCCGCACGGAAGTTCCGACACTATATACTAGGTCATTTATATATATATTGTGAAAAGCAATGGTCCCATAACACTCCCCTGTGTTATGCCAGAGGTTACTTTAACGTTTGTAGACTGCTCTCCATTGAGAACAACATGCTGTGTTTTGTTTGCTAAAAACTCTTCAATCCATCCACACAGCTAGTCTGATATTCCGTAGGCTCTTACTTTCTTCATCAGGCGACAGTGAGGAACTGTATCGAACGCCTTCCGGAAGTCAAGGAACATGGCATCTACCTGGGAGCCTGTATCTAATATTTTCTGGGTCTCATGAACAAATAAAGCGAGTTGGGTCTTATACGATCGCTGTTTCCGGAATCCATGTCGATTCCTACAGAGCAGATTCTGGGTTTCCTGAAATGACATGATACGCGAGCAAAAAACATGTTCTAAAATTCTACAACAGATCGATGTCAGAGATATAGGCCTATAGCTTTGCGCATCTGCTCGATGACCCTTCTTGAAGACTGGGACTACCTGTGCTCTTTTCCAATCATTTGGAACCTTCCCTTCCTCTGTGTAGAATCGAATTAGTATCCCGTCAGGTCCAGTGGACTTTCCTCTGTTGAGTGATTCCAGTTGCTTTTCTATTCCTTGGACACTTATTTCGATGTCAGCCATTTTTTCGTTTGTGCGAGGATTTAGAGAAGGAACTGCAGTGCGGTCTTCCTCTGTGAAACAGCTTTGGAAAAAGGTGTTTAGTATTTCAGCTTTACGCGTGTCATCCTCTGTTTCAATGCCATCATCATCCCGGAGTGTCTGGATATGCTGTTTCGATCCACTTACTGATTTAACGTAAGACCAGAACTTCCTAGAATTTTCTGTCAAGTCAGTACATAGAATTTTGCTTCCGAATCCACTTGACGCTTTACGCATAGCCCTCCTTACGCTAACTTTGACATCGTTTAGCTTCTGTTTGTCTGAGAGGTTTTGGCTCCGTTTAAACTTGCAGTGAAGCTCTCTTTGCTTTCGCAGTAGTTTCCTAACTTTGTTGTTGAACCACGGTGGGTTTTTCCCGTCCCTTACAGGTTTACTCGGCACGTACCTGTCTAAAACGCATTTTACGAGTGCCTTGAACTTTTTCCATAAACACTCAACATTGTCAGTGTCGGAACAGAAATTTTCGTTTTGATCTGTTAGGTAGCCTGAAATCTGCCTTCTATTACTCTTGCTAAACAGATAAACCTTCCTCCCTTTTTATGGACTTATGGACAGCCCTGGTGGATTCACGGTGTCAGATCCCTCGAGCACTACTTCAGATATCAGTTGCCATGGCAAGTCGTGTTGCGGCAATTCTGCGAACCCGCCGGGGCCCTGTACGATATTAGGCAAGTCTACCAGTTTCTTTGGCTCTTCAGTGTATAATTGCAGCACGCGGTTTCTTCTGGGCATTCGACACATTACCATGGTAAAAGCGCATTGCTAAATGTCAGTATAATTGTTGGTCTGAGGTCGCTTCTATACAGGGTGTTACAAAAAGGTACGGCCAAACTTTCAGGAAACATTCCTCACACACAAATAAAGAAAAGATGTTATGTGGACATGAGTCCGGAAACGCTTAATTTCCATGTTAGAGCTCATTTTAGTTTCGTCAGTATGTACTGTACTTCCTCGATTCACCGCCAGTTGGCCGAATCGAAGGAAGGTAATGTTGACTTCGGTGCATGTGTTGACATGCGACTGAACGTTTGGGCAGGCATTGTTGGTGATGTCTTGATTGGGCCCCATGTTCTTCCACCTACGCTCAATGCAGCACGTTACCATGATTTCATACGGGATACTCTACCTGTGCTGCTAGAACATGTGCCTTTACAAGTACGACACAACATGTGGTTCATGCACGATGGAGCTCCTGCACATTTCAGTCGAAGTGTTCGTACGCTTCTCAACAACAGGTTCGGTGACCGATGGATTGGTAGAGGCGGATCAATTCCGTGGCCTCCACGCTCTCCTGACCTCAACCCTCTTGACTTCCATTTATGGGTGCATTTGAAAGCTCTTGTCTACAGAACCCCGGTACCAAATATAGAGACTCTTCGTGCTCGTATTGTGGACGGCTGTGATAGAATACGCCATTCTCCAGGGCTGCATCAGCGCATCAGAGATTCCGTACGCCGGAGGGTGGATGCATGTATCCTCGCTAACGGAGGACATTTTGAACATTTCCTGTAACAAAGTGTTTGAAGTCACGCTGGTACATTCTGTAGTTGTTTCCATTCCATGATTAATGTGATTTGAAGAGAAGTGATAAAATGAGCTCTAACACGGAAATTAAGCGTTTCCGGACACATGTCCACATAACATATTTTCTTTCTTTGTGCGTGAGGAATGTTTCCTGAAAGTTTGGCCGTACCTTTTTGTAAGACCCTGTGTATGGATAGTCTGACAGACTAGTATTGTCATTACGTATTGAGAGGGTGGCCCTCGTAGATGAGCGATCCTTCGAGGCAGAGGTCGCAGTCCCTTCACTGGAGCAGTTTGGTTGCGTTCGGTTCCGCCCGGCGGCAGCGCTGCACTTTTGGGGCACGGTGTGGCTGGTGCATTGTGCCGCCCCCGCATGTTCTACCTGCGCCGGCCCCCTGTGTTGGCGAGTCTGGGCACGCGGCCCGCCTTTCCGCCACGGCCCTGCCTCGCCAACACAGGTGCGCCGCCTCCACTTTGACTCCCCCCCCCCCCCCCCCGTACACACGCAGAACGCTCCCTTCCAACGGCGCGACTGGGACCTGGCGTGACTGCGGCGTCACGCGCCTCTGGCCACACCGTGCTTCCTGCCAACGTCCGCAGTCAGCGCTAGCAACTGGCTCTGCAGCGCGTCCCATCCTCGGACAGCTCCATTCCAAACGGGAGAGAGAGAGACAGACACAACGGAACAGCGCACCTTCTGCTGGCGAATCGCTCCTCGTCCGTTCCCGTGCTCCTGCTAGCAGTCAGCCGCGGTGGTTCTTACCGTGGTAGCGTTGACCACGGTCGTGTTCACGCTGGTCGTCGTAGTCGAGGCTGTAGTGGTGTTCTCGCCACTTCTGGGGCGCGCGCCGTGGTCGTTGCAGCGCTGACCGCTCGTCCGCGTCCTTCGTTTTTTCAAGACAGTGCTGTGCGCGGAATAGCGTGCCCGTCAGGAACTGGACTCACGTGAAACGTACTCTGTGGTGGGCGGTGCTACGGTCGGGCTCCAGCGCAAGGTGGTCGCGTGGGGTGTGCATTCCGGGAACGGCGACCTTCTCGCACAGGTAAGCGCTCTCGAGAACAGGGAGTGGGTGCTCAATCGAAAGTGGTCCGGAGTGTTTCGTATATGCCTGACCGACTTGTTTTGCCAAGACGATGCTCAAACAGCTGTGAATGTTTTAATCTTTTGAGTCCCAACAAAAGGAAAGAAAATATCTGTATAAAATTTTTCACAAAATGAATCTTTATCATCATAGAAAGCAAGGAATACAAGAAGAAATTACAGTTAGGTGTTTTAAGGAGTCCGTATGATTTTGAAACCAGTGTGACGTAGAGTTTCAAACACCCATCACTTCTTGTGATGTACACAATGTTCTTTCGTCGGATGTAATTACAAATAAACAAATTTAATTTTTTCCCTTGGATTGTATTGTGAAACCTTGCTTCTTGGCAAATTTCATGATTCTAGTTCAACGTTTAACGAGCGAGTTTGCGAGAGTCAAAATATGTGACATCTATTGATTGCACTCACTTAGAAGCTTCACTTTTCTACACCGCCTAGGGACCTTAGAAGCCGGCCGGTGTGACCGAGCGGTTATAGGCGCTTCAGTCTGCAACCACGCGACCGCTACGGTCGCAGGTTCGAATCCTGCCTCGGGCATGGATGTGTGTAATGTCCTTAGGTTAGTTAGGTTTAAGTAGTTCTAAGGGACTGATGACCTCAGATGTTAAGTCCCATAGTGCTCAGAGCCATTTGAACCGTTTTTTGGACCTTAGAACTTAATATGTGGCATAACTCCCAACTTGACAGGCCTAGTACCCACTCTTGAGATAAAGGTTTCTGAACAGTCGGACAGACAACGTACTATCTTAAAAGGGCTTAATTTTAACCGACTGAGGTATCGGAAAAGAGAAATTAAAATAATTCATCTTAAGGGTAATTGGTTTATGTAAAGTTATACGACGTGAACGAAATATCGGAATATCCGCAATCGATTATTAGAAGAATAACGATTAGTCCATTAATAGCATTTAATCCAGCATCCCTAATCCGCGCTTCGTTTCAACACCTGGGATCTGTACCTGCCTACTATCGTGAGATACGAATGGAAGACGCGTCGTCGTTTGAAGGCCAGGCAGAATCACGCAGCAGCCAATTGGCGACTACAGTATGTCGCGACACCGTGGCGATGGTCTGTGATCGCGCTAAGGCCGGTATTACGCTATCATGTTTCTTTGTCGAAGTTGGTATGTCAAATATTTGTGTCAAAGAAACTTCATGGTGTAATAGGGAACTCTGTCAAATCTCGCCCGTCGTCAAATAAATATGATCAAATCTAGGGCCCCGCCTCGTTCGTCTTATGTTCACTGCAGTGTGAAATGTAGCTGCTAGGAGCTGCTGTCGTCGCTACAGCTATTTGACGTCTCTCTAGTGTGTTTGTAAACATGGCTTCAAAGTTGGTTTGTTCCTTAACTCTTCTTTTTAATAAACTTTCTTCGACTAGTGTGGCGGGTTAGCAAGGAGCACTGTGCATGCTATTAATTGTGTGTCGATGGGCAGGTGGAATATGATCCAGGCGACTTCATATCCACCATCACAGCTACAGCCATCCACCTCTACATCTGGAAATATCCAGGCAGCTTTTCAGCAAGCCGGAATAGAGGATGTGGTCACACTCTAAAATAAAAAATTCTTTCTTTAGCTTTCCATTCTCATTTGTCTATTTTTGAACCCCGGATGCCAGAAGTTACAAAGCGCTTGATCTGTTTCGTGCGTTCTATTAACTTTGTACGTTTTGGAACATTAATTCCAAAAATTAAATTATTCAAAAATAAAGATAATTCTTAGTGCTGATATAGTATTCCAAATATTTATTGACCTACACATATTCCTCCCTCAGTGCTTTACAAAGCGCTTCACACATTTCTGGAATTATTCAGGTTAATGTGCAATGTGATATTCGAGTGCTGTGTTGTAAACTTGAGCACCTCTTCCCTGTATCAAGAAATAGCAGCGCCACACTTTGCCTGTCTCCTGCACATGCAGCATTTCTCAAGAGGGTATTCTGTTTCGTAAAATGACAAGCCACTTTACTGAGCAAATACTGAAATACTCTTTCATCTATTCGTTAGTATATTATACACGCAAGTACTTGTTTTGTATATAAAACTGCCTTTTCCTGCTGCTAGTTACTTTTATTTATCCCAGACGCGTTTCGCCTTCCCCTGTTCTAGGGCATCATCAGTGGAATCTATAACGGTACAGTCTTGTTAGTTATAGATTATCAAACAGTTCACTTCGCGATTTTTGCTGATCTGCGTTTTCTCACATCTGGTCTGGAGGTCGCACTACCACTTTTATCACTGCCATATAATCACATCTTTGTGTTCTCGCCTCCCACACACTGTTACAATGTTTCTCACTCTTTTTTGTGGTGAACTATTGTTCTTTTGTCACTTGATACAACTATTTCATCGTACACTGCTTTTCACAGCGTAAATATTGAGACTCCCTTACGTGTTTCATCTTCTTTGGTATGTTTACGAATTTGTTGCCAACCTATCGAAGTACATGTTCGTTACTAACTTCTATTTATTATTTATGATGTTTATACCATGTGTGTGTGTGTGTGTGTGTGTGTGTGAGAGAGAGAGAGAGAGAGAGAGAGAGAGAGAGAGAGAGAGAGTGTGAGAGAGAGGGGGGGATAGAGCCGACATTTTTTTTATGTGTGTGTGTGGGGAGAGGGGGGGTACTAGCTGTTAGCGAGTGGCTGAAAACTTTGGTGACAGCTGTTTTGACTTTTCGTTTCAATATTCTGTGGAGGGGTTCATGGATGAGTGAGTGTAAAGATGTTGGGTTCTATTATTATTACATTGGACAGTATTATTATATTAATACTTTTTGGAAACGTTATTCTGTTATTTTAACTATTAGTGTAAATAATGAATTGCTTGGCATGTGTACTTGGTCATTCAACAGGATTTTCCCCTCTGCTTTGGTTTTATGTATGTGGTAATTTTCTTGCATAGTCAGGAGGCGAAACGCGTATGGGATAAATAAAGTAACTAGCAGCAGGAAAACGCTGTTTGATTTGCAAAACAAGTATTTACATGCTTGCTGCAGACGATGGCCACACAAACAACCTTCTTATACACTCAAGCGCCAAAGAAACTGGCTTAGGAATGCGTATTCAAATACAGAGATATTTAAACAGGCAGTGTCTGGCGCTGCGGTCGGCAACGCCTATACAAGACAACAAGTGTCTGGCTTAGTTGTTAGATCGGTTATTGCTACTACAAATGCAGGTTATCAAGATTTAAGTGAGTTTGAATGTGGTGCTATAGTCGGCGCACGAGCGGTGGGACACAGCATCACCCCGCACTGCTGCTAAGGTCGCAGGTTCGAATCCTGCCTCGAGCATGAGTGTGTGTGATGTCCTTAGGTTGGTTAGGTTTAAGTAGTTCTAAGTCTAGGGGACTGATGACCTCAGATGTTAAGTCCCATAGTGCTCAGAGCAATTTGAACACAGCATCTCTGAGGTAGCGATGAAGTGGGGATTTTCCCGTACGACCATTTCACGAGTGTACCGTGAATATCAGGAATCCGCTAAAACATTGCATCTGTCTCATCGCTGCGGTCGGAAAAAAAAGGACCAACGACGACTGAAGGGAACCGTTCAGAGTGACAGAAGTGCAACCCTTCCGCAAATTGCTGCAGATTTCAATGCTGGCCCATCAACAAGTGCCAGCGTACGGACCAATCAACGAAACGTCATCGATACGGACTTTCGGAGCCGGAGGCCCACTCGCGTACCCTTGATGACTGTACGACACAAAGCTTTATGCCTCGCTTGGGACCGTCAACATGTACTTTGGGCTGTTGATGGCATGAAACATGTTGCCTGGTCGGACGAGTCTCGTTTCAGATTGTATTGAGGGGATGGACGTGTCGGGTATGGAGACAACCTCATGAATCCATGGACGATGCATGTCAGCAGGGGAGTGTTGAAACTGGTGGAGGCTCTGTAATGGTGTGGGGCGTGTGCAGTTGGAGTGACATGGGACCACTGATACGTCTCTATACGACTCTGACAGGTGACACGTCCGTAAGCATCCTGTCTGATCACCTGCATTCATTCATGTCTACTGTGCATTCCGACGGACTTGGGATATTCCAGCAGGACAATGCGACACCCCCCACGTCCAGAATTGCTACGCGAATACTCTTCTTAGTTTAAGTGCTTCCGCTGGCCACCGAACTTTCCAGACACGAACATTAGTGAGCATATCTGGAATGCCTTGCTGCGTGCAGTTCAGAAGAGAGCTCCACCGCATCTTACGGATTTATGGACAGCCCTGGAGGATTCATGGTGTCAGCTCTCTCCAGCACTACTTCAGACAGTAGTGGAGTTTACTCCACGTCGTGTTGCGCCACTTCTGCGTGCTCGGGGAAGTCCAACACGATATTAGGCGGGAGTACCAGTTTATTTGGCTCTTAAGTATATATAAGGCTTGACGTCCACCACTTGCAGTTCTCTTAACAAATTTTGCTGAATGCTTTTACTTTCGCGATGTAATACCTATGGTTTCATGGAAGTATGTTTCCTTTTCGTTTGGCGCTTTTCTTCCGAATACACTCACACAATGCAATTGTGGTACATTCAACTGCAGCGCATAATAACTAGTTCGTGTCCGCCATCTTGAAATTTGACGAAAAATACGACGAGAGTGTAATACCCCTTTTTAACGCCACCTCAAAGGTCGCTGTCAAAGAAATTTCACGAATATTTCTTAGTCAAAGAAGAATGATAGGGTAATACTGGCTAACGCCAATTGCGGCCCCACTGTGGGAATTATTCGGGCCGTACGGTGCTTATCTCCAGAAGGAACCGTTCGCAGGATATTTGGTGTCTGAGTCACGACCAAGAAATGACCTGTAGATGGGCGCTAGCGGGTCGGGATGCAAGCACGGCAGTGTTCGGCGGGCGAGAACTATGATAGCGTCCAGTTGCGGCAGCTCGACACAATACGCTGTCTAACGCGACCAGAAGAGTGAGAAAGACAGCGCTTCAGAGTTCTGGAACCCGTCTCCAGAGAACAGTCGGATATCTACAAGTCCGTGCGGATGCGGGGGACCTTAGGTACATCTGCCGATATCCACAGTAATAAACATAATAGTAGATGGCGCGAGTTGTTCCGTGTCCACGTAATGGCAACTTGGGCATCTTATCAGCTACGTGCCAATTTCAGTGTGTTGAATTTTATGTTCAACTATTAACTTCATATTAAACTTTGTAATGAAGTACTTTGTGGCGAAAGCATTATTGTTCTTAAAGTCCTTCGTCAGTTACTACATGTGAGTACAGTCTTCTTATAAATCTTACGCAGCTGATGGTTATCCATATTCGCAACTGCATTTAATGTACATGGTGACAATTGTTGAACTATGTGAAATAAAATCGTCATAACGTCTGAACGGTTTGCGTTGTTGTTATTGTTGTTGTTGCGGTCTTCAGTTCAGTTGGTTTGATGCAGCCCTCCATGCTACTCTATCCTGTGCAAGCCTCTTCATCTCCGACTAACTGCTGCAACCTACATCCTTCTGAATATGTTTACTGCATTCATCTCTTGGTGTCCCTCTACGACTTTCACCTCCCACAATTGCCTACTAAAATAGTGGTTCCTTGCTGTCTCAATTGTGCCCTATGAACCGATCCCTTCTTCTAGTCAAGTTATACCACAAATTCCTCTTCTCCCCAATTCTTTTCAGCACCTCCTCATTAGTTACGTGATCCACCCATCTAATCTTCAGCATTCTTCTGTAGCACCACATTTAGAAAGCTTCTATTCTCTTCTTAACGAAACTATTTACCGTCACTGTTTCACTTCTCCACATGGCTACACTCCATACAAATATCTTCAGAAACGACTTCCTGACACTTAAATCGACACTCAATGTTAACAAACTTCTTCTTCAGAAACGCTTTCCTTGCCGTTGCCAGTCTACATTTTATATCCTGTCTACTTCGACGATCATCAGTTATGTTGCTCGCCAAATAACAAAACTCATCTACTACTTAAAGGGTCTCGTTTCTAATGTAATTCCCTCAGAATCACCTGATTTAATTCAACTACGTTCCATTATCCTCGTTTTGCTTTTGTTGATGTTCATCTTATATCCTCCTTTCAAGACACTGTCCATTCCGTTCAACTGCTCTTCCAAGCTGTTTGCTGTCTCTGACAGAATTAGAATCTCATCAGGAAACTTCAAAGTTTATATTTCTTCTCCTGGACTTTTAAATTCCTACTCCAAATTTTCTTTTGTTTCCCTTACTGCTTGCTCAATATACAGATTGAATAACATCGGGGATAGGCTACAAACTTGTCTTACTCCCTTCCCAACCACTGCTTCTCTTTCATGCCCCTCGACTCTTATAACTGCCATCTCGTTTCTGTACAAATTGTAAATGGCCTTTTGCTCCCTGCATTTTACCTCTACCACCTTCATAATTTGAAAGAGAGTATTCCAGTCAACATTGCCAAAAGCTTTCTCTAAGTCTACAAATGCTAGAAACGTAGGTTTGCCTTTCCTTAATCTTTCTTCTAAGATAAGTCGTAGGGTAAGTATTGCCTCGTGGGTTTAAACATTTCTACGGAATCCAAACTGATCTTCCCCGAGGTCACCTTCTACAATTTTTTCCATTCGTCTGTAAAGAATTTGTGTTAATATTTTGTAGCCATGACTTATTAAACTGTTTGCATTAGGACGTTCAAACTGCACAGTTAGCCGAGGGGCATGATGAGAATAAGTATGCGCTGTGTGGTTTGGTTTAGAGACGAAGCCCACTTTTATTTGGATGGATTCGTCAATAAGCAAAACTGGCGCACTTGAGGACTGAGCATCCGCTTTTCGCAATCTTGAAGTCTCTTCACCATCAACACGGTGGGTACCAAATGGTACGTGAAGGTTTTAGAAGATGATTTCATATCCATTGTTCAAAGCCGCCCTGATTTCGACAAGATGTGGTTCATGCAAGACTGGCCTCGACCCTATCGAAGCAGGAGAGTGTTTGATGTCCTCGAGGAGCACTTTGGGGTCCGCATTCTGTTTCTGGGGTAACCAGAGAACACTTGCATGAGCCTCGGTTGGCCGCCATATTCTACGGATCTGAACACATGGCGATTCCTTTTTGTGGGGCTATATTAAAGGCAAGGTGTACAGCAATGACCCCAAAACAAGTTCTGGGCTGAAAACAGCCATTCAGTAGGTCATCGACACCATCGATGTTACTATACTGCAGAATTTCGCTTTCGTCTGTGCCATATCATCGCCAATGATTGCATATCGAACACGTCATAAACTATATCCTGATACCTATAGTGATGTTTACATGTTGAATTAAGTGTGCGCACGCCGTAATTTGTAACTACTTACGTTTCCTTTCATATAGTTCAATAATTGTCACCACGTGTGTAGTGTATCTTATAAATTTGTTCGGAATATAGAAACTCGTTATTCTTTAGTTTTCTCTGTGTCAATAGTCATTTATAATATTTTTAGGTAATCGCGAATTGTTTGATAAAGACATCCATAGTTGATATCCAAACGTGATGAAAGGAAAATGTTGTTGCAACCGATTGGCTGTTTTATACCTATCGTAAATGCAATGTGGTTACAAGTCAAATGGCAGTGTCAGTATAACTGTTTTGTCAATATTAAAATACGTTAAAACCGCGATTTACTGCATTGGGGAGTGCGGCATGCTAGCGCTCGAATGCAGCCGATGTAACACTGTAGTGCAGTACAATAGTTACCGACGGAACGGGGGTACTGTTAGCTTCAGCCACATTCACATGGAATGCGATATACAGCCTGCTATCGGAAACCTACAGAGATGCCGGGAACGTCAGCGACAGACCCGACTAAAACAACAACGCAAACCAAACTCTATCCCGAATATGATCATGAAATGAAACACGAGGAGAGCAGTACCGTGGCGCGCACGCCAAGTTCCGGTGCAGCATAATCAATGAGGCTATCGAAATAAAGATGCCAGAAAACCTATTAAACAGGGACGGCGGCTTCGATTTACATAATGCTTGGGGTCCAGTACTCAGTTAATTAAAACGTCGCCGGTCATCTGTACACTTGTGTCGGAAAATGCTGAGAAAAAGTGCGTCTCGGAGAATATCAATACGAGCTTTGCAAGACAGAAAAGCATCAAAGAGGATTGTGGCAGTGGGTAACCCAACTCGGCTATAAATAGCGTGAAACCAACAATAGCTCACAGCGAGTACACATATGTAACAGCAAAACTCACATCCCCAGCTGAGTCGGGCGAGATATTGTGCAGAAAATGGAAAACAAGTTGGCAGTACGTCCGGAAGCACATTATTAATCTTTTTCTTTTTTTCGTTTTCTTCGCATTTTTCCTGCAGCCATTACGCCTTGGCTTCTCGGAATTTCCTGATTATTTTATTCCTCAGTGAGTTATATTTCCGTATTCCTTTATAAAGCGAGCATAAAACGTGTTCTAATATTCTACAACAGATCGTCAGAGATGGAGGCCTACGGATACAAGGTGTGTTCAGAAAGTATCGGGAAAATTTTAATTTCACGCGTTGTATTAGATTCGCGCCATTTTTCTTTCCTGTGTTGGTAAACATGTTTTAAACGTGTGTGTGCACCAACAGCCATAATGGAATTTTAGTCTGTCGTTAGTTGCGAAGAAGTTTACTCGGGTTTGCTTTCGATTGGCTATTTTTTTTAAACAATGCTTCGAGTGATTTGCCTCAGATTTTGCTATAAAAACTGAATAAAATGTGAGAGTTTTATAAATTTTGAATGTTGCTTTTAGTGAGTCCGTTGTAAGCAAAGGAAGCGTTTACGAATGATGTAAGCGTTTTCAAGACGACTGTGAAGGATTTAAAGATGACGAACATTCTATAGACACCCCAGAACATCAACAGCCGACGAAAAGGTGGAAAATGTAAAAGAAGTGAGTATGAACGATCGCCGAATCACAGTCAGGGAAATTGCTGACGGAGTTGGCATATCAGCTGGCTCGTGCAGCGAAATCTTTTCGTGTGTTTTGAACAGCAACATTCGCGCCAAAGGTGTTGAATTTCGAGCATAAACGCCGGCGAATAGAAGTCGCTCAGGAGTCGCCAAATGAAGTCAGCAACGATGCAGAACTACTGAGACGTGTCATAACATGTGACGAAACGTGGCTGTACGGGTATGACGTAACAACTAAGACTCAACTGTCCCAGTGAGGCATTCTGGTTCGCCAAGTCAGAAAAAAGCTCGACAAGTGCGGTTGAATGGGAAGGTTCTGCTCACTGTTTTCTTCGATTTTAACGGCGTTGTGCATCACGAGTTATTGCCAAAAGGTCAAAGGGTCAATAAACAAACTACCTAGAAGATCAACGCCGTGTGCGAGAAGCAATCTGAAGGAAAAAAAATTGTAGCGAAAGGATTCGTAACTTTCACACCACGACAATTCAATTGCTCACATTTCATTGATTGATCGTCAGTTTTTGGCGATAAACAACGCTTTAATAATGCCCCAAATTCCATATTCGCTATGTATGTCCTCGTGTGACTTTATTCTGTTTTCGAAGATAAAAAGGGACGTCGTTTCAGCAGTGTAGATGAGATTAAAAGCATGTCGTTGAAAGAGCTACGTGCCATATCAGACATTGTTCTGGAAGATACGCTGGTGTACGTGGATAATACACTGAAGCGACAAAGAAACGGTTACAGGCCGGCCGGTATGGCCGTCCGGTTTAGGCGCTTCAGTCTGGAACCGCGTGACCGCTACGGTCGCAGGTTCGAATCCTGCCTCGGGCATGGATGTGTGTGATGTCCTTAGGTTAGTTAGGTTTAAGTAGTTCTAAGTTCTAGGGGACTGATGATCATAGATGTTAAGTCCCATAGTGCTCAGAGCCATTTTTTTAACCAATCCGGTAAACATCAAATCTCCGACACTGCTTCTGCCGGAAAAAGATCCTACGGGAACGGGACCAACGATGAGCGAAGATAATCGTTCGACGTGACAAAAGTGCATCCCTTCATATTGCTGCAGATTTCAAGGCTGGGCCATCAACAAGTGTCAGCGTGCGAACCATTCAACGAAACATCATCGATATGGGCTTTCGGAGCAGAAGGCCCACTCGCGTACCCTTGACGACTGCACGACACAAAGCTTTATGCCTCGCCTGGGACCGTCAACATGTACATTGGGCTGTTGATGACTGGAAACATGTTGCCTGGTCGGACGAGTCTCGTTTCAAATTGTATCTAGCGGATGGGCGTGACAACCTCATGAACCCATGGACCATGTATATCAGCAGGGGACTGTTCAAGCTGGTGGAGGATCTGTAATGGTGTGGGGTGTGTGCGGTTTGAGTGATATGGGACCCCTGATCCGTCTAGATACGACTCTGACAGGTAACACATACGTAAGCATCCTGTCTGATCACCTGCATCCATTCATGTCCATTGTACATTCGATGGACTTGGGTAATTCCAGCAGTAGGACTCTGCGACACCCCACACACGTCCAGAATTGCTGCAGAGTGGCCCCAGGAACACTCTTCTGAGTTTAAACACTTCCGCTGGCCACCAAACGCCTCAGACATGAACATTATTGAGCATATCTGGGATGCCTTGCAACGCGCTGTTCAGAAGAGATCGCCACCCCTTCGTACTCTTACGGATTTATGGACAGCCCTCCAGGATTCGTGGTGTCGATTCCCTCCAGCACTGCTTCAGACATTAGTCGAGTGAATGCTGCGTCGTGTTGCTCGCGTGGTCCCTACACGATATTAGGCAGGTGTACCAGTTTCTTTGGCTCTCCAGTGTATGTAATGGGACTACTTTTAAGGCGTTAACATGTAGACGAATAAATATAATTATTTTCGTTAGTCAAAAATTCTTGATTTTAATCACACCTCGTATGTCCGCCTGTTCGACGACCCTCTTTGAAAATGCGGTAATTGGAGTAAAGAAATGCAGTGATGAACGGAAGTCCGGGAGATCCTAACCAGCAGCAGCGCTCCCTCCCCGAGCAGAAGCTTTAGCGAACGAAGCCTTTCAGCTGGGTGTACGGTCGGTAAACACGCAGCGACTGACCTCGGTCTTGTCGTGTTGTGCTCAGCGGGACATTTCCTAGCGACAACAGCTGTGCTCTGCCGCAGCACGGGGACGCCTTAAAGTCCCCAGGCGCACAAAGCACACATCAGTCACTGAGGTGAAGCGGAGAACTGCGCGCACACACACTACTAACACCGCCGCGGTCGCAGGCACGTGGACGCGCTAAAGAAACTACGCGGAGGATCAGTGGCGAAATCCACCGACATTGGCGACTTTAACAAAGGACAGATCTTAGGGCGCAGCGCCTGGGATCTAGCGTCCCGGAAACGGCGAAGGTCGGCTGTTGGCGACCTCCTGTGTTCGGCATCTCTGGAACGCTGTCGAAAGGCGGAGATACATACATACATACATACATACATAAGTCCTTGTTCCATAGATCATGACTACGACATTTCGTATTGTTCTGGAACGTGTCACTAACGTAAGTTTTGTTTACACAATATATATATATATATATATATATATATATATATATATATATATATATATATATATATATACAGTTACTACTTCATAGCTGAAAACTAGGAGGAGTTGTCCTACAGTCGCAGGTTCGAATCCTGCCTCGGGCATGGATGTTTGTGATGTCCTTAGGTTAGTTAGGTTTAACTAGTTCTAAGTTCTAGGGGACTAATGACCTCAGCAGTTGAGTCCCATAGTGCTCAGAGCCATTTTTTAGGAGGAGTTGTCATTCAGAAATTCTTTTAATTTACTTCTAAATGTTGGTTGGTTGTCTGTCACACTTTTAATGCTACTTGGCAAATGGCCAAAGATTTTTGCGGCAGCATAATTCACCCTTTTCTGTCCCAAATTGAGGTGTAATCCGGAATAGCGAAGATCATCCTTTCTTCTAGTGTTGTAGCTATGCACTTCGCTGTTATTTTTGAATTGGAATGGGTTATTAATGACAAATTTTATATGTGAATATATGTATTGCGAAGGTACTGTGAATATCTCGAGTTCCTTAAATAAGTGTCTGCAAAGTGATCTTGCGTGGGCCCCAGCTGTTACTCTAATTACACGCTTTTGTGCAATGAATACTTTCTGTCTTAATGACGAATTGCCCCAAAATATGATGCCATATGAAAGCAGTGAATGGAAATAGGCATAATACGCTAATTTACTGGTATGTTATCACCAAAATTTGCAATAGCCCTAATAGCAGAAGTAGTTCTTCCAATTCAATTGCTCGTCAATGCACACATCCACAAATTTTGAATATTCTGCCTTAGCAACAGACTTCTGTTCGTAGTCTATAATTATCAATGGTTTTATGCCATTTACTGTGCAGAAATATACAAACTGTGTTTTTCTCGAAATTTAGTGAGAGTCCATTTGCAGAGAACCACTTAATAATTTTCTGAAAGACATTATTTACAATTTACTCAGCTGATTCTTGCTTGTTGGATGTGATTACTATACTTGTATCATCAGCAAAAAGAACTAGTTTCGTATCTTCATGAGAATAGAGTGGCAAGTCATTACTATACGGGGTGTTTCAGAATGAATAAACGGGTTTTAAGGTTTGGTAGCTTTTATTACATTCAACTTATAATTATAAATAACACATCAAATGAAAGAACAACTCAAACAGATTTATTTGTATACCCGTGCGCAAAGGGAAGAGTATGGAACGACCGACAATGAATGAAGAACGTCTTGAGTGAGTGAGAGTCTATCGCGCGTAGTCCCAAGAAATCAGTTCGTCCTTGTCGTTCGCAGTTGTTACAAGCTCTAAAGCCTACATTCTACGATTTACGTGCCAGGTTCGCAAATGAAATTTTTCTGCATGAGATGAAGATTTTCTGGATCGTGTCGTCTTCAGCGGTGAATCGACATTTAACCTAAATGGAAATGTGAACACACGTAATATGTGTATCTGGAGGTAGGCAAATCCCCACGAGATGGTACAGTTGCAACGAGACTCCTATCGACTTTCTCGGTGAAGCAACTGTAACTGGTGTTTCTCAGCAGCAAAATGGTGCGCCGTCTCACTGGCATAACTCAGCACGCGACTGGCTAAACGACGTTGTACCCCACCGCCGGATTGGCCGCAAGGCGCTGAATGACAGAGCTAAATTTATACGATCTTCATGTTCACACAAGATCCGATCGCCATCGATTTTTGCGTTTGGGGGGTTTATAAAAGATGATGTGTATTTGTCTCCGCTACCAGGTTGATCTATCCGACTTCAGAAACAGCACTGTTGCAACAATTACTGTAGACATACTGATCCAGGTTTTGGAAAAACTCGCCTATCGACTCGATGTGTGACAATGGTGCTCATATTGAACACTTTTCTTAAAAACTGTTAGAGTTCCTCTTTCATTTGACGTATTATTTATAATTGTAAGTTAAACGTAATAAATGCTACAAAGCCTTAAAACCAGTATATTCATTTTGAAACACTCTGTTTAATAAGAACAATAAGGGACATAAGACTGAACCATGTGGGACACCATTCTTGCTAGAGGACACTGTTGATTTTTGCTTACTGTAGTGGCGTGGCAAGACAGCCAAGCCACTCGGAGGTAACCGAAAGGCACGCGTTAAGCTCACGCAGATTGGCATGAGGTCTGGAACAAGGTAAAGTGATTATCCTATAAAGAAAAGAACGTAGTTCTTGGAATACTTAACTTTAATCCACAATTGGAGAACATCGCTCTTGTTTAGACATTATTACACTGAATATAAACTGGTAATGGCGCCTTGCTAGGTCGTAGCAAGTGACGTAGCTGAAGGCTATGTTAACTATCGTCTCGGCAAATGAGAGCGCATTGGTCAGTGTAGCTTCGCTAGCAAAGTCGGCTGTACAACTGTGGCGAGTGCTAGGAAGTCTCTAGACCTGCCGTGTGGTGGCGCTCGGTCTGCAATCACTGACAGTGGTGACACGCGGGTCCGACGTATACTAACGGACCGCGGCCTATTTAAAGGCTACTACCTAGCAAGTGTGGTGTCTGGCGGTGACACCACACTTACTATCTGTACTGTTAATTTCAACCTTCTGCAAATATGAATTAAACCATTTGTGCACTGTCCCACTCCTACCACAATACTTAAGCTTATCTAGAATAATTTCGTGACTGACACAATCAAAAGCCTTTGAGAGATCACAAAATATCCCAGTGGCTGATGTTCGGTTATTCAATGCTTGTAATATTTGATCGGTGAAAGCATATATAACGTTTTTTGTCAAAAAACCTTTCTGGAAACGAGATTGACATTTTGTCAGTACTTCATTTTTCAAATATGTGATGCTGCTCTTGAATACATTATTTTTCAAGAAGTTTGGATAAAGCTGTCGAAGTGAGATTTGGCGATAGTTGTTTGCATCAGACCTATTCCTGTTTTTATGTAATGGTTTAATAACCACAAGTAGGCGACGAGTTGTTGAAAGTCAACCCCACGTCACACAACGTGAAAGTTAGAGGGTTGCCTGCTGTGTATAGCAGGATAGGCAGCGATCCGTGACAGCAAGGACGGGATAAATTCTGTGCTCGATTCCACTCGTCTGCTTTGGGCAATGATGTCATTCCAGAGGCGACGCCGCTAGATAGAGACCATCTTTGAAAGTAGCGGAAGAAATTCATAAACAAAGGAATATAGCGTACGGTAAAACTAAAATCACTGCGGTTACATGTGACACATCTTCAGAAAGACGGAAACCGAATTTCGGAAACAGTTTTTCACTGTCACTAGCGGAGTTAGATGTGGCGTCTGGAAGACAGTTGATCCGGTTTCTGATTGTCACCTCACTCGTTATTTCTTTTCACTTAAATATTACAGATAGGTAGCTACATGCTCAGTCTAATACACTCCTGGAAATTGAAATAAGAACACCGTGAATTCATTGTCCCAGGAAGGGGAAACTTTATTGACACATTCCTGGGGTCAGATACATCACATGATCACACTGACAGAACCACAGGCACATAGACACAGGCAACAGAGCATGCACAATGTCGGCACTAGTACAGTGTATATCCACCTTTCGCAGCAATGCAGGCTGCTATTCTCCCATGGAGACGATCGTAGAGATTCTGGATGTAGTCCTGTGGAACGGCTTGCCATGCCATTTCCACCTGGCGCCTCAGTTGGACCAGCGTTCGTGCTGGACGTGCAGACCGCGTGAGACGACGCTTCATCCAGTCCCAAACATGCACAATGGGGGACAGATCCGGAGATCTTGCTGGCCAGGGTAGTTGACTTACACCTTCTAGAGCACGTTGGGTGGCACGGGATACATGGGGACGTGCATTGTCCTGTTGGAACAGCAAGTTCCCTTGCCGGTCTAGGAATGGTAGAACGATGGGTTCGATGACGGTTTGGATGTACCGTGCACTATTCAGTGTCCCCTCGACGATCACCAGTGGTGTACGGCCAGTGTAGGAGATCGCTCCCCACACCATGATGCCGGGTGTTGGCCCTGTGTGCCTCGGTCGTATGCAGTCCTGACTGTGGCGCTCACCTGCACGGCGCCAAACACGCATACGACAATCATTGGCACCAAGGCAGAAGCGACTCTCATCGCTGAAGACGACACGTCTCCATTCGTCCCTCCATTCATGCCTGTCGCGACACCACTGGAGGCGGGCTGCACGATGTTGGGGCGTGAGCGGAAGACGGCCTAACGGTGTGCGGGACCGTAGCCCAGCTTCATGGAGACGGTTGCGAATGGTCCTCGCCGATACCCCAGGAGCAACAGTGTCCCTAATTTGCTGGGAAGTGGCGGTGCGGTCCCCTACGGCACTGCGTAGGATCCTACGGTCTTGGCGTGCATCCGTGCGTCGCTGCGGTCCGGTCCCAGGTCGACGGGCACGTGCACCTTCCGCCGACCACTGGCGACAACATCGATGTACTGTGGAGACCTCACGCCCCACGTGTTGAGCAATTCGGCGGTACGTCCACCCGGCCTCCCACATGCCCACTATACGCCCTCGCTCAAAGTCCGTCAACTGCACATACGGTTCACGTCCACGCTGTCGCGGCATGCTACCAGTGTTAAAGACTGCGATGGAACTCCGTATGCCACGGCAAACTGGCTGACACTGACGGCGGCGGTGCACAAATGCTGCGCAGCTAGCGCCATTCGACGGCCAACACCGCGGTTTTTGGTGTGTCCGCTGTGCCGTGCGTGTGATCATTGCTTGTACAGCCCTCTCGCAGTGTCCGGAGCGAGTATGGTGGGTCTGACACACCGGTGTCAATGTGTTCTTTTTTCCATTTCCAGGAGTGTATTTCTTTTTCTCCTTCACTAACCATACTAACCGAATATTTTGAAAACAAGACGTAACTTGACAAACCAAGCACGTTTCAAAACCGGTTACGTTTACACGGAAGCGAAAATCGGAAAACCGGCAACTAGAAGCGGATTTCCTGAATCACTTTGGAAGTGTTTACATGACCACCCAGTAGCGGTATTGAAAAATCGGTATACAATATCCTGTTTTGGGATCTCCATGTAAACGGGGTGAATCACAGTTCACGCGAGTATTTACTTAGGCACAAATTATGTCGAAACGAACTGAAGATAGTGGAAATAATTAAGAACAAAACCAAAGAGAAATAAATATGCGTGAAATAAATTACTATCGTAAAAGATGCGACTAAGAAAAGCACCGAGAATCTTTAAATAAAATTCGTTACAGTATAGTGCGTGAAGTCTTCATATTATAAAATAGCGTTAATTTGTATTAATAATTATTGAATCTAAAGGGCTACCGCTCGAAAGTGGGGGTTTCGAGCGAGGAGAAACTAAAATGCAATACAACTACGGGAAAACGAAATAAATAATAACGTATATGGAACAGTAGCACGAAATGTGGAGAAACCGACACAGAAATCCGAAAACAAAAGCCAGTACACATATAACGAAATTCACAAAAAGTAACAAGTATTGGAATCGATAACTAGAATTGACCGACCTACATTCGTTAATCCTGGTTACCGATCCCAAAATCAGTTACTTTTTCGCAGAAGTTCAGAGAGCAATTACGGATGCAGAAATCCTGTTACGTTTCGGTGCACACACCTGCTGCAAAAACGATCTAAATAATGAACCGTGCAATGCTTGGATTCGGTAACTAGAATGGACCTCTTGTATAGCTTATTTGTAGTTACCGATTCTAGTATTTGTCACTTTTCCCAGCGTTTTAAAGAGGAAAAATTATAAAAGCAGAAATCCTATTACATTTCAGTCGACACATCTGTCGGAAAAACGACGTACGTAATGAACGATGGAAATGTTGGAATTGGTTGGGTGGTTGGTTTGGGGAAGGAGACCAGACAGCGTGGTCATCGGCCTCATCGGATTAGGGAAGGATGGGGAAGGAAGTCGGCCGTGCCCTTTCAGAGGAACCATCCCGGCATTTGCCTGGAGTGATTTAGGGAAATCACGGAAAACCTAAATCAGGATGGCCGGACGCGGGATTGAACCGTCGTCCTTCCGAATGCGAGTCCAGTGTCTAACCACTGCGCCACCTCGCTCGGTAGAAAAGTTGGAATTGATAGCTAGAATTGACTTATATAGGAGGTCACTTCTAGTTACAGATTCCAACCATTAGATGGTTCATAATTTTGTGTGTGTGTGTGTGTGTGTGTGTGTGTGTGTGTGTGTGAGAGAGAGAGAGAGAGAGAGAGAGAGAGAGAGAGAAGACTCGGTTTTTGTAGGATTTGTAGAGTTCTTATTCATCGCTGGACTACTGCAAAGAAGTAACAAATATTGTAGGCACCGATTCCAATCTTTTTTTTTCTTTTCGATAATAGTGAAGAGAATAAAATCCTGTAACACTGTAGTTCTAAAACTCGTTGCGAAAACGGTCTAAACAACAAACCGTCGAGTGGATGGAATCGGTAACTGGAATTGATGTATATAGCTTAATTCTAGTCATCGATTCCAGTATTTGTTACTTTTTATGAATTTTCGTTGGTTGTGTATTGCTGTGTCTTCTAAGATTTCCGTGTTGGTTTCTCCACATTTTATGCTACCATTGTTTTTATGTTTCATATATGTTATTGTTTATCTGAATTTTCCCATTGTTGTGTTACATTTTAGTTTCTCCCACTTCCCTGCGATAGTTCCCTTCATTCAATAATAATAATTATTAATATTATAATTATTGTTATTATTGTTACTATTATTATTATTATTTATTATTGTTAGTATAAATTAACGCTGTTTCTGAATATTTCGAGTGCACAGTGCGCTTTACTATAATGGATGTAAAGGTTCTCTGTGTTTCTGTTCCTTGCATAAATTAAAATAATAATTTATTTCAGACACACACATTTTTCTGTTCTTACTTTCATTACCTTCATTTCTTCTCTGTATAATTCGTGGCTAAGTAATTAATCACGTGAACTGTGATTGTAATTTCATCGCAAGCCATATTCTTTTGTTTGCCTCTGTGTATAGTTTTTGCCTTAGGTGTGACGTCATAGCTCAAAGCTGACGCTTAGAGTCGGGCGCTAGAATTGACCCCGAGGACATCCAAGTTGCTGTGTAGGGAAACTGAGAGACATTTTGATTTTCAATCATACAACTAAAAAAGGATACGCACTATTGATAGACAGCAAGGCCAATGATAGACTAAAACTATCTATACACCCACAGCACTATCGGCTATCACCAATCCCTGTTTTAGTATTTCTTACTTGCAGTTGAATTTAATCCGTGTTACCATTTCTTATTTTTGTGCTGTACGTTGTTGTGATTTTTTCTAATTAAAGAAGAAGAAAACCGATTTTCATCCGTTCACAAACGTTATGAGAAGTTAAAAATATGTACGCTCTGCTATAATAGCCCAATTACATGTCAACAGCTATGTTTAATGCTAGCACTGGAGTCGTTATTTGGAGGCTTATATTACTTTGGAGTGGCAATGTTTTAGTATTTCACAAGGTAGCGGAGCGGTAAATAACTTTACATTAAATCAGTTCATAAAAATACAATGTTTACACTCCCTATTATGACTCTGGAATATTCGTCACGCAGTTCACTCGGTCAGCCGCCGTGTACGACAAATAGCATTTCTGACCATACGTGTGCTATTGCTAATGTTAAACACCAGAAGTCTAGCGCTTCTTTGTCTTCGGCGAGAAGCATTTCCAATAGGAATGGTCGTATTCTGCGGGAGTGTAATTTGAAATGTGTTTTTCTACCGCCATCTAAGATTAGAGCGCTTGTGGGATCAGTAAAGGGTGATGTTGCTTGTGTAGGCTGGTGTCTACCGTCTTCGCTGCACTTGCTTCATGTGTCAGACTATCGGGACTGCCGAGGGTTGGTGTACTGAGCACAAGCGTCACACACGCTCGCGACAGCCGAGCGTATCTGGTATTGCAGAATATTATCTTGGTCGTCCAGTAGAAAATACAAAACGGAGATTCCTGCAAGTTCTTCTAAGTACTGTGAGAGTCTTACTGAGAAGGAAACTGAGATTAAATTAGTAAGTGACATTGCCATTAGACATAAAGATTTTTGCTTAAATTCTGCGTGAGGTGTTACTCTCCCCCTGGTCAAACAACAGAGGAACAGAGTTGATGCTACCTCACCCGTTGGTTATTAATATTCACTGTCGATAGCTTCTGACGTTGCTCGTCTTTGGTTTTCTTGTAGCTAGTGTTTAGAGAGAGAGAGAGAGAGAGAGAGAGAGAGAGATCTTTCGGCATATACTCCTCGTGACGAGAATTTAAATTTAACTTGTCTTGCTCAGCGCCTTATAGTGACAGGGCGTTCACCACTCGAAATATCAGCGGTTGCCGAAGGCGTCACCTGGCTGAAAACACTGTCTTTGAAACGTCCCAGCAGATTGAAACTCTCTCTTAGCGTCTGCCAGTGGAGTCCATTGGGCATCTCCGAAGTGCTCTCGTGAAGAAACGCGCCATTCTTCGTTGGACCTCCTCCATCTCTTGTACCAGTCCTACCAGGTAAGGGGCCCAGACTGTTTGACAGTACTCAAGAATCGGACGAACAAGTGTTGGGTGGCATCTGCTTGTCCCACAATAAACATTAAGCGGTCATTCCGCCTTAGATAGCTCTATATGGTTACTCCTAGGAAGCTTATTTTTCCATCGATTTCTCACCAGAATTGTAACTGTACAGCAGTGGATTTCTTTTCCTATGAATGTCCAAAATGTTACATTTATTTGCGTTCAGTGCCACCTCACACCAGGGAACTCATAACTCTTTTGTGAGTACCCACCTAGCTACTACAGGGCCCCAAGCCTTTGCAACATTACTTCCTTTACGTGAGGCATGTTTATACTTCCACTATCCCTTTCGCCCTCTGCCTCTCCACCGGATGGTTTTCTTGATGCTGACCGTGCTTGGACCTGATTTATGATAGGGCCTCGAGTTTCCACTTCTGGCGTATTGTACAACTTTTCATTAAATAAACATACGAGTGTTGTACCAAAAGTAAGGTTCCCAATGAGCTACAGCCTCGAGGGAAGGTGCCAGGCTAAATCCGACAACAGTGCCGTGCGCAGTGGTTCCCCCACTCTCGATGCCGCCCGTCCGTGATTCGCTACGTCGCTCAGTGTTGGCTTGGCAGCCGTCAGAGATGATCGCCGCTCCCGCCAAGTGCGAGGTTCGAGCAGCAATCCGGTTTCTCCACGCAACGAAGTTACCGCCCGTGAAGATTCATCGGCAACTGACTGAGGTTTATGGTGAAGAGTGCGTGTCCGTTCAGCGCATCCGCAAATGGTGCAGGGCTTTTGCTGAGGGTCGCACGGACGTTCACGATGAAGAACGGAGTGGAAGACCCCGGTTTCGGATGCGATTGTCCAGATCAACAGTGATCTGCTCAAAGATCGGAGGGTCACTGTCCGTGAATTTGTTGAGCGCATTCCTGAAGCTTCCCACGGCACAACTGAAAGAATTTTAATAGTAACGTTAGGTTATCGCAAGCTGTGTGCTCACTGGGTCCCCCGGATGCTGACTGACGGACACAATGGACAATGTCTTGGCTGTGATCACAAGGTTCTTCAACAGTGTGAAGGGGAGGCAACAAGGAGAAGTTGTTGGACTCTATCGTCACAGGAGATGAAACGTGGGTGTTTCATTACACCCCAAAAACAAAACAACATTCACGTCAGTGGCGTCACTCCAGGTCACCGCCACCAAAGAAATTCAAACAAATGCAGTCCCAGGAAAGCTCATGGTGACTACATTTTGGGATCAGGATGGGGTACTTCTCATCAAGTTCATGCAACCTGAGACGACAATAATCTCAGACAGATATTGTGAAATATTGACCCAACTTTGGCGAGCAATCCAGAATCGCCGGAGAGGACGACTGACGGAGGGAATAGTGCTTCTTTGTGACAATGCTCGACTGCACGTCACTCGTCAAACAAGAGCTTTTGAAGAAATTTGGGTGGAATGTTATGCCCCATCCCCCGTACAGCCCGGACTTAGCCCCTGGCGAATGTCACCTCTTCCCCAAGCTAAAGGAACACTTAGGTGGCAAATGCCTCAAGAGCGACAATGAAGTCTGAGCAGAGGTCACACGCTTCCTCAGTGGGTTGTCGGGAGACTTCTTCGACTTTGGAATACAAAAGCTGGAGCACTGTCTTCAAAAGTGTGCCGAAAAAAAAATGGAGACTATGTTGAAAAATAGACAAAAGTGTAAACTTTCAATTATGTATAAATTAATAACAATAAACAATGTTTTATATTTGCAAAAAATATGGGCACCTTACGTTTGGTACAACCCTCGTATGGTTCCCCTTTTTGGGTTTGACTTGCCACCAATTTTCAAAATTCTCAAGAAGTGCTGTTCATACAGGGAGGTCACCCAACGTGATGTGTGCTCCAACTTTGTGCCTTTCTATCTGTACAGCCTTAGCTTTAATACAGTAATACACCCAAAACCCAGCATGGCAGCCATCCCCTTGTGGGGGGGTCGTCAAGTACCTGCACAGTGGTAGCCCCCCTGACTTTACAGGAATTGCACTGTTGGTACCTGAGCTGAAAACTCCCCTTGTATACCAAGGAATATGTGCCTACGCGGAGACTCTGAGCAGTGCATTACTGGCCCCCACAGGGATAGCCTCTGGTCAGGGTGGGTGGCACTGTGACAGGTGAACTGCAAATTAAGCGAATGAAGTTACCTCCTGAATGAGATTTTTCACTCTGCAGCGGAGTGTGCGCTGATATGAAACTTCCTGGCAGATTAAAACTGTGTGCCGAACCGAGACTCGAACTCGGGACCTTTGCCTTTTGCGGGCAAGTGCTCTACCAACTGAGCTACCCAAGTGCGACTCACGCCCCGTCCTCAAAGCTCTACTCCTGCCAGTACCTCGTCTCCTACCTTCCAAACTTCACAGAAGCTCTCCTGCTGGTGCCCGTATTGCCCCAGCAGTTTCTATGGCAGGAAAGTCTTCATTTAATCCTGAGAGCTATGACCTTAAAATATTCTCTTCGCTGGCTTTATGGGAGGAATGTAAAGCTAAGTGGCAAGCAGAGAAATAGTCCTTGCAGTACTTGGTTTGTATGAGGACTGATGGCGATTCTTTCTTGGCCACAAAGCCCGTGTTCTTTTTGGAGAACTTACAAGACAAGTTTGGGGAAGTGGCAGCCATCTCTAAAATGAAAATTGGACCAGTTTTGATCAAAGCGGCATCCCCTGCCTAGTCACAGGCATTGCTCACTTGTAACAAGCTGGATGACATACGAGTGACTGCCACTCCCCATAACAGTCTAAAGGGCATCATTTTCCACAGAAACCTGCTCTTAAAATCTAATAGTGAGCTACACGCCAACTTGTAGCAATGGTGTGTACACTTCGTCCATCATGTACATAGTGGGCAAAAGGACAATAGGATTTCTAGCAGCGCCTTCATCTTGGTCTTTGAGGCCGATTCATTGCTTGAAAAGATCAAGGTGATGGTATACCGTTGCGATGTGAAATTATGCCCCCCCCCCCCCCCCCCCAAATGCAGCGCTTCAGGTACTTGAAATTTGGGCAATTGTCTTTTCATTGCCCCATCTGCAGAGATTACGGACGATTGCTGCGTGGGAACACTCCCTGTTTACCTCCCCCTCCCCCCCCCCCCATCTGTGTCAACTGTGAAAAACAACATTCTTTCTGCTTGCCAGATTGCACTGTTTTCCACAGAGAAAAGAAAATACAGCGAGACTCTGGACAAACTCAGTTACCAATAGGCCAAGAAGTAATATGAGCAGTTGCACACAACATGTCAAACAACGTCATATACTATAGCTATGACGACGTCGGCCCTTTGGTGATGGCACTCCAGCCCATTACATCACCTACAGTTGGCCATCAAGACCGCTCTACCATTCCTACCCACCTGATGGTTGGGGGCTCCCCTCTTGCTGCTTCCCACACACCTACTCTGGGATCGATGGCTTCCCAACCATGAGAGACATTGGTCCCAACCTTCCATCTGGAGACAAATCACCTTCCTCCAGGTTCTCTCGGCAGGGAGGGGTCCCTCAGGACACTTACTTCCAAGGTTTCCACTAGTCTACAACTGGACACCAGCCAGTGTCGCAGGGCTTCACAATTGTCATCATTATCTGAAACTGATTCAGAGAAGCCCTTGCAATCATCAAAATGCTCTAAGGAAAGGAAAGACAAGAAAAAATTCTCCAAGAAGGAGAACACTCTGGTGGGCCCCTTGCCACCAGGTCCCACTTGTTCCACTTCTGCAGACAAGGCGAATGTTCTGGCAGTCCCTGAGGCCCTGGTTCGCACCATACAAAGGAACCCCTCAACCAATGGCAGCAGGTGACCCTAAGGCATAACTCGTCCCCTTGGTCCCTTCATAGCCTCATTGTACATTGACAACATTAGTCTCCAGTGGAATTGTAGCGTTGTTTTCCACCACCTGGCTGAGCTACCACATCTTTTAAGCACTTCACCTGCCTTCTGCATTGCCATTCAGCAGACTTGGTTTCCAGCAACACACACCCCAGTTCTTCGTGGATACTGCGGATATTGTAAGAATTGTGCTGCCTATGACAGAGTGTTGGGCAGAGTTTGCACACATGTTCTAGACATTCTATATAACGAACTTGTACCTCTTAATCGAGCTTTAGTGGCTTGGCTGTTCTGCGTAAGGTCATTTCAGGATATTATCGTCTGCAATGTTTACCTCCCTCCTGATGGCGGTCTCAGAATGTACTGTTTGCAGTGTGTTCTCAGTTCCCGTACCTTTCCTAATCTTGAGTGATTTCAGAGATTTGTGGGATGGAACCAAGGTCACTGGCTGTGGTTTGAAGACCTCGAAAAATTACTGGCACAATTTGGTATTTGCCTCTTGAATACTGGTATACCCCCACACACTTCAATTTGATGCACAGAATCTGCTCAATCTTTGCCAGCCCATGTCTTTTCCCATCCATCCACTGGAGCGTCTACGATGACCTGTGTGGTAGTGACCACTTCATGATCTTCCTGTCCCTCCCTCAGTGCCACTTCCCTGGACGCCTGCCCAGATGGGCTCTCAACAGTGCTGACTGGGATACTTTCGCCTCTGCTACCGACCTTGGCTCCCCACTGCATGGAGATATCGATACGGCAGTCCAGAATACAACTGCCATTCTTTTGGCAGTTGATGTAGTGATCCTCTTTTCCTCGGGCCTGGCCTATCCGAAGACAGTAACTTGGTGGTCCTCAGAAATCGCAAAAGCCATTCGAGATCAGAAGTGGGATCTCCAACACCATAAGCAGCACCCATCAATGGAGCATATCTTTACCTTTAAGCACCTCCATGCCCAGCTCTGCTACCTAATAAAAAGGAAGTGAGAATTCTGGGAATGGTACATTTCAACCATCGAATTATGAAAACCTGACTCCTGCTGGCATACCTGGTATTATATTGAATGGCACTGTCTACACTGACCCAGATACCATCTCTGAACATTTTGCTGTGTACTATGCTCGAACCTCAGCGTCTGATAATTATCAACCTCCATTTCATGCCCTAAAACAGCGGTTGGAGCGAAAGCAATTATCTTTCACTATACACCATACAACGCTCCATTCAGTGAGTGGGAATTTGTCAGTGTCCTAGCCCACTGTCGATACAGCCGATACAGCCCACACCCTGACTGCATCCACAACCAAATGGTGGAGCACCTACTGGTAGATTGTCAGTGCCATAACTTAGCCATCTTTCGCCCATCGCAATGGTGAGAAAGCGTCATTGTCCCAGAACTGAAACAGGTTAAGTATCCTCTAGAGACGGACAGTTATAGCCCAATATGTCTCACCAATGTAAGTGGCTTGAACGCATGGTGAGCTGGTGGCTGTGTTGGCTCCTTGGGGTCTTGTGGCTCCATCCAAGGGTGGTTTTTGACAAGGCCGTTCCACTACTAATAATCTGGTTTACCTGGAGTTGGCCATCTTCACAGATTTTGCCCAATGTCAACACCTTCTTTGAACTGCAAAAGGCTAATGACACCACATCCTTGCTACCTTACACAAATGGGATCTTCGGGGTCCACTCCCAATTTTCATCCAGAACTTCCTGTCACACTGTACATTATTGGTTCAATTTGGCGCTTACCGCAATACCCCCCCCCCCCCCCCCCGCCCCCATATCCAAGAGAATGGGATTCCACAGGGCTCTGTCAATGTCGTACCATTCACCAACAACCAAAACTTTACTTTGATGACCAACTGCTCAATGTGGTGGAGACTTATCGTTTTTTGGGACCGTCTTCGGTTCTCAGTTCACATGGATTCCCCATCTTCGCCATATTAAGTGAATGTGCTGGCAGTACCTTAATACACTTCACTGCCTTAGAAACACTAGCTGGGGTGCAGACCACACCACACTACACTTCTGCAGCTTTACAAAGCCCTGATATGATCACACCTCAGTTATGAGAGTCTGGCATATGGTCTGACATCACCCTTGGCGTTGCAGATACTGGATCTGATACTCCCCTGTGAGGTTCAACTTGACAGGAGCCTTTCAAACTACCCCTCATAATAGCTCACTCGTGGAGGCTGGAGTTACTCCATTGTGGATCAGGTGCCAACAGCAGCTTGTCAATTATGCTGCCCACATTCACAGTTCACCTAAGCATCTGGACTGCTCTGTCTTATAACTGGAGTATTTTCACTATGGAGTTGGTAGCCATCTTCTACTCTTGAACATATCTGTTGTTGTACTGATGGGTCCCTTCTCTTCTGCTGCGACTCCTTGAGCAGTTTGCAAGATCTTGATCGGCCAACTACACTCACCTCCACTTGGTCATTTCTATCCAGGATTCCCCGTATGCTCTTGAACGATGTGGATGCTCAGTGACATTAGTTTGGGCCACAGGCCATGTCAGGATCGTGGGAAACGAACTCGCTGATAGCCTGGCCAAACTGGCTACCAGTAACCCAACCCTTGAGATTGGTATTCTCGAAACAGACCTCCAATTGGTATTATGCTGTCAAGTTTTAGGTGCATAGAATATGGAATGGGTCGCATTGACTTCAGCAATTGTGGGTGATAAAGAAGACTACGAATCTGCGGAGGTCCTCCGTTAAGTTCTCTCAAGGACTCTACTGTCCTTTTCCGTCTCTTCATCGGCCGTAAGTAGTTGACTCGTGGTCATCTCCTTCATAGCGAGGACCCAATCCACTGTTATTGTGGCTCCCGTTTCACAGTGGTCTACATTTTGCTGGACTACCCCAACGTAGCAGCCCCGTGGCGGACTCTTAATCCCCCTGACTCGCTACCCCTGGTGTTGGGAGATGATACCCCAGTGGCTGACATAGTTTGTTTTATTCATGAATCAGGGTTTTTCAATTCTCCTTAAGGGAGGGCTGGAGGGCTGCAGGGCTGCTTAATCTTATTGGCCCATTGAGGTGTTGGCAGAACACTCTGTTGCATCTTCTGGCCCTGACCAGGCTGCAGCCGTGGTGGTCGAGCACAGTCCTCATCCTACCTGCTCAAACTATTCTCCCCCCTCTCTCGCATGGTCTGTTAGACTTGTTCATCTTTTGTCTCTGTGTGCTTCTCTTGCCATGTCTGGTTTGCTAGTCTTCTCAAGGCAGTCTCTTGTAAGTGGCTGCAAACAGCCTCATGGATCATCTGACGTTATCCACTAATCATTAAAACAAACTATAAACTTTAATGATCCTTTCACTCTTTCCTGAGGTACTCTTGAAATTACCTTTACATCTGCTGATTTTGTTCTGTTAAGAGCATCGTGTTGTGTACTGCCTGAAGGAAGCCTAGAAAACTGTCACATGTCTGGTACGGTACTCGGTAAGCTTGTACATGCCTTCCTGAAGTCAGATAACATGTCATCAACCTGAGTTTCAATGTCAACAGTGCTGTGAATCTTATGGAGGAACAGAGTAAGCTGAGTTTTGCAAGATCTCTGTTTGCAGCATCCGTATTGATTTTTAAAGGAGGAGATTTTTGTTCACCGGAAACGTCATAATACGTGATCAGAAAACGTGTTCCGTATTTCTGCAATGATTGACATCAACGATATAGACCTATAATTATGTGCATTTGTACTACGACTCTTCATGAAAACGTGAATGACCTGCGCTTTTTTCCAGTCATTAGGTACCCTTCAATGCTCCAGCGATCTACGGTATAATGTTGCTATAAAATGCAGTCAAATGAAAACTGAACACACTCCACTCTGGGACCATGGAATGATTCTACTCAAAAGTAATCAGCACAAGCTTTAAGACATTCATAACATATTTACCCCACTAGTAGACGAGATGATAAACTTTTGTTTTGTAAAATGTTGTCAGCTGCTGACTGATCCACAACCATTCTGACTCTCGCACTTCTTCGTCCGATTGAAACTGACACCCATGCGTGTCTTTCATTGAGTCGCATGGTGAAAAATTACGGTGTGTGGAGGGTTGTGTGAAAAGTTGCCTCTATTAGATTGGCAGCCTGAGGATAGGCTCTCTCTGGTCTACAGTCGCACAGGCCTGTCTGTTCGAGGACAAAGGGATTGATGACATTGTAGGTTGGTCCCTTTAACCATCCAGCCAAGCAACCAGTGTCACATGTCAGTCCCTGCCCTATTCACCAATCCTCTGCTGGTCCTCCTGCAGTGAGATGTAGTCTCCTGACGTCGGTACCTTCTTCCAGACAACTGCACCGTCTGCAAACAGCCTCACAGGGCAGCCGACGTTAGTTGGACGATTCCGGCCGACAGTGTTCTGACAGCCAGATGGCAAGTGGTAAAACCAGCAATGGAAACATCCCGCATCGCAAGTCTCAGTTAAGTCACAATGCTCTCCTCCTCATACTGCAGGAGTCCTCCGCTTGTCGATTTCCTCGAGAGCGGAATCATTGTTGATGTGCGACGCTACGAAGACAGTTTGTAGAAACTGCGATGTGCCGTGGAATTGAAACAACTGCGAATGCTGTCGGACAGAATCGTCCCGTCCCACGATAACGCCCACCCACACACTGCCAATCGAATGAAGGCTACGCTTCAGCAATCTGATTGGGTAACGCTGCGACATCATCTGTACTGTAGGTGCCCCGGTGATCCCGGTCTCGTACAGTCAACTGGAGGCTGAGCGGTGACCTCTCCAGTTGTCAGGATGTTAGGAAATGACTGTGGACGCGTCAGAAACGCCAAAGAAACATTATTAATTCATGACACCTTTATTCCTGCCGAGTACAATGTGGCCCGCGTAACACAGGCTGGCTGAGCTTGGTGATATCAACGACCTTTCCCGAGTCCTCGCTGACTCGGAGCGATGACACCAGCTCCGGGTCGCACCAGTCTCGCTAGCGCAGCGCCGCGTGCTATGACGTGGCAGTGGAATGCCTTTACTTTGGCCGTGCATGGCTGGCGGCGCCCGGCTGGCCGGCGGCCCGGCGGCGGACAGCGGGCCGCTGCAGGTAGGAGGCTCCGGGTTGGAGTCCCGGCGCTGTTGGCACGAGAGGTGTTCTCGTAGTGCGGAGTGTACTCTATCCCACCCCGTCTTCTTCCCTGCTCCTCCTGGTGGCTCGTCTGCGGTGGACGTGCGGAACGGGCTGCAGTCCCCCAGCATCGTCGGCTCACCCGGCTGTGACGGCGGATGCACAGGGCCTATGCCCCACACGATCTCGATGACGGCTCACTGATGTGGTCAGCATTGGCGGCGAGCGAGTCTGCCGCGATGTCTGCTAATCCTGGGTCGATGATTGACAGCGGCAGCAGAGAGGACCAGAGCTGGTACTGTCCCCTCACGTCTGCTGCTGGATGGGCCGTCCTTACTGCTACATCTCCTTAACAAAGATTAGCATGTCGGTCACTGAGCTGAGCGCTACGCAGCGCCCCAGTACACATCTAACTGCAAGTCTGACTGCGAGTGCCTTGTTGCTATCAAAGCTGGCGTATTTAAAGGAAGCACGAGCGACGTCCTGACGTCATGCTCGTTTGTAATGACCGCATTCGTTCCACTTATACTGCTGATTCATCTGTCGTACTCGCCCCTTAGGTGTTCTTGTGACACAGTTACGTGCTGTTACGGCAGACTTACGCGAAGTTATGAAATGCAGTACAGCTGACGCTATACCTCTGTCTTCCACTCTACGGAAGTCTCCGTCGAACACAAACCCGCGTGCTAAGCAATTCTCTCTCGCCTGTTGTGTGTAACCGGGCCACTGCCCCTGCGTGACGACACATTCCGATACATGTGCAATCCTCTTACTTCTTGGCTAACCTACTGCCTCCGGCTCTCGGCATGGGCAACGAAACTTTGACAATATTCCACGTTTCCAACTCTTTACTATTCCGTGACACTACAGCACAGTGCAGATCTTTCACCGATCTTTGGCGACATGAAGAAAGGCGTGTGTGGACGCCAGTTTGTCAGACGAGGAAGTGAATCCGGTCCTCGGGACTTGGGATCCATTAATGGCTCTCCTGGTGTGCTCGGCAGGGTACGGGGAGCTGGTGGCGTCGCTGCAGCGGCTGCAGCTGCTGCTGAAGAAGAGCGCCGCCGACGGTGTGGGGTCGGGCTCGGCGCTGGGCGCGCAGGTCGCAGCCGTGCAGACTCTGCTGCTGAGTCCGCAGTTCGGGCGCGCGCTCGCAGTCCACAACAGGGTGCAGCGCGCCGCCGCCAGGGGGCTCTGCCGGCCGCCCGCCGCCGACAACGCGCACGCCCTCTCCAGGGACGTAAGTATCAGCCAAAGATTCTCCACTCTAGCCTCCTCTCTCTCTCTGGGTCTCCCGGCCCACTCCTCTGCACCTGCTCCTCGCGAGTTTGTACTGTCGATTGTTTGGGCGCAATATTCAAATTCCGGAAAATTTTGGGTAGGGTCTCGTAGATTTAAATCGATGAACAATACAGGGTGTTTCAAAAAGTCTGTACAACCTTGAAAATTCATATAAATTAATTCGTAGTTTCTACAGAGGCCATTGTAGTGTCAATTTATAGGGAAATACACAAAGTTTTGTACGAATGCAGAGTCTCGCAGAGATAACATTGGATAAAATGTTCTCAGGTTTCCAACCATGTCAATTGCTTAAAAACTACACGAGCTTTCACCCAAGCACTCCTTGCCATTGTCAAGTGTTACAAACTGCCACGAGAGGTATTATTGCCTACGCTATCCAGAGAAATCTGCGTCAGCTGAGTATGCGTTAGAAAATGGTCACCACATAAAATCTGACTATACCTCTGTCGTGGCTCGCTCGAACAGCTTCTGGGACAGTTTAATAAAGGAAGCTATTGAAATAAAAATTACCCTGAATAGAGACAGTGGCTTGCAGCTCAGCGCTGCGTGGCATCCAGCGATCGCGCGGTTGAAGAGGGCACATCGAACGCCGACTCAAAACGTGCCCATATATGGCAATGTCACGGGTACCAGAGACGTCACAGCTGGCGGCTACCGTATATAAGGGCGCACCGACAGCCCACTGGCGGTCATAACAGTTGACAATGGCCAAGAAGTGCTTGGCCGAAAGCTCGTGTAGTTATAAGCAATTGACGCGGTTGGAAACCCGAGAACATTTTATCCACATAAAGTTTTGTCTCGCGTAGTTCGCTAGTCCCGGATCGCACCGTGAGGAGCGCTAGCGGCAGTTGCGTTAAAGATGGCTGCCTTCAATGGACCCGAGCGTGCTAGCTGTCTGTTTTGGTTTGAAGAATCGAAGTCGGCGACAACAGTTCAGCGTAATTTCTGTACCGACTATGCTGAAGATCCTCCTAGAGGCCTGTAATTTATTAGTGACGCAAATGTTTTCTAGAAACAGAGTGCTCCGTGAGACATGGGGAAACATCAGGTCATCCAACCACATCTCACGACATCGTCGAGCGAATGAGACAATGTTTTGTCAACAGCCCTGCGAAATTGACCCGGCATGCATCTCGTGAACTGCAGATCGCACATACAACTGTTTGGGCATGTATCGAGAAACTGTTTGCGTTTGAAACCGTACAGATTGACGATTGTACAAACAATAAAAGACACGGATAAAATTGCTCGGAAGAACTTCGGTGCAGATATGTTAAATCGATTATATGGGGATGAATATTTCTTGGACAAAATCATCTTTTTTGATGTGTCCACTTTTCACTTAAGACATACAGCTGTAGGATTTCAGGCAGTGAAAATCCTCGTCAAACATTGCACCATGTTTGTGATAGCCCTAAACAGAACGATTTTTGTGCATCGTGCAAGAACCAAGTGTACGGTCCCTTTTTTTTCGATTCACGAAGAATATCGTGTTTGTACCTCCTGTGGTAGCTTCTCTACCTGAACTTGAGCAAGAATTTGTGCCATCACTGAGCATTTTGCACCTGCAATTTTACAGCGAGTTTTGGAAGAAATTGACTTCCAATGGGATCTGTGCAGGATAAGCAACGGAAGCCATATACAACATCTTTAGTTTAAGGTAAAAAAAACATGAAGTGTTTCCCTACAAAATAACACTAGACCCAGCTCTGTATCTTCTTTCAATAAATGTATGTGAATTTTTTAATTTGTTGAGTCCTTTTTGAAACATTCTTTATTGTTGAGAAGGAATCCTTTACAAATCCGCAAGTGCTATACACTGCCAAACCATGATAGGCCTATATGAATTGTGTTCAAAAAGAAACCAAACGTTTGCTGTATCAGCTTTATTGCTTATTGTTCGATGTTTTAAGCGCTACCCCCTTCAGAATAGTCCCCTCTGCTGGCCGAATACCGTTCCCATCATTTCTTCCAGCTTTGGAACGCCTCCTGGAATACATTTTGTGGGATGGCGCGCAGGTTGCTCGTTGCATTGTCCTGTATCTCCTCTGTGGTTTGGAAACGACGTCTTTTCAAGGTATTTTTCAGCATGGGAAACAGGGAAAACTCTGCTGGGGCACTTCCTTCCCATTTCAACAAGTGTCCGTTTCTGATCTTCAGTCAACAGACGCGGTACGATTTTTGCACTGACACGATGCATCTCACGTTTTTCACTCAAAATTTGATGGCATGATCCTACACTGATGCCCACCTCCTCAGCATCTTCCCAAACAGTTAAACGACGTTTTCGGTGAATCACAGCACGAACGCTATCCACATGGCCATCAGCTGTTGATATTGAAGAACTTCCAGACTTGGAATCGTCACAGACCGACATTCTGCACCGCTGAAAATGTTTAAACCACTCATAGCACTGTGTGCGACTCATACAGTCCTCCCCATGTGCTTGGCTAAGCGTTTGAAATATTTCTGTGAAAGTTTTGCCAAGTTTGTAGCAGCATTTCACACACGCACTTAGTTCTTCAAGCTCCTTCATCTCCTTCATTGCAGTAATCTGAAGAGCTGGCTCTACACATGCTTACTTCAGCGGCTGTGGTTGGCCTGCTAATTTTCCGAGTGACACGAGGCAAACGGCAGTTTGTTGGCTAAACCTGCCGCTAGGTGCACGCTATGCACTAGAATGCGCTCTCTATGCTGCTTGGCGCGATATTTCACAAGTTCGGTTTCTTTTTGAACACACCTCCTAGACAACATGTTGTGTTTGAGATTTTCAAATGATTCTCGGCAGTCAATTAAGCAGACACCAGAAACTTAAAAATGGTGTCCCCCAGGGTTTAGTTTTGTCGCCAGTTCTGTTCAACTTATATAATACTGTCAGAAAAAAAAGAAAAACTGAAGCAGTAAGAAGGGGAGTGGGAAACAAGATGAAACTTCACAGGTTGAGAGGGTATGTGATGTTACTGTAGTGATAACAAAATAGAGTTATATAGACTACAGAGATGAATGAAAATGTGTACCAAGGCAGGGATTTGAACTTGGGTTCCTTGCTCAGCAAGGACTACCCCAGCTCGCCTCTCTCCTCAGTCCAAATTTCCATTCACGCATAGCCCACTCAGTATTCCCCCTAAACTCCAACATTGCATTCGGAAGATTGATGTTGAACCATATTCTGCATAGAACGAAGTGGGATATTGTGCCTGAAACCAAGGCATAGATGTTTGAGACTTACAAAGGTCTCTGGAACCATATGATTTTATTTGATTAGAGCACCTAGGCTTCATCTACTTCCTGATCCCCAATTCTGATGTTAAGTTTCTCGCGCTCCTTCTCGTTACTTTTGTCTTTCTTCTATTTACTCTCAATCCATATTCAGCACTCAACAGACTTCATTCGATTCAACACATTCTGTTAATCTTCTTCAGTTCCACTGAGGATAGCAATGTCATCAACAAATCGTATTATTTTTATATTTTCACCTTGAAATTTGATTCCGCTCTTAAAGCTTTCTTGTATTTTCATCATTGCTTCTTCGAAGTATAGATGAAACAGTATAGCCGGTATCCCTGTCTTACACCATTTTTAATCTGAGCACTTCATTCTAGGTCTTCCAGTCTTACTGTTCCCTCTTGGTTCTTGTACAGGGATCAGTCACATCATTATCACCACCTACCTAACAGCTAGCATGTCCACTGTTGGCACAGATAATAGGGGCAATGCATCACAGCATAGAAGCAACGAGGGCTTGGTAGGCTGCTGGAAGGGGGGGGGGGGGTTGATGGCACCACAGATACAGACACAAGTAACCTAATTCCCACAAATTCTGGGGATGGGGGCAGCGAGCTCTGACATCATATTCAACCACATCCCAGATGTATTCAATCTGATTCATATCTGGTAAGTTGGGGGCCCAGAACCTCAGTTGGAACTCGCCACTGTGCTCCCCAGACCACTCCATCACACTCCTGGCCTCGTGACACGGCGCATTATCTTGCTCAAAATTTCACTGCCATTGCGAAACATGATCACCACGAAGGGGTGCACGTCATCTGCAACGAGTGTGTGGTACTCCTCGGCCAACACGGAGCCTTCGATGAGCTCCACTGGAACCGTGGATATTCACACGAATGTTCCCCAGAGCATAATGGAGCTGCCGCCACTTCGTCTCTTCCCGCAGTACAGGTGTCTTTCTCTGGAAGATGACAGATTCGAGCCCTCCCATCGGCATGATGGAGGAGATATTGGAATTCGTCAGACCGTGCAATGCTCTGCCACTGTCCAGTGCCAGTTGTTTCGTGCCCATTTCAGTTGTATTTGGTGATGTCGTGGTGTTAACATTGGCACTCGCATAGGTTGTCAGCTGTGGAAGCCCATAATTAGCAGTGTTCAGTGCACTGTGTTCAGGAGCACTTGTGCTCTGCCCAGCATCAAAGGCTGATGTTAGTTCTGTCACAGTTCACTGCCTGTCCTGTTTTACCAATCTGCCCACTCTATGATATCAAACATCTGTAATGAGGGTTGGCCACCCAACCCCATTGCGTCGGAACGTGGTTTCGCCACGTAGTGCAGAGACTTGCCACAGCACTCCACAAACACTTGACAAGTTGTGCAGTTTTTGAAATGCTTATGCCAAGCCTCTTGCCACCATAATCTGCCCTCGGTCAAAGTCCGATAGATTGTGCACCTTTCCAATTCTACACGTGGGCAACTTATTCACTGATATCACGTACCCTGTGGATGACTAGCAGTCATTTCTCATGAAGTGATGCTGCTATCACTTGGATGGCTGTACTTTCAACTTCGGTTCCTTGCTCAATCTTTTGGCTGATCTTTGTGTATATTGTGTACTACCTGTCTTTCCTTACGGCTTATCTCTATATTCTCAAAATTTCAAATATTCCGCATCATTTTACATTACCAAACGCTTTTCCTGGATCAATATATCCTATAAACAGGCCTTGTTTTTTCTTCAATCTTGCTTCCATTGTCAACCCTAGTATGGACAATGTATGGTCTCCAAATAAACTGAAACATTGGAATCTTGCAATTGGCTAGATAAATCCCAGAGAGGTTGTGTAGAGCAGGGTCAAGATTGTGAGTGTTTGCACTTTTTGCAGTGCCTGGAGGTGCTGCGGCCATGCAAGCTGCCCGAGGCGGCAGAACTGTGTGACCTGCTCTCCCGTTACGAGCTGGACGCGCTGCTGGTAGCCCACGACGCAGTCGTCGCCACCACCGAGCCGCGTTCTCCGGCACCCTCACCCACGCACAGTGCGGGTGGCGGAGGGGGTGTGCCCGGCTCGGGGAGGGGCTCGCCGCCTCCCAGGCACGAGGGCAACATCCGCATCGTCAGCATCGAGAAGACCAACGAGCCGTTGGTGAGTCGGTCAGCCGCAGCTTACCTGAGAGTGACCCGTCACTGTTCATATTATCGGTGGTAGAATTTTCCAGAGCCATTCACACTCACATTGCCATAGGTGAGCCAACCGTTAGATACAACGTGTGCAAAGAAAGGGCATGTTACATACCAATACAACTAAATTCAGAGCACAGATTGTCACTACTGATGAAATGTCAAATCAAATTACGGATTCATGGGTCAGGTACATGTATAAGGAGCAGTAAAATGAAAATGAGGCAGATGGAAGAAAGAGTAAGTATACAGTCCATTATTTGAAAATTAATCATCATATTTGTTAACACATTTATTCCGCTGCAAGACAAGACAGTCAATACCTTCATGAAAAAATGTTTACAGTTGCCTACTGATCTGATCTGATGGAACAATGGCTCAGTTAAAGTAGGTTTATCAGATTTCAAAGAGAGAAACCTGGGACACTTGTGTTTATACTCTGTACCTAACTTCATTACTACACTTATGTTTACCTTATATTTTGAAGTCGATAATAGGCCTATGATGATGCGGGATCCGAAAAACCAATAGGAAGTACATATCTTCATTTTGTGAAATGGAAAGGTATTTGTAGGTACATTACACAAGTAAAACTCTTGTCTTCAGAAATAAAAGACACTGATATGTTCTTTTTATTGTAATAGCCTGGATATATTTTCTGCAGTGTTTAGTTACTTACTACATATCAGTTACAATTTGTTGATGCTATGAATTGTGTAATGTTACTATTCCATCATCAGATATAAATTATACATTTCATAAAAAAATTTAAGTTCTTGTTTGACTGCAGACAGTTAGGGCAAATGTGCATACAAACCAAACAGTAATTAATAAGCACTTCTAACACACAATGCATTGCTTGCAGTCTTCACAAAATTAACTTCCTTGTGGCTGCAGTCCCACTAGGATTAACTGGTTTAAGTGAAGCTACTTCATGCCTCCTCTCATTTCGCTTGTCTCAAGGATCGTAAAGTGGAAGGTCAGCAAGATAGCTTCAGCAATGAGACGTACTGGTGTTGGGCTTGTATCTGTTCTGAGGGGCCGTGACTTGCCTCATTTAAACTCTTCTATTAGTAGAGTTAATTTAGAGGTAGAACGGCTCCTTGGATCAGGTATGGGGTCTCATATTGGTGCGGTTCCTGTTGACTATCAATAGGTGGGATCATACAAGACACGGCAAGGAAAGGGAAGGCAAAGGCTAACTATCACGTGTGGTAAAGTATCAGTGATTACAAGTGACAGAAAAGCAGTTTTTTAGGGTAGGAAAGGCAGAAACGAAAGATGTTCAGAGACAGGTTGAAAATGACATTCCCATTGCTAAAACAGTGGAGATGTCCAGAAATTGACAGAATATACAAGTATTGAGGGGTACGCATAATGAGTTGCTTATTCGTGTTGAAGAATTAGTGTTGAGCAAACTACTTGGCATAATCTGCCTCTCTGAACTCATGTGATGATTGCGATAGATACATTAAGTGTTGCAGGATTCAAGTTAGCCTCTTACTTCTGTAGAGAAAATATGTAGAAAGGAGGAGTTGCCACATTTGTCAGAAACTGTTTTAATTTCCAGAACATTGACAATAACAAAATTTGCTCAGAGCAGCACTTATAAGCTTTTGTAACAGTAGTAATATTTCATAAGAAGTCCCTTATAATTGTAAGTGTATACAGAGCACCTTCAGGAAGCTTTAACCTCTTCATAAAAAATCTGGAAGCTCTGTTGTCCAATCTCGCAGTTAAAAAAAAAGAGGGGGGGTAGTGGTTGCTGGTGATTTTAATGTGGATTTATTGAAAACCTCTGTCAGTGGACAGTTATTGCAATCAGTAACACTGTCATTCAGTTTCATTCCCACTGCAAACTTTGCAGCTGCAGTATATAAATGCTCTAAGACTGCTATTGATAATATCTTTGTAGACAAATCTAGGGAAAAAAGTCATATCACAAAACCAATAGTAAATGGGTTATCTGATCATAACATGCAGTATCTTATGTTAAAGTTGAAACAGTGTCAGGATGTAAAATCTATTAAATCTGAACAGAGGAGGCTAATTAATCACTCAAAAATTGAGAATTTTAGGAGATTGCTCAAAGACTTAAACTGCATAGATGTTTACAGTATTTCGGACTCAAATGGAAAATGCAGATCATTCGTTAATAAAGTAACTACGTCACTTTAAAATTGTTTTCCCCTAAAGGTAACTCAGATCAAAGAGAAGTCTAAAAATAAACCATGGATTACACAAGGAATAAAGGTATCATGTGGAGCAAAAAGAAAACTGCATCAACTATCTAGGAACAGCTGTCCATTGTAAAGCATTGCAAAGAATACTGCCAAATATTGAAGCAAATAATTGAAATCTAAGCATCTTTATTATGAGAAAAACATAATTCCACCAAGCAACAAAACAAAAACTGTATGGGATATAGTGAAGACAGACAGAGGTGCGACCAGAAGGGAAGAGGAACAGATAACTTTAAAAATAAATAAGACATCGGTAACAAGTGCATCTAGTGTTGCAAACCTCTTAAACAAGTACTTTGCTTATGTTACTGACAGCTTGGGGTTATCAGGTTCAGTAAACAGTGTAATGGAATATCTGAGACCAGTCTCTACAAATGACTTCAGTAAGATGGGAGTGACACTCACTTCTCTAAAAGAAGTATTGTCCATTGCAAAATCCTTAAAATCAAAGTATTCTGGTGGCTATGATAACAAATCAATGAAGTTAACAAAGAATGTTCTCGTGAGTTGAGTTCTACCTTAAGTAATTGTGAAATCAGTCTCGTATCAGCGAACACTTTCAGATTGGTTAAAACACGCTGAAGTTAAGCCTCTTTATGAGAAGGGGGATAAAGAAATACCATCAACTATTGACCAGTTTAACTTTTTCCAGTGCCTTCAAAAACATTTGGAAAGGTTGTGTTAAAGTGTCTTCTTAAGCTTCTGACTGCAAACAATATATTGTCCAAGTCACAGTTTGGTTTCCTTAAGGGTTCTGACAAAGGGAATGCTTTTTACATATACAGTGAGTATGAACTTAATTCATTATATAACAAATTAGAGGCTACTGGCAATTTCTGTGACCAGTCAAAAGCCTTAGACTGTGTGTCTCCCTGAATTCTCCTAAGTAAATTAGAATTTTATGGTATCACTGGCAGTACTGCAATATGGTTTGAGCTTTATCTAACTAACAGGAACAAAGGGTGTAATTGTGAAATACCTGTGGAATAATCAACCAGTCTTCATCTGATAGGAATTGATTCCATATTGTGTTCCTCAAGGTTATATTTTGGGTCTGTTGCTTTTTCTTGTGTACATTAATGACCTCTCACCTGTTACATTGCCAGATGCTAAGTTTGTTTCATTTACAGATGATACAAACATTGCAGTAAATATCAAACCAATTACAGATTTAGAAATGGCTGCTAATCAAATGTTTGCTGACATTAATAAATGGTTTAAAGCTAATTCACTGTCATTAAACTTTGAAAAGACCCACTATATGCAGTTCAGAACCTGTAAGAGATTTCCTTCCAGCACGTGTATAACATATGAAGACATGCAGGTGGAAGAGGTTGACATGTTAAATTTATGGGATTACAACTCAACAATAAATTCAGTTGGGAAGGGCGTACCACAGAATTGCTGAATCACCTAAACAAGTCTGTATTTACAATGTGAATGACGTCAGATGTAAGACATACATATCAAAAAAAACTTGCATACTTTTTTTACTTTCATCCTATTATATCATATGGGATCATATTTTGGGGTAACTCATCAAAGCGAGCAAAAGATTTTAGAGTGCAAAAGTGTGTAATAAGATTCATTTGTTGTGTAAATTCAAGAACATCATGAAGAAACATGTTCAAGGAACTGAGTGTTCTAGCCACTGCTTCTCAGTATATTTATTCCTTAATGACACGAGATGCAAATAATATGTCTATTTCCAGCCAATAGCTCAACACACAGTATCAGTACTAGGAATAAGAACAGTCTACATAAAGATCTAAAGTTGCCTACATTGGTCGAGAAACAGGTCCAGTATTCAGGAACCCAAATTTTCAACAAATTGCCAGCAACCATTAGAAACTTGGTTTCAGATGAAACACAATTTAAATATAATTTTTTTGACAGGCAACTCCTTCTGATCTATAGATGAATGTCTTAACAGGAACTGTTAGACCAGCTTAAGCAAAAATGTCTGTTAGATTTCAGTTTTGACAGAACTGGTCACAACAGTCAAGATTTGGTGTTTTTTGTAGTAAATTTATTAAAAGTGCAAAACTATGTTTCATTCTGACAGTGTATTCATTCTATAAGTATTAGCGTTTCCAGTTTACTATAATGTATTAACATATCTGACAATCTCCTGACAAATGATCAGGGAAGTGAGTACAATATTCAAACATTCTGTGTGTTTTGTGTTATCCTTTCTGACATTTTCTACACCCAAGAGAATCATCTCATTTTTGGGTCTGTGATGTGAGAACTGAATCTAATCCAATCTAATCTTAGAGGTGTAGGTAGATAATCCTGCTTTTCTTTTCGATATTTCTCTTACTCTTTCTTTAAGCGTAATAAGAGTTAAACCAAATGCGGTAGGCCTATAGGGGGCATTGTGAAAATACATATGTCTATAATGTTCTACTTCTAAGAAACTCGATTTTAACAAACTATTTAATCAAATGATAATATTATTGCAAATCATTTTGTTTCTCTATTAAAAACCAAGACAATTGTGTGTCCCAAATGATTTTACTGGGACAGTTATGTGAAAACTGGGACTGTCCTGGCAAACCCAAGATGTCTGATCAGCCTATCAATATGTAACCAACATCCTGGTAGGGCATGAAGTTTAGTCAGCCTTTTGTAAATATTATCTACGACTGTGATTCTTAAAAGTCTTTAAAGAAATGCATGTTGTCAAAAAGTACTTAATAAATTAAATCTAACACAGAATACAAATTGGAAGGCACACTAACACGGAATTGACTCAATTAATGTTCTGAGAGGTTCAAGTAAAAACAGCATGTCCTACATCACTGTTCCCCAGTACTAATTGCTTCAGACTGATTTTGGAGTTGATAGTATAAACATGCATGAAGCTCTCTGCAATATGGTGCTATGTAAATGGTCTTAAGATGTACTAGAGGGTGACTCAAAAATACGTTAACGTTTGAAAATATGTCACAGAATAATGTAGCTAGAGAGCAGCTGCCAAGACAGCAGTTACAGAAGCTAAATCTTCTTATTATGACTGTCTGAATGATAAACTAGACACACTTGAAGGAATAAATAAAATTTGTTGCTTAGCCAAAGCATGTCTCCGAGCCACCCAGGGCGTCGGTCACGTCACACACATCGAGGACAAAGACGGTTGACTCCTTCGGCACCCTCTCAACATTCTCATCAGATGGAGTTATTATCTCCAAAATCATCAATGAGGAATTTGACCTTCCTCCAATACTGAGTGTCGATCCTATTGATGGACCTGTACTACCAGTTACCATCCAGGAAGTCAAGGAAGCGGTCAAGAAGATAAAGAAGATGAAAATTACTGGCCCTGATTACATAACACGTGAAGTAATGAAGATCCTAGGCCAGAAGGTGCCACAATTCTTACTACCCTCTTTAACAGAACTGCTGATGAGATTATAGTCCCAGCAGTCTGGACAACTAGTGTCACACTGCCAATCTGGAATGGAAAAGGTGATGTGACAGAATTGAAAGATAGGGTTTTGTAGCCAAAGGGTGGGGAATGACATGGTGTGTTGGAGTCCTGAACAAAACCAACCTGGTTCCAGAAAAAAAAGTCTTGCATGCCTCTTGTAGTATAATCTTGTCTCTGCAGTCCTTACATGAGTAATACATAGGTAGTTGTACAGTGTTCCCGATACTGCTAATTGAAGACTTGTGACCAAGTTTTTGCTGGATAGTTGCATCTATTTTCAGGCATTTGCCACTTCAAGTTTTCCAGTGTTTCTGTAAGTCATACAAATCTGTGACCGTTTATGCTGCCCTGCTTTTTGTACGGTCAATATTTTTTTTTCAGCCTTGTCATATATTTCACGGTTGTTACTCTGTTTCAGGATTCATCGCCAAGAGTGTAATTGAACAATAAAGGTGTTTACCTGTTTATTCCAGTATTTCAATCTACATTTTTGCTGTCAGTATTTTACAATGTTAGGCTGTAAACACACAACATGACACATTGTTTATGTCAGGAATGTATCAAGTGGCATTTTATAAAGCATTGTGTAAAGGGGAAAATAATAAATAGTGGGCCTATTAAGCAAGAACTTTACAATAACAATAGATTAAAATGTGCTGCAGAAGTTATAGTTTTTGTAACAGTAAGAATGGTGTCCCCCCTCCCCACAAACCATGCACCCTGCCCTAGTGGGATAGCTGGCATGCCTCAACAACATGAATAGCCACACTCTAGATGCGGCCTCATTGGAGGAGCATCTGTGGAGAGACAAGACTACCATATGGTTCCCAGAGAGGGGCGGTATAGTAGAAACCACCTTGCATACAGATCAGTCTGGATTCCACAGAGATGTAGGAACTCACACAACCAGTTCCGCCCCTTCGTTTGAAGAATAAATGGAGGAAGGCAAAATTAGTTATACACTCCTGGTCAAAAGTTTTTGATCACCCATGATAAAAGCTATATACGTTATTTCAACCTACAAACTAGATGGACTAAAAAAAAATATTTTCTCTCTCTCTTTCACTAGATACAACATGTATGGTTTAGTGTGTAGCTTCTTCAAAATATTTGCTGTTTTCCCTCAGAACAGCTGCACAAAGTATTGGCATTCTGGAGGTAAGATTTTGTAGTGCTTTTGCAGATCTTGCAGTCCAACATCCCTGTAAATTATTCTGTACTTGGTCAGTTTTCTGACCTCTGTGTCAAGTTTATCCCATAAAAGTTCAGCAGGATTTAAGTCAAGTGAATAACTCAGCCGAATGATATTCTCCATTTCTGCCCATTTTCCTTTTCTGTTGACATACCCTCTGTACATTGTCCTACTGAAGAAGAAACCCATGACCAATAAGTCTCTTGCCAGGTGGAACTAAATTGTTGATCAGTATCCTATGATAACTTTCCTTGTCAATGTTCCATTAATTCTCACTAGATCACCAGCTTTATCACCCACAAAACATCCTCATCCACACACCGTGACCGACCCTGTCGCACATTGACTCTTCGTACATCCTCCACAAAGTTGACCGACAGCCGTTCGATGGAGGCTTCCAAAGCAGCAGAAAGGGATGGTCAGTTTGATAGGCGAGAGAAGTGTCGGAGGTAAAGTTTGCAGAGGGGGACCAGTGCTTGAATACAGTAAGCATTTTTAAATGGGCATAGTTTATGTAGAAATGAAGAGATCTGCACAGTATACAATAGCATGGAAAGCTGCATCAAAGTTGTCTTCAGAATGAAAATAACAACAACAACAACAACAACAGCAACAGCAACGCTGACAATTTGGTGGGAGTAACAGCCCTATTTTGGTTCCAGGGTGCCACAGTGAGAAACGAAGGAGAAGCTGTCATCATTGGACGGATAGTGCGGGGAGGGGCAGCAGAGAAGTCTGGCCTGCTCCGCGAGGGCGACGAGATCCTCGAGGTGAATGGCATCGAGATGCGTGGGAAGTCCGTGAACGAGGTGTGCGACATCCTTGCCGGTATGACAGGCACACTGTCCTTTCTCGTGGTTGGAAGCAGCAACCAGCCTCCGCCACCACCACGGGAGACCACCATTGTAAGTGCTCGAGGCTGAGCTCTCCTGGTAATACTGCTCTTGCTCTTTATTTATCTAGAGCTCTTGCTCTTTATTTATCTATAAACCACTTTGGCACAATGCATTTATTTAGTGACACAAAAGTTGCTTTTTTATTTTAAATAAAAACTGCTAATAACACATTAATAGCTGTTCTTGTATCAAGAAGTTGCTAGAAAGTTAAGCATCAAACAAAGCAAGTTCATTTTATGCATAAGTATGTACTATGTTTTACTCATTTTTCTCTCTTGCTTCCCACTCCTTAATTAAGGCTAGGCTTTTCATGTAATGATTGAAATACATTTCTTCAATTTTTCTGTCATTGATCAACATCAGATCAGCTGTTCACAACCCAAGTTTTACAGACAAGAAGACAGTATCCTTCAGGAACTAAGTTAATCAGAGAGTGACTGGCCAAATATCTTCACAGATCAAAAGCTAGACAGGGAATGTCGTAGAATTGACACGCAGTGACCATATTTATAATCTTATGTTTCCCCAAGAAATTTTGGGAGACAAAATCTTTTTAATTACAGTTTCATTACTAGCACATTAATTTGGGCAAAAAAAGTAACTGCCCTATTACAATCAGAAACTGATAATTAAATGCTGAATAATAAAGTTTAATGTGAAACACCTTTAATAAATTTTCAACAATTTCTGGAACATACTGATTATGTGTAACAATGTATGAAGGTTTCAATAAATAACAGCCCACATTTTTTTAAAAAAACCATTAATATACATAGACAAACGTCCTTGTTGGTGCTTCACATTTTATGTTTGTTCTGTGCACCGGTGAAGTTTCGAATGGTTCTGGCAGATGACAGAGCGATAGCACAGTGTCAAAATGGTGACTACATATGACTCACATTACAAGCAGTGTGCTGTTATTGAATTCTTGTGTGCAGAGAAAGAAACCGTGGTGAACATCCATAAACATCTGTGTGTAGTGTATGGCAATGCTGCAGTTGACAGGAATATAGTTGGGCAATGGGTAAAGAAACTTACAGTCTCAGAAAATGCAGGAACAGAGCTCCATGATCAGCCATGCTCCAGACATGCTGAATCGGGCAGCGCCATTATTTGTGCCAACCGGCACATCACAACTTGACAACTGGCTCTACCGTTTGAAGATGACGAGAATGGCAGCCATGCAGTGAAAACATGGCTATGCGTACAAGACAAGAGCTTTTACCAGCAGGAAATACGTGCTCTTCCACAACACTGGCGTATGGCCATAGAATGTGATGGCGACTGCGTAGAAAAATAGAACATGGACAAGACATCTTGATGTATATTGTCACCAAATTCTGACTCTGAGGAAAAAATGTGGGGCATTAGTTATTGAACGACCCTTATAACTGAATACATAAAAAATGTACGCACCAAGCAGTGACGGGAGAACACACACAAAGTTTTTACGGATGCAAGCTTTCGGAGCCAGTGGCTCCTTCTACTGGCAGAAGGGTTGAAGGGGGAAAGGAGGAGGCTCAAGGAAAAGGACTGGAGAGGTTTAGGAAAAGGGGTAGAGTTTGGAAAAGAACCCCGGGTCAGGGTCAACTTGCCAGACAGGATGAAAAGGAAAGACAGATTGTTGGAGACTACACCAGATGAGATTTTTTCAAATCTTGTCCAGTACAGTCCCCAACAATCAGTTTTTCCTTCTCATCCCATCCAGTAAGACTCCCCTGACCTGAGGTTCTGGCTGACTTTGTCAAACCCTACTCCTTTTCCTAAACCTCTACAGTCCTTTTCCTTCACACCCCTCCCTTCCCGTTGAACTCTTCTGATGGAAGGCAGAGCCACTGACTCTGAAAGCTTGCACACACAAAACTTTTTTTTTTTTTTAAGTGTTACTTGGATCATTAGTTCCACCATTTGTTTTCAATTACTATTTTTATTACTACATGTTAAACGTACCTGTTATACTTGGCTATAGCTTAAAAGAAATCCTCTTATTAGTTACAACACACACTGAATGGAAAAAAAATTGCTACATTGTGCTAGCATTGCAGTGTCTGTCGTTGAGTCAACACTTCCACTGTTCTATGAATTCTTACCTTTATATGAGGTGTTTGAGAAGAGTAGTGAGACTACCAAAGTTTTTACCTTCTTCAAACAATAACATTGTCCCGTTCAAAGAAAGCCCTTCATCAGCTGTACGCTGGCAGAGTTAGTTAGTTACGTATTGCATTGCTCAATCTCACAATAACCGTTATGATGTGTAATGTGTCAATTGCATAAGAAATGCACACATGAATCAAGATTTTTTTTCTTTTTTCTGTTTTCTTTTTCATTTTTCTGCTTAAAATTTTTACTGCCTACCCCATTCCCTTAAATGGCACAAAATGTATTCGAATTTCATTACAGAGTAAATGTACTGTGAGGCTGTTGTAAGAATTCCTAATTTTTTAAAAAGATGCATACAAGATGTTGTACCCCCTCACATTATTCTACCATTTTCTTTTGGGCAGTGAGTACTTTTTGACTAAGTGTTGAGTTACCACAAAATATTATTCTGTATAACATCAAAGAGTGAAAGTATGCAAAGTATGTAAGCTTGGTAATTTCTATATCCTCAAAATTGGCAATTATTCTGATTGCAGAAGTTGCTGAACCTAGTTGCTTTAGGAGATCCAAAATCTGAATTTGCCAATTGAGATTCTCATCTATATGTACACTCAAAAACTTAGTATGCTCTACCCTGGCTACTGACTTCAGTTGATGTGCTATATTTATTGAAGGAACCGTACTCATTGCAGTAGAAAATTGGATGTACTGTATTTTTTCAAAGTTCAGAACTAGTCCATTCACAGAAAACCAATCAATAACTTTTCCAAAGACATTATTTGTATAATTTTCTATTGGAGTTTCTTTTACTGGATAAATAACAACACTGGTATCGTCATTCCTGGCCTCAGTGGGAGCACTGGAAGCCTTCAACTGGTAGAGCTTGTACATGTCAGTCAGTCAGTCAGTCAGTCTTTTGAATGTTCTCCAGAGTCCCAAAGTGGCATCCTTTTGGGAAAAGAAAACACACACAAAGACTTAGATTAGGTGAATGGGGCAGGTGAGGGGAGGGGGGGGGGGGGGAGGGGCTGTGGAAAAAGAGGGATGTCTTTTGAGGTCCAAAATTCTGCGATGGAAGTGGCTGTATGACATCGGGTGTTGTCATGATGGGCAGCATCCACTTGTCTGCAATGTGCGATTCACCATTTTACTGATTGTTTCAAGGACATCTTTGTAAAACATTTGGTTCACAGGTTGTCCTGCAGAAACAAATACTTTATGCATGACACCCCTGCTGTCAAAAAATCAAATCAGCATTGTTTTGATCTTTGATTTGCTCATTCAGGCTTTTTCCAGTCGAGGAGATGTCTCAGAGTGTCACTCCTTACGTTGCCACTTTGTTGCAGGATTTTTCCTCGCTTACTCATCTGTGAACACACAATTGAGCCATTCGTCGTCATTGGAAATCCTCTCAAGAGGATCAATACAGGCATTTTTTCCACTGTTATTCTTCTCAGTCATGAGGTTTTTCAGTATCATTTAGGCACCAAAGCTTTTGCATAGGCAAAACTTTGGTCAAAATTTGATGTATAGTGAAAGTTTTTTACGAATAACAGGTCACCTGTCATCCTTACTGTTAAATATCAGTCCGGTTTCATGAGAGAGCACACGTGCACAATGTTTTTGTCAGTTTTTGAAGTTGAACGCCTCACTGAGTGAGATTCATCTCCAATGTATTCTCGCCCTTCCAAGTACGATTTATGGCGTTGAAAAACTTGTGCTCCCGATAAGGAATGTTCCCCGTAGACCAGTTTCCAGTCTCCAGAGGTCACACCAGTGGACTCCCCAAGTTTAACACAAAAGTTGATGACATAATATCGCTCTAAATTCTACTGTTCCATTTTTTTAACATCAACAAAAACACAACTTCACTGATGGCACTCTCAAAAGTGACGCGAGGGCTCTACAGAGCTCAAACTTACAAGGATGAACACACTGGTCTACACAGGTAGAACAGCACAGTGTTGCCAGATAGTTCACAGTGTTGTCAGTCTCATTACTTTTCTCACATACATTGTATTTAGTCAAGAACTTTTCATTGCAAAGGTAGCACCATACTTCACAGAAACTACAGAGCTATCATTACCTCTCCATAGCTCAAAAATGACAAGCTGAAAAAGCATAAAACTAACTAATTTATATGTAAATTGATCTCAAATATTTCATGAACCATTTGTTGCAAAATACATAGAAACTTGTTGTGAACCAAGTGAAAAAGGGCAAAAGCTGAGGACGCACAGTGTGTGTTCTGGGCTCGCCCGGCTTTGCTATTGTTATACTTTCCCTCGTATGAAGACTTTGAGCACACCCTTCCTGACAGCTGCTTGTTCTGACCAGATGTGGTTTCCAGAGGACATCCAATAAACAAGCAACTTTACCAACAATTACTGGCTAAACCATTGGCTAAACAAAGTTTTGAAGAGAAATTTTAGTCTGCAATTTGTTTTTTCTGCACGCATTTCCATATCGTATCAAAAGTCACCTTGTATTTTGAGGGTTTGTGTGGAGAAAGACACAATTTACTGTTTTTCGATCTCGTATCGAAAGAAGAAATTTTGTTTTTCTTGAGACGGTATTATCAAAATATATTTTTCAAAAAGATAGATTAGCAGCAACTCCAACAGTTTATTCTCGTGTCAGTCCAGACTGGCAGGAAAGTATTCCAAGCTACGATTGCTCGAGTACGTCACACTCGACCGGATGTTTTTTGTGGCAGATCCATATGAAGGCGCACTTCGACTACGACCCTGAGGAAGACCTGTACATCCCGTGCAGGGAGTTGGGAATCAGCTTCCAGAAGGGCGACGTGCTGCACGTTATCAGTCAGGACGATCCCAACTGGTGGCAGGCGTACCGCGAGGGTGAGGAAGACCTCACACTTGCCGGGCTCATCCCTTCCAAGTCCTTCCAGCACCAGTGAGTACAAGGCCACAAAAGGCCCCACATCTGTGGGAATCTGCTCTCTGTCTGTAATACTTTCCTTGTGCTTGAGTCCGCAGTCATCAGACTTCAGTTAGTTACTTAGACCATAGATCATGCTCATGACAAATGTTATGATATGGAAAAGAGAGAGAAGAGAGAGAGAGAGAGAGAGAGAGAGAGAGAGAGAGAGAGAGAGAGAGAGAGAGAATGTGTGACTAATAATTATTATTTTTATTAAAAAATTCCTCTATGGTGTAGAAGGACAAATAACTTTTAACTACATGTGAACATTCTTCTGCTATGTGTCAGACAGTTTACTTCCATGCACAGTGTGTCATACAGTTTTGTAGCTGTATGTTTCACCTATTACTGTGCCAAAAATATTGAGTTGGTGCATAAATTCGTAGTATTTAATATATTCTTCTTCACTATTTACAACAGTCCACCAATGCTGGGATAGCTTTTCAATTCCACCACTGTAGAAATCACATGGTTTTGAGGCAAAGAACTCATCAAGCACTGTTCAGAGCACATTTTCATCTGGAAAGTTGCTTGATAGAAGGTAGAGAAGGTGAAAATCTGAGGGTGCAAGATCAGGTGAATAAGATGAATGCAAAATGACTTACCAGCCCAACTTCTGTATGCAGAATGCAGGCAGCTGTTATTGCAGAGTAGCATCACTTCACTCAGTCTTTCTGGTCATTGTCGACAGTAATGGTTACGTCTTGGGGAAGCAATTCATAGTACACCACACTGTTGCTATTCCACCAGATGCGTAACTTTTATCTTTTGTGGATGTGTGCGAGTCTTTGTATGGTGAGTTGCTGCTTTGTTTGGGATCAGTCATTCCTTTCTTTTCCTTATGTTAGTGTAGAGACACCATTCCTCATCATCAGTAATCATACAGGATAGGAATGGTCAGTGTTGTTCATGAGCCAACTGATGACAAGCAAGCAGGGATGCACATGTGGCAACTGACTAGTTTTTGTGATCTTGATTAGAGCATGCAGTATCCAAACACCCGATTTTTGAACCTTCTCCATTGCATGCAAATCCCACATGATGATGGAATGATCACAGTTAATCACTTTTGGCAGTTGTTGAGTTTAATAACATGGATCATTGTGTATTGATGTGTTTAAATGATTTTGATCAAAGCCCAAAGTTCTTCCTGAATGTGGAGAGCCACTGACATCAAACTGACCCACCTTAAAATGTGAAAACTATTTTCTTGCAATTCTCTGTCCAATGGTATTATCCCTATAAATGGCACAAATGTTTCTAGCTGCTTCCACTGCTGTCAGTCCTCTGTTGAAATTAAACAGAGGAATATGTTGGAAATGTTCCAATTTCTCCGCTTGGCACCACACTTTCTGGTGTCCACAGCTTCACTCATTATCTCGAAATTACAAAATAGCAGTATGTTAACTCGAACAGCAAAAGTCAACTAAAAATTAAGAGTGACAGTTGAGAAATAAACCCATAGCAACTGGAATACAAACATGCAGAAATGCTACAAACTTATGCACCGACCCAATATGTTCATTAAAGGGCAACACAGATCATTTTGCCTTCTAGAACTGTATTTGTCAATATCTCTATTACTCTCAAACTTTGATGGATTGCCGATAGCAAATTTCATAAGTGCTTCATCAGGAAAGAGGGAAGGAGAGGGAAAGACGAAAGGATGTGGGTTTTAAGGGAGAGGGTAAGGAGTCATTCCAATCCCGGGAGCGGAAAGACTTACCTTAGGGGGGGAAAAGGGACAGGTATACACTCGCGCGCGCGCACACACACACACATATATCCATCCGCACATATACAGACACAAGCAGACATATATTACATATGTCTGCTTGTGTCTGTATATGTGCACAAAATTTCTTGGCAGCTTTGACTTCATCTTTACACTGTTTTTCAGAAGCCTCCACCCTCCTCCTATAGTCATCAAAAAGCTTCTTTTTCTCTTCTGCACATTTACTACTTATTAATGTTAATTTCTCATTAGTATTCTGCTCTACTTTCTTTATCTTTTCATTACAATCTTTCTCTCAACCTCCTTATTTAATTCTGAAAGTCTAGAGCTAACTACCTTAATTTCCTTTTTAATTTCTTTCTTCAGTTCATCTTTTAGACTAGTCATGTCAGTTTTAATACTACTACTGTCTACTTTCTTACTCATATGTCCACCCCAACGAGAGGCCCTAGCCACATGACATTTCCATTTCTTACTCATATTACCCAAACTATTCATAATTTGCCTTAACATTGCTTCCAAATTTTTGTCTGCCATAAACTTTTGCCCTTGCTGACTTTTGCTGTTAGGTTTCTCCTCCTTAACCTTATCGATTTCACCCACTTCGGTACTGTTTTTGTCCATTTTGTTCACATCACCAAACAACGTTTCCACCCTTGGTAGCTGAGTGGTCAGCATGACAGACTGTCAATCCTAAGGGCCCAAGTTCGATTCCCGGCTGGGTCGGAGATTTTCTCCACTCAGGGACTGGGTGTTGTGTTGTCCTAATCATCATCATCATCATCATCATCATCATCATCATCATCATTTCATCCCCATCGATGCACAAGTCGCCAAAGTGGTGTCAAATCGAAAGACTTGCACCAGGCGAGCAGTCTACCCGACGGGAGGCCCTCGTCACACAGCATTATTATTATTACCACACAATGTAGCTGACACTTTAATCATTTCATCTACAATAGGACTTCTGTCCCCATCATTCAAAGTTACGTTCATGTCTGATTTGTAGCCACCATCGTCTACGGAACAGTTGCCTATTGTCTCTTGTCTCCCATCACACCGTCTTCTTCGTTATGGTCACTCATTATGTATCACTTAATACAAAACAGCTTTTGCAATGAATTACCTTGTTTTTAATCGCTTGTCGGCTCCTGCTCTGCTGTGGATATCTCAATTCGTTGTCTGCTGTAAGTTGTAATTATCTCAGCAAGGCGTCTTGTTTATCTTGGTCAGCTGTGTCCACCTGCATGCTGCTTGGCTGCTCCTGTACTCAATGGCTGCTTCCATAAAACCACTCGCTGACTGGGTGCTGTCCTACTGTGGCTATGAAACCCCAGTGCTGATTGGCTGTAGCATCTTTTCCATTTAAATCCCCTGTGAACCACTCGAGTTCACACTTCACTGTGACAGTTTTGTGAATTCGAGTTTATTGTGCCTACATACAACAGTCCTTACGTTGGGGCACCATATGAGACAGTTTGCCTTCTTTACTTCTTCATTTGTTGTCCTCAGTGTCGATGTACTGCACTGCTACACTAGCTGAAAAATGTGTTGTGGAAGCACAACACTGACTACTTTAAATGATGTAGCCAACAGGTACACATTTGTGTTTCACAGTACTTTACTTTCACTTTTCACAACCCCCCATATACACATTTGATATGGCCAGTGTGCACTATTGTTTAACTTTCAATAAGCCTCATTAATGGTTTTCAGGCGAACATCCACATACTGCTACAATAGTTTACTGTTGAATATCTATAAGCAGTAAAAATCTAATCACAAAGTTCACAGTTCTTGTGGAATAGAAAGGTACATACAGAGCAGACACTATCGTCGTTTTAACAGACGGCCTAATATCGCGGTCTTGCAGTAGCGTTCTCGCTTCCTGCACCCAGGCTCCCGGGTTCAATTCCCGGCGGGGTCAGCGATTTTCTCTGCCTCGAGAAGACTGGGTGGTTGTTGTTGTTGTTGTTGTTGTTGTTGCTGTTGTCTTCATCATCATCATTTATCCCCATTACGGTCAGAAGAAGGCAATGGCAAACCACCTCCACTACGACCTTGCCTATGGGCAGTGCATGTCTCCCGCATCATTCCCTACACTCCTCAGAGTATGGGACCTCATCATCAATTGTATAACACTTATTTCACAGTTAAGTTGAAGAATTATTGTTGTTCTAACCAACACAGGTTTCTCGCCTGAAACTCGGCCGTGGACTGACTGTCTCGAGACCAAAAGTTGGGCCCTTATATATCCTCACAATAATACGTACTGAAACTACATATTGTTCGAAGTTTAATTTAGAGAAATTACAATTAAAACTTAACTCATTTGCTTAACTGAATACATCAAAAAATTCATTCCTTTCAACAGTTTCTTCTACTACAAGGGTTAGGCCAAATTATTTGTTTTAATCATGAAATTAACAAATATAGTTATGCAAACAATACTTTTGACAAAAACTGTTAATTACTTTGGAATTAACTAAGGGCTGGCTTTGCTAACATGTTTTTGAATAGAGCCAAATAGATACTTTAAGATTACTATTTGTTGTTCCTCCAAATGTTTATAATTGGCACAGAATTTATATTTGTTTATAAGTCAACAACAGACTTTAAGTTATGAAGCTATTACTGATTTCATCCTATAACAAGAGATACTAATTAGTAAGAGTCGAAATAAATTATAAAATCAATTACTTACATAAAACTGTGCACAAAATTAGACCTGATGTTACATTCTTTAAAACTGAGGGCCAATCTTTCTCTGTTACGAAAATGTAGATTATACTCACATATGTTAATGGTAATTAGTTATGAAAAAATGAATTTTAAGAAGGCAGATGACAAAACAAGAGGGGAAGTAAAAATTATCCCAGCTTGCTTCATCACAAGTATGCCAAACTGTTGTAGGTATGATACCTCACATTGTCATTATTACACACTTCTTAGCAACAAACACTATTTTCCTCAATCACGAGTTACCCCAGAATATGATGCCAAAAGACATTACTGAATGATAATTGGAGAAGTAAGTCAACTTTCTTACATCTGCATGCCCAGAATCTAACATTGTGTTTTTCTTGCCCTTCCATGACAATTATGACGACCATCATAAACACTTACTCTCTCAAACAGTCTTACATTGGTGTTACAGTAATTAATATTACGGCTGTTATCCAAACTGTGGATATTTGTTAATCACAAACTCTTCAAATGCATTGTGAAGCTGTTATTTGTAAGGATAATTTCTTTAACAGCTGTGTTCAAACAGTTTGAAGATGTGCACGACAGAGAAGGCCCCTGCTGTTTTCAAGAGTTCATTTTCTAAAGGATATTGGTGTGTGAAAGTAAACTGACCTCCCAATAGTGTCACCAACAAAATGACATGTAGAAGAAAAGTTACTTGTGATTTGGTAGCATTATCACACTATAGTAATCTGTATCTTAAATTGTGTTTTGATATTTCCCTTCGTATCATCGTCTTCAAAGATAACAGTCAATTCTAGTTCGTTGAAGGCAATGTGAACTGAAAATAATGTAGTAAAATAAACAGCAGAATTGACATAGTTTTGCTTTATCATTTTCATGTTACACGGTAGTTTTTTGGTTTGCTTCTGCGAGTCAGCATTTTTTTCCCCTAGTGTGCACAGCTGTTCAGATTTTTATGCAGTATGTCTCAGGAGGAATACCAAATATTGTAAAAGGTGTTAGTGTACACTATTTTGAACAATACATTCCATATGATGTGTCCAGTTTTTATTGGTCACAGAGGTACAGCTGGTAGAAAGTCACCCAAATAAACATGCACAGAAGGTGTTAAGCAAAGGCAAATAATGAAGGTCAAAGTTAATTTTCGTAAATTCCACCTGCAGCTTGAATGGAGAGAGAGAGAGAGAGAGAGAGAGAGAGAGAGAGAGAGAGAGAGAGAGAGAGAGAGTGTGTATATCTAATCTTTTGTTGTGCACTTCTGAGGTCATCTTGCCTTTCTTTTATGGGGGCAGTACTGTTCTCAACTGGAACAATCGATTTCTGCCTTGTGTTTACTTTTTCTTCATAGATTTATCTTTCGACTGTACCCACAGGCAAAAATCCCACAGAGGGAGATTCAGGGATCTTGGGGGCCAAGAAACGTGGCCATTACTGCTGATCTGTTTTCTGAGGAATGTTACAAGTTGTGTGAGAAAAGTAATGAGACTAACAGCACTGCAAGCGATCTGACAATGCTGTGTTGTTCTGTTTGTGTGGACGAGTGTGTTCATCCCTTCCAGATGCACAGCCTGAGATTCAGCTCCGTACAGCCATTTCGTGACTTATGATAGTGCTATCAGTGTTTTTTTGTTGTGTGTTACAAAAAGGGAACAGCCAAATTTAGAGCAATGTTACGTCATCAAGTTTTGTATTAAACTTGGGGAATTCAATAATGTAGACTCACGCACAACTTGAGACCTTACGCTTGAAAACAAAAATGACATTTGATACATAAATCGATAGCAACTGGAGTGCGAATACCTGAAATGAAAACACATCTCTGTAACGAATAAAACTTGGACACAGTATATTGAATGTTTTATTTGACTTAGTTTGTGCTACTGCTACTAAAATGTACTGTACCTCCTAAAACACCCTGTATATCATTAACACTGTTTCCTGTTGACGGGAAAACCCTGTCACTACCTTTCTCTCGGATAGTTCAGTAAGGGAGCCTCTGCCCTTTTTCAGACGTGAAACAATGAAGCAGACGATAGCCGGTGACCGGCTGACAAAGGAAGGCAAGTCAAAGAAGGCAAGCACGCTCCTCTGTGCCAAGAAAAACCCCAAGAAGAAGAAAAAGAAGCCTTACGGTTCCAGCTACACTGACGGAGGCTACCCACTCTACGCGAGCGCTACCGATGGTACGTGCCTCTTGCAGTTTTACATAAAAAGTTCTGCATATCACATGAGAATTCCGAATGTATTTATTTTTTCTTGCTTGTGATACACTCATCTTGCACATTTGTCTAAATAAATACTTAAGTAGGTGATGGATGAATGTAGTTAAGGCAGTTGTATGCAAATAATTTTCGATACTGTCTTCAGCATATGCTAATGTAGAACTGAAAGGTGACTTGTCATACAACAACAAATAACAACAAAAATAGTTTTTCAAATGAGCTTGAGGATACTGATGTACTGCAAACATCACAAAATACTAAAAGTTTATTGGAGGAGTGTGTGATGTTGGAGAGGTAATACGAAACATAGGCAGGAAGTAAGTGTACTACATTTTCATAGTTTTCTTTTTTTAGAAAAAGTATATTTAAAAAAAAAGTTACAAAAATTGTTGATACACTTGTTGACTATTTTTCCACATAATCGCCATCCTGTTCAGTGCATGTGGTGAGCCATGGCTCCTTCTCCCACTTCTGAACCTCTTTCTGCACCAGTTCGACAGTTGAAAATTTAATAAAACTCATATATGCCTTCAGGGAGGTGAAGAGACGATAATCTGTAGGTGCCAAGGTGAGGGGCATATGGGGGGGGGGGGGGGGGGGAGGGTTCAAAACATCTCAACCAAATAAGTCTATGAGCAACTTGGTGGCTAAGACTGTTTGAGGACGGGTGTTGTCGAGTAACGAGCACACTCCTCTTGTCAGTATTCCCCTCCTTTTGTTTTGAATGCTCCTTAAGTTTTTTAGAGTCTCATAATATACTTTGCATTGATGGTCTCCCCCTGAGACAGAAATTTGACCAAAATGGTGCTTTTTTTAATCCCAAACACTGAGGCCATGATTTTTTGCCTAAAATGGTGGTTTTGAATTTTTTGACTGCTTGCGAAGGAGGAAGGAAGAACATGGCTCTATATATTTTTGAAAAGGTGAGTGCGTAATGCGATCAATCAGTTGCATTATGCTGTTTGATTCACTGAGTGTCAAACTTCATTTCTGAGAGACTGCAAGCTCACTGGGGCACGATAAAAGATCTGCTAATTTACTAATCAGTGTTTGGATCGTGCCAGTGGCAGAGACTCTACGTCAGTTCTTTCACATTTATTTCACGAACAGCTGCAAACAAAGTTGATAATTACTAGATGTTAATGTAAAAGGGTATATGTGGGTTGTTAAATAATTAAATCTGAAACATATTAATTTAAAAATGTGTAAATATATTCACATTTATTAAGAGCCAACAAGATAGAAGCTTACACAGTGAAAGCTTAAGAACAAGAGACAATGCAAAACTGCAAGGCATCTTGCTGGCTGCAGAAAACTGTGAAGGCTGTGCCTTCACTTATTATCATAAAAAAGTATTACAATTACTTATTAACATCTGTGGACTCTCAGGTCCGTACGTTTCATGTATCATAAACATAAAGAAAGAATAACTTTTTGGGGGTCTTACAGATGCCACTGTGATGACTGTCTCTTTGTCTCAGGCATGTCATCAGCCAGCCATGTTTCATCTCCAGTTACAACAGAGCTCAGAAAATTCTCACCTTCCAATTCAAATTGTTCGAGAAACTCACAGGTGCTACTGTCCCAATTTTTGTTGTGTTGCTCTGTTAGCTGTTTTGGGGCCCATCTTGTGCACAGTTTTTGGTATCCCAACATTTCTGTGAGTGTCTTGTATAAGAGAGTTCTAGAAAGTTGTGTAAACATCACATAAATTTCATCCAATGTCAACTGGTGATCTTCACAAAAATTTGCACTGACTCATCAATCGGAATGGAAGGTCTTTCACTCCTCTGTTCATCACGAATATTGGATCTGCCTCCAATAAACTCCCTGCACCACTTAAAAACACTTGTTATGTTCATGAAACCTTTGCGATAATTATTTTGCTTTGAAAAAAATTTTGGTAGGTGTTATTCCTTCCACGAGTAGGAAGCAAATCGTAGCATGGGTCTCGCACTTGAAGCAAATCGTAGCACGTGTCTTGCATCTTTCACATGACTGGATACTACAATGTGAGTTTACATACTATTGTGTTCCTGCAATGTTTACTGCAGTCAGGGAACCCCCTCTGCCACTTTATGTTGCCAACCCTCAGAAAAACAAACACAGCCTCTTGTAGTCACAGTAAACTAACTTTCTGAACATGCCTCATAAAAATACATGAACATTGCCTACCTCACATTAGTCCACTGAATACACTTATGAGATGAAACTAAAATGAAATAAGGCTAGCAAAATCTTCTTTTACCAGATGGCAGCAATCGTATGATTGAACTAAAGGTGATCCGGAATATCCTGCAAATGTGAGTGGGTTTGAGAAATACAGACTAATAAGGATCTAAGTGTGAAGGCACGTAAGAGCTTTGATCAGCAAAGCACAGCAGAATCAAAGGAATAGGAAACTGGTAGTAGTAAAACAAAGAAGCTGAAAACTGAAAATGTGGAAGCAACAGCAAGGCCAACATTTTAAGAAAAGGATTTCCAAAATGAAACCACAGAATATATTTCTTTTCCTTATCTCTATATCTGCATCAATTTCATTCTTCTTTTTTATCTGCTTTTCTCTAGTTGTTAACTTTTCTGGCTTGTCACTTTACACTTTTATGTGTATCCTTTGCAGTCTGATAAGAAAAACTTCCTTTTATACTTATCTGAGTGATGTAATATGATAGTAGATGCTGAAGTATTTAACTGTGGTACTTCATCTTTACCTTCCACATAATGAGGAAAATAAAAATATAGAGAAACAGGGACATGACAGGGCTGACAGATGTTACACTCTGTTTAATGTTGCTCAGCTCGAGTCATTTTCAGTATGCTTTTTATACCAGTTATTTGTAGGGTAGTGTCCACTAATAAAATGCTGAATAGCAAGTTACAAACTTTTGAATATCAAGTGTTTCATCAACTAAAACTATACTTTACAACCACACAAAGGTGCTTGTTGTTATACTGTATGTTAACATTTCACCTCATTACTTGTGTGGGCAAAGACTGGGTTGGGAGTAACTTGTGCTACATGCGTAGTGTACACCGGGTACATGATTGACGATAAAATATTTTGATGAAAGATGCAGAATAAGATAAAATACAGAATACAACAAAACAAAACATAAAACCACAACAGATAACTTGTATCATCGTATCCTGTTGCCCAAATTAGCAGACCATTCGATGCAGGATGGTGCAGCATTGCAGAATTCAGCCAGGCTATCCTGATAGGCTCTTAGTTCACAGTGCTGGGCAATGGTTGAGCAGTTTGATTTGGAGTCCCACCGTTGCAGGAAGGGCTCGGTTGCTTTCCTCATTTGTGGAGATAGTGTGCACATATTCTGTGTCTCATTCAAAGTCCGCTTAGGCTTTTCGGTATCTGATGTGGATGCTCAAAGTCGTCAAGTTTATCTTCCGGATCAATACTGTCAGGGTTCTCGGGGGAGGCACTTTCAGTCCAGCACTTGGGCCATTTAGTATCCTTGCTGAAACTAGTAACTACCAGTTGTTGAGCCACTCCCAGAGGGTGGTTTCTAGAGCAAAGTCAAGTTGTTTCCAAAATTGGGGCATCTTTGTTGATGAAAAGAAGAAAATCGCATGTTACTTTCTTAGATTCCCTTACCAAAGCTTCCTGTCTCCATAGGGAAGATGAGGCTATGTGACTAAGTGTTGGAAGCCAGTACAGTGGCATAGTCTTTGAACATCTATTTAAAATCCAGATAGCAGTGCTGAGCTGGGGGTCAACCTTCTTTACATGCTTACTGGTTAACCACACTGGTGTGCAGCACTCAACTATGCTGAGTGCAGAGGTTCGTAGTGTATCAGCTGTGACTACTTGGATCTCTTGCGTATGATACCTGCTCGTATGGCACAAAGAGCACTCCAGTGTATTCGTGCAGTTTCTGAAACTTTTTTAACCCATTACCACCAAACTTTTTTTAAAAAAATGACTGTTTTTTCTATGTTTATATAATATAGTAGTGTCAAATAACATAAATAATTCCTTTGAAAAATAAATAAAGTACTCAGATGAACAGAATCGCTTGATCTATAAATAGATCACTGGGCCAATACAGTATCTGATGTTTATACAAACATTTAGATGAAGATTTTTCCGTTGAACATTCACTTTCAGAAGTAAATTATTACAATTTTAGTATTTGTAAAAGTAAATTACATATACTAAACAAAATTATACATATTCATAATATTGCTCATTTTTATTATATTTTTGTGTTACAAATATCTTTCAGTTGTAGGAGAAAAAAAAAGCTTTATTACTTTTAAAATTTACTTACATATATTTGCCACTATAAAAACCAATTACTTTCAGTTCCAACCACCTATTTATGTTCTTATGTCGTTCCATCTTATTTTGTGTGGTAAGGTTCAAAGCAGTTGCGACAAAGGGTAATGTTACATTTCATACAAAATATCAGTGGTCTGCCTTTGTGACCAGCAAACTGACAGTGTCTTTGGGGATTACTTCTTGACACAGAGTGGTCCTTTCCACCATATCTGACTTCATGCAATGCTCTTATCACTGTTGATAAGGGACGTTCCACTCTGTGACTGGTAGCCATTTTCAGACACTGGACAGCCAGACATCATCCGTACTGCAATGAATTCAGAGATCTCGGTCGATGTGTCGCGTGGTATACGGTTTTTGTAAAGAGAGCTCTGTACCATTTCTTGCTGCATAAAGAAGTGGCACATGTCCTGATGAGCCGGTCTACTCCTCCTGTATGTATATTGTAATTGACAAGCTGTGGCTCTTAAATGTTGGTTTTCTGCTTAGCTATTCCACCTACTTGCAGAAGTGAGTACAGTACCAAAATTGATGCCAATACACGCACATTTATTATAATTCCATTTGGCCATCTGTACACACAAACATTTTCATTGTCTTCATCTATCAGTCCTTCAAAATTGTCATTGTTTATAATGTATAAAACTCCATCCATTGTAGTGCCTTTGAATACTACATCATAGTTTGCTTGCATTACTGAATAAAGTAAACTTCACGCACCAGTTCCACTACTAGAACTGAATGCTGTTCTAGTGTTGTTTTATTACAGGTGAGTCAGCAGATGATACTGTTCTCTCCCAGTGATCTAAAAATTGATCGTTTGTCTTATTGCTAAACAACAATGTAGACCAATAATGGTAAACTATTTACTTGTAGTATTATTATCTGAGCCTTATCCTGCGCAACCAGAGTCAACAGATACTAAAAAGTAACACATAAACATAGGCAGGATATACAAAGTAACTTGCTGCAGTTGGGCTGATGCGGTTCATTTTAAAATATGAGAAAAACCTCATTTTTGTATGTTCACTGATAAAAAAAAGACACAACAATTACTGTCAATAATGTAGGTTTATAATAGAATAACTGTAATTCAATATAAATTATCCCAGTATTAGTAATAAAATTTAAAAAAAAACAGCAAAGTCTAAAAATAGATCACTGGAAGCAATCTTTTGTGAAATTTTAGATGCCAGTGTGCAAGGTGATTGGGGACTGGTAGGGCAAGGTCATCACATAAGTACTATTCGTACAATTGATGCTTTTATTAAAATAACCAGCACTGTGCTCACGAATAACAAAATACAAAACGGGCCGTAGGATTAAAATACAATTATAAATGCCAGCAGATGTCCAATTAGCTTCCTTTCACAATTATCTGAATGTGGGCTGGACTTGAACCCAGCACTAGCTCACTGCACTGGATGTGTCATTCTACACAAGATCTGCAGAGTAGCGCAGCCACTGGTACACATTTGACAAACATACAACAATCACCAAGTCACAAAGAGGGCAGCTCTTCCAAGTTCCACAAATTATACATTTCGTGGCCAGCCCCAAGACACATATTTTATATTTAAAATAACTTTTCATGGTGCTGATAAATAATCTAAAATCCACAATTAAGAAAAGGAGCAAATTAAAATAATAGTACTTATATCTGATGGCGATAGCTGTTGACCACTCAATAATAAACTATCAACAACAGGACCTGATAAACCCAATAAGAGTGTGATACAGCTAGTTTCAAACTTGGAAGACACAGTGCTGAACATGGAAGCTTAATCAAATAAAATTAAGCAAATGTGCAGCATAAATTAAAACAAGTTAAAAGAAATTCACACAATAAAAATCTTAAAATCAGATGCTTTCGCTGAGCAAGCTCACACCACCTGGACCACTCAACTTGATTCTCCACCTCCACCACGGCACTCGGACCGATAAATGAGCGGTTTAAACATTAAGACAAAAAACATTTAATTCTGATATGTGATAACAAGAAGGAATTAACATGTGGAAGACATTTAATATGAAACAATGAATAATCTACTCTTTCCGAGTCTATCGGAACTGATGACGAACACATAGTAATGAAATCGACAGCAATTCGAGTAAGGCCTGGGAAAAACAAAAAAACAGCTCAAAATGTGTGTTAATGTCAGCTTTGTGGAACAAGCACACAGAAACAGGCAATGTTCTGAAGTGTGCTCACTGAATTTAGTTCTTTTTGACTGAATACGGGCTATCCCAAATGGCAACAGGTACACCAATCTTCCTTCGGCCACACCTCGATGATTCCCTCACCTGACGCATGGCTGCCACTTTGCCTCCTGCCCGTATGCTCACACAAGTTTGACACCTGCCGTGAAGGCTCCTGCCTAGCTCGTCTGCTCAAAGTGGAGACGACAGACACTCTTGTTGCCAGCAGAAACTTCCTTCTCGACTGCCAGTTTGAAAGTCTCTCACACGAGCCTGGCACACCTGTAAAAGCTCAGAGCTTGCTGCCAGTACCCTCTGTGACACCGTGCACAAATTGTTGTTGGGTATCAGTCAAAGAGCACAACTGAGTGCAATATCGATGTATTCTTGTAGTTTCTTCCCGTACTCCCTCACGACAGATATGCTGTCACAGATAATCATGTCATCTACAAAATGTTATAATTTATGTTAAGTGCTAAGTTGTTAATACATTACCCCAGTAGGGACCAATGACCTCGCAGTTTGGTCCTTCCTCCCCTCTTTTAAATTACCCCGAACAGTACCTGTCCCTCCACATTTTTCACACCACTAAAAATTGCTTCTCTGCTGTGGGCAACACTCTGCCCAGACAACGCACTAAAAGTGTAGTAGTCCTTAAGCCTGGCTAGGTATTTTACATGAATGTATTTTCAGTTAACAGTGGCAACAGTCTTTTAATGTTATCAATTTTATTTTGAAGTCCCTCCATCATCTTGTACAATGTTCACATCACACGTTTACATTAATACAGGCATCAGTTCAACATACTTGTTATAGGATGGATCAACAGGAACAAGAAAAGAAGAGAATTCAGGCCATCCAACAGATGGAAACTCAAGAACTGCCCTGAAATGATTAAAGAATGAGGCAGTCAAAACAGACTAAATCTGTGCAAAATTACTGATGCCTGTTTTACACGAGGAGCAAACCTGTAATTGATTGACAACCAGTTGCATGAATGGTGGCCGTTTATAGTGTGAATGGGCTCACTGTTATGATTGTGTTAGTAGAGATGTGCATTAATTCTAGGGATAAAGAAATAGAGCCAGTTCTAAATTAGGTACTCGTGGCCTCACTGCACATGTGCGAGATAGTAGCTGTCTGCTGTGGTCACGTCTGAGCAGAGTGCTGAGTCTGCCATATTGTTGTCTGGTGCACTACTGTATGTTGAGTTTTGTTTCTGTTTATGGTTGTTCTGTTATCACGAGGAACTTTCTGAGCAAGTGAGTAAAGAGCACTTTTCGTAAATATTTTCATGGAACTTTTTAAATCCTTGTAAATTTCACAAATAATTAATGATACACTAATGTGAAATCACGACTTTGCTACTGGTATGCTAATAGCAGTACATTGTGTGTATATTTATCATTTAAACACACTGTGACAAGATCTTGTGTGAGTTTATAGTTCAGGCCTAATACACTTGGAGTGCTTCAGTAGACTATAATCTTTCTTCACCACCTTTGTTCATCATGTAAAAAGGACTTAAAACAGGGTGGTCAGAAATTGGAAGAGCTCTAGATTGGCCTTGAAGAGGAGAAAATGGTGCAACATTGGAAGGAAGGAATTACATGCACACTCTATAAGAAAATAGGTCAAATGGTGTGTGTAAACTATCAAGGATTAACACTTCTAAACTTGTGGTGTAAGGTGTTCGTGAGCCTCCTTTTGACTATATCCACCCAATTGTCCTGAGAGAAACAGTTCCGTACCGACATGGAAAGTCATCAGTAGACAGATTTTTCACTCTGAGACAAATCTTAGATAAAAAAAATTTAATTTGGCACACACCAGCTGTTTATTGACTTTTAATCTGAATATATTAGTATGAATAGAGAGAAATGATACATCACCCTGAGATAAATGGGAATGCCTTAGAAGTTGGTGAGGATGACTGAGCAATGTGAGAAGTAGATTTAGGGTTTGAGGAGTACTATTGGAGCAGCTGGATATTCACTGAGGAGGATGTCCTGGCTTGTCTCCTTTTTAATATAACTCTGTAACATGTGACATGACAAGCTAACTTGCTAGCCAGGGGGTGATCTTCCATAGGCCAGTGAAAATATTAACCTCCATTGATGATGCAGACATACTGACAACATTTCTGATACCAGTGGAGTCCTTTGCTGTGTTAGAACATGCTACTAAGGACATAGGGTTGACAATCAAAAAGTCTAAAACAAAATATGTGGCTTGTTAAACAGCACACATGAGAAGCACTTCAAAGTCAGTAACTGTATCTGGTTGTGAATATACTGAGGAAGTTCAAAGACATAGGCTCGACTGTGACCGAAGACAGTGTTACCACATGCAGAATTAATTGGTGGCTAGCGGTAGTCGACAGAGGCTATTTTTCCCTTTCGAAACTACTTTCCTCGAGGCTCTTGTCTTGAACCAATAAATGAATCATCTACAAAATGTGTGAGACTAGTGTTCAAACATGCTTCAGACCCTTTGTCACTAACAGTAAGGGTTACACCTTTGATAGGATGTGCTCCATAAAATAAGGCCTTGCTGCAAAGGAGGGACGTGGAGTTGCAATTTCAGCAGCATAGTGTAAGAAAAAGGTAATGTCATTGAAGAAACAATACTGCACAAATGAGTCTCTCTCGATTTGCTGCACAAATGAAAAACAGTGCGAAGCCACGGCACGTTCACTACGTTTACATGTGACACATCTTCTGAAAGACAAAAACCGAATTTCGGGAACCATTTTTTGCTATTGTGTTTATATGTTAAGGTCTGAGGAGGATTTGCTAGCAGATTTAATTATGGTGGCTGGAAAACAGCTGTTACAGTTTCCAATTTAGTCAGTACAATCTCTATTTCTCTTCAGTCAGACAAGGTATAAACAGCTTCCGTCTAATATTTCTACTTAGCCTTCACTGTACAAAAAGCCACTCTGTACATATTGCTTGAAAATTTTAAAAACAAGACAAAAGCTGACAGCCCAAGCACATTTCAGAACCAGTTGCATTTGCACTGGAACAAGAATCGATTTTGGAAATGGGAAACCAGCAACTAGAAGCGGACTTTCAGAATTAATTTTGAAGTTTTTACACACCAAACCAAAAGTGGTATTGGAAATCAGTTCGTGAAATCCAGTTTTGGGAGCCATGTGTAAACAGGGTGATTTTTATGTATGTCTTTCTATTGGAAAACACTTCTCGAGTCACAGTTGCAGTTGACGGAAATAGAATGCATTTTACAAGACCGTACCAACGTTGCTCATTTGAAAGTAGTGTAGGAAAGTGGAGATTTGTTTTTGAGAGAGCCTGACAGCTGCTAACTACAGCAGCAGTCACTGATTATATGCATGTCTTCCTGCATTTCAATACAATCTTTGTTTATGTTTGGGGGCACATCATTCTATAGTAGTGAAACATGAACTGTGGGAAAACTGGAATGGAAGAGAATCAAAGCATTTATATGGTACTACAGGAGAATGTTGAAAATTAGGTGGACTGATAAGGCAAAGAGAGGTTCTCTGCAGAAATGGCATGGAAAGAAATATATTGAAAACACTGACAAGAAGGAGGGACAGGTCGATAGGACATTTGTTAAGACAGTAGGGATTAACTTTCCTTTTACTAGAGGGAGCTGTAGAGATAAAAACTGTAGAGGAAGGCAGAGATTGGAAGACATCCAGCAAATAATTGAGAATGTAGATGGCAAGTGCTACTCTGAGATGGAAAGGTTGGCACAGGAGAGGAAGTTGTGGCGGGCCACACCAAACCAGTCAGAAGACTGTTGGCTCAAAAAAAAAAAAAAAAAAAGGTGGGTGGGGGGGGGGGGGGGAGAGAGAGAGAGAGAGAGAGAGAGAGAGAGAGAGAGAGATGATGATGATGATGATGATGATGATGATGATGATTATGATTGAAAATCTATAATTACCTGGTAATAGCAGCAGGAGTAAAGCATACCAACTGGCTAAAATCTGGAAGATTGGAAAAGTACATTATGCAATATTGCTTCTTCAATGGTGCCAACTTGATTATTGTCTGCCATCCATGGCCATGACCTGATTGTTCCCAGAATGTAAAATAACAAGCAGATGGAATGGTTTAACAGTGCCTACCTTCCAAAGGTGAAATTTTGAGAACTGTCAAAGTTCCGTCTCTTCCTTACTTTATAGTTTCCTGAATAGAGTTTTCCTTTTGCTTCAAAAATATTTGGAACCCAGGAGCATCTAGCTACTTGCTATGAAAATGTGACCAATGGAGCAGAGCTATTATTCTGATTTTGGCAGTCTTGAAGCGTATGTTTCTGGGTGCTTGTGGCCTCAGCTATTTTTCACCCTCTGTGCTTTTTATTTTTATTTTCTCTCAGTCACTTTCTTTCTCTGCACTCTGAAGATTACGAGTCAGACGAGATCCTGACGTACGAGGAGGTGGCGCTGTACTACCCGCGGACGACGCACCGCCGTCCCGTCGTGCTCATCGGGCCGCCTAACATCGGCCGCCACGAGCTGCGCCAGAGGCTCATGGAGGACTCGGAGAGGTTCGCGGCTGCCGTCCCACGTGAGTACCTCCCCTTGTAATCCTGCTGTCTGATTCCGGATGTTACTCGGCGTTGTTTGTCAAATTGGTGAACAAAGAATTTGTGCTGTTAAAAATGGAAATAATATAGATATGTCAGTTGAAAATACAAATAGCTTTAACCGGCCACTTTTAGTACACAGGGTGCTTGAAAAATAGAGAACATAATCCACATACGTAGACAATAAAATGAGTTGAGAAAAATAAATGCACTGAATTGCTTGGTTTCCAATAGGGTCTTCAAAAACAGTGACATACACTGGAATGTTTTTTTTTCCAGCAATTAATTGCCTTTACAGGTGATGATCAAAATGTCCACTTCTTGGTCAAATACGTGCCTCACACTGACGTCTCGTGGCCCTGCAAACGTAATCCCAGATTGCGAGAGTACTGCATATTTTGTCACAACCTGCTACAGTTTGATTCCGAAGGGATTCTGTGTCAGATATCGAAGATGTATATACCAATGATTTCAAATGGTCCTGCAAGGAGAAACTGATAGGATTCAAATAAGGTGAGCACGGAGGCCACTGGGTCATCTCTACCTATCTGTCGATCGGGGAATGTTCGATCTGAGCATCTGCGAGCCGTACGGCTGAGCGTACGGAAGTGGCACCGTGTAAGAACTGAACTTTTAGACGGTTGATCTGTGAAGTATCTACAAAAACATGAGGTATGGCATTTTCTGGAAGTTTTTGTACGCCTCCCCCATAGTCTGTTTGAGTACGTGGAGTCCAACTAATGTCACCAATGATACCAGCCCTCGTGTTGTGGTAGAAATGCACTTGAGATGGAACAACTGCATATGGGTTTTCATATTCCCATATATGCTGATTGCATAAGTTTGTAATACCACTTCATGTGAACTGTGCTTCATCTGTAAATAATAGTAAGCCAAGAAACTTCTAATTTTGTATCACACTGCTGCGAGAACCACTGGCAAAACGTAATATGTGCAGAGTGATATGCCGAAGATAGGGCATAGTGATGTGATGATAAGGATAGAATTGTTGCTCTTGCATGTCGCCCAACAGTTGTGTCGGGAACACTCACTAGTCGAGAACATTCACTACTAAACGGTAACCTTTGCAGATAGGAGAAGTTGTGTGCAGTTGTGTGCACAGAATCCAGGATCTCCTTCTCTACATCCGGAGTTGTAGATCTTGCTCATCCCTTCTCCAAACCGTGAAATGTAAATTTCCCATGAGCACACAGACAGTGATGGTGAGGTTCAAAGGTCTTCTGAAAAGGATATCTTCACTTTGGGTATCACTCTTGGCACAAAAAATTAGCCAGCACGTCCACATCTATACTGTGCACGTCACTGTGAAGCACAGCAGAGGCTACGTCCTATTGTACCAGTCATTAGGATCTCTTCTCATCCCATTCACATATGGAGTGCAGGAAGAATGATTGTTTAAATGTCTCTGCAGTGCTATAATTATTCTAATCTTGTCCTGACGATCCCTATGTGAGTTATAAGCGGGGTGGTGCTGTATACGAGGGGGGGACCCAAAAGTAACAGGAATTGGACTGGGTGGTGGGGAGGGGAGGGGAGGGGAGGGGGATGGGGAGGGAAGTGCGGGAACCCGCTGTTCGACCAGGTGTCCATTACTGTCACACCACCTGAGTCAGTGTGCTAAGTTGTGTCACTGTGAGTGCATCAGTTCACCAGTGAGAGCTTTTTTTTTAGTAAAACAACTTTTTCCGTTTCACCAAAAACATGATGGCAGATTGGCAAGAGCAACACGTGGCTGTGAAATTTGTTTCCTATTGGGGAAATTGGCCGTGGAAACTATAGCAGTGCTTAACACTGCTGATGGGGATGCTCCTCTAAGTAAAACCATAGTCTACAGTTGTTTTCATGTTTTAAAAATGGAGAAATATCAATTGAAGACCAGCCCCATTCGGAACGCCCCTCAATGTCAATAAGTGATGAAAACGTTGACAAAATTAATGCCCTCATTTGTGAAGACCAGTGCTGAACCATTGATCAACTTTGCAGGATGTCTGGAATATCATGGAGTTCAATTCAGAGGATTGAGGGAGAGTATTTGGAAGAAAAGGTTACATCTTCGGTGCACTGACCGACTGGTTCTTCCATCATGACAATGTGCCAGCCCACACTGCCGTCTCTGTAAAGCAGTTCTTGACCAAAAACGGTGTGACACTGGTTGTGCACACCCCCCCCCCCCCCCCTCTCCACTCCTCTTACTCCCTGAATCTAGCTCCTATAATTTCTTCTTGTTCCCCAGAATCAAAAGGGAGGTGAATGGAAAGCATTTTGCCACTGTGGAGCTGGTAAAACAAAAATCACTGGAAGGTATAAAGAACATCATGATAAGTGAATTTAAAAACTGTTTTGAACAATGGAAGGATCAGTTGAAGAAGTGTGTTTTGGTCAATGGAGAATACTTTGAAGGTGATCAAAATATGGTGTAAAAATATTAAAAAATGAAGATGTTATGACAAATTTCCCTTCCCCCCCCCCCCTTCCTGTACACCCTCATATTCTTAGAATCATCATTTAAACCCAGTTCTCAAAATTTTTTAAGTAGGCTTTCTCGGGATAGTGTACATCAGTCTTCAGGAGTCTGCCAATTCACTTTCTTCAGCATCTGGGATACTCTCCTATGGGTCAAACAAACCAGTGACCATTTGTGCTGCCTTCTCTGTATACATTCAACATCCCCTGTTAGTCCTATTTGATGCTGGTCCGACACACTTGAGCAACATTTCAGAATGGGTTGCACAAGTGATTTGTAAGCAATCTCCTTTGTAGGCTCGTTGCAATCCCCAGTATTCTAGCAATAAACTGACGTCTACCACCTGCTTTACCCGCAACTGAACCTATGTGATCATTCCATTTCATACCCCTGTAAAGTGTTACATCCAGGTATTTGTGTGAGTTGGTAGGCTCCACCTGTGATTCACTGATATTATAGTCATAGGATACTATGTTTTTTCATTTTGTGAAGATCACAAGTTTACATTTCTGAACATTTAAAGCAGGTTGCCAATCTTTGCACCACTTTGAAATCTCCTCAAGATATGACTGAATATTTGTGCCTCTTATTTAAGACAGTACTTCACTATAGATAAGTGTGTCATCTGCAGAAAGTCTGAGGTTACTATTAATACTGTCCGCAAGATCGTTAATGTACAACATTAATAGCAAGTGTCCCAAAACACTTTCCTTGGGCATACCTGAAGTTACTTCTACACATGACGATGACTCTCCATGTAAGATAACATGCTGCTTCCTCCCTACCAAGAAATTCTCAATCCAGTCACATATTTTGTCTGATACCCCATTGATTGTACTTTTGGTAATTAGTGTGGATGTGGTACTGAGTCAAACACTTTTCATAAATCAAGATATACTGCATCTCCCAGACTGCCTCAATGTGAAGATTTCAGTATGTTGTGAGAAAAGTGAGAGTTGGGTTTCACATGATTGAATTTTGGGAATCTATGCTGGATGGTATGGAGGAGATCGTTCTGTTCAAGATATTTCATTACTTTTTAGCTCACAGTATGTTCTAAGATTCTGAGGGCAGCATTGCCACCTGCCTTGTGGTGCAATTCTGCCAGCTGCTTATCTGAGTACATGCTGAATGCCAAACAAAACATTTGGTGCACTGTTTGCTTCGTAATTAACTGTCTTACTAATATCTTCTGGCAAGGCATTTACTTGCAAGAAGAAGAATGTTCTGGTGACCTACTGTTTTGTGGACCATATTTTGGAAACCACATGTTGTCATGAACTTTTTTTATTGTCTACACTTGGGGTATTCTGTACGTACCTGTAATTATGCCCTCTGTTTTTGAAATACCCTGCATAAAACCTCCCACTGTTTGAGAGTATTAACCCTCCACCACTGAGTGGATTTGTCAGTCAATATGGTGTACAATATACACAGCTCATAGGGTAATTGGTCGCACTGTCTTTTAGTGGTCAGTTTCCTTTTCCAAGCCATATTTCAATCGTGTACTTTCCACTTGGTGTATATCAGCCAGATAATATAGTTAAACAGTCCGAGCCACAGTCCAACATGTGTACATTGCCTCAACACTCAGGGTTCCTAGTAGCAATTTGATAAAAATTACAGAAGCTTCTGATCTGGCTGCGAACTGCCGGTTCTGCTTCTATCGGTCTCCTCTGTATTGTCAACATAGTCCACACAATAAGAGTGGTGCCTTTGCAGACTGACATCTCTGTAGCATTGGTAACTGTCCTACTACATAGATTGTCATTGGCTGGATGTCTTCTGCCAGAAACCCTGTGAACTTCTATCATTTCACAGTTAGCATTTGAAATGCTGTTATCTTCATGGGATACGAGACAAATCACAGTGAGAGGTTGCTTTTTTTTTTATGTTTCAAGAGGTGAGAGAAGAGATACCTTATGGGGGGAGGGAATCCTATAGCTGACAGAAATAACATCCAGTTACCTGAATTAATAGTGTAGCTTGCTGTAGCACTTACACAAATGGCAGAAACACAAAATTTTGCTATAGATTTTGTCATAGTGATATTCCCAGCACTCGTACCATAAATTCTGTATACAATAAAAGTGTGTAATATTCAGTAGAGTGAGATGTAAAAATGCATAAAAGGACATCTAACATTTCCTTAACCCAGACAGACTGCAGCTGGTAATGAAGTTTGCAGTTACAGGACTAATGACTGCTATTCATGTACTCTTGTCTTGTTTTGTGGCTCTCTGGATTTGAATTGCAGAATTTGGAACTTCACAGAACCGTTGTACTTGCTTCTTCGTTGGGCACCCTGTAGGTAACTGAGAGACACAGACCATAAACAAATCCCATTAGTCTTGCTGTGTTTACAGTGTGGCTATGCTTGGTCCATTACAACTACCACTTAAAACTTACCTTGGTACCGAGCAAGGTGGCGCAGTGGTTAGCACACTGCACTCACATTTGGGAGTCCCGAGTCCAGCCATCCAGATTTAGGTTTTCCGTGATTTCCCTGAATCGCTTCAGGCAAATGCCAGGATGGTTCCTTCGAAAGGGCATGGCCGACTTCCTTTCCCTTCCTTCCCTAATCCAGGGGACACATGATCTCACTGTTTGGTCCCCTCCCAGCAAACCGACGAACCTTACCGTGGTAGAAACAGTTCACTAATTTACTGTGTAATGCCTTATGTGGTGGTTCTGCATGTAATCTGTAACTTTGGTAGCTAGCAAAACAATAGCTTTTGTTGACAGAATTATATGAACACATGCAGCTTACTCCCTCCCCGTGAAAATGATAAGAAAAAGCGTGTTGTTATCGTAACTGAGAAAGCTTACACAGATATAAAAAGTTGAAATGGTTTTCATCTTTCTTGAATACTTAATTTAATCTACAGTCCATTAACATTGTAAACATCATCTTACAATACAAGCCTCGCATTAGTTATCTTTTCCTCATAATCCTTACAGCGTATGCCAAACACAAAAGGATTTTAAAAGATGCATAAACTGAGGGTCCAGTTCTGAAATTTGATGAGTGCATGTGTATCCTGTGAGGAAGCAAAGAACGATCTAGCCAGAGACCCACGTTCATTACAAAAAGATAATAAATGTCAAGCCTCATGTTTGTGAAGGTAAATTGCCAAAGTTGTTTTATTAAGGGTGACACAGTATTGTTATAGAGTAAGCAGCCTGAATGTTTAATGCAAATTTTGTTACAATCCTCATATTTTTCTAATAGTGTCTTCTGATCCAGTCATTAAAGTTCCAAAAATGTTACTTAAAAACTTATTTCCACTGAGGGATAAATGGGGATCAGAACAATAACTCTTTGTGAGATTAAACAGACAAAAAGGCAGACTAAGCAGGAAGCAGGAGAGAACAATAAGAAGAAATAAACAACTTTGCTCACACGTCACACAAAATTGTCTTCATGAAAATGCCTTTTTGAGAGACGAAGATTCTTTCACTCCTCGCAGACACGAGTCGACCACGCAAGGAGGGTGAAGTGGACGGGCAAGATTACCATTTCATCTCGAGGGCGCAGTTCGAAGCAGACATCTTGGCACGTCGTTTCGTGGAGCACGGCGAATACGAGAGAGCGTACTACGGTACGTCGCTGGCGGCCATCCGTGCCGTGGTGGACGCGGGGAAGACGTGTGTTCTGAACCTGCACCCACAGTCACTGCGCATCCTGCGCGCTTCTGACCTCAAGCCCTACGTGGTGTTCGTTGCGCCGCCCTCCCTGGAGAAGCTGCGGCAGAAGAAGGCCCGCGCTGGCGAGGCGTACAAGGTAGGCTGTAAACCACAGTCATGAATTGACCTGTTTGGCTGTAACGCTGATATGCACCATTTCTCTCGCACTGTGTCCTAAAAGTTGAAAGATTCTAATTGTAAAAATAATGTCAAAGCTTTAACTGAAAAGAGTGGGAACACAATTCCATTAATTATTTTACAATGTCACTCGTTACAATTATGGGATTGTCAATTTATGAGCTTATTTCCCTCACTTAAGCCTGCAAGAGCACTACCATTAAGGGTATTTTTAACTCCGTTGTTAGTCAAGCCATTCCAACAGTGTGATCACCACAGATATGATAAAATGTGACTTATTCACATTGAAGTTAACGGCTATTCAGTGTTCAAAATTTGCTGAACTGAAAACAATCTTTGCTCACAAAAATTTTCCTTTATTTTATGACCAGTTCTGATCTGTAAGAACATGTCTCTCTCCTTCAAAATCAAAAGTACCAATAAATTTAAACAAAAAGTTTGATAGCATGACAAATGAGGGTATAGTGTGTAATACAAACTGAAATGTAACTTATAGAGCTTTTGGTGTAGTGGATTGCTTATCCCAATAATCGAAATAATTACAAGCTCTCAAATTATGCCATTAGTTGTGTAAATGCTGTGGCGTCTATGCCTTTAAAATTGAGGAAGTAGAAGTGGTATTGGACATGAAACCAAACCCGTGAACTCTTTGACTAAAACATTCTTTTTCCTGGTCTGTGTATTAACCTCTGCACTAGAAGCTACAATCTTTCATTGTACCTGAATTAATTTGGGGATAGCCTTTATATTGTATAAGGCAATGACTGTGTTAAAACTAGTTGCATACTGCCTCTGTTTAAAAGTGTATTCATACTTTTATTTTCTAGCAGGAAAAAAACACTACTACTCTATCCAGTGGGAGTCTTTCAATCTCTGTGTGACTGCTTCAGCTTACATTTACTTGAATCTGATTGCTGTAATTCAGCCTTGGTATACCCCTAAAAGTTTTACTCTTATGCTTACCAATTTTAACAATTCACTGACACTACAGGAAGGGTTCTATCAATATATCCATTTTTCCTTACTAAGGAGGTGCATGGGAGAACCCTGGAGATACTAGAAGATATCAGATAGATTATATAATGGTAAGACAGAGATTTAGGAACCAAGTTTTAAATTGTAAGACATTTCCAGGGGCAGATGTGGACTCCAACCACAATCTATTGGTTATGAACTGTAGATTAACACTGAAGAAACTGCAAAAAGGTGAGAATTTAAGGCGATGGGACCTGGATTAACTGAAAGAACCAGAGGTTGTACAGGGTTTCAGGGAGAGCATAAGGGAACAATTGACAGGAATGGGGGAAAGAAATACAGTAGAAGAAGAATGGGTAGCTTTGAGGGATGAAATAGTGTAGGCATAGGTAAAAAGACGAGGGCTAAGAGAAACCCTTGGACAACAGAAGAAATATTTAATTTAATTGATGAAAGGAGAAAATATAAAAAAATGCAGTAAATGAAGCAGGCAAAAAGGAATACAAATGTCTCAAAAATGAGATCGACAGGAAGTGCAAAATTGCTAAGCAGGGATGGCTAGAGGATGAATGTAAGGATGTAGAGGCTTATCTCACGAGGGGTAAGATAGATACTGCCTACAGGAAAATTTAAGAGACCTTTGGAGAAAGGAGAACCACTTGCATGAATATCAAGAGCTCAGATGGAAACCCAATTCTAAGCAAAGAAGGGAAAGCAAAAAAGTGGAAGGAGTATATAGAGGGTATATACAAGGGCGATGTACTTGAGGACAATATTATGGAAATGGAAGAGGATGTAGATGAAGATGAAATGGGAGATACGATACTGCGTGAAGAGTTTGACAGAGCGCTGAAGGACCTGAGTCGAAACAAGGCCCCCGGAGTAGACAACATTCCATTGGAACTACTGACGGCCTTGGGAGAGCCAGACCTGACAAAACTCTACCATCTGGTGAGCAAGATGTATGACACAGGCGGAATACCCTCAGACTTCAATAAGAATATAATAATTCCAATCCCAAAGAAAGCAGGTGTTGACAGATGTGAAAATTACTGAACTATCAGTTTAATAAGTCACAGCTGCAAAATACTAATGCGAATTCTTTACAGATGAATGGAAAAACTGATAGAAGCCGACCTCGGGGAAGATCAGTTTGGATTCTGTAGAAATGTTGGAACACGTGAGGCAATACTGACCTTACGACTTATCTTAGGAGAAAGATTAAGGAAAGGCAAACCTACGTTTCTAGCATTTGTAGACTTAGAGAAAGCTTTTGACAAAGTTGACTGGAATACTCTCTTTCAAATTCTGAAGGTGGTAGTGGTAAAATACAGGGAGCAAAAGGCTATTTACAATTTTTACAGAAAGCAGATGGCAGTTACAAGAGTCGAGGGGTATGAAAGGGAAGCGGTGGTTGGGAAGGGAGTGAGACAGGGTTGTAGCCTATCCCCGATGTTATTCAATCTGTATATTGAGCTAGCAGTAAAGGAAACAAAAGAAAAATTCGGAGTAGGTATTAAAATCCATGGAGAAGAAATAAAAACTTTGAGGTTCACTGATGACATTGTAATTCTGTCAGAGACAGCAAAGGACTTGGAAGAGCAGTTGAACGGAATGGACTGTGTCTTGAAAGGAGGGTATAAGATGAACATCAACAATAGCAAAACAAGGATAATGGAATGTAGTCAAATTAAGTCGGGTGATGCTGAGGGAATTAGATTAGGAAATGAGACACTTAAAGTAGTTGATAAGTTTTGCTATTTGGGGAGCAAAATAACTGATGATGGTCAAAGTAGAGAGGATATCAAATGTAGACTGGCAATGGCAAGGAAAGCGTTTCTGAAGAAGAGAAATTTGTTAACATCGAGTATTGATTTAAATGTCAGGAAGTCATTTCTGAAAGTATTTGTATGGAGTGTAGCCATGTATGGAAGTGAAACGTGGACAATAAATAGTTTAGACAATAAGAGAATAGAAGCTTTTGAAATGTGGCGCTACAGAAGAATGCTGAAGATTATATGGGTAGATCACATAACTAATGAGGAGGTATTGAACAGAATTGGGGAGAAGAGGAGTCTGAGGCACAACTTGACAAGAAGAAGGGATCAGTTGGTAGGACATGTTCTGAGGCATCAAGGGATCACCAATTTAGTATTGGAGGGCAGCGTGGAGGGTAAAAATCGTAGAGGGAGACCAAGAGATGAATACACTAAGCAGATTCAGAAGGATGTAGGCTGCAGTAGGTACTGGGAGATAAAGAAGCTTGCACAGGATAGAGTAGAATGGAAATCTGCATCAAGCCAGTCTCAGGACTGAAGACCACAACAACAACGAGGAGGTGCCATAATTCCCTTTTCTCCCCAATTATATGCAGTACATAATCATAACTTTTTTGACTTAGCATCACACACATAGCATTCTTCTGTGCCACCATGTCACAAAAGCTTCTACTCTATTCTCTCCTCTTCTTGTCTGTACTGATTGTTGTCCATGTTTTATTTCCATATTAAGCTTCACTCCAAATAAATACTTTTAGTTTTTTTTATTGCCAATATGCATTTTATATCCCCTCCTCTTCGGTCATTGTCACTTGCTCTGCACACCGACCAAAAAAACTCACCAACTGCCTCTAGTGTCTTGTTGGTAATCTAACTCCCTCAGCATTACCTGATTTTGCTTGACTACAACACTTCATGACTGTTAACTGCCATCTAGTTTCTGACAAACTTATAGATAATAATTTGTCTCTCTACATTTTATCCCTACCGACTTTTGACTTTCAGAGAGTATATTACAGTCAATAGCACCATCAACACTAATGCTATACATGTTAGTTGGTCTAAAGTAAGGCAACCTTCAGAGAAAAGTTATGGGAACAATATTGTGTCACCTATTTCTGCCTATCTCTGGAATCAAAGCTGATATTCCCCCAGGTCAGCCTCTGCAGGTCATCCCATTCGTCTGTAAATAATTACTGTCTGTGTTTTGCAGCCATTACTTATTAAAAAGATGATTCTCTAATGTTTGCACCTATCAGCATCCGAGTTCTTTGTTACTGGAAGTATTACATTCTTTTGGAAGTGTGGAAGTATTTCCCCTCTCTCGTATATCCCGCATACCAGTAGAAACAGTTTGGTCATGGCTAGTTACTAATTCTGAGCAAATGGAATTGTAATTCAGTGAAACAAATGAAAAGTAGACAGTGGTGCTCTTACATGAGCACTTTAGGTCCATTCAGTTGTATTGTTATAACTGTGTTATTAATAAAAACTGAAAAGCATTGATAGCCTCAGCATTGAGTGCCTATGAGCTCCTCCTTCCTGCAAGAGGTGAAGTACAAGATTTAATTGTTCACTGTAGGCTTCCAGAGCTGGTGTTGATTCAGTTGAAAATTCTAGCCTGAAAGACCGAGATTGATGTAAAACTATTCTGTCATGTTTCTTTCATTTCCAACTGTGGGAGATATTTTCTGAGGTAAAATGGCAACCGCATCAGGGGCTCAAAGGGTCCCCAAATTTATATAGCTCAGAAGGTACTATCTGCAGTGGCCGATTCACTGTGTCCAAAGTGTAGTTCCTTATATGTTCTGCTAAGTGAACGTTAACACTTTTTTTTTGTAGTTCCCACGTATACTTGTACACAACTACGAACAATTTTATATATGCCAGGAAACGCTAATGGTTGCCATTCTTAAGCATTTTTTTATTTTCTTACTTGGTCTACAGATCCTTTAAGTCAATACTTGGTCAACACTTTCCATAAGTGGTCTTTTTAATAAAGGAGAGGAAGACTTTCCATTTGGTAGAGTGTTCAAGCCACATCCTTACTGGAGTAGCCATTTTTAAAAAAAATTTTTTACGGCCGCCATACGCGATCAGCTCACCTCGTAAATCAACCGGTTCACAAGTTCTATAAGCTCTGTACATCAAGGCTTTGATGACGCCCCTTTTTATTATTATTATTATTATTATTATTATTATTATTATTATTCATTAGAGAGTTATTGGAGATGAAATGTCTGAGAATAGCTTTATATATTGACCACAGCCTCTCGGCCTGAAAGTTATAATGGAAGTACAACGTTTGTTTACCTGATCCGGCCATCTCAATTGGGGTGGGTTTCCATAGTTTTCCCCAAATCACTTAAGGGAAATGCTAAAATGTTTCTTTTCAGCAGAAGCTGACATCTTTGCCTTTCTAATACAAAGTAAATTTGTTTAAGGTATGTGATTAGTATTATTTTCATTCTAGAAATTTACAGTTCCAAGAGGACATTTTTATTTTTAATAGATTGTCTATAGATTTGTTATGACAGACTGTAATTTTCTGCTGATATACATATCAAACTGAACAAAAATTAAGTAAATAAATAAACTAACTAACTAACTTATAGTTGCTTCCTCTGATACAGGAGGAGGAACTGAAGGACATAATTGAGAAAGCACGTGAAATGGAGGACAAGTACGGCCACCTGTTCGACTTGATCATCATCAACAACGACACGGACCGTGCCTTCCAGCAGCTGCTCTCAGAGATCAACAGCCTGGAGCGGGAGCCGCAGTGGGTGCCCGCTGCCTGGGTCAAGGGGTCCTGAGCGTCAGCTGCCAGGTGCGGTCACAGCCGTCGAATGAAATGGCATACGGTTAAAAGCAAAAACAAATAGTTTCTTCCTGGACCGTGTCAGCTTTGTGAGTTTTGGTGATTGCTTCTCTGTTGGGCACACCTGAGACCCCTACAGGCATAGATCAGGGTTTGGTTCTGAAGAGAGGCTTGTCACGCTTTGTTAGTGGCTGTAAACCCTCCTCCCCCCTCGAATATGACACATATGCCTATCATTTTAATAACATAACAACCTCTTTTCGTATAATAATTTATTTAGATCAGTGCCTAGAACATCACTGTAATGTAACTGCAATACATAAATTGAATATCATTTGAGCAAAACATTGAAATTTAGATGTCAAGCAATTGACTTAAGAACTACAATAGCAACAATCTTTCAGCAGCACAATTTTCACCATCAAAGTGTGCAAGTCAGCATTTCACTTGGCACTATGATTGCAAACACTGGTCTGCACGTGGAACTACACAGGCTTGTGAATAATGGGGAACATTTTTTCAGTCAATAGATCCTGCCAACTTATGGGAAAGTCAGACAAAATTTTTTCTAAGTGGAGGCCCTTTCCCTTTCTGTCTTATCTTACTCGATGTCCTGCTTATAATTTTCGAAAAATTGCTCGTTATTTTCGGGGTGCACAGTTTTCGTTCTACTTTATTAATCTACAGACTTTTGTAAACCTTCGTTGCCAGTTTTGTAAAGGTCTCATCGCTACTGCTGTGGAGGCTGAGCTGCCCCTATCGTTACAGTAGGCCGAGTTTGTGAGTTCTCGAAACTGCTTCTTGTGCAGTACACCGCTAAGACAATTTCTCACTGCCACTATCACACAGCTGTCCCAAGGGTTGGGTAACAGGATAGGAGAACAAAGGTTCTACAATACTTCAACAAATTAGTAACAAAGTCACACAAATGAATTAAAAAAGTTTACTTATCTTTGTGACTAGTTGAATAAGGAAGTCTGCAACACTACTTGTAATAAAACACAAACAAAGACCCTCAATGGCTAAGAACAAATAATTGTAGATAAACTTAACAGTACACAGCAAATGCCATTTACAACAGCTGTCTGTTCAGTTCTAAACAATGTTTCCTATCTCTCACCCTCAGACAATGATCTGTAACCGACTGGGCGAGAGCTGCTCTTCTATCTTCTGTGTAGGCTTCTGTCCGTTGTCATCCAGTTATCGGCAGATTGTACACGGCTGGCAATTGGCCGAGGCAAAGTCGGTACCTTCGTCCTCGGTGCCGCTCGTGGTGCCGGTTAAACTTGCGCAACTGACGAGTCTCTACAGCCCTGGCACCAGCTTGCATTTTTGTGCCTGTGGCACTTTTGCCCTGGCTGTGTCTCACTGGTAGACACAGCACAGACATTGGCTGAAATATATGCACGCATATTGTTTATATTTTTATATATAATGGTTTCACTAAATTGTCATTTGGGGTAGGGGGTGTTGTTCGTGACATGACACATTCCAGCCCCCCCCCCCCCCCCCCCTCACGAACAGCTGGACATCGTTGTCCGAGGTGAATCGTTTGCCCCTCAGAGCCTTTTTAAGGGGACCAAAAATGGCCTAATCACAGGGAGAGAGGTCCGGACTGTACGGAGGGTGGCCAAGAACTTACCATTTGAGTTTCTGCAGGAGTGCCACGATTGTGACGATCGTGTAAGGCTTTACATTGCCGTGGAGCAGAATGACCCTGCGGGTGAGATTGCCCGGTCGTTTTGATTTGATCACTTGCCATTCACTGTTGTCCTGTGCTGCAGGAAGTGAATTAGAAGGGGGCCATCTTGGTCAAAGTAGAGCGACAGCATAACCTCTACGATTCACCTCGGAAGACGACGACGTCCAGCTGTGCGTTCTGAACTGGTTAACATCGCATCCTCGGGAATTTTACAGGAGAGTCATTCACTGCCTCGTGTCACAGTAGGATGAGTGTCTCAACAGCCAGTGTCAATACTTCTAACATATGAGTATTAGGTTTCTGTAATTATGCCTCCGGCTCATTTCTTTTTGAATGCCCCTTACATAAGCTGCATACTGCATTTGTTCCTACAATCTGAGGATTCTGATAAACAAGTGTGCAGTACTTAACGGTTAACCAACAGGTGCCCAGGGGAGACTCAGTGAAAAGACAGTGCTTCACATCCCCTTACGGCAAACCAAATTTTGGTTTTTTCTGAGGTTTCTAAATTACTCGAGGCAAGGGCCTGGAAGGATGGTGTCTTTGAAAGAGAACGGCTGATTTTCTCCCCCACCGAGCTAAGCTTCCATCTTGTAACGACATTGTCATCGACAGGATATAAAATCCTTTCCTGACCTGTGCCCATATTCTGTGTACCTGTGTTACAACTTGCCTCTCCTGCTACAGCATTCGTAATATTCTTCAGCAGAAGTGTTTGGTTACTCTTTGTCGGGTAGGATTTACTCGTACAAATGACAACTGTCGAGTTACAGTAAAAACTGCTCCTATAATCTGCTGCTCACAGTTTAAGAATCCCCACTCAGAATCGCCACCATTATTCTTCCAAAGTCAGTCTACTTTGTTACTGTTCAAGCCTTTAGAATGTTACGGCAGTGATTTGAATAATTACTTTGCGTAACACGACAATATTTCAGATGTTATTTTTGCAATTAACATACGTTCATCTTTGGTTCCAGGTGCCTCTCGCATTTAAGTTCTGCTTCACTTATTACTGCTGATGGAGCCCCCACAGTCAGAGTAAGCGTATTCCCACTTCGTACAATTATACGCACTCTTTCTTTCTTTTGTACACATTTGTTCTGTAAATCCCATAATGAAATGAAGTCTTTAAAGATGTGGAATAAGTCACATTACCGTGCAGAAGCAGCTATTCCTGGCAAGTATGTTAACAATCTATTACAACTAATGTTAATCCACTCACATTGAAAACCACAGGGATTACCTCTACGTTACTTCCTATTTGCTGCAAACACCAATCCATCCAACTCTGTTTACGTAACTTACAGCTCTGTTCACCCATAATCACAATGCACCAAAACCGTGCTCATGTAAGATTTGCTGCTCCTTTTACTGTGAGCACTCAATTTTTACATTTAGAATCCTCACACAATGCCTTTACATTCTCCACGAGCGTGTCAAGCCTAGCAAAATTCTAGTGACCTTCTATCCTCCTACTAGCTGCTAGATATGAGCCAGACCAGACACTTTTTATTCCATATTTGAAGCTCCAGAAATCTGTCTCTGCCTCCAATCTCACAATCTGACAGCAGCGGTCCAAACTCTCATTGCACAGGTGCTCCCTTCCTGCAGCGACAATACGACATAAGCGTACTGTAATCACTAACTTATGACACTAAGAGGTAAAGAAAGTCCTTTGCAGTATTCATGAAGAATGTCTGGTCTATAAGTGTGTTTTGAAGATCAGTGATTTATGTTGTTTAATTTCTCAGGCCTACCAGGATTCAGTGCTTTCCTGATATTTACACATGGATCTGAGGATGTATGAAATTAGTTATATTTCTGACAAAATGCCTTGGGCTGTGGAGCTCTACAATACGACTCGATTCTCTTTGTAGACATATTCGAGGAATTATTATGCCCCTAACCCCCCCCCCCCCCCACACACACACACACACACTCATTCATTCATTCATTTTTTTTTTCCAGTGGGGTATGTGAAAAGCCCCAAACTCGTCATTTGAAAAGCACAGGGTTGTCTTACTAAACTATTGCTGCTTAGGTCAATGTTTTTATGTTGTGTAATAGATTAAAATACGAGCGCATTACATTTAACAGATGAAGATTTGACAACCAACTGAGGTCATGTGCAGATTTATTTTGAGGAACTTGTAAGTGTCGGAGGGGCGAACAGTGGCATCAGCTCAGTTGAGACGGAATCAGTTTGTGGTCGGAATTGAACAGACTTTAAAACTGGACAAACACACAAGAATAGTGTACATTTCTGTGGGAGACAATAAAAGCCTAGATAGAGGTCAGTGGTGCACTTCGGTATTTTGTGCAGCAACACTGTCGATGCTCACCGAAAGAGCTCATGTCATCTGCTGGTTCTATGTAGCCGATGAGAGACAGCGGCAGATGACACATTTGGAAGCAGGAGAGGGAGGAACAGTGTGACATTTTCATGTCAATGTAGATGTGAAATTTGCTGTATGTTCAAAAAAAAAGACAGCTGTCTTCTCACACACCACCGTAACCGCAACCTCAAAAATTGCAACATATTTGGAAGAAACAGTCAAATATTTGTGATGACAGGATTATATATTTCACTGCTCTCATTAAAAAAAAAAAAGGCAAAGACAAAAATTAATGTAAGCCATTTCTTATTTTATTTCTCCTTTTATTATAAAAATGTTAACTATCAGTAAATGGCTTCAGTTTGGAGCAGCTATAATGTTAACTGTTTTGGGCATATAATTTATGTCAACAAAACAGAATATTTTAAAACTTTTCTCAAGTAGCTCCTTAAAAAATAAAAAAAAGAAGAAGATACACGGTCACCTTGTACTCGCGTAAATATGGTATATTAGACAAGTGTCGATTCACACACTTGGAGGTGATTAAGAGGAGCTACTCTCAAGGACCACCTTGTATTCCACAGCACAATATTGGCTGAGTAGCTAAGCTGCTATAACAAAAAGACTCATTTCATTTTTAATAAAGCTGCTGAGAATGAAGCAAAAACTTTTCAAGTTTTGGTCGTCAGGTAAACTGCTGCCTGTAGGTTACACTAGAAACAGCACGAATACAAGAAGTCACTAATAATGTAGAACCTGAGATCCACAACAGCCACGGTTATGGAGGATCCAGCAAAAAGACCTTCCACGTTTGGAGAAGCTGCCGTATGTGTAGGGTATCGACTGATGGTGGTGACGTGCCATTTTTAGTCAGCACAATGGCTCGGCTAGGTGAGTATTTGGTGTTTCTTGTGGAGGAGTATATTTGTAATTGTGGTTCTGTAATTAATACTCACTGAGCATTTTGCATTTGGTTTGAACTTTGTCAATACAATTCTGTTCAAAATTGAAAAATATTTGAGTTTGGCTATCAAAGTGTAGAGCATCATCAGGTCCTGAACCAAGCTAGGATTGTCTTAAAAGGAGTGTAAGAAGAATCCTGCACAATGAAATTCACATGTTCCCATACAAAATGACAGTTACCCAGGAATTAGGTGAGAGAGTTTTTCAAACAAGCATAGCTGTGTGTGAGGAAATTCTTTAAAATATGCTCCGTGATGCTGTTTTGATTTTTTCTGACGAAGCCCTCTTCCACTTGTCACATACTGTAAATCAACAAAATTTATGTTGCCAGGCAGCTGGAAACCTTGGGAAGTTCAGCAATGACTACTTCACAGCTGTCATGTGACAGTTTGCTGTGCAACTGCTGACTTCAGTGTGGGATCTGTATTTTTTTGAAGGAGACGGCAAAATTGTAATCAGTAACTCGAATGGCTACTGTCAGATGATGGAGACATTCCTCTGACCTAAGTTGTTCAGTTTAGTTTAGTAATGTCATGTTTCGTAGATCATTTTCATGATTATTTTATCGATATGATGTGGAACAACTTTATCTGCTACCTGCTAGACACATTATGTTGTTGGGCAAATGATCAAAGATTTTTGTTGCTGAATAATGTACTCCTTTTTGAACAACTGACAGCTTCAATAACAGATAGTAAAGGTAATTTTTCCCTCTAGTGTTGTACGTATGAACATCACTGTTGTTTGCAAATTGAGATTGATTATTTATAACTAATTTCATTCGCGAATATATGTACTCTGATGGTGCACTTAAAATACCTAACTCCTTGAATAGGTGCCTACATGACGTCCTTGGGTGAACACCACTAATTATCCTCACTGCTCTCTTTTGTGCAATCAGTACTTTATGGCTAAGTGGTGAGTTAGCCCATAAAACTATTCCATAAGACATTATTGAGTAGAAATAATCAAAGTACATTAGGAGGCTGATCTGTTTATTACCAAGACCAGCGATTATGCAAAGAGCAAAAGGAGCTGAACTTGTTTGAGAAGCTCAGTCATATGCTTCTTCCAGTTCAAGTTGTCATCAATGTCAACACCCAAAAATTACGAGAAATCTACCCTGTTAACTGAGCCCTGTTCATATGCTACATCAATTGTCGGTATGACTCTATTCGGTGTACAGAACTGGAATAGTGAGCTTTTTCAAAATTAAGGGAGAGTGCATTTTCTGAGAACCACTTAATAATTCTTTGAAAGACATCCTTAACAATATCTTCATCTACTTTTTCTGGAATGGGATTTATTTTAACACTTGTGTCATCTGCAAAAAGTACTAGTGCTGCTTGCTGAACGTTAAGTGAGAGGTCATTCGCATGAATAAGAAACAACACATGACCCAAAATTGAACCCTGTGGGACTCCCTTTGTGGTAACTCCCTATTCACTAGAATTTACCATCCTCCCAACATTATTGGAGTTATTCAGCACAACTTTTTGCTTTCTGTTTGTTAAGTGTGATTCAAACCTGCTGTATGTGTAGCCTTCTATACCATAAAACCTGAGTTTTTCTAAGAGTGTAACGTGATCCATTCAGTCTAATGCCTTGGAAAGATCACAAAAAAATACCAACTGGTGATAATTTGTTATTTAGGGCTTATACTATTTGATGCTGAGTAAATTATTTTCACTTAAATGTGAGACTACTCTTGAATACACAACTTGTTCGAATATTTTAGAAAATGAAGTCAGCAGTGAGATTGGTCTATAATTATTTAAGTCACTCTTGTCCCCTTTCTTATGAAGAGGTTTGGGAATTAAGTATTTCAATCTGTTTGGAAAAATTCCCTGTGCCAGTGAAGCATTACATATATCACTAGAGACTCCACTTATTAAATTAGAACAACACTTCAAAATTCTGTTAGAGATTCCATCAACACCACATGAGCTGTTGTTTTTCAGTATATTTATAATTCCCTTAATTTCAGCAGGGGAAGGCCTAAAGTCCTGGGGAATGACCCTTTTTTTTTTTCAACTGAATCCTTTAATCCTATTTTTGCTGCTACACTCAGAAAGTGATTGTTAAAAATACTTGCAACTAGTGAATTATCTCTCACTTCATCATAATTTTGCTTTATTGCTATTGTTTGCTGTGCGCTGTCAGGCTGCCCCGTCTCCCGTTTGACAATATTCCACGTAGTTTTAATCTTATTATCCACATTATTAATTTCTGTCACAACACGTAAGCTTCTTGACTTCTTAACGACTTTCCTTAAAATATTACAGTATCTTTTGTAGTAAGCAAGTACTGTTGGATTCTGACTTATTCTGGCCTGTACATGTATTTCCCGCTTCTTCTTACAACATATCTTAATTCCCTTAGTAATCCATGGCTGATTTGACTTTGTAATGGCTTTTTTGGGTAAAGTTTCAGGAAAGCAGCTCTCATATATTGAGACAAATTTACAGTGGAATAAATTGAATTTGAACCAGTTTGTCGGGGACCGGGAAGAGTAAGAAGTCTGGTTCCGAGATGGAGCCGCAGCTCACACTTCTCGACATCCTCTACAAATTTTGAGTCATTTCCTCGACATCTCTTTTCGCAATGATACATTGCCTGCCCCCCCTGTGGTCACCTGATTTATCGTCAAGTGATTTTTTTTTTCTTTGGGGACACTTAAAGGCCCGAGTGTACAAACATCAAGAAGTGGCTGCCAATCTACCGCAAATGTCGCAAAGCGTTGCAGACAACTTACGGGCAAGGCTCTGTCAATGTGTGATCAGTGGAGGATACCATTTACTGGCCATATTTTTAAAAGCGACTAACGTAAAATGGCATGGTGTCTGTTGCTCACAAATAAAAGTATTTCTTTCTGTCTTTCCTTGTTTGTAATTACACTGTGAAACACTGGAGGTCTTTTTGGTGTGTGCAGGCGCATACCGCTGTTGTAGGTCTGCAGCTCATGATGATCTCAGCTTTATAAACAAACAAAAACTTCAAAATGTTTGTTTATTATTGTTCAGTACTAAAACAATAACACGAGTATAAACACCGAAATCTTTGTCTGCCTCAACGTTGCCACCTTCACCCTAGGCAAAAATCAGTACAGCGCCATCTTGAAAACCTGCACATTTGTAGCTGTCAAATTGTATGCCAGCTACTTTTGTGCCAAGACTTTCACTGCAACTGCCCCCCCCCCCCTTTCCCCCCTTCCACTGAGGCTGCCACCATTATTCTAGTGGCTTATATCATCATACCCATTACATCAAACGGGCCCTGTCACGAGTACAACATGCCTCATGAATCAGATTACTATCATGTTATTTTAATCTTGGCTGAAGGCTAATTATGCAGATAATTCAGTGCATACAAATGATTTGTCTTCCAATATATGTTAGTCAGGCTAGGGGTAAATTCTAAAAGAGAAACTGAGTGCAAAGCCTTAAACCATATGAAAGAACAGGTAAAATAAATATAAGAAAAACCAAGCAGTGGGAAGTCCAAATGGAATAACAATAATTTGAAAAGGATAGATTGTTACTCACCACATAGAGGGGGTATTGAGTTACAGACAGCATAATGGAGACTGCTGAAATATTGCAGCTTTCAGACAAAGTTTTTCTTGTGCAGTAGAACAACACACACACACACACACACACACACACACACACACACACACACACACAGTCACTGCCTCAGAGCACTGGAGCCTGTGTCAGTCCCAGTTACTCCACATTTATGGCACCTGCTATGACTTACATTGTAAAGCAATATTTTGCTAGGCACAGTGCCTTTTGAAAAGTCAATATATGGCTGCCATATGTACTTCAACTTGAAAGCTGGGATTAATTAAGTATACATTGCTATTATTGCTGGTAGTTAGGCTCCAGCACACTGTGTGTGTGTGTGTGTGTGTGTGTGTGTGTGTTTTCATTGTAGAAACAGCTTTAATATTTTAGCAGTCTTTTTTATTGTGCCTATCTGTCATTGTTTCCTGTATGTCGTGATATCTTTTGCATCAATCTATCTTTGGCATACCATTATTAAACACAAGTAAAAAGATAGATATGGACAGGGAACAATTTCAATTAATTTTACATAGTTGCGGAAAGCGTCCATTATGTTACATTAGAACGAACTATTTTATGTAGAATTTTAGGTTCTGATTTGTAAAGGAGATTCCATCTGAAGCAATTGTTTTAGAATTGATTGGAGTGGTCCCAACTGATCTCAGATTTATGAAAAAAGTGAAGTGTTTGGAAGAACTTTCACACGCACTGGGTTGCCATTTCAAGAGTTCTCTTGCATTTCCTGTAATCTGTTGAAGCTGAACATATTATTTGTTAATTGCAATCGTTTTTGGTTTATACCTGTTACGGGCTGTAGTGATATTTTCATTTTTGTTGTTACAAGTATTACTTCATAACCACATGTTAAATTATTGGTAACCAGTCACAGTTATCTACCGTGCCTACTTTAGCATTACTATGAACTTTCAAATACATTTGTAGAAAATATTAAAGTCAAATTTATAATAATTTTAGATGTAATATCTGTGTAGCAACCCAGTTAAAGTAGTTTGTCAGGTGTTTTCCTTTCATCCTAGAAAACTAGGGGGAGGGAGGGAGGGGCTGTTACAGTGTTACTAAGCCGTTGTAAATTTTACTACTACATGTTTTATTGAAAGAGTCATAATTTATGCACTAGTTAATTAGAATTATAAGGCCTTCAATGGAAAGTCACGTGCAAAATGACAGTAACAGATTGGCAGGAACTGCAAATTTGTACCAAATGCAATCATAAATTTTAGGATTAAGTGATCTAAGAGTTCAAATACAGTCCATTTCAATTATTAAGTTATCCTCAGGCATCTAAATTTTAAATAGACTATGAAAGTTGAAGAGTAATAATTTTTAAAATGCTTCCTGATGATTAAACGGCGCAGTGATTTCTGCTGTTGTCTGGTGTACAAAGTATTTTACTATGTGATGAGATAATGTATACTGTGCTCTTTCCTGCATGAAATGAATTCAAATCCGTTACTCTACTTTTCTAATATATTTACATTGTAAAGTAATATTTTACCAGGCATAATACCTTTCAAAAAGTCAATATATGATGACCGTAAGTACTTTGAACACAGTTTTGAAAATATACTTAATTAAAACACTGTTTTTATTGCAGGCACTCCTGTGTGACCCACAACATTGGCAACAAAGCCTGACAACAGACATCAGCAATACTGTTCAGAAGGCTGCATTGTCATGAGACAGGGAAGTTCCAACTCATCCTTTACAGGTGAAATATTACGTTAGGCTAAAGGTGCTATGCAATGGACTAAAATCTCTGGTCAGAAAATGGACACAGTAAATGTTCTTGCAAGTTAGGAACTCGTGTCTGGTAGAATGGGCAAGGTGCGTGACATACTTTTACTATAAAAATCGTATAGTGCCTTCACCTTCCAAAGGCACAAATCTTTGTTGTTGTTTATGGATGTAAGGCTCTCGTGCATTGTGGTGAAACCCATCACACTGATACTTTGTACAGAAAATGTGACGAAGTTGTAGGCTGGGAGTCCATAAAGGTTATGCTGAAGAGCACACTGTTTTCATTAAGGAATGGACATACATTGCTATTAGTATTACATATGTATATTGTTTAAATGGTGTACAGTCTTTTTTTTTTAAAAAAAAATCTGTATTTCTTATATTAATTATACCCCTTCCCCCTCATTAGCTGTAAGTTTCACTGCAGTGTGACATTAACACGACTGACAGATAGCATTGCTGCAACTGGAGCTCTAAGGAGAAAAATTATATTATCAAGTGCACACGTTAAATACCCTGTCAGTCCACTGTACATAATTTCTGTCAACTCTTTCATTTCAGAAAAGTTACATCACCTCCACTCCAAGAGCAATAAAAAGCCATTACGTTGCTCCAAGTTCACAGTGTTTTTCAGTATCTGAAAATGGGAGTTGTTTCACAGACAATTCCAATTTTTTTTGACAGATATGAGGAGAAAAGGAAAGAATTTTATTTGGAGCAGTGCTATGAATATATCATTTTTTAAGTACCTGTAAGTCATAGATTGAGCATTGAGATTTTAACACAAATGTTAGTTACTTTAAAGAATTTTATTTTCTCATTTGTGATAAATGATACAAATGTACATGAATACACTAGACAACGTATGTTGACACCTACTTTTAGTTTCCCCCACACCTCCCTGAAGAGAAAGCACTCGACTCTGGGAAGTTATGAGATACATTCTCCCAAAGACAACCATTCCAAACTGTATGTGCCTGTAGCAGTCTGTAACAAGACATTTACAGATCGTAGAAGCTCAACTATTTATTGGTGCTATAAATTTCCAGAACTAAGGAAACATATTGGCATGTAAAGTTTGACTGTGTGACTTGAAGGAAAAAAATTACATAGTATTTCTCACTGTATCAGAGAGACCAATAGTTTTAGCTTTTTGCATTTAGTGTGCAGTGTAACCAAGTCCATGAAGTGTACAGTTTTCGCAACCCTGGTTTTGTCGGGGGAAAAATTTTTCTTCAGATACAAATTTCAACTGTTGAGGAATTGAGAGATTTCACATAGTAGCTGATTTACATTCTAAATGTTTATAAATGCTTTTGATGTTAAATTTCATATTTTACAAGTTTTATTTCTATATGTATATTGTACGCAATATTGTGAATTGATGAACAACTGTGAATGAAAGAAATGTAATCACTGTAAGAATTACTATTATTGGCTGTAGTTCCTTTCTATTCTTCCTTTATATAGCTCTATAAGTTAACTGCATCGACTTTACTCGTTAACTGGCAATCACTCTACACCCAAACAGCACTGAAGGAATGCCTTTAATTTCATAAACATCACCTTTTCATTGGGTATTAGGAGCACATAAGAACACCTAATTGTTTTGTTTTCTCGCATATCAAAATGTTTTCTAAGATATGGCAGGTTGATTTTCATACAAGAAAAGCTGCAGAAATCAGTGTTTCAAAGCTTTGTCATTAATTTTAAAGTATGCTGAAGCAGGCACATTTAAAGCGTGTTAACGATCTTTCATACAAAGAGAGGAAAGAACTTTTATAAGGTGATGGCATTTCACTCAATGTCAACCAGTACCTCAGGTAAAATTTTTACTGTGCTCTTGTTGTGACAAGTTACGAGTTGAGGCCAACGTGGAAAAAAACAAGTCGACCTGAACTACCTGGCATTTACGAAGTTCAGTAAATAAACGAAATAAAATTGTAAATTTTGTCACTGCAACAGTTGCAGGACCTAATAATAAAATGTAGTGTGCAGTTATGTGAATGAGGGTATGCTGCGAATTTCCCTCGTATACAAGAGTAGGAAAGAACTACTTTCAGAGTTAAAGGTAGGAAATCAAAAGGCAGTTGTATGAGATGCCGGTAGGAAGTGCCAAATTGTCTGTTGTCTTTCCATTTCTGTTAGAGAACTTTACAAATGAGAATTAGTGTGCCTGTGTTTTGATGGTAAATGTCGTTATGAAACTTAAGTGTAATCAGGTGAGTGAAAATTTAGTCATATGAGTTACTGAAGGAACAGTTCTGGTATGCAAGCACATTGTTTCTGCCATACCTGTAGCTACAATTTACTTCCATTTAAATAAAATTGGGAGAGACGTAGTCTTTCCATACTGAAGTCATATTGCATTTAAATGCTGTAAAAAATCCCATCATTTTGCATTGTTCATATTTCTTTGTCATAAACATCACACTCAAAAAACATTTCCTAACTGACCAACATCGGGCATGATTTTTTATATAAATATTAATTATTATGTGTAAGTATTATTAAAGAGAAGCTAACTTGTAACAACCTTTGTTTTATCAGTGAAGTGTGTTTTAGATAAACAATTGTACAGTTATTTTTATTAATATATTATTAATGATATTCCACACATAGACTTCCAAATAAGATATGACTATATAAATATATATACATATGACTATAAATATTGTGTATTGTTATTAAATTTCATTGTTCATTTCTATTTTCAAATGATAACTTTTAAAAAACGACGAGAGAATGGATCACAGTGCTCAAAGTTCTCGTGAATAATATGTTTTAGCAATGTTATGTAACTGGTGATGAATTGGCATACCATAAGAGCGATCATGTATTTTAAAAATTATTGTACATACATAACGGTTGTTTATACCCAGAGGGGGCAATTTTTCTGCTCCATATATTAATAAAAAGGGAGTAATGTTTTTTTCAGCTGTGTCTGAAGATTGTTCTTGAAAATTGTCACCAGAAAGAGGACTGTGTATATTTCTGTTGTGTCATTCTTTAGTAAAGAGTACTGATACATAGGAAATGTCGTCTTGTTTCATCTGTTGTGGACTTAATGCATCCTCCAAACTTACATATCACCCTCAACATGTATTTGTTCTTCACTTGGGTTTGTGTGTGCAGTTGTTGGAGAAGGAACTTGTGGTTGGGGGGGGGGGGGGGGGGGGCGGAGGGCTGTTATTGTCACGGTGGAGTTTATTCTAAAACAAAGTTTTATGAGAGGCTAGGTGGGGGATTGAATAAATGAAAAAAAAATTGAAGTAGTAGTTGTGCTAATGAAGGAAAAGGTGCAGAGAAAGAGAGAGATCTACTGCTAAATTTAACAACAAATTGTACATGTATAGGCTTGGGTAGTCTGACCACCCGACAACCAATACATCCCCCCCTGCCCCATCTCCCTCCCTCCCCTGGCTAACAGTAGTTCGTATTCTGTTGCTGTGTGTGGGGAATAAATGCTATTCATATAAGACTAAAATGACACACTACAAGACAGGTGAAACTCTGACCTCAGAGTTTCTGGAGAAGTTTAAAAAATGAAAATGATGGAGAGACAATGTTGTGGAGGGCGGACTATGGCAACAGAAATATGAGATTTAAAAAAAAAATGTGAATAATTTTATTAGAAACTAAGTAATAAGCTTACATGAAATTTGATTTAATCTTCTTCAAAAGTACTGTCCTCTGGTAGCAATGCATTTATCCCAATGCAGAATCCGCGATTGAAAGCATTTCTGGAAGGCTTCTTTTGGAAGCGCATTCACCTGTTCTGTTGTGGTTGTCTCAATGTTCAGACCAGTGTCAAGACGTTTTCGTCTAAGCTCTGTTAATTTTTGGGAAAAGCCAGAAGTTGCATTGTTTAAATCTGTTGAGGCGGATGTGGACAGACCTTAACACTTTCTCCAGTCAAAACCTCTTGCATAAAAAATGAGGTGTGGCACAGAACATCGTCATGGCGAAGGAGGAAGACACTGGCCCATTTTTCTGATCTCTTTCTTCATACATCATTTGGCAAATGTTGCAGCATGTAAAAGTCTTGTGTTTACAGCTGTTTCTCCTGGAACAAACTGTGATTGGACTCTGCCCTCAATATCAAAAAAGCAATGTGCATGACTTTGATATTAGATTTTGAGATTCATTGGTTTTCCCCTGGGGACTCTGGTCTTTGTTTATGACCCCAAGATGCAAATTCAAAGTTGCAAATTTGGATATGAAGTCTGGATCTGAATGTAAATGATCCTTAAAGACTGTACAAACTGGCACACAATTTTCCTTCTATTCATCATGCAAAAGATTGAGCAAATTATCGATTAAAATGCTTTGCACCGACTTGTACCAGATGCACAGTTCTTTGATAACCTCTCAAATAGTTATACACCTGTTTGTCCAAACAACTTTTCCCATTTTTTTTTAACATTTTCTTCTGTTGCTTGCCTTCTAGCAACTCATTTCTGTTCTTGAATCACTCATATGACTTGGAAACTGTTTGCACCTTAAAATATAATTTATTGTTCATGCATTGTTTGAAATCTGTGGTACAGGACAGACATGGTAAACACAATCTTATTCTAGCATCTCTAGACACTGACTGACAAATGAGTACATGTTGCAACTTGACATTGCCTGTCTCAACGGATCTGGCTATCTGTCAAATTACATCAAATGGCTGTAATTTCAGCAGCAGCTGCTAAAAAAAGTGTATTTTTTTGATCATACCTCACACAAGAAATAAAGTACTTGTTTCCACAGAAAAACCGACAGCTGACAACTTATATTTTATTAATAACCTTGCTTCATTGTTGTTAAAAAAAGTTCAGTCAAATGCCACACATTTTGCTATGAAGAGCAATTGTCGGATTTAATCTTCTCCACAGGCAGTTGCTAAACACTTAAGACTTTATGCAACTTTATATATATATAAAAAAATAAAGAGGGAAACATTCCACGTGGGAATAATATATCTAAAACACAGATGATGTGACTTACCGAACGAAAGTGCTGGCAGGTCGATAGACACACAAACAAACACAAACATACACACGAAATTCAAGATTTCGCAACAAACTGTTGCCTCATCAGGAAAGAGGGAAGATGAAAGGATGTGGGTTTTAAGGGAGAGGGTGAGGAGTCATTCCAATCCTGGGAGCGGAAAGACTTACCTTAGGGGGGAAAAAAGGACAGGTATACACTCGCGCGCGCACACACACGTATCCATCCGCACATACACAGACACACAGACAAGCAGAGATTGAGGCCTGGTGGATAACGGGAAGAGAGGATATATTGAAGGGCAAGTTCCCATCTCCGGAGTTCGGATAGGTTGGTGTTACCAACTGACCTGCCTACACTGTGAAGCTTTCTATGTGGGAATGGCCAGCAACAAACTGTCCATTCGCATGAATGGACACAGGCAGACAGTGTTTGTTGGTAATGAGGATCACCCTGTGGCTAAACATGCCTTGGTGCACGGCCAGCACATCTTGGGACAGTGTTACACCGTCCGGTTTATCTGGATACTTCCCACTAACACCAACCTATCCGAACTACGGAGATGGGAACTTGCCCTTCAATATATCCTCTCTTCCCGTTATCCACCAGGCCTCAATCTCCGCTAATTTCAAGTTGCCGCCACTCATACCTCACCTGTCATTCAACAACATCTTTGCCTCTGCACTTCCGCCTCGACTGACATCTCTGCCCGAACTCTTTGCCTCTAAATATGTCTGCTTGTGTCTGTGTATGTGTGGATGGATATATATGTGTGTGTGCGCGCGCGCGAGTGTATACCTGTCCTTTTTTCCCCATAAGGTAAGCCTTTCCGTTCCCGGGATTGGAATGACTCCTTACCCTCTCCCTTAAAACGCACATCCTTTCGTCTTTCCCTCTCCTTCCCTCTTTCCTGATGAGGCAACAGTTTGTTGCGAAAGCTTGAATTTTGTGTGTATGTTTGTGTGTCTTTCGACCTGCCAGCGCTTTTGTTTGGTAAGTCACATCATCTTTGTTTTTTGATAAATTTTTCCCATGTGGAATGTTTCCCTCTATCATATATAGTTTAACTTCTCCTGCATTTCCATTGTGTGTTTCCTGAGGCACCTGTAAAAGATGCTGCAGGTTTCAGGAATAACTGTAGATAATAACTGGGTATGCACTGGCTTGGAGGGCTTGATAAGTTCTGTTCTGCCAGTAGCTAGAAATAATAGTTATGTTAATGTCCATTTATTATTTCCAAGTGGTTACATTGGATATTGTAATATAAGGTACAAACAGTAGTGAACATGAAGTCATTTAGGAAACAGCTAGGACTCTTCCCTTGCAGTTTCTCTCATTGTGAACCAACATTCTTCTTTGTTAAATGTGACCTGATGAGCTGTATCAGCTAAGAAAATAATTTCTTGCCCATTCTTAAATAATTTCAGTAGTTGCCAGTTCCCAGCTCTTTCAGCAATTAAGTATAAGTGAATTTCTTCCTATAAAGAAGCATTTCTGTTCCCAAAGTTTTCTCTCTCTTTCCAGGCCTTGGCAGTTCTAAAAGAGTAAGGGCACATCCCAGTATTTTGTTGCATTCAAAAGCATCTCGAGGAACAACACTTCAACAAACAAGCAGCTGGTGAACAGGGTGGCATTATGATCACTATGCCATTGGCGTGTGTGTGTGTGTGGGCGTGTGTGTAGATTTCCTTGTCAAGAGAAACTATAGCAAAGCAAAATAATTAAAATTTCCATTTGACATACTGTTGCATTGTGCAAGCTTTATATTTCAGTCCCCTTCCATATTTCCACCAGTCACTTACAGAGACAGGCCTTTCATAAAGAATATGGAGAATATTTCACAGTGAAAAAAGAATGCAGAGATCACAATTCCATGTCTTTATTAGTATGTACAAAGTATACTATCTTGATATCAGTGACACATCCAGACTCATTTACTCCACTGTATATCAGTGTTAATACAGTCAATGCAGTGCCACTATCACGCAGTCCCAAGATGAATGGAAAGCTGCTCTGGCTGGCTTGAGCACATTCACATTATTGTTCAGTATAGCACAGTGAAGTGAGAGATCTCAGGAAAGCTCACTGTTGCTCCGATTGGCCACGCAGTTGTGCCATCTCCGATTCGATGCTTTCCAACTTCACCTCCAGAGTTGACACCAAATCCTTCAGTTCCTCTGACAGGGTGCTTGATGCCAGATCAGTCTGTTCTTGCTACATGGAAAACAACAAATCGGTAAAGAACAAAAGCAAAAAACACACACACAGTACATGGATGATGATTACTACTATTATTATTATTATTATTATTATTATTATTATTATTACTACTACTACTTAATAATTGGATCTCCAGGTTGGAACATCAACCACATACGGAAAATGCTACTTAAGAGTGCTACTTACCGTGAAGATGACACGTTAAGTTGCACATTTGAAAGACACTAAAACATTAGCTTTCGGCCACAGCCTTCATCAGAAAAGGAAACACGCACGCACGTTCACTGACACGAGCAAGCACACCCCACACATACGGCCGCCTTCTCTGGGAGTGCTGGTCGTGAATGAATGAATATGTGACTGTGTGTTTCCTTTTCTGACAAGGCTAGGGGCCAAAATCTAATGTGTAGGTGTCTTTTGTTGTTCCTGCCTGCAACTTAATGTGTTGTTGTTAAAGTCTTTTTCATACAAAACGAACCTGCATTCGGGCATTAACTTCACTGATAGCAATGCAGGCCCCTAAACAAGTTGCACAATATTGCAAAAAGTCTCTGAACACCCTCTTTGCAATCTTGAGCTACCTATAGACAGCAACAGGTTTGAGTGCTCAGACTTCCGAAGACCTAGTTACTCTAGAGGTGTGTCTCCACTAACAAGTAACTCCTGCAAGTACTTGCTCGGGTGTTTCCACTTGTGTCCCTTTGTGAGTCACTTACAGAAGTTTACCACGACATGACATCACATGTCACGGTTGACGCAATGTTACTATTAAAGACAATTGTGATGTAAAACAAAAATTTAAGAAAGAAGAAATGTTTGGGTAAAGACATCTGGTGAATTTTTTGTGGAATTGGAGGACTCCAATCTGATTTAAACTTGCACACAAGACTGAGAAAGTTTTTATACATAACTTGCCTACTGTACAATCGAGTATTTGAAAACAGGACACAAAAATGCTTCAAGCTAACTCACCAATATATTACGTATTTGTTACTCTTCAATTTCCACAAACAGTATTTATTTCAAATATAATGTGTTCATGTTTACACTAACACGAAACACGAGATTAAATTTAAAGAAATCTGTTTTGTCTTGTACTTCTCCTATTGGTGAAACAATGTGATCTGTAAATTCATTTCACACATCCAGACTGTGGCCAGTTACTATGCAAAATGTGTGCAAACTTCAGAAAAAAACCTGGTAAGCAACTGCATTAATATGAAAGAAACTGTTTCCACCAACTTTTGGAAGCTACCTCTGGAAGTTCACAGAACTTGGTGACTGACTTGTTAGGGGGTGTTTCCACCACAAAGAACTTATAGAAGTAGCTTCTATAAGTACCTTGCTAGTGGACATGCACCTGAAGAACAATGAATATCCCGAATCATTACTTTAGCAACAACAATCAGATTCCAACTGTAACAAACACTGAGAACCTCCAGTACCTGTGAGATCTTTCTCTTCAGGAAAAAAAAAAAGAACTGCCGAAAATGCAGCCCTCTCCCTAAACAGGAATATTATGTGACAAATGTTTCGAAATATTCGAATTAAAAAAAGATTGACTAATAGCTCGAACAAAATTATTTTTTTGATCTTTTTGATAAGCAGCTTAGGTTAAACAATCATATACGCAGTACACAGATACAGGTAAGTGACAAAATTACCACCAATCTGCTTCCAGTGACTAATTTCAAAAGTATAAGACACTGACAATGACTGAGAAAGAAATGAGTATAAAGGTAATGTCACAAATTGCTACATAAATACAGAGTGTATAAAAAACAATCATCCAATTTTTAAACAAATCGTAACTATTATGTTACTTGAGATATGTGCGTGAACAGTTTACTGTTGGGAAAAGCAAACACTCGAGTTTAAAAATGGTTCCCACTAGGTAGCAGCAGTGTGCACCCACTTCACTTCTAGTAAAAATTGTGACGGGGCAACAGAAAGCATTTTGTGTTCTACGTTTTGCGCAGTGTGGGTCAGTAATAACTGTTCAGCGTGACTTTCATACTGGGTACGGTGTGGATCCTCCTCCAGCACAGAGCATTAGACAATGGCACGAACAATTCCGAGAAACACGTCGTTTGTGTAAAGACAAAGTGCCGGGCCGTCCCCAAGTGTCTGACACAGATATCGAATGCATCCGACGTAGTTTCACGAGTAGTCCGCAGAAATCTGCTTGCCGTGCAGCTCGACAGCTCAACGTGCCCTGACGTCCACGTGGCATGTGTTGCATCTATGTTTACATGCGAAACCATAGAAAATTCACCTACTGCAAGCTCTTCAGGAAGGTGACAGACAACATGTGGAGTTCTGTAATTTCATTCTTGACAAGATGTAGGATGACAGTTTTCTTTCACACTTGGTGTTTAGTGACGAGGCAACATTCCATTTAAATGGAAAGGTGAACCATCATAATGTGAGAATATGGGGTACAGAACAACCACAAAAAAATT